>NC_054824.1:94758358-96008358 GCF_018345385.1 Vulpes lagopus | reverse complement strand
TTTTTTCATCTCTTTAGTTAAATTTATTACTAAGTATTTCCACTTTTTGGTGCTATTGTAAATGTTTCCTTAATTTCCTTTTCAGGTAGTTCTTGTTTTTTCAATATTGTTTGGTATCCAACTTTATTAAATCCATTTATTCTAAAAGATTTTTAATGAAATTTTTAGACTTTGCTACATATAAGACCATGTCATCTGCAAACAGATGATTTTACTTCTTCCTTTCCAGGTTTGATGGATTTTATTTCTTTTTCTTGACCAATAGTTCTGGCCAAGACTACAAGTACTGTATTTAATAGAAGTGGCAAGTGTGGATATTCTTGACCAGTTCCTGATCCTGGAGGAAAAGCTTTCATTGTTGAGTGTGATATTAGCCATGAGATTTCCATATATGACCATTGTTATGTCAAGGGTAATTTTCTTCTTTCCTTAGTTTGTTGAGAAGTTTTATGATGAAGGGGTATTGAATTTTGTCAAACACTTTCTATATCTATTGAGACAGGATCATGTGAATTTTTTTCTTCATTCTATTAATGTAGGATATCATATTAATTGATTTTTGCATGTTGAACTGTCTTTTGCAGTGATAAATTTCACCTGGTCATGGTGTGTGATCTTTTTAACATGCTATTGAATTCACTTTGTCAGTATTTTATTGAGGGTTTTTGCATCTTTGTTCATCAGGGATATTGGCTTGCAGTTTTCTTGGGATGTCCTGTCTTTGGGCTTTGGTAACAGGGTAATGTTGGCTTCATAAAATGAATTTGAAAGTGTTTCCTTCTCTTCAATTTTTTGTAAGTGTTTGAGAAAGATGGGTACCAATTCTTCATTAAATGTTTGCTAGAATTCATTAGTGAAACCATCTGGACCTGGGCTTTTCTTTGCTGGGAGTTTTTAAATTACTGATTGAGTCTCCATATTAGTTATAGATCTGTTCAGACTTTCAGTTTTTTCATGATTCAGTATTGGTAGATTGAATATCTAGGAATTTATCCATTTCTTCTACATTATACTGTTAACTGGAGTACAGTTTTTCATAGTAGTCTTTTATGATCCTTTTTATTTTTGTGCCATCAGTTGTAATGTCTCCTCTTTCACTTCTGATTTTATTTTAATCTTCTCCTTTTTTCTTAGGCCAGCTTGTCAATTTTGTATTTATTTTCAAAAGACCAACTCTTCATTTTGTCAAATTTTTCTGTGGTTTTTGATTCTCTATTCCATTTATTTCTGCTCAAATCTTTGTTATTCTTTTCCTTCTGATAACCTTGGGCTTAGTTTGTTCTTTGTTATGGTTCCTTGAGGTAGTTAATCTGTTTATTTGAGATCTTTCTTCTTATTTAATGTAGACATTTGTCACTATAATCTTCCTTTTTAGTATTGCTTTTACTGCCTCACATAAGTTCTGGTAAGTTATGTTTTTGTTTCCATTTGTCTCAATATGTTTCCTTTTTTTTTTTTTTTTTTTCAATATGTTTCCTAATTTCTCTTTTGACTTCCTCTTTTACCTGTGAGTTGTTTAATATCATGTTGTTTAAGTTCCACAAATGTGTAAATTTTCCAGTTTTTCTTCTGCTATTGATTTTTAGTTTCATTCCACTGTGACTGGAAAAGATATTTGGTGTGATTTCAATCTCCTTAAATGTGTTAAAGACTTGTTTTGTGACCTAACATGTGATCTCTCCTGGAGCATGTTCTGTGTGTACTTGAGAAGAATAAGAATTCTTCTGCTGTTTGCTGGAACTTTCTGTACGTCATTCATTCATTTATTCATTCTTTTATGCATTTAGTCAACAAAATGTATCAAGTACTTTCTAACAGTTGCAGACACTGTTCTAGATGTTTGAAAGATGTCAGCGAACAAAACAAAGATCCCTGCCTTCATGGAACTCACTTTCTAGTTGGAGAAGACCTAAAATAAGCAATGAACATGAAAAGTAAGTAAAGCACAGTATTCTGAATGTGATAAATGTGTTGACTCTTGACTCGCTACCAGAAAACTCTGTTGATTAAGGAAAATAAAGTTTACTTGATCTACTGTAGTAAGGGAGAGCACTAGCTTGACACAATTTTGATAGTGTCTCACAGGTGGCATAGCTATAAAGGGTGTTTATCATGTCTGGGGCCTGGAATCAAGCCATTTAGGATGTGTCTTTCAAGGTGGAAAATCCACTGGGATTGGACACAGTTTGTAATACAACAGGATCAGTGGAAGGATCCTTGAAAAGTAAACTCTTTTCTGGTAAGTGTGAACAGTCTATTGTCTGATAGGAGAGATAATTGCTCAGATGAGTACTGTCTGGTTTAGTTAGTTTGCACTTCCTGAAGCAAAGAGTGAAACTATTTATTGGATGAGAGCCTTATCTTCTGGGGCAAAAATGTCCTGTGTCATGTTCATATTGGGGCTTCAGGTCTTAGTTCTGATGGGTAAGCTCTGGGAATACAGATGGTGTTAATTCCCAAATACTGTGGAAGAAAGAAAATAGAGAACATCAGATAAGGTGATTGAGTTGCCAGGGAGGGGGCAGATTATAGCACTAAACTGAGTGGTCACCATTGGCCTTGCAGTGAAGGTGAGATATGCATAAGGACTTGTAGATGGTGAGAGTTAGCGAAGTTGGATGTCTGGTTTATTTGTCTACTTTCTTGTATTTCTCTAGATTTAGCCTGGGCTGAGGTTTAATATGAGTTCTATATTTTATAGTGGTCAAAAGATTCTACTTTGTCTTTGCTTTATGCCAAATATTTCTAATGAAAAATATGTTTTGGGTTTGAGTTTTCTGTAAACTCTCTCAGTATGTGGCTTTATTCCAGTTGAAGGCAGCCGGTTTAAATGTAGGTAAATAAGAAGCTCAAGGAAGGATGAGGTATTACATTTAAACATTTTTTTGAAATTATTTTCTCCTTTCATTTGTCTTTTAGTTAACTGAGGTGTGCTTTAAATCTGCAAAGGAGACATCTTTTCTCTTTCTAACCTGTCTTAATTTCTGTCCGCTGACAATGTTCATTAAAATAACCAAAGGATAATTTCTGCTTTTGTTTAACAAAACACCATTTTTTTCTTTGTTTTCATAACTTTCTTAGAAACTAGTTTCAACTTTTGCTTTTTAAAAGATATTATTTCATGCTGTAGATAATTTTTCTTCTTTTTCAATCTTAAAATCTTGGTGACCACTTAGCAGGAAGATTTGCATTGTCCCTCAACCAGTATCGTGGGAAAATCTACCTTGAAATGGATCTACTTAATTTTATAATAGCTAATGTAAGCCAGGTGGATACTTTTTTGTTCTTTCCATAAGCCATGATATTCAATAAGGAAATAATTGAGAATGAATTATTCTCATTTATAATCCAGCAAAAGAGTTTTTTTTTTGAGTTTTTCTTTCCTTTTTACAATGAAAAGTAGTTGTCAAAGCAAAGCTAAAAACCAACACGCTGCAGTCCAGTGTTAGATTTATCTTTGAGCCATAAATGGACTTTTCTCTATTGAATAGATTACTGAAACATAGATGCACTCTTTCTATTAACCATATGTTATTAAGGCACACTGTGTAACACTGGGATTCCAAATGAAAGAGACAACACATATGTTAAATCATATCAGATGTGGGCTGAAGAAGAGAACTTATGATTTTATTCTTCCTGTGGGTATAACTATATAAATTCATTCAAATTCAACAGAATCTTATTTGTCTCCCAATAGAATATGAGTTAAAATTAGAGAAGGTACTGATCTACTAATTTGCACTGCTGAGCACACAGTGGGTAGTCATTAAATATTTGTCGAGTGATTAATTGACCTCTATTCTTGCAGTTGGAGAAACTGCAAGATGAGTGATACATCATTCTGATTTTGTCCTTGGCTCTGTTACATGAGTTTATGCCCCTTAGTTTTCCATCACCATGTAGCTTCCACCCTAATGTATCCTTGTGAGCCTGGGCTCGAGATCAGAAGTGAAGAAAATTTCATTCTAACATGGAAACATGCATTTCAGATTTTTTCAATTCTCCTTAACTACTAGCTCTATGTTTTATTGATATTATTAAGTCTTTAGGTTTGTACTTTATATTACCTAGTAAAATTTTACCTAAATCTTTTTTTCCTTTTGCCACCATCTGTGTTATATTTGTGTTAGTTCTAAGTAACCACCATTGATTGGAATCTTTATAAGCTTTACAATAGCTCTATCATTACTTGCATTTTCTGTATAAGGAAGCTGGGGATTAAAGATGGAAAGGAGATTGTCTAGTTTCATAAACATAGATATTATTTTTTTCAAACACAAAAACTTGACCTGAGTTGACACTGCTAAGTTCATCTACTTACTAACCATATTGACTGCAGGCTCCTCAGGGACAGTGAGACTTTTCATCTGACTGGGGGACTAAGATATCATTGGAGGACCACTCTTTATTTCATTCCTCTTTGGAGGCTTAACCTAATTTCTCCTTTTTTAATCAAAAGATATATCTTCCATTAGAAAAACAGTATCAATTAGCTTGAATAATGAGGGTCTCTGAATATCCTCAAGATCTATACAACCCACAGCTAGCAAAGAACCAGAATCCTTAGTGCCTCCTAAGAGATTGTGTGCTGGGGTTGAGTACCTACACAGCTAAGCTATACTACTAAGCTTGTGGCCAAAAATCAGAATAATCTAAATCTCTCACATGCTTCTCATGGTGATGAGATCTTACTAATCCTCAGAGACTTTCTCTAAAGGAAAAAGCAACCCGGACATTATCTCAGTCAACACCCATTGGCAAAATGATTGAGTAGAATCCATGACCTATTGCTAGCTGATTCTATGTAAGCCTTTTGCAGCAGAGGCTGAAGGGAAAAAATTCATCAAGGTTATCTAAAGAAATAAAGGCCTATAATTTTGACGCTTGTGTATGCTACCAAAAAGGGAGCTATTACAAAATTCCATATAATTCAAACTATTTATTAGTTTTAAATAAAATCTATCATCTTACAAATTCCTTGGCCAATTATTTCAACAAGTAAAATGGTTGCCATGCATCATGGAAAATAAGATTAATGCTTTTACAAGTCACATTTCCCATATTCACTTGTGTTCTATTTTTCCACAGATTTCCTTGTTCAACCTAATTTACCCTTGTGCCCATGGGGCAATTCTAATGTACATTGCTTTGAGAAGCCATCATAAACTTCTCTTGACATTAAAATCACTTATAAAAATATGATTGTTATATATTCAAGTTCAGTAAGGCTGTTAAGTTTGAGCCCAGTAATTATTTCTGCTAGACTTCCTATTGGGAATTTTATAGTGAGAGGTGTTTACTAAAAAATAAACAAAAAAATATTTTTATGTCAGAAACAGATTTTTTACTTGTCATCTTTAAGTGACAATAAATAATAGCTATGTGGGCAGAAATAACATTACTCATTTGCCTTTAAGAAATCCAATAATTGGGGGATCCCTGGGTGGCTCAGCGGTTAAGCATCTGCCTTCGGCCCTGGTAGTGATTCTGGAGTCCCGGGATTGAATCCCACATTGGGCTCCCCACAGGAGCCTGCTTCTCCCTCTGCCTGTGTCTCTGCCTCTCTTTCTCTCTCTCTCTCTCTCTCTCTCTCTCTCTCTCTGTGTGTCTCTCATGAATAAATAAATAAAATCTTAAAAAAAAAAAATCCAATCATTGCCAATTGTGTCCACCCTTATTGCAAATTGGTCCTCGAGGTCCGTGAATTTCAGGTCATCTTGGCCACCCAGGGAAAAATGATAAAGTAAGGGAATTTGCCTTGGCAAAGATTTTTTTCTCTCTCTAGCTTGCAGCAGGGCTTCTGCTTTCATTACTCCTTTAAGCTCCTTTATTCAATTATTGTCTTTACACTTTAGTGTGAATTAAGTTCTTATATATCTTTCCTGATATATTTTCATTTTGATTCTCTTCTCTGAATGTGTTATTAGATACTTTACCTACAGTTACAGGAAATACAGGATTCTGATCTAGTTTCTGTTATGTAGACTGAATATATTTTAGTATGCGTTTCTAAATTTCTCTAATTTCTTTAGAAGGAATGTATAGTATTAGCTGCAGTTTCTTTCCTAATATCCTTTTCTCATTCCAGATTACACTATGACTAAATGCATATTTATTTGCTTTAAAGTAAAAGAATATAGCACTTTCCTATAGATCATCACTGCAATAATTGTTTTCCTTCTCTCTCTTCACATTTCACCTTAAAATAAATAAGCTTTGCTTTTTCTAAACTTTACTTGGTCTCCTTTGGATACATTTTCACAAATCTATTATTTTAAACAATTTTTGGGTGACACATCATATATTCAAAAGAAAAAATAGCCTCTGTTAGCAGGTGAACTTGAATAATCTCTTGATGGTCAATAGCACATTAGTAGTAATGATAAAACCCATAATATTTTTAATGAAAGGATATAATATATCAAAGATAAATATCAGTATAGACAAAAATAAAGACACCATCGGACAAAGACAAATTTAACTTGGAAAAAAAGCACTGAATTTTAAATGTTTTTCCATCTTCTCAAATGATGATTAACATGGCATTATTGGTTATGAAGGCTCAGCAATTTGGAAAAAAAACTGTTCTTCTTTCTCAGTGCTTTAATTAGAAGAGGCAAATAAGATAAGCACTCCATTGAAATACAATGCAGTTCTCTTCCTTCCGAAATAGCTTCTGTGGTGGTGCCCACTTTGATTTCATCGCAGTCTTTCAGGCTCCACCCTCAAGCATGGTTTTGTTGCTCTGATCATTAATATTGACATAAAACTGTCAATACACAAAATAACTTCTATAAATAGGATTAATGTATTGTCAAAAATTATAGAAGATAAAATGCTACATACAATGGGAGTCTTCAATTTACCCAGCCTTTCTCTGCTTTTCTCTCCAGTTTCTCTCTCTCTCTCTCTCACACACACACACACACACACACACACACACACAGTGTCATATCAAGGACACCCTGAGACTATAGTAAAGCTCTAAGTTCACTTTAAGTTAGGAAGGTGATAGCCAGAGTTTACCAAGAAGAGGCTTTGGAGACTTAGTAAATGCTCCTGAAAGGGAAGGGACAATACTTAACATGCCATAGCTCTACAGCAAACTTTTGAGAATGTATTCATGGATGCCTTTTATTGAGAATCACTGAAGCTCTGAAGCTCTGTTTATTTTCAAGGGCTGCCTTTGGGTTTTTTCCTCCCAACTTGCTTGAACACACAGTTCCAGTATTCTCAGTTTATGTAGTATATTCCTCACTGTATCTGCACACACTTTCTTTATGTAGTTGTCACACCCTTCATGTTTACTTACATCTCAATCCTTTGGTCTCTGCTTGCCTAGCTTCTCCACTGGTGAACTCACTGGAACTTACCATTTATGGGGTTCAGATCTATTATTTACCCCATTTCCTCAGGTTGCTCAAACCCTAGATATCATGCCTACCTTCCCAGAGAGGCCATATCCTGGTTCCTTGATAAACATGTAATTAGGAAAGAATTTAAGAAGCTCCATTCTATCTATTCGAGTTTGGCTGGGACTTTGCTATGACTCACCCTCCTTATCTTTCCACTGGGGATACAGTCATCAAACCATCCTTTCTAGGAGACTCATCTGGAACATTTGTCCCTTTTCTGATTACTGGAACTTTCACATTGCTCTTACATCACAGTTCGCTCTGACAGAGAATGGGTCTGTTACACCTGATTTCCTGAATCCAGGATCACTTTTGGTGTTTCCATTTATAATACTGGGCTTCTGTATGATTGCCATTTTATGTTTTACACTAAAATCTTGCATCTTCCCCAAATATCCTATTAAGACTGGGAGCTTTACTTCCTTCCTAGGGATGGAGGCCAGCTTTTAACATCCAGCAACCGATCCTGATGCCTATTGTTAGAGTATCACTACCACCTGGATTCTCTCATTGCTGTTTTTCACCCACCTCTTGGCACATTTCATACTCCTTAGAAATCGAAGGCTTATTAATTACCCAACTGTGCTTGAGATTGCATGATCCCTCAGCCACTGTCTCTTGCCTTCCCAGACTCTGCCATTGTCAAAGCTTGTTCCCATGCCTGCTTAGTTCTGTGGGTTTTGTGTCAAGTTCCATTACCACCATTTCTCACTTGACTGTTTTATTGTGAGTAAACAACTGTACCATGTCAATTAGGCCTTAGATATGAGAACATACATCTTACTTCATATGTTGAAACACTGATCATATTTCATAGCAATTTGAATTACTACTGATATAGAGACAATCTTTTTTTTTTGAAATTTATCAGAGAATAAAATCATCGAGAAAGCTCACTTTGCTCTTCTTTACTGATGCTGTTTTGTCGTCTTCTTAGTCCATACATCAGTGCTTTTGCCAAGTCACCCATCTCTGATAATGCCTACTGTCTGAGAATCAATGGCTACCATTCTTCATTAAAGTCAGAGATGTGCAGTTACTTGGTAGACAAGGTCCTGTACTCTTCCTGGAATGAAATTTGATTCAGAAGGATCCTTAGCCTTCATTCAAAACAGTAGAACTAGATACTTGGTTTGTTTCTGTATCTTGGCAGTTGTAGATGAATGGATAAAGATGTGGTGTGTGTGTGTGCATATATATGATGGAGTATTGTTCAGCCACAAAAAAGATTTTGGCAGAGGGAGAAGCAGGCTCTTCGCAGGAGCCCAGTGTGGGACTAGATGCGGCACTTGATCCAGGATCCCGGGATCACGACCTGAGCTGAAGGCAGCCGCCCAACCCCTGAGCTACCCAGGTGTCCCGAGAGTATTATGTAAATGAAATAAGCCAGATATAAAAAGACATACTATGTGATTTCACTTATATGTGGAATCTAAAAAACAAAACAAACAAAAAAACCAGACCAGACTCAGTCCTATAAATACAGAGAATAAACTGATGTTTATCAAATGAGAAGGAGTTAGGAGATGAGCAAAATTGGTGAAGGGGAATGAGAGATACAGGTTCCCAGGTATAGAATGAATAGGTCATGAGAATAAAAGGTATAGCACTGGGAATACAGTCAATGGCACTATAGTAGCATGTGGTGACAGAAAGTAGCTATACTGGTGATGAGCACAGCATAACATGGAGACTCACCAAATCACTATGGTGTACACCTGGAGCTAATATTACAGTGTGTGTCAACTGTACTCAAAATAAACAAAACAAAACAGATAAATAAAACAGGAGAATTGTCCATCTTCCTGAACATCATCTCAGACTATCTTATTACTAAATTGTCATTAAGACACTTTAAATCCAGGCCTGTAGTCTTACATTTTTAGCTGTGTTGCCACATAAGTTGGTGGAAAGATATCCCCAAAAAGAAAACTTTCTAGAGGAATACAGCAATCTCCTATTCCAGAAGCCCTGAGAATATGCTGGAAGAAGGGATTGGGATATCAACCTACTGAGTGCTTCATTCTTTTGTACAAAAAATATTATTTTTTACAATTTCAAGAAATTTATGAAAATTACTTCCAGTACATGTATTAGATTGACAAAGTCTGCAATATGTTTCAATTAGCCCAAATTATCATATCATATATGTTATATATACATATATAATAATTATATTTATTTGCATTATTTATTTACAATATCACATGTAAATCTCAATATTACAGAAGGATAAAAATAGGAAAATTTGTAAAACCTGATAGTATTGAAATCTGGTACCTGAAAATATAAAAATATATCTTAAGATGAGATAGAAGCAAACTCATATTAGAATTAATATGGAATTAGAAGCTTGGTCCTCTGCTTACAGTAGCTATGCATATACTGCCTCCATAATGGGTTCTAAGTTCTGGTTGGATTTTATAAAACTGAGCATTCTGGGGACTCATGTGTTGATAAACCCTAGATATATCTGGAAATTATGTTCTATTATGAACTATTTCTACTCTCTGCTACATTATACCTACTACTGGTTATCTTCTAAAAGCACATTCAGGAAAATGTGATCTTAGTTAATTTTTGTCTAAATTAGGTGACTGTTGAGGAAATATGTAATGAATTCATCTATCATATACTTAGCATAATGAACTAAAGTTACAGAGTTTACAAATTTATCAATATATTAGGAGTAATGAAATTAATTGTATAGAATTTGTCAATATTGATATATTAGGAGTTGTGAAATTAAAAATATTTAATGATGGCTGCCATTTGTCAAGTGTTTAGCCTGTATTAGCTGTTTTATCTGTATAAACTCAGTTCATCCCTGAACCATACTTTGAGGCAGATAATCATTTTACAGTTGATGAAACCAAGATTTAGAGAGATTAAACGTCATGACCAGAACACAGAGATGAGGAGGAAAGGACCTGGGACTTTGCCAGACTTGTATTTTAACATCATTTTCCACAGTATTTGCATCATTACCTCCAACACCCCAGACAGAGAACCAAGGAATAAGGCTCATGACCACTTACTAACATTGAGGACACACACATCAACATTTCAGTGTGGAAATATGCAAACAAAGTCCAATCAGCGAAAGTGACTTGTGATTCCATGCCAATATCAAGTGGGTGAAATGAGAGTGTTTGAAGCTACATAAAGGTCCGAGGCCAATGACACTCTACACTAGATCTCATAAAAGTTCAACTCCAGACCAACACGTCAGCTGAGAAGAGCACAGTTCACATGGAACTGCTCAGTTAGAAGCCATACGGACTATATCCTTACCAGTCATTGGGAGAGAACAGAGTGGGAAGCACAGGAGTGGATCCATTTGTCGGATCACCACACCCCCCACCCCAGGGGAGTCTAAGATAAAGACCAGTAAATGGAGGAAACACAATAACTTCTAATGTCTTCACCATTATCAAGGCCATTAAAGAGATGTAAAAAGCACAACAACTAACCACATTCATAAATAGTGAACTAGCCTTGAAGAAGGCAGTAAGAACTCAGTCTCATAAGTAACTAGATGTACGTTAATTTAATTTTATTGGAAGGAGAAGTAGAGAAATATAAAACATTAATCACCATCTCAGGAGTGATTTATTTTGCATATATGCCTGCAGAGAGAAGGAGAGCTGCTTGCTTTTGGTAGCCTTCCAGCTCCTGCTTCCTTCTTGATCATCAGGGGGCTGCATTCATACATCTTCCATATGTCAATAGTAGATTAGCCCTGATGTGGCCATCCTCTGCTTTTGTGTGTGCAGCCAGGACCCACGGACTTTCCTGGGCAGATGGTGGTTAAGTTTGGTATTTGTGATAAAACTTTATCACAGACAGTATGATACAAGGACTGTGCCAGATGATCAAGTTATTATATATGAATGTTCCCCTTTCTTATTTTCTTTCCTCCTCCAGCTTTCATGAGATATAAGTGACATATAACATTGCATCAACTTAACACCAACCAAATTGGTGTGCAATCTGGTGACTTGCTTACATATATATTGGGAGATGTTTACCACAATAAGGTTAGTTAACATATCCATCGCTCCACATAGTTACCTTTTTTTTTGTTTGTATGGTAAGAACTTTCCAGTTCTATTTAAGATCTGTTTTAAGATCTATTAGCAACTTCTGAGTATATCATACAGTACTGTTAACTATAGTCACTATAGTCACGTCATATCCCCAGAACTTATTCATCTTGTAACTGGAAGTTTGTACCCTTTGACTACCTTTATTCTCCCACCCTCAACCCCCTCAACCCCCTCAACCACCAAATCTAATTTTTGTTTCTATGAATTTGATTTTATAAGTGTGTGTGTGTTTTAGGTTTCACATATAAGTGAGATCATCCAGTAGTTGTTTTTATCTTTATATAATACTAAGTTCACCCATTCTTTTGCAAATAGCAAGAGTTTCCTCTTTTTTATTGTTGAATAATATTATATATGATTGTATATGAAATACATATGGATTATATATATCTCACATATATGTGAATTATATATATCATATATATGAATCATATATAATATATGAATATATATATAATTCATCCACTGATGTACATTTAGATTGATTTCATATCATGAATATTATGACTAATGCTGCAATGAACATGAGGGTGCACATATCTTTTTGAAATAATAATTTAGGGACACCTGCATGGCTCAGCAGTTGATGATCTGTCTTTGGCCCAGGGCGTGATCTCGGAGTTGCGGGTCCTACATCGGGCTCCCCCTGCATGGAGCCTGCTTCTCCCTCCGGCTGTCTCTGCCTCGCTCTGTGTCTCTCATAAATAAATAAATAAATCTTTTAAAAAATAATTTAATTTCTTTTGCATATATACCTAGAAATGGGATTGCTGGGTCATATGATACTTTTTTTTTTTAAATCTATACATACTCTTTCCCATAGTGGCTACAGAGGGGTTCCCCTTTCTTTACAGCCTTGCCAGCACTTGTTATCTCTTGTCTTTTTGGTAACTGTCATTTTAACAGATGTGAGGTGATATCTCATTGTGGTTTGATTTGCATTTCTTTCTTTGATGATTAGTGATATTGAGCAGCTTTTTCATGTATCTGTTGGCCATTTGTGTATCTTCTTCAGAATAATGTTTTTTCAAGTCCTTTGTGAATGGGCCTTTTTTAAAGAAAATGTGGCTTTCATCAGAAATGTGACTTTCTGAATTTGCTGACTGATACAAATCAGTATGTACCTTGTATCCCAGTTGAGGCAATCACATTCCCATTAAGATTGGTTGAGAAGTTCATCTAATATATTGATAAGATATAACTTTCATAGCTGGATTTTTAGTCTATGTGAGCTTATCTGTGTCAAGATTTTTAGAAAAATAAGAAAACCTTAAAACTAACTCAAGCTACCCAGGAAATAAGTTTTACCTATGCAAAGAGCACCATGTCTTGAGAACCCACTAACAAAATCCAACATACCAAACCTGAGACCAAGAGGGCTGTGGAGAGAACAATACAGCTGATAGAAGGCTACTGGTTTGACTTTTTCTTTTATCAGAAAATATCCAACTGTAAAACTTAATTTATAGGAAAAAGATTTTATAAAGGGCTAGTATAAGGTAATTGGCTATTTGTAGAATTGTTTGGCCATAATTTTCAAAATGACCAACTCTAAAATACAATTTCTTGTTGTAGCCTCGCTGAAACTCATGTTTCTGACAGAAAATCGTAAATTACATGTATTCCGTAATGCATATTTTTAAGATTGTACAAATGAGAACCTGGTCTCTTAAAATTTATCAGGAGATTATAACATTTATAACTATTTTATTACTGCTCACGACCTTGTTGCAACTTTCATTAGGTACGTCCTCGAGGGAATTTCCTCCTGAAAAACTTCAGAGAAGGTTATTCTTACTTCGGTGGGTTCTGTGCTTTAGAAGAGGTCAAAAGCGATTCTGAACTAAACAATTATTAGCTTGAGGATCAGAGGAACCATATAACCTATACTGATGGGTCTGGTGTTTTTTGTATAGTTTATAAAATAGTTCTGAAAAAAATTTCCAAAATTAATTCTAATCAAGGCTTAAGTGAAAACCTTCATTAGAATAAGTAGTTAGTTCTCAAATATATGAGCTGTTTTGAAGGACAGTGCTCACTGAGAACCGTGTTTCAGCGTGTTTCTTAAAAATTCACTTGCTTAAAAGTCATTCAGTTTAGCAGAAGACCAGAAGCAAGGCACTGAACTGAGAGTATCTAATTTTAACTTTCAAACTTTCCTAGCCTAGAATTAGCCATCTCTTGCTCAAGGATGGAGTCTATCTCCTGGATTAATTTATATCACCCAGGAGGCAAGTATTAGAAAGCAACATCTTTCATGCTTATGGTTGCTAAACCACAACCCAAATTAAAAGTAGTATTATCAGTGTGCCAAAAATGATGCAGGATGGGGAATCACTATGTGACGGTAAACCTTATCTTCTATAAAACACTTTTTACTTACCAGGAAAGGATGTAAGGTTTATTCTTTATTGAAAATAAGCGAGAAAAATATTGCTATTTCCAAACTAAAGGTAGAGATTGAAACACTTTAATAATACTTTAAAAAATGTTTACCCATTAAAAAATTCTAAAGTGCTTTTTAAATAGCAATAGAGTTAGAATACCCTAAACCACACATGAATTGAAGGGTAACAATAGCATCAAATAACAGATAAAAAGCAGTATGTGTGTGGATAAGCTAATGCTTGCTTTGTAGAAAATCTAGAAATGCTCAGATTCTTCACTCAAATGTGTTGGGTTTCTTAAAGACGATGTTTCATACGGCCTCTGGGAACCAATGCTCTTGGTCACACTGTGGTACTTGCTGTGGGTGCCCTGTTCAGCTCTGGTTTATCACGGAGGAGCTTCCCTGTGTCCCAATACATAGCATCAGGACTAGTGTATTGTCTGTGGTGCCCATCATGTCTTAGAGAGATTTGCTGATGCTGATGGTGCTCACACCTCAAACTTGTTCACGGACATTCAATTTGGGTGAAGATTCACTTTTTATTCCTCCTTTTAGAATACCCCATTATAAGACTGGAGTAAGAGCCCAAGGATAAAACCGAGAAGCAATTTGAGAAGATAATTGCAGTTTGCAGCATCACCTCACTATTCTCTTCCTAGCCCAGTTAGCCTTGCACCAGATTTGTGGGCCCTGCTCTCACTTTTCCAATGATCAGTCACTTTTCACCCCCAAAAGTACTTCTCTGTCCCCTAGGCAAATAACTCTTGACTGTTAAGTGCCACCAGTTTTCCAGAGCAGACTTGCCTGGTCCTATAGTGGGTAAAACTTACTCCGTACATGATAAGAGCCCCGATTTAGGGTTTCTGTTAATGAGCTTGCTGTTTACTTACCAGGGCTTTATAACATTGAAGTTGTTGCTATCTCTTATGAATTTTGCTCTAACCACTTAAGGATACAAGTCAGAAAAATTATAATAAAAACCATACTAACTCTGATAATACCAAACTGCTAACATTTATTAAGTCCTACTATATGCCATACATTGTTCTACTCTGTGTTTTACATTGATTAACTCATAATTGATTAACTTGATTAACTCAGTTAATCTTATAATAACCCTTTAGGATAGGTATAATTATTTCTCTCATTTTACTGCGAGCACCCTGGGCATATAGAAGTTAAGTAACTTGCCAGAGGTCATGCTGACTGGATTCAGAGCCTCAGCATCTGATGACTCACAAGTGAAATGTTGCCTTTGTAACATATTGTTGTCTATTCCTGATTTCAAAAACAATTAAATGGAATTAAGGAATATTTCTTTGACTTTCAATGGTAAGCCCCACCAAAGGAAGACCAACCTGTTTTTTTTTCTCCATGGTATCTCTGGCACCTAGTCTGTGCCTACTACAAAATAGGTGAATTGACAATCTAAAAAAACTCATAATTGCTTTTTTCTTACGTGACCTTTATTTTTTTTTCTTGTCTTTCCAATTTCTATGCTTATTTTAACTGCATTAAAGAATTAATGAACAGCATCTGGATTAGAGTAATTCAGAACTCCTCATCAATAATTGACACAACTCTGTTGCCTTTAATTGCCTTTAAGAAGAATTGGGACTGGTTTGGTTTAAGAGAGTGACTTACAGGATATCATCAGTAAAACTTCTCAGAGATGTTTAATGAAGACTGTATTGAAATAGGGAGTCCATATATAGGTGGATGAGTGAC
This sequence comes from Vulpes lagopus, assembly GCF_018345385.1. Classification (NCBI taxonomy): domain Eukaryota; kingdom Metazoa; phylum Chordata; class Mammalia; order Carnivora; family Canidae; genus Vulpes; species Vulpes lagopus. The sequence goes on along the minus strand of NC_054824.1, from coordinate 95,992,714 downwards.
GCTCCTGTGAGGTCCTTTACTGTATACATTTTTATTAATTATTCCTGGCAACAAAAATAATTAAAAAATAATCCCTGGTTCTATGTGTTTTAGCTGATATTCTCGGTAGATCAATATAAGTTATATGTGTTCTGTGCACTGACTTACAAAACTAGCAAATGAGTAAATACATATATGGAAGCCATGTGAGTATGTGGCTTCTAAATCCAACCATGGCCATGTGGTAGGGACTGCATTTTAGTTTAGTTTTGGTCTTTGTAGTTGTTGAAAGTTGATTTGATTGTTAACCCTATACTTTTTCACATTTTCATATATTTGACCATCTTCAGCTTCTTGGTTCTGAGACATCATGCTAAGCATATTCATTAAAGGAATAATCAAATAGCTTTGTTTTACACCTTGCTTTCTTTTAAACTCTTTGATAGCATCCAGGAATTTAAGAACATCCATTCATAAATTATTCTTATGATTGGACCTTGATCAATTCATTTAAACTTCGTATGCCCTCTTCTCCACCTGCAAATGAAAGGATAGTCTTGACCTGCTTTTCAGAGGAGCCAATAAAAAATGATAGAGCCATCCTTACAGAGTACTTTAAAAATGTGCAATTGCTCTAGATATAGAAAAAAATCACACAAATTAAAAGAAATGTTTGAAAACAGCTACATGACAAATCTGGAATGCAAACAGGGACTTACTAATGCTGAATAAGGCAGAAGAACATATCTTTGCCCATCAGTATTACTAGTTTAAGTAGAGCCTATCTAATTATAAAAATCTATTTAATCAGTGACAGAGTCATTTCATTTTAGTGAGTGTCTAATTGTAGGGGAGCTCCGCAGCACAATGATGACCTCCTTCTGTTGTGCTCGGCTCAAGACCACCTTTAATGAAATGTGACAGTGGAGCAGCTCCCTAGACTAAAACACTTTAATAAATAAAGAGGTAGTTAGATGAATTTACCAGCTGGGGCAGGGGGGAAGGAACAAATAGAGCTGTAAATCCTATAAGAATAGTTTTATCGTTTTAAAAACTTTTATGGATTATTTAAAATGTGCTTCTCTACAGTAGTTTATAACATTTCATTTTGTTCAATAGCATTTGCTTTGATGGTATCATTATCATAGTTAGCAAGTTGCTCTAGTATCTACCTTACGGTATCTTCCTCGTAATGTGAAGGATAATTGTACCTATGTGAATGTGTTTTCCTCTTCTGTCCCTAGAAAGAGTCCATAATAGTCAGAACCTGAAGTTTCATTTGTAGTAAAATTTATATTTCATAGTCCCTTATTAACTTACATTTTGGGCTTATTTACTAATAGTTTTATTTTGCACATTTCGCCCATTTTAATTGTTCTCTCACAAAATTTAATAATCATGTTCAGTTTTGGCAGGATAGCAAGAGGAAGGTAAATTTTCCGATTTTTGCTTTTTTTTTTTTTTTTGGGTAGATCCATAAGCATTGTGAGAGAAAATTAAAAAAGATTTCAGTCTTTACATACACCACGATATTGGGGAAACCTCTGTTATTACCTCATACCCTTGTCCTCCTTCTCTGATTCAGAGGGCATAAATTGGGGGACCCTCCTCCTCTCTCTTGCTTTGCATGGTCCCCTGGGCCTAATGTGCATTTATCCTTTCCTAGGTTGATTTGAGAGTGAACAAAACTGTCATTACAGCACATGTCAAGCAGGAGCTCAGAACCAGTTGTGTAATGTTTTGTTTTTCCTGTAGTTTGTTTTTGCTCATGTATGTTTTGGTGTGTGCATATGACAGTGTGGGAGGATGTGCGTGGGGGCGGGGAGGGGATGAGAGAGAGACAGAGAGATGAGAGAGAGAACGTTTGTCTACTGTCGTAATACCATAATCACAAATGGGTAAAATATCCTTCATCAATTCTCTGATAGTAACCACAGGAAAATGGTATTGTGTCCGTGGAAAGAACATGGACTTTGCAGTAAGAAACACCAAGGTTTAAATTCCAGCTCTGGATTTACAGATAATTAGCTTTTATTTGTTTTTCAAGTCATTAAGCTCATCTGAATCTGTTTTCTCATCCATAAAATGGGAATAATAATATAAACCTCATAGGGTTATTGTAAGTATTAAGTAAAGTATGGAATATTTTGTTTTCAACAAGTGTGCGTTCTCATCTACTCCTTAATACTCCACTGAGGTGCCTTAGCATGAAGCACAGAACTGTGATAAACACTTGAAGCACAACTATCAAAATATGAATAATAAAAGAGGAGTAAATCAATTACACTGAACAAATGCCTAACATTGTTTACTGTGACTAATTGCAGTACTCAGCCTTCAGATTCTTGATGGACAAGGTGACAAGATAAACACAGTAGGTTATAGGATTGCCAGTATTTGAGAAAAGGAAATAAGACTCACCAACTTTTTTCTGTATTAGTGTTTTTAATATGAAATATTAATGACCTCTACTCTTATTCTCTATCTCAGATTTCATTAAAATTTTAATTAAAAGTTAATTACAAACTCGATAGAGAGGAGGGAGCATCATCGAGGAGTGGATATTTCTTTGCAACAGGTATGGTCACCTCTTTCTTAGCAGATAAAGAGATTATTTTATTGTAGAAATGATGGGAAAAGAAAAGCTGACTAAATGAAGCACCAGGAGGTAAGGGCTGCCACGTATTTTCTTTCAGTTCTGTGAATTCAGGAGGACAGACTGGTGTTTTCCTGACTCAGTTTCTTCATTAGGGACTGCACCTAATGAAGGTGACAGTTTTCCTGACAGTTTGTGGAGCTGTTTCAATGCCAAGGCTGTGTCAAGGCAACCCCCACCATCCACAGCACACACACACACCCCTCTTCCCAAAACCCATTGTCCTCATCTGTCAACAAGTCCTTCTCACTTGAAAGAGTGTGAAGGGAGCCCTGGGTGGCGCAGCAGATTGGAGCCTGCCTTTGGCCCAGGGCGTGATCCTGGAGACCATGGATTGAATCCCACGTTGGGCTCCTGGTGCATGGAGCCTGCTTCTCCCTCTGCCTATGTATCTGCCTCTCTCTCTCTGTGTGACTACCATAAATTAAAAAAAAATAAAATAGTTAAAAAAAAAAAGTGTGAAGACTTGATATTTTGAAGCACTCACTCACCTGCAGTTGGTACTATAATGACTTTTAGTATAAAGGAAAGGTGTGATATTTCTAAATTCCTGACAGATACTAATATTTTGGATTTGCCAATGAGAAATTTGAATTCTTGGAAATTCTACAAATCATGAAGTGATCCTTAAAGTATTTTCAACATTCTTCACAGTCTTTATATAATCAAATTATTACAAATGCAAATAAAATAAATTTAGTAGCATTTTTAAAGAAAATTTTTATTTATTCATTTGAGACAGAGAGAGAGCATGAGTAAGGGCTGGTGGCAGGGGATGGGCAGAAGGAGAGGGAGAAGAAGATTCCCTGCTGAGTCAGGAGCTCAATGTGAGACCTGATGTGGGACTGGATCCCAGCACCTGGAGACCATGACCTGAGCTAAAGGCAGATGCTTAACCACCTAAGCCACCCAGGGACCCTGAATTTAGTAGCATTTATAAAGCGCTGTAGCCATCGTACATATTCAAAGATGGGTAAACACCAGTGAAGAATATTGCTTGTATTCAAATAAGGTAACATTCTGAATCCGAGCAAAATGAACATCACTCACTACATAGCATCATCTGCCAAAATTGGCAACATAAGGATTTAGTTTGCTTCTCTATTTCTTAGATTATTCATAAGATTTGTTTAAATTATACTATGCACATAAATTGATTAGTATTTACTTAACCTGCAGGCATGACTCACTGTTAGTAGCTCCCAGGGCTATGAAAGCACACTTATACCATGGTGATGGCCATGAACAATACTGTGGAGTAGGTCAGGAACTTCTCTCCTGTTGCTGTGTGGGTCTCAAAAGGTCAACTTCAACTTTGGAGTCTCCTGTCACTGTTTCCTGCTCCTGCTTTCCACTTGATTAGTAGATTCTTTTGAACCAGTTGTGTTTCTACACAGATTGTAACATTTTGATTCTTACAAGACAATTACCATAATTTTTCCAGTTTTCCCCATTTCTCAATGGATTTTTTTCCTGATTTCAAAGAAACATGTAAATTATCCCAGACATGCTGGGAAGCAATTCCTTATGGAAACACTGAAAGATAGCTCTTCTTTTTAGGACAGTGGTTCTCAATCTTGGTGACACTGCAAATTATTTAGATGTCATTTTTTAAAACCTGCACATGGGACCCCAGGAAGTTCATAGGGTATATATTTTTAGATACAGGCTATTCCGTTTTGTAGCTAGGTTTAAAAACTTCTCCCTTAGGAACCACTCAAAGGGTTACTCTCCATTCTATAATTCTATGAATACCCTTCTAAGTATTTCTCATTATTTCATTGTAGGGGAATTTATTTTTGTATTCTCTGAAATCGTTTGTCAAATTCCTGAGAGAGGATATATTTACTGTTGGAAACTTATTTTTGATCAGCAATTTCAGAACCTAAGAGGTTGTGTCTTCCTAGATATTTTAAAAATGTGCTGGATAAAATTTTGTCTAAAAAATAGTGTGTAAGCCTCAAATCCAGAAGCTGGACTTCAGAGGTAAATAGGCACAAAACAGATAAATTGAAACCATTGCATTTAAGAGCTTAGTATGTTGTTAGGACCTTTATTATTACATCTTGGCACTTACAAGTATTGAATTAGTCATATTATTTTTAGTTGTCAAAGAAATACAACTGTTTAAAAATAAAGTTATATAACAAACTGAGGGTTGCTGGGGAATGGGGGGATGGGGTAACTGGGTGATGGACATTAAGGAGGGCACGTGATGTAATGAGCACTGGGTGTTATACACAACCGATGAACCACTCAACTCTACCTCTGAAACTAATAATACACTATATGTTAATTAAATTGGTTTAAATAAAATAGAATTAAATAGAAAAAAGAATTGTTTATAATGAAAACAAAACCTACCTACTATCCCAGTCTCCTTCTCCAGAAGTATCCATTTTTAATTCTTTCAGCTGCTTGTCCCAGTTGTCATCTTAGCATTTCTAACTAATATGATTATGCTGTTATTTCTTGATGAATGATTTTTTGACATCTTCTATTTATTTTCTGCCATGAGAGCAAGGATTTAGCCATCCACTCCACCCCATAATTTCCTCCATCCTTTCATTAAATTACATTATTATTTTTCAGTCCTCTACTGGCTACTTTTCTAATTTTAATTTATGTATTTGCATCATTTCTCTTGTACATTAACTGTAAGCCGTATCTCCACACTTTATAAGACGAGGGTATTAGCACCCATGCCCTTCTCTCCTGCTCTCCCTCATCTTACAACTTCTGTCATTTTTACTTTTACATAATCAAGGTTGATGGAAACATATTCCATTTTATAATATACATATTTTCTGTATTTTGCCTGTAGATTAGTTTTAAATTTTGATAGCTACTATACATTTTCACATTATTCTGACCATATGAAAATAGTAAATTGAAAAATCCATTAGGCTTTTGTACATTGAAATGCCCTGCTCCTATTTCTTCACTGTTTTCTTTTGTATCCTGTCATTGTCTAAGAAATATTATTTATATTACATATTCTTTCTTGACCTCCTTTCTCAGAGACCGTGATCTTTAGCCACTAGCTGGTGTTCTTGCTCTAACAATCTAGACTGGCTCTTGACTCACAGCTATAATCTGGGACTTCCTTCTAGGTTAAGAGTCATTTTCTCAAATTTGAAAGCATTGATGTACCACTTTCTAGCATCTAATACTGATGAGAAGTCCACTTGTTATTTTCCTTCATTTAGAGGTAAATTTTAATCCCCCTGGGAAGCTCTTTGAATTTCCTATCTTTGGCACTCCAGAATTTCACAATGAAGTGTCTAGAATATTGGTGTTTTTCCATTCATTATGTTGAGTCCTTAGTCTACTGTTTGAATCCTGAGATCTTTCCTTCGATTCTGAGAAATTCTCACTTATTTTCCCTTGATGATTTTCTTATCTCTGTCTACTCTGGTCTGATCATCTGAACTCTAGTTGGTTAGAGATTGGACCTTTTGAAGGACACACTGATTCACTCTATATCTTTTATATATTCTCTCATTTTCCATCTTCTTTTTTTTTTAGTTTTCTGGTAATGGTTTGAGATTTTTATTTCTCAATGATTTTTATTAACTTTTAAGAAGATGTTATCTTTTCGAATTTCAAGAGATATTGCTGGATTTTCTCCTGCTACAGCATGTCTTTCACCTATCATCCTTATTTAATGTATATTGATTTATTTCAGAGGACATTTTTTCCATTATTTTAATGTTCTCTTCTATCCTCTAAATTATGTCCAATTTCTTTGGAATAGTATTTTTCTGTTTAACATTAGTTTCATGTGGCACACTTGCCTCAAAGATCTTTTTATACTTTCCTGTCAATTTATATTTTAAACTAAAACCATAAAAAGCACATCAGAGTTCAGTTGGAGCTTTTAGTAAGTTTACTTTAGAGCAACTGGGCAGGTATGCAATTATTACAACTGTCAAAAAAAAAAAAAGTCAGAATTTGAGACCTTATTTTCTGGTGCTTGGGAAATTCTTTAGAGAAGAGACCTAATTTTTTGGCCCAAGCCACAGATATCTTGGTGCCAGATGATAATAGAAAGAGGTGAGAGCCTGACTCTTAAGTAACATTCCTATTTTTACCCCCATGTCTTATCTTCGTCTTGGCATTTAGAAACCCCAACCTCCACCTTAGCCATATCTCTTCCCAAGCTTACTTTTCTGAGCAGTTGCTTCTTTTCTCTGCACCATCATTTTGTTGCACTACCTCCCCTTTGTGATTCCTTCCTTATTGTAGGACAGTCCATACCCAGAAGTGCCCATATGGCTCAGGCAGGTAGTTAAGTAAATGAAGAAGCCTGGTCCTTCAGAAATAACAATGCAGCTGGTATCCCCTGGGATTGCCACTATTCAGTTTCAGTTATTATATTTTATTCCCTTATAACTAATTTAGTAAATGTTTCAGGGGTAAAAATGATCAACACATATGGTTGGCCTGTCATCTTGATTCAGAAGTTCTCCTACGTACTGAATTCTAAAAGAAATTCTTATTTTTGGTGAGGGGATTTAGATCATATTACCTTCCATCAGACTTCTCCGAGCTACCTTAAATGAACATGGTTCTGGGTTAAACCATGTCCTTGCCATGCCCAGGTGACCTCAAGCCATATCAAAAAGGAAATATTGTATTTCTTATTCTAAAAATTTCAACATGAGAAGCCCTGAATGATCTAAAAGGCAATAATTCTACCTTGATTTTATAGTACCATGGCAGCATGCTTCACTTTTTTTTTTTCTCATTTGGACCCTAGGTATAAATTTAGGGCTCAATATTGAGGCATAACTCAGGGAAAATGATTGTGCATGGGTATAGGTTAATGTGGTTCATTTCTATAGCTTTCTGGTTCTATATCTTGATCCAAAGATAGGATTGAGTTTAATGTATAACCTATGAATCAGATGGATGACATATTCTCAGATGGTCACTTTTAATATCATTTCTCTTGCCAGGCCTTTAGGTAATGCAACAAAATTTAATGATTATATTCTGAGATGAGATCTTGAGTGTCATAGTTTTCTGATGCTGATTGAAGGAAGAATTATTGAGGATTATTTGCATTATGTGATGAGATGGGGTAGATAGCATACTGGATATTGAAAAAATGTAAATGTGTTTTAGACTTGAAGGCTTCTAAAGGGATGTTTGTAAAAAAGGCCAAAGGGTCATTTAATTTGTCACACCCTCCTTGTTATATAGGCGAGTTTATCGGTTTCCAGAGTTAATTCTGAAGGATGGCAGAGTATGTCAACCCACAATATGATTCTAGCAGTTCAGGACACACCACTTCCAAAATATTTTTGCTTTGGTATGTTAATTATTTTTAGCTGCAGAGTTTTGGAAATCAGCACATGCAGAAAGAGGCTGTCTCTCAACCCCATTTATCTGTGTAAAGACAGATCCACTAAAGGAAACTCAGTTGTTACTAATCACCCCCCATGGAGTTATATCATTCAGTTATATAATGATATATCTTTATATCATCCAGTTATATATCATCATTGACTCATCACAGGATAGGAGACTGGAAGTCATGTCACCCAGACAAACTTTGTCACAAACTCACCCAGACAAACTTTGTCACAAACTCAGAACTATTCTTCTAAGGACTCATTTATTTTTCTTAAAAATTATTTGTTCCTCCAGAGGTCTTTATCCCCTGGCCCCTTTCGCTATTAGGATGGTGCATAAGCCTGAATTCTAAGCTCCTTCAAAGAGTTACCCATTTTTTCCCTAGAGATATCCTATTGATACATAAGGTATACATGCTAATAAACTTCTGGTTGTTTCTCTCTTGTTAATCTGTCTTTTGTTATAAGGGACCCAGTGAGAACTTCAAAGGGTAGTAGGAAAGTTACTTTTCCTCCCCTACAATACCAAGTCATAACCTGATGGAAGGGGAAGTTGGGTCTCCAAAGACTTCCCTACTCCTTCCCAAATAAACATGCAATCTATATTAAAGTCATGTGCTTTTCTCAGAAAGATAATTTTAAAACTTAGCAATAAACATGCAAAATAAAAACAATGGGATTTCTATATTAAGTAGCTTCAAAGCAGGCCCCCAACTTCTTTCCCCAATCTGATTTTTTACTCTTGAGTTCCTCCTATTTAGAAAATACAATAGTAATTAAAAATTAAAATTCTTAAGTCAGTGAAGTCTGGCTTGCTCAGATATTTAGAGCAAACAAGTTTTTAAGGTGTTTGCAATACCCTAATAATTCAACATGATACAGTTGTGTCCATTAAGCCTGTCAGCTTCCCCCCTTGAGAAGGAAAACATCAAATCAAAGCTCAACAAACATAAAATGCATGGTTTGCTGCACAGCAGATATAGATCTCTAAACGATTGAAAAAGTTGTTGTCTTCTAAATTATTGCTGAAATGGGCAGTGGTGCACACCACAACCTGTCTTTTCCTTGCCACACACTGCTTAACTGGTCACTCATAGACATGTGTCCAGATCAATATCCCAACATGTAAGAAAGTATTAGAATGTTGCAAAGTGAAGCAATTTAGAGGTACATTTAAGCTGCTGAAATTGAAAAACACCTCACATAATATACCTGTAACCCCAGTAATATCTTAGATTACCAAATAAAAATGTGAGAAAGAGACCCCATGTCCTTTATAAGTTACGGACTAACTCAATTTTTAGTCTCTTTGAGAAACTATCCAGGAGGGGAAGAATCCATCTAACATATACTTCTCTTTTGGTTTACTGATGTATCTTGACTTCCTTAACTCCTGTTACACAAGTGGAAGACTGACCTTCCACTGGTTCTTTGGTGAAAGAAGCTTATGGAGTCTATTTTCTGAACTTAAATCCTGCAACTAAATACATTAGACTTGCAGAAAGTTTTATGGAGTACTTCAAAGGCTTCTGGAGGACTAGACTGTAAAGGTATATTCTATTGACTTAACTTGGCCCCAAATTGCCCTTTCTGAGAAGTAAGGAGAAGAAAGTTAATCCATAGGTACCAAGGGATGTGTACCTTTCTCTCTCTCTCTCTCTCTCTATCTCTCTCTCTCTCTTTTTTTTTTTTTTGAAGATTTTATTTGTTTGAGAAAGAGAGAGAGTGAGAGTGGGAGAGCACCAGTGGGGGCAGGGAGAGGGAGCAGCAGACTCCCCCACTGAGCAGAGAGCCCTACTTGGGGTTGATCCCAAGCCCTTGAGATCATGACCTGAGCCAAAGGCAGATACTTAGCTGACTGAACCACCCAGGTGCCCTGACAAGCATACCTTTCAAAATCTGTTTGGGTCCTGTGAGATTACACATTCCCCAATGGCCACAACACCGCCTTCCATCTGGCACTCCTTTCTTGGTGCGCCTCCTTTGGACAGGTGGAAGTGTGTGTTTGCTCCATTGACTCTGGGTGGACTTGTGCCTACAGCAGAGAAGATGTAGGGCAGCCGGTTGTACAAAGCAAAACAGCTTCTCCTTAGCTCTCTTTTGGAACATACCCTCTTAGAACACAGTCCTCATGCTAGAGTAAGCCTCAGACACTCCACAGAGAAGCCCTCTGGAAAGGAACTGATAGTCTGAACCTTCTGTCCAGATGTGAGTGGGCCCTTGCAGAAGCTGCTGCTTCAGTCCCAGCAGCAATGGCTGTCCCCACTGAGTCCAGGACACACTGCAAATATGTGAACAAAGTAAATCATGCTATTGTCCTTTTGAAGTTTGGAGTGCTTTCTTAGGCAGTGAGGGATCACTGTATTGAGAGAGGACCCAGCTATCCCCTTAACTGCCTCCATTTGACCCCAGTCCTTACTTTCTAACTGATTAAGTTCTTTTTTCTCCCAGTTTATGTCTTAAACTCAGGCAAAAGACCCAATGGGCAAAGCATCCATGATGGGGTGATGGGGACTGAAATTAATCACCCCCAAGCAGTAACAACCAGTAAGACCCCGCATTACTCATCACTCATGACAGTGATCAGCCTGACCTTTACTGCCCAGCTGCATGGACCCACTGACCTCTGTCCCACATTTTCCTTATATAAACCTAGTATTTAAAACAAACAAACAAACAAATGAAAACCCTGGTATTTCCAGCAGTTTGGAGACAGTTTTTGGAACACTTACTCTGTCTTCCCAGCGTTGACCTCACTGAATTATAAATTCCTTTCTGTTTTCACCACCACTCATCTCTCTTCATCTGAATTTATCAGCATTGAGTGCCCCACCTGGTCTGTTTGGGATCTTTGGGGCCTGGGTGCTCTTGAGCCTTTGCGCCCTACTTACAGTATTAGGGAATCATGCTTAACCTTGTGCTGATTTAAATTCAGTAGTGTGTTCCTTTCCCCCATGACAGCAGTTGGCAAACTATAGTCTGTAGGCTAAATTATGGCCCATAGCTAAGAATGGTTTCTACTTTTAAAGTGTTATGGAAAAGAAAAACTCCAAGCAAACAAAAACACAAAGAATATGTGACAGAGACTATATGTGGCCTGCAAAGACTGAGATATTTATTATCTGACCCTTTATGGGAAAGGTTTGGGGTTCTTTACTCTAAGATAGCCCATCTTCTCTCAGGTAGTAGTGTAAATTAGGGCTCCTGGTTTTGTGCTGGAGGAAAAATTGGGCAACAAGAAGAAATCCCAGAAATCTTTCCTTAAAGATTCTATCATAACTGTCTTCCCACAACTAACTTAAACTTCAAAAGCAGTTGCACATTTTATTGAATACCCTCATGCCAACACGTTGATTTCCCTATTAAGATACAAGAGACTATAGTTCAAGAAAATACATTTAAGGTGTTATATACATTAAACTCACAAACTGTTGAGCAGGAAATTTTTGGAAAACATTTGCTTGAGATCTGGAGATAGACATACTACCCCCTTTTCCTCTGCCTTCCAACACACACATCTATAATGTCTTATCTGAGGCTGAAATAGGAATTTTAGGGGAGGGATATTTGTATACGTTTGTTTAATGTACTATAATTACATAGTGGATTAAAGGTTTTCAAGATCAAAATTTAACTAAGAAATGTGAACATTTAACACCAAAAATCTTAGCATTTTTTTCTTCATTGACTGATTGATACATTAAGAGACCTTGTCCGAGTCAACTACCAGCCCAGAATCATGTTAAGCAGCTGTCTCTTCCTTGAGCTTGCTGTGCCAGTAAAATCACAGGATCTGGCCAGAAGGTCATTTTTCATTGCTGCTCTTATGTCGAACAGATATTTTCATCATATCTCTAATTTCAGATTCAACAACTGCTAATAATAAAATTTTTATCCATGAACTATGAGGAATAAGGATACTTAAGTATAATAGAGTTTGGATTTAGACAGGATAAATAATAATGAAGTGGGGAATTTTGAATCCTGCTTACTCTTCTCCATCGATTTAGGGACTGGGAGGCAAGAAGCTACCTGAGGACAAGTTGATGTGTCAGAGATCTTTCTTACCTGACGTGAGGAGTTGGAGTCATACACATTGCCTCTGTTTTGTGGAATTTATTTTTTTTATATTTGATAAACTGACTCATTATGTTTGAAAACTAGAGTCTTGAGTTGGTAAAATCTTTAAGTAGAAATCTCTTTGGCATTTTAACTATTATCACTTTGCCATTTGCAAATGAAATGTTTCAATGAAAAATCATGAATATCAAAGGAATGATTTTTGTAATGATCATATCGTTAAGTATTGACTCACTGTCCTTTACCACGGGTCTTGGTGATTTTTAGAGAAAAGAGCATAATGCAGGTCTTACAAGGCTGCCTTTAAGCCCTTGATAGGTTGGAAATTGCTGTGTAGCTTTAATTTTTGAAATATGTTTTCAGCACAAGGTAAAATTGATGTGATGGCATAAAGAAGCAAAACAAGTAACAACCTTTCAAAGAGATTCAACATAATTGTTACAAAGTAAAAAACCTTTTAGAACCCCCATACATTTCAGCAAGAATTGTGTTGTTTTCCATTATGGTTTTTATAGAGCTTCTGTAATATTGGTTCATAAAATGTGTGTCTGCAGAAATTATCTACGGAAGTTGGAGGGAGAAAAGACCTGCTAGGGCATCTATTTCATTTACAAGCCATCAATAACTAATGCAAGACACGACAATAATGCAACATTAAGGTTATTCATTTAAGCACAGGAGTCAGGAAATGCAAAAAACAAGGATCTCGTAATAACATCAAACACCCACAGTGCACAGATAAAATATTTTTGATTGCTAATTATACTGTTAAGTGTTATACCTTAAAATGAAGCACATGAAATATGAACAAGCTAATGTTCCCTTGAGATACTTAACTTGCATTTCCTGGCTTTTATGTTTAAATTGGAAACTTTAAAAGTTTCATTGACATAAATTTTTGTTTTTCATTTCCTTTCATTTACTTCTTATTTTTGAAGAAAATGAAAAAAAAAAAAAGTTGTTCATTGATTACTGATGTTGTTAACAGTGTTAAGAGTTACCCTCAGTCTCCATAGAGCTTTCTGAAGTGATTTTAAAATTGGACTTGTAAAATTAACCAGAGTGATGCCCGCAGTCCTCAGGATGTGGTTTCCATGTCTCTGAGCCTGGACCCAGTATTGTGGTTTCACCCTTTAATTTTAAACATGGAGCCGCCTTCTCTAAACAAATCTCTGTGCCACATTTGTAGATTTCTAGATTTTATGAAGTACGGTTTGAAAAGGAATAGGGAGTAGTGATAAATTTTGACTTGATGAAGTCTTTTTCAGAAGATAGAGCCTCCCTTTCAAAAGATAACTCTTAAAAGAACAATGAAAAGGAAGAGGAGGGGTAAAGACTTACAGAGGACAGCAATAGAAAAAATACCTGGGTTGTGAGATTAGACACTGAAAGTAAGTTTAAATTGGTGATAACAGAATTGATGATAGCAAAAACATCAATAGGATAGGGAAAGGAAGAACTCAGGAAGTAGATGACAACTTTTGTTGAGACTCCACGGCTTAGGGTCAAAAGTCCAAATGCCTGACATGGCAAACAAAATCTTTCTCAATTCACTTCTAGCTTCCTTCTGGAATTACAGACCCCCAAACACGTCCATGTCCTGGCCTCAGACCATTTTGCTTTACATAGCAAAAGTATTTGTAGTGTGATTAAATTAAGGATCTCGAGATGGGCAGATTATCCTGGAATATCCTAGTGGGTCCTTACAAGTGACAGAGGGAGGCAGGATGGTCAGAGAAGACACCACAGTGGAAGCAAAGGTCTGAGTTATGCGATTGTTGTCTTTGAAGATGGAAAGTGGCCCCAGGCCAAGGAATGAAAGTGGCCTCTATAGGCCTCCTCTATAGGCCAGGAGAGCAAGGAATGGATTCTCCCCAAAGATTCCGGAAGGAAGGCAACCCCTACCAGCATCTTGATTTTAGCCCTATAAGACCCATTTTGGACTTCTGGTCTCTAGGACTGTTTGATACTATCTTTGTGTTGTTTTAAACCACTAAATTTGTGGTAATTTGTTACAATAGCAATAAAACTAATATACCTCTACACATTCATAATGATAGCATTATATTACTTTGTCTCAAAGATGACATCTATTATAAGACCTAAAACTAATTTCATGAGACTTGGAGGTGGGTACAAAGACAAATATTTTTTTATCAGTTAACAACAGATTATGTTAATGCAATTACATATTTTTATCTTTTTGAATGTGACAACTGAACTTGGACCTCGAGTTTTCCTTATACTCAGAATCAAATCATTCTTTTGATTTTCTTTAGGCTGCTGGAAGTTGTATAGTTTGATCTTGGCACATTGCTTTTCATAACTCATGTTCACAATTTCTTTAGAGATAGACATTGCCGTTTCAAGGTGTTTTGTTTGCATTTGCTTCTTGTTAATTCATAGTTCCATTTTTTTTTCTTAATTGAATTACATGTTGTTGGAAGTTTAATAGCTTCTCTTAAAAACCTAGTAGAAGCATTTGTCAGGCAGATGTTGGCGCTCCAGTGATAGTCCTTCACGATGCATGAATCAGCCCTGCTATGCTTCGCTACCTTTAAAAGTCTTATGATTTATTCTGAAACACTGGCAATGTCTTCTGTCTCTAATTGCATTACCTGGATGCGACAGACAGTCTTCTGCATATTCAAGCTGCCTTATAGCCCCTTTTTGAAGACATTTAAGTGACAATTAGAGATCCATATTTCAGTGAAAATTAAACTGCATGCAATGCTACCAATGCAAAGAACTCAAACAAGTTAATGAACAAACACATTTTAGGCAGATAGATTCCCCTATGCAGGATGAAAACAACTGGGCTGCAACTTACTCCTCTGCCTTATAGCTGAAAAGATTATTTTATATTGATGATATGACATATCTTGATTTTTAGAGACATCAAAATAGAAAAAGTTGACCTTTGGGGGTCCAGGAAATAAGATAATAATATGAATAATAGCTAATACAACACAGGCCAGATGGGGAAACTGAGGCTGGCAGATGATAAATAACTTCCTCCAAGATCAGCAGGCAAGCAGAAGCAGTGTTCTGAGGGAGCGGTCCTGGCTATCTCCCTAAAGTATGGGTATTTAAACACTGTACCCTGTTACCCACCCCTTCTCCTGTTCCCACACCTGTACCAAACTCCTTGGTGATCCAAGGACGCGCTGTTCTCATTCCAGCCTCTGTGTGGTTGGGCATATATGCTCTTCTTTCTCCATCCAACGAACTCCCTAAGCAGGATGGTAAAGGAAAGTGTTCTAGACTCAAGTGACTGGAGTCCTGCCCCCCCCTCCCCCCACTTACAAAGTAAGCCTCTGTGGCCTCATTTCTAAAATGTATATTACTTAGTTCATATCTCATAGGTTTGTATTAAAGATTAAGTACAGTGATACAGGTAAAGTGTTTCCCAGCAGCGACAACCACATTAAGAAATTATACTTAATGAGAAAAAGAAGAGGGAGGGAATAGGAATGATACATATGTTACTTTCTCTCCAACAACTCCTGCCACTTCTCACAGCATATGTCTCATACTCTTCGATTCTCTTGTAGACAGAAAACAATTTTTGACCATCAGCTTTGTGCATGCCTAGTCCTACTTTTACTATCATCAAAGCAATTAATGCTGTTGCAAGAAATGTAAGAATGCTGTTTGACGGGGAGAGCTCCTACATGGTGTTGAAGAGGAACAGAACTAGACACTAGGTAAAGGTGGTGAAAACAGTTGACTCAGTGTTATCACCATTGGGGAAAGATGCTTCAGAATGGAGCTGCATTCAATTTCTAAACTCTAACAAGGACAAGTGAGGATTTTATAGCCAAGGAACCGAGTGAGGGGGTCAGTGGATGGAAAATTTCTAAGAGGAAACATTAGGGATAGATTCTTGCTAAACCAATTTAGTAAGATTCTTGCTGAAGGCAACATGGCCAGACTGATATCAAAGTAGGGCAAGAGAAACTTGGTCAGGTATCAAGTGTGATCAGATATTGAGGGTATGGGGATGACTTAGCAGGATTCTTGCTGAAAATGGGTTTGGCAGGGATGGGCACGGAAAATCAAGACCTGCTTGACAAAAAGGTTCAGAAGGGCTTCATTGCAGTTTGGTCAAGGAGAGAGTCTGTCAGTGGGAATCAATGACAAACTGTGAGGGGAAGTCCTCTTTTCCTTTCCATTATCTCTATCCCATTACTGTGGGTCCCATTAGGTACTGTGAATATTTTTAAAAAGATTTATTTACTTATTTTAGAGAGACAGAGAGGGAGAGAGAGAGAAAGAAAGAACAGGGGGCAGGGGCAGAGAGGACAGCACAGGGAGAGAATCTGAAGCAGATTCCTGATGCTGAGCATGAGGCCAGACTGTGGGGCTCAAACTCACGACCTTGAGATCATGACCTGAGCTGAAATCAAGAATCAGATGCTTAACTGACTGAGCCACCAGGTGCCCCTAGGTACTGTAATATTTAATGGCAGACCTTCACTGAGTAGACATATAGGTTCATTTTTTGCAAGCAAATGTTGTTTGGAGAAGGAGAGTTGATGGGAGAGAGACTCCAATCAATGTGTCAGTCTTAACGTGATACTCAAAAATAATCTAGATATTTCTACTGGTTGTCACTTGGAAGTGAGTAGGAGAACTCTGATGAGGTGTTTGAAAGAATAAAGTCTTAATATTTAAAAATAAATTTTATTTATTCACGAGAAATGCAGAGAGACAGGCAGAGACACAGGCAGAGGGAGAAGCAGGCTCCCTGCGGGCTCCCTGTGGGGAGCCTGATTGTGGGACTTGATCCCAGGACCCCGGGGTCACACCCTGAGCTGAAGGCAGATGCTCAACCACTGGCCCACCCATGCACCCCAAAGTCCCAAATTTTTAAAAGCTGAGATATTTGGTCATTGTTATGTATCCTGTCCCAGCTGGTACATCTCTAGGTCTGGGGAAGCACAAATACAGTGAGCCCATGTGATTTGCTACTCCTAACGGTTGAATGAATCTGGAGGATGCCATTATCCATTACCTGTCCTGCATCCTACCTCACTCACATTTCCTTCATCCGAATATGCACTGTATCTCGTTGAAATTGTAGCAATTTCTTACTAAAGTATCTTGGTGCTTTGTTTTCATAGGGTAGGGTGTTCCCTTCATTAATCACCATGGCTTTTAAATTCTCACATTTACTGAATACAATACTTCCTCTGAGGTAATTGTAAAAACCTTTACTTACTCTACAGATATGGTAAACTAAACGATAATTTCTCTTTAGAAGCATTTTCTGCACAGTTAAGTTAATGGTGACGGATTCCTTTCACCCTTGAGATAAATGCGTGTGAATACACGCACACAAACTCCATAGACACTTATACATGTAGATTCAGCAGGGAGAGAGAGGAATAGTTTGATGCCATTTAACTAAAAGCTTTAATTTCGGAAGAAAATTGGAAATTAGAGACAAACTCAAAGAAAGGAAAACAAGTTTAGAAGTTGGGCGAAACCACTGTTTTCTCTATTCTCTGACCTTTGGCATATTATTTATCTAGCGGGTTTCAGCAAGCTTTCATATTTAGAAAAGGTCACATGAATAGCCAGATTCACGTACTGTATTTGAATAATGTAGGCAGCGTGGGGGGGGCGGGGGGGGTAGCTAGAGAATGAGTGTACTTAGACTAGGAAGTGTGATTTTCCAGCCTGGTCTCATTTCTGCCCCGGATTTGTTGTTTGACCTGAGGTGAGTCATTCTCGTCTTTGTCTGTCAATGGTGATAATGGGATCTCTTCTTTCCTTTTCTAAAACAGATGTTGTGAAGAATGCAATAATCTCCCACCTGGCCTTTCCCCTATATGTATCAGCTCCTGAAACTAACTGGATACCACCTTCCTAAAATGCGGCTTTGTATTCCAGCCCCATGTTCAGATTTCCCTACATCTTCCTTGTGGTACGTCTTCCATTTTACTATCCAAGGTCTTCCTCATTTTAATCCCAAGCAATTGCTGACCTTCTTCAAAGTGCTAGACATTGTACTGGGCACTCAATATTAACTCTTAAACCACCGTGAGCATAGCTATTTATGCTCATACCATCTTAAATATAAAGAACATAAAATCTTTAAAAGTAGGAGTATGAGAGCAGGTCTTTTGCATACTTGGCTTTTGCTCCTTCCACGTGCATAGTCAAGCTGTTGCTACTTAGCACGTACCTTTATGTGCATGAGCATACAGGCACATGCTCTTTTATTTAGAACTTTATGTTTATGCCCCACGTGCCTTCAAAAAAGATGTAAGGTGGGGCGATGAGTTTGAGGTTGACCACAGCGCCACTACATTGAAAATAAACAAAAACATGAATATGAAAAGGAAGAGGAAACAGGCATCTTATTTCTGGAATGTTTCTCCAAACCGTTTACTGCTTGTACTGTCGCCTCTCAAAGTCTCTTGCATGGACTGTTGCAGTGGCCACCTATCCTGCACCCCCTTCTGCTGTTACCCCTCTACAGAATTCATCTTCCATACAGAGGGTAGAGTGACCATTTTACAATACGAACCTGGGCATCTGCTTAAAATAGTCTACTTGTTCCCACTCAATTTAAGGCATGACCTTCAGGCTGTAAGTGACCTGCTTCATGCTCAGATCTCAATCCTTCTCCCCTTCCTCATCCACCTCATTAGTGGCTTTCTTAGAACAGTGTATCTGGCCCAAGGTGTTTTGCTTCGGTTGTCACCCCAACCTGGCACGTTCTAACACTGGATCTCTGTGTGAGTAGCGTCTCCTCATTAAGGTATCAGCTCCTAGTTTGCTAGATCCAGGTCAGTATATGTAGCCATTCTCATACTGAGCTTTTAGAAGGGCTTCAGAGTATTTATCACATGGGTGCACTTTAATTTAGTTAACTCGTGCCTGCCAATATGCATGATATTGCTTCCCAGTCTTTCACAATTTCAAAAAAACAACACAAAAAAACCTCCCTGTAATACGAATGATCACATATGCATATCAACACACTGAAAGGAGATTATTTATAGAAATAATTGTCTGAATTGGAATTACTAGATCAAAAGATATGGGATTATTTTTTGATAGATTTTTGTCAAGCCAGAGCATTTAATTTTATTTTTTTCAGCTTTATTGAGGTAAAATTATCAAATAAAAATTTTATATATTTAAGGTGTACAATATGATGTTTTGATGTTTGTATACATTGTGGAATAATCACCTCAATCTAATTAAATAACACATCCATAACCTCAAATACCTCAGATAGTTACCTTTTCTTTTTCTTCTTTTTTTTTTTTTTTGGTATGTTAAAAACACTTAAGATTTATTCTCATAGCAAATTTCAAGGATACAATACAGAATTATTAACTATACTCACCATGCTGCATATTAGCTCCCCAGAACTTATTCCTCGTATAACTGAAAGTCTGTACCCTTTGACCAACATCTCCCCATTTTTCTCACCCTTCAGTCCCTTGGTAACCCCTGTTCTACTCAGAGAGTTTAATTTTAAAGCATAACTCAGTGAAGGTAGTCATGACATGCAGCTTTATAAAGCTCTAACTTGATCCAAGGATACATCTTAAGAAGCCTTCAGGAGTGGATGTCTTAAATGCTTTTCCCTGATGTGCACTTTTCTCAGCAGGTCTTTAGATATGAAATGTTTTCCTGAATACAGCCTCCTGCATTCCCTGTTGCTAACTAAAGGATGAGCCACAGGCTTGCAGTACTGGAATAAGTATAGGAATTGACCTCCTGCTATGCACACTGAAAAGCCTGAGCTGTATTTTTTTTTTTTCCCAGAAGGAGGGTACCAAGATTCTCTATGAGGATGAATCAAGAGGTCTCCTTTACTGAATACCCATCTCCTGCTTTTTCTCCATGCTCAGAAAGGCTGGCACCAAGGTCACCTCCTCTAGAAATTTCCCCTATGTGCCAAAATGCAATCTTTCTCTTTTCTTCGCTCCATCCACACTTACTGGCTGCACTATTTACTTGGTGCTCAAAAATGCTATACTTTATTACTTATCTCTTTTATTTGTCTTTCTTCCCTCACTTGGGGTGTGTAGAACTCAAAGGGCAGAGATGTTGCAACACCCCTTTTCTTATTTCTAAACCTAATTTAGCAACTCATACCTACTAATACAAACACAAGAAGGGGGGGATCATGAGACTGGCTATCCTCTATGGCTGGCAGGGTGTGGACCCTCCCCACTCTCCAAACCAGTCCCCCTTTGGCCTGTGATATTCCAGTGGGAGACTACTGATCCTGAGCAGGAGCTGATCTCGGATGTGGAATATTTTCTTTCCACATGATTTTCCTACCAGTAAGAGCCTATGACCTTGGCGTCATTAGCTGTTTTCTAACCAACTGAACTCATGACTAAACATTTTTATGGCAAAATTTCCATTACAACTCATTGTTAAGCTGCCTCAAGAAGAAAACAAACTATAGCCCTGGAGGGGAAAAAAAAAGCATCAGAAAGTTGCCAGTGAGAGAAAATTGGGGTTATATGGTCAGTCTACATGCCACGTCAGCTACGGTACGCTTGCTCTGTAATGAGCTATGCAGTGATCCATGTATATATGATCTATATATATAGATCTCAAAAGACTGCTGAAATCAAATTTCTAGATGCAGTTATTATTGATGTTTTCACGTCCCGGCATAGTAACATTTGACAGGCCTGCACAACTTTGCAATTTTGCTGGGGCAAAGCTAAGTGTCTCAGCTATGTTAGGAAGCTTTTGTTCTGATTTTTTTTCTGAATGCTTTGCATATTATGGGCACTCAGTCCATTTGATTGACAGGGTATCTTCACAAGATAACTTAAAAGACTACAGGTACTTTTGTCCTGTTTCTAGGAAGACAGCACTGACTGTGTCTACTGCACTTTGAAATAAAGGCTTGGGCAGCTAGGTGCCATGAGTCATGAGAGGACCAAAACCATCTGTTTTTGCCTAAATTTTTACTTATTAAGTTTGGCCTTTGATGCCAATACCTACTGACCTACTACTGTTCTTTGCTATGGAAAAAAAAGACATTGTGTACATGCTTAGTACGGATTTGATGGAGCCTCTTGTTTATGAGCAGTTGGGATTATTTTAGTTCTCATCCTGTTGCTATTCAATATTTGACACACAAGCTTTAGTAAAGGGGAGATAAAAAGTGAATGGGAGATAAAAAGTGAAGGTAGAAATAAGAAGAAGTAATTATTCAGGTAATTTAGGCTCCATAAATCTTTTTGTCTCATTTTAGCTTTTGAAGTTTAGATCTTTTGAAACCAATTTCAACCAAAGTCAAACTTAACACACTAAAGTTCGCCTTGTAATAAATGTGTTGTAGACAAAGGCAATTTTTTCCTAGAGATTTGACTGCTTCTCTTAGCAACTCTTAAACCAATTGTGCTTTTAAGATGTAAAAAGTATTATATATAATTTTTTAAAGCCTCAATATATCGTGGCATTTCTTGGCCTGCAATAACTCCAAAAATGCTTTCCAGTGACCTTAATTTTAAAATCTTTACAAATGCTCTTTTCTGTTAAGTATTTGGCGTTTTTCTTTAGTTCTGTCTTTGAAGCCCGTTATAAAATTTTTTCACTCATTTCAATATCTCTCCTCTACCATTCATTCATTCATTCAATATACATTTATTGAATCATAATCCTTTCTTGTGCAATATGAAAACATGCCTCCATTAAAGCAGTTTTTTCTTTGGTGGCGATGATAACCAATGCTTGAGCATCAAGTAAACATTTTTAGAAAGACTTCATTATCTATATATTGGTACTTTAAATGGGATGCTGTGTGATGGTACAAAGACTGAATATTCTCAATCTAGAAATTTTGGAAACAGTAGAGTGAATGAAGGCTAAGTCAGTAGTGAAGGGACTTTGATAAATCTCAGGATGCTCAGTCCGCTGAAGCTGTTGTAAGGAGGTACATACAACACTGCAGACCCCTAACCGGGTAGAGTTGTTTAATTGGTATCCCTGACTCCCTCAGGCGGTATAATAATGCTTAATGATTATGGGAAAGCTTCTTTAATTCCTCATCTTTATGTAAGCAGAGACCCAGAAGCGAAAAAATGTCAAGCTCATTCCTTCAGTTTGGGTTGTCGGAAGGTGATTTGATGTCTTCCATCTGCATTGTTAAATGTCACATATGTCAGTGGATTTTGATCCTGGTTCTCACAGTGATAAAAATGGCTGTGGATTGGTGATAAGACAGAAACAATTAGCATTTTTAGCTTTTATTATGAGAAACTTTAAAACATATACAAAATAAATAGAATAGTATAATGAGCCCATCTTCCACCTTAAAAAATTATCAGTATTCAGTCTTTTTGTTTTATCTTTGCTTCCACTCACTCCCCAACCTTATTCAATAATAATTATTATAATTTACGAGTGGGTTGTGTTGTGTGTGTGAGATACAAGTTAAAGACATTGAAATGCACAAATCTTAGCTGTACAGTTTTCAAAAATAAGTACACCCTTGTTACTCCACCTATACCATCAGCAGCAGTGGGATTTATACTTATTTTTGTGGATGCTGTAAAGTCTGTAGGTACTCATGTGGAAGAGAAGGAAACTCTCCCTCTCTCTACTCCCTGATGCTCAGGCCTGGTAGTTGACTCTTATCCATGGGCTAAAGGACTTTAGTTGGATGAGCTTTTGCTTCCAAGCTAATAGGTCTTTAACATTATTCTCAATTATAGGCTCTGAAATATCCTCCCCTTGTGCTTCTTCAAGGTACAAGGAAGAGGAGATAGCTATCATGAATCAGAGGAGAAGGAAGAAGAGTCTCCAAGTCCCATGTTAAACCTCAGTGTCTTTGCTTGGTTAGAAAACTGGAGGGAATTAAAGTCAAAGTCTCTATCTCAGGCTTTTACTTCAGTGAGGTAATATTTGTTTTTTTCTTTATCACTAGTTATTCATTTTTGAGCTCTAATTTAGTACCTTCATTATACCCTTCGAATTCTGTTACCTCATAATGAGTCAGGATATTGATAAAATTTTAGTGTATCCAGGTATGTCTTAGCTGTGACTATTGAAGTTGCATAGTGTGGTTGAGTGGAGGCTGGGACATAGGAAAATATCTGGGGTGTTCTGGGCGCTGTAAGCAGCAGAGGGCGTGGCTTCAAAAGGTTCTCTTTGGCCTACATTTCCTCTTTCTAGCTTTGCGCAGTCCAACCAGTTCAAAATACACATCACTACTGCTAAATAAGCCTTTAATTCTATGTTTCAGAGATACACACAATATTTATCTCACTGAGAATCACAAACGAACACAGAGATATTTTTTAAATGAAGTTAGATTTTTTCACTTCTTGCCAAGATATTGTTACTTATTCAGTGTGTGGCTATTTGCAAGGCTGATCATAATTCTGCAGAAAACTGCCTGTATTCCCATGTCACTCTTGAATAATCAAAATCCAGAGCTTCAATAAGGGTGCTCCTCATTTACAAGGTTAATTCTTCCAATAATGATGTCTACACTCTTGCACGCATTTCAGAACTGAGAATTTATTGCATCGGGCACAAACTCATTGGGTATGCAGTACAAATAACCTTATTAAGAATGCAGGGAGAGGATATACATTACTGTTCTGTTGGGTCAGAAGGGTAAACACAACAAGAAAATGAGGCATTTACCACTAAGTAGTCCAACTGATTTATTTTACTGTGCCTTTTTCATTTTTAGCCTTTTGATGCACAGGCTGCCTGGGTACTCTACCCTCACCGAGGCATTCATAGAGATTCTAAATTCTAGAGGGCATGGGAACTGTCCCAGAGAACAACACCAGGGACTACGCGTTAACTGAAGTTAGAATTGATAACAACGTTTCAGGTCAGTGTGAATTGGTAGTAAATCTGGTTTTGCTTTTGCGCTCCAGGTGTTTCTGTTAGGATTTGATAAAACGTATGATGGAGAATTTCCCTGCTGGTATAAACAAAACTCGACTGATCTAGATCTAAGCAGTGACACAGCTCTAAGTAGAGACCAGAACCAAGACAGAAGAGAATATATTAACCGTTCAGCTATCTCCTATATATTGTCTGTATTTCCAGTTCAACTCAGTGCTTTGATGGAAGAAAGTTGCTGTCTGCTTCTTTTCTGCCCAGAGATAGCACCCAGTATAGCAGCATGCCAATGGGAAGAACTCTGTCAACCAAGTGGTCTTCTGTGACGTGAGGTCACATTTTATATAACAGAAAACACCATATCAAAAGCTATAATATCCTCAGGGCCCTTCTTCCAAGAGCCACTTGGCTTAGTAGTATATACTTTTTCTAGTCCTTGGAGTAACAAAATATTTTTAGGAAGACATCACTATCTTTCAAACTAGTACCAGATGCTGTAGCATTTCTTTACCTGACAATGATAATGATCATAGATTACTACTTATTACTATAGATTTTACTGTATTATAAACATTGTAAACTTGAGTGAACTCACGAGAAAAGCATTTGGCCTTATGATGATCCCCAAATAAGAATCGTACCGAGTACATTTTATAATCTGTACATTTCTCTAAACAAATAGCTTATTGAGACTTATTCAGCATTCCATTTTCTGGTTTGCAGGGAGAGGATGGAGTATCTTCCTTTCCTTCATTCATCTCTCTGAAGTTCATTTTTAGCTTATGTTGTTCTGTTCATGCTTATCTAGGAGAAAGATGGTTCCTCAGTTTTCATTGTTCCAAATCCCTGCCTCATGGAAGCAGAAATTTTAGTTACTTAAAATCTTAAATTAAATCAGATAGCAATGTTGACTCTCAATTGCAGAAAACAAAGAAAGATAGCTAATAGAAGACTTAGGGTTGTGTGGTGAAAGGAGCAACAACCTAAAATTTCAGACGACCGGGGGTACATCTTCCAGGGTTTTATAGTTTAAAATCAGTAAAGGTAAAATATGTTAAATAAAATCTGACATTTTCATCAGTATGTCACCTCCTAATTCATTGGAGGCCAAATAATATGATCCACTCCATGTGGCATTATGGTGCTGAATAATGTTCTAAGCTTTTACTAACATGCCTCGTTAGAGTCAGCTTCAACTAGACCCCTGAACATATTTCTTAAAAATCTAAACTGCTGGTGAAATAAAATTTCTCTTTCTTTGTCTCACTCAACCCTTCTAAAGGAGGTCTGGGTTGGGAGTGAGAAAGGGTGGGCTCCATTCCTTGCCCTGCTGCTGACCAGCTGGTGGTGACATTGAGTATTTAGCCCCTTGAGGCCTTGGTTTTCTGTTTGTCAGATGAAAGAGTTGGGCTACATAAGATTCTTTCCGTCTTTAAAATTCTTCTCTCAACATCTTTAAAAAAAACTATTTTAATCCTTATTGATTATATAATACTCATCAATGATATTTTCTCACCTTGAAAATACTAGAACTGGGTCCAAGAAATGTAAGACTCTCTAGCTGAGAACAAACATGGTAACCAGAGGGGGGGTGGGGTGGGAGGATGAGTTACATAGGTGATGGGGATCAAGGAGGGCACTTGTGATGAGCACATGGTGCTATATGGAAATGTACACCGGAAACTAATATTAAACTCACTGGAATTTAAATAAAAACTAAAAAAAAAAAAAAAAGAGAGAGAGAGAGAAATAGCTACAGCTAATTAAGTCAGAGCCAGACTGAGAACAGGGAGGCTCTTTATTGGCTTAGGAAGGGTCAGGTTCATGGATATGTGAACAAGGCAATCATATAGGGTCCCATGTTTAGGATTTGATACAATGTGGGTATCTTGAAATCATTAATAATTTTATCTTTAAATTTGTCTTCTATAATCAAAAATCATCCTGATGGGATGATGGAGCATGCATTGAACTCATCTTCTCACATAAGATCCTGCCTCCTGTCATCTCCTTATTTCCCCTGGTGGTGGGGTGCCAAGTCATCCACTCCCTTGACTGCACCCAGTGACTTCTGCTGCCTTCTGTTCCCAGCATGAGTTTCAGCATGGGTGCAGAGAGGACACTTGCCCAGCAGGTATCCTCATTCCCAAGGGAGCAGAACATTAAATGTTTTCATTTAAAAGTCACTATGAGAGACAATTTGAGAGACAATTGGACAGAAAAAGCTTTTCCCCTGCTTTTGAAAAGGGGCTCATATTCTCATTTTGCACTGAGCTCTGCAAATTGTAGTTAGTCTTCACCTTAGGCCTTTGTAGACATTTTCTTTACATGGATCAGAAATTAGCAAGAACATCACCCTTTTAATATTACTTTGTATATCGAATAATAACAAAAGTATATAATGTATGTATAATATATAATGTAGTGATACTTATGGTGTCCCTGTTGTTTCCGATCTTATTCTCATTTTTGTAGGTTCAGGAACTTGATTTCTTTCTTTCTCTTTAAGTCTTAGCTTCTGGAGAGCTGCTCATGTCTACCAAACTATAAGAGCCTCATGGATTAATAAATAATTGGAAATACTGATAATGGGGTATCAACATTTTCTTCTCAAGAGAGATGCCTATTTGGGAAATCAGATGATTTTAAGAAAACCCAGATAGAAAGTATATAGATGATCTTTAGAAATACTATTAATAGAGTATTATGCACCCTTTTTTACTATACGAATATACCTGCCGAGATGGCTAAAGTCTCTTACCTGCCAATCAGGACACCCCGTTCTGTGGATTATGCTGGAGGCACAACTATACAATATTAAATTCTCAACTCTTATTTACTCAGACTTTACCCTTCGGAAGGCATTGGGTGTTACAGCGTCCAATTCCACTGAGTGGATCTTTAAGAACTATATTTACACAATATTTATAATGTCAGTATGTTTATTTCTACAATTAAATGATCAGCTTGAACAAATAGTGCAAATATTATCAGAAGTAAGAGCTCATTATCAAGTCTACCAAAATGAAAATGATCATTTTTGGAAGACATTTTTCAATATCCATGTGGATATGATGCTTAACAGGTCTAATCTGCAGGTTCCGTACAGTGTATTTTGAGAGTAACTCATCTTGAAATGCCATTAAGGTGTAGTCTTCCTCAAATTATTGTTAGTATTCACATGATGGAGATTGAGAATTATTAAAGTACAGTCTTAAAGTTTTCCAGTTAATGTATTTGCAGAACTCTGAGAATTTAATTGTGTTCTTGTTCAGACCTCTGGCAAGAACTGAAACTGCTTTCTGAGAGAAGTCTTGGTCCTGCTCGATTCAATTGCTCTGCAGCTGGGCAGGAATACAGATAAATTATTCAATGTTTATACCAAAATAAACATCTCGTCAACTACACAGCTAGTAGCTAAGTCATTAAGAAATCAGTCCGTTAAAAAAACAAAATGTGTCCATTCCAGGCATTTATAAAAACCTCAGTTTTCAAATATATGTTACATATGCTATTCTTTAAGAGGCCACCTGAAATAAGCAATCATTTTTCTAAAATTTATAATCTCCCTTCTGTTTTATTTTTTTTCACTAGAAAGCTCCACAATCCAGTTCTTCAAAAAATTGTCATTTTAGTGATTGATTCATTTATTCATCCAACTAGTGTTTATCGATCTCCTACTAGGAGCTCTTTCAGGCTCTAGTTGTAAACACAGCAAAGACTGAACCTGCGGACCACCATAGAGTGATGTGGATACCCAATATCAGATAATGACAAAAACTATAACAAATCTAGGAGATGTTAGATTTATGATAATGTATTTATCAGTGCTATCCTGAATGCCAGCATGAGGTTTCTGGAGCAGACAGATTTATCATTATTTATTTATAGCAAATAATAATGCCCCGTTTCCTTGTGCTGTAGTGTCTTCCTTCGGGGGCCATGCAGTGAGAGCCAGCTGTCACTCAACATATACAGAGTCTGTATGGTAGGTGAGTACCCCCAACCTCCTCCCCTAAATGAAGCTGGACATTTATACAGGACAGAAAGGCAGCTGACTTTCCTCTTTTTTTGAGAGCGTTTCCTTGGAAAAATAATAGGAAGGATCCTGCGTCCTCCTTTGGAATGGGTCCATGGCCCTGGGTCTCATCTCCCCTTGAAATGTAAACACATACCTCTGAAGAGATAAAACTCTCTGGAGTTCTTGTTATTTTGTCAGTCCTAAATTACCTTGTAAGGATTGTGTTTTAGCCTAGATTCCAAATTTCAGTAAAGTGTTCCCAGAAGGCCCTAACTTTGCAGAAACAAGAATATTTTCTCCACAGCTGCACAAGAGGGTTATGGGACAGAGAGCTTGATGAGTTCCTCTACATTGACTTGTCAGCTGTGACCTCTCTGAGGATGTGATCTCAGCTGCCATCTGAAAGGCAAGAGGGAGCCAACATGTGAAAATTTGTGGAAAGGGAACATCTGGTACAAGATCTTAAGGTTAGAATGATCTTGAAATGTTTTAAAAACGGAAGGAAAGCCAGTGTGGCTAGAATGTAATGAGGAAAAGAAAAGACATACAATCAGAGCAGTGCCAGGTTTCCCAGAAGGTGGGAGGGATTTGAATTTTACACTAAGGGTAATGGGAAACTATGGAAGGGTTTTTAAGCAAGGAGGAAGTGACTTCAACAGTCTAGGTTTTAAAAAAAAAAAACCTAGCTGTAGTAATAGATGTAGCAGTTAGTAGTAGTAGTAGATGTAGAGAGAAGTGGGTATTGTCCTTTTTTCACTAATTTCTTTATTATTCCCCCATTTAATAGATGCACTTGGTGCTTCCTATGTGCTATGTAGACATGAGCTAGGTTCTGGGGACCTGCACTTGAAAGTTTGACATGGTCTCTCTCTTCCTGAAATTTAGGCAATGAGGGAGAGAAAAGGTTGTGTTTGGGATTGTAGGAGATGCTGTGGAAAGAAGGGGGGGGGCAGCTAAACCAGAGTGAGGCTGAGAAACACAAAGGAAGTCTAAGATTTAGGGTTGTATTCAACTGCATGTCATGGAAATTCAGTTAAAGTGTCTTATTTTGTTTATTTTCCATTTCATGTGACTAGAGTCTGGAGGCAGATAGTACTCCAGAGCTGTTGACAGGAGGACAGTGAGGTGCAGACTTTCCCTGCTTTTTAGAATTGTCATCCTTAATGCACAGTCATTCTCCTTGTATTTGAAAAAAAAAAAAAAGGAGAGCGAGGGTGAGAGGGAGAGAGATTACCCTTCTAGACATCACTTTTCAATTCTAAGAAGGAAGAAAGGGTGAAGGTAAAGAGCAAAAGATATGTCGAGGAGGTTTGCCCATGTTTTTAGGAGGACATAACACTCTGGGACTGTGGAAAGCTAAGTATTTTTAAACGGAAACATTACCCACTAAATTAATTTGTGTTCTATTAGAAGGGGAGATGGAATGAATAGATATCAGGAAGGCAATTAAAAACAACTGGCACGAGGATGATTTCTGTAGAAAATGAGAGCTAAGACTTGGAAGAAAATGGAAATTCTCAGAAGGCCACTGAGAGACTTACAGGAAAGAAAAAATTCCTGTCACTTAACCTTTCCTTCTTAATTCTTTAAGAGCAGTGATAAGAACAGTATAAAAAAGAATGTGTTCTTCATTTTCTACAAAGTTCCTATAGAAAATACTGTTCAGGTTTTAGTCAGTGCTCCTTTGTAGATTCTTAAACTATATTCCTCCTTCCTGTTTGATTCTTGTCCTTTGAAGTTTTCATAATAGCTTTATTATATCTATTCCTCTTACTTATAATATCCCTTAAATCAGTTTAGAAGTAGGTGGGACCACCCACTGTAGCCATGGCTGAAAATAAACAAATGTAATCATATAGTGAGTTTCAGGAAAAAATTTGTTTGATCTTTAGAAGATTTTCTAAACCAAATATCTAGTATAGTGGACCTTGGGGTCAGTCCTTGTTAAGCAGAGTATGTGGCTGTTGACAAAAACAGACCTACATGTGTCACCGGCCAGAGTATTACCCTTGTAATAAAAATATTATATAAAATAAAATCAACTTCAAGCAATGCTAAACTATCAAATATATTAACTTCATTCCTTAGTTTCAGATTACACGGACTATTTGTTTCCTAATCCTTCTTAATCTCTCTGGCGTGTATTTCTTAAAACTTGAAGAGGGCACACTCCTTTGGAAAGAAGGAAAATTGCTTAGGACAGATATTATTAGTAAACAACTCTTTCCTATGGACCTTTGATGTCTTGTGAAAGTAGCAATGATAAATGGACTCTAGTGAAGCTGTTTATTCCAGCAATGCACCTTCTTGATTTTTAAGGTAAGAGTTCAAGTGTGGGGCCAAGTCAAATAAATTTTTCACAAATAACCTTGCATGATCATGTGATTCAACTACATATTTTTAGCAGGCCCATGGTGAGCACATGGAGAGCACAGAAGATGCTGGATGATACTTAGAACCAGAAACCATTACTAAGATGGTTTGCACAAAACTGAAAGCACTGGTTGGACTTGGTACAAATTATTCTTGGGAACTTATTTTATCTGTATAGAACTCATTTTCCAGATGACTGATTATATTTAGAAAAGCAATAGTTTTAATGTTTTCCCTCCTGTTTAATTTCAAGTTTGATAATTTGGAGAGTCCTCCACCCAGTGTGAGCTCTGTTTCCTTTTTCCTCTTGATTATATATCGATCTAGTTGAACATGAGCATGTGGAACTGTTGCTGCAATATGGTTTTTGGCATTTATAGACTGGACATTTATAGGTGCATTGCCACCCTAAGGACGTTTGACTTTTTATATTAGGATAATGAGTAAATATTTGCTTAGAGTGGAGTTGAGTATCAGTATTGGGCAAATACATGCGCTCATTTAATTTTGTCTCTCTTTTACTATATGGACTATTATTCCAATTACAATAATTTTTATCTCACATTTTGCATTTTATTTGAAATTTAGAGCATTACAGAAGAGTTGCTTTCAAAAAATGATGAGACGCTCAAAAATGTCTATGTGCTTTTAGTGAAACAGGTTGCTAGTTACCCCAGTGTTTCCTGTGTACGTGCACGCACGCACACACACACACACACACACACACACAAATCATTACATCACTCACTCAGTTTCTAAAGCCTGTTAGACTCCTGATGGTACAAATGAAGTAACCTTTCAGCAACCTAACACTGGACTACAGAAATGGTGAAATCAGGAAGCCACTTAGAGTTTAATCCCCTCTCTATTAAGAATTCTTTTGGAGAAACACAGGAGTTGCTGTTTGGCACCTACAAGTGCATAGGAATCCTGTTGAGTGGAAATTGGCACAAGTACCTAAGTCCTGAATGGATGCCTTGTTTGTGAAAGGCTTACTACACATGCCTGTGTTCAGAAAGAGGAGAGGGTAAGGGGAATGGGAAGGGGGATCAGATAAGAATACCAATATATTTCTGTCATATAAAAATGTAATAATATTCACATTCCAAAATATTTCTTAGGCAAAATGGAAAAAATTGACCTAATAATTTATATAAAGATTACTAAATGTTTCAAAAAGTAATTTTTAATAGACACCAGATCCTGAGAAAGAATTGCATCTGTTCTCAAAATACTTTTTGCGTGTGTGTCCTTAATATACCCATCTATGTTCATTGTGGGGGAAGAGATATATTGGCATTTAAATAACACAAAGTGGTTGCAAAAGTTTATTGTACACAAATATTTAACTATGGGATGAAAAGATAGGAGCTGGAGGCAAATCAGATTCTACTCCTCCAAATCCCAGCATATGTAAAAGAAATCCTTTACCCAGCAGAATTAGCAGATAGTCTAAATCCCATTGGAGTTCATTGGCTCAATTCAGTACTGATTCGGGATTATTTATTCAGAGTTTGGTGTCTTCTGAGACATTAATAAGGTAGGTAAGAATAAAACCATGTCGTTAAATTCAAGCATTGTAATTTGTCTAGTATGATTCAGAAGAGTTATTAAGTTAGCTTTTATATTTGAAAAAACCAGTAACAACATTCCAAAATGGACATTGACTATGGCAGGTGTAGACCATTTCCAACTACTTTATACATTGATCTGACTTCACAAAGTAACTTTAATGAAACAAATATGATTCTATCTTCCATGTTTGAGATAAAGCTGGGCAGACAGTGAATATGTGGGACATCAGAATCAGATCTCCAAAAGAATCATTTAGCCATTAATAATTATGAGTTGATTCTAAGAAGATCAAGTTTATTGTGAATAAATAAAAGGTTTTTTTTTTTTTCATTTTGAATTCAGACAAATAAAAACTGAAAAGGAAAAAGTCTGTAAAGTTGCTAGGTAGGGGAGATGGAATTTAGCAGAAAAGGTATAACATTAACTTGCTGTTATGAGTCAGAATTCTACAAAGAAAGAGAACCAATAGTGTACAACTCTTTCCCTCTCCTTCTATCTTTATCACCTTTACCATCTGATCTCTCTTTCTCTGTCATATCTATTTCTATATGTACTCTTATGACCATATTTAATGTTGACCACATGGAGAGGAATTAGATGCATTTTTTTAAATGATAATGATCAAGAAGCAAGTTGACTAATATTGTGCCATTCACGAAGAAATTTCAAAGAGAATATTTTTACATGTGCATTGTATTTTCATCCATGACGTATGTTTCTATAGGTCAAAGCCATAGGTTTGAAAAGCTAGAGAGTATTTTGTTCTTCATCTCTATTCTCTGTTTCATTAGGGTCATGGTACTTAACACCTTCCTGAATGTGTCAAAAGGTAAAGGTGATGTTATATCCTGTCTGCTTTGATGTGACTGTAGTAAAACTAATATCAAGGTGGTACATTTGGACTTACTATTTTCTCCCTTCAAGATGTGGTACTTTATTATATGATAAAAATATATCAATTAAACTGTGATGTTGGGCCTCTTGGTTAGTTAGTATAATGAATGTGTAAACGGGTGCACGAAATTCACTCTCTGACTCAAGAAAATGTCACTAACAGCTAATTGGCCAGTACTATCTAAAAAGAAAAAGATCTAAGCAGGAAACTCATTTTTTTCATTTTTCTAATAAGAAATACCATTGACTTTTCAGACTTCTAGGCACGATAGCAAATTGGTAGCTCAAAGTAGTAATCCAGTCCAAATATGTGAAAATGATTTAAAAACATGAGGTAGTACATAAAAGTTGAGTAATTGCAAATAAAATCCTCGATCTGGTCTTGAAAAATAAGAATTTCCCACCTTGCTGTGCAATGTACTTCTGAATGGGAACAATTCCTGAAAAAAGTGTTAACCATTGTCTTTAGGCAAGCTTTGTGCTACCCAATTGGTTCCTTCCTGCTATTAACTCAGCCTGCTCTAGGCCCATTCACCTGGAAGCTCACATCCCTTCTTTAAATTATCTTTCAGCCTTTGTAGTCCTCGTTTGTTTCCTGTTCTATGAAAGAGGCGGTACCCAATTTAACCAAAAAGTTCAGGACAAACCCTTACCATTCTTGAATATGTATTGAAACTACTATAGTATCCTATGTTTCTGGCTTAGAAATTTCTTAGAAATTTTGGTTTTAAAAGCAATGGGTTTGCCTTATTATGACAATAGAGATACGATTAGAACAATTTTTCCTACCATTATCCAGTTTGTGGCTTTCAACCAAGATTTGCTGGAAATACAAACCACAATTTCAGTGCTTTTATTGGCAAATAGGGCTGTATTGGTGAACTGATACAGTAATTGCACTTTTATAGCCCTCAGCACTCCAATTTACAATTATTTTAAATTTAATGCTTTTGATTAGGTGTTTCCAGAAATAAGAGTGCTTAAGTAATCCAAGAAACAAGGAAATGCCATATAAATGTGGGGATGATTTATAAGCTTTCTTAAAGGTATTCAATATCAGATACCTAGGAAAGCTAGTTCCTGGAATTGATCATCTGTAAATAAATAACTAGCAAGAAATTATACTACTATAAATACTGTAATTACCATGAATTCTTCACTGAAAGCACCTAGGATATATCAGTAAATCTTTCATGTAAGGGAAGTCTCTAGAAATACCTGAAAAAACAGAGGTTTTAAGAATCATGTGATATAAGAGCAACAATCTATCAGAATTTCTACTGAGCATCTTAAAGTAATAAATTCAACATTCCTTTAATAACATTTTCCCCTTTTGTGGTGCAAGAATGAGTGTGATACAATAAAATCTTAGTCTGGCTGTATTGCTGCTTGCTAGCTTATCAACTAACAACTTATGCTGATCAAGTAGTAAGACTAATTTATTCAGGTTTTAAACTCCTGAGATTAGAAATATTTGGTTAAATTACTTGTTGAGCTGGGAAATCGATTGCACTTATGTAGAAACCTTGCTTGGGCCCTCTTTCAAGTGTGGCTAAGCCTGCTTTTATAATTTGTCTACAATACTGTGTGGACTGAAATCTCGTTAGGACATAGAGCCAATTTATTTGTGTATAGAGTACATGGGCTACAACTGATTTTATAAGTACCTGAAAAACCTATGGCTCTCCTACAACTCAGCTCTGCAGTAAGAAGCCCATTGGGGTGCATCTATGTGATGCCCACGTGACAGCAGGAAATGAAAAGTAAATTGCTTGGGGAGAATCCATGATACCAAAAAACTATTTTCTGGTTGCTGGATTAATTGATTATATCAAAGTAAAAAATTGATATATATATATATATATATATATATATATATATATATATATTATGAGTTCCTTTATAGCACTGAGTTTGGGTCCATTTTAAAACAAACAGGAATTTTGCAAGTGAGGCTAAACATTCACATGGTACAAACTTCATCAAGCATAGAGTTAAGAGGTACAAAGCTCTTATGCTTATTTTATAATATAGTTCTTTAGTGTGAAGCTAAAACTGCTTTAATAGAAAACTACGGTAAGAGGTATTTCTATAGGGTGAAGAAGACCTTTTCCTTTAATCTTGAAAGAGATAGATTTCACCACTTACAAGTAACAAGAAAGAGTCATAGACGTTTTCTGTAATGCTGTACTGTCTTTCTTTAATTCCTTCCTTCATTCAGAATATATTATTGATGCCACCGACATACTAGGCATTCCCCTGGGGGCTAGGCAAGCATTAGGGAACAGGAGAACCCACAGGAGGGATTACATTCAGGTATGTGTCAGGAGGGAGAAGACCTAGAAGTAAGTAAATTATGTAGGACACAAGAAAGTGGGTAAGTGCTTTACAACTGGATGAGACTGAATCATCTGGAAAGCAAATGTACATACTGAGGTAAAGAGGGCAAGGCAGTTCCATCCCTGAGAGAGAACTGTGAGAAGACAGTGGAAGTCAACCTTTGTCTTTTACCCCTTACACAGGCTGCTGCTGAATGTCCATTTTACCTTTCTAGGTTTGACCTTAATAACAAAAAGACAAAAATCTCACCGTTATGTTTCATCATGGATAGATATTTATATTGAATGATAGAAAAGATGCGCCTGTCCTGTAAGCCAGATCCTAATGTATTGACTTACTAAAAACTATGTTTTATTATAGCTCCATGTGACAAGGAGAGCTTTTTACTTTCATTTTCTAGCTGGAGCAATTCAGTTACTGAGGGTTTAGTTATATGATTTTTATTTTTATTACTTCATTTTTAGATTTTATCTATTTATTCATGAGAGACACACAGAGAGAGGCAGAGACATAGGCAGAGGGAGAAGCAGGCTCCCTGCGGGGAACCCGATGTGGGACTCGATCCCAGGGATTTCCCCAGGATCATGACCTGAGCCAAAGGCAGATGCTCAACCACTGAGCCATCCAGGTGCCCCATTATATGATTTTTTAAAGGAAGTCAGGAGCCCAGGCAGTTTGAAGAAACGATTACTGGTCAGGGAGTCTTTGAGGTCTAAATACAGCCCCCTTTAGGAACTCAAGGGCATTCATTGGTCGCCTTACTATGAAACATTAAGTAAATCCTTTTTGTGGGTGGGATAACTGCACAGATTTCCAATTCTGGTGCTATCAAATACTGATGAATATTTTATATAGCTAAAATTATTCCCAGATACAAGCATATGCTGCAGGTACAACTAATCAAATATTCAGCTAAGTCGCACAGCTTGTAAGACAAGAAATCCCCTAATAAAGGGCTCAGAGTTTTCAGAAAACTGTTAAAATTTTCTCTTAGAAGTTAGTGGAATGTATGACGTTACTGTTCACTACCTTTTAATGGCAAAATAGTAACAAATAATTTCAGTTACTTTATCTCAACTATTTTATTTTTTCCTTGTTGAAAGCCTCTAATGGAATTACTGTCTTTTTAGCTAACCAACTTATAGAGAATGCGGGTAGTGGTTTCAATATTTATGAAATGCTCATTTTCTCATAGGGTGGAGGCCACTGATTTTTTTTCTGGAAATGGCAGGATTTATTAATTGATGCTTAAACCCATTGCATTTTTATTTTAACTTTCAAAATGGTAAAGAACTTGGCAGACATATATTCAAAGTGAAACCTGAAAGATCGCTTGAAAACACGTAGCTCAAAAGCTTCATTATAGAATAAAACAGCCTCTGGAGAATGAAGAAAAGCTAACGTTCCTGTCAACATAATTAGGAAGACCTAAGAGAGATTTCTTAGAATCATTTTTGTGTTTTTAATCAGAGTTCCTAACCCCCCCCCCCAAAAAAGGAATTTATATTAATGGTACTTAAAAAATTGGTATATTCATGTATGTCCTATTTGCTCACGAGTAGAATGGTGTTTTAAGTTTATGGAGCTGACACTTCTCTGAAAAATGTGAACCTGGACTTGTCTGGTCTAGGAAGCACCAACTCTCTCTCAACACTAAACAGGACATAGAAGGCAATGTGAATAGCCTCCAGCTATTATTTTTTTTAGTAGTTATATTAGCTTTAAGTTCACTTACCACTTAGAGAGAGAATTTGGTTCAGGGAATGGACTAGAGATTCTAAAAGGCTGAACTCTTAGATTTGAATCTCAGTTCACAGTAGCCATGGGCAACTTGCTTCAGTACGGAGGAAATTGAGAACGTAAATGTTGTTAAAGTATCTTGAGCCAATTGAATAAAATAAAATTTTATAAAGATATATGCCAGGGTATTACTGATAAAGCAATGTGCTTTTTCAGGACAGCCATTATTAAACAGCTGGCAGAGTAATATAAAACCACACAATGGGCTTCAGTCTGTTGCTTGGTCATCCCTAAGCACAGTAGCGCATAAAGTAAAGCTTTATTTTGGTCAAAATATCCTGAAAAGTTTTCCATGGTGCCTGAATCCCAGCTTCTCACTTCCCTTCCCAGTGAGAAATCATAATAGTTCCTGGGGTGGAAGGTTTAGATGACATCCAGCTGAGTCCAAAGCCTCCAAAGGCTGATGGGGCATGTTGTTTGGAGGCCCCTAAACAAAAGCAGAGATTATGAAGCAGGTTCAGTGTCTAACTCCTTTACAATTCGGTCCTGTTGGTTTTTTTGCATTGACAGCCTCTTAGTCATTATGATCCCAACCAAACCATTTTTCACGATGATATTCCATATCCCATTTTCATCACTACATGAAATGTAGCACTGAAAGGGCCAGGCATCTTCACAAAGCATAACAGAACACTGATAACCGTGCAGATTGACTCCCAATCCAATCTCAGGCCTTGTTTCTTACTTTATGATCTTTTTTCTCCTGGACCAGCAGGCTTTCCCTCATCAGGCTGACGGTGGCTCACTTCACACATACCACTCAAGACCTCTGTGCAGTATAAAATAGAAGATCAAAAGCAGGTAGGAGAAAAAGAATAAGGGAATGAAATGAAAATTGAAAGAGATATAGTTGGAAGGAAACAAAGGTCTATAAAGGACGAGCTCAAGTTTCATGTTGGTGATGATTAGTCTTGCAAAACCTTCTGAGACTGTGGAAGAATTTGCTTGTCAAAAATCCAGTTTTTTTTTTTTTCTTCTCTCTTTCTCTCTCTTTTTAAAGGCTTTTCATAATGAGCGACTCTTCTCTCATTTGAAGGGTTGAATCTTTTCTGAAAAAGTTTGGTAAGGCCAGGCATTTGAACACTCAGTCACATGCAGCAGAACCAGGCACATGGAGGACAGCTGACTTCACAGAACCAGGGCCTTGGGTAAGTGCCCAGCACTGAAGCCACCTGAAGTGACCTCAAATGCTACCCTTTTAGTAAGCATGGAAAATTCACTTTGATAATTTTTTATGTCATAAGGCAATCTCCATATGCTACCCTTTTAGTAAGCATGGAAAATTCACTTTGATAATTTTTTATGTCATAAGGCAATCTCCATATAATTCTTTTGGTGGTGTAGTTCCAGTGATAAGTAAGGATTGGGCTGAGGAGTATCTTGAATATTGCAAAAGCAAAACGAAAAGCATCTTCCCATATTTGAGTGAGGAAAAGTATAAAGAAAATTTTATTTTGAGAACTGCAGTCTCATTCCAAACATTTGGGTTGGATTTGGAGAAAGGACTTACTCTTTTGGCAGCTTCTTCAACTTTGAAGTTAGGGCCTGAGGTCAAAAGTTGTACAAGCTTTGCTACACTGTTGTATTTGAGGCTAGAGCTCCATTCACAGTCCACTCCCAGTCGGCTACAGCCCATGGCTGTTCCATTAATGAGATATCTTATCAGGGATCCAGCTTACCAAAAAATCTGGGTAAATATGGGTGGCATCATCTCTAATTACCAAGATGATATGATAATTGAAAATAATTGTGGTTTGATTTTCTCTTAAATGAAAATAAATTTAATGATGAGTCTCGTATTAGAATCCACATGGAATCTCATGTAACCTGGAAAGAAACATGGTGATTTCTATCCATTTCTTGGATATCTCTAAGTCTCTTTCCATTCCAAGACTGCCTTTGGTAAGACCAGTTGTTTTTGATGTTAAGGAAGACACATCACTTCTTAGGCTCATGTATTCGAAATAATCTTTTTAGTTCTCAGGAATATGACATTATTTGTTTTGCTACTGGGAACTGGCTTCTTATGATTCATTTTAGGGGTCAAGGAAAAACCATTCTAAACTGTCAGCGTAAACAACTTTGTTAGCAACAGCAAAGGAGTTGAATTTAGTTAAAAATCAAATATTTCTTTTAATATATAATAGAGTATTTATTATTTCATTTGCTAGTCACTAGCTTTATCTTATGAGACACATATCAGAGCTATTAAACATTGCTCCTAGTCATACATTTTTTAATGTACCTAAGTGATTTTTTTATTTTTCCTTACAGACTATTATAATACTTGGCTAAATATAAAAATCTATAAGTATACTGTACGTACTTTCACTTTAGAGATTTTCAGCAATGTCCTCAAAATAAAATATAGTAATTGTTATTTTTTAATAGCCCCACATAATATAATAACAAGATGATGCTAGATATTGCAACAAATTCTACATTCCTTTCAAGACATTTAAAGCTTTTTTCCCCCTTTTAAAAAGCCCTATGATAATGATCCAGAGGATTAAAAAAATCAGATTTTTCTGCTAGGAAATCTTATTTTGAAGGTAACTTTTGAACCATAAGCAGCTACTCAGATTGTAATCCATTTAGTCATGACATCAAACAGTGAATTACTGAAGATTTATGTTTTTGTAGCTTTTTCAATAGCTTGAATAGCATTAAGATCATTAGTAGAGGATGATAATCTTTTGTATCATTTAAATACCTATTAGTAGTGTTTGCTTGCAAGGAATTCAATTTTTTGGTTAATTTACCAAATTTGTGCTTTTTCCTCCTTCTGTGTTTAAGTTGAAATGTAAACTGGGTCAAGACTATAAATTCAGCTTGATCTGGTTTGCTGTGTTTTGTCTTCATTACAAAATGTTGTAACTAGAAACCGGGCATAACAGCTTTACCAAGACATGATAAAGTAAATATTAGGCTGAGTTTCATAGATCCGGAGTCATTGCTGATTGTTACCAAACATCTACGTTGATTTTGGGGAATTATAGGAATTTCAAACTCTCAAGACTTCAATGATGTGATAAAGTAAAGTAAACCTCAAAAACATAAATGATTGATTTGACCAGTTCAATAATACTTTTTCAAATATTGGATGAATATCATGATAAGTATTTTATTACTAATGACCAATGTTTCAGGTTGGCTGAAAGAAATCTCCTACGAATACATTGTGTCCTGTCCCCCAGATTTGCGTATTATCTTATGTAGAGTCACATACTAATTGTTTAAAGCAGGATTGGCGAACTTTTCTGCAAAGACCCACAAAGTAAATATTTTTAATCTTTGTGAGTCTTTGTCATGACATCTTAAAGCTGTCATTGTAGCTCAAAAGCAACCATAGAAATATGCACACAAATGAGTGTAGCTGTGTTCCAATAACTTCACTTATAGACACTGAAACACGAATTTCATTAATTTTCCCTCTTCATGAAATGTTATTCTTTTTTTTAATTTACTTTTTTCAACCATTAAAAAATGTGAAAACCGCTTTCGCTCATGGTCCATACAAAAATAGCTGATGGATAGGATTAAGCCTGCAGGCCATATATAGTTCACTGACCCCTAGTTTAAAGTAGTAATTTTCTAGAACTCACAGTAAGATATACTAATGCATGAAGAAATATAAAAAAAAATCCGAAATTACATGCCTGGATATTTATGGATTTTTAAAACATAACAAGAACATTAGGAAATATTATAATGCCAAATTTGAGGAAAAATAAAAAGCTGCTACGTCTTAAAAAGAGCAGAGTTAAAGTTAGATTATTACGACAGTTTTGTTATTTCTATTGCTATATATGTAAAAGACCCAAATGCTAAATACAAAAGGTATTTTTTTAGTTTGTTAAAGATACTTGAGGTTAAATGAAAATGTCAATGGCTTTATTTGTTTGTAAAGTTCAGATTCTCTGTAAAATGAACTTAACTTAAAATTTTCACTAAGGCTATAGGCATTTAATGTGAAACTGCATCATTAGGAAGAGTAAGAAAAAATGAAGACCAGTTAGTCATATGTTAGAATTTAAAGTATATTTGCTCAAATATGCTTAACTAATAAATAACCAGAGCTCATATAACTATACTGTCTCTCAGTTAGATATACCATCCTTAAACCACTGAATATAAACCTTCTGTAAATTATATGAATTGTACTTTCAAATTAAACAATTTTTTAGATAAGATTTAACTTGAAATTGGAAAGAACTTTTGCTTAGCTTTCTATTTCAAATGTAATTTATCATAATTTGGATATAAGAAGTTAAAATAATTGAATAATAAAAAAATACTAATCTTTTAGAGACTTAAAATGATTACCATAGAATATATACACTTTAAAAACTTATGTGTATTTGTGTTTAATGTGCATTTTTGCTCATATATTTAAGTTCTGGCATAGCGATTCTATTTAGAAACTTATTTTGAATGAGTAATTCAAATTAAAGTAATATATTTCTGGTTTCTAAAAATTCTGTGCTTTGTCATTTCTATCATAGAAATGTGTGCCATCTATATTAATGGAATGAGAAGGAGACTTAGCAAGGGATTGTATTTTGATGCTTTTTAATTTATAAAAATTGAAAAAAATTACTTATAAGGCATAAAAAGTGCTAAGTGAACTTTTTTTAAAAAGTGAAACAATTACTTAAAGCTATTCAGAGAACATAAAAAATACAAACTTAAAAAAAAAACTGAATCAATTAACTAATTCAAGCAATTTTTAATCCAAGAGTTTTATATGCATATAGATGTAATCTTAGATACCAATCTCATTTTCTTTTGTTTTAAAATCATATAAAAATCAACATAAGTTACTTCTAGTGGTTAATTTAAGGATTTTAATTTAATTAATGTTTTGTTGAAATAGAAAATTTAATTTCATTAATGAGATCATCTTTAAAAGTAAAGCATTATCTTGGTCAGGACTAGAAATTAATATACTAGATTTTCCATATTTTGGTAGTATGATATTGTCCCTTTTATAACAAAATAATATTCATTTAACAAAAATTTCTTGAGAATCTGTAGTGGACCTGGCATTTTGCTATATCCTAAATGCAAAGGTGAACATAATACTCTTGCTTTTATGAAGATTACAAGTTTATTGGAAAACAAAGATATACATATGAATCAACTGGGGCAATTTTGAACCCCGTCTTCCACCAGACATTTGGCAGTGTCTGGAGATATTCTTGGGTGTCATGACTTGAGTCGGAGTACTCCTGGCAGGTAGTGAGAAGCCAAGGATACTGTTACATCTGCTACAGTGATGTTAAGACATCCTATAATAGTTATCTAGTCTAAAGTGTCAATAGTGCTGACGCTGATAAACCTTGATCTCAACGTAGCACATTTTAGAACTGCTATTATAGAACAGTGCAGAGACTCTGGTGGAAATAGAATAGGAAATGGTCAACTCCATGGGCAGGAAGTGTTGTCTTGATAAAGGAATATCTGAAAGAAGAGTATGTGTGAGCTGACTCTGGAAGGATTGAATGGAGAGATGTTCCTGATAAGAGGGTGTGGAGTTGGGAAGAGGAACTTTCCATACTGAGGCAGCAACATGAGCAAAGGAATGAATGTGTGAAATCCCTTTTCATCTTTGGGAACATAAGTGCAGGGTGCGTAGAATGGGTATGGAAGTAGAGAGACCTGAGGTTGGTAGGAATCTAGGTAAGTAGGAATCTTATCTCGGGGATTTTTCTTTCTTTTGTTCTATTTTGCTACATCATAGAGTTGGGTTTTCTTCTGAAAGATGTTGAAGATGATGAAGGACATGACATGATCAGGTGGCCTATTTGTAGGACTCATCAACGGCGATGTCAAATGTCATGGTTATTTAAAGAAACACAAAATCTTACATCATTTGATGACAGAAGAGGCACAGGAAGAAAATGTCCCCCAGTGGGGAAAAAGGATCACTACTTCTTTATCTGTCAATGTTTTGCTTCTGATTCTATACCTTTTAATTTATTGGTCAGAACTGTATCAAAGCAATAAAAACTCAAGCTTAATTTCATTTCTGTAGTTCCATAAATGCATTATGTTTCTGATTGGCTGACTCTCGCAGGACTAAGCTGCCATGTTGTGGCATTAGTTAGCACTGTCCTTTCTTAGAGGTTCTGTTTTCAGATTTCTGTTATGGAAATGCGATGAATTAAAAAAAAAATCTGCTGGGCACCCTGGGC
The DNA here is from genome assembly GCF_018345385.1 of Vulpes lagopus. NCBI lineage: Eukaryota > Metazoa > Chordata > Mammalia > Carnivora > Canidae > Vulpes > Vulpes lagopus. The sequence goes on along the minus strand of NC_054824.1, from coordinate 95,949,583 downwards.
CCAGCGGTTTAGCGCCTGCCTTCAGCCCAGAGCCTGATCCTGGAGAACCGGGATCGAAGCCCACATCGGGCTCCCTGCATGGGGCCTGCTTCTCCCTCTGCCTGTGTCTCTGCCTCTTTCTCTCTTTGTGTCTCTCATGAATAAATAAATTTTAAAAACCTTAAAAAAAATTCTGCTTACAAAAAAAAAAAAAAAGAAGTGAAATCTCAGCTGTAGTAAAACCTTGTTCTTTTATCTCAGTGGTTCTCAGCCCTGGATGTCCAGTAAGATCATTGAAAATGGGAAGGGAGGTGATTTTAGTGCTTGGGAGGCTTAGTGGCTGACTCTTGGTTGGAGCTCAGGTTGTGATCTCAGAGTCCTGGGATAGAGCATCATGTTGGCCTCTGCCCTGGGCTCTGTATTGGGTTCCAGGTTCAGTGGGGAGTCTGCTTGAGGATTCTCTCCCTTTCCTTCTGCCCTTCCCCCTGTTCCTGCTCTCTCTCTCTCACTCTCATAAATAAATAAATAAATAAATAAATAAATAAATAAATAAATAAAATTTTTTTTAAAAAAGAATCACTGAGGGAAGAGATTTGGGTATCTGTATTTCTTAAAACTCCCTATGTTAACTCAGGGAACTGTGTTATGAATACAAAATATTAACCTCACATTTTTTATTTGGTCTTTCAATGATTTCTTTTTGGTTTTTCTCCAGTAAATATATCTTCATATTTCTCAAAAATTTTTGAGTATATGCTATTAAAAGCTGGTTTTCTAACAAGGAGGAACTAATCTATGATTTCTTATGTAAAATTCACAGAACAGATGAGTCTCACTAGCTAGAGAGATAACTAGAGATTTGAACATGGAGTTTGGAACAGTGATATTTACATTTTCCAACAGTCTTATTTTGTGCCGCCTGACTCTGATTGGTTGGTTAACGTGGCTAATGAGCATGATGTAGTGAAAGTGAGGCAAGGAGTTTGATCTTCATGTAACCTATTCTCTGTTCTTGAGCTATAGATCACACACTTCATCCTAGACAACTGCCTTAAAAAGTGGGGTTTCTTGCTAAAGTGCTATGGGAGATTTAGTGTGTTCCCATGATTGCAACTGACAGAGCTCATCTCTGTAAAAAGTAACTAAAAATGCCAGTCCTAATCCTTTGTTAACTCAACAAAATAGTTATTAATTACCTGCTCTGTGCAAGGGGATGACATTTTTTTTTAATCTGTCAGGAAACAAAAAAGAAAACAAGGTTCAGTTCTCACCCTATGGATTATTTATAACATCATACCAGTGAGCAAAGAAGAAAACACTATCATTACAAATTGTCTTCTCTCCAGCTTCTTGATTATTTTCTTTTTCATTTCTTTTCTCTGTCATCAAAGCATTCCCTTTGTGGAAAAATTTTCTCTTAATTTCCTTCCTAATTTTCTCCTTCAATTCACAAACTTCCTTAAGTAAGTATCTATTGCCTCTACTTCTTTAATACATACTTTAAAAAATAAACATCCTCCTAAAATATAAACAAACTAATAATCGCACTCTATAATCCTACTTTGAGTTCTTACTTACATCATGGGAAACATTTTTTCTCAGCATTTTTCTGTGGGTAGCTCAGTCTGGGAATGCTATTTTCCTTTCACTTGCTTCTTCTGTGAAGCCAATCAAAACATATTTGTGGGTAGAGATATTCAGCCCATGGGCCCCATGTTGCTATCTTGTTCTGAACCACTGGATTTCAGACTTTCCAGTATGACTCACAGTCAGATATTTTACATTGTAATCTAATATATACTCATCCAAACACATGTACATAGTATATATACATTTTACGAAAATATTCCATTTTACCCCATTCCATTCTATTCCATCCTATACTATCCCATCCTACTCTATCTCATGAAAAATGCTGTTCCTGAACCCACTAAACTAATATCCTAGCACAATATTTATTTTAAAAAGATTCTTCTAATCTAAACCCATGATTTTCTCCAGGGTCTGTGGAGTGTAGCATCCTCCTAAGAGTATCGCTGAAACTCTCAGGAGGTTTAGATAGTTTGAAAACAAAGCATTTTTGTTGTTGTTGTTGTTATTCAGTGAAGATTTGTGTTTAGTGAAGAGGAGTATTTTAGTTAAATTTTCGAATATCACAAAAATGAGACTATTTTATGAGACCTAATTTCTTCTTCTCATTTATCTTTTATCCTTTTTTTGAGTCATCCAATGAATGGACTGAAACACTCATTGAAATTTATTTGGCAATTAATTATGTATTACTGGGTGACATCTTTTGTGTCAATCTTTGGGTCAGAGACATTTTTGTTATGATGAGCCTCAGTTTTCAAACTGGTCTTGATGGAATATTTACCACAGTAGTGTGAGATAAACTCTCCTGAAGAAGTGGGATCTCCATGTCTTAAGGATTTATGTTTAATTTTATCAAAGACCTTGATTTACTAGCTATGATACAACATTATCTGTAATCCTTCTGCTTACCTTCTTCTTTCTGTTCACCTGCTTCCCACTCACTTGTTGACTAGGATCCACAATAAGGACCTTACCTACTGTGGCCCGCAGGCATCTCTACATCTTGCTTGGTGCTTTGGATCCCAGAACCATTTTGGTTTATGAGACAGAAGCTAAAATGCTATAACTAGAGTTATATCTTATATTCCTAGCACTGGCTATTGCAAGGGCTATGATTTTGTTAGAATTGTGTCCATCTCATTGAAGACACAAAAGCTCATAAGCTCTCTTCTTAAGAAGTGATAACTATCCTCCCCTTCAGAACTCTTCATTCTTCAATGTCTTGACATCATTGACTTTGATCCTATAAATAAATTCTGCTTTTCTGTAATGCTACTAGAAAAAGGGTGAAATATTTTTCAAACCTTCTGTAACCTAATTATAATTATTTAGTCAGTTATATTGTACAAGTCCTTACTTTATAGATGACAGGAGAGTCCATTAGAGGCAAAGTGGGTTATCTAAATTACTTCAGTTAGAATGAATTAGGTGTAGGTCACTTGATTTTGAGTTTTTGTTATGATAAATTTATAATATAAAAGAGATCAAAAGAATAGGATAAGCTTTAACGTTTTGCCATAGTTCTTGCACACACACACACACACACACACACACACACACATACACACACTTTTTTGGTGAGAAATCATTTTAAAACAGAAATACAACTGCTACTTGGAAATCAGGACTAATGTTTAATTCTTTCCTTTTAATTACTGATTTTCAGAGTAAGGATTTAATATAGTGACCACCTCCAGTGATCTATGAGTGGTCTTTTTAATTTATAAAATAGGAGCAATTAATATGGAACTAACTGCAATGTTCCATATGAGGATTTAAATTTTAGATTATCCCTGATTTCAACACTGATTCTTAACTAAAGCTTTTGTGTAACATTCTACTTGATCTGATTGGCTTAAGCTTTTGTTGATCTTATTTTATCATGGTCAAAGTATCATATTTTGCATATGTGATTTTGTTATCAAACATCTAACTTAGAAATATTAGAAATTGTTACTTCAGGAGCTGCTTTTAGTTATGTTCTTTTGTGTTATCTATAATAAGCATGCATTACCTGGGAAAATCATTTAGCCACTTGGCATCAATTCCCACATCTAAGAAAACAAAGGCAGCTCTGTTGTTTCAATGTACTCCTCAGAGTGATGTCATGAAGGTTAATATTACATTCTCCCAAATAGCTCAACAAATAATAATAAAAAAATGAACATTAATGAGAACAGGGTTGAAAATGTATTTGAGGCAGAAAGAACAAAGTGCTATTATAAATTATCAGCAGCCTATTTTATTTTGTGATTATTGCTTCCTGAAAGCCTTTGAGACCTTTGAGAAACAAAAATGTAGATGCAAGGAGGAACAAATAAAAGTATAAAACCAATTACAACTTATTTATTTTTTAATATAATTTTACTTTACCAGAAGAAGGACAGAGAGGTCCAAAAGTAGAAGGGTTAATGCTTTCCCTTAACAACATTGAGATTAATCTGTGAGGCTCCTGCTGATTTTTATTTCTTATAAAATGACAAGAGATAGATACGAGGGTGTTCTGATACCCCATCAGTTGATGTGGAGACAGCAGGAAGGCAGCAGATATCTAACACCTCCTAATTTTGTAAAGCCTAAATTCTGATAAGGGGGGTGATTTTAGAAAGAAGGACCTGATGAATTTATCACAATTTTCTCCTCCAGTTCTTAAAACATGGTTTCTTTGGCTTTTGATACTGGAAGTCCTATTAGTCCTCTTCCCGTCAAATACTTCTCTGTGCACATGAACTAACTGAGAGTAAAACACATTATGTGACTTCTCCAGGACCACACAGAGAATTAGTGATAGAACGAGAACCAGAGCCCAAAGATATGGTTGTATTTAATCAGAAGTATGCTAGCATATGCTACATAATGTTGCATTATATGAATTAATAGGCAACGTGGAAACAAAAATATCTCAGTGAGTCTCTAGAAGGAAGTTGTGGGTAGGCCTAGCCTATAATTTCTGATGGTAAAACATTTTTTTTTTCTAAGAAATTTTTCATTATCCCAAGGTCATAAAAAATTCTTCTAAATTCTAGAAGTTTTCATATTGTTGTTGTAATTATTTGAAGCTAAAATGTTTCCCCTCTGATTAAAAACTTTTTGAGGACTGAAACATATATTCAGAAATGCATATTCTGAGCATTTAGTGAAGTCACATCAAACTGGAATTTATCATCAACAAATTCCACTATATAATCTTGGGGAAAAAAGAGAGAAAAATGAATTAATTTCAATAATATTTTTAATCTTCTGTTATTCCAGTCAATGAATTGATTTATGACTGTGTAAATGTGAGACAGACTACATCAAACTGATATCCTTCAGTTGATCTCCGTTCCCCTGTAATTATCTGGTTGTAAGCATCTCAATATGTGGTATATAAACTTAGTGTTTAAAGATTTGAATTCTATGTCTAACATGGCCTCTGAAGCAAAACAACTGCTTATTTTGTGTTTAGTGTGAGTTTTTTTTTTTCTGTTGCTGTATATTGAATAATTGAAAAATATATATGGGATCCCTGGGTGGCGCAGCGGTTTGGCGCCTGCCTTTGGCCCAGGGCGTGATCCTGGAGACACGGGATCGAATCCCACATCGGGCTCACGGTGCATGGAGCCTGCTTCTCCCTCTGCCTGTGTCTCTGCCTCTCTCTCTCTCTCTGTGTGACTATCATAAATAAATAAAAATTAAAAAAAAACAACAAAACTTTAAAAAAAAAAAAAAAAAAAAAAAGAAAAATATATTCTGAGGTGTTTAAAGATTAACACTCAATTAGAGTTACAAATGGTCAAACCTAGGTTATTCTTAAAGATTTTAAGCTCAAATTATGAGGTTTTATCTGTAAGTTCTAGCAGACCTTATAATCTTTAATGTCTTTGAGTAATATAATATTTGATTTTATATGCAAAAGTAGTTAATTGACATACTGAAAAGGAAATAAGATATATCAAATTTTTATCAGAGGAAGTTTAGTATGTTCATAGGAGTTATCTGTTATAAAAAATCCTAAGTATTCAACTAATGCTCAAAGATAAAAAATAGATTTTTAAATGCATTCAATTTTATGTTTTAAGTATCTCAATAATATATATAATCTTGGAAGCATGTCAATTTTGCATAAAAAGTCTAAATTATTTACTCAATTACACATCTTAAGTCAGAATAAAAGAACTAACATTAGTTAAATAGGTCAAATTCCCTAACATATTAATTACAAAGAATACCAACATGCATTAGTTCCTTTAACACAAAGAAATGATCTGTAATTTTTGATTATCTTAAATATTTCTATGCCTACATATTCCTAGATTTAGGATATACTAACCCACTCAGAAAGCATTATCTTATAAGCTAACAGCAATTGTTTATTAGTCAGAGGTTTTGACTGGGACAATGGATAGATTCTTACTTGCAACCATCATGCAACATACCTTTATTTATTTTCTTTACAAGGACATGATAAATTAGGGAAGAGTTTGGTCCCATTGTTGTTATAGCCCACATAAGTCATCCAGCCCATATAACCCACATTTCTAACATTCTCTAGATTCATGTTACCCATTACCCAATTTTTTTTCTCTGCAACTCCAATGATAGTTTTAACATTTGATTACATTTGGTCTTTATTGACTCTAAGATATATGAATGAATTTTTCCAGCTTTAAATATTTCTGATTTTTACAGAATCTTGTACTTTCTCCTATTATTTTGGTCTGGTATGACAACAGAATTCTTATGGACATGAAAGGATATCAGAGCAGTGAGGTCTCTGTATTACAAGAGTCTAAAGGGATATAACAACCCAAATACAAAACATAAACCTTTGCATTTAGTTATATTATCTCTTTAGTCTCTTTTTTTCTGGATCTTGGTTTGGAGAAAAACAGCTGTAAAATATATTTCCAGTGAATTGGGGAAATCCGAATATAGAATTCACATTAGATATTCTTATGAATTAACTATAGTTTTATTCAGTTTAGTAATGGTATTGTGGTTATGTGAAAAAGGTCTTTTTCATATATGTGTTGAAATATTAAGAATAAAAATGTCTAAAATTTAATATCAAACGATACAGTAATCACCATCACCACAACAATAAATGGATACACTGATAAAAAAAAATAAACCAAAAATATGAGAGAAATAATATCTGATTGGAATCAAGATTTGATTAGAATCTCAAGGCTGTGTTAGATTTGGTGGTGTCCTCAGTTTCTGAGATTATGAGCCTGATTACACAGATTTCATTTCCAAAGATAGTAATCTATTCAGTTTTGAGAAGCAAAACTAGCCATGAAGAGCTTAAGGATAACGTGTTTCTCTACACAGGGTTTTGTATGCAGAATTAGTTTGCATCTTAGATACATCCAAATGAATTTTTTGTCACTTCTCTTTAAGTGAACTTAAATTACAGAAGAGACCATTATTGCCTATGGCACGAAACATTGAATCTTGCCATTTCGAGATAACTGGTTTAAAATTTAGTCACTGCTGGTTTAGGACTTAGTTACTTTGGGGTTAACTATTCATAGTAAAAATTCTTCTGTCTGTACATATGATATTTAGATAAGACCTATGATAACCAATAGAGGCTTGCTTTTGCAACTTAAAACAAGATTGAAATACTGCCTTTTACTAGTGCTCCATCTTTCATGATATGTAAGATTTGGTTGCATTGCATTTGGACTAATCCACTGATATCTTGGTCCCTTCTCCACCCTGCTGCCATGACAATAAATACTTCTTCCAAATTTTTATCATCTCAATATACGAAGCCACCATTTACTTGGTTGACCAAGACACACACTTGAGAGTCCTCGATTTCTCTCACTCACTCTGCACCTAGAATTCAACATTGAGTCCTATTATTTCCTGTTCAAAATAATATCTTAAATTTATTTACTTTACTCCTGGCATTACAATCCTTGCCCTCAACTCAAAGGCCTTCAATGGCTTCCCATTCCATCTAGGTAAGATGGTTTACCATGGTCTGTCTCCTGGCCTTACCTTTATACTTACCTCCTGGCCCTTTCCTCCTTGCTCAGCATCATGGAACTTCTTTCAAATTCCACCAAATAGGGGTGTCTGGGTGGTTCAGTCACTTAAGCATATCCCTTCAGCTCAAGTCATGATCTCAGGGTCCTGAGATTTAGCCCTACCTTAGGCTTCCTGCTCAGTGGGGAGTCTGCTTCTCCCTCACCCCCTGCCTTGATCCCCCAGTTTGTGCTCTCTCGTTCACTCTCACTCTCTCTCTTAAGTAAATAAATGAAATCTTTTTAAAAACCCTCAGATTCCCAAAATATTAACTGTTTTAACGTTTTAGAACCTGTGGTTACGCAATGAGCTCTACCTGGAGTGCTGCTCTTTACAGACTTCACTTAAGTCCTTCAATTCTTATCAACTATGGCACATTGCAGGAAGTCTTTACTTGGCACCCCCTATCTATATTAGGTTCTATGGTTTTGCTTTCTTGAGGCATCCTTTTCTTTCATAGCACTTACCAAATATATTTTTTGTGTATGCAATTATTACATTACTGACTATTTCCTTCTCTAGTCCAGTCTATAAACTGAGGGTAAGGGCCATGCTTGTTTTGGTCACCACTGGATTCCCAATATCCTGAGTCTGAAACGTAGAAACTACTCAATAAAAATTTGTGAAATGTGGGACACCTGGGTGACTCACTGGTTGAGCATCTGCCCTCAGCACAAGGCATGATCCAGGGGTCCTGGGATCCAGTCTCGCATTGGGCTCCCTGCTTGGAGCCTGCTTCTCCTTCTGCCTATGTTTCTGCCTCTCTCTGTGTGTCTCTCATGAATAAATAAATAAAATCTTTAAAAAATAAAAATGTGTGAAATGAATAAATAAAATAAATGAATTAATTAAGAGGAATTTGAAATAGTGGGGGTTCTCTTATTCTTATTCTCTTATTCTTGGCAAGAGTTGACCAGCATATGTAGTTATCTTGCCATTATCATTATTGGTACCCATGCAAATACTTTTGATTTTTTAGAAGTGTGTTGATATTCAGCCAAAATATGTCAGTTTGGTGTCTCTTCTGATTGGCTGGTTCTTGTGTTGTGTCCTTTCATAAATATTTTGTATATTATCTCCATTAAGAAAGAAACATTTTCATTTGGAAATAATCATACTCATTGCCAATTATTTAGTTAATTACAGGGAAATGGGCATTTAAAATAAATAATTTGTCATTTTACTATTAATTTGTTATCACTGTACTTCATGAAAAGTGAGAGGAAGTTTATATACTAACATGTCTTCAAAGCTGCTTCAGGAGAATAAAATGTACACATATCTTGAAAATGAAACTGGTGCATTATTTAAAAAAGGCTTTTAGAGTGACTTAGTTCAATCTGTGAGCACCCCCAAAACTAAGATGTTAGAATAAATGTTTAAGCTAAACACTGTAGATCATTTAAATTCTATGGATTACTCAAGAAAACCCTCAACAGAAAGACAAATGAGAAAGGCGGGCAAAGGGAAATGAATGAATACTCTGTGTCAGAGAAAATTGGAGTGGGTTTTTCTCTTAGGAACAGCCTTGAGCATTCATATTTTCTCATGGTATGTATCAGCATCTTTAGTCATAAAATTTCTGGGTATCTTCTTGATGGCTAAACATATATCCTTCTTGGAGGCATTATTCTGAAACTACATGGTACATTTTATTCTTTGTTTAGCAAGACAAGGAAGGACACTCTTTGTTAAAGAATGTATATGTACATCATAATGGATATTTCTGATGGAAGTTTTATTTTTTTTACCTTTCCTTTTATTATCTATGTTGCCTTTAATGTCCAAGTGGAACATACAGAATTTCAGTCTAGACATCCCATCAGAAAATCTGTTTCTTCATTAGACAGTCATGGTTTCCAGCACTTTAAAACTGGTGGCTATGGAAGGTGAACTAATATGTCCTTTGGCTAGAAGCATGACTGTGTAACGCTTTTTAGACTTCACTGAGCAGGACAGTTGCCTACCTGGGCAAATTCAGTGCCTTTTTGCTGCAGCTCTTACCTGGGTCTTGTTGGTTGCTTCAAAGGGCTTTATTCCTTTAACTTAAACACTGATCTCTGCTAAAACACACATATTTCTTCTCCACTTTCCTGGGAACTCTTTAGACTATTTCCAGTCATTTAAAGTATAATGACCTGTTTCTGATCTTTTCTGAGGGGCAGGTGATACAGAAGCACCAGGAATGAGGTTATGCCCCCTGTAGAAGCCAGGAAGCCTGTGCAAAGCAGGTGGCCAATAAATTTGGAGGAGGGCTGACAATGAGAGAATTCGGGCAATCACTCATGCCAAAGACCCATTTCGTCTTTTTTAAATCTGTAGGATGAGGATCAGCCTTACTTCAGCGAAAAAATGCCTAAGTCTTAGCATGACAAACATTTGAAAAGATGGTTTTTTGAATTTTCCATTTTTCTTCTCAGCTAGAACAGTATCATACAGATGGTCTATATGAATGCAATAAAATTAAGGAAATACAAAACTGACAAATGGTTGAACCCATTTGTTTCTGTAAAAGTTACTTCTTGAGAGTAGATAAAAGCACTTTGAATACGTTCACTTTTTCTCAGGTCACAGGGGTGCTATTTAATAAATTACTTTTCTCAGGCACTAAGGGCCACTTTTATTCATTTGAAAAGGTTAATGTGCTTGTTCTAAATGTCCATGTTTTTCCCAGAGGATAATTTATGCACTAAAAGTCTGTTTTGCTTGGGAAATGCCTAAACAGTGTACAAAAAAGTGAAGTACAAGTTAAAAAGAGTTAGACCTGGCAGTTCATAACTAAAGTAGTTTTTTCATTTATACATGTTGTTGATATATCCGGGACCACCCCATTTAAAATTTCAATACTCCCATCCTTCTACCCCAGGACTTCCTATCATTCTTTTTGCTCTATTTTTCTCCATAGTCCTTATCACAAATACACTCTGTATTTTACTTATGCATATTGTTTTCTTCTGACTTCCCTTACTAGAATGTAAGTTCTAGGCAGACAAGAAATTTTCAGCAGTCTTCCTCTCTGGATAGTACCAGGCATATGTAAACACCGAGTAATATTTAATAAATGAATGCAGAAATAGATCTATCTTGATCAAATTTACTAAGTAATTGCCGTTTTTCCTTCGGAGTAGCATAGGATTGCTTTCTAGAAGGAAATACCATGTGATTGTTATCTGTTTAACCTTGGGCAAGTTACTTAGCATTTCTGTGCCATAGTTTTTTATCCCCAGAATAAGACAAAAAAATTACCTGTCTCAGGATTAGATAGTATATATAAAGTGCTTGAAAAAACATTGTGGCATATAATCAGTCCTTAAAACTCACTATATTATCATTAAGTCAATCCGTGAAAAGAATAATATCCTTTATGGCATTCATTGCCTAGGTGAAATAGTCATGACAATTATGTAGATATTAAAGGTATTTTTTTGCCTCAATCATCAGAACTGTTTAGTTCAAGGCATTATGTTATGCATGTTATTAATATAATTTGCTTTCTGAAAATTATCAGAGCATTAATTTTATTTATTTGACAAACTTCAGTAAAATCAAACAGAACAGTGTAATAATTCCAAGGGTCAAGCTTGGTTTTGAATTCTACTCTGTCATTTACTAGATCTGTGACCCTGAGCAAGTCAATGAAAAACCTGAGGCTCCAGTTTCTACATTTGTAACATGGGTTAAAAAAAAAAATCTGTGTTAGTAGTTTAATATTAAATACAGCACAGTTCCTGGCACATAGCAGATCTCAATAAAAAGAAGGTCAAAAAATGATAATTGAATATGCAAAATTATAGAACAGTATTTATGACAGAGCTTATAAACACTGTTATATACATTAGAAAATTGAGAACTGAAAATGAAATTACATTTTTCTGACTCATGGTCAATCTTAAGCAAATAAATCAGAATTTCTGTTTTGGAAGAAGATACCATTCTAAAAAGAAAAATAAATATGAGAAATATGGATATATTTGACAGCAAATCACTTAGCCCATGATTTCCTTTGTATTGCTATGTATAAAACACAGAGCCTATTAATATCAGCTTAAGAGATGCGAGTGTCTCTTTTTTAAAATTAACACCTCTAAGTTTCTTAAAATTCAGTGTTGTTCGTATAATTCTCCTCTCCCTCCTTTATTCCCACAATTTAAATTTGTGAAGATACCTTAGTATCTAAGTAGTATCTTAGTATCTAAGAAGCAGGTACAAAAACCTTGTGCACACTTGTCTTCAAGGTTTGTGTTATCTAAGAATTTAGTATTAATGTTTTGGATTATTGGCTGTGTTAGGCAGTCCTGCACACCGTTGTCATCACCAATGTTGGGGCATTGGTTGCTGCATTTATTATGGTGGAGAAGATGGGAAATGCCTTTGCTCAAGCAGTTTGTTGGAGCCATGATGGGACAGCAAGCACCATATGTCACATCAGAGTGGATGATAGGAATCAGGTGCTACTTTGTGATGTGAGGCTCAACTAAGCTTTTTTTAGGCAGAGGACTGGAGTACAGAATTATACTTGCCTAGAATTATACTTGTCTAGGAGCCAGGGAGCCTGAGCAAACAGGACCTTATGCTTTAATGAATGTAAAGATACTATGTGAGTACTCAAAGATACAATTTGAATGTATCTCAAAATAGTCCCAAATATCAGGTAATACCATTTCAGGAAAGAACTTTAGGAACTGTGGCAAGACAGCATTACTAAGCTTGCTTCTGTGAGTTGGTGATGTCCAGGGTTACTGTGTGCAGAGGAAATGATGAGATGGGATTGAGGGTGGGAAGGTTACAAGTTAATAGTACATCATTTTGTTTTAATGTGCAGTTGGACTATAAAGAGTCTCTCAATGTCTTGATAAGTCTTTTAGGGATCAAAATGTGGATACCTAAACAGGAGATGTAGACGTCCTTTAAAAATCTCCTGCTTAATGTACCTTAATATTAACACACAGATCAGTACAAATGCCATTATAAATAGAATAATGTCATTCAACTAATCAGAGCTTCCAGTAGCTCATGGAACATCTTTATGTTGAGCAATCTATCTCTGGAGCATGTGGCTTAGCCAAAGCACAAGCCCTGTCACTGTCTTTATTGGATCTACTTGTTAAAGTACAACTTTCACATCAATATGTGGTGACCCTGAAACTGATATTTCAGTGTCTTCTGTATGTCCAGACTATGCTATGGTTTTTATGTACTTATAGTTTATAGTATTGTGACCATCATCTTGATTTTCAAATAACAAATCTAGAGAATTATTAGGGAAAGGTTGAGTCCATATATGCCAATATGATCAAAAATTATTTCATCAAAAATATTTATTAGGAGTTTTAATCTTCACAACAGTACTGTGAGTCTTATTTAAAGTATAGGGGAGAGAGTAGAACCTCAAATCTGATCTAAAAGTTGTAAAGCTTAAAATTTAAAAAATAGATAATAAAATTTTAAAAAGTTGTAAAGCTAAGACTTTGCCACTTCTATTGGTAGGCTGTTTCAAATAGCATGAATTTGTCATCCATTTTTGGTAAACGTGGATGTGTCCCATTTAGTCTATAGTAATAATTCTCAGTTTTCCCAATTAGGGCCTTTTCTCTATTTTTAAAAAATAATTTTCTCCCTCATAATGCCCATATTATAAAATACATCTTTTAATCAGATTGCATCAACTATATAAGAATTTGTTTATCCATTTCAGATGAAAAGATCTATTAAAGATCTATTAATTCATAGGGTACCTGGGTAGCTCGGTTGGTTAAGGGCTGGACTCTTCTTTTCAGCTCAGGTCATGATCTCAGGGTGATAAAATAAAACCCTGTGTTGGGCTCCATGTTGGGGTGAAGCTTGCTTAAGATTCTTTCTCCCTCTCCTTTTGCCCCTCTCCCTGCTCATGCTTTCTCTCTCTCTCAAAAAATCTAGTAATTAATAAATTTAAAGAGAAGCAACTGATGGTAAATAGCAACCAAAATAATTTATTTAATAATAGATGATAGGTAGTGTGTGCAGTAAACATTACCAGAAAGACCTGGAGTTGAATTCTGGTTTCTCCACTTATTTTCTATGCTACTTAAACTTCCTGAGACATATTTGTCCCTCTCTGTGCATGGAGTAATAATTCCAGTCTCATCTAATTATTTTAAGACATATAATGAGAAATAATAGCAAATGATCTGGCTCACAGTGCCTTCTTTGTAAAAGTGTCCACTCGGTAAGTGCTATTTTTCTTCTGTGAAAGAAGATAAAAGCTAGAAAGTGTTTCAGAATAAAAATCATTCATTGATGAAAATTCCTGACTCCCTGAATCCCAAGAGATGGAAGATTTTTCTAGATTAGAAGACAATAATGTGAGTCTAGAGTCTCCAATGCCTTGTGGGAATCATGGGGACCCATCATGAGAAGGGCATGGCAGGGCATATCTAAGTTTGTGCGGGATAGGATGTACTGCTCAGAAACAAGTTGCTCTCTTTCCTACCAATATTTCCAAGACTCCAAAAGAGCAAGGCTTTCTTAACACTTAACACTTCTTTGAAATGTCTTGAGGAGCTAGACAATGATGGTATTTATAGATGGGGCCAAGAGAGCCCAGGGTCTGGGTCAGCCATTTGTGTGAACTTTTAGTTGACCCAATGTCTTAGGGAATTAGAAGTAACCAGACATATGGCTGTTCTCCTAAAAGTCATGAGGTTGGTGCCTGAGTAGTATGTTATAATGCTGAAGGAAGGAAGCTCCTGTTGAATTAATATTTTTCAATCTATTTTTAAGAGTAAACTCATGCCTTCCTTTCCCACATCCTTACCAAAGTGACTTTGTTCACCATAAACTTGTTATACTAAAATGATGGTTCAAAAAAGCAAGATGTATTTCCTTCCTTTTGCTAAAGACTTGATTAATCATCTAAGGGCAGATCTTTAAGGGCAGCTAAAATACCACCCCCCAAACCCCAAGCTTTTAAAATGCACTAAATTATTTGAGCAAACCATTTACAATTTTATTTTCTTTTTGCTTTTTACACACAGACCAAAACCACCAACCCAAAAGATTTTTTTTTTCAGTGCACAAACTGCCCTGAGCCTCAGTTGGGTGCTCTGGGAGATCTGGCCAAAAATGGGGCATCCAGGAATAAAAATATTAAGCACCAGACTGACTGGTGTTTAATTATCAAAGTCAGTTTATATTTATTTGTTCAACACATGATGACAACATAAAAAATCATTTTCCATTACTTTTGCCTAAGAATGCACGGTGTTCATTTATCTGTATCAGTCCTATTTTACCCACCAATGAAGAGTCATTGGTGGAATCATGATGTCAGTCCACAAATAGTATTTTCCTATTTTTCCTTTTGCTTTATCCCTGTGTTTCCTGAAAACAACAACAACAACAAAAAGATATACAAACTACTGATTTTGAGAAGTAGCACTAGTCTGGAATTTATTTGATAAAAAAATTTTTATTTTTTTAGGGAAAATTTTTCCTGACATTATTAAGCCATGTAGACTATGGAAAATTCTTTGAGAATCAAGTATCAAGTGTTAAATCCCTCTTAATTTACAGATATTGGTATTTTAAAGTATAGAGCTGTCTCTACATTGGTCAGTTTGTCTAGCTATGCTGTTCTAATATGGTAAATATTTGGTTTGAGTTCTTCTTATTTATAATACACTTTCTTTGCAAATTTTATGACTTTCATTTAGTTCTTCCACTACAAAAGTCTGGATTTGTCACCCTTACCAAACTGATGCCAAAGAATGGAAATAATTTTCAAATATCATAACTGAAACTTCTGTCTTGTTGCTGATAATTATTTCTCATAATCCTTAGGCTTTAAATGAGCTTTGCCTGCATGGATACAGCCTGCCAGCCCACCCAACAGTGAGTTCAGATCAGCCTCAGTCTTTCCAGCAAGAAAGAGTGAAGGCTGGTGATGTACACATGATAAGAACTCTTTTCTAGGTTTTGCAATGGAACGAATATGGTTGCTGTTGCTTCTAACAATTGGAGTGCTTCTGGGGTCTGCTCAGTTTAATGGCTACAACTGTGATGCCAACCTCCACAGTAGATTTCCTGGTAAGTCTGAACCTAGTCTTTTCTCTAATTGTATCTGGAAAGAGTGATTGTGTTTGAATAGTAAGGCACTTGAATACATATGGAAAATGGAGGGAGGGGATATCCATCTACATTAAGTGGATATTAACAAATGGCAAATGACAAAAGACATTTTTCTGGAGTTGTAATTTATATCCACATTAGCATACAAAGTGTTCATCATAGTTAATATTATTATAATGGCTGCTCACAAATGTGAAAAATATTGGCTATTGGGTGATAGAATTGGGAGAGGCTAATTTCATCAAAATTTGCCTAATTGATGCCCTTTTCTTCCTCATAAGTTAATTCAGACTTTCAAAACTGCCCTATATGCTAATAGATTTACTTAGGAATAATACTTAAGAAAATAATTGTGAAATATTGTGTATACTCAAAAATATTATTTCAATGGCATGCTGGTCATTACAAAAGTACACAGGTCAACTTGAGAATGTATGGCATGGCAACCATCAATATTGTGACAGGAGATTTTCACCACATTGATGGGCATGTCCTACAGGTTCCTAAAATATGCACTCAATGAGAAGTAATTCAATGTTTCATTTAAGTATTCATCATTTTATATCAGCCAAAGTTATAGAATCACAGTTAAACATTTACAAAATAAAGATTAGACAATCTGAAATCACTTTTCCAAGTTTGTCATGCAAATTGATATACTTTGTCATGTTTTACATTTTCAAACCTGCCCGGTACTCCTTTGTTCAGGGCATACCGGAGCAACAACACACTTGTACAGAGTATTCCGTAGGTAATTATGGTGTTGATGTGGGATTTCTAATTCACCTGAAGAGAGGTAATCTGGATTGCTCCAGAATAAAGATCCAAGTATTTAGGAATGTATTCAGGAGCCCAACCTAGCACACAAGTGGTTAGCAGGTTAAGTATGAGCCGGAGGTCAGGATGGGGAAGTGTCTAAAGGTAAGTCTAGCCAGGTGTTCTAAGGCAGGGTTGTTAATGATTTTGATACCACAAAGGAAGGTTAAGAATTTTTTTTTTTTTGTCATGGAAAATTCAAATATATCCAAAAGTAGAGACTAGTAAAACAAGCATTTGTACTGATCATCCAGCTTCATCAGTTTTCAACACATACATTTTGCTTCATCTCTCTCTTCTTATCATCACCCCCCTCTCTGGAATAATTTAAAGTAAATTCATTATTCATGCTTCAGAATGTGTATCTGATGGAAAAGTACTTAAAATATTTACACTTCATGTATATGTCTAATAAACTTAATGGTAATTCCTTAATACATCATCTAATACTCAGCCAAGTTGCCTCTAAAACATCCACATGATGCATTTGTTAGACTGACATGTGTCAGTCTATTTTAATTTATAACAGTTTATCTCTGTCCCTTGCTTTTCTAAAATACTCCTCATATTTTTAAGTAATATGGTCATTTGTTTTGTGGAATTCTACCTTTGAATCTGGCTGATGCAGCTCTGATGTGTCCTTTAACATGTTCCTCTTTTCCTATATACTCTGTAAACTAATTAGGGTGAGAGGCTTGAGTAAATTCAGGTTCAGTTGTTTTGTGGGTTATTTGTGTGAAGTATTTTGTCTTTATTTTGTAGGCAACAAAGAGCCATTGTGTCCTATTAAACATATTCTTTTAAGGATCTGACCTGGTCATGTTTTATTTTAGAAAGCCAACATTGGGGAAAGTGAAAGATAGATTCGAGTTAGAAGAAACCAGAGGCAGAGAGAAATGTCATGAAGCCAGTGTCAGTGGGAGCAGCAAAAGGAGACAGTTCTTAAGAGATATTTTTTGTGGTGGACCCAACAGAGCTTGAGAATTTGTTCAGCCGGGGAGGTGAAAGAGTAGATGATGACTATGTCTTAGATGATTTTTTGAACTCGGATAACTGGATAGCGATACTGCCAACTGACACCAAAAGTATAGTGCACTTGCATGTTTTAGAAAGAAACTTTGGGTTTGGAAAAAATGAATTTGAGGAGCTTCTAGAATTTATAATGGCAGTCTCTATCCAGTATGGATCTTGGTCTGAGGAGAGAGG
This sequence comes from Vulpes lagopus, assembly GCF_018345385.1. Classification (NCBI taxonomy): domain Eukaryota; kingdom Metazoa; phylum Chordata; class Mammalia; order Carnivora; family Canidae; genus Vulpes; species Vulpes lagopus. The sequence continues at coordinate 95,931,862 of NC_054824.1, read as the reverse complement.
TTGAAACAGAAGATAGTCGTGTAGGGGCTAAATCCCTGAACGCTGAGTAAGTAATGAGGGAAGGGGACAGGAAAATAGAAAGTGGGAAAACAGACTACTACTTTAGATATGGTTGGTAGTGAAGGAAAGAGGAGCAACCTGTGCCAGCAATTTAAATGAGAAGAGAGAATTTGGGGATTAAAGAATTAGAGACAATTTAGTATACATGAATAAAGGGAAAGTATTCAGAGTTTGGGAATACCAATAAAGAAAAACTTGATGTGATGAGGAAAGAAAAGATGGAGGAGAGCAAAGGCAGAGGTGGAGGTGCTAACCTCTAAAAACTGATAGCTCTTTCTTTGATTTCAGAGAGAAGGAGAAATAAGACATAGGCAGAGAAGTTGAGGGACCCTCATTGTGACAAGGGAGGCAGAGGCCCTCAGGAGAATGAGGGCCCAGGGGACTGGTCAGGTCCTGGGGAGGGTAGTCAAGCCTTCCTATTATGTGTGGAAAAGGAGGTCAAATGTAGAAAGATTGCTCAGCAGAGAGGATCTACCTCATGTTGTACTTATATATTTGTAAAGGTAAATAAAATGTGTAAATAAACCAGGAAGTGACTAGGACAGGATAGAGAAGTATTTTTCATATGGGAAATTTAAAAATTATGTTAAAACATTTATTTGTAATGGTGCCCACCGACCACCTGCATCAAAATCATCTGGGAGAGTTGTTAAAACTCCCCAAAACTGTTAACTCTCCTGTTGTACCCCAAATATGTAGTGTCCAAATCTCTAATAGTGGTGCTAGGAGTCGGTATTTTAAGCCCTGCAGATAAGGCTAATTCACATTTATGGTTAGGAACAACTGACATGGTATATACTATTATTTTCTTTAGTCCATTATTCTAATTAAAAGCATAGTCATGCGTTAGGGGAATAAAATTAAACACAAACCCATCTCCCAATTTGGAAATGCTCTCCACCAGGATAGTAGAGATGAAAGCACTTATCATTGAGTGAGCATTGAAGCAGAATGTGAGGCTTATCATAATCAATCCATCAAGAGATTATAAAGACAGAAAGAAATCTTACTCTTTTACATAGCTAAGCAGATGCAACCCATTACATATGTTTTCAAGATAAACAATAACTAGTCCTCAAATAAGGGGACTTGACAGCACCATTTGTCACATATAGTTCATTCTAAATATACCTGGTAATTGGGATGACCATCTGTGTTAGCATATTGACTTTATCTAGAGGAAAAATAAACTTGTATGTTTACAAAAGGAAATACTTTTGTAATTTGGAGCCACGCTCCCTCAGAAGTTAGGCTCCTACCCTCCCAAGGAACCTGTGACAGAGGGGTGCTACTTTCCTGGAGGTTTACCTTTCCAAGAGATGGTTCCCAGATCCTCGAAAAAAAAAATTGCTGGGTTATAAAGCTGACAGAAGGCCTATCTAGTTTTTAAAGGATTTATACATGTCTTAAGGAGACGAGAAAGTACTTAGAATTACAAGTTCTCTGATGTAAATGATTTAAGAAAAAGGAAGGAGAAGTTTCCTCCCTTATTTTAAACATGGAGAATTAGACCTTCTATTTTTAATTTGTATTTGTCCTTATACATGTTAGCACTTTTTGTACTGTCTGGATTAGATAACAAATATCCAGACTTTCCAAATGTACATGCACATGCACGCACACACATGTTGTTGCAATGTAAAATCTGTTTTAAAAAAATCGAAGATCTAGATATAACTCAGAAGTCCCAAGAGAGGCTTTAATGGGTATTATTTTCAAGTAAGCCCATTTTTGTAGGTCATTTGCAGAAGACCAGAGTGAGCAAATAAAGCATGAAGGTTAATTGCTCACTCCCCTCTTGACTTGTGGCTTCTCTTCCACATCAGGATCACCTTTGATGTCATCAGGAGCTCCACAAGCTGCTCAGATACTAAGCAATGGGATAGAATGAGAATGAGTCTGGCAAAGGAGAGGGTCTATCTAAATGCAAAGTAATGTTAATAATGATGAAAGTAATCATCTCACCCTATCTGACCTTTGCTGTTTCATGACATTAGAACTATTTTCTTTAATTTCCATGGCATTTATCCTTGGGCCAAGGGAACTGCCATGGTCTAATTCGTTTTAAATTTAAAGGGACACAATTTAATTTTAAAGGTAGTTAACTCTTGGCTATCTAAGCTGATAGCAAGGAACAGACTTATACCCCACTGACATTATGGTGGTGCTCTTCCCAGAATAAAATTCAAACCATAGTTGACGTTTAGAGTATCACAGAATTATTTGGCCTAAATTAAATATCTGGATAAATGCCTTTGGCCTTTGTGACTGACAAATACCTTTGGAACTACCTCCCTTTTTTGGAAGATGGTAGCATATAAGGTTTAGCCTCTGAGAAGTCTTTAATGTTAAAGGCACAATCAAGGAAAGATTAGGTTTATGGCACCAGAAACTCCGTGACTTGACACTGTCTTATAGTGAACTAAGCACTCATGGGAAACTGAATATAAGTCAGTGTTACACAACTTGTCACTTGCATCCTATTTAAAATAACACTTATAAGGGAAGAAAACAATGGGTTCCGTGTATTGAGTGATACCCACATTACTAATTCTTGTATTTCTTACGACAAAAGTGTAAAATCTTATAACATCATTTTACAACAGGGAAATTGAGGATTAGCGTCTGTTTAATGTTGCAAAGCTAGACATTGACAGAGATATAAAACTCAGGCTCTTTCCATCAAGCCATGATGCCTTAAAGTGAATTTAGAATACTAAGTTTAAAATAATCAAAATGGGAATTGCCACATTAAAACATCTGAAAAATCACATAGTAGAAAAACATGTTTAGCCTTTTGGATACCTGCTTGACTAAGGAAGTATTTTTTCCAGTAATACTTATTAATATTTCAGTAAACAACAGTGTTCCACAGGAAATAAAATTAAGAATCACCAATTTAATTGAATTTATGGGTGGGTCAAGCCAAATGAACTCTCTAATCTTGTGTTAGGCTTTGCTTAACCATTGCATCATGCTGTGCTCAAAGTAAGAGTGGATAATGGAATAATTATTCAAGGAAATATGTTTTGGCCTTTCTGTGATAAGAAGGGCCAACTCTCCTGCCTTCCTACATAGCAGTAGTGTTTTGGTGTCCAAATTGTCCAGAGGATGCCTGCCTTCTGCTTTGAGCTTGTGATCGCCATTACTAGACCAGATGAGGCAGCGATTGCTGATCACTTCTGGTTAATCTTGGTGATAAAATTAATGGCAGGAAGAGCAATTAGTCAGCAGGTACCACGACTTAATAATTCAGAGTCCATACCCTTCTTTATTTCAGTAAAGAAGTTCTTTATTGCACGAATTTTTCACTTCCTCTGCTTGTATAAGTGAAATCCATAGGCCTTTTCCTGCCTGAAAAAAGATGACCAATCTCTTCTGGTTCCAAAGACTGTAGAACAGCTAGTGTGAATAGAAGTCTGCAAAATTTGCCTCAGACCACATATGAATTTCCTGCAGCACTGGAAACAACAGCTTGTATTTGCTAACGAGAAACAGATGTGGAAAACCAAGGTGGCAAGGAAACCTGTTCCACGTAGAAAGGAAACTTAAATTCCTAATCCACCTTAAATTCTCCATCAGCTGCTGGTTCTTTCTGTGGATGAAATATCAATACCCCTTTAGGATTTCTTGCTCTTTTAGCACCAAAATCTCAACATGGTATAAAATCTTGTTGAGACGAAAAGTAACTTAAAAAAATGAGTTAAAACAGTGAACATAGCTTCTGTTCTCTAAGCAATTTTAAGTTTATATAGCATTTTATATATATATTTAAATTATTATATGGCATATATATATGACATATGCCAAGTATTTCTACTCTCATTTTACAGAGATAGAAATGGAAATGATGTATAAATTACTCATAATCTGCTAAAAATGGTATAAATTAGTTTTGGAATGTTTATTGGGGGTCAGAAAGTAAATTCTTTCCAGGTGAGATTGCTATATCACTACAAAGCAGTGTACTCTTCAGCATATAGAGAAAGCTCCTCCTGGGACGCAGGGCTGACTCAGTGGTTGAGTGTCTGCCTTTAGCTCAGGTAGCGATCCTGGGGACCTGGGATCTAGTCCCACATCGGGCTCCCTGCAGGGAGCCTGCTTCTCCCTCTGCCTGTGTCTCTGCCTCTCTCGGTGTCTCAAGAATAAATAAAATCTTTTAAAAAAGACTCTTCCTATTATATTTAATAGGTTTTGGTTCATACTCTCAGTTTCAACCCAATGCTACTTTGAAGGACTTGTAATCCAGCCTATGAATCTAGGTGCAGTCATAGTCACAGGATTACCTACATCTTCATCTGACCTGCACAGAGCCTCCCTCTACTCACAACAGATACCCACCCCATCCCATGTCTCCTTTGGTTTTGGGAGAGTGTCCAGAGTATACTTGCCATTTGAGGTGCTACTCCAGTCATTAAACTGCTTCGTTTATGCAATGGGGGAGAGATGGGGGTAGGAAAAGACCAAACCTATTCCCAACTTTGTTTCACCCACGGTCACCTTAATACTAAAATAGATTTATTTGGACTCAAGCTCAAAAAGTTTTTATGAGCCCTCTTTTATGAGATTCGAAATCAGTTAGTTCCTCAGAGAAGGAAATGAGTTAGGCATACATTCATCTCCTTCATGATTCTTTCTCCTCCTCCTCCTCCTCTCTCTTTCCTTTTCTTTCATCCCTTTCATTCCAACTTCTCATTCTTGTTAACATGTAAATCATACAAATAGCTATTTGGTGGGAATGCTTAATCCTACCAGATAGAGTCTACCCTAAGGGTTAGCTTCTGCCAGAAGTAGATAGGTGTGACTAAGCAGTTCAGCTAAGACTTGCAACATTGGCATCACCTGGGGGCTTGTGAGAAATACACAAATCAGCCCACCTCCCACCAAGATCTACTGAATCAGAATCTGCACCTTAATAAGATTATCTGGTAGTACATATGCACCATAAAGCATAAGAAGTGGTGTATCGAGCATGGTACTCATGATGTCTTGCTAGCTTTGTGTCAACCCCAGCTGGCTGTCATGCACTTGCTTGCTATTAATGACAATAGGTTTCAAAAAATCTATCACTCTAAAGGGAAAATAATTTAAAAAAATCATTATTAGTAATGAGGCAAAATAATTAGTTACCAAGACTAATGTATTTTGAAAGGTTAAGCAACTAAAAAAAAGAAAAAATCTATTCATTTGATATTATTTAATGGGTTGAATTTTGTCAATTGGAAGTCAGAAAATATGTGACATTAAAGATATTGATGTCTGTCTAAAACTCTAAAAACAGGAATCATCTTGAGCACTTGGCAGAGTACAGATAGGAAATATGAGTTCCGGATGAACAGTCAAGATGAAACCATATTAATTGCACATATATTTTCTTTGTGAATCTTGGAACTTATTGTTATAAATTAGAAACCATGTATGCTGTTTGTGAAGGAGTTGAATTAAGTATGCTGTAATAGGGATCCCTGGGTGGCGCAGCGGTTTGGCGCCTGCCTTTGGCCCAGGGCGCGATCCTGGAGACCCCAGATCGAATCCCACATCAGGTTCCCGGTGCATGGAGCCTGCCTTCTCCCTCTGCCTGTGTCTCTGCCTCTCTTTCTCTCTCTCTCTCTCTCTCTCTCTCTCTCTCTGTGACTATCATAAATAAATAAAAATTAAAAAAAAAAGTATGCTGTAATAGACATTCGCTGTATTCACTAGGCACCTGGGAATATCCAGAGCTTCCAATGACTTCATAATCTACTGGGAGAACAAATATCCATTCCCAGATATAATGTAAGCAGTATGGTAGCCTCACAGTCAAAGAGATACAACAGAGAGCACAAATGATTACTTTCCATTGGGAAAATGAGGGAAAATCTCATTAATGGACAACTTAGATATTATTTTTCTATTCTCAGCTTATTTCTCTTCTTACCTGAATACTGTCATGGGTATTTCATCCATTATTACCATTTATTTGTGATACATTGAATATTTGGTGATTCTCACATTTATACTTTTTGCTCTTTTGTATTCCCCAAATATTAGACTCGTATTTATGACCATCTTTTCTACACTTCTGCTTGAAATGTCCCGTATATATCTCAGCCTCTCAAAAACTGAGCTCATCCTCTTTATTCATTCCTTTATTCCTTATCTCAGGGAATGATCAAGTCACCCACTAAAGCTGGAAATCTGAGTTATCAGTTTGACTCTCTTTCTTCCTGCTATCATCTAATCAATTTCTTATCAATTTTGTCCATTAGAATGATTTCGTTTCCATGTATATATGTATGTAATCCTTTACACAACATGGGGCTCAAACTCATGACCCTAAGATCAAGAGCCACAAGCTCCTCTGACAGCAGCCTAGTGCCCTGGAATGATTTCATTTCTTCTCCACAATCCCTTCCAAACACCTCTCCCTTACAGAGGCATGGTTGTATACAATATGGTATATACACCTCTATCACGTTTTTATCAGGCTGTATTATAATTGTCTAGTTTTTCTGCTTCCTCTAATTGAACATGAGCATCTTGAGGTAAAGGAATGTTACTAATGCCTTTATCTTTGGAGTCTAGCAAAGACTGACATGTAACATATATAAGTAGTTTTTTTATAATAAATTTATTTTTTATTGGTGTTCAATTTGCCAACATACAGAATAACACCCAGTGCTCATCCCGTCAAGTGCCCCCCTCAGTGCCCGTTACCCATTCACCCCCACCCCCCGCCCTCCTCCCCTTCCACCACCCCTAGTTCGTTTCCCCGAGTTAGGAGTCTTTATGTTCTGTCTCCCTTTCTGATATTTCCCACACATTTCTTCTCCCTTCCCTTATATTCCCTTTCACTATTATTTATATTCCCCAAATGAATGAGAACATATGTTTGTCTTTCTCCGATTGACTCATTTCACTCAGCATAATACCCTCCAGTTCCATCCACGTTGAAGCAAATGGTGGATATTTGCCATTTCTAATGGCTGAGGAATATTCCATTGGATACATAAACCACAGCTTCTTTATCCATTCATCTTTCGATGGACACCAGGCTCCTTCCACAGTTTGGCTTGTAGGAAATATCGGGGTGCAGGTGTCCCGGCGTTTCATTGCATCTGTATCTTTGGGGTGAATCCCCAACAGTGCAATTGCTGGGTCGTAGGGCAGGTCTATTTTTAACTCTTTGAGGAACCTCCACACAGTTTTCCAGAGTGGCTGCACCAGGTCACATTCCCACCAACAGTGTAAGAGGGTTCCCTTTTCTCCGCATCCTCTCCAACATTTGTGGTTTCCTGCCTTGTTAATTTTCCCCATTCTCACTGGTGTGAGGTGTAACATATATATAAGTAGTTTTAAAAAATACTTTGTTGACATGAAGCAGCATATAGTCTAGATCTTGAAAATAAATAGGAACAGTAGCCTCTGGGTTGTATAAAACTTATGGCACTGATTTTGTTTTATTTATTTTACTTTTTAAAAAAATATTTATTTATTTATTCATGATAGATATAGAGAAAGAAAGAGAGAGGCAGAGACACAGGAGGAAGGAGAAGCAGGCTCCATGCAGGGAGCCTGACATGGGACTCGATCCCGGGACTCCAGGATCGCGCCCTTGGCCAAAGGCAGGAGCCAAACCGCTGAGCCATCCAAGTATCCCCCAGTGATTTTGTTTTAAACTCATGTGTGCATCACATTTTTCCTCTTTTTTTTTTATATTATGCTTTGACCCCAGAATTCCTGATATTCATGTGGAGATTTTTACATTTTCAGATCAGTGGTAAAAGAATATTTTGAGCCTCTGCTCTGTGGGGCTGAACCCAATTTTTTGGGGGTGTTGCCGTTTGTATCATAGAATATGTGTATGCAAATTATTTGAATAATGTATTGCTCTGTGCTCTTATTATTCCAGGTAATAATTAGAAAATGTTAAAATAAATATTCTGATGTTAAGGAAAGTAAATGTAGGTCTCAAATTTAACAGTATTGAGATGAAATGGAGATCGTTCAGTCTATCAAAAGCGCAGGATCTTTAGTGTAATCTGGATGCCACTGGATTTAAGCTAGTTGAGTGTGGAATAGTTGAAAAAAAGAATAAAGTTAGATATACTTGTAGATATATGAATGATTTGCAACAAATATATTGTCAGTAATTGCGTCTAAAGAGAAAAGTATAGTTAAGATGTTCTAGGTATGGAACTTATTGAGAATGAAGAAGTAGAATGAGGTTTTTATTCATATATATAGAATTGGATTCATCTCTTCTTTACTCCCACTTATATAGTAACAATACTCTATAAACCCCTAATCTGGACACATTTTTAAATATGTGGTGAGATAGATGGCTGGTAGTGTGGCAGGATATTTAAAATTTGCATAGTTTAAGGAAAGGTGAGACAAACTCATGGCCTGATTGGTAGGTGAGAGAAGTGCAAAGCATTTCTTTATTTTTACCTGAAATTGATTTAATACTATGTATTTTTAATTCTTATGAAAAGCTTAGATTGGTTAAAATATCAGAGAAGGGGCACCTGGGTGGTACAGTTGGTTGAGCATCCGACTCATGCTTTTGGCTGCTGTTGTGATCTTGGGGTCATGGGATTGAGCCCCACATTGGGCTCCGTCCTCAGCATGGAGTCTGTTTGGGACTCTCTCCCCCCTCCCAGTGCCCTTCTCCATTCCATGCCACTCTCACTCTCAAATAAATAAATCTTTAAAATGTCAGGGGGAAAAAATAGCTATTTTGTCAGTATAACTGCGCATAAACTCTGTAAGCTGGCCTGTCATTATAAACATGCTTAGTATATTTAAACGAAACACTAAAAGCCAAAAATCTAAAGGTATTTATTTCTTGATCTTGTTTTTAACTTGTCCTCATTGAGTTGTTTAATACTCAAGTGTTGTTCAAAAGGATAGAGCAATTCAGACCAGAGATTGGACACTAAAAAGGCTCAACAAAATTCAGTTGTTGAGAGCGACCGTTATTTACTAGCTCTGAAAAAAAAAATCTCTTCTTTTGGCAGAAATTGCCCTTTGGCAACTTAAAAGTATCTTTTCTCCCTCCTCAAAGCCTCACAAATGGAAAAGTTATGCTGAATGGATGTCTTTAGTATCTACAACCAGGAAAAAAACTGTGTTTCTCAGAAGGGATAGTGAAAAGTCTTAAGAAAACTGGGTTATGGGTGGATTTGAACAGATTTCTTTTCTTCCACTGCAAAAAGCCTTTAGCTTGTTATCATATCTCCTAGCAGGATCAGCTTGTAGCAAATTCAGTTCCATTTCAGGAGTTACAAGTCTTCGGTTAGAGGCAGAAAACTAGAGAGAGCTCTACATTTGAACAAAGTAATCTTTGCCATTTATGAAGCTATTTTAAGTATCCATTAATTCCTCTCAAAGGTAAAGAAGCTGAAGGCTTTAGTTGGCTTAAATTAAGGAGAATGATAATTCTCCTTTGTAACATATTTAATGGTACGTATTCACTTCTATACGTTTGTGATGGTCCAAGTAATGCAGTGATACCAAGTCTCGATTCCACGGGACAGAGAGAGAGTTCTTAGCAAACTCATGGGTAGCTAAGAATTTGATCTGAGGCTGAGGTAGGTATTTTGTTACCTCACAGAGACCGAAAAGGCTTCCTGTCTGAAAGGGCTTCCTGTGATTTTGCCATGGTGTTTGCCACTTGGCCTCATTTTCTCCCATTTTCTTCTTTGTATCCTACATTCTCGTGAAAACAGAACCGTCCAGCTCTCAGCCAAGCCTGAGCTTATTTCACACTTGTGTCTTTATTCATCCTCCCCTCTGTGTTATAAAATTTCCACTCCTTTAAATTGCTAACTCTACTGATGCTTCAAAACTCACGTCAATGGCATCTTCTCCAGGAGACTGTTCCTAACCAGCTGGTCTGGGTGGGGTGCACTTTCTGTACCACCCCATAGCTCTCTGCCCAGTCTTTCTGTCAAACTGGGCCACACCTATCTCCTCTTATGGACTATGATGTACTCGAGAACAAATACCACTGCTTTGTAAATCTTCAGTGCAGTCTACTGTTCCAACACTTCATATGGTAAAATAATTACTTAGTTAATAATTAAATATATCAATGACTGGTATAGCTTCCTGCCTTCTGGGACTTCCAGGTTATAGAGAAGACAAATAGAAGAATACACAAATATATACATGATTCTAAGGCAATATGACAGCATAATGGGGTGGCATGATTTAGATTTGGGATCAGGAAAGTCTTTGGGGAGAGGACAATGAAATTTGAGGCCTGAAGAATGAATAGGAGTTAACCAGACCAAGAGTTAGGGGTAGGAAGAGCAGCCTCAACAGAGCAAAGAGCACGGATTAAAGGCCCTTTGCAAATCTATGTTAGGCTTTTTAAAACATTCTCAGCATTTTGTTGAGGAATCGTTTATATAAAATAATTGCATATACTTACACTGATTTTAAGGAGAGAGCTTTGCAATTTTGACATGTATATGCAGTCATGTAACTACTACCCAGATCAAATACCATTTTTATCACCCCATATATTTCCTTGTTTCCTCTATTTTAAACCATTTCACCCCAGGGGGTAGCAACTATTCTGGCTTTCATCGCTCAGTATGATGCCTTCAAAGAACTTGAAAAAAATTTAGTGAAACAAAGGTAGGGAGTAAGGGGTTGGTAGAGAGATGTGAATACAGTGGTTAAGGGGAATGACAGGTCATGGAGAGTCTTGAGGACCTGGTTCAAGATTTGGAATTTTGGCATAAGTGAAATGAATAGCTGTTGAAGACCCGAGCGGAGGTGACATGATTGGATTCATGTATTAATAGCTATACTGATTAGAGAGGGTTAAAAGTATAAATAAAGGAGCCAGTTAGGAAAAGCTAACCTAATATTCTAGGGTTAGAGAGGACAGTGGCACGAGCCAAGGAATAACATGTAAATGCAGAACAATCAATAAATATAAGATCTAATTTGGAGTTTGTGGACAAACATTTATTAAAACAAACTCTATTATTTTAGCAAAGAACATCCTTAAAAGTTATGGTTGCTAATTTAAACAGCTAATGTTGCTAAAAGCTAATAGAGATATTCTCCCAATTTTAAGTAGGATTTATTATTTCCTATGCACTTAATAATGAATTCTACCTATGAAGGGAATATTGCTTGAGTTTTCTATAAGAACTATCCTAGTATTTGCCTTTTGGCTTTAAAAAAGATTTTCCATCTTTCTCTCCATCTTTAACCATGAGAAAGTCTTTCTTTCTTTTTGTAATGAGTTAAGGTCATACCCAAACCGAAATTTTCATTTTTACGTATTCACATTCTCAAAATATGACTCACTTTGCCAGCAAAAATCAGTATGCAGAGTGAATACTCCAAAGAAACATGCTGTTGAACACTGTTACCCTTAGATTAGATTTGAAGTACTTAAGCAAATAAAATGACATTTATTACTTAGGTGAACATCATCTCCTTTACTAAACATTTATTTTAGTTTGCTTGTTTTTCCTGTTTTGAAGAAAAGAGTTTATTTCTCCAAATAGTTTAGTCAGTTTTTGTTTTGTTTGTGTCCACGTTTTGACAACCTGATGCTTGTTTTTGATTCTTTATCTAAGCGGTAAAATGGGATGATAAAAAGGGGTTAGGTTACTGTATTAATTTCCTAATGCTGCCACAACAAAATGCCACAAGAAGGGTGACTTAAAACAGCAGAAATTTATTGCCTCCGAGTTCTAGAGGCTAGAAGTTCAAAATCAAGGTGTCAGCAGGGCCATGTTCCCTTGACACTCTGGGTAGAAGAATCCTTCCTTGCCTCTTTCAAGCTTCTGGTGCTTTACAGGCCATCTTTGGCATTCTTTGGCTTGTAGATGCATGGCTCCAGCTGTGTCTTCACATGGCATTCCTTTATAAGGACACGAGTCATGTGGAATTAGAAACCCACCGTATTCCAGCGTGACCTCAGCCAAACTAATTACATCTACAATGACCATATTTCCAAATAAGGTCACATTCTGAGAGACTGGGGGTTAGGATTTCAGTGTATTTTTTTTTTTTTTTTATGAGGGGAGCAGGACATGATTCAACTTATAACAGTTACCAAAAACAGTAAAAGTAAAAGCTTCTGCCACTGGGACACTGCCTCCCAACCAACCTCTCCATTTGCTACAAATATTTTTATCATTACATATAGAAAATAACTAAATAAAGATATGAAAAGCTTGTGTGTATACACACACTCACCTTTTTAAAAAATTTTTTTATGATAGTCACACACACACAGAGAGAGAGAGAGAGAGAGAGAGGGGCAGAGACACAGGCAGAGGGAGAAGCAGGCTCCATGCACCGGGAGCCCGACGTGGGATTCGATCCCGGGTCTCCAGGATCACGCCCTGGGCCAAAGGCAGGCGCCAAACCACTGCGCCACCCAGGGATCCCCCACACACTCACCTTTATAGACCTAGAATGAATCCCATCACTGATAACTCATGGAATAGTTAAGGAAGCTGTGAAAATGTTATTTTAAATTTCCACGTCGAGTTTATTCCTTTTATTTTGGCATAGTCATTAGCAAAATTTTCTTAGAGCAGGCTATGCCTCTGTTTTTGTAGTATCAGCACATTTGTTTTCATTCCTTTCTCTGTAGAGTAAATTTAATATAGGCAAAATAAAATGGAATTCTGATGGACAGCTTCTGTTTCTCCATCCTGGATGAGATGGCTTACAAAATACCAAAATGCTCAGCAATACGGCTTACAGTGGATTTTTAACTGCTTCTTCCTTACACTTAGGAAGATGCATCATTTGTAGTGAGTCTCACTACTCTGGACAGGTTATCTAAATAATTCAGTTACTCTAGCTCTGAATTTTCTCTGTAACCTGATTTTTTCCCCACTAGATTCTCTAATCATTCTGTAATACTCAACTGACATTTAATGCACGTCCACAGTATACCAGCCACAAAGAAACAGAGATATTTTCTAACTCCTTAACAACTAAATCTAGGACTGTTTTTCCTGGCTACTTTTCTTAACAATTTTAGCGATGGATTATAGTACATTTAACTATAGGAATCAGTTAAACAGACTAGAAGGATGAGTAAATACATTAGAGGATGTTATAGTTATTCTTGTACCCTGTGTTGTGCTTTTGTGACTAGTGTTTTTATATACATATATTTTTTTGTTTCAGCTGAAAGAGACATCAGTGTCTACTGTGGGGTGCAGGCCATTACAATGAAGATTAATTTTTGCACCGTACTGTTCTCGGGTTATTCTGAAACCGATCTGGCACTGAATGGAAGGCATGGGGACTCCCACTGCAGGGGGTTCATCAATAACAACACCTTCCCCGCAGTGGTCATTTTCATCATCAATCTCAGCACCTTGGAGGGCTGTGGAAACAACTTAGTGGTAAGACAAGTGTGAAATTATGTGCTGGGTTTGGGGTCACGACAAAAAGTCTCCCCATTTCATGAAGTAATCAGAAACCCAGTCTATCTTTCAAGAAAAAACTCCAATAAAACTGAACAGGTCACTTCCTTTGCCTGTTGGAGGCTTCCGACATACAATTTTATTTCCCAGTAATGGTTCTGCTTACTGTAGCTGAGCAGTTGAGGGGCATGAGTTCAGCTGTGCTCTTCTAAACAGCATTAGTTGTGTGAGTGACATTGATGAGTAGGCCCCTACGGCTTATCATTAGCTATGCTTCTCATGCTTTTTATGGAACTATCTTATCATACAAAATTTGTTTGTTCTGGTGAGTTTGGCAATGATCCCTTGGCCCGTTGCTTCTTAGTGACCTCATTCAGAAAGAAAGATGAAATATAGAATGGGAAACTCAGAATCTTCCAGGTTCCAAGTTTTACCATGGAATGACCCACAGCAATGTTTTGTGGAAGAGGGCTGTTAGCATTTCCAGTGTGATATTCTTCACCATGTGGGTCTGTCCATTGAATTTCCAAATGTTTTTCATACCCAAACTTACTCATGAAATCCCAATATATTGTTCAAAAAAGGAAACCTCTCTAGTCATTGTGAAAATCAAAATACTGCTTCAAACATTTCCACCCTGAATGAGAACCACTAATAATCTATGCTATTCATTTATTTATGCTTTCATTGAACACCAAAAAAAAAAAAGAAGAAAAAAAAAGGAAAAGAGAAGAAAAGGAATTGAATAAGAAATTGATTCTCCCAGGAATTAAAATTAATTCAAGTATAAATATTGTTATTTGAGGGGTGTTACACTGAAATTCATTGAGTTCTGTTTTTCATTTTGCTTGTTTAAATATAATCTTATTGGTAAATCCTAACACAGGCAAAAAGGAGACACAATGAGCATTACCACTTAGCCCAGTGAATGAGGAGAAACTGGCTCTTCCTCTTCATAAATTATTGTTTGAGATTAAAAGAGAAGGCTTAATTTCTCTAAGGGAAGGATTTCTAAGACTGGATGGGAGATGGCAGACAGGAAAAAGATTTCTTTGATCTCCTTCTTTATCTTTTCCCAGAGGGCATTTAGAATAGTGTGCCCCTGACCATTTTCAAGCCTGTAGCATAAGTATTGTTGACTCTTTTTATTAAAAACATTTATTCATCTCTCTGAGTTGTGCGCAGAGGTTATGAGGTGGGCCTGAGGGAGAGTGACGCAGGCTGCTTATTACATGTCTGGGTTTCCTCGTGGAAGGAGGAGCCTAAATGGAGAGCCAAGTTTTCCCTCCTCCCACCATACCCTGGGATCGATCTCTCCTTCATGGCACTTACTTCTTTGGATTTAAGTCTTGCCCTGCTGCCAAGAAAACAATTCAGGAGTGATGCCAGGCAAAGCATCTGTGTGTGTGTTTGTGTGTGTGTGTGTGTGTGTGTGTGTGTGTGTACATGCATTTGCATGTGCACATGCTATTTATTTTTTAAAAATCTAAAAAAAAGTCTGAATAATTTGGATATAAAAATGACTATATACATGTGTGTGTGTGTTGTTTGTTTTGTTTTCACAGACTTAGTATATTTAGTTAGCCAGTCAGGGAAGTGTGGGAGGAAGGGAAGATGTGCTTATTTTTTTCATTTTTGGCATGGACGTCACCAGCTTTGGAGTCTGCTCCAAGGACAATCCTACATAGGAAAAGTTAAGTAGACTATTACATCATTGGATTAGAATAAAAACATGTTTTCGTTTGTAATGATTCTAGCTCTGCTCAAAAATTAGAGATTGCCTCAGCTTTGCCCATGTGCTTATAAGCTTATGCATAAAACTTATTCTATTATTGAAAATATTACAGGTTTCCATAATATCTGCTAAAATTATTTATTGAGAGTCATACTGCCTTTGACATAATGGGGAGGCTCTATGGTGTTATGAAACTCGAGAACATTATTGACTGTTCCCAAAATGATGGTTCTCAAATTTTAGTGGGATTGAAGAATCCAATGAAACCTAATCAGTCTCGGGAAAATACACATATGGACAATATTTTGATATAACTTCTGGGAGTTCATGATCCCTCTGAAACCCATCTATGAACTATTGCCCTGGAAAGAAAGAAGAGTCTCCATATATGTACCACAGAGTAAGGCCCTCAGATTGACTCTTAGAAAATTTATGACCTTGATTCATTTGTTCAGAATTTATCTCAGGGTTCCCAAGATGCTGGTGTCACTGTGTGGTGACGACCGTGCCAAAGCAAACAAGGCTAAGTGGAGTCACTACCCACAAAGAGCTCTGATTACATGGAAAGGGACTGCTGGTTCAGCAGACTGCTCATGCACTGTGACTCCTATGATGCAAATGAGCACTACCTACATCAGGAGTTTTCCTAGGGAACATGAGATCCAGGGGAGAACCAGCGCATGTCATGGTGAAGTGGGGGAGAAAGAGGCAGAGGGAGCATATGCAAAGTCGCAAGAAGGGTCCTACAGCTGGGACATTATTAACCAAGAGTATGAGTCCAAAGATACGAAGCCGAAGTCAAAAACAAGATCAGATTAACAGGAATCTTTTAAGCCAAGCCACAGAATTTGGACCTTACTCATGAACATTTTTGAATTACTTGTTGTAGCACTCTGAACATGTAATCTCTCTCCTTTCTTATTTGTGAAATGTGAATAAAGAGTCTTTGGTGAATATGAAGTTTCATTTAGTTAAAAGACATATATAATCACTTATACATAGCATTATTTTGTATATAATCTCAAAGCTATGGCATGCTGCAGTTGAAACAGACCCTAGAACTAATGTGGTCTAATGTTTTATTTTGCATACGAAATGCCTAGATTTATAGATAGCTATTAAATCTCTGAACTTGATCTATTCTAACAGGTATCCACAATTCCTGGAGTCAGTGCTTATGGAAATACAACTTCAGTACAAATAGGAAATATTTCGGGATACATTGATACTCCAGACCCACCAACAATCATCAGCTATCTACCTGGGCTTCTTTACAAATTTAGTTGTAGTTACCCACTGGAATATCTGGTTAATAATACCCAGCTTGCCTCGTAAGTTCACATTCTATCCTTGCTTTCACATTCTGTGTTTATGTTTGGGTCATGTTTTTTTTTTAAATCTTCAAGAGACTTATAAAGATAGCAGGGTTTGTTGAGAATAGCCAAACTCAAAGTAATGGAAACCATATTAAGTCTTGTATTTATCATCTATCTATCTATCTATCTATCTATCTATCTATCTATCTATCATCTATCTATCCAACATTGTTATGACCCATATCAACAGATCAGATATATATATATATATATAATTTCCCCCCAAATTAAAGCTGGCTCAAACTGGTTGGATGTCTACCTGGGATTCTTCTCACGCCCTTCAGAATTGCCCAAGAAGCTCAGAACTGTGTACTTATGCAGTCCAGAAGAGCTGTCCCGTTTCCAGTGCATAGAACAGCTACTGCATTGTTATGTCCTGTTTGGCTTCAGTCTCTGCCATCTGCTTTCAGTGTTGGACTCTGCTGCCTCAGAATCTGAGGACTGCATGCCTTTTGCTGCAGACACAGCACAGGTGCCGATGGTTCCCAAAGAGCGGTGGCAACACTCAGAGCCAAAGAGCTTCAGATATGCGCTGAGGCCACAGCCTTTTGTTTATAGTCATGCATTCATTCATTTTTCCCAAAGTACCTACTCCAAGACAGGGCTCTATTCACATTACAACACAGTCATCTGGATTTGTCAAATAGTTTTGACAAGATGGGGTAGCTGAGTAAAAACTTTCTCTCCTCGGTGCTAGAATTTGCTTTCACAAAAGTGTAGTTATTGTTTAATCTCAGTCATGAGTGAATGTAGAGGCCACATTCTGTTTCAGTTAAAAAAAATGATCACAGCTGGTTGTGATGGCACAATGATGATAAATACCTGGGTGCAAAGCAAGGCTGGGAAAGCAAGAAAGGCTTGGAGTCAAAACAATGCAGGTGTAGAGGGAAGTGAGTCATTAGGGTGTCATGGATTAGTCTGCTCCCTCTCTTCCTCAGTAAACACATTCCTGAGATGCCGTGTATATGGAAATCCATTCATTTATTCAATAAATAGTTATCATACTTCTACTATGTGCCATGCAGTGTTCTACCAATGAACAAAGTAAAACAAAATCCCTGATCTCATGAAACATCTAATGGGATTGATGAAAGCGTGTCTGTTTCAGATTCCAAAGCTATTGGAATGACGTTCTTCTTTAAAAAGTCTCATATATGTAATGCAAAATGGAAAGATGCCTTTGTAAAGAAAAAGACCGTAAAGAACAGTCTGTCTTTATTTGGTCTCTCTTGCTTTTTGATTATTTATCTGTTCAGTGATTTAAATAGTGTGCGTATTCCGGGCCTGGTTAAAAAGTATGTCAAGCTTACTCAAGAGTTTTAGTGCCTTAAATCCAACATTAATGTATAACTGAAACTTTTAATTTAGAATCTCATCAGTGCTTTCCTTTCTCTAAATCTGTTTTAGGTCCTCAGCGGCTATTTCTGTGAGAGAGAACAATGGTACATTTGTCAGCACTTTGAATCTGCTCCTTTATAATGTGAGTTGATAGGTGAAGGATGTCACGTTCTCTTGTACCGTTCTGAGGAGCCATTTATGCGGATGGATTTTATATGAAAAGCTACCAAGAGCCACATTAACCCTGTTATACTTTGGTAGCATTTATGCATCTTACTAGCAGTTTTTTATATCTTAGTGATAAATATACTAAAAACTATTACTTTCTAAAAGTTGATAAATGACTTAGATTTTATTTGTAAATGTGATTCTACATAGCTACTCCAAATGTCTATCTACATTTTTATGTATATATTTATTTGCACACATGTGTATGTAGCTGTAGTCAGGATCAAGAATTTGGAAGTAATATTTTTGTGATAAAAAGATAGGAAGAGTCCAAATGATGCTTTCCTTGGTGACGAATGTGTTAATGTTTTCCATATGGGCTTTGGCTGATGATAATTCTATCACATTTGAAATAATTTGGGTCGACTGCATGGTATTGTCTAAACTCTTGTCATGTAAATATCGACAGTGGCAGCAAAACGTGAAAAATACATGGATTTCTATTTATAACTCTAACATTAATCCCCCAAATGATATTTTCATGTTGATTAAAAATTTTTATTCATACATTTTAAATGCCTGATTTAAATATCAATTTTTCAATCTATCAACCAACATTTTTGTAAATTATGAATCTGATTTTTACATTATTATTCATGTCATCATGGCACTGAGTTATAATTCATGCAACTGATTTAAAAGTCAGTGCTTTATACTTTGAATATAATGAGCTATAAATATTGTAGTAGGACATTTTCCAAAGGCATTTAAAAAAATCATGTTTATAAGTGTGTAGTCTGACACCACTGAGTTCTAAACAACAAATTAAAATGTGTTGGAATGAAGATTGCCTTTCTGTCATTTCTAAACTTTCTCCTGCAAGGAGAAACTGCCAAGTTACTTGGTTCCACAATACTCAGCAAATACGTGACAATATTCATTCCCAATATGGCCAGATAGTTATTGTTTTGAGCAATATTTTTAAATTGGAAAATTCCTATCTGTTGATTTATATGTGTAAGGTCCCTGGGGTAGAATTGAGGTGACTGGTTTGGATTCAGTATTTGTTGTATTTGAGTGAAACAAAGATGATACTTCCTCATTCTAAAAAAGAAAAAAAATATATGCCCACATGGCATTGATTGACGCCTTTTTTTTTTTTTTTTTGTGAAATTAAACTATTCTACTGGAAAAGCAGAAAATAAAAATTTAGAAGTGCGGATTTGGGGAGAGCTTTGCTCTGAGGGTCTTTCCTTTATAATTAGAAATAGTATTCTCCTGTTATGAGCTAGGCATAATCCTTCAAAAACTTTCTAGAATCTTAATGCTAAATAAAAGCCTATGATTTGGTGATAACCTTAAGATTTTAATTCTATGGTAAAAAGGTAACCAATTGTTTGATATAAGACAGTAAATGAAATAGGTAGTGTCAAAACATGTCTTTTTTTTTTTGATGTCTTGTGCTTTATATTTGATAAGATTCAACATCTTAAGAGCCCTGATGAGAATAGATTGTAAGACTATAATTCAGAAAACAGAATAAACACATCTAATTTTTACCCAGTTTGCAATAAAGGTGTCATTGATGATTGAATTAAAATTAATTGAATTTTAAAAGTTATTTACTGAACAATTATGTAATGAAATTTGACAATTTCTCCACAAAATACGTTTTAAATGAACAGACGACTTTTTAGAGCAGTTTTAGGTTTACAGAAAAACTGACCTGGATTTCCTCTATTATATACAACTTGATTTTGGTGTATATTTGTTACAATTGATGAACCTGCATTGGTATATTAACTGAAATCGATAGTTTATATTTGGTTTCACTCTTCATATACATTTTGTGGATTTTGACAAATGTCGATGACATACATCCATCATTAATGTACAAAATAGAAGATTCTCACTGCCCCCCAACTATTTTTTTAACATGATTGTAATATGGTGCCATGTTACAGGATATTACCAAACTAGTAATTTATGTAAGCCTCCAGTTTTAAAATAAATAAGTCACAAAGTGAAAAGTACAGCCTAGGGAATATAGTCAATTGTGTGGTAGTAACAAGGAAAAAAATCCTAGTAATTTACACTAGAAAAAAATGGATTTCCTTTCTTTCACTTATTGATCCAAAATCATACTTATTATAATTGTTTGGAACACTAACATTTAGCTGTCCATATGTAATTTTATTGCAGCATTTCAGACTAAGTATTGTTTTATAACCATTAATGGTTATATCTTCCTATTTCATATGCAGAGTTTTTAATTTTTAATCCATAAGAATGATGAAAAGTTACATTATATAGCCACTATTCTCATTCTTTGGAAAGGAAAAGTTGTGCCTAATTTGGATTCATCCAATTGTTTATTTCTATGTGTTCTGGAAGCTAGTAAATATACTTAAGAAAATTTTATTTATAAAAAATGATGACTTTAATTGGCTATGTGATTTCCATGTATGTATATTATTTCAAGTTGAACTGTGGTCTTATTTTTGTGTAATATAAATGTATCAGTTTTCTTCTCTGTGGAAATGGAAAGTGAAGATGACTTTGTGAATTTGAATTATACCTAAATATTAGTGTCTTCTGAGCAAATACAGAAAGAGTAAGTCTGAAATAGTATCATAGTAATAATGTTTCTTAAAAGTTGAAGAAAAAGTCTAAAATAAATATAGTTGACTTTAGGTACAATGTTGCACTAACAAGCATAAAAAAGAAACTATACAAACCAAAGGAAAAAAAATACTTTTTAGAAGCAATTTTAGGAGGAAAAATGTGATGATTCATGACTAAACCACAGCTGAGTCACATCATTTGCAAATGACTTAGCAGTATAAAACTTGTAAAAAAGTAAAAAACTCTTCTGGACACTGCTGATGCAAATATAAGATTAAAGATCTGTATATTTAATGAAGTGTGGAATATTTGGAGAAGTTTGCAAAGGGAGCTGAAAAAGATAAATAAAAATACTACCTATTAGAAATGGTTGGGGGAGCTATTACCATTTATCACAGAAATATAGAAAAAAAAGTACAGCATATAATCCCTCATTTATCTGTCTTTATTTGGGAATAAAATAAAGTGCTACTTTTTCAAAAATAAAGTGTGCAAGCCATAATTTAAAAAATTCAAAATCTGTTGCTTTCTTTCCAGCTTCTTAAATAGCTTACATTTTTAGAAGTTCTTTTCTTTTCCGTTTTTTTGCATTCTACATTTTTTTTCTGTTTTTTTTTAAACTATTAAAGTTGCCACTTCTCAATTTCTAAACTATTGCTTTAATACTGTAAACTGGGAAGTGATATAAATAAGCTCTCTAGGACTGTTATAAAATAAGGGTAAAGAGATAGAAGTGAAGTCCCGAGACACTGTTCTATAAGTAATTGGCAAGGAATCCGGTGAAGGAACTCCATGGCATACATTTTGGCAACTTTCAGGACCCGTTGGTCTTTTTTGGGGTTTTCAAATACATTTTGGTAATTTCAGATTGTCAGATAAGTGATTTGGGGCAAATGAGAGATTATCAAGAGTGTAAAGACCTACGACTCCAATGGCAAAGGGTTTAAACTAAAATAGACATAACTCAAAGAAACTGAGTATTAGCCACTAATGTAATTTAAATAAATGAGGTATTAATTTAAATAAACTCTATATCCACAATTGATTATTAAATTAAAAACTAACCACTGACTATTAACTGTTGAATGTAATTTAAATACACCGAACATTAACCATTATATATGATAAGCTATAGAAACAAAAATATTTATTCACAGAAATGAATTTGTTACTTGGGTATCGTTTAAGAACAGTTCTGCTGAGAAACTAGAGGTTTACTAGATCCTTTTTGCTGTTGATTCTGTTTATTTATGTTGATTTGCCCCCTCTTTATATGATATTATTGTTTTAAGTGGTAAATGTATTGTTTGGAAAACAATGACAGATTAATTGCTCATTTTTTTCACCATTAGGATTCAACCTACAGTCAGCAGTTAATTATCCCAAGTATAGGATTACCTTTGAAAACCAAAGTATTTGCAGCTGTACAAGCCACTAATCTGGATGGCAGGTATTTTCAAACGTCTTTTTTTGTTGTTGTTGGCTAAAACATTTTGACCACGTAAAGCCTCATGAATCATAAAGTTTGCTCATTTCATTTTTAATTTAAAAAATACTGTCATTGCCACATCATTTAGGAATGCTAGTAAATAGAAATAACAAATTGCAAAGATTAAGGGATGACAGTTATTTTGTGTCATTAATTGGAAAATAACAAGTCTTCCCATAAAGAAGGAGGGAGAATTACTGGAAGAGGGAATGGGCTGATCTTCTGGAATACCACAATGTTCTATTCTTTCATCTGAAAGATGATGAATCACATGCAATCATTTTGTGACCACTGAAGATTTGTGCACTTTACTATGTGTATGTTACTATTCAATAAAAATTTATTAAAAACAAAAGAACTCTCCCCATAATGATCTGGGCCAAAATTATTTAAAATGATCCTCAGAAACATCTCCATAAAAAACCCTAAATCAATGAAGTTTCATATGATCAAGTTTCATATGATCACGTTTTAGATAATCCAGAATGATCAACATTGAAAGGGAATTCTAAAGCTGAGGATCCCATCCTACCCTATAATAACATTATAATGTGTACATGGTTTACTTTGGGTTTCTCACCTATTATTACATAAAATTTGTATCCTGAAGAATATTCTCCAGTATACTCTGGAAATTTAGTTCCTCCCTTTTTTTCTTCTTAGTATTGCTGTTCTTGGATCTTTAAAACTATCTTATCAAATGCAGGATTTTAAACAAAATGTTGGCATTTACTTCCCATAGACTAGTAATTTTTATAACAGCAGAGTTGGAAGGAAATAATGCATAAACCTAGGCACAGTATGTCTTGTGGAGGAAGGCTGTGTATTTGCCTCATGGTTTTCTTTTATCTAAAACAGTGTCTATCATAGACCTCCCACTTGCGCCACCACTGATTCTGGCATAATTTTCAGTGTATGATTTATGCACCAAACTCCTTGTTGTATATAGTATAATATCTTCCATCATTTGTTGGATATAGTAATTTCTGGAAACAAAAGGCTGTTGTTCATAGTGAACATAGAAGCATCTCTGTAGCTTACTTTTGGCTTTTGTTTCTTCTTATACACAATTTTTGTGTTTGTGTGATATTAACCTCAGCCCCACTTGATATAGGATGGCAGTTTGCTGCAGATTTTTAAACACCTTGAGCTTAGGAGAACATTTTAATAATCAAGAAGCCTCTGAAATAACTAATAAAAATATGATCCTATTCTATGGGGTAAGACATCTGTCAATATTTACTTCCCTTGGATTAGTAACTAATATCCAAAAGGAGGTTCTGACTCTCGGCTATGCTTGCCTCTTTCTGCAGATGGAATGTCTTAATGGATTATTGCTACACAACCCCATCAGGGAACCCAAATGATGATATTCGATATGATCTCTTCCTTAGGTAAGTCTTGTATTGATAGCAAAATCCTAGTTGTATATAGCTGAAATGAAAACTCCAGGATTGTAGGGCACTTCTATAGCTTTAAGTTTAAAGTTA
This sequence comes from Vulpes lagopus, assembly GCF_018345385.1. NCBI lineage: Eukaryota > Metazoa > Chordata > Mammalia > Carnivora > Canidae > Vulpes > Vulpes lagopus. Next base: position 95,908,178 of record NC_054824.1, on the reverse strand, counting down.
CATTTTGAGCTTTTAGTTCTTAAAAAGCTGGAAGAATAAAACTTGAGAAGAGTTTTCAACACAAAAATGCTGATAAAGCTATTGTTGAATGAAACTGCAAGTAAGTTAGGTCCATCAAAGATGTTTTATTCATGTTTAGGACATATGGGAATATTTCACTGTCTTAGAAAAAGCACAGTTTGGGTATTATTGGTAATCAGAGAAAGGCAGGGGGAGGTACTATTTATTCACAGCTAGACAGTCTCATCGTATGTCATGGGGAGTAAAATTAAAGTAATGGTATAGATAATTTAGACCCCCAAATGCTTTTCTTCATTTATCAGTATTTAATAAGAAAGTATGATATAAGCCTACTACTCCTTTATCAGAGCCAATAATTTCAACTTCATTCCCCAATAGACAATGATAGAGTGAATGTAATCTACATTTGGGGAAAGGGGACATTGATCATAAAAACATTCAATCATCCCAGTTTCCTTTCAGCATTTTTATCTGACAGCAGAGCAGACTTGAGAGTCAAGCAATGGCTTCTAATCATGCTTATAAAATGCAGTTGGCTCAGATCACTGCTGCTTATTGACACATGATGGGAGCAATATGATGGGAAACCAAAAGAATATGTTTTATTGCTTAATCAAGGTTAAGAGGATGGTCAGAGGCTAGGTCAAACTGACACTCTTACATCCTATTGCTGGAAGTGTTAATTTGGGCAATGTTTTGGGGAAAAAAAAGTCTGTATCAAAAGCCTTAAAATATTCCATATTCTTTGATTGAATATCCACAAGTTTGGAAGCATATTATAAAATATTTATGATTTTCTGATCTATCACTGATATTTAAAATAGTAAAACTTGAGGGCAAACTGGGTGTTCAGCAATGAGGAAATGGCTAGGTGAGTTATAGAGAACTAATGATTTGAGATCTCACACAGGCACTAGATTATATAAAGTTACTTCTAAAACAGGGAAAAATAAGACTGGTTCTGTTTTATTTCCTACCTTTCTGGCTTCTTAGTATTTTTATCCTTGGTAAAATCATTTTAAATTACATTTTAAATTAATCAAATATGAGGTGAGAGAATCAGCATATATAATTATATGTACAATGAACCTCATTTGTATAATATATGATAGAAAAGGCCGTAAGGAAATACATCAGCAGGCTCACAGTGGTTATTTATGCATGGTAGGATTGTGAATCATTTTGTTTTGATGTTTTTCTTATTTTCCAAAATTGCTATAATGACCACATACTGATAATCTGGAATATGATTGTCAGACTTCTAGTATGACTGTGGCTTAGGGTTGAATTTCTTTAGTGTTCTTGTCAGAACTATAGAGAGTGAAGTGAGTAGCTAAATGAGTTTCTCAAATGTCAGTTGCAATGAAAGTAGGGGAAAAAGAAAACTGAGAAATCCCCAAATATGTGTTTGTGTTGATAAAAATAATTAAGATCAAGACCAAATGGTGCAGAGGGAGGTCTGTAGGAAGCAGTGTGGGGAGAGGTGGCAGGAGAAGCAGGGAAGAAAAGTCAATGTTGAGGGGTTGGGGTAGTAGCAGATTTCATAAACAGCCAAGAGAAATGCACACCCAGAAGGAGAGGGTACCACTCTGAGTGGGAGTTGTTAGGAACAGAGCTGAAACCCAACAAGCCAACAGCCCTGGAGAATGTGGAGAATGAAGGGATAGAGAATGACCAGAGCCTCAGAAGTGGTAGATCTCAGAAAGTGCCAGGAAAAGTGTACCTTCTAAAAGTGAAGGATTCACCTAGGAAGATAAGAGCCATGGTTGAATAGGCTTGTGAATGAAGCTGAGGAACATGGAGCTGATAGTAGAACTCTTGATATCTTAGGTTCAGAGAGGCAGGGAAAACTCAACTACACAATTATGGTGCATTCAATGGAAACTTGTCCTTGTAAAACAAAGGCGGGAGAACCTCGAGTTGAGGAAATCCTTGAGGAAAGTCCTTAATGCTCCACATTGCCCAAAGAGTCCCCAGAAAAATGACATGTCTAGGGAAATCCAACCTTTCAAATGTGAATGGTAAGCAATGAAGATACTGCTTGCTATATTCCAATGTACTACACAAAATATGTAAAAAAAAAAAAAAAAGCTGAGAAAAAAGTATTTTAAGGATAAACTCACTAGAAAGGGTTGCGTGAAAAACATAAGATTTGCAATTAGACATTGCAACATTAATTTTTTTATTACAAAGTAACCATAAAGGAACAAAAGCAAATTTAAACAAGTGGGATTATATCAAACTGAAATCTTCTGCACAGCGAAGAAAATCATCAACAAAATGAAAAGGCAATCTACTGAATAGGAAAACCAAGAAAGAGTCTGGAATTCTAGTCCTATTTGGCAGTAACGACACAGCATCTCTCCTTCCATGATGAAGTGTTGGCAAAGGAAGTCAGCTAAAATATAAGGTTTATGTAAGATTCTGAGTCTCATAAGATAATTGTCCAAAACATCCTATCTTATGAGAGGCCAATATCTAAAAAATATAAAGGGAAGTCTGGATGACTCATTTGGCTAAATGTTTTATTCTTGATTTCAGCTCAGGTCATGATCTCAGGATCATGAGATTGAACCACATGTTGGACTCCATGCTCAGTGGGGAGTCTGCTTGAGATTCTCTCTGTCTCCTTCTCCTTCTCCCTCACCTCTCAAATAAATAAATACATTTTCAAAAAAATATAAAGAACTCCTATAACTCAACAGAAAAAAAAAACCTCATTCAAGAATGGGCAGAAGACATGAATAGGTATTTTCCAAAGAAGACATAGAGATGGCCAACTGGTACCTGAAAAGATGTTCAACACCATCAATTACCAAGGAAATGCAAATTAATACTATAATAGAGATAGCACCTCACACCTCTTAGAATGGGTACATCAAAAAGATAAGAAGTAGCAAGGGTTGGTGAGGATGTAGAGTAAAGGAAATACTTAGGCACTGTTGGTGGGATTGGAAATTGTATAGCCACCATGGAAAACACTATGGGGTTTCCTCAAAAAATTAAAAATAGGCAGGACACCTGGGTGGCTCAGCCACCTAAGTGTCTGCCTTCAGCTCAGGTCACAATCCCAGGGTTCTGGAATCAAGCCCCTCTTTGTGCTCCCTGCTTCCTGTTTCTCCCTCTCCCTTTGCCCCTCCCTCCCACTCATTCTTGCTCTTGCTCTCTCTCTTGAATAAATGAATAAAATCTTAAAAAAAATAGAATCACCATTTGATCCAGCAGTTCCACTACTAGGTACTTATGCAAGAAAATGAAAACCCTAACTCAAAAAGATATATGGACCTCCATGTTCGTTGCAGCATTATTTACAATAGCCAAAGCATGGAAACAACCTAAGTGTCTATTGATGGATGAATGGATAAAGAAATTGTGAACGGATATCACATGGGGGAAAAACCTCTTATAGATATCGTAGATACAGAGAACAGATTAGTGGTTGCCAGATATGGGACTTGGGGGTGAGAGATATGGATGAAGGTCAAAAGGTGGGGAAAAAAATTAAAACAGGGAAAACAGAGAAGGACAAGAAGAGAAGGAGAAAAAGAGCAAGGAGGCAAGGAAAAAATTGTCGAGATGACAATTTGTGGTGAGTTCCTTGGGTGTTCTTTTTGTTTCATATATCCTAGACTTAGAACTGAAGAAGTCAGTAACTCAGAAATATTAGTGGGCACAGATATAAATGAATGAATAGGTGATAAACCTGTCCAAATGAATGAATGAGTGAATGATGATAAAGCCTGTCCTCTCAAGCCAAAAGACTAGGAAAGGAACAGCCTAGTAAGCAGAAAACTTGCACAATAATTGTACTACTCTTAGTCTAACACCACAAAATGGACTGTGGTTTCATCTCCAACCCGGCCAGCAAAGGCTGAGTGGAGAGCCAAATTTCCACAGTTGTCTGGCCTTAACAAGGCATCCCAATCTCCCCTATAGGATAATTTCAGAGAAGCTGAGTAGGGATTCTGTACTTCTATTCTCACAAGGCAATAATGAAATACCCTTACTTTAGTCTCATGTCAAAGAAGTCCCAGTGGAGAGTCAGGACTATTCTTACTGCCCCACAGAAACAAGGCCATAGTCCTTGGGGCGTTGCTGAAGGCCACTCCTACCTTGGCTAATCAGCCAGATATTAGTAGATGCCTAATGGGGAGTAGAAACTCTCACCCTACCATCAACAAGATCCCCAATCCTTGGGTCCAGAAACGCCAAGAAAGATTCTGGTATTCTAGTCCTATTTGGCAGTAATGACATAGCATCTCTCCTTCCATGATGAAGTATTGGCAAAGGAAGTCAGCTAAAATATAAGGTTTATGTAAGATTCTGAGTCTCATAAGATAATTGTCCAGATGTCCTAGGTTCAGTAAAAATCACCTGTCACAACAACAATCAGGAAGATCTCAAAATGGATGAGAGATCTAAATGTGAGACAAGATTCCATCAAAATCCTAGAGGAGAACACAGGCAACACCCTTTTTGAACTTGGCCACAGTAACTTCTTGCAAGATACATCCACAAAGGCAAAAGAAACAAAAGCAAAAATGAACTATTGGGACTTCATCAAGATAAGAAGCTTTTGCACAGCAAAGGATACAGTCAACAAAACTAAAAGACAACCTACAGAATGGGAGAAGATATTTGCAAATGACCTATCAGATAAAGGGCTAGTTTCCAAAATCTATAAAGAACTTATTAAACTCAACACCAAAGAAACAAACAATCCAATCATGAAATGGGCAAAAGACATGAAGAGAAATCTCACAGAGGAAGACATGGACATGGCCAACAAGCACATGAGAAAATGCTCTGCATCACTTGCCATCAGGGAAATACAAATCAAAACCACAATGAGATACCACCTCACACCAGTGAGAATGGGGAAAATTAACAAGGCAGGAAACAACAAATGTTGGAGAGGATGCGGAGAAAAGGGAAGCCTCTTACACTGTTGGTGGGAATGTGAACTGGTGCAGCCACTCTGGAAAACAGTGTGGAGGTTCCTCAAAGAGTTAAAAATAGACCTGCCCTACCACCCAGCAATTGCACTGCTGGGGATTTACCCCAAAGATTCAGATGCAATGAAACGTCGGGACACCTGCACCCCGATGTTTCTAGCAGCAATGGCCACAATAGCCAAACTGTGGAAGGAGCCTCGGTGTCCATCGAAAGATGAATGGATAAAGAAGATGTGGTTTATGTATACAATGGAATATTACTCAGCAATTAGAAACGACAAATACCCACCATTTGCTTCAACGTGGATGGACCTGGAGGGTATTATGCTGAGTGAAATAAGTCAGTCGGAGAAGGACAAACAGTGTATGTTCTCATTCATTTGGGGAATATGAATAATAGTGAAAGGGAATATAAAGGAAGGGAAAAGAAATGTTGGGAACTATCAGGAAGGGAGACAGAACATAAAGACTCCTAACTCGGGGAAACGAACTAGGGGTGGTGGAAGGGGAGGAGGGCGGGTGTTGGAGGGGAATGGGTGACGGGCACTGAGGTGGACACTTGATGGGATGAGCACTGGGTGTTTTTCTGTATGTTGGTAAATTGAACACCAATAAAAGTTAATAAAAAAAAAAAAGAACAAGTGGTAACAGGTTAAAAAAAAAAACAATCAGGAAGATCTCAAGATGATTAGGAAAAGGACAAAAATAAATGTGACAGAGTTTAGAATTATCTAAAAAAAAAAAAAGATTTTAAAGCAGTCATTATTGAAAGTTTTAACAGGCAATAGCAAACGTGCTTTTAATAAATGGAAAAATAGGAAGCCTTGACAATGAAATGGGAAGTCTCTGAATGGAAAAGGAAGACATAGGAAGAAAAAAATGAGAAATTTAGTACTTAAAAATACAATAATCAAGAAAACTAAATATGCAATTACCCTACAGTCTAGCAATTGCATTCCTGGACATTTTTCTCAGTGATAAGGAGGCTTATATAAGGGACTCACACAAAAAAATGTATACATAAATATTAATGACAACTTTATTTGCAATAGCCAACTTTTAGCTATTTGCAATAGCCAAAAACTGGAAAAAAATGGATATTCTTTAATAGATAAGTAATTAAACTAACTGCAGTATATCTATAGCATGAAATACTACTCCTAAATAAAAATTAATGGATTATTGATTTCTATAACATAGATGCATCTCCAGATAATTACACTGAGTAGAAAAAAATCAAATCCCCAAAGGTTACATATTGCATGATTCCATTTATATAACACTTTGAAAAGATGAAATTTTATTAGAAAATTCTAATGTATAAATGAAGTTTTCTTAAAAAAACATAGTGATGGTGGGTGGTGCCTGGGTGGTTCAGTCAATTAAGTGTCCAACTCTTGATTTGGGCTCAGGTCATGATCTCAGGGTTGTGGGATGGAGCCCTGCATTTTCCCCACACCCAGTGGGGAGTCTGCTTGAGATTTTCTATCTCTCCCTCTGTCCCTTCCCCTACTTGTGCACTCTCTCTCTCTCTCAAAAAAAAGTAAACAAACAAACAAACTTTAAAAAAAAGTCATAGTGATGGTGATAGAATTATAAGAATTCAGGTAAGAAAGGATAGGACAATAAAAGAGAAGGCTATAAAAATGAGTAAAGGGAAATGGATGGAACTAAAAAACAATGTGCTACAGAAAAATTTCTATAAGACAGAAGGAAGACATAATTAGGTGTTCCAGGGGGAATAGACACAGCAGAAAGCACAGTATGGGACAGAGCAAATAAAACTAGGCAATGCAAATAAAAAGAAACAAATATAAAGGAAAAGATAAAAAGGATTAGAGTAGGAAAAATAGAAAAAGAAGGTAGGCCAAGGGAATCCAATACAGACATAAAGGATGCCCTGGATGAAATCAAAGGTTTTGTCAAATGGAAATGAGGAGAACTATAAAAAAAGACATAATCAGAAATATAATAAAAATGAGAGACTTTAATTCCCTTCTCTCAGGAAACTCAGCTCTGGTGGCCAACAATTAAGTAAGGGTATAAAAGATCTGAATGACATAGTCAATGAGCTATATATTAATAGTTGACAATACTTAACAATATGGAAACAGAAAATCACTATGACTTGGCAGTTTTAAACACTTAAATAACACTTGGATCTGAATTGGAAATACAAACCAAAATTTTGCAGTAAGTAAAGAAAAAAGTAAGTTCTTTGAAAAAACAAATAATCCCAAGCTAACCTAATCAGGAAAAGGGATGAACAAATCCACAAAATACCCCCAAACGTGGAAATGGCCCTACCCAATATTATACCTAATAATAGTTCTAAAATTATTAAAGGAATGTGACATCATGTGAGATTAGCCACATAGACAAAATTAGATTAGTGAGATAAGAAATAGTTCCAAAACACATGGTAAGAATTTATAATGTGATAGACTGTGACATCACAAATCAGTAGGATAAACAGAGATTTTAAAAATAGTGCTGGACAGTAGATATCCATGTATGGATATGTATGACCAACCTCTGCGAGTTTCAAACTTTTCTTCTGCAGCTTCTTCACCATCCTCAGCCTTCCTAGAGTTGAAGAGACTTAGGGCCTTGTTCTGGATTAGTTTTTGGCTTAAGGGACTGTTGTGGCTGGTTTGATCTTCTCTCCAGACCCCTGGAACTTTCTTCATATCAGTACTAAGTGTGTTCCACTTTCTTATCATTCCTGCGTTCGCTGGAATAGCACTTGTCATTTCCTTCAAGAACTTTTCCTTTGTTTTCACAACCCGGCTCACTGTTTAGTCCAGGAGACCTAGCTTTCAGCCCATCTCAGCTTTCAACATGCCTTCCTCACTAAGCTTAATCATTTCTAACTTTTGATTTAAAATGAGAAATATGTGACCTTTCTTTTCACTTGAACAATTAGAAGCCATTGTAGGACTATTAAGCAGCCTAATTTCATTATTGCATCTCAGGGAATAGGGAGGCCTGAGGAGAGGGAGAGAGATGGGGAAACATCTGGTCCGTGCAACAGTCAGAACACATTTGCTGGTTAAATTCTCTGTCTTTTAGGGGCAGAGTTTGGTCGGGGTGGGGGGAGCCCAAATTACAATAGTAACATGTAAGATCACTGACCATAGATCACCATAACAAATATAATAACAATGAAAAAGTTTGAAATATTGTGAGAATTACCAAAATGTGACACAGAGACAGGAAGTAAGCAAATGCTGTTTTGCTGCAAAAATGGCACCACTAGACTTGCTCAAGGCAGAGTTGCCACCAACCTTCAATCTGTAAAAACCACAATCTCTGCAAGCACAATAAATTAAAGCACAATGAAACAAGACATGACTTGCTAAAAGCCATACAATAAAATATTGAAAATTTAACATAAAAATAAAGCTCTTGTGTATGTATGAACACAGACACACACATGCACCCGCACTCAAGAAATGTCCAAAGCTAAGCAACAAAGTCAAACAATTTGCAGCTTATATAACAAACAAGAACTAGTGTTCCTAACACATAAAGAACTTGCAGAAATCGGAAAGAAAAAGCACAACAAAATAGAAATTTGGGCAAAGGACAAAAACAATTTTCTGATAAAGAAATACAGATGGCTCTAATGTATACGAAAAGATGCACATAGTCATTTCCACAGACTTAAATGCAAATTTAAATTATATGGTGACAGTTTATTTTTCCTACCCGATAGTAAACAATTCAGAAACACTTCCATACACTTTGTTAATGTAGCTCTGGGGGAAATGAGGGTTTTTTTTTTCATACTTTACTGGGGGAGTACAAACTGCAATGCGATTTACAGAGGGCAATGTAGCAAAGTCTGTTAAACAATCCTACAGATGTATTGTACAGATAATTTTGTGTATATTCAAAATAATGTATAAGGCTATTCAGTATTACTTTGTAAGAAAGCAAAAGATTCAAAATAATGCAAAGGCACATAAATAGGGACCTGATAATGTAAACGCTGGCACATGTGCTTGATGGAATACTATACAGTGTGCAAAAAGAATGAGGTGTCTTGATAAATATTCATAGGGAAAGATCCCCAAAATCCCTTGCTAAATTTTTAAAAAAGGTACGGTACAAAATAATGTAGATAGTGTCTTATTTTTTTTAAGAAGGAATAAACAATAGGAATTCATTGCTTCAGCTTCTATACGTATGTATATACCCTGGGAGGATGCAACAGCAAGTGAGGTCACCTCTGGCAGATTTGAATGTGGATGCAGAATGATGTGGACAAGGGCAACGATGGGGGGAAGATTTTTCACTACATATATTTTATACTGTTTGGATTTTTGAACCTTATGAAAATATAATCCCTCTAAAATTTCTATTATAATCAGAAATTGATCTCCTTAAATTTTACGATCTAGGTCACTCGTCATATTTGTTGAGTTATCTTATGCTCTTATTAAATATCTGTAACACGGCATGATTTTGTTAGCTCTTAATACTGCAGAAATTAGTTTACCATTTCCATTGGGCTGGTAATTTCCAGTAACGTCCTGTTTTCACATTCCCTAAAATGTAGCTGTGACAAAGATCCTCAGACCACCGTCATTGAAAATGGCAGAAGCCAGCAGGGCCGGTTTTCCTTTGAAGTGTTCCGATTTGTGAAACACAAGAATCAGAAAATGTCCACCGTCTTCCTGCACTGTGTTACCAAGCTCTGCAGAGCTGATGACTGCCCCTTCCTTATGCCTGTATGTTTTTAGCAACTTTATTCTAAATTGTCAAATTGATCTAAGGTGAAAGGTTGTCAAGTGTTAGGAACTAATTTCTGTACCAAAAGTGCATGTGTGTCAGGTCAGATGGTTTTAAGTAGAGTTTATTTATTCATCCAGTAAAGATCTACTGAATGCCTACTTTGTGCCAAGCATAATACTGGGAATACAGACACGTGTGCAGAAATTCTGAACTCATTTAGCTTGTGTTTGAGGACCATGACATAGTCATGGAAGAAAATAAGACAAAAATGTTATGGGGCAAAGGCAGAAATATATGGGTTGTGGTAAGAGGCAGTATTCACCATTGTGAGAGAGCCAGAGATTGGGAGGTTTGATGGAAGAGGAAGACGTGAAACCCGGGGTGTGATTTCGAAGGTGGAGAAACCCTGAAGCGATAAAATCAAGAGTGTGAGAGACACTCCATGTCATAGGTTGACCAAATTCACAGACACATAAGACAGAGTAACCAGGGAACTGCTAAGCTTTCAGTAAGGTGATGGATTAGAGTTAGAGGATGAGTGGAAAACCTATGGAGGGGGAAGGGCTGGCACTAGAAAGGTAGATTTGGGACTGAGGGCTCAGGAATCCCTTGGATTACAGGTTAGAAAAGGTGTGGATCTGAACTGCATACAGCCATCATTAAAATGTTGATCCATTTAATAGTAAAAAAATATATATAATATATACTTACCATATATAAAATATTATATATTATATAAAATATAAAATATATTTTTATTATTTATTATTATTTATATAAATATATATAATATATATATATATATATATATATTTCTGACAGGCCTCTAAGGTCACATCCATATTAGCCTGAGGAAAAAAATGAAGCCACATTTTTTATTTAAAATAGTTTTAATAAGTTTTTATTTATGTGCAAATTCATGCATTTCTTCTCAACAAGTGATGGCTTGGTCCTAACCAGCTATGTCAGATGGGGTTAAATGGTGAGTCCACATTACCTTGACTGTGCTGACCGACACTTCTGGAAAAAATTTATTAAAGGCTTGAGAGAAATAAAACTAGGAAAGTTTGATAAACACAGCTCTTTTTCAGGAGAACCACTGAGCTATGTAAATTAATGAGGCAAAGCACAATTATAACGGGAAGAAAGAAGAAATGTGGCCCAAGCCAGGATAAGAATCGCTGTAGCAGTTATATGCAAAGTAATTAAATAAATGCACAGAAGTAAATGGATAAAATTAAACATGTGGTATCTCTTCCAAAAGAATCTGCTTTCCAAATGGCCATAAAGAACCAATTTTGTGCCGGTGTGGAATCTCATTTGTTTTCATTAACACCTCAGATTTGCGGCCACAGAGAAAGGAGGGATGCGGGGAGGAGGACCACTTGGAGCCCCCCGAGCACGTCTGGAAACGCCGTCCTCTCTGCTGGTCCCATCATTACTCGGAGTGGTAGGAACATTCCTCCTTTTGTGTGTAGTAATAGATTCTTCCAAAATGGCTTATTACTTGGCTTCTAAGGAGAACTCAAAGTGGTTTCTAAACAGCACTAATTAACTGTGAAACAAGATAAACTGCTAAGCAACTTTAATTTCACAGTAGTTTCCTGTTTACTCAACTTTCACACAAAGGGCAATATTGTCTTTACAATATTTCCCTTTTCACGCATGCACGCGCTACGCATGCACACACACAGATATACCTGCTGGACGTGTGTCACTCTCCCCTTGCCCGAGCTGCTCTCAGCCCCAGAAGATGGGCCCATGTGAACTGCACCCGTCCACTGCTTTGCATCCAGTGTTTGCTTGGGTATGGCCAGTAGGGTGGCTCCATCAGGGCATGGACGTGAAGTCTACACAACTTCTCCCAGACAACTTCCCCCACAGAACTGGAAACTCCCCCCTTGGCCCATAGCCCAGGGAACTTGACTTTTTCGTGTGAATTCCCTATATCTTCATAAATAGTCCTATTAAGCTTTTCTAAAAAAGTTTAAGTACCCATGTGAGTAATTTGTTTCTTCCCAGGATCCTGAATATTACACACCCCTTCCAACGCACTCAATCACAGTCTGAATCTAATAGACACAGTTGATACACATATATTCTCAGGTACACAAATATGAAATAATAAAAGTGTGCGTGTGCATTTATGCACACACTCCCCAAAGGAAAATTGCTTTGTATCAGTGTGAACCCAGAGACATTCAGAATCAATTGGATAAAACAGATGTGCAATGTAAATAACACAAACTTAAGTCAGAAAAACTGGTTCTAGCTCCAGCTTTTATCTAAACAAACTATGTGACTTAGGATTTTATGTCACTTCTCTGGGCAAATATTTCTTTATTTCTAACATGAGGGGTCTGAAGAAGTTGGCTTTAAGATTCTAACTTTATAGCTCTAAATTTTGTCTTAAAAAAGGCAGAATTATGATCTGGATTATATTGTAACAGTTTTTTTTCCTCAATTTTATATGAGCCATAAGGCTATTATGTTTTGAATAAGTTATCGTCATTTTCCTCCCATAACTCCTGTTCCACGGTGAAAAGAAAGTTTTGCCTGAAATAGATAATTAAGCAAAATGTGGTTTGGGCCTAAAAAGTTAAGACAATTGCTTGAATTATTCACTCCTCTGTGTTTGTGTAGACAGCATTATTTAAAAACAAGCCAGTGTGTTTTTAAAAATAATGCAGAAATTTATTAAATATGAAATCTCAGACTTAGTCTGCACTCCCTGAGGTTTGGTATGTGTTTTGAGTGGTTTGAAAATGACTGGCTTGTGGTTTGTGAAAGGCCCAATTCTTATCTCTGTCCGGCTGTCAGAAATAGCTCATAGAATTACACTGTATGGAAACTCTTGTTACCAATAATTAGGAATGCTTTTGGGTAGGCACAATAAAAAATATTTTTATTTCTGTAGAACATATCTAGAATCAGTTTTGTATAAGAAAAAAAAAAAACAAACAAACCTTGAAAGTGACATCTCTCTGCCCTTGTTGAGTAGATGGCTTTTCCTCATTAGCCTCCTTGCTTCTTTCTTACCTGGGTCAAATCAAATTTAAATATTATACATTTTGATTAATTTGTTAGTGTAAGATAAATTTTTTATAAAGACCAACATTTCTAAGACCCTCAAATCCCAGTAAAGATTACCAACTAGAAGTTTCTAATACTACCATAGCTAACCAGCCATGCAGGTTTGTAGGGTTCACCTACACCATATTCAGTTGCCCAAAATATCTGTGCTAAAACCTTAAGGAGCTAATGCCCTGATCATAGTGCCCCTGATGTCATGCCTGAATTTCTTCCTTTCCAATTTCAACCTATTTTCACCTCAAGGATAACATTCATTTTCCTTTTATTTTTATTTATTTATTTATTTATTTATTTATTTATTTATTTATTTACTTACTTACTTACTTACTTACTTACTTACTTACTTACTTATTTATTTATTTGAAAGAGAGAGAGAGAGGGATCATGAGCAGGGGGAAGGGCAGAGGGAGAAGTAGGCTCACTACTGAGCAGGGAGCCTGATGTAGGACTTGATATCAGGACTCTGGGATCATGACCTGAGCCAAAGGCAGATGCTTAATTGGCTGAGCCACCCAGGCACCCTAACATTCATTTTCCAACACAGTAGTATTGTCTTGGTTACCTCCGTCTCCTCATCATCAAAGCCCCCAAAGAATCATGTTCAAACCTTCCAGATGCTCTTGATTCCTCTCTTTCTCTCTGCAGACTTATTTTTTATAATTTTGATAAATAGCCATAGGAAGGTGCTCATTTTGGGGCAATCATGGTGACCCCACTGTGTGGAAGGCCATATATAACAGTGTTTACATTATGATACTACAGTATCATAATTTAAAAATTATTCAATTATACATAAATACAGAACTCAGAAATCAAGCTATATCCATCCACAGGAAAATTCTATGTAAACGTATTGTCTGGCTTAATGATCAGGGCTACCTTCTTTTCTAAGTTTCACTTTATTTTTATCTTAAGTCAGCTAGAATTTATCTCTTCAGATCCTATGGCCGATTTTATATAGACAAGTCCAATTTCAGGCTTGATTTGCTCTCTCCAAAGCTCTCTGGTACTTGGGAGTTTTGCTCTGTTTACTCATTGAACCACTCCTTTCCCCTGGACATCTGACTTAGGTCAAGTTTAACAAGTTGTTAAAGCTCAGTACTTTTGTTTTAATGAAATCAAGGACATTCTGGTTATTTTTACCCAACATTGTAAATCCTTTTGTTGGTTGATTTAGCAAAATATTCATATCTTCAAAGTTTAAAATCCTCAAAATTCCTGAAGTATTCTTTTTTGTAAGCTTTTATTTATTTGTCAGAGAAAGAAAGAGGGAGAGAGCATGGGGGAGTAACAGGCAAAGAGAGAACAGTCTCTGCTGAGCAGGACTTAAACTCAGGACCCTGGGATCATGACCTGAGCCAAAGGCAGGTGCTTAACTGAGCCACCCAAGCATCCCTCCTGAAGTGTTCTTATTTTATGCCCCACATGCTGTTAACTATTCACTAAGGGAATGCTTATCATGGGGTAGAGTTCTGAAAATTCACAATTGCAAATACTGGGAAACAATAGTACCTAATTGTTTTATTATGTAAATTCCAATGGAGAAGTCCAAGCCAAGCTAGTCAACCCATGTCATTGAGTTTTATGGGGAGTTAATAAATTCATTGGAATCTCCACATGGGACAGACACTCTGCTAGGAACTGCAAACACACTAAAGAATGGTCTCTGCTCTCAAGGATCTTAACATTCAAAAGTAGAGAGACTTGACAAATGTAACACACAGTGGAAGGGATAAAGTTTGGAACTTCTCAGGGTGGCTGGGTGGCTCAGTCTGTTGTGCTTCCGACTCTTGATTTCAGCTCTGGTCATGATCTCAGGGTTGTGAGATTGAGCCCCCGGTCAGCTCTCTGCTGGGTGTGGCACCTGCTTAACACTCTCTCTCTCTCTCTCTCTCTTGGGCGCCTGGGTGGCTCAGTTGGCTGAGCTTCTGACACTTGACTTTGGCTCAGGTCATGATCTTAGGGTCCTAGGATCAAGCCCTATGTTGGCCCATAGGGGAGATGGGGCTTGATGATTCGCTTGATGATTCGCTCCATCTCCTTCTGCCCCTCCCACCCTGCTTTCTCTCTCTCAAATAAAATAAATACATCTTTTTAAAAAACCTCTCCCTCTCCCTCTCCCTCAGCCCTCCCTCTCTAAAAAAAAGTTCAGGAGTTCTGAATTTGACATATATAGTCCATTTTACCATATATGTAGGTAGCTAAAGATTAAAAAGAGTTTGCTTGTGCTAAGAAAGGAAAAATATTTATTCTGTATATATCTTTGTGCTAATGTTTACTTTTTCCATTTCTACTACGTATATGAGAGAAAAGCAGAGAAAAAGAATTTATCTACTGCTTCTGGCTTTCAAACAGCTATGGTATTGCTACCATTATTTTCTTCCTATGGGTCCTCAGCGAGCTGCATGTTTTTTGAACAGCCCATCAAGTTTAGTATTCCAATCTGTTCCAATTCCAGAAGGTTTCTTTTAATATATATGTATATGGTAAGACCAAGTAGGTATAAGAGAAAAAAAACAGAGTGTGTGGTGGAAAAGATCTGGAAAGTGTCTACCTCTCCTTTGGGACTAGACCAAATTGCAAGATACTGGAAATTGAAGGACACCAGAAACAGCTACTACATAAAGTGATTCTCTCTACCTTTATCCACTATCAAATATAATTCCAAATAATATTCAAATATTACCTGCTTTGATTTTAGCCATCTGCCAGGGTAGGATGCTTTCATTTTTTTATAGTCCCAGAACCTATAGCTGATATAGCTCATTTGACAGTTTGTCTCACGTGAAGATTTGTCCCACAGCCCAGGCCTGGAGAGGGATACCTGGGATATTGTTCCTACAGAAGTATTTGTGGTAATGTGGGAGAGAAGGGAATATTCTGACCTCTTTAATTAACTTCAGGATGCAGAAAATAGTGTGGGCATCCAGTCCTAGCACTTCCTTTTTAAAAGATTTATTTATTTATTTGAGACAGAGAGAGAGAGAGAGAGCGCACAAGCATGAGACAGGGAGAAGGAGAATCAGGCTCCCTGCTGAGCAGGGAGTCAGATGTGGGGCTCCATCCCAGGACCCTAAGATCATGACCTGAGCCAAAAGCAGATGCTTAACCAACGGAGCTACCCAAATGCCCCAAGTCCTAGCACTTTCACCTAATTTGGGACACATAGGAGGGAGGAGTTTCTATTCTTTAACCCCCCCCCCCCAAAAAAAAATAAGTGTGACTTGTAAGCAAAGAATAACTTTGAAAAAGGAACTTTAGAGCATTAGATATTCTCCATGTTCCAGTGAGGCAACTTATCTTGGAAATCTTTTGGAAGAATTGATCACAATTCATTCATTCCATCCATTTCCATGAGAAACAAATGTCTTTACAAAATAGTGTTGGTTAGAGGTTAGGGTTTTCCTAAGGGTGTCCTATAATGAAAATGTGTGGCTTTTTTTGTTCTTTTTGTCTTATAGTGGTGCACTGCACCATTCTAAAGAATACTATAAATAAGTACTCTATTAATTTGGGGCATTGTAATTCAGGCTAAAACAGCAGAATCATCATTTCTACCAAGACTCATGTGTCTTAAAAGACATGGCATCAGATGGCCTATAAATATCACATCAGGTTCTCCCAATCAATTGTTTCAAATACTAATCCTGGGGTTTCATAGCTTAAGATATTCATCTTTATAACTAAAAATATTTTCCATACTTGGCTAGTTTATATTATTTTAGAAAAAGAATTCTGAAGCTGAGCTTTTATTTAAACCTGTTTACTTTATCATGGAGGCTATGACAGATGGAAGTGTCTTCATCTGTAAAATGGGGGTAGCGATGATATTAAAACCATATGGCTGTTATGAGGACAAAATGTGATAACATGAAGGAGCACTTTGTAAACTGTATGGCATTACACACATGATAATTGTAATGATATTTAGACTCCAAAATCGAACAGTCAACTGCACACATTTTATGGTTCAAATAACGGACCTTCACAGACACATATATACTTTGTATTTAAGAACAAAAAGGAAATCCACTCATTGTGCATGATCGGGGTTAATGGCTATATGACTACCAAATGAGGAACACAGGTTGGGAAACCAGGTGAATCCATTTATTGCATCTATTATTATGTTTGCCAGGAACAAGTAAAAAACTGATGTCTTTAATCTTTTACTTAACAGATGCAAAAAACCCTACAATTCAAGATTAGGAGCCATGTTTTCCTTTCATTTAGTTATTAAGTGTGAATTTATCTTTTTGGAACTTAAAATGATGTTTTTGCAGATTATGATGGGCAAATTGGCAACACTTAAAATAGAGCGGCACTAAATAATGAATATTTCTCTAAAACAAAATAACAAATGGCAGGTTATAGAGCTACAAAAATGTAATAGCTGTTAACAATTACTGCCCCCACTAACGTGACTAAAGAGATAATGACAAAGCAAAGTTGGCAGGATAGAATATAATATAGTATATTTTGCAATTATATTTGTATGCCCGGGGCAGTGGCAGGGTTAGGCTTATGGAATAGAAAGATAATAAAACCTCAGACATGTGGAACAGAAAGAGAATGATTTAGGATGATTTTCATTATTGCCTTCCCCATGGAGCTTGTGGATGAAGATGAGGGCACATGTAGGTAAAAAGTAATCACAGAATTATAATAAGCATAAGTAAATATTTAGAGATACAATATCACTTTTCTTTTTCTTTTCTCTCCCAGACGAGACTCCAACGAACAATTCACAGCTTGGTAAGATAATGAACATATATTGAAAAGTATGATTTTCAAAAATTTTAAGTATTTTTTGACGATCAGTTGCAAAATTCTAAACAACTAAATATAATGAGTTCTGATTTTATGCATGTGTTATATTTTACGTAACAGTTCACTGAGGATTTCTGAATTGATATGTGACCTGTTGGTCAATTTTTATAGCATTTTATAGATGATTTTTTTTTGCCTGCCTATGGGATACAAGATATCTAAATCACATAATCCTTTGGTTATTGAATTATAGTCAAATAGATTATAGAATGAATCAACTTCATGCTCTTACTTTACAAGATACTAATGACAGATGTTTTGCAGGTATAAATGGGGATAAGGCGAGATAAATCTGATATTGGATTTTTCTACTGTGTTTTATTGCTTGCAGGTTCTCCAAATGAACCTCCTTTCCAGCTGAATGCTGTCACCAGTGCACTGATATCGGGAATGGTCATTCTGGGAGTCATGAGCTTTTCTCTTCTCCTGTGCTCACTGGCCCTTCTACAAAGGAAGACACCCACCAATTTGGTGTTGAATGGCATAAGAAACCCAGTCTTTGATTGACTGTAATGGTCCCTCCTCTTGAAAGAAGGATTCACTGACCATAGCATGGGTGACTGGTCAGTGTTTCATCCAAATTGAATGCCAGCCAGCATTTGATATTTGTAGGTTTGATAGGTTTCACAGTGTAGCTTGTTAGCCTAATGATAGCGAAAGAATTGTGGTGATATTGTTCTTGTCACTATGTATGTGGCCAGCCCTTTTTGTTTGGCACCAGTGGGTATAATGAGAAGAAGCGAACAATATTCAGGACTTAGATCACACAGGATCAGTCATATTTCATTTTATTTTAATTTTCTTTTGATTAATGGTTGTTATAGAGATAAAAGGTAGGCATAGAAAAAAGTACATTTGTTGCATTTTTCACCCTAAGCATTAAAACCCAATGTGATGGCATTTAGATTTGTATATGTGGTCCTAAAATGAAAGTTCCTTTTTTGTTTTATTCCAGATAATTCCAGCTTGGGGATATGTTTTAATTGGACTGGCCAATTCGGACACCTGAGATTTAATTACTCATTCTATAACCTGTGTTTTTGGCTGATTTCCATGTCTGATGACATTCATTAAAAAAAACCAAAACACCAACAATAAAACAACAAACTCTTGGGAAATGTATCTTAACCTACAGCATCTACTTGTGTAGCAAACCATAAAAATAGTCATTAATCTCTAAAGGATACTAAGTGACCCTAGAACATTATTCATTTGGTTAGAAATGAATGTGATCAGTTTTCTCCTGGTTCAAGTGAGAACATCAGCACATGTTGACTCTCCTCCCAGGTAAACAACTCAGCTGCCTTTGCAGCTGTGTTTCCAGCAGTGAGGCAAAGGCAAAGATCATTCTTCATTCAGGAGCCATTACAGGAGAAAACAAACCATAGTTGTGGGAGAAGACACTGTCCCCACACATAAGTATAGTGTTCCCATGGGGGAATTTAAGAACCTAGTTTCCTTTTTTTACCCCCGTGACAACGAGGAAACTGGGTAAGTACGTTTTGCAGAACATTGTTGGAGTCTCTGAAAAAATGTCCTTTTCCCACAAATTTCTGATGCTGGCTAAACAAAGAATCTGGAGGAGCCCTACTTTCTAAGGTGTCTTCTTGAAAATGTCATGATTGCCATGGAATAAACAGTATTTTCCTATAATAGTAAACTGCAAGAAGTATGTGATCCTTTATCAGTTTTGTAAAAAAAAAAAAAAAATGTTTCAAAGCCAAGGTTTAAGCAGCCTATGTTCTTATAAAAAAAAAAAAAAATCAACCTTCTGTTTGTTCACTCTATCTACACAACTGAATAGAAGAATTCGGTGACAAACATCAAAACCTAGCATGTGTGGCTACCAGAAGTGCTATGCTAACTATAACAACTGCTGTAGAGACTAATTTCTATTCAATATTTGTGACCCATTATTCAGAACTTAATTTACTATACTATATGCAAATCATTATGCAATTTTAAATTTGTTTCAAATGAAGTAGTTATGCTCTGAAGTTAATAATTAAATCAATCACCAAATCAAAAAACACCTTTTCTCCAATTTGCCTGAACAGATCAGAAGAAAGTGTTTCTATTATGATAATTAGCCATATGATTGCCTCACCTCTCTTTTTCAAGGTGTAGATACAGTCAAAGTGAAATGGGATCTGGAAAGTCTTTGGATAATTTATTTGATATTAAAAAGTCTAACACTTAAAAAGCCAACCTCTTCTTCCCTGTGTTACTTCAAAATCACTTTGAAGTGACCATTCTGAACTTTTATCTGTATTAAAATTTTGTTTTCTACTTTAAGGGGAAAAATCCTACAGGAAAAAAAAAAAAAAAAAAAAAAAGGAAAGACCATGCATGCTACCATGTGACCTCTCATGTGCATGGATAGTGTTAGTCTGGTAGATCTGTTTCAGGTACTTTAAGTGAATCGCCATTAATCTGAGGATTAAATCCTGTGAATAGAACATTATCATTAAAACCAGTTGGTCAGTTTGATTTTGTGCTTTGGGGATGCCTGCTGTTCCAGTGCTGACCTTTTATATTCTATATACCACTTTTGAAAACTGAGTAATGGACACATCATTTTGCAAGCCACTTACATCTCACATTATTTCTTTGCCACCCTTTCATCATAAATGGGAGAATCAGAGCTATAATGAGACAGACCAGGTTTGTTTTATATAGCTTTGTTCTCGTCAACCTGCAGTTATATGTAGTACTTAGTTGCACTGAATATTTGGGTTACTTTAGTGTGAAAGACTTACAAAATATGTGCAAATGTTCCTTCAGTTTTAATACCTCAAACTGTTTTTTTTTTTTTTTTTTTTTTGCACTTCAGGGGTAAGGTCTGATTATGTGTAAAAGATAATTGTTAATAAAATAATTATAAATGAATATCTTTAAAATAGTCATCTGGTTTTTTTAAAAAAACGATATTTCTCCTTCCTAGTCTCAACATACCCTTCCCACTTTCACAAGCATTAAGAAGTATTGAACTTAATAGAAGCTACCTAATGGGACAGGAAAGGGCAGCGATCTCTGAAGTTAGATGAAGCTTGTTCTCTCCATTTTGAGTTTCCTGGTTATGGCTCTGCGTCAGAAGACCTGTTCAGGAGAAGCTGATGGTAAAGAAGTGTACTTTACCTTGAATTTGAGCACTGATTAAAATTGAGCCTATAATGTTTAAAACTTTGAGGGGAAAGTCAGAACTGGAAAGACAAGGAGACAACACCCACTTCTGTCTAGAGTTTCACGGGCTCTCGTGACAGTTCCACCAAACTCTGGCTGTCATTCCTTGTTTTGGGAAGTGACATAGAGTTGAGGAAAAAAACTTTTCTTGATTCAAGGAGAATCTAATCTTATAGAAGTGAGTACTTCTCTGGGTCTTCAAATGCTGGCACTTAGTTTTGGGAGCATCGCAGAAATGATGTCCTTTCATGACGTTGTCAGCGTGGAAAGTGTAAGGTAGTAAACTTCTACAAGTGAGAAAAGAGCAGGAGAAGTCCTGGGAGATACTTATTTGTGAACACATATGAGACATAATTTGAAGGATTTCCAGAGCACTTGGCAGGAGAGAATTTTAATAGGATGGAGAGCCTTCTGTTATGACTGTGGAGGCTATTAGGCTAGCACACGTTGGCTTTCATTCTATATTTATAAGGGAAAAAGCAAGTCGATCACAGATCAATTGCCTTTGAGAATGAAGTTCCTCAATTATTTACAAGTGAGGAGACATTTAATATAAAACAATCCAAATTTGTAATTTAGAGAAAAATGTAGTTGGGTAGTAAAGAAAACAAATGCCAGGGGGCTACCTGTTGTATTAACCAGGGTTCTCCAGAGGAAAAAGAACTAATGGGACATATATACTATATATAAAGAGGTTTATTTTAAGGATTTAGTTTACATGATTATGGAGTCTGGCAAGTCTCAAGATCTACAGTTAGCAAGGCCCAGAGAACTGGTGGTGGAGTTCTAGCCTGGGTCCAAAGGCCTGAGAACCAAGACAGCCGATGGTGTGTTTCCAGTCTGCAAGCTAGCAAGCAGGCTTAAGAACCCCAAAAGAGCTGCTATTTCCATTCAATTCCAAAGACAGGAATAAACCCGTGTCCCAGGTTGAAAGTCCGGTGGAAATATTTCTCTCCCAGTCACAGGACGTTCAGCCTTTCTGTTCTATCCAGATTTTCAAATGACTAAATGGAGTCCACCCACATGAGGGAGGGCAATCTGTTGACTCATTTACTCAAATGT
The DNA here is from genome assembly GCF_018345385.1 of Vulpes lagopus. NCBI lineage: Eukaryota > Metazoa > Chordata > Mammalia > Carnivora > Canidae > Vulpes > Vulpes lagopus. The sequence goes on along the minus strand of NC_054824.1, from coordinate 95,886,294 downwards.
TATTGTCGTCCAGAAACACCTCACAGACACGCCCAGAGTAATATTTGACCAAATGTCTAATGACCTGTGACCTAGTCAAGTTGAAACAAAATGAACATCACAGATGGTAAACTTGCAAACACACCATTAATATATCACACTTCTGAAAACCAAAAGTCCTAATCAATCCAATAATGGTAAGGGAATAAAAAAAGAAAAATGTCACACAATTTGGCAGTCTATGATTGCAATGATTTTGAAACAATGTCCAAAGGTAGGGAATTAGGAGCAGAGGGTTCTCTTTTATGTTAGCTAGCAATATGGGTCACATAGAGAAAGGATAGGGCCTTGAGTAGGTGGGCAGTCATGAGCTCCAAAGCTGTGCCAAATTATCCTTTTGAGCATCAGGAGAAAGAGGGCAGAGGAAAGCTTGGCATCAAAGTACTGATGCACCCACATCCCGCAGGGCTGGCCCTGGAGCAGAGTGAGGGATGACATCAGCCATGACAACTGGCCAGAAGCAGGAGAGAACACAGCAAAGCAGAGATATTGGGGGCAAATGCAGCAGGGGAAGTGCCAGATGCTGGAAGGAGAGACACCTTCTTAATGGGAATGAGTTCACTAATGGGAAACAAAAGGAGAATCTCTGGTAGCTGTTACCCATATTTCTCCTGATGGTGGCCCATCTGCTCCAGAGGCTCCAAGGAAGTAGAAACTGGATAAACATGTCACCTCTCTCTCTTTCTTTTAATTTATTCTTTTTGTATATTTTTTTATTGGAGTTCAGTTTGCCAACATATAGCATGACACCCAGTGTTCATTCCATCAGGTGCCCCCTTCGGTGCCCCCTTCAGTGCCCGTCACCCAGTCACCCCAACCCCCCGCCCACCTCCCCTTCTACTACTCCTTGTTCATTTCCCAGACTTAGGAGTCTCTCATGGTCTGTCTCCCTCACTGATATTTCCCACTCATTTTCTCTCCTTTCCCTTTTATTCCCTTTCACTAATGTTTATATTCCCCAAATCAATGAGACCATATGATGCTTGTCCTTCTCCGATTGACTTACTTCACTCAGCATAATACCCTCCAGGTCCATCCACGTTGAAGCAAATGGTGGGTATTTGTCATTTCTAATGGCTGAGGAATATTCCATTGTATACATAAACCACATCTTCTTTATCCATTCATCTTTCGATGGACACCGAGGCTCCTTCCACAGTTTGGCTAGTGTGGACATTGCTGCTAGAAACATCGGGGTGCAGGAGTCCCGGCATTTCATTGCATCTGTATCTTTGGGGTAAATCCCCAGCAGTGCAATTGCTGGGTCGTAGGGCAGGTCTATTTTTAACTCTTTGAGGAACCTCCACACAGTTTTCCAGAGTGGCTGCACCAGTTCACACTCCCACCAACAGCGTAAGAGGGTTCCTCTTTCTCCACATCCTCTCCAACATTTGTTGTTTCCCTTCTTGCTAATTTTTCCCATTCTCACCCGTGTGAGGTATGGTGGTTTTGATTTGTATTTCCCTGTTGTCACCTTTCCATGTTTGTGAGAATACCTTGTCTGATTGCTTGTTGGTACACAGCATCAGTTTCTGCAAATGTGAGTGACACAGGACAAGTGAAAAACAGACGTGGTTAAGGTCACTTTGCTGCTGAGATAGCAGAGAGAGAACCGGTTTGGGGCCTTCTACTCACAGGTCCTTAACATAAGATTTAGAAATCTCTGCTCAGTAAACTTCATTTGCAAAATGCTTTATATTCTTCAAAAAGTGAAATCAAGAGCTCACATTGTTATCTGCATAGTGCAGCTCTCCAGTTCTCTTTGCCTCAAGTATCTGGATATTTTCTGTTTTACTTAAATTGCCAACATAATTACCTCAATTTTCTCTTTCATTTTCTATGTTGAAAAGTGAAGTGCCATCATTATATAGAGCTTTAATGGCCCAATGTGGCCCAAATTTTGAGGTTAGTTTTCATCAAGAGTAGAGCTCCATTAGCATTGCCCAAGATGGAATCCGGTACTGAATAGCTGGTTTGGCTAATCAACGAACACTGGAAGATCCTGGGAGAGTTGTAGTTTGACAAGTTCACACAATTTTGCCTCAAAGTTCTAAAGGCCCTTAAGCTATTTCTCCTCTTGTATGTAGTTTGTCGCCTTTTTTTTTTTCCAGTAGTGAACAATTGACTAAAATGAAAAATTAGTTGAGAGGAAATATAGTACATTTTAGGAATTATTTACCACCTGGGATTGGAAATTATTTGCTTTTTAAAAGATATCGTTTTGCTAACACATATTTTGCTGTTGCTAAAATGAGGTGACAGAGAATAATGCACCATGCCCACTGGGGGAGAAAGGGGACTCGAATCTCCCTTCAATCCTACAGAGATAAATCACGATTTTTTTTTGGGGGGGGGGCATCACCCTCACTCTTGAACTACAACAGGGAACAAAGGTGATTCACTAGCTCTCATCAAAAGATTTATCAAAACCCTAATGCTTTTTTTCCAATTTGTCAAAGGATATGTAATGAGAATTTCTCTTACACATCACCATCCTTGATCTGCGGTCCTTATACCATGATCCCAAAGAGAGAAAGGTCCAAAAGTAGAGGCAAAGGGCTATACCATCAGTCGTGTAAGGAAGTTTCCTGGGAGCTGCCACAGGACACTTTCATATTCTAGTGGCCAGAACATGGTCACATGGTCATACTACCAGCAAGGGTGTCTGGGAAATGTACTGTGGGAGTCCACGTGCCCAGAATTATCAGGAGGTCTGACTTAAGCCTGTGCCACTCAAAAAATGTCATCATTTACTCACAACCTTAGAATGTTAGATACGTTGATTTATGTACAAGATGTTTATCACTATTTTGCACAAAAAAGCATTAGATGCCACTTAGATGTTCTCAAATACAGAATTCTTAGATGTACTGCATGACTGTTCTGTGATATAAGAATATATAGACACTGAAAATCTGTTATTAAAAAACCCTTTACCAAATAAGAATATGCTGGAATATGTAAAGGAAAAGGAATACTGGATCGTGTCTATAAGGTAAGCTCACACAGAAAAAAAAAAAAGAAGCAAATTGGCAGAAATGTCAACTATGGTCAGTAAGGAAAAATTATTGATCTTAATTTTAATCTTATGACTCTCTGGCATGTTTTTTTCTTTTTGTTTTCTAATGATTTAGAAGTTGAAAAAAATGTTTTGTATATATTCCTGAGATAATCGCATCAATTTAAAAAACTGTGTTTTATTTCAGCTACCGAGAAAAATATTTGCATCTATTTTAATAAACATACACATGAAGGGAACAAACCCAAAACTTTCTGAGAGACAGTGAGAATGTAAATGCTTTGCTTATTCCTAACATTTTATTCAATTGTTAATTTTAACATTTTACTCAATATGCAAATGATCTACAGTGCACTTCAGATTATACAATGGCAGATACTAAGCGGATTTGAGGGGGGACTCTGGCTTCTATTGACAGCAATGAATAGCTATCCGACTCATTGTTTTTCATTTGTGCATTTGTTTTTCCCACATCACCAGCATTCGTTATGGTTAGCTGGGCTCGCACTGAAGAAGGGTTTATGCTCTGGGAAATGGTTGAAAAGCATCATCATCTTCATTATGTCAACAATGAAAATTATGTTTGTCCACGCTCACTGGAGTTGATGGCTGGACTGTTTGAAAACAACATCCAGGCATTTTCCCTCACCCTGAGGGGGGCGGGAGGGAAAGACATCCATGCCAGCATTATGTTTTTATTTTACAAATAATCTGTTTCCCCCTGCCCTTTAGATCTGAGAAAAGCTGCCTGTAATGAATGCTATTTGAACATAGAGGCAATTTCCAGAATGAGTATAATGCCACTGCCTGCCGAATCTTGAGAGAGATGGCCTATGAAAAAGACACAGAAATTCTCCAGATTACCCCCTTCAGTTGAACACTACCTGGATTTTGAAGTGAACAAATAACTATTTTCTCTGCGTTTTTGCCTCACCCCATCTCCCCTTCAGAACAGTGTTAATTACTTTGCTGACACCTCACATTTCTTCCATTACCTGTTAAGTATTCCTGGGAATGGGTGGACGGAAATTCATTATAAATATAAGGCCCGAATTCCTACAGGTCCGAGGGAAAAGACTGGGGCAGCTTTCCTCCACTAATTTATTAACTCTTTGGGTTAAATTTTTTTTTTCTCAACAGTGGATATTGCCTCAAATGGCAGCCAGCAAGAGTAACTTTACACATACCCAGCAGGTTTGAAATAATGCCTTAAAGACTGTGTGGTTTTTCCTAAATTGTCACCTGTACCGTTCAAAAGATATCATGTTTTGCTTCAGCTTAAAAATCAACATTTTTCTCTCTTCAGATGGGATTAAGGGAATAACAGAGCCGAGGATAGCACATGAATGTATATCTTTTGCTCTTCAGTCTAAATTACTTCCCCCAGTATCTAAACTCTGTGCTAACTCTAAATGGAAGGCAAGAAGTAAAGAATAATGTGCTGTCTTAAATGTAGATGGAAGATAAGATGTTGAGACTAAATTTTAAAAACCACACCAAGATATATTCATTCCACTCTCACATTTAAATAATGCTCACATTAAATAATTGTTCCAAAGGAACTGTCAAAATGAAACAGTCATAGCTTTCCCTAGCTGAGCCCTGACAACTATAAAAGTCTAATGCTCACAGTGAAGCTATGAAAATTATTTTTTTGAAAATCATCTGCAAAACATGAGCAAAACCTTATTTCAGACTGAATATTGGCAGAAAAAATAAGTTCAAAAATATTGATAAGGTGAAACTTTCCAGATTATATTGATTACCAGGGCTAACCCAAGGAGTCTAAACCAGTAGGATGAAAATTGAGTTTTGAGGACTTTTGCATAAATTGTAAAGGTATAATAAGCACTAATTGTTTTTAACTTTTATCTTAGTTGTCATCTCTTATATGTGCTTTCTGTGCTCAGGAAAATGTAGAACTTACTATGAAATGCATAAGCTCCGTAAATCAGTACTTGGAGCTTCTGAGAGGGTCTTAGAGTCAAGGAATTGAAAACTGTACTTTTAGAATAGATTGCTCCTTCCTGATATCTGATATCACATTATGGCCAACATTGGTCTGTATTAAAAAGAAATAAATTGGAAACTAATCGTCCTTAACATATGGTCCCCAACTAGCACTGTCAGCCTTATCACAGCTTCTCAGGACCCAGGGCAGACCTACTCAGTTAGAAACTCTGGAGATGGAGCCCCACATTTTCTATTTAGCAAGCTCTTTGGTTGATCCTGCTGCATGCTAGAGTGTGAGAACCATGTTTCTAGAATAAGATCGAAGGCAATTCCAAAAAGTTGAAAGGGGACCACCAGAGATATATGGCACCATCTGCATATTCCCTAATAGGAAGAAGGAGTCTACAACTGGAAATGTGATTGATAAGACTTTCACTTACTGATCACCAGGGCTGATTGGGCTGACCTCACAGGGCAGGTGTGTGCTTTCTCCCTCAGGCCTCCTTGTTTAGTCTCTGGTGGCAGTAATTTGTGTGCTTAGATAAAGGGGATGAACTCTCCAGTTAGAGAAAGACTGTTCTTTGATCAAAGACATGCACATATGGAATTCCTTTGCTGTCTGTACCACGTTCCTTAGAGACAGACTGCTCCTGCACGTGGAACAACTCTATCGTCTAGACTGTACGCATTTGGTCTCTGGAAATCCTATATAATAGAAAAAAAATATGGGCTTTGGAATCAGACCTGATTTGAATCATAGCTCTGTCATTTGTTAGGTGCGTGAACTTGGGGATGGTATTTGAACCTCAGCTTCCTTATCCACGAAGAGAAGACTCTCACACCAACTTTTGGGCTGTTAAATGACAAAGGGAGGCATATAAAAAAACTTTAAGAGTTTATTTTCGTGAATCATTTGAACTGGGCAGTGCCAGACTAGAAGTGTTTGGAACAGTTCACTGAAAGGAACCAGTGGAAGAGACTTATGAAAAAAAAAAAAAAAGGCAGAAGCAAAGAAAAGAAAGTATCTATTGATTGTGGCTGAAAGCCTCAGCTGAAAGCTGGCTGTTCATGATTGGTCGTCCTCAGCATTTTGATTTCATTATCTTGAAGTGTTCAGAGGCTTGGATTTGAGTTTGCTCACATTGGCCACCTCAGTCAAATGACATCATTCTTTAATTAATTTAATGGGGTTAATTTGAGGACCGGGGACAATCTGATTAGAGGTCTAGCACTTGGAAGATACTAGATGGTCCACTTTGCCTGGTTTCTCCCTACTGTTGCACTTGATCTTTGCTGTTATTGTGACTTCTGACTTCTTCATTTGTTCCTGTACAGCGGTAAGAGGTGAAGAGCATGGGCTGTGAGTCAGCCTACCTGGGTTCGGATGTCTTTCCTGAAATGTATCCTATAGTTTCCTCACATGTACAATGTGGAAGAAAATGCTACTTACCTTCACAAGCAGTTCTAAAGAATATATTTTTAAAGATTTTATGTGTTTATTTGATAGAGAAAGAGAGCATGAGTGGGGAGGAGGGCAGAGGGAGAACCAGGCTCCTTGCTGAGCAGGGAGCCTGATGACACAGGATTTGACCCCAGGACCCTGAGATCATGACCTGAGCTGAAGGCAGATGCTTAACCTCCTGAGCCACCCAGGTGCCCCCCACAAGCGGTTCTAAAGAATAAATGAGTATAAGTCCCTTACTCAGTGACTGACACATAGCAGGCGTGCAATCCATGTTAGCTGCTACCATTATCCTCGCTCCTCAGCCCTGTTGTGCCTTCACTTTTCTTCTTTATCCTGCTTGTACCCTAAAACACAGTACTTTGGTGGAAAAATCAGCTGTCAGTTAATTCATCAGCAAATATTTCTAAGGATCTACCATGTGAAAGGACTTGAGCAAAGACGCCATATAAGATCCCTGCCTCAATTTTTAAAACATGGATTTGCATTTACCACTTACTGCTTCTCCAAGTTAGTTTTCTCATCTGTAAAGTGGGGATAATAAGAATCCCCCCTGTATCTGTGTTAAAATGTTGCAAATGAAGTGAGGTAATGAATGCGATTCCAAAACCAAAATGAAAAGCTTCAAACCCATACGCATATTATCAAACCATAAACACCTCCCTAGATGGCATAGCATCAGGGCAGAGGAGTACAGATATTGTTCCTCCTTTCCAAACATCTCCCCCAGCTTCCTATTTGTATTTTCTTTGGCAGCCTTAGTGCTCTTGTTAGAATGAGACGGCAGAGAAGAGCAAATTACTTAACCAGTAAGAAACAAATGAACAAAAGGACCAAATTCGCAAGGTTTTGGCTCTTCTTCAAAAACTTAGACTAAAGCTATAGATATTACTTTAAATATACTGTATAATATGAAGGTAATTTGTTAGAATGTTTATCTACCACTGAGACTGTGGAAACAAGAACTCCATTTATGAGCATCAGATCAGGGGCACCGAATGACAGTTGAGTGCCCATGTGTTGGGTGAAGTGCAGGTCCCTGCTTGCTCCAGGTTGGGGCAAGAAATGCAGGTTACTGTAGACCCAGATGAGAGCCAAGGAGGACAAACATGGCAGTATTAGGGGCTTTTTCATCACCATGGGTGGTGATAGGGCCACGAGTTTGTCTTGCTTCTTCTCAGACCCATTGCCGCTGGATCTCTTGGAATTCTCTGGTAATCTGTCCAACAGGAAGATCTCTTTCCTGATATTTGTCATCTCTTGTGACTGGATGTCAGTTCTAATCCCCGACTGTGATCCCTGAAAGTTCTCTACTTTTCTGAAAACCTGCACAGCACTTTCCTCTGCCTCTATTCCTATCAGCTGCTCCCTGGGTCCTATCCTCCTGGAATCATGAGCTGCAGAGCTCCTTAACCAAAGCCCCAGTATTGGAAGCTTCTTCTCCTCTATCACTTCTCCGCCTTGGAATTTTACACCAGCTGAAATGATGTCTAAGACTCTTTAGGTTTGATTTTGAATTTTAGATGGTTGGCTAACCCCAGGGCACCTTGTTCATGTGGACTCTTATTTATGCTTATTCTCAGCTTACTTCTCTTATGCTGTCGTCTGCTGAGCAGTCTCAGAATCTCTTACAGCCTGGATCATGTGGGTCAAGAAAGGGAATCTTTCAAAGAGGAAAAAGTCATTTCAAACTTCCCTAGGCAGCAATTTCAGAGACCCAAGCCATTCAAATCATAGCATTTCTAAGAAGGCAAGCAAAAATATTGTTAATTAAATGTTTAATTTTTATTATAGCTAGCATATTAATTTTAAGTAGCTTTAATTTATAGTATAGCACAATTTTATTTATGGGCAGCATGTATACTTTATAGCACACAGTGCCCTCTTGTATAATCAATGTGTATAGGATATTTATGCTCATTTTATTGGACTCTGAGCATAATTTTACTATTAAATATATGGAAGAATTTTATGCTTGTTTTTATGACATCGTTGGCCTGAGCTAGGCTTACTTTTATGCCAAGTCTCTTGTCAAGAACACAGCTCTCAATTTCAACATTGTTTCTATGGGAAAATACATAAATACATTGCCTTTCATGAACATCTGCTTGTCTATAATTTTAATAAAGCTAATGGAGCGAGACACAGGTTTTCTTATTTCGATTGAAACATTTTCCTCCCTGTTTTTCCCTTTCCCTCTTGGGCTAATGATCTCCCTTGAGGTTATGCAGTTACGTTATATGGTGGTCAAGTCTCTTACTATGAATGAAGCACTCATTTCCTTGAGGTACAACATTCTCAGGAATCTAATGTTTTTTAAAAATGCACACATGTGTGTATCTACATGGGGAGGTGTATGCATAAGCGTATCACAAACAACAATATCCTTAATTTGAAAACAATTTCAATTAAGTGTTTTTACTGTTAGTGCTCTCACTATTCTTCTATCAACATATTTCACTTCATAGCCTTGTTTAGAGGTCTAGATTTTATTGGCCAATGAGGCCTGAAAAACCCTTTCCCTGGCTATTTGGAACAAGATGAAGTCTGATGGATGTAATGTGGTGGTATTACAAGTAATTTGTGGTGGTCAGTAATAAAAGAAACTTGTACCCAGGGTTTGAGGTAGCATGCAAAGTGGGAGGAATTAGTGATATGTCGGAAAGAAAGAATGCTGAGTAAAAAGTTGGGATGCCAAAAAAAAAAAAAAAAAAAAAAAAAAGTTGGGATGCCTACATTTACTTTGGCATATCAGAATCTCTCTAAATTTCCATTAGATTCCTTATTATTATGCTTTATTAATTTCCTATAAGAAATGCAAAGCTACATTTCTTCTACTTGATATGTCAAACTACTTCAGTATATTAACAAATTAACAAAAAAGTAGTGTAATTACATGTGGAAACATATGCATTGTAACTTTAAGTTTTCCACACTTGGAGTGAGAATATCTGTTAAGCCTAACCATGTGGCCTTAGGTTAAATCAGCCATAAATGTAATTTGATAATTTGCAATTCCCATCTTCAGACTTTATATAATAAAGTATACATACTAAAATAATAAGATCTCATAAGCAGCAAATACCTAATCATCTTTTGTTTGTTATTTGAAAGCCTTTAATTTTATGCCAGTTGTTCTTTGTCATTATATGTTGTAAGATGCAAATCCTCACAACCATCTTTTTATACTAATGAAAAGTCATATAAATTTAGAAAGTATTTCATTTCATCCATGCAATGTGCATTTCAATCCAGAGTAAGCAAATATTTCGCATGCACACAGTGAATCTCTTATAGTTCCATTTTAAGCTTGTCAAGTATTCTGATTTCAATCCTATTTGACCAATTTAAATTGCAATTTAAATGGTTAGTTCTACCATTAGATTTTAATTACCTCCAATTCTATCAGAGCGGGTTCCAACCTTTTGTAGCAAATTCATTTCCTGCTTAACCAAAGACACAATACTCTTTAAATAGACTATCTCCCCCTGCCAGTGCTTTCTCTGGAAAGAGTTTTCACGCAGACCGTTGTTTATTTCCTCTCTTACTACAGGAAAAAATTATGAATAAAATAAGTGACACACCTATACAAGGGAAAGACAAGATGAGAAACGTTATTTACTTTATGGAAGGAGGTGCTCATCATTTCTTTAATATTTTGTGACCGGGAGGCTTTATCTTTTTAACTAGAGCCACTAAATTCTCATCATAGTATGACTCTGCACCTTTAGCCTTTCTTTGCTTAGGTCTTTTCAAATGCGACCTCTCTCTAGAGAACATAATTGGCTAATTAAATATATAGAGAAAGAGAAACACTCGCTAGGCAGCCTGAGATTTTAAGCAGAGCACTGATAAAAATCATGGGAATCCATCTGACGTGTACACGTTTACACTCTTATAAAAATACATTGTAGAAGAAGCAGCAAGACAAAGCCTCATTCTTATTCTTGATTTAAGCTATAACCAAGCATTTCTGGACAAGCCATTAATTGTTTCATGCCGCCAAGGGCCCACTTAGTGCACTGAAGCAGTAACTTCTAAGTGGTCCCACTGGCCGTGAAGATTTAAGTTAGGCTCCAGAAGAAACCCAGGATAGTTTATACAAGAGTGCTCAAAGTCAGGCATGTTGGAAATGACTTTGTGACTGCACATGGTGATGTTGGGAATGCAAATATTGTCATATGTGATGAGGTGGTGAAAGGAAAATTATTTTCTTCACTCAGGGCCTGAGGATTTTTGATCTAACCGGTGGCTGAGAGTAAAGGTGACTCTATCATGATGCTACAGCATCTTGGCAGAAAAAGCTTCCCCTTATTGGCACACCATTTGAATCAAAATCTAGTGTGGCGAAAGATTGCCAAGTTTCTTTAAATGGGATCTGTTGCCATTGTAATAAAAATCTGACAGGCTCCTGGCTCCTACTTGAAAAGAAAGTACTGTTTATCCTTGAATCAAATAATGAATAACCTGGGGAAAAAAAAAGTGAAACTAAACTTTTTATAAGATCTGCATGTCCTACATAAAACATGCTGGTAATAAACAGAGTTTGCTTTTAGGCTTGTCACTGACCGGTATTACGACCTCTTCAGATTCAGACAAGTCTTGGCTTTGCCACTTGTTAGCTACTTGATCTTGGACAAATTTTTTAATATCCCTTAGGCCTTGGTCTTCTCATCTGTGACACAGGGTGAGCACATAGACTTATTGTGAAGATTAAATGAGATCATCTAATATAAAGTCTTAGCACAGGGCCTAATACCTAGTTTGTCCTCCACATGTTATTGCTGTTGCTGCTGCTGCTGCTGCTGCTGCTGCTGCTGGGGATGTCTCACCTCAGACTCAGGTTCTTGACCAGTTTTCTCACTGTCCATTCAATCAGTGGTCAGAGTCTTCAATTAAGCCTCCACAATATCTCACATCCGTGCTTTATATACAGTCTTGTCCTTTTACCTTTTACCTTATATCAGGCTGTATTCATTTTTTTTTAATTTTTATTTATTTATGATAGTCACAGAGAGAGAGAGAGGGAGGCAGAGACATAGGCAGAGGGAGAAGCAGGCTCCATGCACCGGGAGCCTGATGTGGGATTCGATCCCGGGTCTCCAGGATCGCGCCCTGGGCCAAAGGCAAGCGCCAAACCACTGCGCCACCCAGGGATCCCATCAGGCTGTATTCAAATGAGAAAATGTCTGTGAGAGAACTTTGTAAATTTTAACACACAAAAGAATTATTAGTTACTCTAAACATTTTATTGAAATTTGCCAACACGCTAGTCATTAATTAAGTGGTATCTTTGCCACTCGGCCTTCCAATCCATTCTTAACAGAGATACCTTTTAAAGCATATCTTTTTAGATTATTCTCTTTCCATTGTCCCTCGGGATGATGGACAACACTCCATCAAAGTGGGTCTTTACACATTTATTAATTCATATTTCCCTTCACATCCCACCAATACCCTGCTCTCCAGCACTTCAGAAAAGATGCTCTCCTCTAAATTTGTTCTAACTTTGCCTCATTTAGGTAGCAATTCTTTAATTGGATAAATATGTTCGCAAATTTTTTCATATGTTTTCTCTTTGTACCAAATTGCCTATTTCTCTTTCCACTGTTCAAATTTCTTCTTCAGTTTCCTACTTAAAAAAAAAAAAATTTTCTGTTTTGCTTTTTTGGATCCCCCTGGTAAAAAATCAATTTCTTCTTACCTCTTCTCCATTTTCTAGACTATATCCATATTCACTCTTCTTTCCTAGTTTGTCATTTACAACATAGGCTCACTCTGGGAGATAAGGACTAGATGACCATTTTCCCTCTGATTCTATAGTGCCCAGTGCAACATCTTTCACAAGGAAGGTCCTAAATCAGAAGAAGAGACAGTAAATATTTTTATTTACAGGTGTCTTTGTTAGTACTGAGCTATAGTTAAAAGAAGAAAATAAAACTAAAGATAGAGCAGTGGCTAGATTTAAAAAAAGTCCCCAAACTCAGAGGGGAGAGAGGTTGACTTTGCTGTTCTCTTCTTCTTCTTCTTCTTCTTCTTCTTCTTCTTCTTCTTCTTCTTCTTCTTCTTTTAATGAACTACTCTTAGGCTGTACCTTCTTCTGATATTTATTTTAACCAGAATTCACGAGGATAAAAATGTTAGGTGAAGGTCATAGATAAAAGTCAGAGGGAGAAACTACCAAAAGTGTCACTGTGGACTCCAGTCTTTGTTCTGAAGTGTTTTACTAAGACCTATGAAAAATACCCCCTGTCATACAGCAACAACAAAAAGGCACATCCATAACTCCTTGAATCTTGTTTGCCATTTGATGACAACTTGTATTAGCCTGACCTGGTCCGCTTGGTATTCAGAGTAAGGTGAAAATTCATCACAGAAAAAAAAAAGGCATTTTATCAATGGCCATTCTCTTCATTTTCTGCATTCCACCTCTACCCCAGTGTTTTATGGTTCTCTTTAGCACTAAATTGCTTTTCTGGGTGAGATGTTTAAGATTGAAAGGCCAAGTTAGAAAATACTTTCTTGGCCTTCACCACCACCAACGTTCAGGATTATCAGTGTTTACCACATCTATTAACCAGGTAACATTGTGAGGATCCCTTCAGGCTTCTCCAATCTTCTTTCATTCTTCATGTAAATCACAGGACACTACTGTGAACTGTGTGTAAAACGTAATGGGATGGGTTATTTGGGGACCACAGTATTGATGGCTGTGGGCAAGATACTGTTATAAGATTTTGCCGTAACTTGGATGGGGTAATTAACTAGATAAATAGCATTGCCCCTTTACGGATTTTCAAATTCAGCCAGAGCCATCCATCTTTCTAAATTAATGAGTGAAATTGGTCAGCAGCTACAGTTGCATCTTACCCAGCCCTATGGTCAATAAAAACTAGTCATCTTCTACTGTGAGGAATGCATGATCTTAATCCCAACTGTTTTGAATACCAATTTAAGCATAAGAATAGAGAGACTAGGACTCCTGGGTGTCTCAGTTGGTTGAGTGGCTTCCTTGGGCTCAGTGCGTGATCCCAAAGTCCTGGGATCCAGCACCACATGGGGCTCCCTGTGGGGAGCCTGCTTCTCCCTCTGCTTGTGTCTCTGCCTCTCTCTCTCTCTGTGTCTTCCATGAATAATAAATAAAATCTTAAGAAAAATAATAGAGAGACTAAAGGAAAAAGAAAATATACTCATCCTCAAATTAACAATTTTGTTGGGCAAAACAAATAAGTTCTTTGTTGACTCATTGCATGACTGACAAACTAAATCAGAGTGGAGACAGCATTGCCTCTTTTCCCCATGTGTCAAAATGTTGTTCTGGGCTCCTTGGTTCCTGAAATGGCCCTACAATAATGGTTTCATTCTCATGGCGTCCCATGAGTTTTACTTTGAGTCAGATCAGGGTGAAGGCTGTATTGAGTGCTTTTGTTTCTGTGATCAACCCCTCTCCTTTCATTTAAAGGTGCATTAAACACGGTTTACAAGGATATTCAAATCACACAGGTTTTCCTTTTAAAGTTTTCCACTTCATAGAACAGAGCAACCATATCATAGCTACATTGCTATTTGTACTGAATCCACTGTTTCAGAAAGATATTTCCCTCTAAACTGCTGCTAGCTATAAAATGAATAAAATATCAATGCCGAGCTACAAGGTACACACCAGATGTAACCATGCTTTTCTGGAAACCATGCCCACCAACAGGAGCTACGTGAGAAATTGGCCCTGAGCATTTTCAGCCTCATAAACAGGACTCTAATTAGCACGCTGATAAATACTTCAACAACTAGCAGACAGAGTAAGCATTCTGTGGTCTAATTTATACAATTCTTTTGACATTCTCTGGTAAAGAATGATAAGCCATACCGCTGATACCAGGGATTCATGAAAGCAATAATAACATTAACTCAACTCTATTTACAAAATAATTTCATTACACCTCAATCTTGAATATCTCTGCTAATGATGAATGGGGATAGCAGGGATAAATGCAACTTATGAAATACTTACGTCATAGAAACTTTTAGCTTTTACTTTTAGATTCCTTTACCTCTTATTCTCTTATTAAAATTCTTTACTGAAGATGTAAATACAGACCAATGCTGACTGTCATTCCCTTCTGTCTACCCTTGCTGAGATACGCTAGGCTCTTGCATATTTAGGAACAAGCCCATTTTGGACCAGATACAACAAGCTTACCTATGTTAGACTCAGGTTGCAAAGAGAAAGTTTGCAGGTTGTAAAAAACCAAAAAGTATGCACCTTTTGGTCAGAATTCACACGGAGAAGTCAGGAACAAAGTCTTGTCAGCAGCTACATAATCAGGCCTCCTGGAGAACTAGAACTCAGGAAAAACTCAAGCTGCCCTAGTGGTCCAAAACAATTCTAGTAATGATTTAATCTTCAATTTCTTTCTCCAATTCTTTCTCTACTTCTGTATCTGCTTTTGACTGAGGTCAGGCTTACCTCAGGCTTTACTCACGGTTACTCCTGTCTCATGGATCCTGTTTATTGCGAATTCTCTGTGTCTTCTCCTGTGCTACTGTATCTCTATATTTGTATTCAAGTTTCTCAGGAAAATGATCTCACCTAGACAGATGATCATGGTTCTTGCAGGGCACCTACAATGAATAGATATTTAATCCTAGGACATACATCAGAGATTGTATAAGTTACTGAAGGGTTGAGTGCCTTTGCTTAGGGGTTCTTCGATTTTAACAAAGGTGTTAGAGTAAAATGACCCAAAGCATGATGACAGATACATTGGAATTAAGTATCTTTGATTGTAGAGAAGACACTCATTTCATTTGTGAGCACTGAATTGTGAGCAGACAATTGCAGGAAATTGATGGAGTGACATGAAAGAAATATAATGTCTAAGAGGAAAAGGAGGAGCAAATGGCTTGAGAAAAGTAAATAAAATGAATACTTGACACTATGTTCTATTTGAAACTGATAATAATAAATATAACTTTCTAAGAAGAGCTCTTTTTTAGTTCTTCAAGGAATTTAGATATTAAGGAAATCGTCCACCAAATTGTCCACCAAACATACATCATGTAGTTATCAAAATTAGAGCTTTGTTTGCGTGAGATTGAGAATAAACTTCAGCTCCTTTGGTGGTCCTGCCACTCCAGAGGATGTTAGCTATCTGACCTCAGAATCCCCTAATTTAATAATTGTTAATAGGAAATAAAAGATCATCTTAACCAAACTTCTTATTTTACAGTTGGAGTTTAAGTCTAAATGAATAGTCTAAAATCTCACAGCTAATTATTGTCTAGGTGCTACACTACATTATAAGGGACAAGTCCAGTGGTCTAGGAAAACATCATTTCCCTAGATTCTGTGTTTTATCTAGACTACTGTGAGCAGCCCTTCTACATGCATCTAAGGGAATCCTACCAGTTTCAAGTGATTACTCCATCACTTAAAATTCTCAATCAACAGACCAAAGAAGACCACAGAATTCATTTGAGTTACTGACAAATGGCTGAAATAACTATTTTCCTCCAGATTTAAATATTCAAATTCATTTAATTCCCCATGTTGTTTATATAACACTAAAGAAACTTTAAATTATAATGCCATTTCTCATTTTTCAAAGGTGTGATCTACTATTAATCATGGATAGCATCAATACACTTCATAATCATTCTTTGTTTCTGGTTTATATCACAAGCCATATTTGAAGCTTGGCAAATATATGTGCAAGGCCTCAAGGCCAGGAATCAGCAGCACTGGGTAAGGATTTCACATCTTCTGATTATCCTTTATTACGGACATCGTTATTTATGTACTCCCAATTACAATCTCGTACTTTTACCTTCCATAGGAAAAATGTCACACTAAGCCATTTAGAGCACAAAGAAATTAAATCAAACTGAGAAATCCTGGGGTATAAATTATGTTCATTTAGGCACTTTCCAGTGCCCAGCATAAGTGATAGATGTCTTACTCCCTCAGGTTCATCCTTTCTCATCCCTCTGGCAGCTCACCTTTTTATTAGATTCTTGGTCCTTGAGAAAACAAAGCCAGTCTTTCTGCTTCATTTCTGTGGCACGTTCCTAGAGTGAAGATAAAATCATTTTCCATATCAATTCCTAATGCCCCAAGCTGGGCAGAGGAGAGTAGGGCTTTGAGGGTAGAAAAGCAATAGTAGAATCTTGTTGCCAAGAAAAGAAAAACATATAAACCTGTTGGAAAATAAAACGAAAACCTCTCACCCATCAAATGATCACTCTAGCCAGCAATAAAGTGCTTCATAGAGCCATACTAAGTTGGCAATAGTAAATTACTGTATTCAAATATATTGTTGGTATTCAGAGTCTCAGAACAATGCCCCAGTCTCAGCTTTGCCTCACTTATGCTCATATTTTCAGTAAGTTATGGCCAACAATCACCTAATATGTTTTGACTGTCAAACTTTTATGCAATTGGTAATGATCCTTCCAAAATGGTTTCTGTGACCAATGAAGCCTTCACCCATAAACCATAGACTCAGGAAGGAAACAGGGAATGACCAAGGCATTTTTTGTTTGCATTTGTATTCATTTGTATATAGACCCATAATTCCTAATGGTGCATCCTTTCATTCTCTAAATGTCACTCTTAAATGCCACAGAAATGCATATGGTTCTAAATAACACCAAGCCTTTAAAAATAAAACTCTTGTCCTTGTCATATCTTGGAACATGATTATACCAATTGCAAGCCAGTTGAAAACAAAGACATGGAGTTAGAAAGTCCCAAACCTAGGGTCTACTCCCTATTCTTAACCTATGGTAAGAAGACTAATATTCAGCAGGGTTCATCAGTGAGTAGTTCAGTAAAGCAGTTCTTAGCAGAAAAGCTGAAGATGTTGATAATGGTCAGGTGGACCCTAATTATGGGGAATCTGGAAGGTAGGAAGGCAGTGATTCACCAATGAACACTTGGATCTTGGATAAGAAGGGATTGCCTAATAAGCCAGGGTTCATGAATAGGAATCCAACCTCAGGAAGGTGGAGCTTAGCAGGCAGGACTGTTCAAAGTGGTTTGGGGCTGAAGGAGGATTAGGGTGGTGGCTAATATATAACGACACCTGCAACAGTGACAGATGGTATATTTAAAGCTCTTACTACATACCAGGTGCTTTCCTACACCTCTTCCATGAACTAGCTCCTTTAATTATTATTGTAATTCTGTAGCTAATATTATTCCCATTCTAAATATAGGAAACTGAGTCTAGAAAGGGAACTTGACCAAAGTCCCACTGCTTGTTTGCATTTTTACCCTGTAAAATGCATTGTTTCAGATACCCCTTATTCCCTTGCATTCTTCTCCACGTTGCCCTTTAAGGGGCTGACAGGAGGAGATGAAAGGGAGATTAAAGAGAAGAAGGGAGGAAATTTAAGTCAAAGTATTTTTTTTTTTTGCCAGGTCCCAACCCATAGGGTCATGTCAGGCTGTCTGTGTCCCTTGTCTCACAGGGTATCTAATACTAGGGCACATGATGGAACATGGTGTCTTAGGCAACCTGAGATGCCCAGTTGTCATACTCTAGTAGGAGTTCAGAGAGAGCTGAACACCAAGCGATGCAGGGCAAGAACTTAAATCTCCTTTGCCTACAATCACAGACCTCCACATCTACACTGCAGGTGAATTAAACTGGCTTCATCTGTGGGGTCCGGAGAGTACCAAGGACTCCAGCAAGGCTCAACGACAATTCTCTTGACATTGTAAGAGCCTCTCTCCTCAATAAATTCTACTGGGAAACATTTTTTTCTGTTAATTGTTCTTTTATCCCATTGCTGTTAGGACTTCATGATACAGTGGGGCTTCTCATTTTGAAATGAGAAAAATCTGATAGGCTTCCTTGCTCTAAGAGTAAAATTTTAACATCAGCAGAACTGAGAAATGCACAAAACTGCCAGAGTAGCTCCCATGCCTACTTGACTTGACAGTAACCCAGTGAAAATATTATCACAGATATATTAACATATATAAGTTAATGTCATATGTGTGTGTGTGTGTGTGTGTGTGTGTGTGTGTATTTTAAGAGTGACTTTATCAAAGAGAGCGCTAACAGCCTCTTCCAAGACAAAGAAAACGGAGAGTTAGGGAGGGAAATGGGTAAATGTGGCCATAGTCTGGTGAGTGGACAAAGACCTGTAGCCAATGAATTAGATTCTCCCTGCCCTTTTGTCAAGGTGGTAACTTTATAGGATTTTCCAAGTTTTCAATTGTATTCTCATTTAGGAAACTGGATTATGATTGGGCTTTTCATATATTTTGTCTTTAGGGAGATAATGTGTCAGCCAGAATTGAGAAACAGAATCAAGTAGACTTTATACCAAGATAAATCTGTGGTCACTCTAGTTTTATTTATCAGTTTTGTGAAGTTAATGTGAGTCTGCATCTGAGAGACAGATCATCCTATGGGTGATGACAAAATAAGACCTCACCGTCTTTAAGATTAAGGACCAGGTGCTGTACCATGGAAAGTTATTAAGTTGATCTCATCCTGCAAAGCATTTTGGGAGGAGAACAAGCTGACTCATCATAGAGGACCCCTTCTCCTCTATAGTAATCTGGGCTTTTGGTCGTTTCTTTATTTAAAAGTCCTTAATTATCTCTCAAATGTCAGGTACTTTGTTTTGTACCGGGAAAGTAATGATGATCAAGACACAGGCCTGGCTCTCAAAGATCTAGAGTCTTGTAAGGCCACAAGCAAATAATGCCTTTTCTGTACTTCTACCTGGGTTTGCAAATGCTGAGGGCAATTTAGATGTATTAGATGCTCTGGGACCCTGTGTGGATAAGTTAAAACAGGAGGAACATCTTTTGAGTCAATAAAAAAAAAGCTTCATTGAGAAATTTCTGTTAAAACTACAGTATATACAGTTTTGTAGATCCACTATTCACCCCTGACTGCTCCTGTAGACTTGAATTTTCAGAACTTGCTTCCTAGACAACCCTCACCTGGAGGTGGGACTTAGTTCCCACTTTGCTTTTTGCCACAGCTGAACATTAGCCCTCCCATACGCAAGCTGGAGTAGATCCACAGATACTCCTTTTCCAGGAGGGGAGGCCAGATAATATTTTCAGCATCCTGTCAACAGTCCCATGACTGCTGTTATGTGAAAAAAAATTTCTTTAAGAGTTATTTATTCATTTTAGAAAGAGCATGAGCAGGGTGGGGAGGGGCAGAAGGAGAGGGAGAAAGAGAAAGAGAGAGAGAGAGAGGCAAACTCCCCACTGAGCATGGGTTCCATCCCAAGGTCATGAAATAATCTGAAATCAAGAGGAACGGTCAACTGACTGAGCCACACAGGCATTATGTGAAAAAAAATTTAAAGTAATTATTTCCCTTAGTTAATGTTTCCATTCATTAATTCACCCATTTATTCAGTCAAAGTTCATTGAACATTGAACAAGTGTTATATGCAGGCATTTCCCTTTACTACTTTGTTCTAGAGAAATAAATAAGCCACATATTATAAATAATATGCAACATATTTGCACATTCCTTATGGGAACATTGGGGCATTAGGAACTTGGCGGAGCAGGTGGTATTGAGACAGATCTTGAAGGACAGAGTAAGCTTTTCCTGGCAGAGACTGCAAGGACTCAGGAAAAGTCAACAGGAATTAGGGTGAAGAAGAAAGAATGCTGTTTTTGAAATCTGAATGCCTTTCTATCCCAATTATTATACATGTGACCTTGGAGAAGTCAATTTATCTTTTTTAAGCTTCCATTTTCCTAATAGGCAAAATAGGATTAAAAATACCCACCTTCTCAGGGTTGTGGGGATTATACGTAATAGTATATGTTAAGGTTTCTTGTAAACTCTTAAGTGTTTTGTAATGATGAGATTTTGTTCACACATAGCTAACAAAAGGAAAACTCAGAGGAGTCATATGGTGAGTTTGAGAAGTTGTAGGTGTTTTGGCCATGAATTTTTTTTTAAAGACTTTATTTATTCATGAGAGATAGAGAGAGAGAGAAATAGAGCAGAGGAGAAGCAGGCTCCATGCAGGGAGCCTGAGGTGGGACTCGATCCCGGGACTCTAGGATCATGCCCCGGACAGAAGGTGGCACTAAGCCGCTGAGCCACCGGGGCTGCCCTTGGGCACAAATTTTGTTTAGATATGTATGCCCTTTCTCATTTGAGTGACCTTAGATGAGTGACTTATCCTTTTGTTTTTTCAATTACTCAGCTGAAAAATGGGAATGTTATTTTCCACTGTGATGACTAAAATTAGAGTATATTATAAAATGCAAGGAGCATTTGGAAATGAAGAGTTTATGTAAATAATTTCAACTGAGTACCTGTTTCAGCAGAGAAATCTCATTCTAAAGAGATATTCTTTAATGTGCTATTGTTCTGCTTTTATTGGGAAAATATGAAATGTCTCACACAGCTCTTGAAATGGCGGAAAACTAAGTAAATTTATTAAAATTTGATCTATATTACGTGACTGTCTCCTTTTAAAGATTATTTGTCAGCTCGGTTTTTTAAAATTACAAATTCTAGTACTTGATTTTGGCTAATTACCACCGGAGTAATTTGGGGGCTTGGGCATTAATTTCTTTTTAATAAACAGCATCAGCCTAATGTGGGAATGACTTTTATTTCAAAACTGAATTCCTAATGTAAATGTCTGAAAGAAACCTCTCTAAAACCCAACAGCGTACATGAGAGTTATGTCTTCATAATGTAAACACAGCCTAAAATTGCAATAAAGATACAAACACAAGAATTTTGGAACAGTCATTTATAAATGATTGCATAATTCCTAATGCTCTGTCCCTTTGTTTTCCAAACCCTGCCTTTAAACTGCTTAATCTGTTTCTCTGACAGTTGGGGGTGTCGTGTGACACCTACAGAAGAAGTATTTTCTTCAATATTGCCATTATGAGCAACATCTTAGTATATAAAAAATGCCATGAGCAATGCTAATTTGAATGGCTTCTGAGCCAACATCAACATTGCTGACACCATGGTGTTATGTATACCAAACCTAATCACTCTCCTAATATGATGCCTCAGTAAATCTGTGAACATTAACATACAGTCGCATCAACTTAGCACTGACTCATGCTGCAGTATATTGACACAGAAACACTCTGGTTTAGGAGCAGAGCAGCTCAAGCATAAATACATAGAATGTATTTGTAATGTATTTTTAACTTGTGATGTGGCTATCAGTCACAAGCTCTGCTACTAGAATGGCACTTTTTTGGTCTTACCCTATCCCAGAGACCTTGTAAGTGCTATTTCGAAATCAGATATGTCCATTTTGAAGGTGGTGATTTATCTTCTTTATGACACGATGTGCTTATTTTAGAAAATATTATCAGTCCGATTTCAAATCTGTAAAACAAATGAACTAGGTGGTAATTATTGCCTTTCTAGAATGACTACTTTCATGCAGAAGGAGATACCTATAGGACTCAAGTTTCCTTTGGAGACACATGTGAAGTAAGATGGATGCATGTGTGTTCAGAAACATAAAAACATTTACACCAGCAGTCTTCCAACCAGTGTGGTTGGAAGTCACATATCTAAAACAATTTATCTTTCTTTTTTTTTTTTTTGTGAACAATTCATCTTTCTTGTTTTGCTCAAGCTGCCACTGGTTAAAAAGACACACGTATACTAGTATAGAAATCGATGATTGTAATAACACAATAGATGACTAAGTCACAACTACAGTGCTGGCGAAGATTTGCTAAGAGTATTCTGGTCCTTGGATCAAAAGGGCAACCAAATAAAAACCAACTGAGCACATGTTCCTCTAGTCAACCTTCTTAAAGAGTCTAATGGGATAGAGTCCACTAAATGTATGTCAGAGACAAAGTTATCTTAAGGGATTTTTCTTTTGTGTTTTAGGACTGTCGGCTGATAGTAGTCAGTTAGTCTTACTTTGATGATAAAACATTGGTAGTTCAGGATTTTTCTCCTGGTTTTTGAGATAACTAGAGTGTAACTTTTATCACTGAAAGTTTGGTTATGAGTAACTCTTGGAGCAAAGTCTTGAAATTAACTTAAGCTTTGCTGATTTAGTTCAAAACCACATGATACAATGCTTTATTAAGGACTGTTCTTCCGAACAGGTGTGTGGTACAGCGAGCAGAAAAGAGTCTCCAAAGGTTTGGGTGTGGGTTATGTGGACAATAAGGCAGCAGGGACACCAGGGAGCTTCTTTCCCTTCTTCTGGTGGGAGGGGCTGCGTCCCTTGGGATGAGTGGCTTCTTTACTCTGCCAGCATTCTATAGGCCATGAGGTTTCCAGGTGTTGGACAGCTTTTGTAAACAGCTGACGTACAGATCCTAACCCCTGGAACCAAGCCATTGTATATTCCCGCTCTGACAAGGTTACTTTCTCATTCTTAACTACAAGCAGGGAGATGCCTCTCCAGGAGAGCAATTCCACATTGTAACGCAGGTTTGAATAAAGAATATGCCCTAATACCGGGCACAACAATTAGCAGCCACGAAGGAATTCGACTGGCATGCCGGGATGCATTTGGGTAAGTCCCTAGGTGGTGCTATTTACAAAGCACTTGGATAAGGATCCACAGATTCCCAGAACATTCAATTGTGCATGAAAAGATACAACAACCATCATATTATAGTGGTTGCTGATTAAGCAACTTCAGTAATTGAATACTGGGGGAGAAAACACACTTTCCTATAGCAACATACAATCAGGTAACCTTCTGTTCAGGCTAATAGTAAGGAACTCTCAAATGGAGAAGACGACTAGGGGTGGAGAGGGCTTTCTCATATGCCCAGCAAGCTCCCTGTGGTCACAAACCACATATGATTCCAGTTGTACTAGACAGCAGAACCAGGCGCAGATTAAAGGGGATAGGAAGACATTTATAAAGATTGGCCACTGAAAAGACTGGCTCAATAGTGCACAAGAACCCCTCAGCACTCAGTGTGGTGCTTTTTATCATCATGGCAAAGGACAGATTTCAGATTCTGGTAGTTTGTCATTTTAAAAAGCATGCTCTGGGGCAGAATTTTCTTCTGAAATACATGCATGATCCCCACCGACATTCTCTTGCAATATGTTCCCTCCAGTTAGGAAATTTTTCTGAAGCAATGGCTAGTATAATCCAGTTATAGAGAAGTAAAAACTATTGTATGATGTACCCATTAATATGCCAATGCATGTTTGTTATATCTGAAACCTAGAATTGAGGGACCCCAAGAGTTGAGTCCTTTTCTCTGAAGGTCATTACGGCCACTCTTACTGCTTGAATAATTACATTAATGACAGCTCATCTCCTTTATGTGATGGTCGTAAAGTTGGAGCAAGCCAGGAGACACAATTTGAAGATGTGTCGATTAATTTTATATACAACGGAGTCTCTCTCTATGGTACTTTTTTCTTGCTACTCCATGTTTTTCTGTTTATAAAGGACAAGTAAAATAATGGGAACCGTGAATACTGAATCTAATTTGACCATTATGAAATTAAATCGCTCAAAGTAGAGAGTAAAGATGAAAATATTCAAGGCTTTTTCCTACATACTTGGTGAAATTGTGCAAATAGAAAGGGAATTCCTGCCTGATTGAAAGGGTATGAGTTATATCGGAGGATTTACAATCATCTCCTGAAATTGCTTTGTAGACAGTTAACATAGTTCAGACTAAAGCATCCACCTTTATCTCTCATGGACAATAAATGCTAAATGGTCCAAAGTCCAAATTGGTCTTTTTTCACAATCCAAATTCACTGAGATATTTAATTACCAAAGCTTAATTTTGTGCTGGCGGGAGAAAGAAGAGGAAGATGAAGCTCTTCAGAACAAAAATCCATCTGCCACCAATAATAGCTTTTGTATTTAAAAGGCAGTTGGTGATAACATGACTTTTCCTTCTCTGTCCTATTTTTGTATTTCAGTTCTTTGGGAAGAAGGGCATTTTGAAAAATTGACAGACTGTCAAAAAAGGATTCAGTGAAAATTAAATTGCATGGACTTTGTCAGGAAATAAAGGGAATATGTAATTTGTTCCATGTAGGGCCTCTAAACCTTGAGCACCTCCTGTGTGTCAACTGGGAATGAATGGATTTGTAGTAATGATGACTAGAAATGTGAGCGTCGACATCAATAACTTATTACTGCATAAACCACATTTGAAAAAAAAGTCTCTTTGAGACAATATTACTTTGGCCGTTACTCAAATGAGCAGGAACAAATGAGGCATTTATACAGTTTTTTTTCCTTACTCAAATCAAGCTAAATCTCATTAAGAAATGAATCCACCAAAAAGAGCTTTTGCAATTAAAAATAACTTAGATAAGAGACAACCTATTTTACAAAAGAATATGTTCTATTTGCACTTAGCTATCATATAAAACAAAAATCAATTTTTCTGTTAAGGGTCCTTCATTCATAATTGAAGCAGGTTAGATCTAATTAATGGAAACATTATTTTTTTTTTCCACCAAGAAGTTCTATCATCAAACAAGGAAGTAGACTAGTGTAACCTAAGTCCATGGGATTTTTCAAAATGACCCCTCTTTTTAGGATGCTCATTCCATGTATGTATTTTTTTAAAAAAAATATATATAACACAGGGGGCACCTGGGTGGCTCAGTCCGTTGAGCTCAGCCTTCTGCTGGGGTCATGATCCCAGAGTCCTGGAATGGAGCCAGACGCCCAGCCCCCCACCCATCAGGCTCACTGCCCAACAGGGAGTCAGCTTCCCCTCCCCTTGTTCTTGCTCTCTCTCTCTCTCCCTCTTAAATAATAAATAAAAATTTTTTAAAAAGGGAAAAATACAGCTGCAGCTTAGCTGCCAATTGTGTACATGTCAGTTAGAAAAAACTTAATATGCTACTTTAAATCAAATGTAGGGATAAAGTGACTCAGCGCATTAAATCAAGTACAGAAAGCTGGGCAAGTGCAGAATGAAGCACTGTGGGCGGTCACGTTGGTTCTTAAGGCCCAATCAGCGGGTCCGCGAGCAGGATTCCTCCACCGTCCATCTCCAGGTGCCACTGTTGGAAAACGATGACTATGTTTTCCCAAAAAGAATATGTTAATTTTATTAGATTATGCTGGCACCTTCGTTGAAATCAATTGATTGTTTTTTTTTTAAAAAGATTTTCTTTATTTATTCGTGAGAGACACAGAGGGAGAGGCAGAGACATGGGCAGAGGAAGAGGCAGGTGGCCCACGGGGAGCCTGATGCTGGACTCGACCCCAGGACCCTCAGGCCACAACCGGAGCTGAAGGCGGACGCTCAACCACTGAGCCACCCAGGTGCCCCCAAATCAATTGGTTTATACGTATAGGTCTATTTTGAGACCCTGTACCCCTGCCTCTCCATCTACATGCTGACCTTTATGCTAATACTACCATAGTCTTGAATTTCTGTAGTTTTAAAAGTAAATTTAATAACTCATCTCACTATTCTTTTCCAGAAGCGTCTTGCCTATTCTGGGTCCTTGCACTTCTATATAAATTTTAGAATCAACTTGTCAGTGTCTGAAAAGAAGAGGTTGGGTTTTATTAGAGATTGTGCTGAATCTCCCGATCAATGAGAGAGAAAGGACATTCTAACTATTGACTTGACTAATTCATGAACGTGTTTCCCTTTTTCACAGCTTCTGTGCCTTCTCTCAGCAATGTTTGGAAGTTTTCAATGTAGAGGTTTTAAATGTCTTTCATTAAATGGATCCCAAATACCTCACATTTTTGATGACTTTGTGTTTTAAAGTCTAAGTTCCAGAGGTTTATCGCTGACCTACAGAATGCCATTGGTCTTTCACGTTGGCCTTTCATACTGCAAGCGTTCTAAAATTGTGTTAATGCAGGATTTTAAAAAATATTTTAAAAATAATTTTCCATGTGGATGAATACGGTGTCTGCAAATAGAACTCTTTTTTACCTCTTGGTTTTCAGTATGCAGCTTGCCTTCTCACCCAGCTAGGACCTTCAATACCGTAAACGTGATGCTGTTACCTTCTGTTCCTAATCTAAAGAAAAAAACATTCAATTTTCCACTGTTGTTATGATGTTCATTGACGGTTTCTTGGAAGATGCTCTTTATTGGGTGAGAAAATTTGTTCCTATTTTTAGGTTTTGAGGCTTATTAGCAGTGGGTTTTGGATTTTAACTGTTGGAACAATCATGTGATATATGTTCTTTATTCTGTAAGTGTGGCTATTTACATTAACTGATTTTTTTAAATGTGAAACTAACCTTGCATTCTCTGTCATTTTGCTTTATCTTTGTATTATCCTTCACATATATAGCTGAATTTGATTTTCTAATATTTTTGAAGATTTTTCTGTCTAGGTCATGAAGGATAGTGGGAGAAGTTTTCCTTTTGTGTAGTATCTCTCTGGCTTTGGTATCAAGATTATGCTGGCTTCATGGAATGGGTTAGAATTTTTTTTTTTCCTCTGCCTCTCTTTCTAAACAAAAATTTGGATTAGTTGGTATTATTTTTTTTCCTTAAATATTTGATTATATTTATGAGTGAAAGCAACTTGGTCTGATGTTTTATTTGGGGAAAGATTTATTTTATTAGAAATTTCATTTGTGGGATCCCTGGGTGGTGCAGTGGTTTAGCGCCTGCCTTTGGCCCAGGGCGCGATCCTGGAGACCCGGGATCGAATCCCACGTCGGGCTCCCGGTGCATGGAGCCTGCTTCTCCCTCTGCCTGTGTCTCTGCCTCTCTCTCTCTCTCTCTCTGTGTGTGACTATCATAAATAAATAAAAATTAAAAAAAAAAGAAATTTCATTTGTAAAATAATTTTAAAAATAATTATACGGTTATTCAGATTTACTATTTTTTCTTGTTTTAAAATTGGTAAATTGTGTTTTTCAAGAAATTTTCTATTCAATCTATCAAATTTATTGTCATAAAATTCTTCATAATATTCAGTTAGATGTTTCATGCCTATAATACCTAAAATGATATCCTTGTTTTTATTCTTGATATTGATACTTTTTGCTTCTTTTTTCCTAATTAATGTTGTAAAAAGTTTATCAATTTTATTACTATTTGTAAAAGCCAACTTTTTACTTATCACCTTTTCTACTTATTTGAGTTCTGTTATTACCTTTACCTCTTTCATCTCATTTAATTGATTTCGCTTTGTTTTTCTAGCTTTTTAATATGAACTATTAGATTATTTTACATCTTCCTTTTCTAATAGAAGCATTTAAAACTGAATTTCCTTCTAGATGCTTTTTCAGTTGACATGTAATGTTTTCATTTTCCTTCATTTTGAAATTTTCTTTAATTTCCCTGGTGATTTCTGCTTTCATTTAAATGTTATTCAGAAACATCGTAATTAAGTTCCAAATAAATTGGGGGTGACTTTCTATGTATTTCATTGTTTTGATTGTAATGGTCTCAGAGAAAATATTCTACAAGTTATATATTTTGAAATCTATTGAGGCTAATGTTATTGTACAGCATATAGACCATTTTGGGGATGTTCCAGGAGCTCTATGTATTCCAGAGATTTTGGGTGTAGTATTCTATAAATGTCAATTAGGACAGTTGAGAGCCTTGTTCAGACTGTTTAAATATTTACTTATTTAATTTTGTTTTTTATTTTTTCTATCCATTACTGAGAAGATATATGAAAATTTCCAATTGTGTTGTAGATTTTGTTTACTTTTCCCTTAGTTTGCCATTGTTTTTGAAATTCTTTTGCTAGATCAATATATATTTAGGACTTCTGTTTTCCTTATAATTTATCTCTTACTATTATCAAATATCCCTCCTTATCTCTTGCAATACTCTTTGACTATTATTAATATGGCCATTCCAGCTTTCTTTAGTGTTTTCAACCTTTAACTTTCAGTCTATATGTCTTTTTATATAAAGTGCATCATTTGGAGCCACTGTTCAGTTGGGTCTTGTTCTGTATCCAGACTGACACCTCTGTGTCTTAATTGAAGTGTTTAGTCAATTTACGCTTAATGTGGCTGGGCTTATGTCCGTCACTTTGCCATTTCTTCTCCATTGTCTCTTTTGCTTTCCTTCTCTCCCTTTATTTCCTTCCTGCCTTCTTTGAGGTTAATTCAATATCTTTCAGTATAAAATTTTATTGTATCTATTCCTATTCTTTTTTAACTGTACATCTTTAGTTTTGTTTTTGTTTTTGTCTCTCTAGGCTCAACAATGTGCAGCTTAACTTACCAAAGTCTACATGAAGTTAACATTGCAAGACTTCCTACTTCCCATTTTTGTCATCTCTGACACTTCCCATTTCCCACTTGATAAATGTAGTAAACTTATAACAGAATGATGCCATTTACCCACCTCCCCATTTTTGTACTATTATCTTCACATTGTTCTTTTCAGAAAATGTTATAAACACCACCTTCCAATGTTATTATTTCTGCCTATAGAGTCAGTTGCTTTTTAAGGAATTTATGACAAGAAAAAGTAGTATGTTATATTTACCCCTCTCTCCTCCATTTCCAGTGCTCTGTATTCCTTCCAATAGACCTGAGTTTTCACCTGCCATTATTCTCTTGCATTCTGGAGAACATCCTTTTACATTTCCTTTTTTTAAATATAATTTAAGTTTTTATTTTTATTCACCTTGAGTATCCTAGTTATATTGGCTTTTACATTTCTTGTAGTGCAGTCTTGCTGGTAATGAATTCCGTCAGATTTACCTTATTTGAACATGTCTTTATTTCATTCTTGTTTCTGAAATGTATTTTCACTGGATACAGAATTTAGGGTTGATGATTTTTTTTTCCTCTTAGCATTTCAAAATTTCTTCTATTCTAGTTTCCATTATTTCTCATGAGTAATAATCAGCTATAATTTGTGTCATTATCAGCTGCCAGTTGATTATTTTCCCCCTGCATGTAATGTGCCTCTTTTCTCTACTTTTCAAATGTTTCTCTTTATATTTGCTTTTTAGTAGTTCAACCCCCTGGTGTAGTTAGATATTCTCTTTGTATTTATCCTATTTGGCTTTTGCTGAGCTTATATTATAGGTCAATGTTTTTCATCAAAATTCAGAAAAATTTTTCCATTATTTCCTCAAATACTTCTTTGCTACATTCACAATTTCTCCTAGGACATACATGTTAAGATTATTTTCCTGTCATCAGGGCATCTGGCTCAATGGTTGGACATCTGCCTTTGGCTCAAGTCATGATCCTGGAGTTCTGGGGTCAAGTTCTGCATCAGGCTTCCAGAGGGGAGCCTGCTTCTCCCTCTGCCTAGGTCTCTGTCTCTCTCTGTGTGTCTCTCATGAATAAATAAATAAAACCTTTAAAAAAAAGATTGTTTACCTGTCATCTAAGAGGTCACTATTGCTCTCTTCAGTTTTCTTCAATTTTCTTGCTATTCTTTAGATTGGATAATTTCTATTGACCTATCATCAAATTTACTGAGTTCTTCATTGATCTCCAATCTGCTAAAAGTTGTTTTAGTGCTTTTCTTTTTCATTTCACTTACTTTCTAGTTTTAGAATTTCAATTTGGTCCTTTTATTATTTTACATTTCCATTTTTCTGCTAGGGATCCTTTTCAGATTGTTCATAAATACCATATTTTAATATTTTCCCTATCTTTCCTTTGAGTTCTACAATAGTTCCTTTAATATCTTGATTTGCTAAAGACGACATTAAGGCTATCACATGGCTGGTTTCTTTGGCTGCTTTCTTGCATGACTGTGGATCACATTTTCCCATTTCTTTGCATATTTTATAATTTATTCTTGTATACTAAACAATTTAGATAATACATTGTAAAGAATATGGATTCTCTTATCTTCTAAGTGTCTTGATTTTTGTTGTAGTAAAGAAATTTAATTATTCATGAAATACCTTGAACTTGTGTAAACATGATTTTCACTTGCTTAATACAGATCAAAACAAAAGCATAAGGTGTTTGCCAAGATGCTCCAACTTGCCCAAATTAAAATTCCTCCAAATTTTATGTTCTCTGAGGCTCTTGTCAGGGCTTGACTCTTGGTTTTATTAGACAGGTCTAGAGTAGTCCATACTAAAGATTACAACATCTTTTTTTTTTTTTTTTTTAAGATTACAACATCTTAACTGGATTCCTGTAATACTCCCAGTGTTTAAAAG
This sequence comes from Vulpes lagopus, assembly GCF_018345385.1. Taxonomy (NCBI): domain Eukaryota; kingdom Metazoa; phylum Chordata; class Mammalia; order Carnivora; family Canidae; genus Vulpes; species Vulpes lagopus. The sequence continues at coordinate 95,855,738 of NC_054824.1, read as the reverse complement.
GTCTTTTTGCTTGAAGCAGACTCTGATTTCCAGCACTATTCAACTTCTAATGTTAAATTCTAAGTTCTATCTAGCTGTTTTCTGGTAAGTCTTATGGAAGTCTTGCTTTGCACATGTGCAGCCTAGCCCTTAATGAAGGACTTGTCTTGATCCCCCAGAGTTCTGCACATTCCTTGCACATCTTCTTGTCCCTTGGGTTCCAGCTGCTTCAGCTACCCTTAACCCTGATTTCTACATTCTCAGTTCAGTAGGACTTCCATATTCTCTCTGAATTCCAGCTCACTGTGCCAAGGTCAGGAAATATCTCCAGACTGAAAACTGGGATGATCGTTGAGACTCATGAGCTTTCCCTTCCCTCAAGGTTTGTAGTATTGCACTCCCTGTTATCTAATGTCCAAACAGTGGCCTCATACGTTGTGTCCAGTTTTATAATTTTTTATGACAGAAGCGAGTGATTAGTATTATTTACTTCATCATATCTAGAGGCAAAAGTCCCCTTTACTTGGATTGCAATAAAATCCTGTTTTCCTTGCTTTATTAACTGTTGACCTGAGTGAGTTATTCTCTTTCTTTAATTTGTTTTTCTCTTTCACGGCATTACTATTTCTGAAATGTATGGTGATTCTTGATTGCATGTCTAAAACAAAGTCACAATAGGAAACTTATAACACAGTTGAAATAGGACAATCAGAGGAGAGTTAATTTACAAAGGTGTGGGCATAGGGGAACCTCAGAAATTTTTATTTTTAAGTAGAATAAGTCTATACTGGTACTATATACTGATACTATACTGGTATACTGGTACTTGTAAGATATTTAAACATGGGAATTGTGGGTACCTAGGCTTTCTGCCATGCACAGTGAGGAAGAATAATTAGGCCAGCATTCATAAACATGGGGAGAGGGAGAGGAAGATGGACAGAGAGAGAGACAGAGACAGAGAGAAATTCCTTATTGTGGTCAATGGTCTGACTGTAACTGTTCCAGCATCTGTATATTTCAGAGGTCTGTTGGTTAAGTGCCATTGTTGGAGCTGACCAACAAACACTCTTGATATTCCTTGAGTTAGTTTAACCTGGTTGTATCACTTTCCACAAGAAGAGTTCTATTACTGACAGTAAAGGAATAAAGGTTTGAGAGAAATGAAGATGGATTTAAGAGAATTTATTCAATATGAATAGGGCAATCTAAATTTTGTTAAATTTTTTTTAAGGAATTTAGACCCCAGTACTTGCTGTTTCGCTTAAGATAAAAAGATTAAGTAAGTGTACCTTTTAGGTTTTTTCATTCTTTCCCATATCCATCAAAAGGGAAATGTTATCTGAAAGTCTGTATGATATAAGCCCCACCTTTTTGTTTTTGTTTACTTCAAATTTCTCAGATTTTAGTTAATCAACTAAATAGGAATGGAATGTATCATTAAGTGTGCTGGTTCATCAACTAAGATTTCATCAGTATTTCATATCCTATGCACTGTGGTCCAGAGCTGTGCTTGATTAAAATCTTAAACACTCCACATATTTTAAATGCTTATCCTAAAAATGATTTCACTTATAATCTTATACAAAGTATGTCTTAGCTCTTAAAAGAATATTGTTTTTTTAAAAAATTAAAATTCAATTAGCCAGTATATAACACATCATTCATCATTGTGTTAGCCAATATATAACACATCATTAGTTTCAGATGTAGAGTTTGATTATTCATAAAAAAATGAATACAAAAAAAATACGAGCTTTATCACTACTTATGGAACAAAGAGTTACGGTGGTTAATGATTCCTAAATCTATCAATACTAAGGAACAAAGCACTTGGGATTTCCTGTTCAGGAGTTGAAGGTGGTTAATTATTACATTACCTATCTTCATACAGAATAATTAGAACTTAGGATAGAAGCTGTCACATAAAGTATTTACCTACTTGCAAAAAATTTTTAAAGGGATTATGCTTTCAAACATAAGCAAGGCATAGCGTATTCATTTAATACTTATTAATTTGCTATATTTAAATAAAAACTTACACAACTTTAAACCATGAATGTAATGTTCCTTCTTTTTAAATTTTTATTTATACTGTTTATATGAACAGGATATGGTAATGAGATGAGGGGATGCATTAAACAAGACAGAGCCAAATTTTATAGCTTGGTTAGGGGAAGGAAAACACTAGAGCTTTTAAAATAAGACTTACAATGAATGTTTATGGAAGTAGATTCAGGCAAGGCTGTTAAGTAACTGTATGCCTTTAACTCACCAAAGGGAAATAAATAATTTTATCCATCATGGTGAAAAACTAGCCGATCCAAATGTATATTCACATTATTTATTACTCATGAATTTAATCAGAAAATTAGTATATATTGAGGATTCTGGCATCTAATTTATGTCTTGGTTTGGTGGGCATGCAGGGCATTAGAGAAAACAAGTATGGTTTCTGTGGGGGGTTGGGAATATGCAAGATGTGCAACTAATCCACCTACATTTGCTAGCACGAAGTCCTTGCCTGTAAGCCATTTTTAGCTCTTCCTATATTTCCTTTTATTATTAAACAATGAGAACCAAAGCATCTGTCTGGAAATATACATTTTGGGAAAGTCTACATAAGGCAAATTCATTCAAACATACTGTGTTATTTGCTCCTAAGACATTTTTTTTTCTACTTTGTTTTTATTATCTTGTCTTGGCTTGCCAACAGCCTCAGTGCTAGATATTTGGTTGCCTTGTGCAAATCTTGGTGTTTGAGTATGTGTGTGTATATGTGTGTGATGGGGTGTTGGGGAGTGTGAAGTTGAAGAGTGGTTACAGGATGATGAATTACTTTTTATTGAGGAGGTACATAACACTAAATCATAGGTAATTCCACAGTTGCCAGCATCCTGTCCAATAGTGTTGTGTCTAACCAAAGCTAGAAAATTTTCCTCCTGAAAACATTCTATCTCACACTCATGTTAACCCTAAACTGTTCCACCATTTACCATAATCACTGGTGTCTGGACCCCATCAGTCCTTACCCAAGTGTGAGTGGACTCAGTCTGCAAATCCTCCTTTTAATAGTTGCCCTTCTTTGGAAACTTCTGGGAATCGGTTTCAGTTTAAATCATGGATCCTCAGGGTATGAATCAGATGCAGGCAGGTTCTTCATCGCCAACCTTCCTCCACTAGAATTTGGCTTTCATAGTTTTCTTTGATAACCCTCAGAGGTTTACCAGGGAGTTGGGCAAATACTTTGATAAACAGTGCTCTTTAGGAGCATCGAAACTTCAAGTGATCCTTTTTTGTGTGGAGTATTCTTATAAATGAGTACTGAATGCACTTCCATCCCTAACAGGAGATGGAAGAAATAAATAAACCACTCACAAAATGGCCTAATGAGGCATTGACTTTAAGCTCAAATGACCAGACTGTGACCTTTGCCAAAAAGAAGAGGTGGACACCAGCCTTAGGCCAATAGTTAAAACTTTAAAGTACAATGCATGGCAAGGATGGAAGGGAGCCCCCAAAAGAGGAAAATGTTGAAAAACTTTAAGCCACAGTGGATCTGAATTATATTACTGGCACTCTTGAGAAAGAGTCCTCTGCTCTTCTTACACTTTTTTACCATGAATCTATTAGGGAATGATCTTAGTAAAAACTCAATTATGCATTTTTATTCCTTGGTTGTTCTTCTTGTCTATATTCCAACAATCAAGCCATGGCCACTCCTTTCTGATTGTATCCATGTTGTTTACATGAGCATTATGTACCAGACCCAGCTACACTTAAATTCTCCATACAACACAAGGTTAGGTGGAGTCATTTTCCCTGAGCTCTGCAGGCTTCTCCTCAAGGTTTTAAATGCATCTCAATTTAACAGCCTCTCTCTCTGAAGCATAGTTACTTATAATTGCCCACCGCACTGTTAAGCTCTCCTATGCGCCTGGCCCTAGGCGGTGGCATGGGGAGATATTAGTGAGGGAGATGCAGCGAATTTTCACCCTTATTCTCACCTCTTAAGCTGCTTCTCCACCAGTAAAGTCAGTCTGTTCCAGGTATTCACAAAGGAACAGCCAGTCCTTCCTTCATCCCATCCTCACACTCCTATGAGCTCTCATCTGACTCACCAAAGCCCTGATTCTTTGTCTTTCAATATCCATGGCTGGCACCCCGATTTTATTTACGCATATTTCCCAACTTCCTCTTTTGCCCTATCAGCCACGCTCTGCAAACTGCTTTGATTGTGGCATTATGGATAATTTCTAGGTAAAGCAATCCATAGCTATCTTCCCTGAAGGGGAGAGAAAATGAAGAGTGACTATTTCTAGCTCAGGAGCAAGAGAAGGAACTAATATTTGTGACTAATGTGTGTCAAACACAGATATGTGCATCACTTATATTATTATATTTAACGTAGTAGCAGAAATGTATGCAATATACTATGGCAAGTGAAAGAAGTATAAATAGCACAAAAGGATAACATAATAGGAAGAGTTATTTGCCCTACTGAGCATTGAGGGCATGGCTGGATAGCCTTCATACATGAGGTGAGTATTTTGGTGACATAGAAAGATGGTGCTGGCCAAGTTCTGGGTAGTCATAGCATGCCAGATTGCCTTGTAGCTTCTCCTACTTCTGTCCTCTGGTTCATTCCATACACAGCACCCAGAGAATATAAACCCACTAGATAATTTTCCTTTGGAATAGACCCTTAAATCTCTTCAGTGGTATATAGGGACATAGATCTGGCCTATGCTTCTACCCTTCTAGATTGGCAGCCACTCTGGAAAACTGTGTGGAGGTTCCTCAAAGAGTTAAAAATAGACCTGCCCTACGACCCAGCAATTGCACTGTTGGGGATTTACCCCAAAGATTCAGATGCAATGAAACGTCGGGACACCTGCACCCCGATGTTTCTATCAGCAATGGCCACAATAGCCAAACTGTGGAAGGAGCCTCGGTGTCCATCGAAAGATGATGGATAAAGAAGATGTGGTTTATGTATACAATGGAATATTCCTCAGCAATTAGAAACGACAAATACCCACCATTTGCTTCAATGTGGATGGAACTGGAGGGTATTATGCTGAGTGAAATAAGTCAATCGGAGAAGGACAAACAGTGTATGTTCTCATTCATTTGGGGAATATGAATAATAGTGAAAGGGAATATAAAGGAAGGGAAAAGAAATGTTGGGAAATATCAGGAAGGGAGACAGAACATAAAGACTCCTAACTCGGGGAAACGAACTAGGGGTGGTGGAAGGGGAGGAGGGCGGGGGTTGGAGGGGAATGGGTGACGGGCACTGAGGGGGACACTTGACGGGATGAGCACTGGGTGTTTTTCTGTATGTTGGTAAATTGAACACCAATAAAAGTTAATTAATAAATAAATAAATAAATAAATAAATAAATTCAGTTCTAGTTACTCTTCCTTCACTCACCTCATGCCAGCCATGTTGACCTTCTGGGTTCTTAAAAGTATCAGCCATTTTTCAGCCTCGAAGACTTTTTACATGCCTTCTGTATGGCATGTCCTTCCCAACCCTTGCTTAAAAAGTGGATGCACTCTTGGACTTCATAAGCTTGTGTATTCGGCTGATTACCAGATCAGAAGCACTTCAAACAAGTTCTGTTCTTCAAGTACAAGAAATTCTTATCTGACAACCTGGCTTGATAAGCAATTTCATTTCCCAAGGGCTTACTTGTTAAATTGAGACCTTCTGTTTCCCGCAGAAACATTTTTAGCAAGTGAGAGGGTTGAGTTTACCTAGGGAGTGGGCTTGCTTATCGTTCTGGATATTGTTTTTGGTCTTTAGCTTATCTTTGATACTTAGACTTGAAAGTTACATTATGAATGTTGTATATGTGACTGGTATGGACTTTGAATTTTTGATATCCAGTTATTATTGCCAAATTTTATGTAACTATTAGCTGTTATCAAATAAACAATGAATTAATCACATTTACTATAACAGAAAATAATATAGGGATATTGCCTGTCTGTTTCCCTGAATGACCTGAATTTTGGAGACCATTTTACAGTGGGGACAGCTTAAGAGTAAGCTGTCCAGGAGGACTTGGTTTAGCTGTGGCTATTTCTCATGTGTCATATACTTTTTTTCTACTCCTGCTTGAAAACACCATTCGCTGTTATTTGGCAAATAGACATCTTGGGATGGAGGTTGGGACAGAAGAGGATGCATAACAAAGCAAGTGATTTTAACAGAGGGAGAAATCTGATGGGCAAAGGAAATGATTACTGGGTGACTTCTGTGGGAGTTTGGGATTTGTCAGGGCTGATCTCAGGGGCTCAGTGATGGTAAGAACAGGTGGGATGGGCCAGATGATCAAACAGAAACAGAAAATCCCATAGGACAGGCTGAGTGGGGACGTAGATCTGAATTAGTCAAAGCATCTTGGGATCCACAGCCCTTCAGTACAAACTCTCACCCTTCTTTCTCCCTCCTTTGTCCCAATGACATATTAAAGGCAATCATAAGCTCATCAAAGAGGAAGAAGACTTTCAAGGATTTAGGGCTTTGTGTGTGGAGGAGGGAGTGAGTTAAGGGTGAGAGAGGAGGGTCTTACTCTTTGGCCAGACATCATAAAACAAGACACCTGTTATAGTGTGCAGTGGTATCTTCTAGTAAGATCAGGAAAGGCCATTAGCTGATAATCGGGGAAGAATACGTAAGTCCATTTTGCAGCATTTTTAAAAAGTTTGCATTATACTTAAAAGAAAGGCTGAGAATAACAATCTTCACTGGGTGAGTCTTGAATAGGGAAGCTCGACTAATGGGAAATGCAAAATTTATGACATCTGTTATGAAATAGACTGGGTAAAAAACCATTCTCATATAGACCAGAAATGAGCCTTAATAGAAAGTCATATACCAAAAATATCATCCAGTAAGACTACATCTTAGGAAAAGAAAGTTGTCATGACTTGAATTCATTTCTCACAATGTCCAGCTCCACATTCATATTTCTCATTTGTCAAGAAATCTCTTCCATGTTGGTGGTGGCAGCTGATTGAAATATAAACTGTTTAAAATCAACTTGTACAAATTTATACTCACTCAGGGGAGACCCACAGTACTGACCCATCAGATACCTCCGAAGCATGCAAACAGAGTGGATATATAGCAGAGAGTGACTGTATTTTGAATGGATGTTAAATTAAGTAATAGTAGGCCATTTAAGCACTGCATTTGCCAGAAATCAACAATTTGAATTTTCTGTTTGGACTTAAACTATGAATGGCAAATGGAGCTCAAGGAAAGGAATTAGTATGGATATTCGATAAATACAAATGACATGAGCCCTTTGTTCTTGGGTTGACTAAAGACATCTACTTTGTATATAACTTTCCAAAGAATTTGAATAATTAAAAAAAATGTCAAATAGCTTTCCACAAGTCTTAAATCTAATGCCCCTCTATTCGATTTGAGTTTTTTTTTTTTTTTAGGAGCTTTTTTTTTTTGGTAACTCTGTCCTTGTACTATGGAATCATGGCTTTCGGAACCATAAGATATAAGGTTATGAAAGAATCTTATAAATTATCTAAAATAATAGAAGGAATTGTCTACTAGTTCTTAAACTTGACTTGTTAAGAATCACATGTGCCAAATCTACTGAATTAAGCTTTGGGAATGGAACAATGCCAGATATTTTAAAACATTTCTCAAGGTGATATTGATTCAAATGATGAAAGTCATGACCATTCTACAGAGAGATACCTCAGTTTGAGAGATGATTAACAACCTAGCCAAGATTACAGAGTTGGTTTGGATGAGTGTGAACTAAAACCAGAACTTTGGGCTCTCAGCTCAGTGAGTATTCTTCCTAAGATATCAACAAGCTAGAATTTAAAATATAAATTTGTCATCATTGTGAATGTACTAAATTCCATTCCACTGACTTTTACACTTTAAAGTGGTTAGTTTTATGTGAGGTGAATTTCACCTAATAAAAACAATATTAAAAAGTACTAATTTTATTTTAATCAGCACATAAGCAGGTTAATTTTATAAATATCACGTAGAACGGGAACCACATGTTATGTCTGGCTAGTGCTACAGCTAATAGGGAGATTGTTGCTATGTATCATTCAAGCTACTAAAACCACTTTCTGGTCTGTACGATGAGGGAATGGGGATGATAATGTCTTTGTTGTTGTATTAAATTAAAGCTTTGAAAGAAACTGTATGCAGTGTGCCTGGCATATGGTAGGTGGTCATGGCTAACTATGCTTTAGGATATACAGCATATCATGTGCTATTTTAATCCTCTCATCTTGCCTACCACGGTGTCTTATATATAGCAGGTAATTAGTTATTTATTTATTGACTCATTGATTAATAGACACAGAAATCACCACAGCCTCTTGCTGGGTGAAAATAACTTTCTTGGAAATCTCAGTTTGAGAGAGAGCTCAGCAAATTCCATTTACTCCATATGTGACTGTTCTGCTTTCCTGAGTCTGATTAGGTTACAAGTTGTAAGGGCAGGGCTCATTTTGGGGTAATTACAGCATTAAATGCACCCAGAAGGCTATTATACACTGGCCATATCCAATGCATATAATAAATAATTAATTGGACAAATAAATAAATAAAAATTACAGCTCATAAAAGTGCCTCATTAACTTGCCCAATACTAGTCTGGCTCTTGCAATTAATTTTAAACTCTCTTGTTTCTCCTTTATTAAGTAAGCTGAAATAAAATAGAAATGATATAATTGTTTTTGCTTTCTCATTAGGAGAAATACTCATGTAGGCTTAGTTCTCACAGCACACAGAAAATGAGACTAGATGAGCCTCATTCAATGCACAAATAATAGAATTCTGAACAATAATGGAATCCCTGTTATTTTTCCACCTTTATTCCACATATATTCCAATGTGAGTCCCATGAATTTAGGAAAAACACTTAGTCATTACTGAATCATTCCAGGGGAAAAATTAGAATCCACTCCCTTTCTAATGACTATTGTTTTGTGAGGTTTCCTTGTTATTAAGCCAATCTCTTTTCTTTTTGTGGGGAAAGTGCACACAGGCACACATGCTATAGGTTCATCTTTTGGCTTATATCTTCTTTCCCCAAATTCCTGGCATTGTATAGTCAAAGGATAGATTATGAGAACTCAGAGATGAAGTTTGCTAATAGAGCTTCCAGGAAAATCACTAAGCCAATGATTCTGTTTTATGAAAACCAACTGACAGCATCTTTAGAAAAGTAGACATGATGTGATCTGTTTGGGGGGAATTTTACAGATCTTAAGGGTGTGTGCTCGTGGAAGTAGAAACTTTGGGAGAGATTACTCTCTTTAGTACTAGATTTATAAACTCTACTATAGGAAGTTATAGGTACTCAGGCGGAGAACACACTCCACCCCAACCCTGACACTGTTGATAGAACATTGATTATCTATGTAGGAATGACTCTTTCAAGCACATTGCTTTTGGGTTCCTGAGAGCTTCAAATACAATTCAATAATTATTATTTTTCTAATCCAAATATCAGTACAGTGAACAAAGTCCCATGTAATTTATCTGAAAGGATTTTGCCATGATTAAAATGAGCCATGAACAAATGCTTTGTACATAATTTCATTTTGAATTGGCAGTGTGGCATAGTGCGAGGAGAATTGGACTAGAAATCAGGAGAGCTCATCAAGGCCAGAATATTTTCCTATGAGCTGTGTGTGAGGTTTAATCTAACATTCAACTTGACTGGGCCACAGGGTATCCAGGCATTTTATGAGACAGTTTTCTTGGTGTATTGGTGAGGGTGTTTTTTTTTTTTTTTTTTCCAAAAGTATTTGAATGAATAGACAGAGTAAAACAGGTGGGCTCCATCTTATCAGTCAAAGGCTGGAATAGAGCAAAAGGCTAAGCCTGTTTCAAGTAGGAGGGAATTTCCTCCTGCCCCATCAGGGGCTGGGACATAGTTTTTCCCCTGCCTTCAGTCTTGAACAGAAAAATCAGCTCTTCCTGGTTCCAGAGCCAACCAGCATTTCACTGGAAATACACCCTTTGCTGTCTCATGTTTCCCACTTGCCAACCATAGACCTTGGGACTTACCAAGCTCCACAACTGCATGTGCCAATTACTGCATTAAATTTCTCCATCCCTTTCTTGTAGCTCTATCTCCCTTATAATAACAAATTTTCTGTCATCTATTTATCTATCTATGCATCCTGCTGGTTCTGTTTTCCTGGAGAACCCTGAATAACACTGTGACCTTGAGCCAATTCACTCAGCTTTCTAAATCACAGGTTTCTTTAGAATTGGTCAGTGTAGGTCCATTATAGCCCCAAGGTCCAATCTGGTTCTTAAACTTATAATTTATATGACATTTTGGGGCTCCCTCAGAGAGATGTTTTTGCTTCATTATCCCTGGGAAGAAAATAGGATACATTTTATTTCTTCTTCTTTTTTTTCATTTCCCTATTTTCTTTAAAGCCTAACTCCTCCTTCTTGGTGTTCTGTCTTAATCTAGGCCACCCTGTGGACAGAACAACATTAACAGTCAGGGGAACATGACTGGCTATAACCAGCCTCTCTCTAAGCTGGTTGGCCAAAGGAGAGGTTTTCTCGCAAATAGAATAGCTGGTGACAGGTTAAGTCTATCGGAAAAAGCAGCAGGTTCATACAAACATTGTGGTCCTCAGTGAAGGAAGCAGTGAGGAAGCACTGGGCTGTGGGTGGGTGAATTTCCTGTGATTACTTGCACGGCTGTGCACAAACTCTCCCTGGTGGGGACTATTCCAACCTGATGTGTCTCCTCATGGTTGGCAGTTGTAGAGTGCAGTGGAACAATCAGTTCCTTGGTGATCTTCCAAGGTGAGCAAGGTCAGTTTTAAACAGCTTTGCTGTCAGGCAGCTTCATATTTTACTCCAGTCTCCTGACCTCACAAATCTTGAGGCTGGCACTGAAGTCAATGAGTCCTCTGCAGCCCCAATTCCCCACAGCTGCTTCTCTCCTCTTACAAACATGCCTCGTCATGGCTCTGCCAACCCACACAGGTTTTCAGGGAGCAAAACTGCAATTAGTCAGTGCAGCCATAATTCAGCTCTAATAGAGTATTTGCTTTCACCAAGTGTCTTTTTTTTTTCAGTCCCAAATTAAGCCCCCACCAAAAGAAAATAGCCCTTTGAAGGTTCGTATGACATCACAGAGCTAATTTTGAGCTTTGTCAAATGGTTGTCATAGGAGAATGTGAGGTTATACAGTCATTTGCTTATTAGCATTTCATCGAAAACATTACCATGTCCAATTGACTTAATTCGCCTCATGGTATAAATATTGAAAATTTCCAAGCTCTCATTATATCTCTTGCCCCCATTTTATTCTTCCCATCAGACCAAAAAAAGAAGGAAAAAAAAGAATGTGATCCACGAAAGTGTTACTCTTACTTAAAGGAAGGAGAAGCCTGAAGAGGAATGGTTCATGAGATGACAGGTGTTCCAAAAAGGAAATAGCTACAAAATAAGACTCTTAAGTAACAGTGATGGTCCCAACTACAATTATATCCAGCACTTCAAGTAAATGAGCTAAATAGCAATGTTGTTTGCAAATGGATGCCTATCAATGTGTAATAGGCTACTTGAAGACATTTACCATTAGGGCATAACTCTTTTTGGGGTTCCTGTTGAGCAGATCCTAGTTTGCTCCCTACGTGTCAGTGCCCTCTTTATGTCAGCAGCAGGAGATGAGACCCTCCATGGAAATAATCCTGGGAAAAGAGTGAAGAGATCTGCTTTCTACTTCTGGTTCTTGAACCATGGACCAGCACGGCTCTAAGGGACCTGTCTGGACAGATGGGACATTTCATGGGTCAGCTCAGAAGTGGCCCAAGTTCTTTGAATTTAGTTAATGGCCAGAGCTTGAACCAGAAGGATGAGGATAAGCAATTTCCTTGTCCAGTTCTTGAGTTACCTGGACAGTGTGTCCATTCTCTTCTGCTTGACCCCTCCATTGGTGGTGGTTAGGAGCAACTAAACATTAAAGACTTATGAGGAAAACACTTTATAATCAATGAAGTATTTTAATTTAAAAATTCTTAGATAGACGAGGCAGGTGGTGTTCCATATATAATGCTATGGGTTGTTTTCCTATTTCCCTTTTGTATGCAGCAGCCGTAGAATAAATAGAACAGAGTCCCGAGCAATTATGAACCTAGCAATGCTTGTCTTCGGTTGCTCTGACAGAAAAGAACGTAGAGACGTGTGGTTATTGTGCTGTATTAAAATGTACCTGTGCACTAACGAATGGGGAGAGAATTGCCCTAGGAAATCTCTGAACTTTTCCAGGCCTCAATGTCCTCGTGGAGGAGGTAGGGAATTTAATAACTAGCCTAGAAGGTGCTTATTTTTGTTAGTGGCTTCTCACCACCGCATTGCTGGCCCAGACCTTCGTCTACTGGAACCTAAAATTATCTCCTTGGTCTTCTATCTCCTTCCTGGGCTTATCTGTTTCCCTTTCTAATCCCTCCCACTCTCGTTGCCAGGCTAATCTTCTGCAAACTGTGCTTTGACTGTGTTGCTTTGGTACTTCCAGAAATGCCATCTGTTTGCTGCCCTATCAAATCTAATATTAGTGGGTAAATTATACGAGCTTGTAGTGGTGGCATTTTCTGGGTTATCACCCATCAGCCAGCGGGATGGTATTTTCTCAGGATAATTAAAAGTACCAAGGGAAGGAGGAGGCTTCTCAGCGTCCCCAGTTTCCTAAATGAGATATTTCCCATTTTGGCCCTGGATATTAGAAATGGTTATTAGAAAATAATAGGAACGAGTAGTGTTTTTATGCTTTTTAGCTGCTTACAAAGCACTTTCACTGATATTTACTTATTGAGAATTTTATAAGGTCTTCCAGAATTGCTATGCCCTTTGGGATTAGAGGTCTGATGCATAAAGATAGGATAAGCAGAGGAAGTAGGGGTGAGGCATTTGGATTTACAAAAATATTTGTTTGATAGCGAATTGCTTTTTTAAAAAATTGGCCATGAGGAGACCTATAGACATCTCTCTCTTGGAGTGTGGAAAAAATATATACGTGAGAGAGAGAGAGTTTATTTCTCTAATATCTTGGCAAGGAAGAGAATTCCAGATGTACAGATACATAAGGGATCAACATGAATGTTAGTCAGCCCTCAGGAACCGGTGATAGCAAACCCTGTGTTCAGGTCATGCCACGGAAGGAGTTTGAGCTTTTCTTCCTCAAGCCAGTTTGAATGGCTTCATAGTTTTTCAGGTGACACAAAATTTCAGTGAGTGATGACAAAACTGAAAGCAGGGGAAAAGTAACACTGGAAATGAAAAAAAAGCATCAGTGGGAAAATGGAGAGCTGCAGGTTTTGCACCAGCACGTGGATGCCTATTTCTAAGAGTATATCGCCATCTAGTAAATCAGCCTAGAAATGCATGCACAGCCCAGGGCAACCAGGCCCTGAAATCCAAGCTTCCGGTTACAATTCCTTCAGGCACCTTTCTCGAAGCATCTGCACACACAAGGCAAGCAAAGCGACCTCTCCCAGCCTCCCCAGTGCTCAGGGCCCAGGTCCAGCTCACCTTCTCCCATCCATGTAGGATTATGTAACAGAAGACAGCAGCACACATTTAGATAGGAAGATGTGTCAAGACCTTCTCTTCATCTCTGGTGTCTACCCTTGGAAAACAATTAGTCAAAACTGCACATATTATCATTTGTCTGTTCTAAATAATTCAACTCCAGGCTGTTCATTAGTGAAAATATTTTGCATTTTCTGCTTTCATTTCTGTCTGGTAAAAGAAGTGGTCTGGTCACGCTCTTTGTGAGGAAGCATGGAAACCCTGGAATTAGAAACACCAAAACTGATAACCATATTTTTTCCCCTAAAGCCATGTCTTTAGTTTTTCTGTTGTTTTAAATAATCTCTTATTTCTTCTGCATTGGTTGTTTGCACAGAATGTTGGATCACTTGCTCTGTTTTTTTGTTGTTTTGTTTTTCATAAAGAGATTGCTAGCTTGATGAAAATATTGCACAGACTTTTGAGGCTTCTTGTCTATAGGGAGTTAATTACATAGGGTGGCATCCTGGCTTTTATATACCCCTTGCTAATCCTGATTTTTTTTTTAACCTGTGAGATGAGGACAACAACAGGGTGTATATCACTAGAATTTTAGGAGAGAGAAGTAAAGCAGAACTGCTAAAAATGTTAGCGATTATTGTTAATAATAAAAGTATAAAACAAATGCCATACAACAGAAATTGTTTAAGAAATAGTAGAAACAAAGAATAAAAACTAATTTCATCTTGCCACTCCCAGCAGATTAAAATGCTTCAGCCAAATGAATAGATGCAGAGGGAGGAGTACTATATTCCAAGACCAGGAAATCATCTATTTTTAAAATGTCATGTGATTGTATTTTTTAAAATTATTAAATTTTACTAATTATAAAAGTGATTAAAGTGCTTTAAAAACCTTGAAAATGCACCCCCATTCTTTTTTGTATACTTTCTTCCTTCCTTTTAAAAACCTATCCTCACTTCAGCCCTCCAAGTAACACCACCATTTCATTGCAAGGACTGCTTAGAATATTTTTGCTGAAGGATCATGAACCAAGGGTTTAGAGTGGAAAAAGAGGGAGGGAAAATTTTTGTTGTGGGAGCCTTGTCCATAGGGGCTGTCAGTCATATAATTATCAATTTCACTTCAGCCAGACATGGCAAGAGCCTGCCCTTTGGCCTCTAACATCCATTTTTCTTCTTTCCTTAAAGGCAATAGAACTTTTTGGCTAGCACATAACCATATGGCTAAACATGTCCTAGTTGCCTCCGGAAGTAAGTGTGTCCTTTGGGCTCAGGATGTATGGCAGGTCTTGGTCATGCCCTTGTGGAGAACATGTGCACCATCCTTCCCTTGCCTTTTTCTCTTTTTCTGCTGCCTGAGATGTAGATGATGATGGTGGGAAAAGAGCAGCCATCATGGGCTAAGAGGTGGAAGCTAGGTCTTAAAGAGAAGCAGAGCAGCGAGATAAAAGCAGCCTGGTTTCCCAGCTCCGCTGATGTTCCCTAACAGCCACGAAATGCCTAAACAGGCCTACAGATGGGAGGAAAGCCAGTCCCTATCTTACTTAAGCTGATATAGTTTTGAGGCTGTTTGTTACAGCCATCTAAGCCGTGTTACGTGAATTTTAACAGTCTCAAAGAGGAACGGACCCTAGAAAAATGCAAGTAAATTACAGATTTTAAGTATGAAGAATGTGCCACAAGTCACTATTTCCCAAAGACTCATCCTTTACAGATGTTGAAAAAGAGTTTTTTTTTTTTTAATGTATTCCAAGAAAAGAGTTCTCTTCTTAATGGTAGAAAAATTCTACTGTGTGGCACCAGGGAGGGGGAGATCCTGCTTTTTTAAAAAGAAGCTGTAAAGAGATTAACTCAGGGTAGTAGGGTGGTTTGGCTGGCACCCAAGTTTTATGCAGAGCAAAGAAACACCTCTACATATAAAAGAGAGGAAAAGAGCAGGGGCGAGATCTGAGCGTTGTGTAGAAAGAATCATGGAAAAACCATGGTAGACAAACCAAAGAAGGTCTCTAGGAGATAATAAAATATTAATTGAGGCTTATTAAGATATTTGCTGCCTGGATTAAAGCATAATTATCTATCTCCCCTAATAAGAGCTGACCATTATTAGACTCTTCCTGTGTGCCAGACATCGTTCTAAGGGCTTTATGTAGATAACACATGTAAGCCTTATACAACTCTCTGAGGCAGGTGCTATTATTATTCTATTATGTATTATATAATATATGTTATATTTTGGTTTTCCAGAGAAACTGAAGCCTAGAGAGATGAAATCCCTTGGCAAAGTCATACCTGATAGTAACATTTGGCATTTGAATGCATGCACTTTGCTCTAACAAATGTGTCTACCATCTTTATAAAATGCTTACTAAATCCTCCTCTACTAACCATTATTTTCACACTCAAGTAGAATTTGGACACACTGTTATATTTAGTTAACCAATAGCCATTAGTGTACTGAAGGCTTCCCAGTAAATAAATCTGCTTAGCTCAGTTTAATTCAGAATTTTCCAAACATAGTTGATCCCATAACTAATGTATGAAGCACTCTCTATCAACACCCCAAGAAGCTAGTGTTTCACTGAAACATACTTTTTGAAATTCAAGGGGAGTAAAATATATTGACCTCAGGGTCAGGAGGTCTACAATATGCTCTTAATTTGCTACGTATTTGATCGTGTTGCTTTGAGCAAGTCATTGCAGATTTCTGGGCTTCAATTTCTTGATGTAGGAAAATAGTGGTCTTGGACTTGCTGAAGAGAGATGGTCAGTGACATCTGAGCTTTAGAACCAGGCTTGTACTTGGGGTAAGCAGAAGCAGAGATCCATCTATGAAAAAGCTGAGTAACAAAGGGAGGAGTGGCTGGAAATATAAGCCATATCTGGGTAGTGGAGTTTATTCAGTGTAGGAATTAAGATTATGTCTCCCGTCATAGATTCACATTATGGATCCATTTTGGTAGGTTTCCAACAGTTAAACACAAAGTAAAACTCCCTTCATTCTGATCAGATTTCATGCTTTTTTACTTCTTTATTTTTTTCAGAAAAATTAAGATAGAAATACAATTAATTTCCCAATTTTGTTCTAATAAAATCATCCAATCATCATGATGCTGTGATGGATAGGTCATGATTTTTCAGATGTATATTCATTCCCTCTTCCTATATGTAACATATGTAAAATTTCTGTATGTATATATGCATAATTTTCCCTCTTTCTATAATATAACTTCTACAAATTCCTCACGATATGGGCTATCTTATAGATGTCTGTCTTTTGGAACTTATGTAACTAAATTCATCTCTGAGTGAGACCAGAATAAAAGAGAGATTTGTATATTAGATACAATTGATGTCCCCAGCCACTCCTCCTTACCACAGGGTCCCACTTGTCTACTCACTTGTCACTCTGGATCCCTCACTGCTCCCCAAATATCCCTACCTTTTCATGCTAAGCTTCTGAACATGCTCTTTTCTCTCTCTGGTCCGGGAAGAGACTCACCTTGGCTGTTATAATAATGTTTTGATACAGTTTAAGTTATTTGGTATCAATTCCTTACTGTCACTTAGGTCAGTTATTACGGCCATTATTAATCTTATTTTTTTAAAGATTTTATTTATTTATTCATGAGAGAGAGAGAGAGAGAGAGAGAGAGAGAGAGAGGCAGAGACACAGGCAGAGGGAGAAGCAGGCTCCATGCAGGGAGCCCAGCGTGGGACTTGATCCCGGGTCTCCAGGATCACACCCTGGGCTGAAGGCAGACACTTAACCACTGAGCTACCTAGGTTTCCCCCCATTATTAATCTTAAAGTTTAACTGAGGGAGGAAGAGGACTCAGTGAAAAGGAAAAAAAATTGATGGGACTAAGAAAGGAGATTCCTCTCCCAACTTTTCTGTTCAGAGATAACTTCAGCAATCCGCATTCAGAGCTAGGAGTTTAGAGGAGAACTACCCTTCATTGAGATCCACTTGAGGTGTAGGAAGGGGAAGGAGTGGGGGGGAAATGAGCAAGGAGAAAAGAATCTACTTTATTTCAGGTACTCTTCTTCCTAAATGGGCATACATGATTTTATTTTAGTTAATCCTCATAGGTTCACAGGCCTGTAAGGTTGGAATCACTATTTCCATTTCACTTGGAAGCATAGAAGACTCAGAAAGTGAATAACCCTTCTGAGGTTTTGTAGCTGATAATATGGTGGAGCTAGAATTCAAACCCGGGTTTTAAGACTTAATGTTTGCCACTCTCCATTTCAATAACTACTAGCTCTGCGTAATGCCTTCTTACAGGTAAGAGGTTCTGAGGTGGTAATTTTGGTCTCTTGATTTACAGTCCAGTGTTCTAGCACTGTTCCAAAACTGCTGTGTTTTGGATGGGAAGATACATTTTGTCCTGAACATTTTGGTTATGGCCGTCAACATTAACCATGGACTGAATGGCTGTTGGATTAATTTGGCACATGGCACTATTCATGTTTTTTTTTTTTTCTTGGAAATGATTGGAAAGGTTAAATAAATAATTTTTGGCTGTCAGGCAGAGACCAAACAGCATGGATTGCCTATCGATGAGTAATTCTGGATTTTAAAATTATTCTTGGTTCCATGCCTTGCTCTTTAGAATATATTGAACTACATATGGGCTAAGCTAGATGTTAGGCTAGGAATTTAATAAGCTGTATTCTAAAAGCCCTTGAGGCTCCAGGTTTTGAGCTATAATATTTAGAATTACGGTGATAAAATGTTACAAAATAAGGGTAATGGGGAGGGATAAAAGGGGAAGAAAGAGACTTTTATGATGTTGAGGTAGTTTCAAGTTTCAAGTAAAAATAAGCATCAGGTTGGTTGTCCTATAGCATCAGGCAATGACAGTATAAAAAAAGAACACTGTAATAACAACACTTTAAATGAGAAAATAGCTTTGCTTTATCTCACCCCGGTCCATATAAGATGTTTTATCTTTCCAGTTGACTGGATATATAACTTCTTAATAGAGTCCTCAATAACAATGACAACAGCAACAAAAATAGAAATCAGTAGAATATAAATGCTCGCAAATCCACTGAAATTCAAGTGGGTATGTGAAATGAAGGGTTAAATTCTTGACTTTAAATTTTCTAATAAACTTGGTAACAGGCTGTTAAAAGTTTATTAGCTTGATGTTGGTTAATCATCCTTATTGTTTCTGTTCTGGACCACAGTAAATGCACACAAACCAAATTAACCAGCACATGAGCCCTATATAAGAATCTTTTAAAAATAATTTATTTAGCTAATTCACTCCCACATTTTTCAGTTCTCTGAATTACAGAATTCCTCAAATGAACCAGTACCCCAAGTTGTTTGCCAAAATATAAAGATGAAAAGAAAAATGAGCTCTCTGAAAATACCCTCTGGGACTAATTACCCTGATCTGACTAGACTGGTTGTTAGATCTGAATTATAGTCATGAATAAGTTAGATCTTAATTAAAGTCATGTATGGGGTCCAAGAGGCAATGTCATACAGGCAAAAAAGCTGTTTTGTAATAAGTGGAAATTAGTACCATAATGCTTTATGAGATGTTGGGCTCCTGGTTAGAACCCTATCTGCTGAGATGTATAAGAAATGTTGGGCTTAAAAAACTGAACCTATCTTCTTTCACCATATGTGGATTTTTCCTAAATTTTTAGCTCAGAGCCATATTCATTGCTGGATTTCCAATAATGCAAATTAA
Organism: Vulpes lagopus; assembly: GCF_018345385.1. Lineage (NCBI taxonomy): Eukaryota > Metazoa > Chordata > Mammalia > Carnivora > Canidae > Vulpes > Vulpes lagopus. The sequence goes on along the minus strand of NC_054824.1, from coordinate 95,836,476 downwards.
ATAATCTATTTTCAAATTAGCCTTATTTTTCATTTATTTGCTTTCACCTACATATTTTTTGCAGCTTTATTTAAGGTTTTAAGTTTTCCTGATAGTTCCCAATGTCGTATATGGATGGGAGACATAGAAGCAAGAAAGATGATGGTTAGTTAGACAATACAAGAGAGAATTTCCTGGTAGTAAAAGTTACTACACGTTAGAAAGTAGCCCTGGAGTACATATGGCATTTTCTTCTCTAGTGGCCTTTAAATTTAAAGAAGTTTCCTTTGGAAGGCAAGGGGATGAACTAACTACCTCTATGTTTCTTGTTTGTTCCTTTCCCTGAATAATAAAAATGGTCTAAATTTGTCACCGGCCATCGGAAGGGAGTAAAGTGTCAACTGTGTACACATGAACCCACCATTGGGACCACTCCCTTGTTGGGCTTAAGCTGAGGAGTTGTGCACAGGGTAGACACCTTTGAAGGAAACCCATATGGAGTGTTGGGTTTACAGTTTTCTGAAATTTTTCATTTCAGCAGGGTTGCTAATATTTCCTAGTAGAAATAATTTTCTGGGGGAGGAGTGCACAGGAATTTTAAGCTTTCCTCACATTTGAATAGGACTTCTGATCGTGTTTATAAAATGCTCTCCCATCTGCAGCGAGTTGATAGATGGATGGGAATGGTTATTCCCATTTTATAACTGGAGAAAATTAAGACTTGGAGAAATTCGGTGACTTGCTCAAGGCGATAGAGCTGGTAAATGGCAGAGACAGATCTCAGATGCAAGTGTCTTGACTCTATTAGTGTTTTTCATACATGTTTTGACATTTTTTAAATGGGTTCAGAGTCCTACTTTGCTGCGAATTGAGGTAGTAAAGGAAGCTCAATAATTTTCTTTCTTAAGGGAAATTCTAAAAATTGTCAGAGTAGGGCTTTTAGCTGTTGATTTGGAGAGTTAAGGCCCAATTTCAACTATCGCCTCTACGAAGCACGGCATATACTGTTACATTGACAGGCAGTTTGAAGGTACTTGTGTAAAATGGGTCACAGGCTCTCAAGTTCTTTTTCAATGTATTGGTTCATAAATTCATGTACTATTAGAATCAGATAGGATCTTAAATATCATTTAATCTACTGTTTTGATTTGCACAGGAGGAAACCGGAATAAAAGGGCTAATTCTATGCTTGTTAGATATTAATGACAAATGAGAAATCTCAGCGAAAATGCTTTTTCTAAAGAAAAATTCCAAAATAGAATCAAAGCTACAAAAGCCCTGACCAGTGTTCTTTAATAAGAGCTGGGGACGTGGGATGCCTGAGTGGCTCAGTGGTTAAGCATCTGCCTTCTGCTCAGGAAGCAGATCCCAGGGGTCCTGGGATCGAGTCCCATGTCGGGCTCCCTGCATGGAACCTGCTCCTCCCTCTGCCTGTGTCTCTGCCTCTCTGTGTGTGTCTCTCACGAATAAATAAATAAAATCTCTAAAAAAAAAAAAAAGAGTTGGGAAGGAAATTAGTAGCTTCTGTCTTAACCAAATTTTAACATTAAGTTTATATAAAGGAATTTTAGTTATCATTATGACACATCCATGAACTGTCACACACAGAGTAAAAGTGAATGGATACAGATGATCTGTGGTCTGAGAATGGTCCATGAAAACAGATTTCCTGATTTTTGTACTATTTTTACCAAGACTTAGTAGTCTTAAAGAATATAGCAATTTGGAAATGAGTGTGCATTTCCATATAAATCTCTAGGCTGTGTGCAAAGGGAAGCACTGAATTTAAAAATGTTTGTGCTTGTCTTCTGCTGTCTTTTTCTGAATCATTCATATATTTCTGCTTGGCCTACAGCATGCTTCTTTCTTAGCCTAGTCCATCCTTAAACAAAGTCATCTGCTAATAATGAATGTTCATTAGTGCCTTGAATGACTTACATATGCAGTAAAATTGTACTTTTCTCAGAGGTTGGATTATAAAATAAAAGCATAAAGTGAAAATCATAGAGTTGCTCTTGAAATGTCCCATAAGGTGTAGTGTCAGAGTAACCTGAATTAGTTTTTTTTTTTTCTTAAGGTTTCATTTATTTGGGAGAAAGAGAGAGAGAGAGAGAGCCAGCAGGCACATGACAGCACAATGGGGGTGGGGGAGAAGACAGAGAGGGAGAAGCAGGGAATGGGATGCTGGGCTCATCCTAGGACCTTGAGATCATGACCTGAGCCAAAGGCAGACACTAAACCAACTGAGTCACCCAGGCGCCCCAACCCAAATTAGTTTTATACAGCTCATTTTCCTGCTTGTGTCTTGAAGTGAGCTACAGATGAAGCATCTGGTCTATTTTCAGGGGCCATATGATACAAAGCAAACAAACAAAAATATATAGCAACTGTAAACACTAGAATCTAGGTAGGCACAGAGCACGTGTGCATGATGTGGGCTTGTGGAACCCACACCCAGGCCCCGCTTATCTCATCAGGTGAGGCTTTTCATGACGGAGTAAAATGGTGACAAGATTCACCTGCACTATTTAAATTGTCATTTATCCCTCTCTCTCTTGTTTCTATGTGCTTGGATTTGAATTAGCCAAGTTAAATGCATAAACATGTGTCTTTTTTTTATTGGAGTTCAATTTGCCAACATATAGCATAACACCCAGTGCTCATCCCACCAAGTGCCCCCCTCAGTGCCTATCACACAGTCACCCCAACCCCCCACCCACCTCCCCTTCCACTACCCCTTGTTCATTTTCCAGGGTTAGGAGTCTCTCATGGTCTGTCACCCTCACTGGTGTTTTCACTCACTTTCTCTCCTTTCCCTTTATTCCCTTTCACTATTTTTTATATTCCCCAATTGAATGAGACCATACACTGTTTGTCCTTCTCCAATTGACTTACTTCACTCAGCATAATACCCTCCAGTTCCATCCACGTTGAAGCAAATGGTGGGTATTTGTCGGTTCTAATGGCTGAGTAATATTCCATTGTATACATAGACCACATCTTCTTTATCCATCATCTGTCAATGGACACCAAGGCTCCTTCCACAGTTTGGCTAGTGTGGACATTGCTGCTAGAAACATCGGGGTGCAGCGGTTCACTGCATCTGTATCTTTGGGGTAAATTCCCAGCAGTGCAATTGCTGGGTCGTAGGGCAGGTCTATTTTTAACTCTTTGAGGAACCTCCACACAGTTTTCCAGAGTGGCTGCACCAGGTCACATTCCCACCAACAGTGTAGGTTCCCTTTTCTCCGCATCCTCTCCAACATTTGTTGTTTCCTGCCTTGTTAATGTTCCCCATTCTCACTGATGTGAGGTGGGATCTCATTGTGGTTTTGATTTGTATTTCCCTGATGGCAAGTGATGCAGAGCATTTTCTCATGTGCTTGTTGGCCATGTCCATGTCTTCCTCTGTGAGATTTCTCTTCATGTCTTTTGCCCATTTCATGATTGGATTGTTTGTTTCTTTGGTGTTGAGTTTAATAAGTTCTTTATAGATTTTGGAAACTAGCCCTTTATCTGATAGGTCATTTGCAAATATCTTCTCCCGTTCTGTAGGTTGTCTTTTAGTTTTGTTGACTGTTTCTTTTGCTGTGCAGAAGCTTCTTATCTTGATGAAGTCCCAATAATTCATTTTTGCTTTTGTTTCCCTTGCCTTCATGGATGTATCTTGCAAGAAGTTGCTGTGGCCAAGTTCATAAAGGGTGTTGCCTGTGTTCTCCTCTAGGATTTTGATGGAATCTTGTCTCACATTTAGATCTTTCATCCCTTTTGAGTTTATCTTTGTGTATGGTGCAAGAGAGTGGTCCAGTTTCATTCTTCTGCACGTGGCTGTCCAATTTTCCCAGCACCATTTATTGAAGAGACTGTCCTTTTTCCAGTGGATAGTCTTTCCTGCTTTGTCGAATATTAGTTGACCATAGAGTTGAGGACCCATTTCTGGATTCTGTATTCTGTTCCATGGATCTATGTGTCTGTTTTTGTGCCAGTACCACACTGTCTTGATGACCACAGCTTTGTAGTACAACCTGAAATCTGGCATTGGGATGCCCCCAGCTCTGGTTTTCCTTTTTAAATATTCTCCTGGCTATTCGGGGTCTTTTCTGATTCCACACAAATCTTAAGATGATTTGTTCCAACTCTCTAAAGAAAGTCCGTGGTATTTTGATAGGGATTGCATTAAACGTGTAAATTGCCCTGGGTAACATTGACATTTTCACAATATTAATTCTTCCAATCCATGAGCATGGAATATTTTTCCATCTCTTTGTGTCTTCCTCAATTTCTTTCAGAAGTGTTCTGTAGTTTTTAGGGTATAGATCCTTTACCTCTTTGGTTAGGTTTATTCCTAGGTATCTCATGCTTTTGAGTGCAATTGTAAATGGGATTGACTCCTTAATTTCTCTCTGTCTTCAGTCTTAGTATATAGAAATAGCACTGATTTCTGGGCAGTGATTTTGTATCCTGCCACACTGCCGAATTGCTGTATGAGTTCTAGCAATCTTGGGGTGGAGTCTTTTGGGATTTCTATGTACAGTATCATGTCATCTTCGAAGAGGGAGAGTTTGACTTCGTTTTTGCCAATTAGCATTGCCCTCCCCACTCTTTACGTCAACAAATACTAAGTATTAAATAGGAATATTGACTTGGTATGATATTTGATGGCAACTGCTGTGGTCTGAATGTCGTGTCCCCCTCAAATGCATATATCGAAATTCTCACCCCCAAAGATGATGTTTTTAGCAGTTGAGACTGGGGAGGGCCTTGAGGGTGGAGTCCTCTTGAATGGGCTTATAAAAGAGGCTCCACAGAGCCTTCTGGATCCTTCCACCCTGTGAGCACACAACCACAAGCCTGGGGCCGGGAAGAGTCCCTGCCGACCACGCTGGCATCAGACTGCCAGCCTCCAGAACCACGAGAGATACATTTTTGTTGTTTGTAAGCCACCCACCTGTGTTATTTTGATAGAGCAACCTGAACAGACTAAGACAGCAGCATTTGAGTGTGGACTATAGACTGTCTCTTTCTTACCTCAACCTATCCTTAAATGAAATCTTCAGAGTGATTTGGTGAATCGGCTTTGACTTCCCTGCATATCACAGTGGATCTAAAAAATATTTTTGCTTTATGGATGTGCAACAGCCTTATCACAAAACGTATTTACTCTCATGGGAGGTGGTTCTTTGAATGGAATTAACTCAAGAGCGGTAGAGGAATTTAATGCAAGGATAATAGACATGCTCTGTGGATTTAAGCACTTAAAGACTCCTTCCCAGAAGTATATACACTTACATCAGGATTCTCAGCTTGATTCTCAGCCTGGCCTGTATCTGTGGCTGGGAACCTGGCAAATCTGGGCAGAGCCTACTAGCAAAGTAGATTAAAAAAAAAAAAAAAAGAAAAAAGGCTCTGAGTAGACAGGACTGTGAAGCTAAGATACTCTTATTTTTTTTTCTTTTCATTCTAAACCCAAACAGCTCTGAAAACAAAGGTGTTTCCGCGCCCCCCCCCTAAATTTTCTGCAAAGATATTTGGTGGGAAAACCTGATGTGAATTGATGCATATATCCCAAGTCTTCATTTGACCCTCTTTGAATATTCCTAAATGGCACTGCAGATGGTTGAAGTGTTTGATTATGGGTATGGCACCGCAACCCACTGGGGGGATTTATGAAATCCGTGGTGGGGACACTATGCCATCTTTTTCAAATTGGGAAAATTCTGAATTCTAAAACTCATTTGGCTTCGAGGGAAGGGACTGTGGACTTGTGATATTTTGCTCTGCAGTTTCCATGTTTTTGTATGAACTTAATTTCCTTTAGGCCTCAGGTTTGTAGTGTCTGAAACTGCTTACTGGCTTATCTCTGACGTGACCTTTTTCATTTATGCTAAAATCTATGATCAGCGAAAAGGCTAAGTGAGGGTATTTATCCTTCAGATTTGTCCCCAGTATATAAAACTCTAGATGGAAAGTTTTTGGATGAAAGGACATTTCTGGTTACAGTTTCTGGCATCCTTTGGTACCTTAGGTTTGAAAAAGCAGTAAAAACAACCCATTCGGTCAGAAAAGGCAAAACGACAAGAGTGATGGGTGTATCTGGAGAAGTCAGTGGCACTTCGGGTGTGGAATCACCATAGAGCGCACGAGGCTAATGGTCTCTCTATCACTGCGATTGTCGTCACGGGTGTAACTCACCAGAGAACCAACGAGAAATACCCTCTGCTGTCCAGTATTTCAAAGCCCTTTATTGCTTTATTTGTTCAGAGGTGCATCGGGTAAATGGAGTGCTTATAATTGTAGGTGTAGTACCAGCCATTAAAGCAAATATATTTACAGCCCCTGTAATTATATTTTGGTAAAAGTTGTTCTGGATGGCTCAGCAGGACTCCTCCCTGGGTAATATGTTTACTTCGATATTTTCTCCAATGATGCAGAACAGCTTATAGTCCAAACATTTTCTCCTGATGATACTTTTATTTCTGGCATGACCTTCTTCTCTTTCAAGTCTAGATGGAAAAAAAAAATTTACAGAAACATACAGAGTGATGGACAGATGTAATGCACTCCAGGAACTTATTGATTTATTGACCAATAGTCACATTAAAAAAATCTATAATTCAGAGGCTAATGAAAGAAGGAAGGCGCAGTAAGCATGATATTAAATAAAGTCTATGTTTCAGCATGATGTTCGAATTCCTACTTTGACGTCCCTGTTCTTAGGTATTCTTGTTAGATTAGATTCTTGTTAGATTAGTTAGGTTAGATTTTTCTGCTGCTTAAGCATGTATGTAGAAAAACGGGCAATAGATACTATTTAACAGAATTACCGTATCACAGCTTTCTATTTAGCGGCAACATGAGCCTTCTCTGGGGAGTGTTTTAAAGCTTATTTAATTAGGTCACCTTTGGACAAACTGGGTTTAGGGCAAACTGAAAGGTATCTAAATTCTTTAAGATCACCTCAGCACCATTTAGTGTCCTGGTGTGTTAATTTGCCAAATGGAACCCCAGGGAAGAGAAATAATTAAGTCAATAAATAAAGAATATAAGTAAATGCTTACTTATACATGAGAACTATCCTGTATTTGTATAAGATCTTTGACTTGATGAAAGGAGTTTTCATTATGATGTTATACTTTTTTTTCTTTATTCAAAATGCATTTCTGTGGTTCCCGCCCCCCCAAAAAAACAGCTTTATGGGTTATAAAATCATTGGAAGAATTATTTTCTCTTTCCTTTATAACTATATATATACTTGCAGTATATGCTTACTATGGTGCTTTGAATAAACGGTGGCTACGTGCAGTATGTTGGCACTGGAGATGTCTATTCTTATAAAACCCAGGAGTCTAGAGTCAAATGAGAAAAAACAATAGAAATTCGTATGTCTCGTGGAAATTTTTGGTCACTTAAAGCAGTGAAAATCTATGGTTTTGGCCTTTCCAAAATACCTTTTTTCCAGGGGGAGATGTCTCCATTTTTTAAACATGCAATACAAATAATACGTCTGTTAATCAGTGTCTCAGCCAGTTCTTCCAACAGGAATTATGCCCTATGCTCCTCTAAATATGGAATTTATTTTCCTATTACCATTACAATAGACATCTGTTCTTAACAGGGTCAATAATAATCTTTCCATGATATTTCATACATAGATGCTAAGAGAAACTCTTCCTTTGGATTGTAAGCTGTTAACATAGACCAGTGAGCCTCTATCTTTCCTTACAGTGAGTCAGTTTGTTGAAGGAGAGAATGAGGCCAATCTGCAAGGAGCAGCAAGAGTTGGAGTCAAAATCTGGAAAGAGGGTCATTTTTTTTTTTATGATAGTCATACAGAGAGAAAGAGAGAGATGCAGAGACACAGGCAGAGGGAGAAGCAGGCTCCATGCACCGGGAGCCTGACATGGGATTTGATCCTGGGTCTCCAGGATTGCGCCCTGGGCCAAAGGCAGGCACCAAACCGCTGCGCCACCCAGGGATCCCCATGGAAAGAGGGTCATTGAACTCCTTGATCTAGCCATACCTGAATTTCACTTTTGGGCTTCCTACTTATATGACTCAATTTCTCTTTACTTAAGCTGGTGTCAGGTAGACTTAATTCATATGTGGCTTAAAATATTTTAATAAATTTTATACCTTTGGAAACGAAAAATGGCTCAGTATAAATAGCTTGTTTACTTCCCGCCCCCACCCCAGCAGTCTTGACTGCTTTTTCAGAAGATGGTAAAGGCTGTTTTTCAGACATTAGGTAAAGGCTGATACTTTGGATGTTGATGCATGGATTACTCAATATAACGATGAAGTGAATTTTAGTTTTGTTTATTAAAAGTATAGCTTTCAAAATAGCCATAGATAATGTATTCTTTTACAGTAATGAACAGAAAGAGTCAGCTTGAAGTATATATTAAAGAACAGCTAAGTTCAATGATGGCATATTTACCCACTGAATCAGATGTTATCAATAATTGCTTAGCTAAATATTGACTTTTATCCTTACCTATAAGAAAAATTTTTACTTTCCTCACCTGTTTAATTTTATGTCCGTACAAAATGCCACTTGTCTCCTCCTTCTCATAGTTTGCAGTGAGTCTTGCTACAGGTGCTACAGCTACTTCTGATTTCAGGGTAAATTCAAAAGTTTTAAAACTCTCTGTTTAGCTTCTGAGGGATGATTTTGATTTGCTTTTTTGCTTCTAGAAATACTCTGCAAGGGAAAACCAGGTTTTTGCCTGGGGTTTGTTCTGTTCCATGTCCTGCACAGACACAACTTTCCTTCCTTTTTTCCTTTCAGTCCTTTCCTTTCCCCTCCCTCCCTCTCTCTCTTGCTGTTTTATCCCCCCTCCCTAACCACTTTTCTTGCCCCCATGCATAGTCAAAGCAAAATGAAAAATGATCTTCACTGGAGATGAATCATCTTGGTTGTGTCAAACCCTGTGAGTATTTTCTCTGCTAGAGGAAAGATTATTTCTCTAATCATCCAGTCATTCCATTTCCTTCCTTGAAACTGGAACATGCTCACCCCCTTTCCAATTTATATAATTTTAACACACATTTTTAATGAACATGCACAATTAAAAGAAAAACAGATGCACATTGATTTTTTTCATATACAGCAAGTTAGGTAAATATTTATAAACCAAATGTTCATAAATTGCAAAGTTACTTATAGGATCCTAAGTTTATTTACTATTGTTATCCATCACCATATTGTCATAATTTGATGAATTTCCCCAATAGAATTAGCTCTGATGAATGCAGTGTGATTTGGAGTACTGTCAATACATAGTCATCTGACAGTTGTTGCTGCTTTTTTTTTTAAATACTAGCAAGCCTGCAGCAAATCTTAAAATACATTAAAAGGTGTTTATCATACCCAGTATGTAATAGATGTAATCATACACAGGTTTTCAAATCAGTTCAAAAGATTCATTTTATAGGCACACGATTATGGTAATTTATCATTAATGTTATCTTCTGGATGTTGTAGTTTTGGTTGAGGTAAAGATTTGCAGTTGCACATCTCCCTGTCCACGGTCAGTGTTCATCTAATAGCTAGCATCCTACCTAAGATTAGATTTATGCATTTGTTTTTGGTTCAAGGTTTCTTGCTCCCGCTGGCAAACACAGATGCTCCTTAACTCCTCTCCACCTGAATGTGCACAGAATATAATTATGAAGGGAACTAACATTATCTGAAATACATTTCTGTTTATGCTTGTAGACCAAGGTCAGAACAATTAATCTGAAAGATGGTAGCACCGCGGATTATGCCAAACAATATTTCCCACAGGAATGCAATACCATATATCACAAATAGGCAAAATATTCATGCAAATCCTCTGCTGGCCTCTCTGTCAACCCAGGTTTACTGTCACTAAATAGGAAGTTCACAAAATAGACTGCGTGGAATGCGGATGTTTCTGGTGGTGCGTGTTTCATGCACGCGTTGAAGTAATATTGTGATGATTAATTCTTCCAGCTTTATTGAGATATAATTAATATATAACATTATGTCAATTTAAGGTGCATAATGTGGTGATTCAGTGTACATATATCGTGAAGTGATTACCACGATAAGAGGAGTTGACACCTTCTGTTGGTTACTTTTATGCTGACTTTGACTGGACTATGCAGATCCACATATTTGGCCAAATGTTATTCTGTGTGTTTTGGGATGAGAGTAAGTTAGTAGAATGAGAAAAGCAGATTACCCTCTCTAATGTGGGTGGGCCCCATCCAATCTGTCAAAGGCCTGATTAGAACAAACACTGACCCCCACTCCCCACCCTAGAGTGAACGAGGATTCCTGTTACCCAATTGCCTTAACTGGGCAACATTATTTTCTTGCCATTGGGCCCAAACTCAGCCCTCAGTTCCTCCTGGGTCTCAAGCATGTCAGGCTTTGGTTTGGAACTATGCCATTGGCTCTCCTGGTACTCAGGTCTTTGGGTCTGGACTAAAACTAAACCATCGCCTTTCCTGGATCTCCTTAGTCATTCATTTTCTCATTCTTTCTCTCTCTCCCTCTCTTCCTTCCTGTCTGCCTGCCTCTGTCTCATCTGTCCATCTATATCTGTATAGATAGATGTATCCTATGGGTTCTGTTTACTGGAGAAGCTTAGTACAAGTATTAGATGGATGATCTATAAAATGGAGAAAGTAATCTTTTTCTGCCTATGTGACAAGAGTCTGGGACAAGTCCCAGGTCCATTGCAAACATCCCGATTGACTGGCGTGATGCTGCTGAATAATACCAGGTTTAGTGCTCCCTCCCCTTGGTTGCCCAGAGCACCTTGTGGCATTGCAATAACACAGTTGGCCAAGGTAAAGTCTCGCCCTTTGGGTTGGTGAAGGCATAAATGCTTAGGTCACTAGGGACATAACACTCAATTTTTGCAACTAAATCAATAATTGAGAAACAGTTTCCCTTTAACCCTGAACTTTTTTGAGAACCAGGTAGAACAATATCAAGAAAACTGTGGCAAAGCCCTGGTAGTTGGCGATTGCCTGGCACACTTCACAGATCCTATTGCTGAAAAGCCACTGCTGCTCTGGTTGAAGAGTGGGTGGGTTTGGGAATCTCTGCTACCTCCATTCCCAGTCATCTCTTCCTTACTAAGAAAAATGGTCGATTGTTTGCCTCCTCTGTATAACGGAAGTCATGGTTTGCCTTTGCATTAGTGAGTGTCCTCTACAACCTCTCAATCAGCTATCCTTGGGGACTAAAACCAACTGACAAATCAAGTTAGCAAGGTAATAATCATTTGACAGAATTGGAAGCTAATTTTTTAAACTGTCTTTGATTTGACAAAATCATAGAATCAATCAGTGCCAAAAAAGGCCAGTCTTGTTACACCGTGAACCTTTCATTATTGCCATTCCCTATCACTCTTGGCATCAATTACTTCATCTTACAGGGCACAGAAGTCAGAATTGTAGAGAAGTAGACAGCAAAGTCTGGTGGCCTATTGACTTGACTTTGATAGCCGACTGAAACTGCATTTTTAAAACTAATCAGCCCGATATAAATTTTTCTGTTGTATAGATGTGATCTAAAATACACAAAATATTCTGGGGCTTGAAAACATTTTATATCAGTCTAACAACCATGGTTTTTTAAATTGGTTTTAAAAGCTATGGCCTTACACGGGCTGCATTCTGGGATTTGAGTTTTATTTTCAACTTTAAATCTTTATTTAAAAACAGGTATATTCTCAGGGGGAAAAAAAAAAAGAAAAGGTCTGAGTCGAAGAGCAAAGAAATTTTATCCTGTGAGTGATTTTTGCTAAGGGACCATTTCATGCAAATTAATCTGTAAACATTTAGCAGCTAGATACCTGATGGGGGCGGGGGGTGGGGTGGGTGGTGGGGGGGTGGAGAGTAGAGAAAAGTAGTCAGTTGGAGAGCAAGAAAATTACTCCCATCTGATTAGAAAAAGATAATCATGGTGTTTTCATGCAGACCAGCACCACATGATGTTTTTGAAATTTCTCTTTCATTTTTGCTTGGCTTGGGGTGAGGATAAGGAGTCCTGAGGAATATGGGGGGATACCTGGTGCACAAAAGTTTACCTGGAAAAGTAAGGCAACTGAATACATTTCGTGTTGACAGCTATTCGGGTATCTTGTTAAAGAAAAGAGCAAAAGCTAGAAATATACCTGTCAGATATTTTCCCCCAAAGCTCATTGGAGTTTTCAGAGTTGCTGACAAATTCTGGTTAAATTGGAAGCATGTTTTTTTTTTTTTTTTTTTTACCAACTTTTGAGAGAAACCAAGAGCTACTTACAGCTATGTTTGAGATTGATTGGATCTTATCAGTAAAAGATGCTTCTAGAAAACTCAATTTTTTTCTTTTAAATCTTAGTGACAAAAAAAAAAAAAAACCTAAAGTTAAAAACAATGAGTGGTGATATTGCTCTATATGTTGCGTATGGTGATTACAAGATTCTGCATATGTAATAAATTATGTGCACCCACAAAAACAGGGGTGGATTTAGAACCAGTGACATCAGAATAAGGTCAGCAGATTGTATGAATGTTCATTTCCTGATTGTGATATTACACTAGTTACGCAAGATGTTACCACTGGGGAACACTGGGCAAAGGGCTTAACAGAGGTCCCTCTATTACATCTTACAACTACATCAGAATCTACAAGTATTAATTAATTTAATTGATAATTAGAAGTTATAACAGTTACGACTATTATAAAATACATTACTTTTTCTTCACTTCCTTGAAAATTGATATTTAAACATTTCAAAAGCGCACGCACTGAAATTACTCTGAAAAAAATATGGAAGAATTTAGAACCTGCAATTTTTCTACAGAGCAGAGCCAATAAGCTTTCATTTATAGGTCAAAAGAAAAATTCTGAATTATTGTTAATCTCATGCACTGTCTCATAAAATTGCCAGCATGTAGCAAGTATAATTTGCTTTAATCCAATAGGACAGAGTGGTGAATACAATGTAGTTTATGTAAAGACCTCTTCACTGTAAGTGGATAGGAAAACATTTCTTTTCATTATGTTGCCTTGTGGATGAGTCAGTTTGAGCAGATATATTAAAAATTTTAGAGCATATTGAAATATATTTTCCTGAGTGATTTTCAAAAATATAAATTTCAAAAATAACATTCATTTACATTATTATTATAGTAAAGATCCCACTATGTGCAATGTTAAATATTGAGACACTTAAGCTACTTTAAAAAACAATTCTTAAAGATCATTACAAAAATATGCATCAATTAAAAAAATGCATCAATTATTCATTTATCAACTGTTTTTGAATAACTGCAATTAAGCTGTGCCAGATAACAGATATAATAGTAAAAAAGAAAAATGAGCGTTAACGTAATGGTACCTTCTGTCCCCTGAGAACTTAATAGCATTATGGTACTAGGAATAATGCTATTATATTAATAATACAAATAATAACACTGATGGTTAACTAGTTGTGCTAGATCTGGTGCTAATCACTCTTCATGTTTTCATTAATATTCACTCTAATCTTCCAAGTAGATTCTAGGAGACAGGTGTCTGGGATAAAGGGGCTTTGATATAAGTGATTGAACGAGAGGTTAGAAGAACTCAAGGTTCTGATAAAGACCGTTGGTAAATCACAAAAAGAAAACTCCATTGAAACTTAAAGCAAAAACAATAAAACTCTTATTTGAACTGTAAAGGAGAGATCTGGGAGCCGAGGCATTGACTTATACGGAAGGAAATATAATGTTTGTATCCTGCTTGATGCTTCAGGAGAAGGTAGCTACATAGCCATACTAATGGAAACATTTACTCAACTTTTAAATACACTAACAGATAAATTATACAAAAACATTTAAATGGTTATAGGAGGAAAGATAAATGCCAGTATAAAGTTATAGTTGATGGAGGAAGGGAAGTGGAAAGGAATTAGGGAAGATATTAGGTTGGACAGAGAAAGGCATCAAGAGAGGTCTTCTATGATTGAGGAACAAAAGGCAAAATTTAAAGATATTGTTTGAGGTTGCAGAGATCTCTGTACTAAGGTGGAGGAAGGGGGGTGGGAGAGGAGAGAGTTCAAGCCTCCTCTATCATAACAAGAAGTTTGTAGACATGGTCCAAAGGTAATAAGCTAGAAGTTAACTTATTAATAGTACACTTATTGAGGTGGGGAAAAACACAGCCAGAAGTGGCTGCACATGATGGTTTCTGGAATGTGGGAAGGTGTAGGGATGAACATGGAAGTTTCTTTTCAGCACACCCTTATGTACTATTTGATTACTTTAAAAAAGAAATACACCACAATGGGATATCACCTCATACCTTATTGGTTAAAATCAAGAAGACAAGGAACAACAAGTGTTGGTGAGGATATGGAGAGAAAGGAACCCGCATACGTTGTTGATGGGAATGTAAACTGGTGCAGCCACTGGGGAAAACAGAATGGAGATTCCTCAAAAAGTTAAAAATAAGTCTACCATAGGATCCAGTAATCACACTAATGGGTATTTACCCAAAGAATATGAAAGCACTCATTTGGAAGGATATATGTACCACTCTGTTTATTGAAACATTTTTCATTAGAGCCAAAATATGGGAGCAGCCAGTGTCCATCCAAAGATGAATGCATAAAGAAGATGTGTTTATATATATAAATATATATTTTGTATATATATAAACATACACACACCCAATAGAATTATTATTATTCAGCCATAAAAAGAATGAAATCTTACCATTTGCAACAACATGGATGGATCTAGAGAATATAATGCTAAGGGAAATCAGTCAAAGAAAGACAAATACCCTATGATTTTTCACTCATGTAGAATTTAGGAAACAAAACAAATGAACAAAGGAAAAAAGACAAACCAGACTCTTAGCTATAGAGAACAAACAGATGGTTACTAGAGAGGAGATGGGTGGGGGGGGGGGGATGGGTGAAATAGGTAATGGGAATCAAGAAGTACATTGATGAGTACTGAGTAATATATGGAATTGTTGAATCACTGTATTTTACACCTGAAACTAATTAACACTATTCTAACTATACTGGAATTAAAAATAAAAGTAAACAAAAAATAAAAATAAAGCAAGATATTTTGCTTTATGTAGGGGAGTAAGTTCCCCCATTAAGAAATACATGAATTTCAGGGCACGTGGGTGGCTCAGTTGTCAGTTAAGCACCTGACTCTTTTTTTTTTTTTCTTTCTTTTCTTTTTTTTTTTTTTTTTTTTTTTTAAAGCACTTGACTCTTGATCTCAGCTCAGGTCTTGATCTCAGGGTCATGAGTTTAAGCTCCATGCTGAGCATGGAGCCTACTTAAACAAAACTTGAATTTCAATTCTTCACTCACTTGACAAACCATTCACTGGGCATATACTTTATTTAAGGGTGGATCAACTAAGAAAGTAAGATTTTTGGAGGATGATGATTTATGCTGGGTATATTTAACTGAAATTAATTTCTGGCCCCAAAATTAAGATTTGGATGTTTTTGACTACATATGCAGGGTCTGAGAATGTGGAAAATGACATGAGTAGGATCATCAAGGTATTACATTTAAGATTTAGTAGTTATGCAGCTATTTATTTTAATATTTTGCATATACCCAGATTTTGTCATGAGGCCTAAAAGTCAAAATCAAGAGTAATGATTGCTAGTCAACATCCAGCCCTTCTCAAGCCCTATGCATCACGTTGGCTAAATGTTAAAGAAATCTGACCCCTGAAACTCTCAATTTGTTCCTCTGTTAAGGAAACATACTTCTTGACGGTGTAAGGCTCTAAGTTGCTATTTATGAGCATTCTACTTGCTGAAAAAAAAAAAAAAGTCTGAAGCGTTCCAGTGAGGTAGCAGTGTAATGTCTGTACAGAAAAGTTTCCCAATTCAAAACCTGTTCAAATCTTGGAAAATTGTTGAAAAAAATTGTTGATCTGAGGTTATTTGTTTTAAAAGATTCGACTTTCAACATAACACACATTACTTCTGCATTTGTTATTGGCCTCATTATTTGTTCAAAAGCAAATAGGGAATCTTACAGCTTTTCTTTTAAATAAAGCAGGTACCTGAAAGGCAAAGTTTAAGAGCTAATAATGGCAATAATTTCGTTATAGCGACTGCGTCCGATGGGAAGCCTTGCTGGCAGAGTCTGCTTCCCCGTGACACTTCAGGGGAAGAACATGGATTTAGCAGTTAGTTGGCAAAAATGGAACAGACACCTGAGGTCATAACTCAGATTGTCTCAGTTTCAGTCTGTTCACCTGCAAAATGAAGAAGGACTACAGATCTTCCTTGATTTACGATGGGGGTTACATCTCGGTAAACCCATCGTAAATTGAAAATATGAGTGGAAAATACATTTAATACACCTAACCTGGCCAACATCATGGCTTCACCTAGCCAACTTCAGTCGTGCTCAGAGCGCTTACGTTAGCCTACAGTTGGGCAAAACCATCTCACGCAAAGCCTATTGTGCAATAAGGTGTTGGATATCTCAGGAAATTTATGGAAACCTGTACTGAAGGTGAAAAACAGGGTGGTTGTCTGAGTACAGGATGGTTGTAAGTATATCGGTTGCTTACTCTCATGATCACATGACTGAGTGGGAGCTGTGGCTGCCCAGCATGGCCAGTGTTGTACAGAATATTGCCAGTGTGGGAAAAGCTTGAAGTGCAAAATTCAAAGTATGGTTCCTCCTGAATGTGTATTACTTTTACAGCACTGTAAAGTTGAAAAATCATCTGTCAAATCAGAAGTCAGGGGTTGTTGGTAAAAATCATTCACTGAATCACTAACAACATTGTTGGGTACCCAGTAGTACTAGCTGGCGGGTACTGGGCGCTGATGGTCTGACAGTTTCTATATTGAGTGCTTATACGTGAATCTTATTTGATCCTCCCAACTATTAGAATCCACGTTTTAAATTTTTTAAAAAAAATTATTTATTCATGATAGACACAGAGAGAGAGAGAGAGACAGAGACACAGGCAGAGGGAGAGGCAGACTCCATGCCGGGAGCCTGACATGGGACTCGATCCTGGACTCCAGGATCACACCCTGGGCCAAAGGCAGGTGCCAAACCACTGAGCCACCCAGGGATCCCCTAGAATCCACATTTTAAATATCAAGGGTCACAGAGGCCCTAATTCTTAGTAAGGGTAAGTAGTGGAAAAGAAACCGAACCCTAGGTCTCTGATTCCAAAGCCTTTACCTTTAAAATGCTACCCTCAATCGCCCCTTTATAGTGGCTAAGTTTATGAACTTAGGCATTCTCACAGTTCAGATATTCTGTTAGTAGCTTGCAAGTCCTGTACTCTGGACTCTGAGATGAGGCGGGAGGGTGGGGGGAGGGAGGGCAGGTCACAGCGACCCTAAGACATTCGCAGTCCACATGTATCCAAAGCGGAATCTGTAGACTGAGTAGTGTCATACACGTGCATTATGATATTTAGAGAATAAATAGATGCCATGTGATTAATTTTAAAAAATGCAGTTAATCTGTTATAGACATGTTTATTTTTTTTTCCTAAACAGTAGTTTCTAAAAGTACGATTTTTATCCTTATGGGAGGTGAAAGAGGTTTTAGTGTTAAATAGACGTCCTCAGACTCCAGGCCACTGTACCACTGCACGGCTGCCGTTCCCTAGACCCCGATGTGGATAAGGTCCCATGGGGCTGTGTAATGCACAAGCTGTGCCACTGTATGTGCCCACCTGCTGAATCCACAAGGATCAGATCCACATTCCAAGCTGTAATAAAGAAGAAAGGGTTAAAAGAGTATGCCTCTCTCTTCAGGGACACATCTTGGAAGACCTTTTGCATATCTACTGGTCACAACTTAACCACATGCTGCAAGGGAGACTATATTTTCTAGCTAGAGCTTACCTGAGTTAGTTCTTGGGAGTGGAAGTAGGGGAGAATGGATATTGGGAAACAGTTAGCAGCCTTTGCCAGACATAGTGGTTTCTCATGGTATCTTTTTCTTCTATTTGTAAAACTAAGGCTAAGAATCATCTTCCAGGACTTATTTATTTATTTATTTATTTATTTATTTATTTATTTAAATGGCACTGAGTCACCAACATTTTACTTTTTTTTTTTTAAAGATTTTTATTTATTTATTCATGAGAGACACGGGGGCTGTAGGGTCAGAGACACAGGCAGAGGGAGAAGCAGGCTCCATGCAGGGAGCCCGATGTGGGACTTGATCCCCGGTCTCCAGGATCATGCCCTGTGCTGAAGGCAGCGCTAAACTGCTGAGCCACCCGGGCTGCCCTTCCAGGATTTTATATATTACTAGTATTTTCTAAAATTTGCTCATCT
The DNA here is from genome assembly GCF_018345385.1 of Vulpes lagopus. Taxonomy (NCBI): domain Eukaryota; kingdom Metazoa; phylum Chordata; class Mammalia; order Carnivora; family Canidae; genus Vulpes; species Vulpes lagopus. The sequence goes on along the minus strand of NC_054824.1, from coordinate 95,818,187 downwards.
TTACTAGTGGTTAGCCCTAAGGATTAGATGATAAAATTGTTATAGAGTCTTTTGACATTCAACCCAATAATAAATGTGGGTACACATTTGTATACCTCAAAACTTCGTTTCAAGGGTACAGCAATACCTTGAAGATATAAGAAAAGGCAGGTAATATACAAATGTCTGGTTCAAAAAATGGTTATTTCCCTTCCTCATCTCTGGATCGTTCAGAAAAGGACCATAAATCTTTATGCTGCCTGTATTCACTCGCTGGGGCTGTCCTAACAAAGTACCCAGGACTAGGGAGTTTAAACAACAGAAATTTATTTTCTCCTAGTTCTAGAGGCTAAACCCCCAAGATCAAGACGTTGGCAGGCTGGTTTCTTCAGAGGTCTCTCTCCTTATCTCACAGAGGGTTGTCTTCTCTCTTCATTCTCACATGGTCTTCTGTGTGCGTCAGTGTCCTCATGTCCCCTGAGAAGGATGCCAGTCTTATTGGATTAGGGCCCACCCTACTGACCTCATTTTAACTTAATTTCCTTTTTAAAGACCTTTTCTCCAAATACAGTCCAGTTCTGAGGTGCAGGGCTTAGGACTTTAACAAACGATTTTGGGAAGGGGGGGCACCATTCCAGCTCCTAACAACTGCCCTGCAGAATTCTTCCAGAGGATTGCACGTGCACACTGATGTGTTTCAAAACTTTGTAGTCTCCTGTCTCACATGCTACTTCCCTGGCTTTTCCTTCCTAGGCATTTGCTAGCTCTACCTCTTTTTTGTCCTCTGCTTTTCTCCATCTACTCTTACTGTTTATGGACAATTTCATCCAACCTCCCCCTAGAGCTTCAGGATCCAGGGATTCTAACGGATAGTGCAAACTCCACAAGCCAGAACAGGATTCTTGATATTTCTCTCTCAATCGCTCTTTCTCTGTCTCAACGACACAACCACCAATTACTACCATTGTGGTTCAGAACCACAACTTTGGAGTCATCCATATACTTCTTATTTCTCGCACCGGTATTCAAAACAGAAAAAAGAAAAAGCCAATTGGCTCTACCTTGAAATGTAAATTGCAATTTTGAGCTTTCCATCTTTCACCACTTCAGAGGTCTACCATGCTCATTTAATTGTGCATTATCTCTTTTACATAAACTACAGTCATTTCTCCCTAACTAGTCTCCACGTTCTTCTCATTTGCTTAAATTTCCCTGTCACTTCCTATAGGGATTTTTAAAATAAACATTTTATTTATTTATGAGAGATGCAGAGAGAGAGAGGCAGAGAGCACAGGCAGAGGGAGAAGCAGGCTCCCCAGGGGAGCCCGATGTGGGACTTGATCCCAGGACCCCCAGATCACAACCCGAGCTGAAGACATATGCTCAACTACTGAGCCACTCAGGCATCCCTCCTACAGTGATCTTTTAAGAGCACAAGTCTGACTGGTGGTTACATGGTGTGCATTTTTGTGAAAAGTCATTGATCTGTGTACTTCAGATGTTCTCATTTTGCTTTATGTAAATTTTTAATTCAATTTCAAAGAATTCAGAAAAAACAAGCATGGTTCAGTTCATCCCTCATCCCGGCTCAGAGCTCTTCAGTGGCTAAACATGACACTCTGAATGCTCTACAAGGTCTGTATTATATGTCCAGGCAAGCCCTCCAACTTCATTTGCTGCTCTCTCTCACTCCACCTTGTTGATACTGGACATTTTGATATTTTTCAAATGAACCAAGTTAATTTTTGTATTAAGGTTTTTCCCCTCTGCCTCAAATACTCTTCTTTTTAAGTCACTGTGTCTTCTCAAATATTACTTCCATGCGGAAGGGCCTACTCAATCGCGCTATATCACATAGCACCTGCCACCCACCCTTTGCTCCCTTATTCTTTACCTTTTTCCATTGCTTTCTTCCCCTTCATGGAAATGATCATTTTGGGATCCCTGGGTGGCTCAGCTGTTGAGCGCCTGCCTTGGGCCCAGGGCGTGATCCCGGAGTCCCAGGATTGAGTCCTACCTCAGGCTCCTGCATGGAGCCTGCTTCTCCCTCTGCCTGTGTCTCTGCTTTTCTCTCTCTCTGTGTCTCTCATGAATAAATAAATAAAATCTTTTAAAAAATCATTTCTGGTTATTATATCATATTTTCATTCTTTTTGATTTCTACTGTTTTCTCCACTAATGGAGAAAAGCAATGCTTAGGGCATTGCTAGTATTCGATAAGTCTTTATTGAATGACTTAACAAAATATTTATGTGAAAACAAAACTTAGAAACCTCTCCAACCACAATCTTAAGATAATTTCAAACAAAATTCAGGGTTTAAATGTTTTCTCTTTTGCTCCAATTCTCCATTTTATTTTGCATGCAAAACTCCAGCTTAAATGGAATCTTCTTTCAATATTTTTTTTTTTTTGCAATTTAGACAAACTTTACTAAATTTGATCAAAAATTACTCTCGTTCTCATAAACAGGCAGATGCAGCTGAGGTTCATATGGCAAATTCATGTTTTTCCCCTAAATTTTTGTAGTTAAATAGAGTCTTATTATTTAAAAGACATTTCTAAATAGAACTGTGCAAATACAAATGTCCTTATTTTCTGTAGACGTGTGTCCTAAAATGTGGCCTATTATAAGTTTTGGGAAGCTTTATTATATGAGGTTCCCTATACATAAAAAAAAAAAAAACAACACTCTGGAGACGTTTACAAATCAAAGGAGAGTTTTATGATGTGAATAGTTGGTCTCTAAGCTTCACTTCTTTGATAATCTTGGGAAAATCTTTTTTTTTTTTTTTTGTGATCCTTTTAATATGTAAAAAAAAGAATTTAAAGTAATGGTAATAATGAAATGATCACAGAGTAATTATTTCACAGGTAATTATAAAGTGAAGTAAAATAGTTATGATACAGCATATTGTAAAATGCAATACTTCAAGTGCTAGAAATTTTACTTCAAATCAAAGCAAGAAATATTTGAGGGTCTATCATTTGAAGCACAGTGACCAAAGAAAAATCATTATTTTAGCTCTAAAATGAGGAAACCCTGTTGAAATTGAGTTACAAAAAAGTTTCAACTGGAATTTGAGTGTCTTGATGAATATAATTAGTAAATCTTGACAATTAAAGTCAATTTTATAGTCACTTTTAATTTTTTTTTTTTTTTTTTTTTTTTAGTCTTAATTTTGGTTCAACTGATTTTCTGGAAACTTACCTTTGGCCTCATGTTCTCAAGCTTTCTTTCTCCACTGAGAAACTAAAAATGAGCCCCTTATTTTTCTGATTTTTGAGAGTTATCTTTCAAGGTGTTGAGGATGTAGAAAAACTAAACAACTAGATCTCAATCAGAAATACCTTGATTATTGATCTATATATCCCACCTATCCTTGTTCTCTCCAGTCTATGACTATAAATCAAGTTACACTTTACTTACTCAGATCATTAAATTACTCCCCAACAGATTTCATGGATTTCAGGGAAATTTCCTAAGGTACTAACACCAAAACAAGATCCTCAGATTCTTTAACTCGAGGCCTCTTTCTTGCCACCAGCCTGCTATGACAGTTGCTGAATATGCTTGTGAATTATGAATTCTGTTGGGCAAAGCTATTTGTGCTACTGATGTCACTTCTGCCCCTATTCCCATCTAAGATGGGGTGCTACTCACTAACCTGTCTAGGGTCAATCTCCACTGCTCTTACTTGCTGCTCTAGATGGTGGCTGCTCCAAAAGCTGGGCCCTGTACTGCCTTGTGACTGCCATGGGCAACATCCCTGCCATCCTGCTGTTGGCAAAGAGTAGAAGTTCACTGCCTCCACTTATTTCCACACTGCCTCCACATGGCTAGGAGAATGTAACACCCCCAGCTTCCCCGCAACACACACTCCAGGCCTTTCCCACTCTTTGGAATCTGTGATGGTTAGTTTTATATGTCAGCTTGACAAAGGGATACCCAGATAGCTGGTAAAACTTATTTCTGGGTGTGTTTCTAGAAAAGATTCGTCTTTGAATCAGTAGACTGAGTAAAGAAGATCCTCCCTCACCAATGTGGACAAGCATCATCCAGTCTGTTGAGAATCCCTTAGAACAAAGAGGTAGAAGGAGAGAATTTTCTTCTCTTCTTTAGCTAGCTGAGGCATCCATACCCCCCTGTCCTTGGACATTGGAGATCCCAGTTCTTAGGCCTTAGGACCTTGGGACTTACATCAAGCTGTACCCCACCTCACATCCCTGATCTTTCTCGGGAGTTTGCCCTCAAACTGGGAGTTAGACTGTTGGCTTTTCTAGTTCACAGGTCTTTGGACTCAGTCTGAATTATACCAGTAGCTCTCCTGGTTCTCCAGCTTGCAGAGGGCAAGTCATGGGACTGCTCAGCCTCCTATAATAAATCTCCACATTCGTGTGTGTGTGTGTGTGTGTGTGTAGTTTCCTATTGGTTCTGCTTCCCAAGGAGACCTTGATTAACTAAGAGACCTTTGCCTCCAAGCCCCAGGAAAAAGTCTCTTTTCCATCATCTGTTCAAATTCTAGGATTAACTCTACCCGGGAAGATTGGCAGTGGGTATATATCCACACCCTTAGGAGAGAATTCTATCTTTAACCACCAGGTCATAGATCTGACCCATGGCTCTGATAAGGCCATTAAAAATTAATGCAAGACTGGTAAATTTCCTGAAATCCAACTATTCAGTGTTTTTTTTATGATCACTTTGTTACTTATATTAAAATTAGACTGGTGCTAAACATTTTGAAAGCTTTTAAAGTTTGAGCTGGGTGACTGTCCAGACCGAATGGAGTTAATAAATCTTAGCAATGGAGTTCATTTTGTTAAGGGCTAACTAAGTACATAACATTTTATAGTGTACCTAACGTTCTTTATAATTTAACTATAGGCAATAACTTCCATATCTGCTAATTTCCAGGTTTTTTGCTGATTGTCAGAACATACCAGTTGTAACTGAGTGATTGTATCAGACAAATCTTCAATAGCAATGAATTTTAATTTGCAGATTTTATCAGTGAAAGATACACTGTAAGCAGACGTGTTTAGAAATATTGTGATTTCTTTGCTACATGAGTATGTATATAATGTATGACCATTTTCTTCACAGGTTACTACCTTTTACAGGAGATAGTGGTCTCACCTGTAAATAAATCTTGTATTCAAGCGCTCTTCATTCTTGTCACTCTACTATTAAGTAATTGCCAAGACTTGGGAACTATCTAAGTGAGAATATTCTATAGTAAGAATTGCTGGACTTAATTTTGTTCTCGGATGTTCAAATTCATATTGACTTTAACTCTCTGATTCAGAACATCTATTGTATGTGACCATTCATGTACAAATGAGGCTAAGTAATTATGCAGGGTATTAGCATATTTGTACACAGCGATGTGAAGTGAATTCCAGATAACCCTCTGAGCTTTTACAAGAAAATGGAAAGAAACTGATATCCGTTCAGATACCACAGGGATGCTCTTTTATCTAAGAGCCATTTCTTCAAGCTAACTTTAGGATCATAATATTGAGGTGTGAATAAATATAGGGAAAGTTATAAATCACCGTACTTCACAATGTCCTTTTGTATCTAAGAGTCTGTCAGTTCAGAGTGGAAGCCAATTATAAGTTCTGTTTGGAGTTAGGCACCACATTCTGTTATGTAGTTCAAGTTTTATGCATTTATTTGTAAAAGACTTTAAGCCTCCGAGTAAGTACCTTGTCCACACTTATGGATCAGAAATAGGTTTGAGTATCTGCTGATCTTGGGAAGAGGCCCTGAAATGTAAATTACAAAGAGTGCTGCAAGATCCCTAAGAGAATTTGCAAGGGACAAGGAGTCTCATCGACCAAATGTGGTGACCCGGCCTGAAGTACAGGGGGCCGGTTATTATAAGTACAGAGAGAGGCTGCATTTGAACTCACTCTGCCCAAGGTCCCCTTGCAGTTCCTATGTAGAGGTTAAAAGAAGTTCATTATGCAGAACCTTTGCAGAAGATTTCTCAATATTGAAAACCAGCGTTCTCAACAAGATGAAATTATAATCTGTTGTCCCAAATAGGACAATTTTGAGAGTCAAAGGAGGTGTTACTTATAATTACTCTGGGACAAAATGCATATTCCTGACTATTCCAGTTAAATTTGGATATGCTATTACCAAACCTAAATAATACCATGATGAGTCTTTGCTAAAAGAATACAATTTAAGAAAAAGAAGGCTCTCTTTGCTTCTGTCAGAAGAGCAAAAATCATCAAAGACTAAGAGATGGACTCTGATGATAAGATCTCCAATAGCTGTCGGCAAAGGGGACTCATGGGCCAAGAACCAAAGACAGATCATGAATGCAAAGATTTTCAAGCCACATTCCAGGGCCTGCATGTGCAGCAGAAGTAGTTTGCAGCCCATGGAGTGGTCTTTGTGAAGGGTGTAGGCTGTTAGCGGTGGTATGGAGCCACAGCCCGGGAAAGGCCATGCAATGGTCCTGGGTAGCAATGACAGCAATCCTTAATAACTGTAGGGCCATGGGAGGTCAAAACAGAGCAGGGCTACAGCATGGCTGGCAGTGTGAGTAAGAAACATCAATAGGGTGACCAAATGTCCTGGTTTCCTTGAAATGGTTCTGGCATAATTATTAATGATGCTTCTGTAGGGGGTTCTGTTAGTGACTCACTGAGATGCTTTTTTAGGCTGATGCATCCGTATCTCAACTGCTGTTTGTATGGATGGCTGATGGTTTATAGCTGACACCAGCCCAGCCCTCCCTGCCCAACACACACGTACACAGATGTGCTCTCAGTTAAAGAGGTGGAGTGGTCTTCCAGGAGTAAGCGATTCACAGTCAATGGATGACAAAATAGATGCAAAGCATCCTTCCCTTAGTTCAAGAGGGGGCAACTTCGTAGAGAAATTTATGCCTCAGAGTTTCCTGTGGATCATACCAGGACCAGACTGAGATCACTTGCTCAGTTCTTCCTCCTTTTCCTATTCCACTTGCTTCATTCCCTTACAGTTTGAGCTTTCCCTCAGGAAGTCACATGTACAAAAATCCTTGTCTCTTGTAGGTTCTTTATGGAGACTTGACCAAAGGCAACGTCCTTTTACTCTCAGTAGTGTCCCAATTTGCTTGATAAATTCACCCGAGACATCAAAGAAGAATATAGGCAACATTAGCAGAGACCAGCAGAGTAAAGTTTGGGAAAGACAGTGAGCTTGCAGAGGTGCAGCATGAAGGCAGAGAGAAATGGGAAGTGAGTATGTAGCAGACCATATGAGAGAGCCCCACCCTAGGGATTTTCACAGCTATAGTGCACAGAAGAGGGGTAGGGTCCCGGGTCAGTGTGTGAGAGCTATTAATTTAAGGGGCTTTAGGTCTAACTGTCAAAGTGAGTTAATTTTGTGTGATCCTAGGGGATATTCTGTTTATGTAGATAGTAATATAACCTAGGTATTAGTTGAAGTCACTCTATCCTTTTTGGTAAGATCAAATTAGTATAGTTTTATTATCTTACATCTTAAATAGTCTTGTGCTGTCCCAAGACTTGTGCAAGTTTTGGGTACTTATCGTCTACATCAGAGCCTGGATTCTGCTTTTGCCGGCCTAGGTCTCATTCATGTGGCCACATGAAGGCCACTGGTGACACTAAGTGCTGATTCAGTGGTGGCCTTGGGGGCAGGTGTGTGGGGCTTACTGGAAAAAGTGGGAAATGAAGAAGTAGAAATATGAGAAAATGTTATTTTGAAGAGTTTACTGGAAAGAAGATTGGTGAAATGGGACTGTGGCCTTGTGTCTAAAGATGATTCTTTTTCAAATATGGAAAATATTGAAGTATATTTCTATGCGAATGGTAAAAATAGCTCATACACACGTAACTTCCCATGTGCCTGAAACTGAGTGCTCCTCAAATATCAATTTCCTTAATTCTCAATTTTCATATGAACCTACCACCTTACAGATGAAATGAACTCACAAAAGGGGTTAGTAGTGGGCTCAACGTTACGCAGCTACTACAGGATGCAGCCAGCATTCCAGTCTCTGCACTCTATATTTCTAGAGAGCCCAGTTAGAGTGGAAGGCACTGCTTCTTATCAAAATAGGAATGATCCTGGTGGTGGTGGGGGGCGGGGGGCGGCAGCAGAGAGGCGATGAGGGGAAGAGGGGGACCATTACAGGAGCAAAGTTCTGAAAGGTGAGAAGGTTGGAAGATCCCAGTACGGGTGGAAGGATCCTATCCATAGAAATCGGAGCACTCTATTTGATGGACTGCAGAGGAAGGGAGGTGGTGGCTCTCTTCTGAGGTTGTTTTTCATATTTCCTCGGTGTAAGGTGATGTAGGAGTGAGGCAGAGAGGGACAGTACTGAACATTTGAGAGGAAAGGAGATGCAAAATATATGAGAAATAATGACTTTATTACTTTCAAATCCCACCACCGATCATAAAGAGGATGTCAACCAAATCTGGTGCCTGTTAAATTTAGGCACTTGGCTACTTCTCACCCATGAACTTGGTTGACATCCATCTGTATGCTGTGGTTACTTTCTGAGTGATCCAGGAACCTCCAGTCCTGCATCTAGGAACTCTCTTGAGCTCCTTTACATGGCTAAATTTCATGAAAATGGAGGAATGTCTCTCTTTCAAGAATCGTATTAAGGACATATGGGAATTAAAATAAGGTTTTAAGATGGCCAAGGGCTAAACTGAAGCACTTCATGTGCCTCGTTAAAACAAAATACCAAATACCACAATTGAAAAAGAATGAACCTTTAAAACCAATTGTCTGAGACCTCACCCCAGGAAGTTTTATCTTCCTACAGATTAAGCATGTCTTTTCATTTCCTTGGAAAGATATCTGCTTGTAAAAGTGTTTTATGTACAGTTTAAGTGCCATCAGTGTGGTGTCACAGGAAAATGTGAATTGCTTTGTGAGTGTTCTCTGTTTCTTTCTTGCTTCCTATCAAGATATGTCTTCAGGTACTCGTCCTTTAATGCCTAAGATGTTCATATATATAAACACACACACTATGAGTTTGTTTAAAATTTGCAAATAGTGCACCAATTCCTTCCGCTACTCATATTTTCAGTTGTAGCAAAGCATCCCTGACCTAGGCTCTTCTACATACTAGTCTGCATTCCAGAACATTTTTGATGCCATTTCTAAGCCTGAACCTAACAACTATTTTGTGAAGGAAATAAAAGGTACTGAAGGTTTTGCTTCACTTGTCTAAATGACCAACTATATTTAACCAGTGACAAGTTTTCTCTGAGGTGTTCTAAAAGCCATTTAAGTCTTCTGTGTCCAGTGGGGATTTTCAGTGAAACTAATGAATCAGTGCACACTTGTGAACCTAGACTTGAAAACGATCAATCTGCAGCTCATAACCTCCCTCCTTGGATCCACTCTCAGAGTCACCACATCTGCTCATTGCCGTGCAGGGATATATCGAGAATTAATGGAATGGTTTAAGAAGAGCATGTAACCCAAAATAGAAGGCTGTCTCAAAGCAGTGACATCATCGAAAAGTAAGAATTACCTTGGGTAGAAGGGATTCCAATTCCATGGGCCAGGACTCAAAGCCAGGGGGTAATAGTACTGGTTTCCTCTTCTATCTGCAATCAAACATGCTGTGAATTTGAACTTCTAATTCTGCTTGAAACATTCCAGTTTCTTCCATTCGCTTCTAGTATTCTGTGTGATGGAGGCATTAATTACTCCCTGTCCTTTAGGAGCTATGGAGAAATTATAATAATTTTTGATAAAGAACCCTGAAAACTCATTTGTAAAATCTCCTTTGGGAAAGGAATGATTAATCCTTGAATAAATAACTTTATAAGCCAAAAAAGTAAAAAAAAGGCGAATCTTAGAAAGGTAATCTATAAATCCCAGACTCTGATTGTTATTGGCCACTTATTAGGCTTTTCTTAAAAAGAAAAATAATTTTTATTTCAGACTGAAACCTTTGAGTGAAAAGGAGATAGAGAAGCACAGCTAATTTCTGTATGCACCAAGATAGCATTTAATGGTTTAATTAATATGCAGATTAAGTGGTAGATATAAAACCTTACTATTCAGAATTTAACCAGGGAGTTAAGAATAGTGTTTTCATTTTGAGCAAACAAATGCAAACAAAGGTAATCATAATTGATAAAGAGTGGTGGTGCCAGATTGAAAAATTACCTGCAAGAAAAAAAAAAAGAAAGAAAAAAAAAAAAAGAAAAAATTGCCCACAACATATATGTTGTGTGTGACGTCTTTCTTGCAACGTCAGAATTTATTTTTGTAGTTCATATCTAATGTACTTTTGGTGTCTTTTATAGTTTTAGATATAATAAAACAGAATAAACTTTAGGGACTTTCCTTTGATTTTTAATATATTTTTTAAAGATTTATTTATTTGCAGAGGGAGAAAGCAGGGGGTGGGGCAGAGGGAGAGAGAGAATCCAGAAGCAGACTCCCCACTGAACACAGGACCCAACCCCAGGTTCAGTTTCATGACCCTGAGATCACGACCTGAGCTGAAACCAAAAGTCAGCTGCTTTAACCGAGAGTCACCCAGGCAACCCCATGACTTCCTTTGATTTTAATTAGGTAGATTATTTTACTCATAGAGTTGCTAAAATAGCCCCTGATCCTTAAAAAAAAAAACAAACAAAAAAACAAACAAAAAAAAAAACTTTGGTGATGAAATACACATAATATAAAATTTACCACCTTAGCCACCTGTGCAACCATCACTACCACTCATCTCCAGAACTTTTCATGGTCTCGTAAAACTCAGATTCTATACCCATTAAACAATGACTCCCCATTTCCTGGGCTCCCTAGCCCTTTGTCTTTTAAATAGAACATGTTCTAAGTTACTTTTAAAAATGGAAAGCAACCAAGCTAGTGATGAATTCCCAAACAAGTCCACAAAAGCCTATTTACAGGCTAACTCACAAGACCTAGTAAATTGATTAAAAATAGACAAATCAGTAGGATTAGAAATCATAAGCAGTGGTCTGAAATTTGCAGTCAATAAAAGATATCTGTACACAGATACTGCTTTACTGGGTACAAGATAACTATGGTAAGTAAAATTTGGAAATGGACACAGTTGGTGTCTGGTGTCTGCTGTGCCTTTTCTTGCATTTTTTCCCCTTTATTCTGGTGCTTTCTCTCCAACTCCTCAGTTCTTACTTCCCGGATACTATTTTAAACCTGAATGTTATGCCCCACACAGGTCTGTGTCATTCCTCAAGAGTCCCACACTTCTCTGCACATTTTGATTGGAGATTTTCAAAAGTAAAGTTGGGGATGTTTTCTATTGAAACAGGCCTGAAGGATACCTGCAAACATCTTCAAGTCCTTCTTCAGTCTTAGAAGCCATGAGAATTCACAGGTAGTACATCGCCAGATAAAAGTATAGTGTACGGATTCCATCACACCAGGCAAAATAATAAATAAAGAGCCTTCAAGCACCAGTGATGAGATTCATTACTGCCTGGGCTTGTTATCAGCCATTTTTCAGATGCCAACTTTGTGGTTTGCAGGGAAGCTGCTCTGTTATTAAACATTAAAAAAAATACTAAATTAGATTTGCTAGTCGGATCACAGATATTGAACTTTATAAATTCCCCCTGGCCAGTATCTTGATTTGCATTCTCTATCCATTTTGCTTTCTGTATTTTATGCTTCTACGGAAACTGTAACCTGAGATGGGGCTGGAAGTGGGGTAGTGTGAAAGTTTAAAATGTAAATTTTGGAGGAGGAAGTGGTGTCCAAAAATCCCCAGGCCGGAGATTATTCTTTTAAGCTTCTGTGGGTGGGGCCTATCTCTAATGGTCCTTATTTTACTGGAAACAATTACTATCAGGAAAAGAAGGCAAGTTGCTTTGTAGGCCAATAGTCATCCAATTGATATTTCCTGTCTTATGGTATCATATTCATCATTTCCTGGGAGGCTTTCAAGCTTTTTAGTGGTCTCACCTAGCTCTGCTTAGACAATCTCTAACCCATGAAATTTGGTCTGCTAGATAACAGACAACCATTTAGTTCTTCCTTTTGGCAGAGTTTGGATTGTGATAGTTTGCCTTGGGATGTCTGTGGCCATATAAGCTTTTTTGGAAGGAGTGCAGGAAAGGGAAAGATTCCTTCTGATATTTAAATGTTGAAGATTTGCATAATTCCCCAGCGTTTCCTCACAGTATACCTGGTGTGATAGTGGTTGGGATGGACTCATGAGAAATGAAAAAGCTTTTCTGATCCAATTATCCCATTCATGGCATTCAGTCCGGCCCAGTTTGTCCATTGCTGTAGCAGGGAGACCACTCCTTGCCTCTGGTTCCTGAAGGTCAGCGCTTGCTTGAAGGTCATCCTTCAGCTGAATGTTATCATTTCTTTTTGCTGGTTTCAGCAAATGCCTTTGTTCTAGAAAAAAAAAAAATCATGCAACTGTTTTTACAGCATACTTTGTCTGGTAATTAAAATAACCACAAGTATTGTGGTCACCAAGCTGTTCCATTTATTACCGTATACTATTTTAATATTTCAATTTCTCAAAGATTATTCATATGCTTACTAGTATGGTTGGAGAATAGTATCCATTAAGGGTTAGATGTTTGAAAGATGTATTTTTTAGTAACACTAACTCTTTCCTCATTCTTTTACTTTAGTCATCACTGCACTTGGTTTAAAACTGTGACATCTTCACATCAGTAATTCTTACAGGTATAATGCCAAGTAAAGTTACCCTTTTCAGCTCAAAACATCGCCATGGGATAAAACTGAATCGGGGTTAAAGAAACAATATAAAAGTAAATCAGAACAGACATTTATAGGGAGGAAATAATATTTTTATTGAATGGCCTACAGCAGCAGTAATGTTCGGAAATGGGAAAATGCCATCTTAACGAAAACAGACAAATAACAGGAGACTCAGTTTGAAGGACCAAAAACTTGTTATTTAAAAATTTTATCAATGCTCTAAAACTTTTTTTTTTTTTTTTTTTTTATCAAAAGGAGAGGCTATTATTTCTTTATACACTAAGCCTGGTCTACATAAATAAAAGAAAATGGAATTATGTGATAAAGCCGACCAGCTTAAGGAGCTGATCTAGATTAGTCTTATATATCTTTACCCTCTCTGTATTTGGATTCTCTATATATTTTGTTATAGGTGATTCTATATAGAATTATCTGTTATTTATCTCAACTAATGGTGGATATGTACAAAATCTTTGGTTTTAGATTATGGCTGTATCTACCAAGGCTTAGTGATAGAAGCTGATCTTTTCTGACCATTCAGTCATGCTATTCTAGTAGAGTCACTCAGTGATTTACATACAGGGGAGACAAGCGGATTGAAGGAATAGAAACTATGAAGTAAAAATACTCCATTGCTGCTATGAGAATATTATAGTTATTCGACGCAGTTACAGTGAACCACTCTATGAAGGGCCTGGAATATTTAAGCAAAGCCTACAAAACTCTTGGCCAAAATTTTTTACATTTACACCTGTGTCTGGCTTTATGTATTGATTGCATTCACCTGAGAGTTCACCCATCATTAATTTTATAAACTTTGGTGTATGCCTTGCAATGACTGGAATGGTGTGTAGGCTCACCTTATCACCAGAAATAAGCTGGTAATTATTCACAGTTAATCGCAGAAGGCAAGGCATTTAGTCACCAAAGGGCACTTGAAAGTCCCTTCCTTTCTTTTCTACTTTCTTCCCTTCCTTTAGCTTACCAGCTCCCTTGGCTTCGGCCACTCATGCCCCAACCCCACCCATTCCAGTTATTTTTTGAAACCAAGGCTCCAGAACAACTTTGCTTCAGAATTTCACAATCTTACTTATTATAAGATAAACCCCTCTATGTAATATGTTTTTGCCTTCTAAAGGTTTATTATGCCAATATGCTCATTCTCCACTAGGGGTTGCAGAGGGCAAGGCAAAGAAAGTGAACGGGCACAGGATCTGTGGCCAGCACATCTTCTATGGTGGGTGTGAAGATGTCCTTTGAGAGCAACCTGTGGTTTTCAAGCTGTCTTACTAATTAAGGCAGAAAAGAGAGGACACTCTTTGTTTGTAGTTTTCCTTTACTTATAAGGTACATTTTTAAATGTACTTTGCGCTATTAATAGGCAACACTTTCCTCTAACTTTGTTATATACGTTTACATGCTATATCATGTATGAAACTGAATTTACTATACCCAATGTTGACTCTAGCAAGAGTGGTACCTTACTTTTCCAAAGTTTAGAAATGGAAAAACAGTCTTCTTTTCACTTCTGATTTTTCAATTTAAATGTGTATGAGCAAGAATATCCTTTTATAAACCTCTCACCAACAGGATTTTCTACTTGCAAATGGAATTTTTAAAATTTGCTAATGTGATATATGGATAGTACACTCATTCTTGACAAATATGGCTCCTCTCCTACTGTTTTGAGACTACATCAGTAACCTTTGCTGATGGGAGTCACGATGTGGCACTGAAAGAATTAAGTTTATATCATTCGGAAGAAAGCTGAAAGGTCTGAAGCTGAGTTTGGAAGGACGTATAATTAGCTAGACTGTATGTTTCAGTCACTTTTGAGGTATTGATGGAAGATTGCATTATCTGAAAAAGCATTTCACTGACTTTCAAAGAGAAAAAGGATGTAAGATAGAAGTAAACTGCATGCGTCACCATCTCACCTGATGGAGAATGTGAGATCATAGAAGGAATGTTGCAGAAGGGTAACATAGTAGTGCTGACGTGGCAGTTCTAAGATCTTGGTTAGTAGCAAATAACTAAAAATTGATTATTTGAAGTGGTTACTGAAGGCAAATCTGTAATTACTATTAGAGAATCATTGGTTTTTGAAGATGCTCTCCAGGCATTTCTTAAAGCACAGAGGAAGCATCCGTATTGGAAAGGGCCCTGGCATTAAAATCTGCCATTTGCATTTGGAAAGTTAGCAAAAGTTATCTTGGTCCTTTTTTAACTTTTAAGGGCTCTCAAGAATTGTAATTCTCTGTGGTGCTGAATTATAGGCAAAAATGAAACACACACAGAAATACCCTGTGTTTTCTAGAAAGACTCTAGATTAAATGCCCAAAATGTATAACCTATCTGTGTAGAAGAACAAGGAAAAGCATATTTCAGACATATACCAGGCCTACAAGAGTGCAGACCACACATAAATGTACAAGTTTTATTTTCCCACATTTATATTTGTGAAATAGAACATTCATTTAACCCATAGTTATGAGCATCTATTATATGCTGGATACTCTGCTGGATCCTAGGAATATAGATTCCTAACCTCAATGAGTTTACTCTCTATAAAGGGAAATAGAAATAAAGAAGCAAACAAAAAATACAAATTGCGATGAGAACTATAAAGAAAACAAATGAGTTTATAATAGGGAATAGCATGTGAAAAGAACTATTTTAGATAATATAATCAATGTATGGACCTGAGAGATAAGAAGAAACCATTCAAGTGGGAAAAAAAAAAATCTGAAAAAACCTGGTGTGGGAGAATGTTTGAGGCACTAAGAGAATCCAAAGAATACCACTGGTATTGGAATAGGGTGGACACATACGTTGATTTTCATAATTGTGGTTTAAGGATGTAGTTGAACATTTCCACTTGTACTAGAAAGAAGGTGTAATTTTATATGTTCACTTTTCTGCGTAGACGGAGATGGTCTCTACTGTCCAAGAGTCAGAAGTTGGAAGGGAAGAAGCTTGTAGCTTTTCCTTTCTACTCTTGGAAAATTGAACTTTATTTATCTTTATTACGGATAATTGCTTATCGGTCAGTGGGATCCTTTGATGACTCTATCCAGGTTGCCACTTAGAGACCTCTCTGAGAGACATATTCATGTGATCATTTATACTCAGGGGTTCCAGTGGCCAGGCAATGTGTTCATTCTAGAATTTCTGAGAGTTTGGAATCCTATGCTTTTTTTTTTTTCAACTTGAGATTTTTTTTTTAAGATTTTATTTATTTATTCATGAGAGAGAGAGAGAGAGAGAGAGAGAGAGAAAGGCAAAGACACAGGCAGAGGGAGAAGCAGGCTCCATTCAGGGAACCCGACGTGGGACTCGATCCCGGGTCTCCAGGATCAGGCCCTGAGCTAACGGCGCTAAACTGCTGTGCCACCAGGGCTGCCCCAGAGATTTTTTTTTTCTGCTCTGAGTTTGAGTCTCTCTTATTCTGTTACACTCTCTATATATATACATACTTAAGATGTGTATTTTTGGTTTCAAATCTACATATTCCGCTAAATGCCAGCAATACCACAGATCTTAAATTCACCTCTGGGCTTATAATTTGTGCCATTTCCCTTTAAACTTTTTAGAGATTTTTTTTCTCACCAAAATATAGCTTTCTCAATTAATACTTCTAAAAATAGTTCCTAACTTGGGAATTTAAAAGCCTGAGAGATATTTATATGATCCTTTCATAGAACCACTGGCTAGGGAACACTCACAACTTTTGGGGTCTTCCTAAATTCTTTATGGGAAGTTATCCACGTTCTACACTGAACATGCTCAGTTCACTGAACATATTCAAACACTGAACATACTAGAGGGGTTTAAGTAAGATTTCTAAGCTCAAATAGATGACTCACCAGTTGTGTGGGTTAGGAGGGAGGTTTTATGTTTGTTTGTTTACACTAAATCGGTGACAGCTCTTGTGGGGGACAGCGTTTTTTCTGGGTAGGGGTGGTTTGGGGGCGTAACTGGAAGAGATTAGCAGCTAACTTCTTCCCACTCTCAGAGAGGGCCAAAACATGACATTTGGTAGGTAGTGCAGAAGGCCTGGGGAGCTTTTGCTGTTAGGAACAGCAACATCAACTCTATGGTATGCTGGCCTAATAGTTAAGGGAGGTGGCTTCTGGTCCTGACTGTGCTATTAACTTGCTGTGCTTGGTAGAACAAGTCATGTATTTAGCCTGTCTTGGCCTCAGTTTTCTCATCTGTTAAATAAATAATTAGTATCAGATTCTCTTTAGAGCACCTGTAGGACTTCATTTACCAAATATTTAGTGAGTGCCTACAATGTACTAAGTATTGTGATGAGTGGTAGGTAGTCAATTTAAAACCGGGCAGCCTGGGTGGCTCAGTAGTTTAGCGCCGCCTTCAGCCCAAGGCGTGATTCTGGAGACCAGGGATGGAGTCCACATTGGGTTTCCTGCATGGAGCCTGCTTCTCCCTCTGCCTGTGTCTCTGCCTCTTTCTCTCTCTCTCTCTCTCTGTGTCTCTCGTGAATGAATAAATAAAATCTTAAAAAAAAAAAAAGAAAACTAAGACACGGGACAATTACTTCTCCAAGGTCCAACTTTTTTAATGTATAAAACAAGTATTACAGAAAATTCCTATTTCACAGGGTTTTGAGAATAATCTACATATAGTCTATAAAGAAGTATGGCACAGAGGTTGTGCACAAGGTATCGTAGTTACTACTATGAGTAGTAGGAGTGGAGATTGTAGTCCTCGGCCTCATGGAACCACTGAGGGGATGAGACAGTTGCAATACTGTGATAAGTGCTAGGGTAAGGGAAGGGGGGGGGGCTTGCTTTGGTTCTGAAGGTAACTCCTGAAATCCTCAGGCCAGCAGTGGCCTGAAAGCAGTCTGTGATTTTGAACTCTGTGCCTCAGGATCTCATTTTTCTCTACCTTTTATAGTCCTAGTCATGCATACGGTCTGTTTTACCACAGAGTTGGTGAAATTTAGTCTCCAAAATCAGTGGTCATCTTATACTTGCCAAATTTTCCTGTTATAAAAACCATTGATTAATGTCAAAGAATGTTGTGGATCTCATTTGGTATTAGTTTTAGCTTAGTATTTATTGATAAATTGTGAAAATACATAACAAATATTATCACATAGGAATATATTTACAGTTAATTTATGCATTTAAACCTCAATAGTATTTATATACATTGAAAAATAATATTGTATCACAGCTCTCCAGAGAAAATGAGGCAATATTTATCCATGTATGGCTTATAGGAGTTAAGCCCAAATTTTTTTTTGAAGGTTTTTTTTTTTTAAGATTTTATTTATTTATTCATGAGAGAGAGAGAGAGAGAGAGAGAGAGAGAAAGGCAGAGACACAGGCGGAGGGAGAAGCAGGCTCCATGCACGGAGCCCGATGAGTCTCCAGGATCACACCCTAGGCTGAAGGTGGTGCTAAACCTCTGAGCCACCTGGACTGCCCAAAGTCCAAAATTTGTGGGGCAGGCTAGCTGGCTGGTGACTCTTGAAGATGAGCTTCAGGGAAGCTCAGTTTTGCTCTTAAAGCCTTTCATTTGATTGAATGAGGCTGACCCACATTATGGGGGGCTAATCTCCTTTACTTAAAGCCAACTTGTTATAGATGTTAAAATGAGCTACAAAATAGCTTCACAAAACAGCCTACATTAGTATTTGATCAAATAGCTGAATATGGTAGCCTAGCCAAGTCAACACATAAAACTATCACAAGTACACATTTCTAAAAGATATTTGATTTATTCATCCTGCAAAAAGCATTTTGACATGCATATGGATTGAAGAGACTTTGGTTTTCTAGGGGTCAAGGATCACAGATTATATTCCATAGACTTAGATCAATGGGAAGATGGCATGATTTTTTAGGACCCACAGTCTTACTATACTAAGGGCACAGCAAGAACATTAGGCAAGTGTCCAGTTGCTTCTTCCAGGGAAAACTGATTGTGCTTATATCAAAGTTGTTGGCTATGCTTGGCTCACACTGTGACAGCACTCAGCAGAATAAGCAGGCTTTTGAGAACTCTGTGCTTGTGATTTGTGATTCTTGTTTTGTACTTTTCCTAAAAACCTAGCTAGCAAGATATGACTGCTCCAACTGACCAATAAAGGCAACACAGAGAGGATTATGAATTATTACTAAGGCATATTGATTTTTTTGAAAAGTTGGCGAAGATTTAAAAGGAAGCAGAAAAGCCAAATCCTTGACTGGGCAAGGCTGGCCCCTATACAGGTAGAGGAAACATCTTTATATAAATTTCTAGGAAGGATATGGCCTTTTATAAGATAAGTCTTTCCATTCTACATGCAATTTCTCATCTCCTTCTCTCTTTGCTTTCTATCTCCCTCCTTTTCAATTCCTCTGGTCAAAGATTTTACAGAACAATGTGCATTTCATAGGCTTTGGTCCAAACAGATTGAAAACAGCCAAGAACTATTGCTGAACAAGTATTTACCTAATCTGAGCAATTCCATGTAAGATACTATAGTCGTTGAAGTTGACATGGTATTATCACTACAAGAGGTTTGAGAATAAGGAATCGTTTTTCTAATTCTAGTCTAGCCTCAGTACTAACCAACTATTTAGCATTTCATGTTAATTATTTAAAAAAGAATCCAATCAAGGGCAGTAAAAATGATTATACATATTGAAAGGTCATTTGAGAAAAAGTTAAACTCTGGTGAGAGAAGAACCAACCCTAAGGGCAAACTTGATTACTGTCTTTGAGAATTTGTAGGGCATCTCATCAGGGAATGTTGACCAGTTATACTCTATGTCCACAAGGAAACGGGCAAGAGAAAATAATCTTAAATCAATGGCAAGAGAGAGTGCTGTTGGACACAGGAGGAACTTCTTGAACATCCGAGTGATAAAACACTGAAATTACCTGCGGAGGAAAGCAATGAAGTCTTTAGCCCTAGACATTTGATATACTTGATAATAGTCATAGTTGAATAGGATATTTCCCTGAGATAGGAAGCTGGACCACATGTACCTTCAAACTCCCATGCAACTCATTATATTGGGCTGAACTTTTTATGTAAAGAACAAGCATTTAGTGAATATCTACTGTATTAGTGTCCCGTGCTGCTATAACGAATTACCACAAGCTTACTGGCTTAAAATAACAAATTTGTTACCTTACAGTTGTATTGGTCAGAAATCCAGAGACATCTCACCTGTTGGTAAGCTGTGTTCCTTTCCGGAGGCTCTAGGAAACATTCTATTTCCTTTGTTGAGATTTTGGTAGAATTGGGCTCCTTGTGCCCATCACCTTCAGGGCTATTCCCACCTTCTGGAGCCTACCTTATTCTTTGGTTCATGTTTTCTTTCCTCTATCTTCAAAACTATCAACACAGGATTGAGTCCTTCTCACATTTGTATCTCTCCTCTGCTTTCTACTTTTAAGACCTTCTTTGATTAGATTGGACCCACCCTAATACTCCAGAATAATCTCCCTATTTTAAAGTAATTAAGGTACTAGGTACAAGGTAATTAGGAATTAAGGTAGTAGGACCTTCATTCTATTTCCAACGTTAATGATATTTTTACATGTAGCATAACCTACTCACAGGGCCTGGGTATTAGAACATGGACACCTTTCAGGGGGCATTATTCTGCATATCACAACTGCTGTGATATCAGCACTCATTGGTTTTTGTATTGGAGAAGAATCAACCTTTAAGAAGTGATTCTACCATACTTGGAGTTAACAAATAATTAATTAATTCAATAAATATTTTTGAATACCAAACATGGCAGACAGTGTTTTAGGGGAATGCTGTCCTTGCCCTAAAGATAATATATGCTACTAGAGATATCAACTATATAAAGAAATGAATGTAACACTTAATGAATACTATAATAGAGTATATTATAACTCTATTTGGTGAAATGATCAACTATTTTTTATGACTAAGGTCTGAGAAAGTGCAGAGAAGGAGATGTTTAAATAAAATCATTTAGGATGAATGTAACACTTAATGAATACTATAATAGAGTATATTATAACTCTATTTGGTGAAATGATCAACTATTTTTTATGACTAAGGTCTGAGAAAGTGCAGAGAAGGAGATGTTTAAATAAAATCATTTAGGATGAATAGAGAAAAGTATTCCAGATCTAGGGAACAGCATGGAGAAGTGAAGTTCATGGCATAGCCAAGGCTATAAATATAGAGGGCATGTGTGAGTGTAGCAGGAAATTCCAGAGCGATCTGAGGAACTTGGAGTTTATACTTTTGGCACTGAGAAAAATTTGAAAAGTTCTAAACTAGGATGTGATTATCTGATTTTCATTCCAGAGAGATCATTGAAGTAACACAAGTTATAGCAGTAGAGATAAGAATATCTATCCCTTTTACATAACTAATCTTCATTTATTTTACTTCCTAATCATTTATGTACATGCCTTAACATCCTTATAGATCGAAAATCCTTTAAGGTAAAAATCCGCATCTGATTCATTTTTGTATGCACTCAATGCTCATAAAATTATCTTTAAGGAGGAATATAGATAAATATTTGTTTGATAAATAATGCCAAACATATAATGAATGAATGTAATCTCTCTCATAAAATATTCCAATAATTACAATGTAAGCAAATAAAACATTGTGTGCTTATAAATCAAATGCTCATTTGCTGTATGTGATCAACCTATACTTGTATTTCTTCTAAGACAAATGCTGTCATAACATTTGATTAGGATGAAGGCCAAGGTTCATACTCAGGAAGGCATTATGCTAACTGCTGAATAGTCAAAGAGGAATAGAGCAAAGTTCCTTTAATCTAGGAGTTTTTAGATATACCTAGGGTGAATAAGACATGCACATAAATTACCTAACAATAGCAAGGAACATATGCTAAACCATAATAGAACAGCATACTCAATGAATGTTTCTGGAAGCAAATGTTTGGGAAATTACCATGAGATGGTTATAGGTTAGGGACATAGACTTTCCCTTCAGACAGATCTGGATTTGAGCCTTGGCTCTGCCCAGCATTGCGATCCTGAGCAATATTTATTTTGTCTCCATTTCCAGATCTGTGAATTAAGATAATTATGGTACTTCCTATTTTGTAGGTAGGTTGTGAAAATTAAACAAGATGTTTATGTATCTTACATCCAATACTATATATCTTATATCTAATAGATGTATGAATATTTAAGTTAAAATATTTATATACCATACATGTATTTATAAAAACGTATAAATAAGATTATGATCTTATTTAACCAAAGGTTATCTACATACTTATCTATAATGAATGGTGTTTGGCACGTAGTAAAATGTTATAACATAAAGTTTTATCATTATTTGTGCCCAAAGAAGATTGGGAAGTCTTCCTGAAGAAGATGAGATTGGGACTGAATCATGAAGAATAAGGGAGACTGAATCATGAAGAATAAGGAGGGGAAAGGCAGGAAGAGGAAAGGACTGGGTTGGAAACATGAAAATTCAGCCTTTAGTGCTCTTCTTTCTTTCTGATAACCTCCAAAAAATAAAGTGCTTTTAGTTCAGGAAGGTGAAGGAAATGAGAGAGAATACCTGAAATCATTCTTCTAATATGACTGGTAATGAATATAAAGATGGCTTTAGCTGTGTCATAGGACTTTTAACAAGAGCAATAGCCATCAGAAAATGGATATCAATAGAATTAGAAGGTCTTTTTTTAGAAGAAATCCATAGTGTAAAAAGAGCATTCGGATCTTGTAGATTGACCTGTTCTGAAATTAAGTGCTGAGGTTGAGTCACAGTATCACAGACCAGGTGACTTAGCTAACCTGTCACTTCTCTCTCTTCACTCAGAGACTTTAGTTATGTTCTATGTCCTATTTTAAGGGAGGAGCCCATGGGGAAATATGAATTTTGCCCTTATTCCCTGGAACCAGTGGTCCTGAGAAAGCTGGGTGGGTGGGGAAAAAGCACATCTTGCTACCACATTTCTTAGAAGATAAAGAAAGGGTAGCTCCCATTCTATGAATGAAAGTAAAGCTTCTGCCAAATGCCTAGGGCTGTGGGGTCAGAGATGTAGTGCGCTACGGCATTATAAAGCATACTTTTTGCATCAGTCATGGGTGAATCAAATCATGTCATGCCCTACCACCCAAATGACAATGATTGAAATAGAAGGTATGGACAGAAGTGGTTTTAAAAAAACTCTATACATAAGACTGCTTGGATTCAAATCTCTCTGTAGAGTAATAGACATCCAGATTTGGTTGGGATGAAGAGATTTCTTGGAAAAAAAGGACTTTCGATGCTAAAACTGGGACAGTGTTGAGTAAACTGGTGTAGTTTGTAACTATAACCCACTAGCTGTGTGATCTGGACTCAATCTTTCTTTGTGTCTCAGTTTCCCCTTCTATAAAATGTAAATTATAATATTACCCACTTCTTAGGTTTGTTGAATAATATTTTGTACCAAAGCCCAGGACATAGTAAAGCACTAATAATTATTGACTAGGTGTATGTGTTAGTTTCCTGTGGCTGCTGAAACAAATTACCAGACGCTTGGGGGCTTTAAAAAATAAGCAATGGTTAAGGAAGATGGAAGTCCAAAATGAGTTTTAATGAGCTGAAATCAAGGTATTGGCGGGATGCATTCCCTCTGGATACTCTACAGGAGAATATATTCTTTGCCTCTTCCAGCTTCTAGTGGCCACTGGCATTCCTTGCGTTGTGGAGAAATCACTCCTATCTTTGCCTATGCCTATTTATCACCTCTTTTCTATGTGGTATAGTCAGTCTTTCTCTGTGTCTCTTATAAGGACATGTTTCATTGCATTAAGGGCCAACCTGGATAATCCGAGACTATCTCTTCATTTTAAGATTCCTAATCACATATGCAGAGAAGCTCTTTCCAGATAAGGTAACATCTAAAAGTTCCTAGTATTAAGACCTGATAATTCTGTGGGCCTGTATTTAGCCTACAAGTATTAGTATTATTAGTATTATTAACTTTCTGACCTTTATTACTTTTTTATTTATACGATAGGCAACAATACCTGCCTCACCGTCTTGTTGCAGTGATCAAATGAGATAAGAGCTGGGGATATAGTAGGTGCTCATTGTAGATTGAGCTTTTTTCTCATTTCTTTCTCTTTCTCCAGTGGATGGCTTAAAACAACGTTACTGCTTCACAGGTTTGGAGACTGAACATTTGACCTTAGTGTGCCAGCAGGACCATGCTTCATTTTAAACCTGTCAGGAAGAAAATCATTTCTTACCCTTCCACCTTCTGGGGTTTGGGGGCAGTCCTTGCTGTTCCTTGTTTATAAATGCATCGCTGCAATCTCTGCCCCTGTCCTCACATGGCCATGTTCTCTGTGTGTCTGTGTCCTAATATAACTCTTATTATAAAGACATGGATCATGTTGGGTTAGGCTCCACCCTAATGACCTCATTTTAATTTGGTTACATCTTTAAAAGCCTATTTCCATTTAAAGGTTGCATTCCCGGGTCCTGGAGGTTAGAGCTTCAACATACCTTTCTGGGGAGGCACAAACATGTTTGTGTTCATGGGTAGACAATAGAATTTTTGGCAGGGAGACACAGGATACAAGATCTTGATTTTCTTTTGAGGAACCATTACACTCTTAATTCTCAGGCTCGAGTTTTGAATAGGATTGAATTGACCAATTTTCGATTCCAAGGAAGGGTCATGACTGGTTTAGGTAGAGAATCCTGTCTCATCTCCCTGGCCACTGTGCTTGGTTCGGGGTATGTATGTCTTTCCGTCACAACTGTTGAGATACTAGGAGACGTTTGCTAGGGTTTTTGGAAAAGAAAGAGGCTTATTTATTTATTTGTTTAATTATTTGGAGACTACAGTTTAAGGATTTGAAGTTTGGGTCTATTAAACACCTGAAACCATCCCATTACTAGAGTTATCTGAGACAAAAAGAAAAAAAACATCTTTTTGTTTCTTTTATCTAAATTAATGCGTTGGAGTTTCTATTCCTGCAACAAAAGTATCCTAACTATATTTTGCTGAGATTGGAGAGATAGCCCTTCCATTTATGGCAGGAATCTGAAAAATAATAACAGCTAAGATAACAGATTTGAATGATTACTATGTTCTCAGCTTGGGACTTTGTATGGACTAGGTCATTTAATAGTTACAATGACCCCAGGAACTATTTTCTTTATTTTATAAATGAGGAAGCTGAGGCACACATATGATAATGTCCTTATTTGAATTCAGTGATAGAGTGGTAAAATGGGAATTTAAACTTTACAGCTTGACTCTAGGGTCTATTCTCTTAGCCACTCTGATATTGCCTCTTCTTTGCTATCAGGGTCTGTGCAAAAGCTGCTTAGAGAAACCCCAAATATTTTATATACATGAAACAGGACTCATTGAGACTGTATAGGATCCCAGGACACTGGGTGGCTCAGCGGTTGAGTGTCTGCCTTCTGCTCAGGGCGTATCCTGAAGTCCCGGGATCGAGTCCCACATCCGGCTCCCTGCATGGAGCCTGCTTCTCCCTCTGCCTGTGTCTCTGCCTCTCTCTTTCTGTGTCTCTCATGAATAAATAAATACATAGAATCTTAAAAAAAAAAAAAAAGGCTACCTAAGATCCCAGCCATTCTTCCCCCACTGCCATATTAGTTTGCTATTAATGTGTAGCAAAAAGCACAAACTTAGCAACTTAAAAAAGTGTCCATTTGTGATCTTCTGTGCATTCAAGAGTCCCAACTGGGATCTCAGGGTTTCACAAGGTTAAAATCAAGATGTCAGCTAAGCTGTGTTCCTATCTGGAGCTTGAGATTCTCTTTTGAATTCACAGGATTATTGTTAAAATTCAGTTCCTTGCAACTGTAGGCTAAGGCCCGCAGCTCCTAGAGACCACCCACCTTTGCCTGCCATGTGACCTTTTCTCCAACATGCTCACTTGACTCTTCAAGTCCAGTCCCACCACTTATTCACGGGAGAAACTATGTCTCATATTCATGGGAATCGCTCACATTCAGGTGGAAAGAATTACACAAGGTGTGTACACTTTGGGGTAGAAATTTTGGGAGACACCTTACAATTCAGGCTTCTATACCCCCTGCCTCCATCCATAATGCAAGGGGTCGTACACAGGAAAGCATGCCACAGGAGGCACCATGTGTACTTCCTGCCTTAGACTTGTTAATGGCTTTCCAAAGAGAACAGAACACAAATCTGCTATTCCTCACTGAGATATTGTAGGAAAAAATGGCAATCACCTAGAGCATTATGAGATTAGAAGACCTGGAAAATGATTGAGAGTTTCTAAAATGAAAGAAGAATTCAAGGTCACCCCTTCCATGAAAGTGGTTAAATTGGGCAGAAACCATCCTGCACAATGGTTATTACACTTAGTTGCAGTTCATTAGGACTGTTTTGTTAGTAACTCTATTAGTGTTTCTGAATCCCCCATTGCTTGTGGGGTTGGCCCCACTAAATCTGCACCACTGCAATAACAAATCTTTTGGTAAAAATCTATTTGGACTACAAGTACTTAGACTCAACCTGATTTATTAGACTGAATTCAAAGAGGATTCTTAATTTGAAATCTGTTTAAAATGAATATTAGTTAAAATGCTTTATTTTTCATTAGGAGAGCATTTCCATGAAAGACTAACCTTAAATTACCTTTTTTATTTAGCTAGAGTCTGCCTAAGAGAATGGGAGGTAAATAAACACATCGTGTTATTGAGCAATTTTTATCTTTTGTTTATATTAAGTAGGCACAGCAAGACTATCATTACTGCAAAGAAAATTGCATTATTCTATTGCTAACTTTCAGGCTTTGAAACAGAAGCTAATGTAAGCTTTTAAGCTATGATATTCAAACAAATATTTCCAAAGAAAATTGATTGGTCATTTGGGTTTTTTTTTTTCAATCACTATGCTCGTCTTTTTTCTCTGTTTTGATTTTCTTTCATCTCTTTTGTGTAGAATGAGGCCTCTAAGAGTTGTGTGAGGTTGATGTTATGAAGAAGTCTTAAAATTACTATTGATCATTTTCAGCGGACCTAATTTATTTAAATGTAATTTCAGATATCCAGTTATCTTATATGCATATTTTGCTGACATTCTTTCTTGATGCTGATTCCATTGCCATAGATTTAAAAGCTCTGTGCTGACCTCCATCCTTCTGCCTTCTTCATTTCCCATTCTACCTATGCCAAGGCTCTGATTTTCTCCCCCATTCTAGCTGACTGTGGTCGCTTTCACTGAGAACCCTGTTTGTAGCTTCTCCAAGCCTCCCTGACTTCTCATAGAAAGGAATCATTATCTATACCAATGATTCTGGCTCCAGGCATCATTTGGGAGGAGAGGCATTGTGATACTGGAAATGGCCTTTTGCTTTTTTTTTTCCCCCCTATCCACCCTCAACAACTTGTGAGTTTCTTAGGTTCACTACTTTTTTTGTGGTGGATGCTCAGAATTCTCTTCAGTTGTTACTGAAATTTTTGCCCCAGTCTATCCCTTTCAAATATTTTTGTTTGTGTAATTCAAACTTAAACCTATTTCTGGCCTTTTTTGACTCAGTGATCCCTTTTGATCAGCTCTTTAAAGACCAATTTGTTTCACTCCTCAGAGTCATAACAAGCTGGCTGCCTCAGGTAGAAACCTTCTAATTTGGTTCCATGGGACCAACCCATTGCAACAGACAAGGTTAGCCACAATCCCTGAAAGAAGAGAGAATAGATGCCAGAAACCAAGAGCGGTGGTTAGGGAGATACCACTAGTTGGCACAATGTAAATGTTCACCCATCTAGTCCCTGATGGGAGACAATTTCTTAGAGAATAGAGTCATTTTTGGGGGTGTCTAGTAAAAAGCTCTAACACGGGAAGGGTTATACTCTGTGATAGCTGTATTAATGGCTACAGTAAAATTTTTCATGAAACTCTACAGGAAGGTTTGATTCTTATAGTTCTAGTCTAAGTATTTGCTGAGTTTGGGGATTTGGCTATATTCTTCTGCTAGCTCAGGTCTAGGCTGAGCCCAATCACCACATGACTTAGATTGGATTTTCTGGAAACAATCCCAGAAACTGAGAATTGTGTGCATATTTATTAAGGGCTGCTCAGGAGATATATTTGCAAGATTGGGCAGAGGGAAAAGCTGACCCGTAATTAAGTAACTAATGAGGCATTAGCCAACTAGTCTTTGGCAAGTTCTGGAGTTGAGATGGCCCTCAGAGTTACCCTGAATGGAAGCAAAAGGCAAGGACTTCTTATCTCCATGTAATCTAATCATTTACATCTTTGAGTGGAGCAGGACAATATCCACTATAGTACATTGTTACATAAAGAAACAGCGCACAATTAACTGTAATAGCAATATTTGACTTATAATCAAACAACACGCTGAAACATGCAAACATCACCTATGGTTACCTGTCATTAAGTGCATATCCTGTTAGGACTTAAGTCCAGTGTCTTGAAAAAGACAACTCCTCATTTGAAACATCTGGAGTGACTTCTTTCTATGAAAGTAGCACTTCAAAGATATAGATGGGTCAGGGGATATGTAGAGATAATGAGGCACAAGGAGACTAGCAATGGTAGGGTGCAAAGAACACCCCTGGAGTTGAAGGGACAAGGGAGGTAAAGAGAGAGGTGGGAGCCCAATGAAAGTTGGAGAGACAGAGGAAGGTCTCATTAGAAGGAACTGTAGTCCTGGAGATGCACAATCGCTAACTGAGAGGTGGTGCAGAAGCCCTTGATTACGTGTTGGTGACTTCCCATTGGCCAACCCAACTGGAAGTCACCAAACAAGTGAGTCTCAGAGATACAGTGCACAAGGGCTAGTCTCCTGTGGCAAAGAGTAGGATGAGAAAAGCAAAGAGCGGGTAAGAACTGGCAAATAGAGAATAGTCAGCACAATTTCCAAATAAAACATAGATTGCTTTTCTATCCAAAAAGCAAGCCATTTTCTCTAACGTATTTGACAAATAGTCTCTAAGTAACTAAGTAAAACACTTAATCAAAAGACTATACCAGCTGAGATTCCTAGGTCTAAAGATAGACCTTCATCTACTCATTTTATTTTTTTCCTCCTTAGAAGAGGCCCTCAGTAATGAAATGTTGAAAAAAAGTCTATGCTGTAACCACCAGCCCATTTTACTTGTTGGGCAGGTGCCATACAATAAATGCTGTTTTTGAGAATGTGGCAATTATAGATACTAGAGAAGCCACCAGGAGAATAACTAAAAGAAATAATTATTACTGAATGCTCAATGTGGTGTGTGTGGCTTTTGCAGTACAACACCCATTAAGTGAGAGTCACATGATTCAACCCTACACATATTTTTTTTTCCCAAATTTACCCCCTAAGGGGCAAATTACCAGCACAGTTCTGAATAACATTATTGTAGCTGTTAGTCTTTGTGTGCATAATTCCCCATCCATGATGCTTACAATTTTCTCCTCAGTGTTTCTTTGAAAAGTGGTACAATTACAATATTTTCATTATACTACAGCTTACACAGATAATTAAACAAATAAATATGCTCTTACACAATTCATTTTAAACATTCCTCATCTTTATAAAACACCCTCATTTGCGAAGAATACGGACATTCAGAGTAAACAATTTTTATTTTCTTTTAAAAAGACATCATCTGAAAGAGTAATAAAACTCATCAACTTAAGGTAAAACCTTAATAACTCTTTACAATCAGAGATTAAACTAGTGCATATTAATAACCACCTCATCGCTTTCACAGGAGAGTAGTAAGAATAGTATATTCTCATTTTGAGGAAATTAAAAATGTATTTCTCACAACTCATTGATGTATCATTGAGGCAGCAGTTCAGTAAATTATGTGCTTAGTACATTTACGAAGATGAATTAAAATCTTGAAATTTGGGATTTTTAACCTATGCTATTTTTGAAGTGCTAAAGCTAGTAAAAATAGGCACTTAGCCATGATAAGCAAACTTTGAAAAAAAATCTGGACCTTATTTTCAAAGTAATGGAATTTAGAGTAATTTGGATGAGTGGATTTATTTTGCCAATAAAGAAACCAAGTCTCAAAAGTATTAAAATGGCTTTCCAAGGTCTTATGGCTGGTTCCTGCCAGAGGCAGAATTACAACAGGCAGTCTCCTCAATACCACCACTGCGTCCCTTCTCCTGTTCAGCATGTCCCTTCCAAAGCTCTTTACACTTTCTCTTTCAATAAACATTTATGGGCCTTTACTTGAAGCCAAGTACTAGTTGAGGTGCTGGGGACTGGCAGGTGAATGGGACATGGTCCCAGCCCTTATAGAAACTCACTCACAATCTAGTGAGGGACACAGTATGTAGATGAATAATTATTGTTTACATTGTAATACATGTTTTGAGACCACAGAGGAAGGAGTGTTAAGCTCTGTCTTAATCTGGCTTTGGGAGTTGGTTTCTTGGCTTCAATTAACACAGTCCCTGGATCTTGAACACCTCAAGTCCCTAACAGGCATGGTCCTAGTTTCTTGCACACTGTTTCTGTTGTTGGCCTTGTGTGTTTTCCTGCCACTCCCACCATCCTTCCTTCCTTTTTTTTTTTTTTTTAAGATTTTATTTATTTATTCATGAGAGACAGAGACAGAGAAGAGAGAGAAGCAGAGACACGGGCAGAGGGAGAAGTAGGCTCCATGCAGGGAGCCCGACGTGGGACTCAATCCCAGGACTCCAAGATCACACCCTGGGCCAAAGGCAGGCGCTAAACCGCTGAGCTACCCAGGGATCCCCACCATCCTTCCTTCTAACTTATTGCCTCATGCAGTAGTTGCTGCTTACATGCTACCATTTCTGACTTTGAAAGTTCACAGCCATCTGCAGCAGGAACAGAAATGCTCTTCTGAGGAGAAAATACTGAGAGCGATTTCTGCTTCTTCATTTTGCTTCTTGAACGATTGCCTTATTCTTTGTGTTTCCCCTTTTCATCCAACCTCTACTACTTTCTTACCCCAAAACTGGAGGATAGACTTTCAGTGACACCATCAGAGTGTTACACCCTAACTGACTCACTGCACATGACTGGTGACATTAATAAGCATGACATGCCCTCACGGGCATATCGGGGATTGTGTACCCCAGGCACACAAGGCATACACTTCTTTTCTTTTTCTTTTTCACATTCATAGGAAAGCCCATAGGGATGGGATGAAACTGAAAAAGGAATGAGACTGTTATAAAATAAATGAATACCTCTTAGCTGTTGACATAAGGTTATGAAGTCAACTATGAGCAAAACCACTGTTCTAAAGCCTGCTTCCTCAGTAATAATCAGTATCCAGGATCAAGTCCAGAGCGCTGAATGCTGTCTTTCTCAATAAGGTTCCTCCTTCCTGAAGTGACTTCATTTTCTCTCTCTATCCTTCATAAGTTTGAAATCCTAGGGCTGATCTTTGGAGGCTAACTCATTTTCCTAGCTTCTCCAGGAAATCTCTCCTATATTCAATTCACTCAGTAGGGTTCAAAAGGTGGGCAGAGAGAGTGAGCTAGTCACAGTATCCTGGCTACAAAGAACTAGTTTGTAATGTCCCCAATATCTGGCCAGACCATTAGGCTAGGTCCTACCCTTTGTGCTAGCACAACAGGAAGATGCCCTCGTTGAACCAGTAGACTATTGACCATGTAGCCCATTCCAATGGGTAAGCCATCCAAAAAAAGCTCAAATTGCCCACTGTTACTAGCTAAGAGCTTTCTGGTTAATTCCCAGTATGTGATTAGCATATATTCTAAAAATTTATACTCATGCCTCTGAAAACCTTAACCATAGTTAATCGAAAGAAACAAAGTTTATATTCACTCTTCCATAGTGATACTTACTGATGGTCATTGAAAAATCTACCATGTGATTTTGTGTCTGATTCATTAGAAGTGCGTGAAAGAAATATATACATTGTTTTTGGCGGAAAGGTGGAATTTTTAAGTACTATATGTAACTGTATAAGTTTGGGGAACACATACTTCAGAAGATTTATTATAAATAATTTCTGTTCTAACTTCGAGCCTAAAGGAGAATGTTGTGCATTTGCAATGGCAGACATTGGGCTGCACCTGAGAAAGTCCCTGTGTCTTAGTGACACAGGTACATGAATAGAAATTCTAAGATCTGGCTTCTAGGCTCAACGCTTTCCTCATTGAGGACGGGATGTAAACCTGGGCTAAATAAGTGATCCGTGGCTTCTCCTATGTCAAAGCCCTTTTCTGTTGAGAATGAGTGTCTTAGAAGTCCCCTGTGTGCCCTGACTTCCCTAATACCACCTATAACTTCCATCGGCATGCTGCTGTGCACACACAGTCCTATTTGCTCACTCAAGGGAGAAAGCAGCAGCGGCTTTTTGGTCATGCATGAACTCCCTGTGACGATAATAGGATTTACATGTGCATACAGGAGGATAAGTCAGCCTTTTGTTAAACTGTTACATAAACTGTTCTCTCATTTTCCCTGAAATAAAATTCTGTGACCATTCCCTCCAGTTCTGTGGCTTTGCACTGGTGGCCTAATTTAACTGTCTTTGCTTTTTGACTGAGGTCCCCTATGATGCCTAAATGTAAAAAAATCAATGTTTGATGACAGATACTTTGTGTTCATTTAATATGTGAATTATATTCCTCCTTGCCTGTTTAGTAGATGAGCTATGTGCCATCCGGAGCATCTTCATTTCCAGTTTCACCCACCGATACTCTCATCTCTTCCTTCTTGGTCTCTTGCCTTCCTGATAGCAGAAACACTTTGTGAAGTTGCATTTAGCATTACTTTGTATTTTTAGTGTCTTCCTCTGCTATTAGTTAGTATTTTGGTTGCTCTTCTGAATATATCTCTTTATGTTAGATTTTTGGAGGATTTAAGAAACTTTCAAACTCATTTCCTTTTTAATTTCACGTTTTTCCTTATTTTTTCTTCCATAAGCAGCCTTTACACAGTAGAAAGTTTAAATTAATTGCAATTTCATAGTTATTTCCTTTGACATCTGAACCTACTGAATTTAAAATTTTTGTCTTAGGGCAGGGCAGAAAAGGATAATCTTGACTTTAAAAAAAATGACTAATTCACAAATTATACTTAAGTGGCTTCATGCAGAGGAGTACTGGGTATCAAGAGACCTGATCTCAAGTCATAGCTTCGCTGCTAACAAGCTTGTATCTTTGGGCAAATTACTTATACTCTGAGTTTGTCCTTTTTATGGGGGAGAGGGGTGACAAATCAAATTTTGGTTCTTTTCAGCTTTTTTTTTTTATTTTTTATTTTTTTTTCTTTCTTTTCAGCTTTTTAATTCTATATGAGAAAAGGCCTCTTTGGTTTTACTCTAATGTACCAATTGAGAATAAAGCAGAGGAGAGAAAAAGGTAAGAATTTTCTTGGATTTAACATCGAATTGTAAGTCATATGAATGCTTTGATCAGGATGCCAGCTTCCTGAGGGTTGTGTTTGAGATAAAGAGATAGAATAAACCTTGAAAAACTCTAGTTCTTTGCTCTTTCACTTCATTCTCTGTGAAAATGAAATGAAAATTCATTATATCATTAGAGAAGGTTTGGCGGATGGGGTGGGGTAATGATCAGTAAAGTCCTCTGCTGCATATTGGGAAGCAGGGGTAACTAAATAATGGTGTATTTCTCCCATTGCAATTGCCTCCATAACCTTCGCCAGAAATAGCATTTGAGAATTAATGCTCAGTAATTTTTGGATCCTTATTTAAATGTGACTTTCAGATATCTTTCCCAAGAGGAGCACTTAAAAAGATCCATCAAAGCACTAGTGCTAATAATCTGCCATGGGACCTGGGCAGTAGGTTAAGAGACTAACCTCTTATTAATTAGGTGAAGGATTCACAAAATGTTAGGAGTGCACCTGAGCCCAGTATTCATTTTCAGAAGAGTGATCTATCCATGAGTGAAATGATATTGGAATTATTAAGCATCTAAGCCAAAGGGAGGAGGAGGGGAGCAAATTTTTTTTTTTTTAAATCTAGAAGTCATAAATTTGAAGATAGTGAAATTATTTGCTATTTAAATGGTTTAAAAGGAAATTTAAGATGGAATCATTTTGGCATTCACCAGAAAGCAGAGGATGTCTGCATGTATACGTGTGTGTATACATCTTGGAAGTGGAAATCCAAGTGGATATAAGGGATCAGTTTCTGAGGGAACACAGTGCTAGCAGACCCAGACTTCTCTTTCCAAGCCCCATGCTACCACTTTGACTTTTGTCTGCAGCACCCTTAAGTCCCCAATAAAATCTTCCAAAATAACCTTGTGAAGGTGGTCCTCCAAGCACTTGAAGCACTTCAAGGAGGAACTGGGGGTTATTTAAGCCTATGGCTTAATCTGTTGATTCATTCAGTCACTTGAGGTGTGGGAGACAAGGGGAGGGAGGTGTAGCCTAGGGAGCAGCTGAAAACAGTAGGACTCCTGTTCTCTGGCACTGAGGAAGTCAGGCCTTATCTTTCCCGGATCAAAACCATTTCCCAGAGACATAATCATCTTTAGCAGTGAGCTGGAGCAAAATGATTCACCCACCATACCCAAACCCCAGAACTCTTCATTTTTAGCTATTCCATTGACGGATGTATAGAAGAATAAATTCTGACTTTGCATAAACTACTATCCATAGACTCTGAAAAATACATAGGATAGAGTTAAGGGCTAAGTTCAACGATATTATTTTGGAAGATATTTATAAACAAATCACCTATAAAACTTTGGTCATTAAAGAGGAAGGTATGTGATGAAGACTGAATGCAATGAGAAATAAAATGGCCTAAATTGAATCTCTTCTCCACCCTAAGAATTGTGCTCTTTGTTCAGAGCCTCCACTCTCCTTCTCAAATCGCCCTCCTCTTCATTGTGTCATCTCCAGTTACGTGAGACTCTAAGAACACAAAGGGCCTTTCTTTTAGCAGGAAGGAGTGAAAGAATACATTAAGGTCAATTGGGTACCTTTAATGTTCCTTATGTTCTGTGGAGAGATCAGATCAGTGTGAAACTAGAAGATAAGAGTAACACAAGTGACACCAGTAACCACAACAAATAACCTCAATTATCTAACAAGGCAGTGTGGCCATGATGATGGAGGTGTCTCTGAGTAAGAAGTCAGAGGGTCTGCAGAAGTGGTTTCCTATGTCAATTTAAACTGGCTTGTGTTCATGCAAAATCAATTCACACGTCTCCTGAAAAACCAGCCTTTGCGGTGGTCTGTGATCTTAATTAGCCATCACAGGACCCTTCTACTCATTGTCAGATGCATCTAAAATAGGATTGCACTGACTTTCAGGATTTTAAAGTTAAGATGGGCTTGAGAACATTTGATTTCCTTTGTCTATTAACATTTCTAGACTTAGGCAGAAATGGACTTGAGAATATATAAGAGGTTCATCACTTGTTTATAAAAGATAAGAAATCTTACCCTTGAGCTCTCAAAACCCTGAAAAATCTCTTCTGTGTCAGGCCAGCAACACTAGAGACTCAGCATCCAAGATGAGCAACTCTTCTAGCCATAAAATATATCCGTACATAAAAATGACAATGTTGAATTTTTCCTAGGCCCAATGCTTCCGGTAAATAGTGAAGTTGAAAGGAATCCCCATCCTTCTCTGCACTGAAAACAAAACGAAACACTTATTGCAAAGAACCACTCTTCCCCATATTTTTTACTTAGATAAACTTCGATAAGGCTCTGGGAAGCCTCCACTTCCTCTCTTTACCTCTGACAAGGCCCAGACCCTCCAAATTCCCTTTCCTTGCTTCATGAATAATTAGCTGCTCTGTGGGTC
This sequence comes from Vulpes lagopus, assembly GCF_018345385.1. Taxonomy (NCBI): domain Eukaryota; kingdom Metazoa; phylum Chordata; class Mammalia; order Carnivora; family Canidae; genus Vulpes; species Vulpes lagopus. The sequence continues at coordinate 95,782,706 of NC_054824.1, read as the reverse complement.
CCCACTACTTCGTCAGAACAAGGTGCTTGGCAACCAACTATTGGTTAAGACTCTCTCCTTCCCTCAAGTCCCTGAACTCTGGCCCACCCTCGGCCGGATCCAGCACGGAATCCTCCTGGAGGGCCCCTCCTGGAAAGTGGGAAGATGGACTGGCTAGAAAAGAGGCCCCTGACACTCTTCTCTGATCTGCTATCTGATCCCACCACTTTTCAACCCATGTTGCCACATCTCATCCTCTAGCTGTCCTTGTTGATTCTTCCCTATTAAAGAAAAGCCCTTTTGCCTAATTCTTGAGATTCTTGAAGATCTTAGGTTCACAGCTTATTCCTGTTGCAATAGCTTCCCTTGGCCTATTTTGATAGTCCCCTCACAACTTACAATCATCCTTTCAAATAAGGTCTCTCCTTACTAAGGCCCAGAAATGTTTTGCTTTGTTTTGTTTTGTTTTTTTGTTTTTTTGTTTGTTTGTTTTTTGTTTTGTTTTTGACAAAGGCTTACAAGTTTGTTCCAAACACAATTTTTGTTTATTTTTATTTGTAGTTTGCAAGGAGGACTGCTTTTCTCTATTACTCTATGTGTCGTAAACACCTATTTAATATGTCAATGAACTTTGTGTCGATGTTGAGAAAAGAGACCAGGGTGGAAGTCTCTCTGGGATTTGTCTGTTTCCTGTAATAGGAACTGCCTCTGAAGTGACTGGACAAGAGGAGTAGCACGTGTTCTTTAAGAGACTCTTCAGAGCTTTGGAAAACCAGACAAAGGCCTAGCTAGAAGCGGGCAGACTGCTCAACGTATTTCTAAATCTTTTGAACATCCAGAAGTTACTTGGGGTTGAGAGACGATCCATGATTACATTGCTGGCTATAGGATTCCATTCACTCCTTTCCTAAAGAAAGAGGAAGAAAACATTACTTATTCAGGTCATTCAGAACCAGGGATTCTGATCAGAGAAAATGACACAGGAGTACTTCCTGAGACAGATGCCAAGTTTTGGTAAATTTTACAGTAGTGAGGTTTCATTTGCAACTGTTTTCATTGAACAGCAAGAGAGCCTTTGAGTGGTGGCTTGGAGTAATTCTAAGATAAAAGCCTGAAGAGAACATGATATGCAAATGTGGAATGGCTTGGCTCCTTAACTCAATCACTACATAAACCAAGTATCCTTTTTGTTGTTGAGTACAGTCACTGCCAGAAAAACCAGCACTCCCACCAGGCTGGAGTCCTTGAGTTTTAGTCAACACGTTAAATCCTAGTGCTTGGCTGTTTTTACTCTTGGCCTCCCTACTGAGTCCCCAGAGAAACAGAGGTCGAGTATCCAGCTACGCCTGGGGCAAGATGTTGATTACTGCACAGTCAGAAGCAAAATAAACTGTCTGCAGATAGATGAGAGAACAAAAAGATTGGTTTTGGAACAATGGGGAAAAATTGCAATTAAGCTTTTTCTTCCCTCTCTTCAAAGCTACACTTGGCCTGCATTATTTATTTTGTAGCTTTGTCTGTTGGTCTTTTGGCCTATCACAGTGCTTTCTACATTTTGATAGAGTAGTAATACAAGGACAAACCTACTACTTTCGTCTCTTAATTGAACGTCAATCATTTTCCATTCGAAAAGAAATGGTCTTCTTTGTCATTGAGAACTTCACTGATCTTTTCCTTTTCTGCTCTAATATTTTAGTACGTACATTTCCTTTTATTTTACTATTTATAAAGTCATTATAAATCAAACCAATTGCAGTGTAACAGGAGATGGTTGGCATTTTCTATCTCGAAGACTCATTCATAATTTCCCAATTACATGTAGTTTAAATACATGGCATCCAATCTGCAGCCTTTGAAATGGTGCCAAATTCCATCTGCTTTCCTGCATATTGCTATAGTTATTTCTGAGCGTGACATGAGAGGGGGCTTCTGAGAACTTTAACCTCAACACAGACTTGTCTCAATAGAACCTTACTGTTAATCTTGCAATTTTCTGTTCAATACCCTTCTCTTACATAAATGCATAGTTTTATTGATTTCCATATCCGGCCGCTTAATGACCTCCACTAGCAACCTATCAGTATTTCTTTTCCATTCAGACCAGGGGGAGCTGATACCTCTTCCAGCACTGCCTCAAATTCATAAAAGGTCGATTCTAACATAATGGAAATAGAATTGCCACATGTAAAAGCTGCCATCACGCTGGATTTTTCTGATGCAATTCCTGGGTTTCATCTCCAAATTCTACCTGAAGGTTTAGAGAATTTAAGTTACCCTTTGGGAAGGCAAGTTCAACATTTTTCTACCTATGGTGTCACTAGTCAACTATCTTTTATTATGTTAGCTTTTCCTTGAGATTCCTTGTTTTCTCTCCTAGTGAAACCATTATGTTTCCAGAGTACTTGTGGAATTATACATAACGTATGCATGAGTTTTTAAAAATCGGCACATTGAGTTGACAAAATTTAACATTCCTCTGGAAAATTATAAATATCCCAGTGCTAAAGTCTGCTATCCCACAGGCACACCGAACAGCTGAAACAAATGGAAAAAAAAAATCTTTATGCATTAGGGCTAACGTCATGATAGATTTATTACATAATCTCTAACACATTCTATGTTGGATTCACAGCAAAAGTGCTGTTATTCCTTAAAAAATTAGGCATGTCATTGCCTGCAGAAGTACCTAGATATTTTCTCATTCTTTAAAAAAAATTTGTTTACTTTGTACTGATTTTTATTAAAATGCTAAAAGAAATACTAAATTTTGATAACACATACTGCCTGGGCAATTACTTCCATTTTTAGATGAATTCTCAAATGTTGGCTTGTGCAGTTGGGTTTCTGTTATTCTTCTCCTTGGATCAGTATTTTTATGGTTTCCACAAGTCATTTGGACTTGCCAGAACATTTTCTGTCTCTCATTTCTCTAGCAAGATCCAGCTCCCTCTACAGCAATGTTTTCGGTGGCAGACTGGAACTTTCTGTCCATCAGTGTTAGCAACAATTTTTAAATATGTGTGAGACTCTCTTGGTGAATTCCATATTGGTGAGAGGAGTCACACAGTAGTGATTTTCCATTTCTTGCCTGGTCCTGCATAAATTTCAACCAGGTATAGACCTGAAGCCAGAAACTTAAGTTTATAAGAAATATTGTGTTTGTCCATTGTCGATGACTTAACATTATTTTTGATGCTAAGCCCTCATCCTTCAGGCTGGTGAGACATTCAGGTTTTGCTTTGTTTTGAGCTTACCTCCCCCAGAGATGACAGGGTTTGATGCAGTGCCACTGGTTCTTGGTGGAATGGGAGGTGGCACCCTCTAGTAATGATTGTGTGACCACTCTAGTAACTACCGAAATGGCCCCTGTGCTCATCTACACAGCCCACTCAGATCCCACTCCTCACTGGACAGTTATTTTCATGGGGCTGGATACTGTGACATCTGTGTCCCTTCTTCTTTAGAAATACCACATAGATAATTCTCTTGCTGTCTTCCAGGGCCAGCTCCCTGCTCCTCTAGGATCTACAGTCTTCTTCCTTGCCATTCTAAAAACCCTAGTCTCCACATCAGGCCTAAGATTTAGGAATCTGAAGTCTGGAAGTCCTGTTGGCTACTTGTGCTGCCCACCCTATCAGAACCTCCCTTGCTGGCAACAAAGAGACAATAGGGGGTGTGAGGTGGGAGGTGGGGGGTAGATCAGAATCTGTATCTCAAAAAACACATCCAAACCCACATTAAATGTCTCCTGCCTCTGCTTCTACAGTAAATGCTGTGCTGGTAAGCCTCTGGCACTGAGAGACCTCTCTCTGTTACTGGGATTGCTTCCCACAAATAGTCTTCAGCTGTCTCATATTTCTAGGAATTTGTCTTAGCTGAAGAGACCCATAATACCCAAGGTCACAGGGGCAGTCTACAGCCCAGTTAGGGTTGCAAGTCCAGCCCCTTTAGTTCAACTCAGGGTAACTTTGAAGGCCTGGTCTATTTTAGAACTGCTAGGGGATCAGCTGAGCTCTTTCTGTGACTGCATGGAGGCCTCCATCTCCCTCTGCCCAGCCCTGCTTCCTTCCATTTCCTGCAGATATTGATCCTACAAAAATTCCCCATTAAACTTGCAGGAGGGCAATTTCCTCTTAGTCTGCTTACTAGGGAAACTACTCTGAAACAATGTGGCCCGTTGCTGGGTCAGTAGTCTGCCCATTACCTCCCATTAAAGGTATAGGATATCAAAGCATTGCATGCCTGAGAGGGTGATTGCAGTTAGTCTAAAGGTTTAGTACTCACTTAGACATAGACAAAATAAAGGAGGACCCTGACCGAGGTGGTCCACTGTGAAGAGTTTCCTGAAATGGAGGCAGTAAGAGACACAGAGAGAGATAAAAAGAGAGGGATGGGGGAGGTAGTGAAGGGAGGCAGGGAGGGATAAGGGGAAAGAGAGCCGGAGAGCACAAGCCTTGTTCTGGGGAAAAACAGTATAGATATAGGTGATATAGACATCTATCAGCCTGCCTATATCTATATATAAAATAGAGAAGCCTGCTGGCAGGTGTTTTTTTTTTTTTTTTTTAAGGCTACAGGCAAATTTTGAGGGACTAGTCCTCGTGAGGAGAAAACAAATGATAGGGCAGGTTGCCTTGCATGCAGGGATTTATGGGGCATAGAAGTGAGTAGAGCAAGACATATCTGATGGTTACTGTCCTGTCAGGGGTTAAAATGTTTCGGTGAAATGGTGGGAGTTAGTTCTGGCTAGCTTTATTTCTCATACAACTTCTCTTTCTTTTTGCAGACTTTTCATAATCTTGATGCTTGAGCCCATAAGAATTTCTTGCTAGTACAATGTCCTAGTCAGTTTGGGCTGCTAGAATAAAATGCTGTAAACAAGGTAGCTTATCTATAAGAAACATTTATTTCTTATAGACTGGAGATTGAAATTCAAGGTCATGGCGCCAGCATGATTGGGTTCTGGTAAGTTTGCTCTTCCAGGTTGCAGACAGCTTCTTGCATTGTGCTAGCTCTCTGGGCTCTTCTTATAAGGACACTAAATCCACCCATGAGGGCTTTACTCTGTGACCTAAATACCTACCCAAGGCTCCACCTCAAATTCATGACATTGGGGACTGGATTTCCAACATGGGAATTCTGGGGGAAAACAAACATTCAAGTCCATAACATATAAATATCTTTATTCCTGAATTCATTTAGAAGTCTCTAATTATTTCTGAAAAACAGAGGTTTTGGGTTTTGTTTGTTTGGTTTTGCCTGTACTGCAGTGTTTTTTTTTTTTTGCTTGTTTGTTTGTTTTTGTTTTTGTTTTGTTTGTTTTTTACTTATTTTCAAGTCACCATGCCTTACATGTCTATTCAACTGATTTTTTTTGTGTGTGTGTTCTCCCCATTGGGTTCTCCCTATCCTCCAGTAGTCTTTTCCTGGTCCTAGGCTCTCCTGTGGAACATTCACCAGGTGTGTATGTGTCTGGCTAGCAACATGGAGCAAATGAAAGGAAGGACTCAATCTTATAGAAATAGGCTTGGCTGCTTGAACTTGGCGATAGAAGTGCACCTAAGAAGGCAACGTATGTCAACAGGGTTCTAGGAACCTGGAGATGAACTTGCCAACACAAAACAAAATGAGAAACAAAACAGAAACCATGGGGAAAAAATGGGACAAAGATTCTCAAAGCCTATGGGCATTTCTGAAACACACTGATCTATTACCGGATTTTAAGTCTCAGGGTGACATCAGAGTCCTCTTCAGAGTAGGGAAGTCCTGGTCTAGAAGCATGATCTATCTTTAAAATCTGATTCACAGGGTAGTCTGAGAAATGCCTATCAAATTTGGCCCAGGAATTAGAGCCAGGAATTAGGACATGACTAGTTTTTAGGAAGGAGGTACTATCTCATATTCTCACAGTTTCCTAATGGAATAGCAAGGGCTCCAAACATTTTCTGCAAAGAATATGGTTTATAAAAAGATGGACACCAAATTTTAAAATTTTTAAATTTCTTCCCATTCTCTTCTTGTGTCAAGGAATATATTACTTTATGATGGCTTCTATTCGGTAGGCCAGTTGCTTAGAACAAAATACAGCAAGTCTTTGATTTTGTAAAAGATTGAAAATTCTCAACTTCAAATGCTCCATTCACCCCCGCTTACCCCATTCAGTCACAGTATTCCAATAGCAAATTCCAATTCTTCCTTCCTTTCAGCTCTTTGGTGTATGCCAGTATCTTAAACAGATCCTGTAATGTTTTTTTTTTTTTTTCCAGTTACTTTAACTTAGATGACATTTGTTCTCCCTCTTTCTGCACTGTTTCCTTCTAGATTTTTTATACCAATTCTGCTTTTTCCTAGCCATTGACATCCTCCTTCAGTGGATTCTTAGGATTATACTTCTCAATCAATTTCACCTGCTAAAGACAGTTTGCATTTTTGCACCAAAGAAAAAATTTCTCCTGCAAGACCTGAGCTGTTCCATTGTGAGAGAAGAATTTGAATGTGGCATAGTGGGGTGGGATTTCTTTTAAAACAAGCAGAAGTTCCTGGGACTTCATGAGTCTTTTCAGGTTATTAATTTATAGGAGACAAAAAGTAGTGGACAGATGAAGAGTCATGAGAAGGAAAAGTTGGGGGATAGCAAAGGGAGATTTAGAACACCCTAGGGAAGGGAGAGTTGTTCACCTTAAAGTATTCCTAAGGAATGCTACCAGAATCCAAGAAATAAGTCTTGATTAGTAAAATTTCAGGGTCTTTTGGGGAGAAACATCTAGGCATGGTGCTTTCTAACATCACCTAAATCAAAGTCTACTCCCTATGTGCTTGTGACTGACTCTGAAGAATTACTGTAGCTTAAAAATTTATCTGATTCAGTGTCTACTATTCTTCTTGAGTATTTGTAAGGTGCTTTGTTCAACATCTGACTTTGCATATAGTAAATGATAACTATTATTTCACCTTTTTTATTCTCTTAGTCGAATTTTAATATAATCTGATCACATTTGAAAAAAAATTCATTGCTGATACATTCAATTGAATTGCTGATTCAGCACATAAAATAAGGTAAGTCTTGAAATCAAGCATGATAGAGAAGAGAAGGGAGAAAAGGAACTAGGAAATAACCGGCTTGGAAGCTAACAATGTGGAAAATAGAGACAAATAATATACGAAACTTAGAAAACATTGTTTTTGAGGAAATCAATAGTATCATCATGTAGCCTTCCCACACTAAAAAGTAGCTGAAAGGTACCTCAAGCTCCTGCATGCTTGGTTTTTAAGGGCTGTTGATCTTACCCGTTCCTTAAACCTGCAGTTCTATGGTTATGGCAGACATGTGGGGTGTTGTGGAGACGTAAGGAGAGATTTTGAGTAACACAATATACCGTTGACCTTTGAACAACCTGGGTTTGAGCTGTGCAGGTCCGCTTATATGTGGATTTTTTTCAACAAATACAGTACCATCCTGTAAATGTATTTTTTCTTCCTTATGATTTTCTCAATAACACTTTCTTTTCTTTAGCCTACTTCATTGTAAGAATAGAGTGTGTAATACATGTAACATACAAAATGTGTGTTCACCAATTTTTTTTTTAATGTTTTGGTAAGGCTTTCAGTCAACAGTAGGCTATTAAAAGTTGTTTTGGGTTGGACAGCCCAGGTGGCTCAGCCGTTTAGCACCGCCTTCAGCCCAGGGCCTGATCCTGGAGTCCCTGGATTAAGTCCCACGTCAGGCTCCCTGCATGGAGCCTACTTCTCCCTCTGCCTGTGTCTCTGCCTCTCTCTCTCTCTCTCTCTCTCTCTGTGTGTGTGTGTGTGTGTGTGTGTCTCTCATGAATGAATGAATGGATAGATAGATAGATAGATAGATAGATGTTTGGGGGACATCAAAAGTTATATGTGGATTTTCGAGTGCATAGAGTGGGGGAAGTGGGTTGACACCCCCATGTCGTTTAAGGATCAACTATACCATTAACTTTTCAGAATGCCTTGGACAATTAACATTCACAGATCAATTGATTCATTTGGACAAAACATACCAGTTTTCTGATTCAAATGCAATAGAGGTGAATGACAACCTTGACATAGGCAGGTGAGAGATATTTTACAACTCACCATAGGTACCAGCTCCTGTTTTTTTTTTTTTTTTCTTGTTTTAGTTCTGATCCAACATAATCCATTAGACTGTCACATCCACACTTGCTATTTATTTAGTGAACTCTATTGAGTCCTTGAAGACTTGTGGGCAAAGCTTCTTGACTTGAAAAACTGCGTTACTAAGGGCAGAGGTGTTAATATAGATTTTGGCCCCTCAACCAGGAAAGCACTTAAAGAGAAGCAGCCACTAAATGATTCAATTAGTCTAACCTCTCACCTGCCCTTTTTAAGATAAGAGACTCCTCTGCCTCAGCAGTAGCCCGAGACCATCCCCTTTGTCCACACTCTGCAAGGAACGGAGTAGTTTTTCTAAGTTGAAAGCTTTTGTGGGACAGATCTAAGGATATAAGAAAGAATAAAGAGTTTTTTATAATCTGAGACCAGTATTTCATGAAATGACTTGAACCATCTGCTCCTACACTACTAGTTTATAAAGTGTTAACTATAACAACAACAAAACTAGCGTGAGTATCAGCGATTTGATAGCGTTCATCATAAGAATAGGATTTACTAACAAATTGTGGATTCCCAGCCCTCCTCACTACACAGTAATTTCCAGGCAGTTTGAAACCACTTCTGGCCAGCCCCTTCTACTTGAATCTACTGCTGAGTCTAAAAGCCTTCTTGATTCCCTTGTGTTTTTTCACAGATTCTTTTGCCATTTGAAGAATCAATACTAAATGTAGGCATAGACAGCATTTTATACTTGGTATTTGGAACAATAGGAGGGTGTCGTTTATCAGTACCCTTTCAGGCACCAGAGAATTATAAGGCAAAATAAATTTGTAGAATAAATAGTTTTTCAGTCACAGAGACTATGGCACATCAGTTTCTAATAAGATATACATACCCAGGTAGGCGCAGAAAGCCCTGATGGAAGTGTAAAAACTCTTTGCAATGAACTAGCATTGTTAGTATTGTAAAAGTCAGGAAAATATTTTGTCTGCTTGCTCAGAAACTTTTAAAGAAACCTAGCAGCAAGAGATGCTTGAAAAGTAACACTACGGGATGCCGTTTCCAAATTTTCTTATTGAAAAGAAGAGTAGGGATGGTGATTTACCCTCTTTTAAAGTTTTATATTTGGGTCACACTTTGGGAAATTCACTACCACTTCATACTGAATGTGAGACCCTGATAAGCCTTATAAAATGTTTCCATTTTTATACTCTCAATTCAAACAATATTTACCTATCCTTACTTCCCATAACCTGTCACTCAGCAAGGCGCTGGAACACAAATGGTCTCATTAAAATACTCCTTTTAAAATGTTTTCCCTGAATAGAAGTTGGAGGAGGTTTCCAGCTGAATTGAAAAAAGAATAAAGAAATGGAATAACAAAACACTGAATTTGGAAATACCTTGTTATAGTTTTAATATTGGATTTAATGTATTCATTAGATGGCAACCAAATCTGCTTTCTGTAGGTTTCCAAATCCTGTCTGTTAATTATATCCTCATTGAAAAATTACATTTTTAAAAACAATTATCTAGATCCTATTCTTGCACCTATATAAACATAAAATTGAAGACTGGAAAGGATCTGAAACTGTGCAGTGTTTTATCCCACTGTACGCCGATGGATTGTTTTGTATTCCTTTGACAAAATGTTCTAAATAATAGTTACAGATTTAAGAAGGAAAAAGAGAAATGAGCATTTCCTAAATTCATGCTATGTACTAGGCCATATGTGAAGTCCTTTCAATATTTTATATTATTTGTATCTTCTTACAACAGCCATGTGAGCAAGTGTTGAACTCGTCATTTAGCACACGAGGCCACCAAGGCTCAGAGTAGAGTCATCATCAGGTAGCCTGCTCCAGGTCCTACACTAAGAGATGGTGTAGGCAGCCAAAGCCAGAATTTTTATACTAAATACCTCCTTGGATCCAAAATGATTTTTCAAGAAACAAGTTGTATTATGTCTATTAGCGGATGGCGAACCAGGAGGATATGGCATCATTTGTTCAGAAAGTGCACTTCTATTTATATTACAGGTTATTTCATAAATACAACTTGGGAAAAAAAGTAGTGCTCATCTACTAAGTGCCTTGATGCTTAACTGGAGGATCACATTGACTGAATCTTTCAGTCTAATCACTCTGTTTCCTTTACCTTTGACCTTTTTAGGCTGTCTAGATAGCCTGGACAACATTTCACAAGAATTTAGCTTTTTAAATTTGTTTCCCAAATTGCCCTTGTGGGTTTAAAAAGAAAAATATTCTCATTCAAGAAAGATCAAATGGGCTCTCTTCCTCTTCGGAGGCGGAGAGCCCGTTTGCGCAAACGTCCAATAAACCCTCTTGCTAATTGCATCTGCCTGTCTGGGGTCTGAGTCTCTGGGGCGTCCACCGGGACACATTGGCACCCGTGAGCCAGGGTCCAACATTTGGGGGCTCGTCCGGGATCCGAGACGCCCCAGGCTCAATCCTAAGACCGGTAGGAGGTAAGACCGAGCTCGCTAAATGTCATATCTGTCTCGTCCGTTTGTCTGACTGGCCGGGTCTGTGCCGGGTCTGTATTGTGCCTGCAGGACGCTGTACTCTGTATTCTGTATTTGGACCAGCGGGGGAGGCAGACGTGCCCGAGACCCCTGGTCCCCCTCCGGAGTCGGACTCCGGAGTGGTCTGGAAGAGGAACGGAGCCCCGGCACTCCCTCCTCTTCAGGGACGGTCGTTGTTGGCGACCGCTCCCATCTGAATCCGCCGCGCCAGTCCTGACATTCGTGTGTGTCTGTTCCTTCTTTGTCTTTCTGGTCTGCTCCGGAGTCGGACTCCGGAGTGGTCTGGAAGAGGTAGGGAGCCCGGCACTCCCTCCTCTTCAGGGAGGGTCGTTGTTGGCGACTGCTCCCGTCTGAATCCGCCGTGCCGGTCCTGTCATCTGTGTGCGTCTGTCTATTCTGTGTCTTTCTTCCTGTCCTCTTCCACCCCGCTCACCTCTTTTCTACACCCATGGGACAAACTGTAACCACCCCTTTAAGCCTCGCTCTAGATCACTGGAAAGAAGTCGCCGGCCGGGCACACAACCTTTCGGTCGAAGTCAGAAGACGAAGATGGGTCACCTTCTGCTCCTCAGAGTGGCCGACTCTCAACGTCGGGTGGCCCAGGAATGGAACTTTTAATATTGATATTATCTTGCAGGTGAAGGCCCCGGTCTCTCAGCCAGGACCCCATGGGCACCCTGATCAGCTCCTGCAGACTCTCCTCACCACGGAGGAGAGATAGCGCGTCTACAGAAAAACGTCCCCGGGGCGGATGGGAGGCCGACCCAGCTGCCTAATGAAATTGAGGACGTTTTCCCCTTGGTTCGCCCGACCTGGGACTACGACACTGCTGCTGGGAGGGAGCGGCTCCGTCTCTATCGCCAGGTACTCCTAGCGGGTCTCAGAGGGGCAGGGCGACGCCCCACCAATTTGGCAAAGGTACGTGCTATAGTGCAGGTTTTCTGGAAAGATTAATGGAAGGCTACCATATGTATACTTAGAGAGAGAGAGGAGAGAGAGAGAGAGACAAAATAAAAGAGATAAAGGAAACGCAATAAAGAACTGACTGGGATACTGGCCACCATAGTACAGGGCTCAGGGCAGAGTAAGTCAGGACAGAGTAAGGACCTGGGAGACAAGAAGACCACGGGTTGAACGAGACCAGTGTGCCTACTGCAAGGAAAAAGGACATTGGGTTAAAGATTGTCCAAAGAAGGGCCAAACGCAGGGACCTAAGAAGAAGCCCATTCCCGTACTGTCCCTAGAGGATGAAGATTAGGGATGTCAGGGCCAGGAGCCCCCCCCCCCCCCAAGCCTCGGATAACCCTTAAAGTGGGGTCAACCAGTGACCTTCCTGGTTGCTACGGGAGCTCAACATTCAGTTTTAACTGAGGCAGAAGGACCCTTGAGCTCTAGCTAAAGATGCATTCTTTTGCCTAAAGTTAAGCTCTCAAAGCCAGCCTATTTTTGCCTTTAAATGGAAAGATCCTGAGACGGGATTCTCAGGACAACTCACTTGGACAAAGCTACCACAGGGATTCAAAAACTCCCCCACCTTGTTCAACGAAGCCTTGCATCAGGACTTGGCAGACTTCCGAGTTGGCCATCCGGACCTCGTTCTCCTGCAGTACGTGGATGATTTGCTCATAGCGGCTAAGACAGAACAGGATTGTGTAAAAGGTACGGGGGCCCTGCTCGAGAGACTGGGAGGACTGGGGTCTAGGGCCTCCGCCAAAAAGGCCCAAATAGGCCAGAGACGAGTGACCTATCTGGGATATCTCCTGGAAGGAGGCCAGAGGTGGCTGACGGAGGGCCGCAAAAAGGCTGTAGCCCTGATCCCAGCACCCACTGATGCCAGAGGGCTACGAGAGTTCCTCGGCAGTGCCGGGTTCTGCCGCCTCTGGGTACCTGGGTTTGCAGAGCTGGCGGCTCCCCTATATCCTCTCACGAAATCCAACACCCCCTACCACTGGGGAAAGGAGCAACAATTGGCTTGTGACAAAATAAAAAGGGCCTTATTGACCGCCCCTGCCCTGAGCCTCCCAGATGTAACCAAGCCATTTGCGCTATATGCTGATGAACACCAAGGAATAGCCAAAGGGGTCCTAACTCAGAAACTGGGACCCTGGAAAAGGCCCGTGGCATACTTTTCAAAAGAAAATTAGACAGAGTGGCTGCAGGATGGCCCCCATGTCTCCGAATAATAGTGGCTGTGGCAGTCCTGGTAAAAGACTCAGATAAGTTGGCCTTCAGCCAACCCCTCACTGTGGTGGCCCCCCCACGCCGTAGAGACAGTCATCCGCCAGCCCCCTGATCGATGGCTCTCAAACGCCCGGGTCACCCATTATCAGGCCATGTTACTGAATTCTGAGCGGATACGGTTTGGAACGGCTACATCTCTAAACCCGGCCACCTTGCTTCCAGAAACCGAGTCCCCCTCCCTAGTAATGCATGATTTCCACCAGATCCTAGCCGAGGTCCATGGCACCAGAGGGGGCTTGACGGACCAGCCTTTGCCAGATGCTGAAGCAACCTGGTACACCGAGGGGAGTAGCTTTCTACGAAATGGTGAACGTAAAGCTGGGGCGGCCGTGATAGATAATTCACTGTCCGGGGCATCAGCGAGGCAACGACCCAGTAGCAGAGGGGAACAGGATGGCCGATGAAACAGCACGAGCCGCTGCACTAGGCCCACAGGAGGATGGACAGAAGCCTTCCCCACCAAACGAGAAACTGCCCAGGTGGTTGTCAAGAAAATCCTAGAAGAAATTTTCCCCTGGTTTGGACTGCCCAAGGTAATAGGGTCGGACAACGGCCCCGCCTTCGTCTCCCAGGTAAGTCAGTTGGTGGCCAGATTACTGGGGATAAATTGGAAATTACATTGTGCATACAGACCCCAGAGCTCAGGGCAGGTAGAAAGAATGAATAGAACAATTAAAGAGACCCTAACCAAATTGACATTGGAGACTGGCACTAGAGACTGGGTCCAACTCCTCCCTATGGTTCTGTTCCGAGTCGGGAACACTCCTGCGCGCTATGGGCTAACTCCTTACGAGATTGTCTATGGAGGTCACCCACCAGTAACGGGCTTACTAGATTCTGCTATTGACCCTCTTGCTAACACTCCCAGTTTACAGGACAGGCTAAAGGCGCTCCAGATCATCCAGCGCCAGATCTGGAAACCCCTTGCGGCTGCTTACCGCCCCGGAGACACAACCGGCCCACACCCATTCCAGATCGGTGACTCCGTCTACATCAGGAAACATCAGTCCAGGACGCTTGAGCCCCGCTGGAAGGGCCCATACACTGTACTACTGACCACCCCAACCGCCTTAAAGGTAGACGGCATTGCTGCTTGGGTCCACGCCTCACACGTCAAGCGCACCCCATCACCGAGCACCGCTGACGCCAGCCAGGACGGACCGGACGAGCCACCCCAATGGAAGCTCCACTGCACCCAAAACCCGCTCAAGATAAGACTTTCAAAAAATTGTTCAATGACAGTTGTTATATTCCTACCTCTCCTAGCGCTCTTTACCTCCGCCAAAGGTGACCCTCATGCCCTCAAAAGGTTAACCTGGCAGGTACTAACGTCTGGGGGTGACAAGGTCTGGTCTATAACTAAGACAGCCCCTGTGGGAACCTGGTGGCCTAACCTATATCCTGACCTATGCAAGCTAACCATAGGGGCCCCTAGCCCATGGGACCTAGAGGGATACTTCGACACCTCTAGAGCCCCTAACCGAGAAAGCCCTCCAGGGCGACTGGGATTAGACCCATGGGGAGGACGTGGCACGCCTGACAGAAGGGCCATGCTCAGCACTCTTCCCTTTTATGTCTGTCCTGGGTACCACAGAGATCGCAGGCTAAATCCCACCTGTGGAGGAGGGGAATACTTCTATTGTAAAAATTGGGGGTGCGAGACTAGGGAGACACAGGATGAGAGGCCCTCCTCCTCCTGGGATTACATCACTGTCAAGGCTAACTATACTCACCCGGGGTTACCAGGAACTCTGCAATACTACCGCCCCGATTTTAGGGACTGACTCTTACCTGGAGCCCCAGCCGGGAACTTGGTGGGCATGCAACAAAGGCCTCACCCCCTGTGTGTCAGCTAAGGTTCTAAATAGCTCAAACGACTTCTGTGTCATGGTGCAGATCATACCCAGGGTGTTCTATCACCCTGCTGAAACTCTAGAAAATCAGTATAATGAACATCCCACCCGTTTTTGGCGCGAACCTGTCTCCCTAACCCTAGCCGTTATGTTGGGACTAGGGGTCGCTACTGGGGTGGGTACTGGCGCAGCTGCTCTGATCCAGGGCTCACGACGTTATATAGAACTCCAGGCAGCTGTAGATGAGGATCTACGGGCACTAGAGCAGTCCGTTTCTAAGTTAGAACAGTCCCTCACCTCACTTTCAGAAGTAGGACTTCAAAACAGGAGAGGCTTGGATTTACTATTCCTGAAAGAGGGAGGCCTGTGTGCGGCCTGGGAGAGGAATGCTGTTTCTATGCAGGCCATTCTGGAGTCATCAGAGACTCCATGGCCAAACTCAGGGATAGGCTAAATAAAAGACAAAGGGACCGGGAGGCCCAGCAGGGCTGGTTTGAAAGCTGGTTTAATCAGTCTCCCTGGTTAACCACCCTAATCTCTACCATTATGGGCCCTCTAGTTATCCTGCTCCTGCTGCTAACTTTCGGCCCCTGCATCCTTAACCGGCTGCTCCAGTTCATCCGAGAAAGATTGTTTATTACCCAAGCTCTGGTATTAACTCAGCAATGTCG
Organism: Vulpes lagopus; assembly: GCF_018345385.1. Classification (NCBI taxonomy): domain Eukaryota; kingdom Metazoa; phylum Chordata; class Mammalia; order Carnivora; family Canidae; genus Vulpes; species Vulpes lagopus. Next base: position 95,767,314 of record NC_054824.1, on the reverse strand, counting down.
GGCCCTCCAAACTGAAGAAATAAATGTTCCCTAAGATTTTAAGGTTAAAATCAGCCCAAACAAGAGGAGGGAATGAAGAAACCTCCCCCCTTGTAAGTAGGGCCAGCCCTAATCCAGAGGCAGCCCATCCAGGCGTCTTCCTGAAATTTTAGCAACTAAAAGCATTCTGTTTACAATAAGAAAACCATTTCCCCCCACACCCTGATTGGAATGTCCCTGAATAGGTTCATGTTGACCCTCTGTGAAATCAATAACCTGAATGCTATGCAACTCCCGAGGTTCTTTTGTCTTTAAGCGGTTTTTTTTTTTCCTTTTGCCTTTAAAAGATACCTGTAATTGCTAATCAGGGCTCTCTTCCTCTTCGGAGGTGGAGAGCCCGTTTGCGCAAACGTCCAATAAACCCTCTTGCTAATTGCAAAAAAAAAAAAAAAAAAAAAAAAAAAAAAGAAAGATCAAATGACTTCTTGGGAGAAGATGCTACTTGTGAGCACTGAATAATACCTAGACAATCAGTTCTGGAATTGCTGACTCAAACTAAATTATACAAACATCTATTCCTAAAATTCCTGTAAACCAATTTTCTCTCCCATGTGATAGGAATAATTTCTCTCAGCTTAAACTTGTGTCTCGTACCTGAATAAGGTGAAAACTATTTTACTTTAACCACCTACCAGGCATTAAAAATCTAAGTATGGAAAGAACTACTACTACTACTACTACTACTACTACTACTACTACTACTAATACTGGTAATTATTAACCCATCATCACTATTCTTACTACTCCCAGTCTGAGTGTTTAGAAATACAACCGATACTGTTCAAAAGCCTCTACCGGACTCCATCTCACTGTGTCCTCATAATATCTCTAGAGAGAAAGTAGGACCCTTATTTTATAAGTGAAACAAAGCCTCAGAAGATTTGGAAAACTTGCCTCTGGTAAAGGAGGCATAATTGCCTACCTGTAAAAAAAAAAAAGCTGTCTCAAGAAAATTAACCAGGGGAGCCTTGTTAATGATTTCAGCTCGGTATGGCTCTTCTCATGCTGGAATACCCCTTTTGCTGTAGACTCTCTATGGAATATTTAAATGTCAGAGATAATTCCTACTTCCAGGCCTCACTTGATTTCACTAATTCTACACAAAATCTCAGCAAAACCTATGGTTACATTTCAATTACCCTTGAGAAGTGACCCTTACAGTAATTTTGTGGCAGTTACACTAAAATATTATTTTTATTTTAAAAGGGGAAGCATAATATGACCACAGTTTTATGATCCTGAAAAGTAGAAAGATGAGAATGTTATCTATATTTTATATATTTTTACCCTATGTTTCCCTGAGTTTTATCTGTATCATAATGAATCTATAATTTTGAATTTGGCTCTTTCACTTAATATTATGTAAAAAAATTCAATTCATTACTTAGTCCTCTATATTTTACCTTCTAAATATCTTTTGCCTCTAGTCCTTCCACTTCAGCTTTTCCACAACTATCCTAATGCAAGCTACTATTTTCTCTTTCCTGAACTTGAATAATATCTTTCTTAGCAGTTCTACATTTTGGTTCACCTCCATTATGAGTTAAGATGTTCGTCTCAAAAATGAGAATTGAATCATACTATCATTCTTACAACATTTCACAAGTTTTTTTCTTTTTCTGATCTTGGTATAAAGGCAGAGAGAACCCTTCTGCAGAGAGGTGCTCACTTGCTCTTCTGGCCCCATCCGGGACCAAATTCTGTACTTTTAATTTCAGTCACAATGGTTGCATTAGTCTGCTTGAGCTGCCATAATGAAATGCAGCAAACGGAATGCCTTTAAAAAATAATTTTTATGAGTGCCTGGGTTAAACCACCAACTCTCAGTTTCTGTCCAGGTCATGGCCTCAGGGTAGTGGGATCAAGCCCTGGCACTGGGCTCTGCACTCAGCATGAGATTCTGGTTGAGATTCTCTCTTCCTCTCCCTCTGCCCCTCCCCTGACACAACAAGTCTGAGCACGTATGCTCTCTCAATAAAATCGTAAAAATTTTTAAGCCATTTAAATTCTAGTTAGTTAATATACAGTGTAATATGAGTTTCAGGTGTACAACATAGTGATTCAGCACTTCCATACCATACCAGGTGCTCATCACAGCAGGTACACTTATTCCGCATTACCCATGGAACCCATCTCCCCACCAACTTCCTCTCTGGTAACCATCTGTTCTCTATAGTTAGGAGTCTATTTTTTTCTTTCTTCATTTGTTTAGTTTCATAAATTCCACATAGGAGTGAAATAAGGATGCCCATGTGGCTCAATCAGCTAAGTGTCTGACTCTTCATTATGGCCCAGGTCATGATCTCAGGGTCATGAGATTGAACCCTATGTTAGGCTCCCTGCTGAGCATGGAACCTGCTGAGGATTCTTTCTTTCTCTCTCTCCCTCTTCCCCCCCTTACTCATACTTTCTCTCTCTGTGTCTCTAAAAATAAAACCTTGAAAATAAATCATAGGGTATTTGTCTTTCTCTTACTGACTTATTTCACTTAGCATTATACCCTCTACGTTCATCCATGTTATTACAAATGGCAGTATTGCATTCTTTTTATGGCTGAGTAATATTCCATTGCATATATACATATATATATATATATATATATATATATATATATACCGTGTCTTCTTTATGACTCACCTATGGAAGGACGCTTTGGTTGCTTCCATGTTTTGGCTATTATAAATAATATTGCAATAAAAATAGGACTGCATATATCTTTTTGAATTAGCGTTTCATATTTCTTGAGTAAATACCCAGTAGTGTGATTATTGGATCATATGGTAATTCTATCTTTAATTTTTTGAGGTGCTTCCATACTGTTTTCCACAGTGGCTACATTAGTTTGCCCACCAACACCTCATGACGATTCCTTTTTTCTCCACATTCCTACCAATGCTTCTTGTTTCTTGTGGTTTTGGTTTTAGCTATTCTGACAGGTGTGAGGTGATATCTTATTGTAGTTTTGAATTCCATGTCCCTGATGATGAGTGATGTTGAGCAGCTTTTCATGGGTCTGTTGTCCATCTACACATTTTCTTTAAAGAAAAGTCTGTTCATGTCTTCTGTCCATTTTTAAATTGGATTATTTGTGGGTTTTGTGTTGAGTTATATAAGTTCTTATATATCTTGGATGCTAACCCTTTATCAGATATGTCATTGGCAAATATCTTTTCCCATTTAGTAGGTTGCCTTTTAGTTCTGCTGATTATTTCATTTGCTGTGTAGAAGCTTTTTATTTTGATGCAGTCCTAGTAGTTCATTTTTGCTTTTTTTTTTTTTTTTTTTGGCCTCAGAGATATATATAGAAAAATGTTGCCATGGCCAATGCCAAGAAAGCACTGCCTGTATTCTCTTCTAGGATTTTTATAGTTTCAGGTCTTGCATTTAGATATTTAATCCAGTTTGAATTTATTTTTGTGTATGGGGTGAGAACGTACTCCACTTACATTCTTTTGCATGTAGCTGTCCAGTTTTTCCAACACAATTTGTTGAAGAGATTGCTTTTTTCCCATCACATATTCTTGCCATGTTTGTCGAAGATTAATTGACCATATAATTGTGGGTTTATTTCTGGGATTTCTATTTTGTTCCATTGATCTATGTGTCTACTTTTATGCCAGTACTATGATCTTTTGATTACTACTTTGTAGTATAACAAAGTTTGGAATTATGATATTGCCAATTTTTTTTTCTTTTTCAAGATGGCTTTGGCTATTCAAGGTCTTTTGTGGTTCCATACAAATTTTAAGATTATTTGTTCTAGTTCTATGAAAAATGCTCTTGGTATTTCAATAGGGATTACATTAAAGTTCTGGATTACTTTAGGTAGCATAGACATTAATACAATAATTGCTTTTCCAACCCATGAGCATGGAATGTCTTTCCATTTCCTTGTGCCCTTTTAAATTTCTTTCATCAGTATTTTATGCTTTCAGAGTACAGGTCTTTAATGTCTTTGGCTAAATTATTCCTAGATGTTTTATTATTTTTAGTGTAATTAATAAATGGGGTTGATTCCTTAATTTCTCTTTCGGCTGCTTCATTATTGGAGTATAGAACTGCAATAAATTTCTGTATATTGGTTTTGTATCCTGTCACATTATTGAATTTATTTATTAGTTCTAGCAGTTTTTTGGTGGAGTCTTATAGGTTTTCCATATAGAGTATCATGTCATCTGCAAATAGTGAAAACTTTGCTTCTTCCTTGCTTATTTAGATGCATTTCATTTCTTTTTGTTGTATAAATGCTGTGCTAGGACTTCTTTTTTTAATTTTTATTTATTTATGATAGTCACAGAGAGAGAGAGAGAGAGGCAGAGACATAGGCAGAAGGAGAAGCAGGCTCCATGCACTGGGAGTCCGATGCGGGATTCGATCCCGGGTCTCCAGGATCGCGCCCTGGGCCAAAGGCAGGTGCTAAAATGCTGCGCCACCCTGGGATCCCTGTGCTAGGACTTCTAATACTGTGTTGAATAAAAGTAGTAAGAATGAACATTCCTATCTTTTTCCTAACAGTAGAGAAATGCTCTCAGTTTTTCTCCATTTAGGATATTGTAAGCTGTGGGCTTTTCATATACATAGCTTTTATTATGTTGAAGTATATTCCCTCTAAACTTACTTTGTTCAGAGTTTTTAACCACGAATGGATATTGTACTTTGTCAAATGCTTTTTCTGTATCTATTGAAATGGACATATGGTTTTTATCCTTTCTTTTATTAATGTAATGTATCACATTGGTTGATTTGTCCATATTAAACCACCCTCACAACCCAGGAATAAATCCCACTTGATTGTGGTGAATGACTTTTTAAATATAGTTGGATTAGGTTTTGCTAGTATTTTTTGAGGACTTTTGCATCTATGTTCATCAGAGATATTGACTTACAGTTTTCCTTTTTGTGATGTCTTTATCTGGTTTTGATATCGGGATAATTCTGGCTTCATAGATAAATTTGGAAGCTTTTCTTCCTCTTCTCTTTTTTGGAATAGTTTGAGAAGAATAGGTATTATCTCTTCTTTAAATGTTTGGTAGAATTCACCTGAGAAGCTATCTGGTCCTGGACTTTTGTTTGTTGAGAGTTTTTTGATTACTGATTCAATTTCTTTGCCAGTTATTGGTTTGTTCAAATTATCTATTCTTGTTTCAGTTTTGGTAATTTATATTTCTAGGAATTTATCCATTTCTTCTAGATTGTCCAATTTGTTGGCAGAAAGTCTTTTATACGACTCCCCTATAATCCTGTGTATTTCTGTGATGTTGGTTATTCTTTCTCTTGTTTGTGATTTTATTCATCTGGGTCCTTTCTCTTTTCTTTTTGGTAAGTCTGGCTAGAATTTTATCAATTTTATTTTATTTTTTTTCAAAAAAACATCTCCTGGTTTCATTGATCTACTATTTATTTAGTTCCTTATCATTTATTTCTCCTCTAATATTTATTATTTCCTTTCTTCTGTTGGCTTTACATCTTGCTTGTTGTGCTTTTTCTAGCTCCTTTAGGCCTAAGGTTAGGTTGCTTATTAGTGATTGTTCTTGCTTCTTGAGGTAGCCCTGCACAGCTATGTACATCCCTTTTATGACCACCTTTGCTACATCTCAAAGGCTTTGGACCCTTGTGTTTCATTTTCATTTGTTTTCATGTATTTTTAAATTCCTTCTTTGATTTTTCTGGTTGACCCATTTACTCTTTAGTAGGATGTTCTTTAACCTTCATATACCTGGGCTCTTTACAGATTTTTTTCTTGTGATTTATTTCTAATTTCATAGCATTGGAGTCAGAAATGGTGCATGGTATGATTTCAGTCTTCTTGGATTTCTTGAGGCCTATTTTGTGGCCTAACATGTGATCTGTTTTCTCGAGAATATTCCATGAGAACTTGAATGTGTAGTCTGCTGTTTTAGGTTGGAATATCCTCAGTATTTTTGTTCAGTCTGTCTGGTTCAGTGTGTCATTCAAAGCCATTTTTACTTTGTTGATTTTCTGTTTAGATAATTTGTCCATTGATGTAAGTGGGGTGTCAAAGTCCCCTACTATCATTGTATTATTATCAATAGGTTTCTTTATATTTGTTATTGTTTTATGTATTTGGATGCTCCTATGATGGGTGCATAAATATTTACAATTGTTGGGCAGCCCCTGTGGCACAGTGGTTTAGCGCGGCCTGCAGCCTGGGGTGTGATCCTGGAGGCCCGGGATCGAGACCCACATTGGGCTCCCTGTGTGGAGGCTACTTCTCCCTCTGCCTGTGTCTCTGCCTCTCTCTCTCTCTCTGTGTGTCTCTATGAATAAATAAATAAAAATCTTAAAAAAATAAAGTTTTAAAAAAATATTTACAATTGTTATACCTTCTTGTTGGAATGTCCCCTTTATATAGTGCCCTTCTTTGTCTCTTGTTACAGACTTTGTTTTAAATAATACATATAAGTATTGCTACTGCAGCTTTCTTTTGAAATCCATTTGCATGATAAATGTTTCTCCCTCCCATAACTTTCAAATTATAGGTGTCTTTGTGTCTAAAATGAGTCTATTGTAGGAAACATATAGATGGATGTTTTCTTATTCATTCTAAAACCCTTTGTCTTTTGATTGGAGCATTTAGGGATATTCAAAGCAATAATGGATAGGTATGTATTTATTGCCATTTTATTACTTTTTTGTGGTTGTTTCTGGAGATTTCCTCTGATCCTTTCTTATCTTTTCCTCCTTCGTGTTTTGCTGATTTTCTTAAGTGATATATTTGAATTTCCTTCTCTTCATTCTTTGCGTGCTTATTAGTGGTTTTTGATATATGGTTACCATTAAGATTATATACAACCTCTACTGGATATAGCAGTCTATATTAAGTTGATAATCATTTAAATTTGAACCCATTATTTTCTCTTCTTAAAACATTTCAAACACTCATGTTTTGGGTGTATATTACTATATTTTGTTCCTTTTTTGTGAGTTCCTTGACTGATATTTTATAGAAATAATCTTTTTTTTTTTTTTTTTGCTGCTTTTGTGTTCTCTACTTTTATATTATCACTTGTGGCCTCTCCTTTCCACTCAGAGTCCCATTTAATATTTCTTTCAGGGCTGGTTTAGTGGTCATGAAATCCTTTAGTTTTTGTTTGTCTAGGAAAACAAACAATTCTGAACGATAGCTTTGCTGCATAGAGTATTCTTGGCTGCACGTTTTCCCATTCAGCACTTTGGATATATCATGACACTCCCTTCTGGCTTAAAAATTTCTGCTGAAAAATCTCCTGCTGATTTTATGGATTTTCCCTTCTAAGTTAATGACTCCTTTTGTCTTGCTGCTTGTAAGATTTTTTTCTTTATCACTATATTTTGCAAATTTAATTGCAGTATGTCTTGGTATGGGCCTGCTTTTGTTGATTTTGATGGTATTTCTCTGTGCCTTCTGGATTTGGATGTCTGTTTCCTTCCCCAGATTAAGGAAGTTTTCAGCTATTCTTTCTTCAAATGAATTTCCTGCCCCCTTTTCTCTCTCTTCTTCTGGGACTCTTATAATAATATGAATGTTATTACATTTGATAGGGTCACTGAGTTTCCTAAATCTCTTCTCATATAACATAATTCTTCCTCTCTTTGGTTCAGCTTCATTGATTTCCATTACTTTGCCTTCTAGTTCATTAATTTGTTCCTCTGCTTCTTCTAGCCTGTTTATTGCATTGAGCATGTTTCTAATCTCATTTATTGTATCTCATCTCTCTCTTTTTTAATGGATTGGTTATTTAATTAGGTTCTTCTCTCATCTCTCTCTTTTTTAATGGATTGGTTATTTAATTAGGTTCTTTGTAAGAAATTGAGGACACCAGTTTGTGAAGATAAACTCCATTTGTGAGAAAAAACACAGAGCAGAAGAGCCCTGAAGCTGAGGTACAGTTTCATCTTGGGGAACCCTTTGAGTCCATAGCTTTATGCTCAACCTTGCAATGCTTTGTAATCTCATACTTCTCTGTGTTGAAGATCTCACCTTCTTGGTGTCTGGATTTATTCAGCTTCTTCTTCCTGAAGTAAAAAGTGAGATGTTTTGAGATTTTCACACTGCTGATATCAGCTTTGGTGCAGGTGGCAATGACAAATTTCTGATGTGTTCCATACAGAGGTACTAGATTGAGGTGCAGAGGTCCAGTCATAAGTAGCAAGCCCCTATTTAGTTGCTTCAGGAAAACCATCCTCCTGACTCTCTGTCACTTAGGGAAGATGATCAAAATGGTCCCAGGAATGATGCTAGCTCATGGTTTTCTCACATGCTGACTGAAAGGGTTTTTGTTTTGTTTTGTTTTGTTTGCCACAGCTCAACAGCTTTTGAGGCATATCTTCAGTAGGATAATACATAGGCATTTCATGAAATTTAACCCCTCATGCACCACCTTCTTGTCACCACCAACTGATTTTGTGACAGTAGCAAGGGCCCTTTCCTTTTTTTCTTTTCAATCTTGGATTTAGCTGCTGAATAGTCCCTTTCATCCCTCTCATGGCCTTTCTGGAATGCATAGCCAATTGGGAATATCTGCCAATTCCTCTGTCTAAGACAGGGTTTCTGCTGCAGTGGAGCTTCCCCTTCTTTGGTGTTTTAGCCTTGAGGTTACCCTTCTTAACCTTGCCACAACTCTCAGTCTTCTTGGCTTCAGGTTTCTTCTCCTTAGTACCTGGCTTCTCAGCTTTTTCACCTGCCATCCTTTGTGTGCCCCACCATAAACCCAAATGAGAGAAAATGAAGCATCTGTGAGGCCTCTTAGTTAGCCCTGAGTATGTCTGACCCCTGCAGTTGTCCACTTGACACCCTTCTGCCTTGGATAGCAAAGGATTAGGAGTACTGAAATCGAGTCTGTAGAGAGGTCCCACCATTCTTGCCTTACAAGATGGGAAAGCACACTCTTCATCCCTGATTCTTTTTTAACTCTTCTATCTCTGCAGTAAGTATCTCCTTGATATCTTCTGTTCTTTTCTCAAGTTCAATGAGATATCTGGCTGTGGCCTTACCTTCTTCTTTCATTTGGGGTAAATTCTTCTGTCTCTCATTTTGTCTAAGCCTCTTCCTGCTTCTCTGTGTTAGAAAAGCCAGTTATGTCTCCTGTTCCTCAAAGTCAACCTTATGAAGAAGAGGTGAGGTAGCACCCACGGCATGACACTTCACGGAGTGTCTTTAGTGTGTATTACATGCACTTCTGCTATTGCAGTCTGGCTGATTTATCCATCAGGCCAGTCATCTGCAGAGGTTTCCCTTGCCTACTGTTGTTAGTGTTTGGTCACTGGCCTGAACGTGATGAGCTTTACCTAGGTGTGCTCTGGTCTGCTTGTGAAATGAGACCTGTCCCCAACTTCACTGAAACTGAGGCCCTGGAAACCTTTCTGGTCAGGAGACATGCTGTGGGCAGGGACTTGTGCAGGTCTTCTGGGGGAGGAGGACCACATTGCTGTGACTGAGAAAGGCCGTTCCACTGGAGTGCAGGGGGGTGGGCTTAGTGTAAGCAAGTCAGGTCAGCCAGTATCCACACTGTACTGCTTTTTGCAGGTGGCTCTGTGCTGATACTGAGGAGGAGGAGGAGAGGGAAATGGCACTGGCCAGTTTTTTTTTTTTCCTGGAGAGGTCTCTCATGAATGCTGCCTCTCAGGGACATGCTCTAAGAAGAGCAAATAATCTCCCCACTTTGGGACCAAGGTGCTCTTCAGATTGCTGTTTCTGCACTGTCTGCCCCTGGTTGTTTGCTTGCCTTCTCTCCAAGAGCAGCACAGTACCCTCCAGGCTCTATCCCAGCCAGGCCTTCTGACCTTAAAAACTTCAGGCTTTAAGCCTACTAGTTGCAAGAACTCACAAAATTCTGCCCATCTCATTTTCCAAGCCAATAGCTATGGGGAAACATTTTCCCTGTGAATTCTGTGTGCTCCTCTCTATCTCACCCTTCTCTGCAACCATGGCTCCCTCCTCTCCACAGAAGCCAGGATCTGTTTCTCTCCTAAACCACATCTCCGCACTTCCTACCTTCTTTGATGTGGCCTCTTGTCTCCCTTTAGTTGTGGAGCTTCTTCTGCCAGTCTTCAGGTTGATTTCTATGGTATTTAGGATTATTTGATAGTTATCTGGTTGTATCTGAGGGATGAGGTGAGCCTTGGATTTTGCTATTCCAACATCATCTTCCTGTCTCACTTAATGACTATTACTTTAAATTCTCTCAGGCATATTACTTATCTCCATTTCAATTAGGTCTCTTGATGTGATTTTGTTCTTTTTTTTTTTTTTCATGTGGGACATATTCCTCTGTCTGCTGTTTTTTCTTACTCTCTTTTTTTAAATAATAAATTTATATTTTATTGGTGTTCAATTTGCCAACATACAGAATAACACCCAGTGCTCATTCCGTCAGGTGCCCCCCTTAGTGCCCGTCACCCATTCACCCCCACCCCCCGCCCTCCTCCCCTTCCACTACCCCTAGATCGTTTCCCAAAGTTAGGAGTCTTTATGTTCTGTCTCCCTTTCTGATATTTCCTACCCATTTCTTCTCCCTTCCCTTCTATTCCTTTTCACTATTATTTATATTCCCCAAATGAATGAGAACATATGATGCTTGTCCTTCTCTGATTGACTTATTTCACTCAGCATCATAATACCCTCCAGGTCCATCCACGTTGAAGCAAATGGTGGGTGTTTGTCGTTTCTAATGGCTGAGTAATATTCCATTGTATACAAAAATCACATTTTCTTTATCCATTCATCTTTCGATGGACACCGAGGCTCCTTCCACAGTTTGGCTATTGTGGACATTGCTGCTAGAAACATCGGGGTGCAGGACTCCCGGCGTTTCATTGCATCTGTATCTTTGGGGTAAATCCCCAGCAGTGCAGTTGCTGGGTGGTAGGGCAGGTCTATTTTTAACTCTTTGAGGAACCTCCACACAGTTTTCCAGAGTGGCTGCACCAGTTCACATTCCCACCAACAGTGTAAGAGGGTTCCCTTTTCTCCGCATCCTCTCCAACATTTGTTGTTTCCTGCCTTGTTAATTTTCCCCATTCTCACTGGTGTGAGGTGGGATCTCATTGTGGTTTTGATTTGTATTTCCCTGATGGCAAGTGATGCAGAGCATTTTCTCATGTGCATGTTGGCCATGTCTATGTCTTCCTCTGTGAGATTTCTCTTCATGTCTTTTGCCCATTTCATGATTGGATTGTTTGTTTCTTTGGTGTTGAGTTTCATAAGTTCTTTATAGATCTTGGAAACTAGCCCTTTATCTGATAGGTCATTTGCAAATATCTCCTCCCATTCTGCAGGTTGTCTTTGAGTTTTGCTGACTGTATCCTTTGCTGTGCAAAAGCTTCTTATCTTGATGAAGTCCCAATAGTTCATTTTTGCTTTTGTTTCTTTTGCCTTCGTGGATGTATCTTGCAAGAAGTTACTGTGGCTGAGTTCAAAAAGGGTGTTGCCTGTGTTCTCCTCTAGGATTTTGATGGAATCTTGTCTCACATTTAGATCTTTCATCCTTTTTTGAGTTTATCTTTGTGTATGGTGCAAGAGAGTGGTCTAGTTTCATTCTTCTGCATGTGGCTGTCCAATTTTCCCAGCACCATTTATTGAAGAGACTGTCTTTCTTCCAGTGGATAGTCTTTCCTGCTTTGTCGAATATTAGTTGACCATAAAGTTCAGGGTCCAATTCTGGGTTCTCTATTCTGTTCCATTGATCTATGTTTCTGTTTTTGTGTCAGTACCACACTGTCTTGATGACCACAGCTTTGTAGTACAACCTGAAATCTGGCATTGTGATGCCACCAGCTATGGTTTTCTGTTTTAAAATTCCCCTGGCTATTCAGGGTCTTTTCTGATTCCACACAAATCTTAAAATAATTTGTTCTAACTCTCTGAAGAAAGTCCATGGTATTTTGATAGGGATTGCATTAAACGTGTAAATTGCCCTGGGTAACACTGACATTTTCACAATATCAATTCTGCCAATCCATGAGCATGGAATATTTTTCCATCTCTTTGTGTCTTCCTCAATTTCTTTCAGAAGTGTTCTATAGTTTTTAGGGTATAGATCCTTTACCTCTTTGGTTAGGTTTATTCCTAGGTATCTTATGCTTTTGGGTGCAATTGTAAATGGGATTGACTCCTTAATTTCTCTTTCTTCAGTCTCATTGTTAGTGTATAGAAATGCCACTGATTTCTGGGCATTGATTTTGTATCCTGCCACGTTGCCAAATAGCTGTATGAGTTCTAGCAATCTTGGGGTGGAGGCTTTTGGGTTTTCTATGTAGAGTATCATGTCATCTGCGAAGAGGGAGAGTTTGACTTCTTCTTTGCCAATTTGAATGCCTTAATGTCTTTTTGTTGTCTGATTGCTGAGGCGAGGACTTCCAGTACTGTGTTGAATAGCAGTGGTGAGAGTGGACATCCCTGTCTTGTTCCTGATCTTAGGGGAAAGGCTCCCAGTGCTTCCCCATTGAGAATGAAATTTGCTGTGGGCTTTTCATAGATGGCTTTTAAGATGTTGAGGAATGTTATCCCTACACTCTGAAGAGTTTTGATCAGGAATGGATGCTGTATTTTGTCAAATGCTTTCTCTGCATCTAATGAGAGTATCATATGATTCTTGGTTTTTCTCTTGCTGATATGATGAATCACTTTGATGGTTTTACGAGTGTTGAACCAGCCTTGTGTCCCGGGAATAAATCCTACTTGGTCATGGTGAATAATTTTCTTAATGTGTTGTTGGATCCTATTGACTAGTATCTTCTTGAGAATTTTTGCATCCATGTTCATGAGGGATATTGGTCTATAATTCTCCTTTTTGGTGGGGTCTTTGTCTGGCTTTGGAATTAAGGTGATGCTGGCCTCATAGAACGAATTTGGAAATACTCCATCTCTTTCTATGTTTCCAAACAGCTTTAATAGAATAGGTATGGTTTCTTCTTTAAATGTTTGATAGAATTCCCCTGGGAAGCCATCTGGCCCTGGACTTTTGTGTCTTGGGAGGTTTTGATGACTGCTTCAACGTCCTCCCTGGTTATTGGCCTGTTCAGGTTTTCTATTTCTTCCTGTTTCAGTTTTGGTAGTTTGTGGCTTTCCAGGAATGCGTCCATTTCTTCTATATTGCCTAATTTAATGGCATATAGCTGTTCATAATATGTTTTAAAAATCATTTGTATTTCCTTGGTGTTGGTAGTGATCTCTCCTTTCTCATTCATGATTTTATTAATTTGAGTCTTCTCTCTCTTCTTTTTAATAAGGCTGGCTAATGGTTTATCTATCTTATTAATTCTTTCAAAGAACCAACTCCTGGTTTTGTTGATCTGTTCCTTAGTTCTTCTGGTCTCGATTTCATTGAGTTCTTCTCAAATCTTTATTAACTCTCTTCTTCTGCTGGGTGTAGGATCTATTTGCTGTTTTTTTCTCTAGTTCCTTTAGGGGTAAGGTTAGCTTTTGTATTTGAGTTCTTTCCAGTTTTTGAATGGATGCTTGTATTGCAATGTATTTCCCCCTCAGGACTGCTTTTGCTGCATCCCAAAGATTTTGAATGGTTGTATCTTCATTCTCATTAGTTTCCATGAATCTTTTTAATTCTTCCTTAATTTCCTGGTTGACCTTTTCATCTTTTAGCAGGATGGTCCTTAACCTCCACATGTTTGAAGTCCTTCCAAACCTCTTGTTGTGATTTAGTTCTAATTTCAAGGCATTATGGTCTGAGAATATGCAGGGGACGATCCCAATCTTTTGGTATCGGTTCAGACCCAATTTGTGACCCAGTATGTGGTCTATTCTGGAGAAAGTTCCATGTGCACTTGAGAAGAATGTGTATTCAGTTGAGTTTGGATGTAAAGTTCTATAGATATCTGTGAAATCCATCTGGTCCAGTGTATCATTTAAAGCTCTCGTTTCTTTGGAGATGTTGTGTTTAGAAGACCTATCGAGTGTAAAAAGTGCTAGATTAAAGTCACCAAGTAGAAGTGTAGTATTATCTAAGTATGTCTTAACTTTGGTTATTAATTGATTGATATATTTGGCAGCTCCCACATTCAGGGCATATATATTGAGGATTGTTAAGTCCTCTTGTTGGATAGATCCTTTAAATATGATATAGTGTCCCTCTTCATCTCTCACTACAGTCTTCAGGGTAAATTTTAGTTTATCTGATATAAGGATGGCTACCTCTGCTTTCTTTTGAGGACCATTTGAATGGTAAATGGTTCTCCAACCTTTTATTTTCAGGGTGTAGGTGTCCTTCTGTCTAAAATGAATCTCTTGTAGACAGCAAATAGATGTGTCCTGCTTTTTTATCCAGTCTGTTTTTCTTACTCTCTTGATCTGTTTCCATGTATTATGAAAATCAGCTGCATCTCCTGCTCTTGAAAGCAATGGCCTTGTGAAGATGAGGTCTGGTAGTGCCCTACAATGCAATGTCTCCTATTCACCAAAACCTGGTGCTTTGGTGGTGTGTCTTATGTGTGTTGCATGTGCCTTATTGTGGTGAAGCCACCTTTGCCTTTAGTCCAGTTGCAATGACTTTCTTTTACCTATCATCCCTATGTTGTTAATCTGGGGATGCCTTGCGCTTGGCTTCAGTCTATGTTCAGTCTAAGTTCTATGCTACTTTGCCAGAGCTGCAGTAGCATAGAACTGCCAGGCACATTCCCTGTGTTGTCTCCTGAGAAGCTTTTATGGGGAGCAGGACCTACCATTAGATCAGATGTCTACCCTTTGCCCATTGCTGGGGCTGCACTTGGACTGGTGTGTTTGGTTATCTTCCCCTCTTCCCAGGGAAGGAGTCACTTTGGAGTGGTGTTGGACAGTGTTGGGGCTCTTGCATATTACCAGACTTGCAGCATAGCTTTGGATGGGTTCTGACGAAGGGTATATTGGAACCAGCAGGTCCACAGGAGAATGTGGGATTGGACATATGGTTTTAGCAAGGGTTGTGTAGGTCTGCTGTGGGAGAGGACCTGGACCCAAGGCCTGACTGGAGGGGACATGTCCATAGGAGAACAAGGGAGCAAAGAATAGTGGTAACAAGGTAGGTGGAGAGCATTGGCACTGAGCTGGTTTTTTCACAGGTGTCTATGTATCTAGGCAGGATGGTGGGGAATGAAAATGGCTCCTTCCAACTCTTCTGTTCCTGAAGTCTCCCAAAGTTTCCTGGGCTCCAGGAAATACTCTGAGATTACTAAATACATCTTTTTCCCATGTATCCCAGATGTTTTTCAAACTACTCCTTTTATGTTGTACCTCTGTGGAGCTCTTTGTTGTTCTGTCTATTTAAGAGGAGGACTCAATTTTCTATGTCCCTTCCAGCTCTCCTAGAGCAGATCCTACTGCTTTTGTTTTTTATTTATTTTTTTTTAAAGTTCCACATGTTAAGCCTCTCTGATTGTAAAAAAAAAAAAAAAAAAAAAAAAATTCCTAAAGCCAGTCTCCTCTGGCCTTCAATGCCAAATGTTATGAGGATTCGTCTTTCTAGTGTAGTCCCTCAGTGTGTAGGGTGCCCAACACGGGGTCCTCTCCTGTTTCTTCATCTCTAGTGTCCTCCCTCCTGTGGACAGTCCTGGGTATCTGGTTCCCAACTACATCTCCACCCTACCCTCTTTATGTGTCTTTTCTATATTTATCTGTAGTCTATTCTATCCACATTCTTATTAATTTACACTAATATAGTGTTATCTAGTTGTATCCATGGGATAAGGTGAGTACAGCATCCTCCAATTCCACCGTCTTCCCTAGAAGTCACTTGGTGCCATTATTTTCTTTTAATAAGATCTCTGCCCTTTTGTTACTCTCTTCTTCTCAGAACCCTATAATGCAAATTTTAGTCTATTTGATGTTGTCATACATGTTCTTAAACTGTATTCACTTTTATTTATTCTGTTCGCCACTCTGATTGAGTTCACCCACCTTATCTTCAAGTTGACTATCCTTTCTTTTGTTTCATCTAGTTTGTTGTCAACCACTCTAGTGTATTTTCAGGTTATTGTATTCTTTATCTCTGTGATTTCTTTTTGATACTTTCTTGTATTTTTCATCTTTTTGTTGAAGTTCTTACCTTCTTCATTCATTCTTCTCCCTCGTTTAGTGAGTATCATTATGATACTCACTTTGAACTCTTTATCAGGTAAACAACTTATCTCCATTTCATTAAGGTTTCCTCCCTGACCCGGAGGTTTTATCTTGTTCCTTCATTTGGAACATATTCCTCTGTTTCTTCATTTTGCTTGACTCTCTGCTGGTTTCTGTACAGTTGATGAAACAGCTATCTCTCCTAGTCTTGAGGAAGTGGCCTTGTGTAAGAGATGAAACTGTTCATTCAGCCTTGCCCCAGTTCCTGGTCATCTCTCCAACTTTGCATGTCCAAGCAGCCCATTATACTTTTAGTAGCTCCAGTAGTTGAAGATGTGCCAACACCTGTCAGTGTTCCAGAGATTCAGGGGGACTAGAAACCAGCCTCAGGCAGGAGTTTTTAAACATATGCAAATATGTGTAGTCCTGAGGGTCCACAAACATAAGCCCTCCTGGGCCCTAGAGACCAGCATCTGTAGGTACACCTGGGTGGCAATTACAAAAATTTGGGCTCCAGTTGAGTGTATAAATTCATGTCTAAGAGAAACAAGAAAACTGGAGAAAAGCCAAAGAGGGAGTGTACCAAGGTGGTGTCCATAGCCTGTTCCTTGAAAGCAGCTCCACAGGCCACTAAATGTGTACCAAACCTGAAGCTTGCCCCTTAGTCTGAAGCTCCAGGACAAACAAAGTGGCCTACTTTAACAGAAAGACTGGGGGAGGGGTGCCTCATAGCAGTGTCTGTGCAGTGCTCTAGAGGTGCCAAGAACTATCCCTCCAATTGCCACAGTCACATGGGACCCAAGAATGTAAGGCCCTCTGGCCACCAGAGACTGGTGGTCAAGGGGGATCCCCTGGGCATCAGCTGTAAAAATCAGACCCTAGATGAAGGTAAAGTTTCCTTCCAGGAGACACTGGCACAGAAAGTCTGAGCTCCTATCTAGATCTGTGGCCTCTTTCTATGCCCTGAGAGTGGTAGCTATTTAATAATTTTTTCTCCATTAAAAAAAAAAAAGAATCCTTTCTCCATTGATTATAGTCCTGTGGGACCCATGAGCATAAGTTAGCCCCACTGGCCACTAGAGCCAGGCAATGCCATGGCAGCAGTCAAAAAATCATGGCACCAGACAGGGGTATGAGCTCCTTCTGGGTAGCACTGATTATTTCAGTCTTGTGTGACCATGAATGCAAGCTCCCATTGCCTCTAGAGCCAGGAAATCAAGAGAAATCCCCTGGGTGGCAACTGCAAAAATCAGGGAGACACTGTTGCTTTTGAGCACATCAAAAGGAGAGTACAAAGCTAAGTGTCTACCAGCCTCCATACCTGCAGAGGATTCCTGCAGGTGTCTAGAGGTGTGTGTGTGTGTGTGTGTGTGTGTGTGTGTGTGTGTGCATCTCTGTGTTAAAATATGTACCTGGGGTGCCTAGGTGGCTTAGTTAATTAAGCATCAGATTCTTGATTTTGGCTCAGGTCATGATCCAGCCCCGTGTTGGGCTCAGAGTGGGAAGTCTGCTTAAGATTCTCTCTCCTGGAAGACAAATTATAACTTTTAAGCATAGGAACAAACCATAGGCCACTGGAGGGGAGGGATAGAGGGGGATGGGGTAATCAGGTGATGGACATTAAGGAGGGCATGTGACATAATTTTAAGATAAACAAGTGAGCTGGTTCCTGAGAGGGTGAGTCCAAGTACACAGGTCTTTTAAGAGGCATTTCTTAGATCACTGCCATCCTATGGGTCTTAGGATGATAGCCCTATTGTTTTTCAAAATTAGATATTTGGGGGCTCATCCCTCAAGTACATGTCTTAAAAGTCAGAGGCTGATGTGGACTTTGAACACTTTGCTCCTCAGGGAGAAGCTCTGGTCTTTGAGTTCCCTCCCAGTTGTGAGTCACCACTACTGAGATTATTTCCCGGCCTCTCCTACTCACTTATTCTTCTTTACCCAATGTGTAGTTCATCACTTAGCCCATCTTTAATTTTTTAAAGAGGAAATTGATCCATACGTAGTTGTAGACTCAGTGGATCTATGGGAGAAGGTGAATTCATGAACTTTCAATGTTCCCACCTGTCAGACCTGAGGGGGAAGCTCCACACTAGACTTAATGCAGATACTTAATTGCAGTTTCCAAAGGGAGTTGCAGGTTCTTCTTTTTTTGACTAAATATTAATTTCCAATTTCATTAATTATGATTAGAATATCTTATTTGCATTTCTGTTTTGAAAATTTTAGGGTCTTTCTTGAGCTAATTGGGTGGTTTTTAATAATTAATTACATGTGTGCTTGGAAAAAAGATACATTTTTGTCACGTGAAACAATTCAATTTATTTACGTTTTAGGTTTACATATTGTGTGTCCTTCTTAGGTCTTCTATATCCTTACTAATATCTTTGTCTTCTTGATCTATTAGATCTTAGAAGTACATTAAAATCTTTTATTAGTGAATAGTATACATGTCTGTTACGTTTATTTTTTGTAGTTTTGCTTTATCAAAGTTGTTGCTATAAAGTTTTTATGAAGATCTTAATACTTATGAAGTGTCCTTCTATGTTGCATTTAGTAATTTTGATCCTATTGTCTTGTTTGACATTAAGACTGCGTTTTATTGGAATATGTTATTTGCATTTGCAAGGTATACTTTTTTATTTACCAATTTTTTTCATGTTTGCCTTGTGAATAAATTTGGTTTTTTTGGGCCTCTTGCAAACATAAAAATCCAACTCCATGGTTGTGAACCAGTATGAAAAATCTTAGGTTCATCAGTAAGTAATCTTTATTTCATCTTTTCTGCTTATTAATATAAATTAGATATTTGTATTTGATTTTAGCTTTTCATGTTTTTCTATGTTATATATACTGAATTTTTCACTACATGGATTATTCTTTTGCTTTGGTTTTGTTTTTGGAATTTAGGAAGACATATTTCTCTATAGTGGTATACTTCTATTAATATCTCCTCTTTGAAATCTTTCTTAGTTCCACCATAAGAAATGAAGGAATTTGTTTCTTTACTCTTTCTTGTCATCTACCTTCCAATTTTGTTTTATTAATACTATTTTTGCTTTAATAGGTATGATATTAAATGTACTTAATTTATTCTATTTGTTAGTTGCAAGTGAAAACTTTTTTTTTTTTAAGATTTTATTTATTTATTCATGAGAGACACAGAGAGAGAGAGAGACAGAGACACAGGCAGAGGGAGAAGCAGGCTCCATGCAGGGAGCCCGACGTGGGACTCGATCCCGGGACTCCAGGATCAGGCCCTGGGCTGAAGGTGGCGTTAAACCGCTGAGCCACCCGGGCTGCCCGCAAGTGAAAACTTTTACTCACTAATACCTATAAATATATCAGCATACTTTATTGTCTATGGATTTTATCTTTTTCTTTTCCTCCCATTTTTATTACTTATAATATTCCTTCATGTTCAGACCCTGTGTTTCTTAATATAATTTTGTCAGGTTATCTACACCTTCTAATATTGGTATTATAGCTAAATAAATATATTTAATATTAAAATGCAAATCTTAGGTTGACTCTTCTGAAATTATTCTACAGCTGTTTAAGCTTATTTTCTATTTTATTTCTTAGATAAGTCTCCTGGGATCAACATCTGTAAGATTTTAAGTGTTAATAACTATCTATAGTCTTTATACTTGAAGGACAGGTTAGCTGGATATAGAGTATTGATTTATATTTTTCTTAAAAACATTTTTGTTGAGAACTCTAGTAGAAATCCAATTGTCTTTTACTTATTAGTAAATTGAATTTTTATTCTGTATATCTTAAGAACTTCTTTCCTCGTTTATAGTCCAAAATTAGGGACCCCTGGGTGGCTCAGCAGTTGAGCATCTGCCTTCGGCTCAGGGGGTGATTCCAGGATATGGGATTGAGTCCCACATCGGGCTCCCTGCATGGAGCCTGCTTCTCCCTCTGCCTGTGTCTCTGCCTCTGTGTGTGTGTGTGTCTCATGAATAAATAAATAAATCTTAAAAAAAAAAGTCCAAAATTTTCTCTAAGTTTGACATCAGTGTTGTTCATTTGGAGTCTAAGGTCACAAGTATACAGTGTGCCTTTTCTATGGTAGTCTTTATTTCAGGATTTATTCCTCCAGGAATTTTTCAAACATGAACAAACATTTACTTTATTATAGGACAATATAAGATACATAGAAAAAAACCACAAATGACATACCATTTAAGAAATATGTATCAATTCATTGTTTGTTTCACCAATATAGTTACAGTAATATTAAGATGAGCCTGGTAGTCAGTATCATGTACTATCAAAATGTGCAGATACGGGAGTTAAACTGCCTGAATTTAAATACTAGCCCTGCTGTTTTATTAGCTATGCAATCTTGGGCAATTTTCTTAACCTTTTTTACTGCTTCAATTTTATTATTATAAAATGAAGAAAAAAATAGTGCATTTTCCTAACATTTTTGTGAAATTAAATGAGATAACACACAGTGCTTAAACATTAATAAACCTGATACCAAAATGCTAAAAGGGCCAAAAGTAATCGTTTTCAGTTCAGATTTTACTGAGCTCTCTAGGTTACAGTCATTAGATAATTTCAGTCTTCAAATTGCTTTGTGTAATCACAAAAAATCCCTTTGTATAAGTGATATAGTGTAAGATAGTAGAAAGTAATTGACCCAGTACAGAGGAAATATGACTTCTAATCTTGGAGTTACTATGTGCTTAAATCTATCTATTGATTATTTGTCAAATGGGCACAATACCTACATAGAGCTCTTGGTTCCAGCTTTCCCAGGAGCCTATCTTATCCTCTTTGCCTGGCTGCCTTGTTCATATTATTAAAGAATCAGGCTGATTTCTACCTACTTTGCTGTGTAAGACCCTCCCAGCATATGTTAAGGGCTCACAGAACATCCTTACTAACTCTAGTTTAATTCTCATTCTATTCTCTAACAATTTTCTGATTCCATGGCTGTTTCCTCCAGAAGCAACTTAAGGGCAGGGAGTATATTTTTAACTAGTTTCGATAATGCCTATATTTTTTTGTTAAACTATATTCCCTAAAGAATGGTTATAAGGGTTAAATGGAAAAATATAAATGTAGTTTTCTTAGAAATACATTAGGTAGGGAGCCCTGGGTGGCACAGCGGTTTAGCGCCTGCCTTTGGCCCAGGGCACGATTCTGGAGACCCGGGATCACATCCCACGTCGGGCTCCTGGTGCATGGAGCCTGCTTCTCCCTCTGCCTGTGTCTCTGCCTCTCTCTCTCTCTCTGTGTGTGACTATCATAAATAAATAAAAATTAAAAAATTAAAAAAAAAGAAATGCATTAGGTGTAAATGTTTAACAATTATAAATAAAGGAACTAAGCTTTAGAAATTTAAATGGAAAAAAAAGAAATTTAAATGGAAGGAATTGTGTCATTCAAAATCTAAATGGATTCACCACTATTAATAGAAAAATCAAGGACATTCAATTTATTTTAATATGCCTTTTCAAACCAAATCACATTACTAGTATATTAAATAGTTTTAAAAGATGTGTTACCTTTTTAAGAGTCAGGCATATCTCCAAGTGTTGGTTGATTATGTTTTCATTTGTTTGAGGAGCAAACAATAGGCTGTTCATTTTACCTTTCTCTGTGATTTGTATAAACACCCCAGAAAGCCTACAGCTTATCTTTGAGTTCCTCAGTGCTGTCCAATTATAAACACAGTTGTAAATATATCTGACCTGTTAACAAAAACACAATACCATTTCTTATCCTATTAATGTAGGGTATAAAATTTCCATTAGTAATCTTATGCTTAAGGTAAAAAAGAGAAACATATGAAAGCATCATGGATAAAGTTTGGAAAAGTATTTAGAAAATATTTGTTTCATTAATGTGAAATTTATCATTAGCAATTTCCACATTTCATTTGAGTATCTTGCCCATCATCATTACATCTATAATCATCATTCTAGTGATGTCCTAAAGATTAGAGAGATGAATTTTAGAGAACAATTAGGAGATTATAATAGTTTGATATGCATTAGTTCCCACAATGGCTCCCTATTCCTTTTTTTTTTTTTTAAAGATTTTATTCATTTACTCATGAGAGACACACACACACACAGAGAGAGAGAGAGAGAGAGAGAGAGAGAGGCAGAGACACAGGCAGAGAGAGAAGTAGGCTCCATGTAAGGAGCCTGACATGGGACTTGATCCTGGAACTCCAGGGTCATGTCCTGGGCCAAAGGCAGGCACCAAACCGCTAAGCCACCAAGGGATCCCCTATTCCTTAATAAATAAAGCATAGGTTATTTAATAATTCAAGAATTATTTGCATACTTTGAAATTTTTTCTAATATATTCTCTTTGCAAGCTCGCAGACCCCAATATCTGTTGAGTGTTTATGCATTCTTTAAGACACAGATTCTTGAATAATTCCATGATTCTTCCCCTTCATTTCTGGATAATAATTTTCTATTTCATAATTATTTTTGCCTTATCTCCTGTGTTAAAATTGTTATTTATTCATTCATTCATTTATGAAACACATATTTATTGGGGTTCCTACACGTAATGTGCAGTGCTTGGCACTGGGGATTCTATTTGACAAGTAGAAATACATGGTCTCTAATAACTGATGTATTATCTAGAGAAGTAGTAAGCAGTCAATAGAAGTTAGGTTTTCTCCCTTTCTGGTATTATACTAGACATGCAAATTTTTTTACTCTTTACCACCACTCTGTATCCACCCTACCTTCTTAAAGAATCTGAACTTACTCTTTTTTACAAAGTCTGAACCAAAACAAATTTTGAGTAGGCAATGGACCCGGTGACTCCATAATGTAGCCATAGGACCACAGACTTCGCGATCCACACTCAGAAAAACCATTTCCTTTTCCAGGATCTTGGAATTTCAAGTCAGAATTGATTTAGTCTTTGTTGGCACTTAAATTGCAGGATGATAAGCAGCAGGAAACCTATGTGGCTAGTTTCTGCTATGTCTGTTGAAGAACCAGGGGAAAAGTCACTGATGAAAGAGAGGAGAGTAGCAGAGGCTTGCTGAAAGAAATAGAGAATTGAAGAAAATAATCTTGGTTCCCAAATGATTACACTCTTTGGGAGGCTCGGGTACATTTCTGGTATTCTGATACATTTTTCCATTTGATTAAGTTAAGTGAGTTTGTGTGCCTTGCTACCAAATGTAACTTGACAGAAATTTATCCGACAGTGAAAAAAAGAAGTGGAATATTAATGACAGTGAAAATTTCTTCATTCGAAACAGGGGAATGGTTTTACTTATGGATGGATGGTGAAACACTTAATAAACTGTCCCCATATTTTCTTGGCATGCAGTAAGACTAAGTCTTATGAGAAAGGCAGTTTACCAGCCCCCAAAAGAAGGGTATAGCATTGCAAATATAAAAACCTCTCATGAAAAACTCTGCTTGTAGACTGTCTTAAATTCTGAAATTTCTGATATTCAGAGCAAGAAATCAACTGAATGTTATGTTGAATTGCAGCTGGTGAATTCTCTGCCCTCTTTTGGCAGCATCTATAACCAAACTACACAGTTAAGCAAAAAAAAAAAAAAAAAAAAAAACCAAAAACAAAAACAAAAACAAATTCTGACTTTTGGAATGGTATGAGGGAGAAGCCAAAGGTACTGGAGGACCTCAATTTTGCTAGATTATTCCATGTTTTTTTTCTGTGGGCATTTCATGTTAAATAAGCTTAATATTATTTCACAATGTATAGTGCCTTAACTATATTCACTATGAGCCTTGAAGAAATTGACGTTCTTCACATATTATGAGAATAAATTGTAGAACGGTTTATTATTTTCCTGTCTCTGTTCACTGTATTATTGTCCAATCATGCATTCATTGATCTTTTCATTCATCAGTCTTTGTGGGATCTTGGTTTTCTTCTGAGCATAGATTATGCAACAGTGAATAAAGCAAAGTTTCTTCTCAAAGGGCTTCTATTAGAATGGGAGAGAAGTTTCAGATACTATGAAGAAAATAAAGCAATAAAATAGAAAGGGATTATAGGTGGGGAGGAGCTAACACATTGTCTAAAGTAATTGGGGAATGTTTCTCTTGTAATGGTATAACTGAGCTGAGACTCAGATAATAAAAGGCCAACTATGCAAAGATTTGGGTGAAGAACTTTCTAAGAGGAAGAAACAGCAAGTGTGAAGACCCTGAGACAGGAACATACTTGGTGTGCTCTAGAGGAAGAAAGAGGTTCAGAATAGCTGGAGCCCAACAAAAGGTGTTGAATACTGTGAAAAATTAGATCAGAGATGTTACCAAAGTCACATAATATATAACCTAATAAGCCATGTTATGACAGTTGGATTTTATTGCAATTGCTGATTGCAAAGATATTAAAAAGTTGCAAACAGAAGGGTAACATGAACTCATTTGAGCTTTAAAAAGGACAGTGTATATACTTTGAGCAAGAAGAAGTGGGACAAGTGAGGAAGCAGATTCTGTAATAATCTGGGAGACATGAAAGTGGCTGGGTTGTAGTAAAGATGCTGAAAAGTGACTAGGAGAACACATTGGATGTGGGGATGGAGATGATCTTTAGGTCTGTGACTTGAGCAATTGGGTCAATATGATGCCATAATTGAGATTATAAAAGATGAAAGAGGAGCATATTTGAGAGATGGATATGAAGAAGTGAATTTAGTTGTGCAAGGGTTGGGCTGCCTATTCCCAATCCAAAAGGTTGAGGAGATAACTGGATTTATGGATTTGGAGGTCATTGATGCATTTGGGGTCCAGAAATAATAGGATTGTGTTCTTGGTCACTAAAACATTTTAATGCATGGGCAGCCCTGGTGGCCCAGTGGTTTAGTGCCGTCTTCAGCCCAGGGTGTGATCCTGGAGACCCAGGATCAAGTCCCATGTCAGGCTCCCTGCATGGAGCCTGCTTGTCCCTCTGCCTGTGTCTCTGCCTCTGTCTCTCTCTCTCTCTGTGTGTGTGTCTCTCATGAAAAATAAATAAAAAATCTTAAAAAAAAATTTAGTGCAGAAGAAAAAGAAGAAGCCACCAAAGGACACTGGGAAGTATTATATAGTCAGAAAGACTAGGGAAAAGTATATTGCAAGAAGTGAGTGGTCAATCATGTCAAATAGTGCCAAGAGATTGAGTAAGAAGAGTAGAACCAATCATATGATTCCTCAAGATGAATGCCACAATGACCCGAATAGTGGTAAGCCCATTCTGAATGGTCTTTAGGAGAGAATAGGAGAAGAGAAATAGTGGCAGTAATTATAGAAGAAGAAATCGTTTGAGGGAAGCCTGGGTGGCTCAGTGGTTGAGCGTCTACCGTCAGCTCAGGGCATAATCCCATAGGGAGGCTGATTCTCCCTCTGCCTGCGTTTCTGCCTCTGTGTCTTTCATGAATAAATAAATAAAATCATAAAAAAAGAAAGAAATCTTTTGATGAATTTTATGCTGAAGAGTTATAGAGAAATGCAGAGAAAAATCAAAAGAGATTCTTATTTTAAAAAATACAATAAAAAAGTAAACTTGTATGCTAATGAGAATGACCCAGGAATAAGGGGAAAACTGATATTATTGGAAAGAGAGGGGAATAATAGCAGAGATGAAGACATTGGGTAAGCAAATCATATCCTAGGATATGGAACAACATTGTCTAATAGGAATATAATGTGAGTCATGTATGTAATTTAAAAACATTTTAGTAGCCACATTAAATTCCTAAAAAGGAAAAGTGAAATTATTTTAACAGTATATTTAACCCAAAATATGAAAATTCTATTTCAATATGCGTTAATGTAAAATTATTAAGATTTTTCATTTTTTAAGTCTGAAATTTAGTGTGCATTTTGTACTTACAGCACATATCAGTTTGATTGGTCATATATTAAGTGCTCAACAGCCATATAAAACTAGGGGGTACTGTATTGGACAGCGTAGATATAGAGTAGAGCTAGAAAGTTTTGCATGAGATAAATGTATGGCTATTTCACATATTGTAATATAAAGCAAGATAGGCTAGCTATGTTTGGTGGTGGGAATTTGAGGTAGTTCTTCAACTTAAAAACATATATAATTATATGAGAAGTGTTAACAATTTTAAGAGAAGAGGACAAGAAGGGGTTGTCAAATGACCATTGGAGAGTGGAAAGATGAGCCTATTAGGCTCATTAGCTACAGAACTTAGGAAATGGGTGATGTCCTAGTTCAAGTTTTTGCTTAACCATAGAAGCCTCAGAGTAGTGGCCAAATTTGACTCTGCATTTTTTATAGGGCAGCATGTCGTAGAGCAGTAGAACCTAATAAGATTTCAAACATTTGCTTGTCACCAGTGGAGACCGCTGAGCAAAATGTATTGTCAAAAAAAAAAAAAAAATCTGAGTATAATGAATAGGGGCCAGTGCTTAAACTCAAGTCACCATAGCCTCTCTATTTATCCCTTGGATCTTGTATGAGGCATGATGGAACCAATTGGAAAAGGACAGCAATTTTCCACTATGTGAACAGTAAAGTGGAAGAACCTTCTTTGCAGAAAGAGTGAATGAAGCATGTGTAGAAAAAAGACAGAAATGAAAGACCAACAACCCCAGAGAGGTTTGAAAGAATAGCTGTTCTAGTTACTAGTTCCAATCACTTTTCACTGCTTTTCTTCAGTTTTGGTTTCAGAGACATAGCCCCCATCCTGCTATGAAGTGGATCACACTCCTTTTGTTATCCTAGTTTAGTGACTTTTTACAAAAATGATTTGCAGCCCTGCCTCCCTCATATGTAGGGATATTGAGGTCCTGAGTTTAATGTGGATTTAGTGGGTCAGTTGTAAAGAATCGTATCAAGGTGCTGAGTGGAGATACCTCACATGTGGTCATGGAGCATAGAAAACTCATGATGCCTACCATTTGATCTTATTTTTAGAAATATATATTTTTATTGACCAAATGTATACATCAACATACATCTCTTCTAGAAAAAAAGAGAAAATACCCAAGAAAAAAATAAGAAAACAAACCACCTATAATTCATAAACATAACTTACTGTTGTTTTGTTTCATTTCTGGTGATGTGAATGCCAATACATCTATAATCCTCATATAGCTTTTTTCCTTCAAATATCCGAGAGTCTTCCAA
Organism: Vulpes lagopus; assembly: GCF_018345385.1. Classification (NCBI taxonomy): domain Eukaryota; kingdom Metazoa; phylum Chordata; class Mammalia; order Carnivora; family Canidae; genus Vulpes; species Vulpes lagopus. The sequence goes on along the minus strand of NC_054824.1, from coordinate 95,740,112 downwards.
TGGTCATGAAATGCATCCCTACAAAGAACACTCCTCGTTTTCTTTGCCTCCTTAACTCCACTTGACCTCTTTCTTTATTTCATTTTCATAGATAATTGTTATTTAGCCTTTGCTCCTTGAAATTTCTTCATTGCAGCTCTTCACAATACCATGGAAATGCAGGCAAGCTCTTGGAATCTCAGTGAGAAATTCCAATGGGGCTTTTGTTGGATCCTGCATGGAAATAGGGCTGCTACTGTTGGGGAGATTTTTAAACTAATAGCATTTTAAATTTCCTCAGCAATGAGCAATGCTTCCTTGGGAGCTCTTCTAATGCCTCAGCTTAGAGACAGTCTATGGAACTGGAGGCTAGCTCACTGGAGCTGTCACTATAATAGTAATAACCTAAATAGAATCTTGGAAAAGAAGACAGAAAGCTTGTAGCATTTACACAAGGTTTCGGCAAAGGCTCTTCTTCTGGGTGAAGTAATTATTCTGGGGCATTACCTGTCAACAAAACAGCATCCCAAGAAGCTGGAGTTAAATGCCAGAGACTTCGAAAGCGGAAGGAAGACTACCCTCAATTTCAAGGTCTTTGCTTTTGGCAGCTCCCTTAGTTATATAATGGGAGAAGGGATTTTCCCAGACTTAGCACCACAAGGACCATGGGCTGTGAGATCCTTCTTGAATAAGTCATTTTTTTACTACTACAATAAGCTAAATATGCAACCTATTCACCAACCCAGAGAGGTATTCAATTTTGTTCTTTTATAATACTGAAAACTCTCTTGATACTCACAGTGAGTCTGTAAGGGAGCAGTAACACAATGTGTATCTGCTTCTTCAATTTAGGAAATCTTGTTGAATATGTAACGGGGCAGCTGGGATGAGTTTTTACGGAAGCCACATAAACACGCGTAAATCCAGGCATGTTTTTATCATCTACCTCTTTCATCGCCTACTTTCCTTACCCTGTCGAACATGCCTGTACGTGTGTCAAAATAGTACAGTTTATGCCTAATCATGCACATTTTTTTTTTCAATTTAGCAAAGACCCATCTACATGCAGGTGATAGTTTAGTATATAAGATTTTTTTTCCTATTACTCTGAGTTCATTTTTTATCCCTTTAGCAAATAAAATACCAGTTGGGTTTATCAAGCATGTGTGTATATATTATATTATCTTCTAGAATGTTTTGGGAGGTCAGAGACCACCTCTGCTTGTTCACCCCTAAACCACCAACACTTGTGACAGTAGTTAGCCTATGCTGTCTCATCAATGGAATGAAAGTGTTTATTGACTGAACAAATTATTTATATTCACATGTTAAAACATCCTTGTATAAATAGGTACTACTGTCTTAGTTTTGTAAAAGGAGAAACATCTCAGATAAGTTACCACTTAAAAGTCACACAATAAATAAGTAAAGAAAGACCTAAGATTCAAACCCAGGTTTGGTCTTCTCTATAATCCTTCCTTTTTATCCCACCCTGCTTCCTCAAATATAGCTTTGATGCGGATGTCTACTATTTTTCTGGCAGGTTCATTGTTAATTCCGTGCTTTATTGCCTTTAAGAGAGCTGAGCTCAAGGTTTCTTTGCCATTCAAAAATTAGAGTGAGATCCTTGCTGATGTTTCTCTATTTACTCAGACACGCAAAGGCAGTTTTATATTAACATGTTAACTCAGTGGTTTGGGTTCAGGATTGCTTTGGAAATTGAGTTAGCTACTTTTAGTTAAGTACCTGCTTTTCCAGTAAGCCTTTCCTGTTGTCGTACTCCCCACATTCTCTTCTGAAGTCCCACCTTCTGGGGGACTACATGGGTGGGAAACTTCTATATGTTTCCATAATGGTAACAGGATATAGTCTGCACTATGCTATGGAAGTTAACTTGAAAAACTTTTACCTTTTTGTAAGCAAAAGTTGGTCTGATTAAGGTTCTTTATTCATTTTAATTTCATAAAATCTTCGCCTTTAAAAGTAACAGTAAAAATATACCAAGACACCTAGATAGAAGAGCCCTCACTTCCATCTACTTACTACATTCGTGTTTTCTTTTCTGTTGAATTCCTACATTGCTTGAATTTTAAATTGTTTCACTTTAGTCCATTCTAATCTCTCCAGTATCACTTCTTTGTATACTCCTTTCTCAGTCCCACCTCAATGGCATTTGATAGTTTTTGACTTGTTCATTTTTGCTACCTCCTTTCTCTCTCTCTTTCTAGAATTTTTTGCTTATTTGAAAGGCACAGTTCACTTTTCTTTTTTATATATTTACTGGTTGGAGAATATTGTTGGTAGGCTGCTGGCTATTTCTTCATTGACACTAAAAACAAAACAAACAACAACAACAACAAAACAAACAAACAAAAAAAAAACCACACCAATCACACTAGCAACACACACACACAGTTTCATGTGGAAAAGAGATCTGCAGACATGTATGTATGGCTTATTTCTTAGGTGTCTTGTTTTTCTTCCCTTTACATCCCCATTTTTGGCTACTACATCACCTATCATGTCATTTCTTTTTGTTTTTGTAATGCTTTTACCTCTCTCATTCATTCCTCTCATGACAACTGTAGACTCTCCAAACTGTATAGATCATATTAAAAGCATCAGGATTGGTGCTGCATTTTATTTCCCCAGGAGACAGGAAGAAAACTGCTTGCTGTTCTGGTATTTTCATTAAGGCGAACATGCCCAACTGAGAGAGCAATATTAATGCTGAGAGTCTAGTTTCTATATGCTTGATGACATGTTCTGATTTTATCTCACTTTTCCAGATATCACTTTTTTGGCAAAGAGGATATGAGGGTACTGAGATTCTGAGGGCTGAGAAAATTAAATAACTAATTTTTCCATTTGATGAGTGGCATAAATATCGGTGCTTCTCACATTTGGCACTATGAATATTTTTGAATACCAATCCAAATATATTCAGCTGCTGGGTATTAGCTGTGTCTGCTCAGGAATATTGCCAGCTGCAGGATGAGGCAAAAACCTTGAACTTGGATATATCATATTATTCTGATGGAAAAATCCACTAGACAAGGATTGATATAGTCATTTACAGGAATCCAAAGCTCTATTGAGAAGAGATTTAGGCCATCTGAAGCTTCCCGATGTCCTTTTTTCAACTTTCCCTACATCCCGCTACACAGGAATATTTCCAACACTTGAGTTCAGGTAGACCGTGTTCTCTTACCTCTCATTTGGCACTTATACTGCTGTATATTCTTTATACACATATGCATTGTGGGACATAAATGTCATCTCTTTAAAAGAGAAAAAATACAATTCCTTAGTTATCTCTATCCAATATCTTATACATAATTCATATCCTCAACCATAATTTTTTAATGATGATGATCACTCAGTTTCTTCTTATTTTATATGTAAGCTTAAACTATGTGATCTCTTCTTGCCTAGTGTATGAACTGGTTCCTAATTTTTTTTATCACTTTCTTTGTTCACATCTTTGAAAGTGAGAGTTTTAAATCTGATTTTGAGGAGCTCAAGGGAAATAGATTCCAATGTGACGATGGCTACTTGTGCAGGGCAGTCTAAGGATAATTTGCAAAGAAATAATGAAGAGTGTGAAGCTGAAGGCAGGAGAATTAGGAGAAATACAAGTTAGATGGCTAAGTGGAGACACTTGATAAAGAAAGGCATTACTGTCATCCTGGTTTTGGAAGGCAGGGAACTAGAAATTGTTCCTGCCTCTTCATAACTTTATTCCCATCACTTTCAATGACCTATCAATTTTACTTCTAAATATCTCTTGAATTTGTTCAATTATCTTTAGGCCCATTGTCTCTACTCTTGTCGAAACCTCTGCATTAACTTTGTGGAATCCTATAATAACCTCCTGTTCCTCATCCATTTATTCATTCATTGGTTTATTATATCATTAAAAGTTGTTGAATATCTGCATAGAAACAGTAATGGACAAAAATAAGATGTTTTGTTTGCCTTAATGAATTATGTAGTTTAGTAGGAGGAAAAGTCGTAAAACAAATAAGCCAAGCAAAATGACATAGAAAACACCAGGGCTGGTCCTTTGTAGCTGTGATTTCTCCATATCACATCCAGGGTGATTCTCTTAAAATGCAAATTTACATGTTATTCCTATGATGAAAGTGGCTCAACATTACCTTTCAGATAAATGCAGAACTCCTTAATTTTTCCTCAGAACCTTCCATATTCTGGCCTCTACTTGCCTCTCTTCCCTCTTCTCATCTCTTCACTTACTTCCTTGAGATTTTCCCTCTTATTTTACCATTTCTTACCTCGGCATCTTTTCAAATGATCTCCTCTCTTCCTGCAAATCTCCCCTCCAACCTCCTTTACTTCTCTTCTTAGATCTCAGTTTATATTTTATCTCCCTTGGAAAACATTCCCCGATCCCCTGTCTAGGTTTGCAAATCCTGTGCTCTGCTCCCATAGCAACCCCAGCTACCATATCATAGCACTTAGGTCCTACTGGAAAAGTTTGTTTGATGTTCTCTCTTACCTGTTAGGCCACACATTCTATGTCTGTTCAACTTAGTTGTATCCCTAGGAACCAATAAAGTACCTAGGTACAGTGCAAAATAAATAAATCCATCTCATTTAATGTGTTATGTGGCCATTCTCTCTCCGGAGCCTTTCAAATTAGTCCCTTCCCTTCACTCTCTTCCTCCTCTTTAGTTTCAGGCTTAGATTATAACAAGACTCTCCAAAACCCTCATTTTACCTTTAATTGGCATGACTCAGTCCTGTTTTTATGTTTCAGTTGGAGTGATCTTACTGAGAGGCAACCATGATCATACTATTCCTTTGCTTTAAGAAAGCATCTGGGGCTTCCTATTGTCTAGACCATAAGGCCCCAAATTACTGAGCGGCATAATAGGCCCTCAAATTTTTCCTTGGTGTTCTCTGGTGCCGTTGTTTCATACTGTTTCATGGCTCCTTTGTTCCAATCACTCTGCTCAACTGGGAAGTTTTTGGAAAATCTCTACTTATATGAAAAAAACTTTCTCAACAATATCCTCTTGTTCTGAGACCCTCCTCTGTAGCTAAGGAAAGTTAGTTCCCCCCTCCCCTTTGTACAAGGAAAGTTAGTTCCCCCTCCCTTTGTACTACCAATGTGCATTGCACATGTCCCTATTAAAGTGCTTTGTACATGCTATTTCAAATATTCATATAGCTTTTACCTTTCTTCTGCTGGCCCATTCTTTTATTCTTGTTGTTGAAAACAAGAGGATAGGGGCAAAATAGAGTAACTTATGCTAAACCCTGTGTCACCAAACCAAAACTTAATTATAGTTTTGGTTTTCCCGGAAATAGAATCTTAAACTAGTCAATCAGGAATCACCTGATCAGCACTAGTTTAGTAATCTGCTTGATAAGCCCCTGCCATCCCCTAAAGGAAAGTGATTTTGCAGTGACCAACCCAGTTTTTTGCTTCTTTCTGCCTATAAAAGTCTTTCAGTTTGCACAGCTCCTCAGAGCTCCTTTCGGTCCACTAGATTGGATGCCTGATTCATGAATCATTGAATAAAACCAATATGATCTTTAAGATTTACTCAGTTGACTTTTGTTTTAATTTTAACATAAGCATCTAGTGTTTGTGTATGTGAAAAAAAAAACACAGAGCAAGCTCCTATATGTGCTCTAGTAGAGTTAAAGATATGCTATATGATAACTATATTATCTACTGTACATTTGACAGAAGATTATCTTCCGTGTAAAATTGCACAGAAAGCACCTACAGGCTGAGATGTCATCAGTCTGTCATCTATGACTAAATGGTGTTTTTGATGCAATTATCACTGCCCACCTTTGGGATATAGATGCAACAGTGGGCTCAAAACTCTGGTAAGCTCTTTCTTTACATATCTTTACAAATATACTTCTGACAGTGCAGTTGGTCTGGGGACAACTTCTATAGCTTTTTCCCCCCTCTATCGGATGTGATAATAAAACTTATTAATAAGGGTTCACCTATATATGTGGTAACTATAATTTTGGTGCAATATGGTTCAAAAGTCATACTAACTAAACATAATTCCTGATCTGAGGACAAACAAAATAACCAACACAAACGTGACGGCATATAAAAAAGCATGGCCCTTGTCTGCAGTCAGTGTCAGGGTGAATGTAGGTTTTAATGATCTTAATTATTTGATCAGCACACCATTTGCTAATATTCACTCACATGAGAGCCAAACAAAGGTGGGCTGACACCCTTATCCACAGTAATATTTGCATAGGATTAATTGCATTTGAATAGGAAGCTTATCATCTGATTTGCTAATTTTCATCAATCCTATATTTCTCAAGGACTGGGGAACATTCACAGCACAAAAAGGCACTAAAAAACCTATAAATAGGCAAGAAATACAGAGCCAAAGGTGGAATGCTAGTGTACTCCCTGAGAAACTTTAATACAGAGAGCTTTCTTTTCATTCCTAGGAGAGGGGTAGTCTGAGCAATTTGTGAAGCACTAGCCAGAAATTAACTATGCAATGGCTTCCAGTATTACTGGCTCTACCTAAATGGACCACAACATGAAATATATTTCCCAAATTGAAGTCAAAGTCAAATCATATTTTTGAGATGCATATAGCTTACAAAGAGCTTAGAAAGGTTTGATAGCAGAGAAATATCCTTTATTGTGAAGAGGGTTCTGATAGGATTAGGGTTAAAATAATTCTGCCAAACATTTGAGCAGCCAGGCAGATTTTGAAACTGTTAGCCTGAGTCATTTTCTTTCTATCACCTTTAAAAGTTCAAAAGGTTTGGCTTAGTCCAAAAACTACTGAGGAAATGTTGAATTGGCCCTTGGTATAGTTCAACAATCACTGAGGCTTCTCATCTTAGAAATTTCAGAACACTTTTCTTACTTCTGATGAAAAGAAACATAGATAGGGATCATATATTCAAAGATCTCACTTTCAGATGAGCTTAGAGATATTCAGAGAATTTTAAAACTGGTAAGTTACAGGACCACAACTAAATATATAAAATCTGATCTGAATTGAACCTTTTCTTCTATTCCTTAGATATGTTTGCATCACAAAAGTAAATCATTAATTAATATTAAGGCATTTTAAATAATTTAGATCAAGAGTGAACTGTACTTGGTCTTGTTTAGAAAATCATATTTCTTAATACAGAAATCTGCAGTTTTTAATCTACTATTTCTGGATGAAAACGATTGAACTATCCCAAATGTTTAAAGAAAGAATCTTTACATGAGGTCTGGAACTCCATTGTTTTCCATAGAGACAAATCATTTTATTCTAATCTCTAAGAAAGAAGTTAGTTTTTTAACTTTAAGAATGGAACTATTGCTCTTTATATTATCCAGACTACTAATAAATTTTTACATCATGATTCTTTTTTCCTAACTGGAAATATTTAATTGGATTCTATATTCATTAAATCTTTTTGATCCACAGGTTTCCAAATATTCTGTAAGCATTGGTCTCACCATGGTTTGGTTGAAAAACAAAACAAAACAGTATGGATCACTCAAATTTGGTACTTGCTTAGCACTCATATTTATGCTTCCTTCTCCTAGTGCCATCCTCTATGAACATGGACATCTCACGGTACTCTTCTAGCCTAGAAAATAGCATTTAGAAAACACTTTTATGTAGAGCCTCACATGTTGTTTTCTTAAAAGGGCACAAGGTTTTATAAGAAAGAGTCTTTTTCTCAAGGAGCTAACAGTTTTTAAAGAAGATAAGCCATGAATTAAAATTTAAAAATATAGTACCAGGAAGTGTGTGTTAGGTATGTGGGGGTACATAAACCATCATTGGGGGATCAGAGAGAACTTTGTGGAATGAATGACTTTGAGCTTGGAAGGATAAATAGGTGGAGAATAAGAAGGGAGCATCATAGTGTAGGATATCAATGTTAAAAGTACTAAAAATTAGAAAAAATAGAGTAGTTTTTGTTTGGGGAAAGGGAGGTGAGACGAGGCACTTTTTTTTTTTTTAAAGGTTTGTTTATTTATTTTAGAGAGAGCACGAGCAGGAGTGACAGAGGGAGAAAGAATCTCAAACAGATTCTGTGCTGAGCACAGAGCCTGACATGGGACTCGATCTCATGGCCCTTAAATCATGACCTAAGCTAAAACCAAGAGTTGGACACTTAACTAACTTTGCACTCAGGCTCCCTGAGATGAGGCAATTTTTAATCCCAGACCAAAGATCTAAATAAGAGGTGCCATGTGCCTTTCTTTCTAAAATGGCAACCTAAGTGATTCACCATTTACAGGTTCTCCAGTGTATTCCAAGTTTGTCTTCCCTGTGGGTATTCGGAAAACTCTGCAATTAACGGGAATCCTCAGGCCTATCAGGGAAGAACTAAACCTCTCACTCAATGGGAATTTTCTAGCAAAAGGTTGGGTAGACCAGATCGCTATAAAAGCACCGCTACTCAAAGTCTGTTCTGAACAACTTAAAAGTGTTAGAAACCAATACACAAAATATAAGTATACAAATCGAGGGTAAGAATTTAGAAACTCTTTTGGCAATATAATGTTGCCACAGCATCCAAGCCCCAAACTGGTGAACTTGTTTTGTTGAACAGGGTGTAGAATGGTTTGAGGATATTGAACTCATGTGCTGGTTCATGAGTGACACAAGCTGCATTTTGATCATACTCAGGAATCACATAACAGTCTACAATGGGCTAGTCATGAAAACAAAAATTATTCACTATAGGTAGAGAAGCACTACAACAAAGTGTTATTTTCTCCTTAGCAAATATTAATCTTATGCCTACTACATGTTATTTTCTGGCTGTAAAGTATTGTGTTTCATTTACAGGATTTGCAGAGAAAATGATGTTCGCCTGTTATTCCCAAATGCAGCTACTTTTCTCCTGACCATAGAGACTAGAGATCAAGTGCTGCTGTCTAATAAATAAGTCAGAAATATGCTGATAATGTTAGAAGTTTGAAACTTACTGTGTGTCATGTGGCATTCTAAGCACTTTACAATATCAACTTACTGCATACCATGGTCCAGTCAGAAAAATAATAATCACAATAGGTATTTAGGTAGGAGCAATTTAGGAACTTGGTTATATGAGTGTTGAGGAGTTGAAATGATAACCATACGAAGCAGCTACATGTGCTCTGCTCCCCACAGTTGGGAGAACAACAGAAATTGGGTTTGCTGGAATCTAGTGGATCATAGGAGGGTACTCAGATTTTTGATGAGAGGGTCACTTTGCTGTATTTGACATCTCATGAATTTGAGAAACAGCCTCATAGAGCCAACATTTCATCCTCTGAACCAATGGCATGGATAGGCTATTGCTAATATCTTCAGAGGGCAAGTGTTTTGAAATAAGCTGGAAACTCAAACTGGCATGAATGATGCTGACAAAAAGAGCAAGAAACAGGAAGAAGTCGTTTCTTCTTCCTCCTGCTTTTCAGTCTTCGTCTTGTGCCTCCTATTGGTAGAACCTAACTGACAAAGGAGTTCCTCTTCAGGCAGGGATCAGAGGTTAGAAGAGTAGATTTACGCTAAGAGATTGAGCAAATAATAAGCACAATCATTTAACTTCATATAATCCTACGAGGTAGGTACTGTGATTACACCAATTTTCAAATGAATAAACCAAGGGACAGAGATTCTTAATTAGTTATCTAATCCCAATCGGTGGCAGAAGTGTGTATGAATCTAGGCTGTGTGACTTTAGAGCCACTACGCTTACTCTCCATTCTGCTTCTTTGCTAACCTGGGTAGTAGGTTATAAAGAGATTAGCTGGCGAATACTATGTATTTATATAGACCTATCATTATTTCTCTGATTTTATGATTCCTGTTAAAGTTTTTTTTATCTTGAAGTTAAAATATTTTTAAATTATTCTTGAACACTTAAAGAACTCTGCCATTATTCTATCTACAAAGAAGAGAAGAAAAAAGAGAAGCTTTATATTTCTGATGCAAGCTTCACCTTTCTGCTTAATATGCGCTAGTATGTTTAATCAAGTCTATGTGTACATGCCTGGAATGGTTTCAGGTGATGGGGTGTGCTGGTAGAAGGGTTTATTCATTCATTGATTTAGTATATATTTATTGATCCATTCATTTATTTCACATATTGTAAGTGATGTTGAAATACCTAAGAACAAGACAGACATGGCTCTAGCTTTCACTGACCTTACATTTTACTTGCTCAAAAAGTTGACTGGTGAATTAGTGAAAGCCAACAGTGAATTTCAATATCGTGGTGGCTGACTTGCTTGCTTATTTATTTATATGAGTAATTGGACTAAGCACAAAGTTTACTTTAAGTTGTAGGCTTAATTCTCCCTGTCTTTGCATCCATAGGCAGGGGAAGTAGGGTAATGGCCAGACTGCAAATGACCATTTCTTTAGGACTTCAGAAGATAAGACCACACAGAGAAAAGGCTAGCAAGTGGGAAAGGTCTACAAAAGTGATTGGAGAAATTCCACTGGAAATAAAGCCAAGATCTATTTAGTAATTTTTTTTTTGCCAATAAAAACAAATAACTCTCAGCAATATAAGTTCAAGATAAAAGAGCAAATCATTAACTTTAGAGATTTCCAACTGGAGCCTAAAAACATTGGCATGTGCCTTAATTTATGGTAATCAAAATATATTTGCCCACCAAGACAGAAAATGAATTCAGCTAAAAAGATTCTTGGTTTTCACTTCCCATGGATTTTTGCCATACTTCTAGTAATGATGGAGGGAATCTGAGATTGCATGTTTGAAATATTGATATTTCTGAACAATATTTTTATGAGCAATTAAGAGAATATTTAATATGAGAAATATATTGCAAAGTCATGTATGATATCTCCATCCTCCTTATAATGCTTATGATATAACTAGGGAGGTCCTCACCTCTAGGAATTTTTATAAGGATGTTGAGGTAGAAGCTTAGAATAGAGACAGAAACATAAGTGAATGCACATTATAAAGCTGAGATCTAGGCTGAGCTATACATTGGAAACATCTCCAGTCCCTCTACTACAAGATAAGAAAAGTGAAAAAGAAGGACCTAAATCCAGGAATCAGCCAAACAAAATGCTGGAGTAGATTAGAAGTGCTGCTAGTGTATCCTGTAGGCTGGTTTGACCTGAGAAATTCATTACCAGGAGAAGGCTCCATTCTGGCTTACATCTAAAGGTGAAACGCTCTCATGTATAAAACCATCTTTTTCTTATCCACTTGTTTCTTTGGGACATTTAAAAAAAATCTTACCCACTGTCTGGTTCACTCTTCTGCCCTAACTCTTCAACTTTAAGGAATGATTGATACTTTCCTGGAAATTAGCCTTTAACTCTATTTCCTGGTTACTGATTTTACATCTTGCCTTTGGCATGTTGCCTCTAAGGATTAATCCTTTGGTGAGAAGTTGTTTGGCTCAGCTCTTAGACTTCTCATGCATATGCATTGCCCTTACCGAGAGCCCTACAGGACTCTCCTGGGATGTGTATCTGGGTAACTATCTCCTGGGATATCTCCTGGGTAGCTATCTCCTGAGACTTGGACTTGTGTAAAGAATGCCCAGTGCTGCTAGGGAATAGAATAAGATTTGTGTATAGCTGATATGTATCCTTTTAAGCCATCAAGCTTTCTTTCCATTTTAAGCTAGTTTTGATTTTTAAAAAATCCAAAAAAATGTTTTACAAACTTTCTTGCTTCTATAAGCAGAATATGATGAGCAAAAATTAAGCATTTCTTGATGACTCATTTTAATTTTGAAAATTAACTACTACACCACAATATAAAAGAGAGTAAAGGCATTACATTAAATGGCCCCAGACAGCAATATATTTTGCATCCTTATGTCATGATTATTTTCTGTTTGTTTTCCAGTTGTTAAGCTATCCAGTCCACTCTTCTCCTAAGATCCCCCTGAATTCTTTTGTAATATGTTGTTTGGAATTGGAAAACCAGGTAACCAAACTGATTAAATGACATCTCTCATAAACATAGGTGGTCTTTGAGTGATGGCTGATGGACTTGCCTTTTGGTGAAATCTAAGCCTGAATTCCTGAGCATTGGCAAGGCTGTTTAGAGGCCTTTTGGTTCTTGGCCAGATTCTGGAAAATTTAAGTCTCCAAACCCTCAGCAAGTGATATAACATACTAATGTCTTCATGTTATAAATCAGTAGAGAGTCCACATGTTGTAATGGGGCCCACTGGGTTTGAATCCTGTTTGAAACCTATTTCTGTTGCTTGCTAGCTTGAACAAGCCACATAGCACTTATGAGCTTCATGTTAGTCATCTGCAGGGCAGTCATAATAATGGTGGTCAGTGTCAAGGGTCTCATGAAGTATAAATCAAGCCCCCTATGTGAGATCCTTGGTGCATACTAAGGGCTTAACACTTGCTAGTCACTCGAATGACTGTGGGGAGATGGATCATTATTATACAAGGCCAAGACCAGCTCCATCCCATTTCTTGAAGAAAATGACTACGTGTAGCACCTGGGGTGGAATATACCAGTTGGGAGTTTATCTTTACAAAACCAAACTACATATGCAAAGCCATTATGTGAAAGTCATCATTTTTCAGTGTTAATTATCTTTATCGTTAAAATTCTTATCATGGAAATCTCTGTCAGCTCTTTAGATCAGGACTCTAGTGACAGCCAGGTGGCCGGGAGCCCAGAACCAACCTCTTGTCTCTCTTCCCACCCCCCACTCAAGTGATTGCCCTTTCCAAAAGATAATTTCAGGGAGGCAGAGCCTGTCAGAGGCCACAGATAGTAATTAAATTAAATCCAGGAGGCTGGGACAGGCAGGCCAGAAATTAAGACTCTAAGCCTAAGTAGTACTGGTTTAAAAGGCAGCATTAGCTCTTTGGTTGATGAAGCAATTACTTTGGTTCTATTTTAGAATCTTCTCCTAGGAGGCTACAGCAGCCCAAGTCAGTGACCCTCATCCCTGGAGAGCGTATGTTCAAGAGCAGAACTTAAACCTTTCAGAGACTAAGAACTTTGTCCTCTTACCTGGATTCATGATTATACCCTCGTCTGCCCCAGGTTCTCTTTCCTAACCTCTGAAAGTTGTTTATCCTCTTTTACCTAAGAACAGAGGTCAGTAAACTACAGCCTTTGGGGTCACACCTGTTTTGTCTGTCCAGCAAAGTAGCAATGGCCATTACATTTTGAAACAGTTGAAAAAAAAATCCAAAGAAGAATATGTCATAACACGTGAAAAGTATTTAAAATTCAAATATTTATGCCAATAAATACGGTTTATTGGAACTCAGCCATGCTCATTCATTTATGTATTATCTGTGAGTGCTGTCTCATGACAGAGTTGAGTAGTTGTGAAAGAGATGACTCTCCGGCAAAGCCTAAAATATTAATCATCCGGACATTCACAGAAATGTTGCTGACTCCCGCAACAAGAGGATTGCCTGTCTGTCACTTTCCCCCAGCAACATCTGTCTGCTTACCCTCTTTTAGTAAAAAGGACCTTTTGTAGCAACAGCAACAACCATGCAACATTTCTATGCTTTACAATAATACATCTAATGAAGGATATTTAAACATGGTGCAATACTAATTGCTGAACATTGAGTCCCCTCATTTCCAACGCGGGCACAGACTTTAATCAAGGGCAAATGCTCAGGAAGTCTTCAGAAATGAAGTCCTCGTGGACATTGCCCCTGACTCCACCACAACCCTGAATGCCACATTGTGGATTTATTTAGTCTCCACGTCCTTGGGAATGCTTAGTAATATACCTAGGGTAGTGTTTGTAATGGCTCAAGTCATTTTCTCTCCTTTATCCTGGGGAGAGGGAATGGCAGTAAGAAGGAACACTCTACTCCCACACTGTGACACTGCCGGGAAAGGGTAAAAAACTGTAATCATTCACTTCTTTTGTATGAGGCAGGAGTGAAGGAATAACTAAGAAGCAGATTTATCAAGTGCTCCCCTGTGCAGAGTGCCCCATGCTTAATTTAGCTAAATACACATATACATAAAAGGCACAACCATTATTCTGGAGGAGCCTGGGCCTGAAATAAGAGCACGAGGGCCAGGTTGGCATGTATTTCTGAGTACAGAATGGAGCCTTCAGGCTGCTGCTCTGGGTGGTCCCGTTGGCTCAGCCCTTCTTTCTTCCCCATTTCCCCTTCTGTATTTTGCTGGTTCTGGAACACTATAGGGGGGCCCTGTGGTGTTTGCCTTCAAGCGTTTGTTCATGTCGAAACTTAACAGGAGTATCCTATCTGCTACATCCCTCTTAGAAAAAATTCTCTGCAAGACTCAAGAACTGAGAAATATTCCCACTATTTAGAAAATATGTCAGCTTTGAGTCTTCCAAACTCGGAGTTTTTTTTTTTTTAACAGCATTTATTTTTTAAGTAGACTCCATGCTCAGCGTGGAGCCCAATGCAGAGCTTGACTCCCCACTGTGAGATAGAGACCTGGGATGAGATGAAGAATTGGACACTTGGAGGGGCCTGGGTGCTTCAGTCAGTTAAGCCTCTGCCTTCAGTTCAGGTCATGATCCTGAGGTCTCTCTCCCTTTACCCCTCCCCCTCCCCTCATGCTCTCTCTCTCATGTTCTCTCTCTCAAATAAATCTTTTAACAAAAAGAGTTGGACACTTAACAGACTGAGCCACCCAGGTACCCCTTATTAGCATTTTAATTTTTGAGTATTGGTCTCCTTATATGTCCAGCTTATATTTTAACTATTTTATTTGTGCTAATCCTAATTGTTTAATTAAATATAAACTCGAGGTCAATTACAGGTTTCATCTTTGTTTCTAATTAAAAATCCTGGCATTGTAGCATTTATAGTTACATCCATACAGAGTTTACCTCCATTATTCACAGATTCTGTATTTGTGAATCCACTTATTTGCTAAAATTTATTTGTAATTCCAAAGTCAGTACTCATGATGCTTTCATGATCATTTGTGTACATGTACAGAGCCTACCAAAAACATCCGAGGCACCCAGTGTGCATGTTCTGTTCTCATACTGTTAACAAGTGTTCTTTCCAAGGTCCAGTTAGTGGATGTTTTGGCTTGTTTTTTTTTTTTTTTCTTTTTTGGTGATTGCACTGTTTAAAGTGCCCTCAAGCATAGTGCAGAAGTGCTGTCTAGCATTCCTAAGTACAAGAAGGTATGATGTGCCTTACAGAACTATGTGTTCGATAAACTTTGTTCAGACATTAGCTATAATGCTGTTGAGCTGGAGCTCAATGTTAATGAATAGTAATGGAGCAATAGAACATAATTACTCTGAATAACAGAATTGATGTGTGTGTGTGTGTGTGTGTGTGTGTGTGTGTGTGTTCTCAAGAACGCTGGTATTAGTGGTAGGTTTTTGGGCATTTGCCTGCACATCCTATGGACCCGTGAGTTTGCAATGACTAAGTCTTTACTTGCTCATTTTCTGCTGTTGACATGGGATTAATAGACAAACAATTGAGATCAACAGTAGTATGCCTTTTTGGATATTGCAAAATGACTTGACCCTACCTGTCTGTGGTCAAACCGTAATTTTTTCTCCATCTCAACATGGATCGACAGTCTGCTTATACCTCAATATCAGTGAATGTAGTGAAAGAAAAAATAGACTTGAACTCAGAGATGACAAATATGTGGCCCACTGGCCCCCTCTCCCTTCTTGGTTGGATTACCTGTTACTAATCACGTGTGGTGTTCCTGCTGCACTCTGATGGGATTATAGCAGCATTCCCAGCTCAGTGCTGTAGGAGGCCACTACTACCGGCTTGGAGTGAAGATACTGATTGAAACTCTTCCTCATAACGGTGAGTGTAATATGCTCTCGTCTGCTTTGATAGGCTCCACATTGTATGCACAGTGTGGATTTTGTGATACCCAATAAAAAGCTCCTAGGAACCAGTCCTGACTGGGCTGTATATTACCAAGTCATCACACGTAATACAGGATGGTAGCATAAACCCGTACGGGCGCCCACTGTGGTTAGGCAACCTTGTGGTTAGGCAACCTTCACGGTGACTGCAGGGAATGCGCTTACAATAACCCATCACCCCAGTCAACGTTTCCAAGAAAGGAAGTTCATCCTGCTGCTTTTCACTGCGAAGCAGAGTGAAGTTAGAGCAGAACAAAAACTTAATTATCATGCCCTATTTGTTCTCTCTCATTTCTCTCCCCTAAACCTGATTCCCATAATTGCTCTATGGGATCTCATTTATAAGAAAGTTCAAAACGCAAACATGAGTGCATTTCTTTTAATATATTTCAAACTCTAATTTTGAATTTACTTAAATTCTGTATAAAATCTGGTGGATAATAGTGAGAAAAGTCAGAAGGGGATATTCTGAATGAATAAGTGAATGAGGGGGGTTTCGTATAAATGAAACACATACAGCTGCTTTTGATGCAATGTGTTTATTTTGCCAGTTTTTAAAAAATGGCTTTCCTGAATTCAGGAAAGAGTTTTCATTTTTCCACCCTTGTCTTTCATAAATTGTGTTCAATCTCCATTCCCCATATGCTGATCGTATCTTAGGCAGATGATACAATTTTTCTAATATTGGAAGCACTATCCTTTTCAGATTTAAGTTGTCCAGTTTTACCTAAAAAAGAAAAAAACGAAATTCTGCCCTCCATGCAGCTCTGCCTCTCCCCAGGTGGAACCTGAGTGACCAGTGTTGGAGCAGGGATATGACTTTGGTTCTTAAAGTTTTCTTTTCTTTGGTTCTAAAGTTTCTTAGTCTACTCCTCCCCCATTTGCTCTTTTGCCTCAGGCTCCTCTGGCTGGAGAGGAGAAGACAAAATCTTGCCTTCCTCACTCTGCTTATACTTCTTGACTATTCGGTTCATGGTCTCTGCCAAGCAGCTCTCTCTCGGGGGATTTTTGTGGGTTCTTAAGAAGCACTCCCCGCTCTCAGTCCCTTGCATCCATGCTGCTAGACCCTTGTCTTGGAACCTACAAATATCCCTCAACTCCTGCCCAGGGATTTCCTCTGGGGTGTTCTCATGCCAGCAAGAAACTCTCAAGGGCAGGGTCCTTTCATAAAGGATCTATCCCAGTTCTCTTTGGCAGTGTCTACTTGGCTTTTGGGGAAATACATATGCTTGTTCTACCAACTCTGGAAATGTGTATCATTCACCCAGCATTTTTCTCTCCTTGTTTTCAGGCAAGAATCGTACACCAGTCTTCATGCTTCCCATATTCCAAGGGACATATGCCAAATTTTCCAAAGGCCTCTTTCATTGCGTATGCTCATGGTCCTGTGGGGATGCCTTAGTCTCTTCAGGCTGCTATAACCAAATGCCATGAACTAGTGGCTTATTAACAACAGGTATATATGTTTCAGAGTTCTGGAGACAGGGAAGTCCAATGTCAGGGTGCTGGCAAATCTAATATCTGGTTCATAAACTGCTATCTCCTTACTGTGTCCCCATATGGCAAAAGGGGCAAGGAAGCTATCTGGGGTCCCTTTTATAAGGGCACTAGTCCTAATCGGGGGAGCTCAACTGTTGTGATTTAATCACTTTTCAAAGGTTCTACCTCCTAATACCATCACACTGGAGGTTAGGATTTCAACATATGAATCTAGGGGGCATAGCATTCGGTTTATAGCGGGTGGCATCCAACTCACAGCTCCAAAGCTCCAAAAATAGTAAGCCTGGAGGTCAATATCCCTTCCTTGTGATGGGCTCTCTGTTACTGTTGCAAAGGGTGGCTTGCTACCCCTCTCTCTTAGCTTAGAATTGGAGAAAAGACAGACCCTCCTCTCTTCTGCTTGTATGAAGGAAAGAAAAAATCGCCACAGTCCTTTTCACCTCTGTTAATTCCCTTCTATTATCTTTTCCTCTCTTATTAATCTTTCTCAAACTTTTTATCATTCCTTATATAGGGTAGAGGTGGACCATAGACTAAGGGTTGCTGAGGTGATTTTGTCCACCTCTTAGAATATCTGTGGGGAAACTCTGTTTCCATGTGTGATTCATTGCCCTCAACTCTGAGGCCTCATTAACAAACCAGAAACCTAACATAACAAATGCAATTGTTAAAGACCGAAGGATTTGTTTCGCTCAAATTCCTATGTTGAAGCCCTGTCCTCCAATGTGAAGTCATTGGGAAGGGGGGGCCTTCGGGGGATAATTAGGGTTAGATGAGGTGGGGGGGGGTAGAGATCTCATAAATGGTACTGGTGTTCTTATAGGTGCCAAGAGAGAATGTGCTTCCCCTCTTGGCTCCCTACTATGTAAAGATACAAGGAAAAGTCAACAGTCTGCAACCCAGAAAAGTGTTCTTACAAGAATCAACCATGCCCGCAACCCAGCCTTGGACTTCCAGCTCCCAAACTATAAGAAATGAATTTCTATTGTTTATAAGCCACCCAGTCTATGGTATTTTTGCTATAGCCCAGCCTGAATTAAGACAGTGGTGTATTTGTAAAGAATACTAAGTCCGCCACTGTTCAGGATGGTTTTACATTACATTATTGCCACATGATGCCTAAAACTCCTCTACAACATCCCTGTCAATGATTCATTCAGCCTCAACACCTCCAGTCATGGTGATGACACATTGTATTTGGAAACAGCTCTAGTTATAAGTCTGTCCGTGTATTAAGCCAAATTTGCTTGCTTTGCTCTAATTTCTTCCCAATATTCTTCTTTATTCTGTTCTTTGAAGCTAAACAGGACAAGCTGTTCTTTCTCTCTCTCTCTCTCTCTCTCTCTCTCTCTCTCTCTCTCTCTTTAACATGAAAATCTTTAAATATCTAAGGAGAACACAGATGTTTTTCTTCTTTTCTTCCTTGAAGATTCAGACTTACATTGACTCTAATTATTCCATACAGAGAAAGTTCCCTGTCGATACAGCGGTCTCTTGTGGACACAGTTCATTTGCCCAGGGAGTTGGACTTACACCAAGTAGGTTGGGAGAACTGTCTCCCTTGTTTTTGGGTACTCTACTTCTAAACCCTACCCTTCCCAACCCTGAGCATTTTTTTTTCCTTGTAGAATTCTATTCATTCTTTAGAATTTGGACATCTCCTCTCTGCCTACCTCTGTTCTTAAATATCATTTTGTATGTACACCTTTATTCGGGCACATATGACATTGAACAGTGATTTTATCTATATAGTCATTCATTCAGTATTTATTTTACAGCCATTTTCCCCATTAAATGCTAAGCTTTTTGAGATAAGAACAATGTGCTATTATTCATTACTGGATTCCCCTTATGTCTGGCACAAACTAGAGACTTGATAAACGATGTTGAGTGAATGCATAAGTGACTACAGACTAAGACTTCAGCCTTTTTAGCAGTTGTATCATATGGTGGAATCATGTTGAGCATGTTGCCAACTTATGTTTCTGAGACTTCTTCACTTTTGCTCAGCTAAACCAGGCTTTCTTCATCACAGCTACATCTACATATATATATTTAAGTCTGTGTATTCATTGAAAAATTAAGGTCTGAAAAGTATGTTTTAATTTTAAAATAATAATAATATCTTTGTGTCTGGTGTAAGAGAATGGTCCAGTTTCATTCTTCTGCACATGCCTGTCCAGTTTTCCCAGCACCATTTATTGAAGAGACTGTCCTTTTTCCAGTGGTTGGTCTTTCCTGCTTAGAGCTACTCTATGGCCCAGCAATTGCACTGCTGGGGATTTACCCCAAAGATACAGATGCAATGAAACGCGGGGACACCTGTACCCCGATGTTTATAGCAGCAATGGCCACAATAGCCAAACTGTGGAAGGAGCCTCGGTGTCCATCAAAGATGAATGGATAAAGAAGATGTGGTTTATGTATACAATGGAATATTCCTCAGCCATTAGAAACGACAAATACCCACCATTAGCTTCAACGTGGATGGAACTGGGGGGTATAATGCTGAGTGAAGTAAGTCAATCGGAGAAGGACAAACATTATATAGTTTCACTCATACAGGGAATATAAAAGATAGTGAAAGGGAATAAAGGGGAAAGGAGAGAAAATGAGTGGGAAATATCAGTGAGGGTGACCGACCATGAGAGACTCCTAACTCTGGGAAACAAACAAGGAGTAGTGGAAGGGGAGGGGGCATCGGGATGGGGTGACTGGGTGACGGGCACTGAGGGGGGCACTTGATGGGATGAGCCCTGTGTGTTATATGTTGGCAAATAAAACTCCCATAAATATACAACAACAACAACAACAATAATAATAATGGGGCGCCTGGGTGGCTCAGTGGTTGAGCATCTGCCTTTGGCTCATGATCCTGGGGTCCTGGGATTGAGTCCTGCATCAGGCTCCCTGTGGGGAGCCTGCTTCTCCTTCTGTGTAGGTCTCTGCCTCTCACTGTGTCTCTCCTGAATAAATAAATAAAATCCTTAGAAAAAATAATAATTTTTAAATATCTCTATATTATTTAAAACTATTTAACTCATCCAGAAAAGAACTTATATTAACTCATAGTACAACAGGGGCTTGAAAACAATGAAACTTTATATCTTTTAACCTCTCCTTCGTTCTTTCAGAAAATAATGTGATCCTTTTGCTTTTTTTTTCCATGTCCACAATATGTCCAGTAGGTTCCTTTCCTGTGCTTCAGTGTCTTTTCTTCCCTGAAGACCAGAGCAACTTGCTCATTTTGAAAGCAATCATTTGGCATAAAGTACTACAAAACAACATCTGAGCAACCAAAATGTGTTCTCAAGCCATAGGATAGCAGACAGATAAGACAGGAGCTCACTCCTTATCTGGAATTCTCTGTTCCTTTGAACTGTCCTTTACTTCCACTTAACTATTCCTGTGGTTGTGTGTTTATTTTTTTTAAAGCAAATAAAAATAATCCTGAGTAATTCCCTTTGTAATTTCTCTTGCACGTTTACTAGGTTCCTAGAGTTTATTATGGCACATCATATTATAAAGTCCATGGAGTGGGAGGTGTGGCCAAAAGAAAAACAGTTATTATTCTATTTTAATCATATATCACAAAATTAGTATTTTTCCACTAACCATATCATTATTTACTGTATACTCGTGTGCTTTGTTTCTCTTCTGGATCCATTTCCTACTCCCATTCCCACCCCCTCTGAGGAAGATGTGCTTACTGTAGTTACATCATATTATCTCCATGGAAAAGTCAGGTCAGGTTATATTAAGCTTATTGTACTTGGCTATGTCAAATTTGTCATTTTAAGTGCCTGGAAACACCAGGAAGGATGAAAAAGGAATGTGAGGAATCAGGTAAAGATGAGTGGATCACCTTGGAATGAGTCTGGAACATCTTTGTGGTATAAGCTATTGCTTTCACACTTTTAGAGCACTTATCTAAAATTCCTTTTTACAACCAAAAGCAATTTTTCCAACCCCTTGATGATTATGTTCACTAGAAACAGAAGTGAGTTCCAGTAATAGCCTGATTTCTGTTTATACGTTATCAACATTTTAAGTAGTTTTCCTCTCTTTCTTCGTTCCTGTAAACTCTCTAAATTCAAATTTTGCATCCTCTCCAACATTTAGCACATCGTTGGTGCTCAATAAATGTTTAACAGTTGGGATACTTATGTTTAACAGCTGCAACATTGACTCCAAGGACAGCTGCATTTTAATGGTGTGTGAAGTGATTTATATGTAAGCTGCTAAAACTCATAACTAAAGCACTTAGCACTTTAGGCTCCTTTGGGACGAAAGGTGATAGATTAAGGTAAAATGATATTATTATTTAATTCCGAAAGAGGTAAATTACTCTGGCAAAATGCTATTTGATGTTGCTGGCAAACCACTGTGGTCTAGTGCTATGCTGCCATCAGGAAACATGGCCCAGCGGTTGGAGCTGTGGTATAGGAGGCAGGAGTCCTGGGTACTATTTCTGGTTAATTCACTGACTTCCTGGGTGACCTTGGGCAACTCACTTAACCTCCCCATGCCTCAGTCTCCCTCCTTAGGAATTGAGAAGGGTAAAGCTTTTCAACATTCTGCTCTGAAGGGACATTTTAAGAATAAAACTTCAAAACGCTTCATTTGTCAATAGTGTTTTTTTGCAGGAATAGATGATTTGCTTTTCTCCCAGCTGCATTGCTGGCTGCAGGAAGGCAGCGCATATTAATATGCCTTTAGGCAGAACACGAGTGTTCAGAATAGCCATGGGCTCAGGAGTCCATATTTCAGAACACACCCCTCTCCCCAAGCCTTGTGGCTTGATTCCACACCTGTCCATGCCCAATTCTTGCCACTTTGCCCTCACTGTTTTTTATAGATTTTTAAAGAAGAGCAATAAGCACCTAAATCAATCCATGGTGGTAAAAACAGTTTGGATGGTGAATCAATGCTGGCAATGACCAGAAAGAACTTGTTCATGTGTTTTGGAAAAATGACAAATAGAACTCCTGACTTAAGGCTTCTGCAGGTTCCTGAGTTGAAGAAAGCGTAGAGGACCACAGAGGGCCCATATCGCAGTCTGCTTCAGCCCAGGGAGCCTGCTGGGTGAGTATGTCATGTAATTCGAGCAGGAAGCTTTTTAGATTTTGTAGGGCCATATTTTGAATTTTAACCGCTTTTCTTCCCTCTGAATTCCTGGAATGGCTACTTAGGCTGCTGTTCTTGGCACGACCTAGGCAGGCATGTAGCAATTCATCCCCACCACCTGTCACATGTAAGTTCTTTAGGAAATTGGTAGGTATGAGGTATGTGGTTTATGGAGGAAAGAGTGTAAGAGAATATCGGTATATAAAATCTACTCGGTTTTCGGAAGTAATAGACTAAAATGTTTCACTAAAATTTTTTCCTGATGATTCTTTATCACTGATGAAAATGTATTGGGCTTTTCTTGAGGTATAGAAATGATCCTCATTTCAACTATCTTTATAAAGACAATAATTAGCACACACTTAAATAGTGCAATGGCCCCTGTACTGGGAAATTGAAGAAGTGACCTTGAAGGATCTTGGCAAATACAGTGATCCTAGAGGTTAAAAAAAAATTATATTAGCTACCTTTTTGAGTTTATGAGTTAGGGCTGCTGGTATTTACTTTTTTAACTGATGGTAATTATAAACTGCATTATGAATTATTGCTATTTTGTGACTTTAAAGAAAACATCTTATTTCATGGGTGCCTTGTATAGTATGAGAATATATGCTAAGTTCATAAAACTCTCACATATGTGGACTGAAAGACAAAGAATGGGTTAGTCTCTTATTTATGGGTTTAATCAAGAAATTTATGATGCAATGAATACTTTTAATCATGAAAGCTGCTTTTAATACTAAAATTCCCACAGGAAAAAAGAAACTTGACATTGTGAATCTAAGAATCTGATTACAGTATAGTAGTTTCTAAAACTCTATTTATCCCCATAATAATCATTACTTTTATAGGGATTTTGGTTAATTTGCACTGTCTTTAGAATGTAATTTTCAGATTTTGGCAGAAGAGACAATAGGTACTAAATGCCAACAAATCCTTATCTGAAAAAAATATTTTAATATATAATATTTATACTTCATACAGGTGGTAAGAAACAAAGATTTTATGACAAATAGGATTTTATGAAAAATAAAAAGTTACATAAGGAGAAAGTTGCTAATGATTCTTACAAAGTTTTTAGAAAAGGAGAAAGCAGCATGAGGAGAAGAGGAAGAGGGAGAGAGAGAATCTGGAGCAGATTCCCCGCTGAGCATCAAACCCACAGGGGGCTTGATCTCACAATCCAGAAATCATGACCTGAACTGAAGTCAGGAGTCAGATGCTTTCACTGACTGAAAGGCCACCCAGGTGCCCTTATTATTAACAAATTTTAATGCTGATTTCATTATGTTGATTATGAAGGTGTTTTGCGGAAACAACACATCAGTTACTGTGGGTGTTAACCCAGGAACAGGTGTGAAAAAGAGCAATGATTAAAAAGCACAAAAGAAAAATAAGTAAATAAAAGCACTGATTTCACAAAGTTAAGCATTAAGCCGGATTTATCCGATATACAGTCTGCCTCAAAGCTTTGTGACTCAGCGAAATCAAACAGAGCTGAGTTATTTGATTAGATTGACTTACGGGAGTAAAAACAACACAATTACCGACTACCAGGTTTTATCAACAGCGCTATGCAGTAAATGTTACTAACCACACAGACGCACACATTATCAGTCTGTAAGGTAATTCTCCAGTGTGATCATACTATCTCAGAATTGTAAAGACCTACAAGTGATTTTATTTTATTTATTTTATTTTTTTATTTTTATGATAGTCACAGAGAGAGAGAGAGAGAGAGAGAGAGAGAGAGGCAGAGACACAGGCAGAGGGAGAAGCAGGCTCCATGCACCGGGAGCCTGACGTGGGATTCGATCCCGGGTCTCCAGGATCGCGCCCTGGGCCAAAGGCAGGCGCCAATCCGCTGCACCACCCAGGGATCCCCAAATAATTTTAAAAGCTCACATTAACGTCTTTATGTCAAGAACCTTGAGAATCTAAGATAGCACCCTACTTATGAGCTGAGGGGTTAGCCTACCATAGACTCATGATTGCTAGAAAAAGATGAGATACCTGGATTAGAGACAAAGGACTTGATTATTCATGACAAAACAGGCAGCATAAGCTCATGTTTTCATTGATTCCCTTCCCTACCCCAGATCCCAAGGGAGTCACTTGGAACTGGATCCAGGTAGAAGCTATGCATGCAGTGTGTGTGCGTCACTGCTGAGAAATCCCAGTCTTTAAAGGGGCTGCAAGCAAACCTGCCCAACCTTTGCCTAGAGGGAGACCTTACTGTGTTTTATTATTTTTATTATCCTGGGCAGCAAACAAATCTGCTCTCTGCCCACGAAGGTGACACTACATATATCTTCCAAGTCCGCTTGCCATTCTTGAAAAGAATGTCTTAAAAAGACATTTTGGAAAAGGTACCTGGGATAAAGGCTATTAGCAACTCTGCTGACGAGACATGCATATTCACATAGGGACCCATGGAAAACTGTTTCCCAACCGTTTGTTTTTTCCTGTAATCCATGCTGTCTCATTTGATACAAATTCTGTGAGATTCATAGGGTGAATCTTAAATCTTATATTTTCCATTTTATAGATTTTTCTAGTTATAAAATGATTCTGTTGGCTAGATAAGACTAATATAGCTTCCATAACCTAAAAATAATTTAGTTGAAGTATATTGGTGTTTGAGAAAAATCCCATATATAAAAAATTGATGTTGAATAAGAGTAATGCTTATAAAATAAAGGATTAATATGAAAAGGAGTTTTTCCTCAAATACTATTTTAAAATCCCTGCTTATTTTTTTAATTAGCTATTTGACCAGGGGCAAAAGATAATAAGGATATATATTGGCAATCACTGACAATTGAGGGAGGAATAGAAATAAAGATGATATATTTCCTAATTTATACTATAAATCAATAGAAAAAGGCAATCTGAACTGATACCCTTTGAAGGCCTATAGCTTTTATGTTCAGCAGTGTAAGCCTATGTTGGAATACCGTTATATGCATAATGCACTTAGCTGCCCAGTTTCCAAGGTGTAGAACTTCTAAGTGTGCTCAATTTGGAGGCCAAGACATCCTTTAATAATTGGAAGAATTTAAACCCTAATGAATGTGTTCTACTCCAGGAATTTCAAAGTAATTTGCCTACATTACTAGGCTCTTTAATGTAGACAAGGCAGGTTAGATTTCAGCCCACTTTGATGAACAAAATTAAGCCACAGAAAGTTGGTTATTTGTCTATTATTAATGAGCAAAGAAGAGATATTAATGTGGTGTTGTGTAGGGGGTGTGTGAGGGTTGGGGATAGGATGGCTTTCATTTTCTATCGCAGCTTCTACATGAAGTGATAAAAAAAAAAAAAAAGTCAAGGAAGCAAGTGGAAGTCTCTGCTGGCTTGAAGTGAATAAAAGCAAGGGACCAAAGGGCAGTGAATAGTGTTGATCATTTACTCAGAAGTACTCTTTGGGTCTGTGGCCATTTCAACACCAAAAGAGATAATTGTTTCTCATTTTAGGGAGCCTTTCCATTATTATTGATGACTGACACAAGCAGAAAAATGGCCACGATTGTACAACATCCAAAATATATTTGCAGTAAATTCTGGAAGATTTGGCCTCATCCATCAATTGAATAGGTTGTCCTAAATACACAAGATCATTCAACTCACAGCATCTGTGTAGCAGTTGACAAGCTATCATTGTTCAGGGGGACATTGAAACTTTGTCCTTCAGCAAAGTGAAATGAGAGAAACGCTCTCATCAAAAGTCAAAATCTAAAAAGCAAAATTTGACTGTCAAATGGTCAAGTGTGTTAAAGGTGAAAAATAAAGCTGCTAAAACACTTAGGTCTTTTTTTAGACTCTTGTTTTCCTAGCACGTGGAGTCTTTTCTGAAGCAGAGCTTGTTTTTAGTCATGTTTCAAAATTCTTTGTTCACCATGCATAAGCTCTGGACTAATAACATTAAGGTTATGTTAACAAATTTATACAGGTTTCTAATCATTGTGTGGTTATTAGTTTGAGGTATATTTTAATGACTAGATCTTTAAACCTCGTGTTGCTTTTTACCAGTTCCTAGCTCAGAGAGAGGTGTTACAGAATAAGTGGTAATTCGGTATGAAAGATCAATATGGACTTAATTTGATTCAATGCCAAGGATATTACTTTTTTAATTATTCTTTTTCTAGCATTTATTCAACCAACACCTGTAATAATCGCAAAAACTGGTAGCAGATGATAAAAGTAATATATTTTGTCATTCTGCTCAGTCCTAATAGAAATTGAGTCATCCAAAATATTGCCTTTACTTGGGGGCAGGGTAGGGTTGTCCCCCAATATGAGATGACTGGTTATTTTTAGATTTCAAATAAAAGATGATTTTTTTCAATGTAAGTTTGTTCTCAATATTGCGTAGATAATTATGTAAATATGCATAAATATTGCATATACTAAAATAACTAATTGTCTAAAAAAATCTAAATCTTTTTTTTTTTTCTAACTATGCAACCCTAGGGTGAGGAGAAGTCAATTTTTTAAAATAGATTTGATTGAAGTCTCAAACAGAAAACATGAGGACACACTTGTTAAGGCAGCTCTGGTAATGGTTTTTCCTCTCCTTGCTCTGTTTACCAAACAAGTTACCAGTACCATTTGTCCTCATCACAGTGCTGGCTCATTTTTTTCAAGTGTTCTCTTTTTTTTCCTAGAACTTCAAAAAAGGAAACCCATCACTCTGCTTGGAGATTTAGTAGTGTTCCCCACGTATCATGCAGCCACAAGATGGCAGCATCAGCCCATCATACCCCACCCCCTCCCAGCATCCTGAAGCCAATTTTCTGTACCTTGTCCTCTTCCTCTTAGCAGGTTTCAGCTTGTCACTTTTCTTCTCCCTCTTTGTTTTCTATTTTTACTTTTATTCAAATGCCAGAAAAACCAGCTGGTTGAAGAAGTCATGTGGTGCTCCACACGTTTGTCACCGGGGGTGCCTGTGACTGAAAAGCTTAACTGATTTTCTAGGCTGCCGGGCTGACTATCAGGCAAGAGGGCAAAGGGACACATGCTCTGAAAGCTGTGGCTGGGTTGATGAGGACACAGAGCTTGATTGTGCTCTGCTAAGCCCGGGACACGAGGCTGATCCTCCTGCATGTGGGAATCTCTCTGGGCCACTGGCAAAGACAGCCAGGAGCAAGGAGGTGGGGGCAGGAGCTCAGGTGAGACTTCCCCAAGACTGGAGTTGAATTTGTTGGGGGCTGTGATTGTTCTTTCTGTTTTTTTCTTTCAGGAAATGAAGTTTATTTTTGCAGCAATAAAACCATGGAGTTGCAAATCTGTATACACAGAGGCGTCAGGAATTGATCTTGAATTTGTACAGTGAGTTGAGTACTCTAGAGATTTTTTTAAGTCGTGCAGAAGGGGAACTTTACCATTTTGTCAAAGACAAAATCCCTAAAATCCTTGCTCCAAGAAAACAGAGGGATGGAGAATACCGTGAAGGAAATGGGTTAAATGAATCCGAGTTCCATTCTTGTCCGTACTAAGTGCACATTATCACATTATCCACATGACGAAGGGCACTCCTCCCACCGACATTCTTTTCCCTCTCATCTCCGTGTCCTTTGTGTACTCCTGGGCTGCTCCCCAGCCACTGTGGTACCCAGTAAGGTCTGTAGGAGATGTCTCTGCAAAGGTTCTGCTATTGATGTAGACTACTACTCTTCTCTCAGAATCCATACACTGGTTCTTTCCAGGGATTCATTTGACCATCCCAAAGCAGATTATAGACATAGTTTGGATCCCATTTGCACTACTTCATTGTTCGTCATGTTTGCCAACGTGAAGCTAGATATTATATATATATATATATATATATCTGGATGTTTCTCCTCATCCTTCTCATTTAGTAGAGAAAATCAAGTACAACACCCTTTTAACGTGTTTGATAATAGAACTCTTGAATTCTTCTTTGGCTTGCAAACAGGAAGAAATACCAAGAGAGTCTCCTCTGAGCACGATGGACTTGATCTTTGCCACCACCAACAGCTAGCTGTTTAGCAATGAATGGGACTGAGCAAAGGGAAGAGCCTGGTACCAATGTTTGTAACTTGCCATGATGGCCCAGGCTCCCATTCCCTCTAGATCATTCTCAACTCTTGAATTGAGAATTCTCAATTCTCAACTGAATAGGAATTCTCAACTCCTGGAGAAGAGTGGAGCATTCAAGGTTATCATAAGAATATTTAACCCAGGGATGCCTCGGTAGTTCAGCGGTTGAGCATCTGCCTTTGGTTCAGGGCGTGGTCCTGGAATCCCGCGATCGAGTCCCACATCGGGCTCCCTGCATGGAGCCTGCTTCTCCCTCTGCCTGTGTCTCTGCCTCTCTCTGTGTGTCTCTCATGAATAAATAAATAAAATCTTTAAAGAAAAAAAAAAAAGAATCTTCAACCCACTGGTTAGCTCCTGGATGTAGGAATATGTCAGTTGTCTGGTTCTTCTTGCCAAGAAACATTTAAAACAGGGAATTCTGTATATAAAATTCTGCATTGTAACTATCCATCAATTATTTATTTTCTTCTGCTCTGGTAATTATAAGCAAATGGTTTTCCTTAAAGGAGTCTTTAATACCATACATCAGGAGATTGCCAAATAAACAAACACAAACTACTTTCCAATAACATTTGCTAATAGCATTTGGATGTGTGTTCATTCATTCATTCACTCATTCACATTTTGTTTATTTATTTGACAAATATTTATTGTATATCATGGTAAGAGTTGGGGAAGCAAAATGAAAAGATCAAAATGGATGTTGCTCCAGCCTTCATGGAACTTAATGTACATAGGATGACTTATTTTAATGGGAGCTGTATATACTTAGTGATTTTAAAATCAGAGGCAGTAAAATATAGTGGAAAGAGGGAAACAAACTACCATTTAATGAATACCTCCTATTAAAGGTGTATGTCCTCTCATTTCTCACCTCTTGCTGTAGTATACTATCTCACGTCATGAATGCATAGACACACGTTTACCACTTTTAAACAATTGTTTAAAGATTTTATTTATGGGAGACAGAGAGAGAGAGACAGAGACACAGGCAGAGGGAGAAGCAGGCTCCATACAGGGAGCCCCATGTGGGACTCAGTCCCAGGACTCTAGGATCACACCCTGAGCCAAAGGCATACGCTCAACCACTGAGCCTCCCAGGTGCCCCTAAACAATTATGTATAAAATTTATCTGATTGGAAAATGTCAGTTTATCTCCTAGTTATAAATTCTATTCATACACTTATTCAACAACACACATTTGTTGAAACACTATTTACTGCTAGATGTGACATAGAGGGTAGTCTAGTAAATATGATAGGCAATATTCCTACCCTCATGGAGATTATCTTTGAGTAGTTGTAACAATTTTAATTTTTTTTATTTTTAGATTTAGTAAAAGATTTTTATTTATTTACTTGAGAGAGAGAAGGGGAGAGAGAGAGAGCACAAGCTAGGGGAGGAGGGGCAGTGGAAGAAGGAGAAGCAGACTCTCAGCTGAGCAGGGTGCTGGATGTGGGGCTCCATCCTGCTCCATCCCAAGGCAGACGCTTAACTGACTGGCCACCCAGGTGCCCCAGTAATTGTAACAACTTTAAATTAGAACTATGAATATATTGTTGTAGTATTAATTAGAATTAATCTTCTTGCCAAAGAAGAGAGATTCTTTCTTAAGTGGATACAGGATTCTTGTATCTGTATTTCCTAAATGGGTTAGACGTGTTCTGCAGTGCTGGGAAGGTCAGTGTGTAGAGGGAGCGGGACAGCTATATCCACCTGTGCTGGGGTCTCTAAGAGAGCTGCAGAATATGGGTCTTATGTCAAGATAAAATCTGTCTAACATCTCATTTCATAAAAGTGCAATATTTAAATGGAAGACAGGACTTATATAGATAAATAGATTATTTTCCCACTCCTTTCTCTAAGTGTTGGAAAATCATGTTTGTTAAAATATTTTGATTAGAAAAATAACAATTATTGGAGCACCTGGGTGGCTCAGTCAATTAAGCATCTGCCTCCAGCTCAGATCATGATCTCAGGGTCCTTGGATGGAGCCCTTGATTTGGGGTCCCCGCTCATCAGAGAGTCTGCTTGTCCCTTTTTCTCTGTCCTTCTACCCCCCCTTTCTCTCTCAAATAAATAATAAAATCTTTTTAAAAAAGAAAATAATTACTTTGACATTCAAAATAATATTTGATAGGCTGTTAGATATGTACTCATTTGCTTCTATTGAGCCTCTCTCTTTCTTTTTATCTACAAATTCTGGAAGTGGATCACTAAGCATATTCAAAAAACTTTCTCCTGGTATCTGAAACAGCAAAGCATCATATACTGTACATTGCTTAGCTACGACTGGTGGAGAAAAGTTCTCACAAGGATGTGGGCATAAGCCTTCCTTTCAAATTGATGGACAATTTTCTGTAGGCAAAGCGTGATAGGACTGCAGGATAGTCTAGGATTCTGTGGACTTCAGAAAACTTTGCCCCTGTTTCATCCAAAACTTGGGCCTGCAAACTCAACACAGCTAAATATAAATGTAAATGTAGATGGAACTTTTTTACCCCCTTTAACATAAAATGCTTTTCATTTGATTTCTCTTCATTGCTGCCAAGATGAGTAGATAGATACATTGCAGCTTGTGGTTTCTGGATTTTGTTGCAAATGTTGGAGCAAGAGGTTGATTGATTGGTATAAACATGTAGCAATGGCAACAGCTGCTTAAAAAAAAAAACATAAAAGGGAATGAAATGATTTAAAATAAACAGTAGTTACATTTATGACATACATACTGCCTAGATATTTTTAATTTTCATTGCCTTGGCTAAAAATGAAACTTTCATGCAGATAGCAGTAAAATAACTGCATTCCAAATTCAAGCGTTCATGCCTTAGAAGTATGAGCCTTCTTTAGACCTTTTTAAAAATTTTATTTCAACATGTCTTTTTATTGCATTAGGCTTAATTTCCCTGTAAATGTTATCATATTTATGTAAATTTTGAAAATGCAGCAATTTTACAGAAAATTGTAAGCTTTTCCTTCATCTTGACTCTTATATAGTAGACAATATCAACAAAAAAATTGCTAAGTATTTATTTTATTATAATTACCTACTTATTTTCAACAGTCAGTGATGTCATAAGTCATATGTAATAGGTGACATCTGAAGTGGCACTTTGTGTTTTTTTAATTCTAGAACTTTTAAAAATGAATCTTTCATTGATCTCCCTATAAATACAAATACCTTCTCCCAAAGGACGGTTGGGTTTAAACCGTCTGCTGTATCACAGGAATTTACTTTCTCTAAGTTTAAGATTGGTAAACATAAGATTTTTCTTTAACATCTTTTTAAAATGAATGTTTTCTGGTCACATTGTTCACAAAATAAGAGACTATGAAAACCAGAATAGATGGTTAAAGACCACGTGGTCCAAGCCTCCATTATTCTGATGCTAGTTAGTCTAATAGACTGGGGACATTAAAGGACTTTTCCAATCTCTTTGAAGCCAAAGAAAGTGAGAGAGCCAGAACTAGAAGCCAAATCCCCAGTTTCAGTGACCAATGAGCTTTTTTACATTAAACAAACAAAAAGCAAAATGAAAAACCCCTGTCTTCTCAGGGTATGATTTTAAACAAAAGATATTTATTTTTCCGAAGATTTTACTCACACATACACACATTTGTGGCCTTGAGCGCTCAGAAAAAAAATTGCACCAGGTCTTAGATTTTAGGTCTTAATTATCCCACTCATTTTTCACCTTCTCCCTGGGAGACAAGTTAGATTACTGCTTCTGTATTACTGACAAGGAAATTGAGGTACAAAGGGAGGAGGTAGGAAGCACAATAAGACACTTCTACTCCTGATTGAGGAAAAGGTTTTTTGTTTCAAAAGGTCTTTTGTAAATCTATTGTTTGCTACTCAGAATTCATTTTCCCATACAAATTCAGGTTATGCATAATGGTTGAATGCCTATAAAAAAACTTCTAGAATATCTATTTAACACACCTTCTATCCAGAATGTTGCTCTGAATGAAGATCCATGTATAGTGTTTGCATGTCGTTCTTAATGACATAATGGGAAGCATCATGGGAAATGACATCATGGGAAATTGGGATGCACAGGATATTATTTGCAGGGCTAAACTGAGATACAACATAGTCATTAATGTAACACTTGGTACATATTAGAGTGTATTTGTTCTTTACTCCCCTCTCATTCTTTCTTCTACCTTTTCCCTAAACTTTTGTCAGTGGAAAAAAAAGAAAAAGACCTCGGTCAGTTGTCTTGCTTAGGTTTTGCCTCCAACACATTCAGACCCAAAGAAACCAGGGGAATGGGAAGGAATGGTTGGGTGCTTCAGGTTGGGATAAGTAGAGAGATTATGTCACTTGTGTTTCAAAGGCTCGGGCAGGGCCTTAACCAGATTTTAAACGTACTGAAGCTTATACATTGTGATGAGTTCTCTTTTTAAAAACAATTGAATTTGTTGAAAAAAAAACTAGGTTAAAAAGTAGATATTTATTTAAGATGAGAACAGAAATAGACTAATTTAAAGATTTTCAAAAGCTGAGACTTACTACAAACATCACAAAATCCAAAACAACGTAACGTTTTTCTTAACTCTCTGGCACAACTTTATAATACATTTTTTTTTTCATATTTTGGCTGCTTTCTCTTTGGCTCTTTATATGTCAATGATTTTATAATATCACTTCTCTATCAAGAACAAAAGGATAATTTAACCTTCTGTCATTAATTTTTATTGCTGTTGGGAGTACATAGATATGTAATTTCATATGGAGATCTG
The DNA here is from genome assembly GCF_018345385.1 of Vulpes lagopus. Taxonomy (NCBI): domain Eukaryota; kingdom Metazoa; phylum Chordata; class Mammalia; order Carnivora; family Canidae; genus Vulpes; species Vulpes lagopus. The sequence goes on along the minus strand of NC_054824.1, from coordinate 95,706,841 downwards.
TGTATAGTTTATAACGTTATTACAGGTTTGTGACCTCAAACAAAGGATTCCATAACATTCTATTTCATGTGATTCCCATAAAAAAGTGTTGGATATTTATGCTTGTATATGATGCATTATTAAATGTATTCCTGACAGGATGGAACTTCCATTTGACTAGATATTAATAAGAACTGAATCCTCTGCTTATAATTTTACATCTCTGATGACTAGATGAATTTCCCATAGTTTGGCTTCTGACACATTGCCTTTCAAATCTTCTTTCTTCCCTATGTACCATTTATTTCTGGTACAGGGCACTGGGGCAAACATTCATAGAGCACTATGTCAAGGTGCAAGGCCATCAGTATAAGAGGTAACAGGAATATTCCTAGAAACCACTCCTAAACTGGGATAGGTAGCAATGACTTACTAAGATTGGAAATGACTCTGAAATCACAAAAATATATTATACTAAATATACTAAATATGCACCCAAAATTCCTTTCACTGGATTTTGAAAATGGTGTGGCTACTACTGCAAACTATCCCAAGAAAAGGATAATTCAGAGTGGAAAGAAATAGCTGTGTTAACGGACTCTGGTTGAAATACCCTGGTTTTGGGGCACCTGAGTGGCTCAGTGGTTGAGTGTCTGACTTTGGCTCAGGTCATGATCCTGGGGTTCTGGGATGGAGTCTTGCATCGGACTCCCCCAGGGAGCCTGCTTCTTCCTCTGTGTGTGTCTCTGCCCCTCTCTCTCTCTCTGTGTCTCTCATGAATAAATAAATAAAATCTTAAAAAAAAAACACGCTGGTTTTATAAGGTTCATGATGGACATCTGACCACATTGTTAATGACCTGTTCACGTGGGGGGTCTTGAAGCTGAAGCATTGGTAGCTTTGTGGTAAATCTGCATATTTTCTGTTTTTTTTTTTTTATTTTTTTTTTTTTGGTCACTGTTCTCCAGACCCCAACTCATGGTCTCTAGAAGGTGATCTGTTTGTGGTTTAGAAGTAGAGGATTCATTTTTCATCAATACCTAGTCAATATAGAAGTTCAATCTAATCAGGAATATATTTAATTAATAATGCTTTTATCCATACTACAAATGAGAGCGATAAACAGTTTATTGTACTCTTAACACAGACTAGATTTAACATGGACTGGTAAAAAATGTTCAGTGGAGATTTTTGTTGCTTTTTCACTTTTATTTGTCATTTGAAGTTCACAATGAATTTGAGAGGAAAGTACAAAGCTTTTTCATGTACCCCCTGCTCCCACATATGTTCATCTTCCAACTCCTCTCAAGGAATTAGAAACTCCTAGCTCTAGGTGCTTAAAAAATTTCAGAATAAACTACTTTCTTATCTCTTCCCTCCCTACTTACTTCCCCTTCCTTTCTTCCTTCCTTCCTTCCTTCCTTCCTTCCTTCCTTCCTTCTTTCCTTCCTTCCACTTTTTTCCTTTTCTCTTTCTTCTTTCTCATTTATTATTTTAAGGACCTCAGAAATATAGACTACATTTAATCATAATCTTTAGTTCGTTATACATCATCTTTCTTGCATGCATTGTCTTTTTATATTAAGTAATTTTTTCATTTTTAAATAATATAATGAATATTCAGCTGAGTATCTTAAAAGAATAATTCACAAACACCTTCTGTTCCTCCACTATCCCTCAGCTTCCTCATAGAGATGACCATTATCCTAAATTTTGTGTTCATCATTCTCTTGAACATCTTTAGATGACTAAAGAATATATTGTTAGTTTTACTTGTTTTTGAATATCATAAAAAGGGTCTCATACTGTTGTAGTCTCTTGGGAGTTTCTAAAATTCTATTTTATATTACTAAAATTGCTCCATGTTATTCCATGCTACAACATTCAGTTGTTTCAAATTGATGTAATATAATCATTAATCTTCCTTTTGATGAGAATTCATATGGTTTCTAGTTTTAGTGATTAATTACAATTAGTGCTGCAGTGAATATTCTTACCATTGTCCCCTGATGCTCATATGTAAGATACTCTCGAGCATTTTTCCAGTAGTGAAAATTTGAAGTCATAGTTTGCTGCCATTTAGCTGGTAAAGATAATCTCACCTTGTTTTCAAGACAACTTCTAACCACATTCGTGTCTGCAATATGTAAAGAGATCCTTTTAATCTATTTCTTCCTCAACACATAATATTGTTAAGCTTCTTAATTTTAGCAAATGGATAGGGGGAATGGTATCTTATTGTAGTCTTCACTTCCCTAATTACAAAAGTGTAATTATTTCTTCAGGTATTTTTTGGCCAAATGAACTTCATTTTTTGTCCATGTTTTTATTGTCTTTTTTTTTTTCTTTAAAGAGATTTGTAGGAGTTCTTTTTATGTTCTTAATACTAATCCTTTCTCAGTTAAATGTATTATAAATATCTTCTTTGTGGCTTGTTTTGTTTTTTTACTTTTGAAATCTATCTTTTAATTAATGGAATTTATTAATATACATATAACTTCCAAATTTTCTGGTCAGTAACTTTTGTGCATTATCAGTAAATTTTTCTTACCTCAAGATCATTCTTTCTGCTCTGTGTGTATCCATGTGTTTTTTACCCACAATTGCACTAATATGGGCACTTTCTTATATCAAAGCAATAATGCATTTGTAGTTCCACTAAGTTCTGATATTAATGGAATCCTTATGAATTATATGGGTAAGTCACTTGATGTTGCCTTTATAGTTTTGAGAAAATGCCTGGTTTTAGTTACTTATCACCTTAGGTGATAGGCTGTTAAGCTTTAGCATGCATTTAAACCACCCTGGTGGCTTGTTCAACTAAAAGTTGATGGGCCCCACCCACAGGCTTTCTGATTCAGTAAATTTGGAAGGAGACCCAGGGATTTGCATTTTCATCAAGTTCTCTGTTGAGATTAATGCTGCTGGTCTGGGAACCTCATACTGAGAACAATTACCTTAGACTAACTTTGCTTGTATAGTACTTATGAATTTCTGTTTTTATTCTTGTCCTTTCTGACCATTGCTTCGGTGTCTTTGTTTTCTCACCGTCCAGAGGAAGTGAGGTGTGTTAAATTCTGCTTCTTTCAGAAGATGGAAAGTCAGCTGAAAATTATCTCCTTAGGAAGATAATTTAAATAACATTTAAAATAATAGGCAATCTATTGACCTTGCAGTGTAATCGTATGTAACAGTCCTTGCTGGCTGCAACAGACGGGTTTATACTCCTTAACTATTTCACAGCCTTGTTGTGTAAGCTATAAAGGGGACTTGTGTTCTATAGGGGAGAGTATGAAAAGGCCGGAAAGAATTCATAGCTTGTGTTCCCAGAGGGAAAAGACAAACATCTATTCTGGAAAACTATTTATAGGTGACTATCCATTTACAAAGCAGTTACTTAAGCTGGTTAAAAGTAATTTGAAGATTTAGAGTATATTCCCAGGATTTTGGTTCTAGAAGCTTCCTGACGTTATTAGTTATGCCTATAATTTATTTGCTTTGGTTTCCAAAGAGGCTTGCTCTAACAGAAAGTCATGATTAATAAAATCTTCAAATTCTCTTAGCTTTGCAATTGTATTTGCCAATGAATGAAGGATATAGAATTTTAACCCCACAAGTGATATTTCAGATTCATGAACTGAGAGTTCCATCTACTTTTTGAACCGTTTGGTGGTTCATTGTGGACTACTTCTTTTTCTTGTTGCTGTATTACAACGGTACATCACAAAGGCAACCATGTTAACAAAGACAAATCTATTATTCATTTGTACAGTAAAAATTAATTGAATGCCACCCTGTGCTAAGTCTTCTGTTTGGCAATGGCAATAAAATAATGAGCAAGACTGATATATTTCCTACTGCCCTGGTCTCATATCTCAGGGAAGACAGATAACTAAATAAACACTACCAATAAGACACTGTATGGTAGGTAAAGTGATACACATGTTCCGAGGAGGGCTGATGGATCAGGTGGGATCTGGCAGTGAAGAGATTCTGGAGTGCTTCGGGCATAATGAGGAATATGGCACCACACACATGTAAAGGAAATGATAGCCATCTCTATTCACCTCAGGTTAAAAAGTTGGTACTCCTGGGAGCCTGGGTGGCTCAGTCAGTTAAGTGACCTTATCTTAATTTTGGCTGAGGTCATGATCTCAGATCAAGCCCTGTGTGGGGCTCATGCTGGGCGTCTGCTTCAGATCACTGTGCCCCTCCCCTCTGACCACCAACCCAAAGGAAAAAAAAAAAAAAAAAAGCTTTTACTTCTTATACAACTCTTCCTTTGCTCTAACCTCCTAACTCTTCCAATCAATAAACATTCTTGAGTAAGAGTTTTGTTTGGAATTCAGTCTCAAAGGGCAGGGAACAGAGAGACCTGTAGCCCTCAGGAATAATTCACATTCACATATAAAAGAGTGGGAAACAGACTCTCAACTTAGACACCAGGAACTAGGCAATCACCAAACAGCTATAATAGAACTGGAAATTCAGAAAGGCTTAATGGCCTTCTAAAGTGGAACATTTGGCAAAACCTGTCCAAGAGCTTTAGGAGGGCTGTTGGGGCCCTTACCATTTTTTTCCCCCAAAGAATCCATTTTGTCTATAGCCTGAATTTCACAGCAGTGATCAACTATTGTAAACCTGAGTAATAGCATCCTTGTCAGTATTGCTTGTAAAAATAACTGGGGAATAGCAGTAGGCCTGCTGAGAGCACCCTAGGGGGCTGCAATGCAAAGCTTCCTGCACTTGTAAGATAATAGGATGAAATTCCCCTTGGCCACCTGTTGTGCAGTAGAAGGTCCCTTAAGGGATAAAATCCCACAACAACACTCCTTTACCAGCCTTGACTTTCCTTCTCCACACCTTGCCTTTTGGCTTCGCTTACTTTATTTTTTTAGAAATAAAATGCAAATACCTTAAATAGTCTTACAATAATTAATGTGCTTCTATTTTTAAATGAACATCTGCAATTGCAGGAAGTATTTTTTTTTTTTTGGTTCCAGCATCTTCTCCTCTGGTACTTGTCACTTCCCTTCAAGTCTCTTGTCACAGAGGTGCCTGCATGACTGACATGATAAAGGGAAAGAACGTTTTAGAAGGGAAGAAAGAAGAGGAAATGTAAATCTCCTCTAACATCAACACACTTCACCATGCCTGCAGACTTCATAAATCAGGCTTGGTAATGAGGGTTGAAGGCGTATGTGCTTATGTGAGAAGAAAGTGGTGAAGTTCCTGTCTGAGAACAGAAAGGTTCTGATCGTGAACTGAAAACTCCCAAGTTCATCAGAAACTAATTTTAAGTCTGGGTAGAGATGGGGGTGCGAAGATCATCTCTCTCTCTCTCTCTCTCTCTTTCTCTCTCTCTCTCTGTATTTGGTGTGTTTTCAGTGCTCTAAAGTGTTTAATGTTACTATTTATAAAATTATTCTGAAAGTAATCAAGTTCAGAGATAAATACAAACTATTGTATGGCCCTTGGGGTGTCATTCTTAACAAATCACTAGCAAGTAATAAAAATACCCTGTACTGATACACACATCTTTAGATATTAAAGTTGAATATGCCTTCGCATTTGTTCCTAGTTAGAAACATGATCCTCTAGGAATATCTGGGAAAATTATGAACATTGGTTTCCTAAAGGTTATTTCATTTTACATTACATAATTGCCTCACTTGTCTGTCTTTCCACCATCTGAAAACCAAATGTCTAATATTTTTCTACAAGTGTTCTGGGCTAGGTTTAGTTGCAAATGCATTTCATAATCTTGCACTGGAGGAGTTTCTTTGTACTTGAAGCTAAAGAAATTGAACCAGGGAGTTGTTAAGAACTTTCTAAAGTATAGTAAATTAATGCTTTGCTCTCTGCTCCTGGGGAGTTACATTTAGATCTTGATTGGCTAGTGGTCAGGAGTGCAGAACATTTTTTCCAGGCTTAGTTTAATATATACTGGTTGGTTTAGTCCTAGGCAATTAGTTTGTAAGGGCAAACTTTTTTTTTTTGACTGACTGCAAATATAGCAATAGAAAAGCAAAGGTGTTACAGGTCCTAATGAATGGGCTCTCCCAGTAAAGATAGAAGAACACATAGGGTGGATTTTTACACTGTGCTTGTACTTTGTATTTATAGCACATTTTTCATTCCAACATCTCAAAACAATTTTAAACATACTTATTATTAGTTGAAGGAAGAGGTTATTCCCCTGCCAAAGACATTAGGATGCTGACTCACTAGATTTCTAACTAACCCAAGGTCACTTACTACATTGGTGTAAAGGTCAGGGACATGGAATTATAATCTCTGCACATCCTGACCCTAGTACTTTGTCAATGAGAACTAGGAAGAGACTGAAGTGGAAATCAGATCTGGAATCTCTCCTGGATGGGCATAGAGACTTTGAGTGAGCAAGGGGTGAAAGGGAGTATCTGGGGTCATTTCTTTTTCTTTTTAAACCATATAATCTAATGATATATCTACTAGAATCAAAATATTTGCTATGTAAAAAACATGCTTCCATAAACTCTAAATTTAATTGTATCATCAAATGTCTTTGAGCTGGAGTGCTCTTTCTGGCTATTAGCCCTACTAGAGAGTTTCGATTTGAGATTGAAGTGTTATGCCTATGCACAACACCAAGTGCATAATAGGGATGCAATGCAAATTTTTTTGAGAAAATGACATAGGAAATTGAATAAATTAATAGTGTAGACTTCTCCATAACATCTCATTTATATCAGCTTCTACTATGTAACAATATTTCAGAATACATAAATACAAAAAAACCCCCAAAATATCAAATATCTTTGACCTGGTATTATATTACTTCTTTTTCTAACATGTGAAATAATTCTGAGTTACATCAGTCTAAGTGTTTCTCTTCTGATGAATGTATGTTGTTGAAGGTGTGTTGAACTTCTAATAAGGCTGGAAGCAGTATGTCTTGTTTTCATGATGTCTAGAATAACTTGCAAATCATAATGACACAGACTGTCGTCTTATTTTTTTAGTTCTGAAACTTGCAAAGGTGCCTAGAGGCTAATAAATGATGGGTGAATCTCATAAATGTAATAAATACATAATAACTAACTAAATAATAAATATATAGCTTTGCTATTGACTTTCATGAGAGATACATGTGTATAGGAAGGAGAGATACAGGTTGACAGTTTTTTAAAGTGCTTTACAAAAGGATCCATTTAAATATAATATATTGCTATTATTCTAGAGGCAAATACTTCCCTATAAGTAAAGGGCTTGTCAGCATCTCTATTGGAAGCTTTCATTTTAAGGGTGTGTAACTCAACCCTAAATTGTGCTGTCAGCTGAAATGTGGTATATAAAGTTTCACTGTCATTGCCATTTTTTTTCAACATTTGGAATCACAAAACTTCAAATATTTTTTTTGCACATGTGGACATTAATCTAAAGCAGAAGTCAGTAATTGCCAATGCTATCAAATTTTATTCCATCTGAATAAGATGGTATTTCCTAAGAAATCAAGGCTGCCAACACTAAGGAGCATATGTAAATATATTTTTGTGATTCTACTTTATGTCAGTGTTTTGGTCAAATATAATATGTAGGTGGATGCTGTAATACTGGCTTCCAAGTCATTTGGAGGAAAATAATTATGCCTAGGGCACTGGAAAAAATTTCAATTTTGAACTCGAGATGTGAAAGTATTAACAATCACGCCTACTGAGATGAACTATCTACCGGTGACATTTAAAACTAGCCTATTCATTTCTATTCTTTATGAGCTAGATGTCTATTTCAGGAATTTATGGCAAACATCTGATCCAAAAGTAGTTATGTTCTTGACAACAATAAATTGATAAAGAAGCTGTAGAGAGCAATGAAAATTGATGGGGATAGAGAGTGATAAACAGCAAAAGAGACCCATTAAGGGCCAAATGATTGGTAGAGCCTGAGGAGAAGGGAATGCGAGTAAATTGGAGTTCGGGTTGAACATTTCACAGGTGTATTCGGCCAGCTCCAACCCACCACTATCTCTGCTTTGTTCTGGATAGAAATCTGAAGGTAACTTATTAAAGCGTGAGCCTGACGTCACTGTGAAGTTATTATAAGAGGGAAAGCACTTGACTTATGCTGTAGGGAACTTAGCATGATAAAGTCCTCAAGTTTCAAGTTAAGTTCACAGATAATTTTTTTTTTTTTTATTCAGGATTGAGCAAGATAAAGATGAATAAAAGTGTGAAGTGTGAGTTTCCTGGGGTGTGTGGCTTCTAATGAGTTCTGACTTTTAAAAGCACACTGTAATCTTCTCTTCAGATACTGGGGACTCATCTTTGGTCAGTTTTTGTTTTCAGCAAAAGACTCAAACACAATACTTTAGTGTCTTAGAAATTACATTTAAGATCGTGCTCTCCCTTCCTCTCGGCAAACAAAAACAAAGACAATACTATTTGCTTGGCTTATTCTTATCACCACGATGTAGGTATAAGTTGAGTGGAGAGACTTCAGAAGCCAGTAGAGGGGGTGGCAACTATCATCCTGGGTGTTCGGGGTATATTAATCCACTTAATTATCTGTATAACATCTATCAGCAGAACAAACCCCTTTCCACCTATGTAGATGAGGAAGCTTAAACTTGAAAAGATCAAAGTTGCCTGCCAGGTTGACATAACTTAGTACATTACTAGAGATAGGTCTTTCTGGCTTCGATGTCCATTTTCTTTCTTTCTTTTTTTTGTTTTTGTTTTTGTTTTTTTGTTTTGTTTTGTTTTGTTTTGTTTTGTTTTACTAGTCTGTATTCTTTAGAGCAGTTTAGGTTCACAGCAAAACATTTTCTTTCTATGAAAGCAAATGATATACCATGTTATATAGAAAGTGTTGACTTGATATATTATTTTGGGGATTATCAATCTTCTGGAAAAACTCAAAGATGTTGATTTTTATTACAGAAGTTCTTTATTAACATCCACTAACAAATCTATAGCATTTAAATGGCTTTAAAACATTTTCTAATTTGTGACATTTTTGTTGGCTTCTACATGGGAATGTTAACTGCTGCAGGGCACAAACCTTATCTTCCACTCCTCAACTCCTGGCACACTGCTGGGCCCGAAATAGGTTCTCAAAGAAGTTTCTGAATAGATTTCTATATCATATGATAGTCTACATGAAGAAATGGATGTTTACGTAGCTTCTTTTTTATCTACAACAAAGTATCAGCTCTCTCCATTTTATTTTACTACAGGATGCTGAAGACGCCTGCAATTTGTGTTGAAACTTGTCTTTGAATCAACTTGCCTGTCACAGCAGAATGCTAATATCGGCTTCTCTAGTGCACTGGCTTCTGGATTTAGCTTGGTTACACATACAAACTCCTTCCCTCAGCCGAAGTGTTAAGAACAAAGAAGGGAGTGTCAAGGGACACAGCAGCCTTTGCCTCAGGATGAAAGTGGCTTTTGGCAGATGCAGAGTTACAAGTGGTTCCTGGACTATGAAGTACCTGCACTAGCCCTCGACAAATCATCTGTTCAGTGGGGAGTCATAGAAATAGGAATGGAGATCAGTGTGGAGCCAGAAAAATATGAATGACAAACATACGATTTAGGTTTAGATCAGGGATTACCAGTTTAGTTTTTCCACCAGGCCCTTGGCTCCCCATTAACCTCTTGTCCGAGCGGGTCTCCCATCGTACCTTCTCTCTCACAGGTGTCTACCAGAGGTGATGCATTTCCTCCTCAGACCCACTCAGAGGAGCCTGAGTTTAATTATCATCAATTGCATTGGTATATTACTAATTTTGAAGACATACTAGGAATCCGAATGTTAACCAGTGGGAAAATTTTCTCAGGTTCAAGGCATGTTAAAAATACTGTTTACCTAAGTGCTATTTATTAAAGGAAGAAAATTGTAATCATAATTGGTAGCTAAATTCTCATTTTACAAGGTTGCTTATACGTCCTTTGTCCTTTTCCTTTTTCCCCAACATCAGATAGCAAAATAATGTAAATATACATCCTGTAAAATGTATACACTTAATCCAAAAATGAGATTGCTTGAATTGGCGTAGTATCTTTTAGCATTCTATGCTCAAGTCATTTTTAGAATGTTTCTAGTGTTTTATATTTTATGTATTTTAATTCATGATTGCTCCTGAGTGTGGGTGAATACAAACCCTCCTCTGTGGTCCCCCAATTAACCATATCCCTGTAGTCCTACAGTCTAGCAGTAGCCAGAATTGGTCTGGTGAAAGGGACCGTCAGGGACATTCTGCTGAGACCTGACACTTTAATGTTAGGCAGAAATGGAAAAGGAAGAAAAGGGGCAGAATGTGAGATGCGTGGTTCTTTGCTTCCCTACTTTATTCTTTCATGTTATTCTACTGGCAGAAGCAACTATAGAAAGTAAAAGCAATGGTATGAAATTTTATTTTATAATATGTTAAAGAAGACAAGTGCCTTCTGGACTCAAAGTGAATGTAATATACACTAAGTTTCAGCTGGGAGCAATTTTTTTCCCCCACGTAGACAGTTATAATAAGTCTGTTCTGGAGGCTTATGGGTTTTATAATGGAAATGCTGAACCAAACTTAACAGAGGCATCATGTGAAAGTGTGGATATAATAACAGCTCAGAAACCTCCAGAACAAGAGGATGATGAGATCCTCAGTGAGTAGGAGGGAAAGACTGAGATGTACACTAAAAAAAAAAAAAAAAAAAAAAAAGCCAAAAAAAGAACAAATATGTGTTTTCAGTATTGCAGGCCAACATTTTGAATTATTTGGGGGAGATGATTTGGGTGACTGTCTTTACAATGGAGTTAAATTGGTTTCTTATTTTAGTCACTGCATTGGTTCAGCTTCACTCTGTTCCATTCTAAAAATGCATCAGCATATCAGTCAGCTGCAGGGCACTTGACTCAGCGTGCGTGCGTGCTTGCTATGAGATTAGGGTAAGTGGATGGAAACTTGAGAGAACAGATTTTGAAAGTTTACTATGATAGGTAGTCTGAAAAGCTAAGCAAGACAAACCAGAGCAAGCTCCAGTGGGGGTAAATCTCTACCACCCTTCACAACATTATCCATAGTTTAAATTAATCCATTTGACCTTGGATCTGTTTGGGTATATTGCACTTTGAATGTTTATCCAGAGCTATCTTAAACACTTAAATTTTATTGTTGGATTTCCTGCTTATTAAACCATCAAATAAAATAATGGTGCCTTAGCTGTGAAGACAATTAAAACCAATATAATGAAGCTGAAAAGTATCAGAATCATCTTCTTTCTTATTAACTTGCACAACTGCACATGTGTGTCAGCAATCACAGATTAAAGAAGCAATTAGTTTGAACAGGGAAAACGTGAAGCTGATACTTAATCTACCAACAGACTGTGAGCTTGAGAGCCTCCGTTTTTGGTACGGTTGCAAACAGAATTGCAAAAATCTGTTCTATCAGAGCCCATCATTCTAATCAAATTGAAAAAGCCAATACTGGTAAATTGCCTCCCTATGTCATAAATCCACATTTTTAGAGATTTATGGACCCTAGAGCTAACTGACATGATGATTTATATCATCCGTGATTAAAAGCTGAATGACTTTATTTGTCTTGATGTTGTTTCCAAGGAATTAGACTCCTAAAACAATAAAATGTCAAGGAGTAGCATTTAGTGCTTCTCTTCATAGATGACTTCTGTAGTGCTTGGGGACATGTTTAGGAGCAAGTGGAACTAAGGTCAAAGGTAAGTGTGGAATGTCAATTGTATTTACTGAAAAAAAAAATTGTGGAATTATCTAATGTACACAAATAGAAGAGAAAGATGAAAGCAATTTTCAGACCAAATCCTACTATCTTTCTTCTGCTTCAATCTCTGGTTTCCCTTCTGATCGACTGACTCCTCATGTCACCTCTCATCTCCTACACACACAGACACACACACACATACACTTAATGAACATCTTGGGACTAGAAGTAAATAATATCAGATTCTTCAGATACTTTCTCAGTCCACGTACTCATTTGCAATTAATGGTTTCAAAACATCTTAAATTTTTGAAGGCGATTCTAGTAGATCAAGTGAACATCAGAATGAGCAGTTACTTGTGCTGATGAAACTAAGGATTTAAGTTTCCCTTCGGTTAAAATGAAGGAATGCCCCAGTATCTCTTAAGTATCCCTTCTACTGACCAGTCATCAGATCCAGGGCAGAAACCATTGGCTTATTTTAGTAAAATACTACTCCTCCATTCACCTAGAGTAGCTTTTCAAATATTTTTGGTGGAATCTTTTCTTCAAATAATATATTTTCAAACTGAATAGCATTAAAAATAGATATGAAAGAATATATTGGAAACAGCTAAGAGATTATGAGAAAGAAAAATATAAAAGGCATGCTGAATAGGTGATGAAAATATACTCTAAAGACATAGTATCAAAAATAATATGTTGTCATTGGAATGGAAAAAAATAAGTCATGAATTGGAATAGAAAACACAGAAATATAAGCTATCATAAAGGTAATTTTTTTTCATTTGGAAAATAATAATTTTAATCAATAGTTCAAGAATAATTCGTAATCTTCCAGAAAGAAAATAAATCTGAATTTTACTTTGATAAAAAAAAGCAATAGATGAATTATATATTTAAATTTAAACATTTAAAGATTATATAAATCTATATATAATCTAGGAACTTGGAAGGCTTATATGATACAGACAAAAATGCTCTGCTGGGCAAAGCAAAAACAAAAAAATCCTATAGACATATTTATATAAATGTTTAGACACTTTTCTATGACCAAATATAAAGTCCATAATAAATGATTGAGGGGAAAATTCATAATATACATAAGGCAACAACATTAGAATAAAATGAGCTTTTACAAATTGATAAGAAAATGGCAAGAAAAAATAGAAAGATGAACAAAATACATCACGAATAGGTAGTTTACAAAAGAGTAAATCCAGAGAACAAATGAACATATTGACAGAGGCCCAGGCTCCCTGGGAGTCCTGACAGCTTAAAAAAAAAAAATTACATATACTTTGTGCTTATAGGTTGAATCAAATTATAAGAAGAGATAATATTCTTTGTAAATCATAGGATAAAAGGGAGGCTCATACTTTGCAAGTAGAAATGTTATTTATTATAATCTTATAAACAAATCTGGCAACAGATATTAATAAGAAAATTCACATACCCTTCATCTCAGCATTGTCTCAGCTGGGAATCTATTCTATAGAAAAATAAGCCATTATTTTTGGGATATGTGAAAACTGAAAATGAAGTTTTCATTCTCCAACAAAAGGAGAATGAGTGAATAACTTATATAAATTCATAATAGGGAATAATGTAATTAGGGAAATGTAAAATTTTTTTCTGGCACAGTTGACTTGGGAGTGATTTTTAAGATGTAATATTAAATGATAAAAGCCCAAGCCAGATAATCACATGAATGATCATAAGGTTATCACTTTTAGTAAAACAATAACAAGAAACTCTTATTATGTGTCATCAGTTGTGGAAGGATGTACACCAGGTTGTCAATAGAGGGGAAGAGAGGAGAAAAGCTGAGGTATAAAAGAAAAGGGAAGGAATCAATGATAAAAACTGTATGTTTGCTATGATCTTGATTTTGGAAATGATCCTAACATTTTGCTGGTGGTTATTTCAAAGTGGTGAAATTTCAGGAGATTGATATCTCACAGTTATAGCTGAGAACCTAAAGATGAGAAAAGGATAAGCCAGGTACCAATAAATAGAACAGAGCAGGACCATCCTGCAGTCCTTGACAATGTTAGGTGATCACTCACTTCTAAGCTGTGTAAAAGAAGATTTGAATAGTGGAGAAAGGGATTTTTTTAATCAGATTACTGAGGCCTTGCCCCTCCTTTCAAGTTAGAGGATACGTTTTCTCCAAACTCCTCAAGTAAGTGTGTGTGTTTCAGAAAACCATCAGAAAGCTGGGCATGTATTCCAGAATATAAGGGGCAAAGGGACTCATAAAATATGTGAAAATGAGAATCTTGTTGGAACAATCTCTGGCAGGAAAGGCTGAAGTTTTAAATTGAATAACATGCTGAAATTTTGTTTATAGGCAGCACTATAGAATTTTTAATTCTCTGCATATTGAGATCACTTGTTAGTTCATGAAGATGACCTGGAGAGTTCTAGGATATGCCTGAAATCTCGTTCAGAAATAGGGGGAAACAAGTCAAGAGGAGAGATTTAAAGAACTAGAAAGAGTAACACTACTTTCTGTTTGCACTCAACTGAATGTCTCCCAATGAATTAACTACAGATATGCTTTTATACATGATTAAAGAGTTTTTAAATGATCATGTATTTTTATATAATCAGATACAAAAATCCAAAGCTACTTTCTTTGTGAAAAGAAAGATAACTACATTCAGAAATTCAAAATACAGGGGTGCTTGGCTGGCTCAGTCAGTAGAGCATGCAGCTCTTTTTCAGAGTCATGAGTCCAAGATTCACATTGGGAGTAGAGCCTACTTAAAAAAAAAAAAAAGAAATTTCAAAATACAAAACAAAACATATAACATTGGAATGCTCTGACTCCAGATCTCATGCATGGGCTCTCTCCCTCCTCACTCACGTCCCCTCATTACCTACCATCACCACCCACCCCCATCTAAACAATTAGATCCTTCCACAAAACTCAAGGGATCTGTGGTCTACAGTTTAAACACCAAGGATCTGGATTATGCACAATAGGTGGTTTTTAGCTTGAAGCAAACAAACAAAACCATGTACACAAAAATGTTTCTTGAGTGCCTACTCTGTGTCTCTCACTTTACACATATTCTCTATACTCTTCTTACTAACCCTTTGATGAATTCCAGTTTTATCTTTGAGAAGCTGAAACTTGAAAAGGGTCAGTAATGGACTCAAAATCATATGGTAGCAGCATTGGGAGTTGAATCCAGGTTTGTCCAATTTTTGAAGTTGCTGCTCCTTAGGTCATAATAGCATATGACTTTCAGGGGGTAACACTCAGTTACTAAAGTCCACAAGACAATAGCCAAGACCTTAGTGCCTTTGGCCATAAGGCAAAACATAAAGATTCCTGAAAGAAGACAGCGCCGCACGTTAACATCTTCCTCTGCACTTTCATATATCTCTTGCATTTAAGAGCTTAACTAACACAAAGACCTTAGTGATCTGAGGAAGCACTGAAATGCTCTGTTGAGGTCTGGGAGATGAAGAGACTTTGGCTCATTGGCTATATATCTAGGACTCATTCCTTATATATGGGTATAATTGGTAGTCTTTTTCCCAAAACTATTGAAAGAATAGGCCAAAGAGGAAGCAATCCAATTCTGAACAATGCAAATGAATACTTAAACTGAAAGATTGGTAATAATAATTTATTCATGTATTCATTCACCCTGTCAATGAGTATGAACTACCAGGCACTACTCCAGAAACAGATACTATAGTGAAAAACAAAATCAACAAAGTCTGTGTCCTCCCAGATCTTACAACATAGTAAAAATGAGATCGATCAACAAATAAGGTAATATAATCTCAGATAATACAATCTTTAAAGAAATACAAAGCAGGGAAAATATCTAGAGCAGGATGGGCAGGTGCTGTGTTTAGATAGTGTCATCTAACCTCACATTCAAAGTCCGAATGAAGCAAGGGAGTAACTATCATTGCATTATGGGGAAAAGTGTGTTCTAAACAGAAGAAAGAGCAAGTACAAATGCCTTAGGCAGAAGCATACTTGCTACTGTACAGGAGCATCATGTGGTCCAGATAATGGAGAAATAGATGAATTAGTGTAAGAGTGATAGGGAAGGAAGTCAAAGAGGTAGGCTAGGTAGATATTGTATTATGATGATATGATGTTTTGGTCCATCTTGCTCTCGAAAGTATCATTTACTCATTCTCAGGATAAGAGAGTAGCTTCCCATGGCACCTCTACCCCCAAAATTTCTCTCATTTATCCTCTCTTGCTATAATCCTTGATTATAGACCTTTGATGATAAATATCTATAAGAATATGCTCCGGAAAGATGAAGATTTGAGAGGACAAAAAAGTCCTTGTCCCAATTGGGACAGGAATGAAGTGGGGCCACAGCAAGAGCATAATGGTGATTCACAGCAAAACTCCTCTATGAACTGCAGAATGAAAAAAGTTTCTTGACAGGAAATCACACTTTGGTTAAAACTTAGTAAGTAAAGCAGGATGATCTCGTATGGCCAGACCATTGGAAGGCAATAACTAAAGGTATTTTTTTTTTCAAACTCTCAAGAGATTAGTTTGTAATGGCAGAAGGTTCAAGAGGAAAAGATTGTCTCAGGGATGAAATCTCTAGGATTCTGTATAGTTTTACCCTTAGGGAAAAGTGAAAGGACCTAAAGCAGAGCTTTTTATTTCATTCTGAGACAGCTCAGGAAACCAGAGATCTGAATGACAACGTATCCCTCAAATACTTGCATATACGTATGAGGAGTGAGCTCTGTTAAAGTCATCCTAAGATTCTTAGTTCATGGCAACGTATAAATTATGCACTTACTGTTTTATATCAGTTGTATACTTGTAATTTCCAATAGCTGGTCCTAGAAATTTTTCCTACCTGTAGTGTGAAGCAGGGAAAATTGTTTTACTCTGATATTATTGTGCTCCGATTTGATAGAAGAAGTTGGAAATGATTTTTATAAAACATAAAAATCCTAGCTGCTGAAAGGTTGGGGGGGGGCTATTTTTTTTCACTCTGCCATTTTAGTAGCTTATATATCTCATGAAAATGGATAATTCCTATTGCTTTATGGATTAGATACTATACACACACACACATTTCCATGTATATATTTGAAAAATAAATATTTAGCAATAGTTTGTTAGTGGCTTAATTTTTTATTACATTTTATTAAGATTTTACTTTTTTAGGGCAGTTTTAGATTCACAGCACAATTGATTGTAAGGTACAGTGATTTCTAATAGGCCCCCTGAACCTACACATGCAGAGCTTCCCCCACTATCTACATCCCCCACCAGGGTGGTACATTTGTTATAATTGATGAACCTGCACTGACACATCCTAATTACCCAAAGTCCATAGTTTACATTAGGGTTCACTTTTAGTGCTGGGCATTCTATGGGCTTGGGCAAATGTATAATTACATGTATCTATCCTTATGGAACCATACAGAGTATTTTCACTGCCTTAAAAATCCTCTATTCTCCACCTGTTCCTCCTTCCCACCCTCCTATCCCCACTCCCAGGCCCCAGCAACTGCTACTCTTTTTATTGCTCCCTGATTTTGTCTTTT
Source organism: Vulpes lagopus (assembly GCF_018345385.1). NCBI lineage: Eukaryota > Metazoa > Chordata > Mammalia > Carnivora > Canidae > Vulpes > Vulpes lagopus. The sequence goes on along the minus strand of NC_054824.1, from coordinate 95,689,590 downwards.
CTTGAATGTCATACAGTTAGAACTATATGCAGTATGTAGCCTTTTCAGACTGGCTATTTTCACTTTAGTATGATGCATTTAAGTTTCCCCCATGTATTTTCATGGCTTGATAGCTCTTTTTTTGGTTTTAGATAATATTCCATTGTCTAGATGTACCACAGTTTATTTATCCATTTACTTACTGACGAACATCTTGGTGGCTTCCAAGTTTCAGCAACCATGAGTAAAGCTGCTATAAACATCTATGTGCAAGTTTTTGTGTGAACATGAGTTTTTAATTGTTTTGAGCAAATATCAAGAGGCACTACTGGTGGGATTGTATGGGAAGAATATGTGTAGTTTTGCAAGAAACTGCTACATTATTTTATTAAATAGCTATACCTTTTTGCATTCTCACCATCAATGAATGAGAGTTCCTATTGCCCCCATCCTTGTCAGCATCTGGTGTTGTTAGTATCCTAGAGTTAGGCCTTTCAAATAGGTGCATAACTCAATTAAAAAAAATACTGGCCTATGAAATCCCAAAGGATAGGAATTCGTGTTTAAAAAAATTTTTTTTTAAATCAAAGTTCTCTGTATTTCTTTGTGTCATGGGTGTTTGTCTTTTACTTTATATTTTTATTTTATTTTATTTTTAAAATAGGAGCCCCATACAGGCCTTGAATTCATGACCCCTAAGATCAAGACCTGAGCTAAGATCAAAAGTAATATTTATATGAGGAACTAATATTTATATGAGGAACTTGAAGAGATCAACATTTTTAGAGTTAAGAACCACTATTTGTTTAGGTCTGAGTCTGAGACCTAATTAGTCACTGGCCCAGGTGCAACTCTTTATATCTGGTTTTGCCTTTCTGAACCTCAGTTTTCTTATCACCAGAAAAAGAGAGGGTTGCCTAATAATTTCAAAAGACCACTTAATTGCCAATATTCAATAATATTTAGCTAATGCAGTCAATATGGCTCATTTCTCTTTATCCACAGCATTTAGTCTAAGTATTAATATGTTAAAATGGTAAGTGGTTTAATGTTTTCTCTATTGGACTTTAGAATATGCTACATGTGTTCTATGGATAGCAGATTTATATTTACATATTTTGAAAGTCTATATGAAAATGCCTTAGGAGCACCTGGGTGACCCTGATTGGGTGTCTACCTTTGGCTCAGGTCATGATCTCAGGGTCCTGGGATTGAGTCCCACATCAGGTTCCCTGCACGGAGCCTGCTTCTACCTCTGCCTATATCTCTGCCTCTCTCTGTGTGTCTCTCATGAAAAGAAAGAAAGAAGAAAGAAAGAGAGAGAGAGAGAAAGAAAGACAAAAGAAAGGAAAATGACTTAGCATTCCTTAAAACATCTAAGTAATATTCCCAGTAGACAGGTCAGTCTAGCACTGGAAAGTCTGAATGAAATTGACAGTAGTTTGAATGGTACTGTTTTATTTGTCCTTTGGTTCCAAAAGGCTCAAATTCTTTAAAAAATGGCAATGACTCCAAGTTCAAAGCACCAGATTCTAATAGGAATTGATTGAGTACAAGTCTATGAAGTAGGTTTCAGATGAGCAGGTGAGGTACAGACTAATTAAATGACTTGCCAAAGTGTACACCAATTTTAATGAAAATAGGCAATATGTGAACCTAGGATGGAATGTATTTCTTAAAGAGTATCCTAAACTCTATTGCTAAGTGGCTGTTAGCATTTAGAATAGTGACCATGATATAGGAAGTGCCCAATAATGTTACTATCTGCTAAGGGAGATATAAATGGCACTCGTTGGCAAGTTGCTTAATTTTTCTAAGCTTTATTTTTATTTATCAGTCAGATGCCTGGCAGAAAACAGATGGCATGCACAAACGGAATAATTAAAAGGAATTCAACAAAAGTCCTCACTATAAAGTTGTAGGAATGGTTACGGGAAATATAAAAGGGATGAAGATTCACCTTTGGGCTAACAGGGGTTGCAGTATCTGAAGGACTAGGGAAAGGAGTAGTCATTGGGACCCACAAAGAACTGTGGCTGTGGCTGTGGCTGCCATGCCCGGCAGATGCTATGGCTTTCCATTGAGCAACACACAGTCACTGACAATCTACTAGACCAAAGTCATGGAGCTAGAGAAAATAACACAGAACTCCCTTTTCCCACCCTTCAATCTCCTACTTCCCTCTCCGCTGGCCAGGCCCAAGGAGAAGCCAGGGGACAAAGGTACCTGGATGAAACAATCTATGGAATTTAGCCTCCTAGGAGCCCAGAACAGAGTGGACAATGGTAGAAAGATCTGGTGGGGCAGAGAATATCTAGCACATTCACCTTCTGTAAGATGCATTCATTAACCAGTATTTTTGTATGCCTACCCAACACTGCTAAGTTTTGGAGGGTATTTCAAATGTAAACAGCAATGTCTGTGTCCTCGAGGAGCTTAATTGTTAGAACTCAATATGACACCAATGTAGAGTTAAAATGTTAAAGTGCAGGCTTTGGAGTTTCAATGTAAATTTGGAAAAGTAACAAAACTCCCTCATCTTGAAAAATGAGAACAGAAATGGCACCTTCGTCATTGGCCTATGTTGAGGATAAGATACACTGATTCACATAAAGCATTTAGAGCAGCGCTTGATGTATTGTAAGACTTAATAATGTGAGCTATTATCATCTGCCAAGTGTGATATAGAAGGTATGAGCAAAGCCTTAGAACTATTTCCAGAGGAGAGTATATGCCCCTGGAGGGGCTGGATGAGACATCTTTAAGGTCTATTCTGGGTTCTGAGATTTCATGGCAGGTCCTCAAGGTCACACCACAGGTAGAGGCGGTGTCAGAAATACTGCCAATTTCCATTGTGCATTAATCACTTGACCAGTCTTCTTCCCTTCTCCGGGTCTATAGACTGCATAAAGAAACCCCACTCAGGATGGTCATAAATGAAATACTGCATCAGCTATTTAAATGTTCTAAGAAGTATATATTAAGGATGATGGTATTGATGATCTAAAATACTTACTGGCACTCGAACCCAAGGCAGCAAGGCATTTTATAAATCAGCCAACATCCCTTATGTCCTGGATCTAAATTTTGGGTTGTTGAGCTATATATCACAGATGTCTTTTTTGTAGTCTATGCTTTCCTCTTTGGAAAGCAATTTATTATTTTTATCAATATTAATGTAATTGCCAATATTTTTTTTAGATGAAGTATATGTATCTATATCTGGCTTGGATAAATTTCTTTTGGATCAATGAGAAGCATGCTACTGGCTTTTTCATTTTCTTTGCAAAATGTTTAATTTTTTTTTTTTTTTTTTTTATTTATGATAGTCACAGAGAGAGAGATTGAGAGAGGCAGAGACACAGGCGGAGGGAGAAGCAGGCTCCATGCACCGGGAGCCTGACGTGGGACCCGATCCCGGGTCTCCAGGATCGCGCCCTGGGCCAAAGGCAAGCGCCAAACCGCTGCGCCACCCAGGGATCCCTTTGCAAAATGTTTAAATGTTTTCTGCTATGGTTTTGGTTTTTATTTTTTTAACAAGTAGCTAAGTAACTTTAGTTTTAATTTGATTCTGCACTTTGATGAAGAGTAATATCTAATCAATACAATAACAGGAATTGTCCTTTTGCAAGAGAGAAGTAAACTTCTGACTAAAATGGCAAAGAAGCACCTGCCGCCGTAGCCCTCCTACAGAAACTGAAATTGTTTGAAGGCTTATTTTCTCCCATGGTTTGGTCATGACCAGCTGCAATAAGAAAGCATAGGTCATATCTCTTTCCCATCCCATGGTTTGCTTTACTAAGTAACAGTGATGGTCTATTAAAATATTTAAGGCTGGAAGGAAGTTCAGAAAAATTCTAAAGGAAAATCTTGCCTTTCATAAATACGAATATGTGGAGATTTAACTTAGTAACTTAGTTTGGCTGGCTTTTAAAAATTTTCTCTGTTGCCAAGGGAGCTTAATGGTAGGTATAGAAATGAGCTTAAAGCAAGTTCTTAGAACAAGCTTTTGCCCAACCGCAGTCGCAGTGTTTGAGAGCGGCAACCCTGTCCATATGGAAGAGAAAAGCTAGAACTGAAAATTACATCATCCCTTCCATATCAGACAAGTTAATTAGTTGGTCTATAATCACAGACTCTGCTCCAAATGAAAAGAACAGCTTTTCTCCTTTTGAACGGAAAGGCACAGAAGGTACAATACCTGCATAATTCATTAACAGTAAGGATGTTTTGAAGGAAGAAATTCTGAATTTAGATTATCCTGAACTTCATCTTGTAATAACCAAGCTTGTGGTGAGACTTTTACAGTTTCCCAAAACAAGCTCAAAATGCGAGAATTTCCTTTTGTGCTTATCAGAAACAATCTAAAGCATTTGGAAGATTTTGAGAGTTTTTGTTTGTTCATTTAATTTTTAAGATCTCAGAGCACTGCATAGCGTACTGAAGCAACTATGGAAGCTTGAAGTTGAAGAACCAGGAGAAAATGTCAGATCCAAAGTAAGTCCCAAAATAACTTGAAAAATGGGAATTTCTGGATCTAAGCTCCTGGACTTTGTATATATATTAATTCCAAGGCTTTATGTATATATATATATATATATATATATATATATATATATTCACATCTAGGCTCCAGAAGATTCCATTACCAGAACAAGAGGGGCTTGAAGATTATTGAAGCATACCCTGTGGTACCTGGAAAGGTGATTCTGGTTGATGAGATTGTCAGGAAGCTGGGTGACTGACAGACAAAAAGGAGGAGCCAGTGCTTTGGTGTTTAGAAATAAGCCTGATCAGCCATTTTTCTAAATCTGGGTGAGATTGACTGAATTTTTCTTTCCTCTCTCCCATTTCCAAATAAGAGAGGCAGAAAAATCAGAAATATGGCATTTGGTTCCCAAAGACAGTGAATTAGCATAGTCTGCTATTACCTCCCCCAAAACTCCCAGAGAAACTATAGAAGCAGAGAGAAGCCTGAATCTGGAAAAGATGTGAAAGCTATGAGAAACCCTTGAGCTGCGGGAAGAAAATTTAGGAAAGAGGTTTTTAGTTCTCTTGAGTCTTGTTCTGTACATTACTTGGGACTGTTTTTGCCTCATCATCTGCACAGAAATGTACAGCGACAGCCTGGACCTAGCAGTGCCAAGGGCATAATATCAGGGTCTGAAAAAGTTTTGCTGCTGAGAGGCTAATGGAACAGATGTCAGCTGCCAAGATCTTACTTCCCTTCCCTCGTTCCTTTTAAGTGGTAGGGCGAGTGGGTTTTATTTTAAGGAGACTGTGCCATCTTGAAAATGATTTGAAAGATTTGTCAAGTGGAGTGGCAGCAGACCGAAGGAAGGGACTGAGAGAGGTTCTTTGGTACATTGAAGCCCCCACTCAGTTTTATTCTTTCCCTTTTGTTTAGACTCATCAGGAGTCACATAACTTAGGCCATTCCCTAATTCATATTAGTAGACAGTGTCATGAGCTCAGAAAGCAAAAATGTAGATATTGGCAAAAACAACCTATAAAAGAAAGGAGATAAACTAATATCATATGAAGCAGAATTCTTGGAACAGATGGACTAAGAATTTAAAATAAGTTTAACTGGAATGCTCAGTGATAAGGAAGGTGTTAATTAAATGTGGGAGAAGTCATAAAAAAGAACCAAGTGGAAACAGTAAATATGAAAAATATAATAGTTGGAATAAAAAACAGAAGAAATAGGATAAAGAATCCAAAGGGTTAAGCTGAAGAAAGGATTCATTTGCTGGAAGGTCAGATTGAACACTCTCAGAGGGTGACCCACCAAAAAAAAAAGAAAATATAATAATAAACTGAGAGACTTGGAGAATAGAAATAGATAGATAGATAGATAAATAAATAAATAAATAAATATTGAAGTACTAATATCCAGCTAATAATAATCTCAGAAGAAAGGTGGTGATGGTCATGATGGGGACAAGGGAAAGGTATATTTGAAGAAATAAAAAAATAATAATATCCCAGAGTTTAAAAAAAGACAACCGACCTCTTGTTTGAAAGAGAGCATTAAAGTAAACTTTCTGGACCTCAGTTTATCCATCAATAAGATGAGGATAGTAAAATGTCTATCTTACTATATTAAAAAAATACAATGAGGAGTAAATGAGTTAATATATGTAAAGTCTTTAAAATAGTACCTTGTTCATAATCACTCTTTTAGTATTAGTTATTATTATCAGCTAGATGTATTCTATCAAAGGCAGATAGAAAATACTTCCAGAGAGAATGGAAGCTGCCAAGGAAAGATATTTAGACTTCTATCAGCCTTCCCAATACCATAATTACATGACAGAATCAAGTGCTCTATATCCAATTAGACCTGACAATAATTCAAAGTGGAGACCCACTTTGAAAAACTCTTGGAGGATGTACTGAAATAAGATAACACCTAAAAGCACAAGGGTGCTGTAAGAGGTACTTGAAGAATGGTGGCCAAAAACAAGAGGATATTAGGATTATTTTTAAAGGTGCAGATTGAGATAAATAAATTCTAAATAACTTCAACATTGTGTTGAGGGTGGGAGACAGGGAGAGAAGACCAAAATTGTGTGAAACATACAAGATACAAATGTTGCTATATTGAGAAAATTAATAAAGGAAAAATAAAGGGAAAATCCCTAGGTGTAGATCTTAATTTAGAGAGCCAGTAAGAATTTTCATGCATTTCTGGCAGGAATGATGCAGCTATTCTGGGTAATTATTCTGTTAGTTATTGGCCAAGTTATAAGTTATACAGCCTATAAACCATGGCCTAGCAATTTTATTCCTGGGTCTGCATCAAAGAGAAATTACTACAAAAGTCCATATGGGGACAATTATAGCAATGCATTTGGGATCTCCTGGAGGTGTCCAACACTGGGTGAATAGATGAGTTAAATCAAGCAGAAAGGGACAGCAACAACCACTCTAGCAGCAGTGCTGGCCACCCTACAACCATTATACAACCAGGCCAGTGACTTTACTGAACTGTCATGTGGTGTGTAGAACCCAATCACTATTCTAGGTTCTAGGTCAAAGATGAACCTTTAGAAGTGGTGGCAGAGAAGGGGAGAGGAGGTCACCATGGACCATGAATGGGATACTGACAAGACTTGTAGGGTCAGTCTTTGCTTAAGTAGGAGCCCTCTGGTACAGTGGGGTGATGTGTTTTTGTAAACCTTGGGTATCACATACTTCTCAGTCTTACATTGCTAATTATAAGAATAAGAAAAGGGAAATTAGAGAGGAATAGACTGGTTTCATTACTAGATGGATTAAGGCAGTATGTTCAAAGTTGAATTGTTAGAAGTGCTCTTTTTTTTTTTTTTCAAGTGAAGTGCTCTTAAATATGTATTGGAGTTTTCAAAGGGATCCAGGATAAAACAGTACCCTTGGTTCATACTGCTCTGTCATTTTCTGTACATTTTCAAACACGTGGTAAAATAGCAATTCCAAAGTCTTGCAATACTGGGGAATCAATAATTTTTTTATTGATACAAAAGCTAGTTCTCCCCTAGTATAAGACCCATAGTGTAGTGATTAATTAGCTCTGGGAATAGACCATGTGTGTTCAAAGTCTAGCTCTCCCATGTGTTATTTTAATAAAATAATAATATAAAGGGTCTGGTATGTAGTAACTGTCAAATGTTTTCCTTACTTATTTCTATTTAATTATTAATCTGGTTCAAGAGGGAAATCTGCATTTCTGTGATTCATAAACCACATTTTGTGACTATGTCGAAATTAGGCAAAGTTAGTGTTGGACTGATCTGATTTTCATTGCTAAGTTTGGTTTCAATTTAAGGCCCAAATGTATTAGTCTCTTGAGGAGAAATAGGTTGGTTAAAAAGAATTCTGGATTCTGTGTTTGATGAATTCACATAGAATAGATTTGGTCTATTATCCCATGGTGAACTCTGTAATTCTTGGTTAATGAAAAACTATAATAGCCATTTATAATGTGACATAAATTTGCACCACTATATTTAAGTATGAATTTATAATGCTAGAGTATATAATTATGAAAATGATTATTGTATTTACGTTTTTAAAATATGTATTTTTAGGCAAAAGAAAGTATCTGTTCTATAATTTTCAATCACTTCAAGTTTCATGTTTAACTATACCTTTTTTGACATTTGGACTTGGCGTATCATAGTTTGTGATATGTACAGTGATGTTTATTACATGTTTGTTCTTTCCTCTAGCTTGAAAGGATATAATTAATATTGCCAATTTAGCATTACAAACAACTTAAAAATTTATAATGAGGAAAATGCTAGAAATAATAATTATATTTGTCAAAACATATGTAAACATTAATTAATAAAATTTATAATGATTTATGTACTTACACTCATTTTTAGATCATTTCAATAGTAAGTGGGAAACAAAACTGCTTTAAGAGTGAACATGTCATATATATATGAAGACATGGTGGGTGGAGCCATCTATTCTTTTCACTTAGATTTTGTTTGGTGAAAGAAAAGAAGATAAATTTAGGAAGGAAAAAAGATAAATTTAGTAAGGAAAAAAGAGAGAAGAGAGAGGGTCTGAGTTACTTTCAGTTTAGTTGATTATTTAAACACTTGAAAAAAATGTAAATATGCCTCAATATCTTCAAAGATAGGAAAGAAGGGAAGGAAAACCAACCCCAGCTTTCACTCTGTCAAGAATTATGAAGCAAAACTATAAAATACCATTTTCTGCGGGAAGTTTTCCCTGGTCCTCAGCTGGAAGTAATTTCTTCCTCTTCTGACTTCCCAGTGCCTCTCCTGAAGCACTTAGGACCTTGTATGGTCGTGATTTATGGATGCTCTCCAGGGTCTTATAATATTGCAAGATTATCAACTAATTGAGAGGAGGATTTATATTTGATTCTGCTTCAGTGTGGAAGGCTGTGGCTTGTAATAGAAAAGCGTGGCATTTAGAGTCAGCAAGAACCCAGTTTCAAGCCAAGCTCTGCTACTTCCTAACTGTCTGAACTATGCACTCGTTTTTCTGCGCTTCAATATTCTCAAATATAAGATGATGGTAATAATGCTTGGCTTATAGCTTTTGGGAGGGATTTTATGAAATAATTCTTGGACTGCTTCTGTTCCCTTGCATATACTCAATAGATGTTAGCTGTCTTCTTCTTCCATGTCTTGGATGAGCATCCCTTTCCTCCATGTAGATGGTGTTTCAGTGGCTAAAAAGTTAGTCATTTTGTAACTGTGTCTCTCACTAGTGGAAAGGCAATGTGACTATTATATTTGACAAGACAGATTATGGGGACATAATCATAAAACACTTCTCGTTCACCCTCCACACACTGTTCTTTTAAGTATTTTTCCTTTCCCCTGGATAAAATTTTGGAGTTCTGTGACTTTTCTATCACTTACAGACAATCAAAATTTTCTGGTCAGCAATTTACAGTTCTCATTCATTTCATGTGATAATGGAAACTTTATACTTCATTTGAGTTCCAGTTACTTCCCTTAGCTCAGCTCAGTTACGTTGGTAGGGTAGTTGTTGACTAATGGGTTGGTTGGAGAGGAGTTGGTTGGCCTCTTCTCTTTGCCACTGATTTATGCTTTTCACTCTAAAGAGGCAGGAAAGTTATAATTTGACTAATGCTGTCCTGAGTTGGTGCCAGATTTTGAGGTTACTATTGCTGTTATTCTGTTTTGTGTATCTGTTTATATGTTTCCAGATGGAAATTTATTTCTCGGGATAGTTTAATGGATTCTTCAGGGAGTCATTCCAACCTAGACCCTTCCCATTGCTGGGGATTTTCTATCTACATTCCCTTTGAGGTACTTTTTCTGGTTGAGAGGAGACTCCCATTGGTCTCAGATTGTTTGATGATCCTTTCATATTCTCATTCATTCAGATAATATTTCTTGAACCCCATTAAGCATCAGGAACTCCCCTAAGTGGACTAATTAGTGAACAAAGATTTGTGTCTTAGGAACATGTTTTAAAGGAGGCAGAACAATAAGCAATAGACCTAACAAGTAAATAACATGTTATAATGTGACATACACTATGGAAATGAGAAAAAGTAGAGCAGATGAGGGAAGGGGAATCAGGATAGTTTGGATGGAGCTAAGCCACAATTCCATTTTATTTTAAAAATTTTTTAGCAATTTTAAAAAAATTTATTCATGAGAGACACACACACACACACAGACAGAGGCAGAGACATAGGCAGAGGGAGAAGCAGACTCCATGCAAGGAGCCTGATGTGGGACTTGATCCCAGGACTCCAGGATCATGCCCAGCTGAAGGCAGATGCTTAACCACTGAGCCACTCAGGCGTCCCTAAGCCACAATTTTAAATAGAATGATCACTCTACTTCATATTGCTGAAGTAAGTTGTTGTTGCTCTTCTCATTTCTGTATGCTCACCTCTTTGCATTGCAATTTGGGTGCCCAAGAAGTAGACTCTCTTTCCTTGTTTCTTAAATATAGGGTTAGTCATGTGAATTGCTTTGGCTAACAGGCATGAAAAAGTATAAACAAAGCAAAGGCTTGAAAATGCTTGTGCATTGGTGTTTGCCCTCTCTTGTTGCTAGGGGACCCTCTACCATCAACTGAAAAAGCCTGGTTTTGCCTGCTGGACAATGAGAGTGCAAGTGGAGATAGAGCTTTCAGCTTTCCAAACCATTTTAGCTAAGGTCCCAGCTGAAGCTGAAGGCCATCCAACTGAGATCATTCTAGACCATCCAGCTCCAGCTGAGCTGGCACAGACAAGAAGATTAGACTAGCCAACCCACATAATCATGATCAATAACAAATTGTGGTTGTCTTTAAACTACTGAAATCTGTGGTTGGGAATAGCTGGCTCAAATTTTAACAAAAGCTTGAGGAGAGTCAAGTTCATTCATGCTAGAGGTGGGTTAGCTTCTTCTGAGTACCTATATTTATGACTGAAGATGGTTAATCTTCATATTCTGTTAAGAGGAAGGAAGGTGTGAACTACCGTTTGAGTGATAAGAATGCCCGTGACCATAAGTCCCAAATGGTCACAAGGGAGGTGAGTTACACTCAGACTTGTGTGTTGGGGAAGGGGTCAGGAAATGAATCTATATGGGAGTAACACCTTAGATGTAGCTAGGAATTTAAGCAGGAGTTAGTCAACATGGTTGGGAGAAAAAGAGTGATGAATCCTTTTAAGGGAAGTAGACAGATTGGGCAAAGCACAGTGGTCTGTGGACTGTGGGACTTTGGAAGAAATACAAATTAGTTGGCTTATCTACAGAATTGTGTCCAGCTATTTACAGCATACTCTGAAGGGATTCATCAGCTCTGTCCCTGGTATAAAGAAGGTGAGAAATATCCAGGAACAGAAATATTGAACTTCGATGACCATAACTTATGAATAGGTTTCCTGGGGAATTAGAGACCCAGGGAAGGTCTAGGCAAAAGCACTTAGCTGTATTAGCTTACAAGCTGATGACATTGTGTTGCCATGTAGAACTAGAAGAATTTCCTTTGAACCAGCTCCTTAAGAAGAAACACAGTTTTAAAGAACATAAGAACTCTGGAGCCAGACTGAAAGAATTTGAATCCAAATCCTGCCACTTGTTTGCCGCTAGGGCAGCTTATGTAACCTTTCTGTTCCTCAAGTTTCCTTTCCTGTGAGACGGGCATAACAGGTACCTCTCCTGGTCCCCAGTAATATCCCTTACTCTTACTTCCAGAGTCTCAGTGTAACATTTCATGACCTGCTGGGGCCTTGCTTCTTGACCTGGGTGTGTATACTCCTCTTTACCTTTCTTGTATGTAGGATGTCAGGATTCACAGCATTGCATGTCTATTCTTGTTTGCATGACCCTATGGGACTATTTCCTTCCTTGTGACCTCATGATCACACTTTTAAAATTAGATAGCTATTGCTCTGATAGCCCTTTCCCTCAGCTGTTCCTGCCTTCCAGATTCAGAGCTCCAGAGTCATATTTAAGATATTGTTAAGGGTTACATTGGGTCTCCTGAAAAGACATACTCAAATCCCAACCCCAGGTGCCTCAGATGTGCCCGGATTTGGTAATAGGGTCTTTGTAGATGTAATCAAGTTAAGATGAGGTCATGAGACGACAGAGTCAGAGATTGGAGTGATACACGTGCCAGCCACTGGCTACCAAAGATGGTTAGCTACCACCTGAAGCTGGGAAGAGGTAAGGAAAGCTTCCCCCCTAGGCCCTGCAAAGAGAGGGGCCCTGTAGAACCTCAGTTTTGGGCTTCTAGCCCCAGCACTATGACAGAATAAATTTCTGAGTTGTGGTAGTTTGTTATGTCAGTCCTTGGAAGCAAACACACCTATTTCTGAAATATGCAAAGACTCTAGAATTATAGGCTACAATACTGTGTATTAAAACTACTGAATAGAAAAACCAGCATTCTCTATCCCTCCACCATGGCGGTTATAAAAGCCAATATCAATATTTTTATTAGGAAGAAATGGATCTCTGCAAGAAATTCAGGATTTTAAATAAAGAAATGAAGACTGTTGGAAGGGAAGAACTTTTTCTCCCCTTTAGATCTTGTAGCTACAACATCTTGCCTGCTGCCAATGTTGATATTTATCATTATCCCTTGCTTACATTTCAAAACATTTCCATCAACCTTCTTTTTACTGTATCAGAATGTTTTGTTGGACGAGAATAACGATGATAGCCATATCTTCATAGGATCCCTTTATCAACTTTGGTTTTGTTTTGTTTTCAGCAGACTTAATGAAGCAAATAAAGATTTACTATTCCCCTGGACGCCTTTTATTCTTTAGCAAAGGAATTTGAAAGTAACAGTTACTGATGAAGAATGACAGAGCATTTTGGTTAGTGCTCTGTTGTTTGTTCGGCTTATCACAAATACATTTTAAATTTAATTTCAAGTTTCCCCTTTCTTCTCTCTCTGAACCTTTGCTTGAAATGCTTCTCCCGGCCAGAATGCTTTCCCCAGTTGGACAGCCACACCATTGCATCTGAGACCAAATTAGCCTCCGAGATGGGCTGCCTGGTTCTTACGCTGCCAGCACCACCGCGGCCTGCAGGCCACTTGCCAGTTCGTAGCAGTGTCCAGGGAGATATCAGCTTCCTAACTGATTTCCTCCCTCTTTCTGATCTAATTATTTGGAGACCTTCAAGCTTTCCAGAAATATCTGCAATTAGTCAGATGGTGTCTAGGGCTTTGTTTAAAATTACAATAGAAAATTTATCAAGACCATTTGGTCTAATCTCTCTCATCATCTTCCCACTGGATTTTTTCCTCATGTCTCTGGAGAGTTAGAAACAAGGTATCATGATTATTACATAATTACAGAGAATAATAATGATAATAATGCTGGGAATTATTATACCATTAAGAGGAATGAAGTGTGTAAAGAGAACTTCTTCTCAGATTTATAAAGATTTTCTTCCAGAAGCTCAAACAATGAATAATTATTAACTTTACCACCTTCTGTTGTTGATATTGGTTACAGCCTGGTTTTATAAACCAGGGGTCATGAGTTCATAGTTCACTAGAGTCTCTTCCTATATCTAGTATCTAAATATAATGGCTGATGCAAAACAGTTATTCCATAAATATTTTTGCATGAGTTCATTGATAAATTAATAACAGAAATTTTTGAAGTAAAGATAAATTGTATTTCATTATAACTAATCTCTTCTCCTAATTGCTTTAGGGTAGTTTATGGCTACACAGCAATATTTAGTCAAGCGAAGGCCAAAAGAGAAAACACTAGACTTAGAATGGTTGTCTAAAATAGCATTTAATATTTAGATTAACTTGCGGAAAACATACCTTTTTACAGAGGTTTTTGTGGTTGCTGCTAAATTACTCTCCTTTTATTCAGTTTTTCGTTGATATCCTCAAAGAGCATTTTGTAAGTTTTTCCTGAGGAATCAATCAGAAATGTATGTGGATTCACATTGTAAAATGAAAAGAGCTATGTATCTTTAAGCATTGTGTTTTTAAAAGAACTGTGTATAATTGTAATGCACACGAAAATTCTCAAAATCTGATTTTGTCTAATTACATTTCCCTTTGTCCTCAGTGAATTTTCTATCAACTCTAAGTAGTAAATTGTTTAATCTTAATTTCATCCAATTTTATTTTTCCAGCTCCTATCATAGTAGAAAAATTATGAATAGTGAATTGTACAGAAGTAAGCATCAGAAAAGAAATATAGGAGAAGCAAGCACCTTGAAAAATGATATTCCTTCAAATTCGGACAAATTATAAAGGTTTTCGGGCAGGATGGTTTAAACAAAATGGTGAACAAATGCCAGTGATACTGATGTTTACTTTCTTTTCTCATAACTCCACTTTTGTCATTTGTCTTTTCTTACCTTGATATTTATTTTTTCATTTGTGAAGAATTATGTTTAAAATTTTGGAACACAGAATAGAATTTAAAAGCACTGTCCTTGCCTTAATTGGAAGCCATCATATATTAGTTAAACAGCATAAAGACCATGAAAAATAACCTATCTTTTAATGTCAAATATTATAGATAAATTTTTTTTTTCTGATTCTGATTTAACCAGACTGCTCAGCTAGTTCAACATCTAATTTCTCTGTGCAAGGATTCAGAGCCACCCTTTGAAGTCTTTTTTTCTTACACAGAAGTGCTATGTATTAGATGTTTTCTGTGTGAGTCTATATAATTTTTTTCTAGTATCTTCTACTAAATTGGAATAGAGTTGAGGGCTCAGTTACTGGCTGAGGCACTATGATAAAGTGATTCCTTGTGCTTTGGAACCTGAACGTCTGGTTAAAGTTGAGTTTCACCACTTTAGGTGAGTGAATTCGGCAAGTTGCTTAGTGTCTATACTTCAGCTTTCTGATTTCCTACATGTGAACATTAAATCCGGATACACTATATAGATCATAAGATTAGTTTGAGGACTAAATGATACTACTTATATAAAACTACTAGAATACTTAGTATTTACATAGTAAATATTCATTAAATATTAGCTATTATTATTATTATTCATTTCTTCTGAAAATATAGAGTTATAGGGCAATACAGACCTATGTGTTTAGATGGTTTAATTAGGCCTTATATTTGTGTGATGATATGATGAGAACTTACCATCCTAGCAGATGATATTTAAAAAGAGATTTAACAAGATCTCTCTAAAACTTGATAAGTGACCATCCTATGTTTTATATCCTATATCTTGGAATAAAGAAGATACTTTGAATGAAAAGGAGACTAGTAAATTGAGCTATGCTCTGGAGCATGACAGATGGGAAGAAAAGGGAGACACAGTGATTGGTAACTAAGACAAGTTTTTGGGAGAAGATTCTTACCCAAATATAATATTTTTTTCCTAGTGAAATACCATGATCCATGAGATGTGGTGCTTCTCCTTTACCATAAATGTTTTCAATAAAATGACAAGAATTACAATTTGGTAAAGCTGCACTCCTAATAGAAAAAGAGGAGAGTGGGGGGCACCTGGATGGCTCTGCTGGTTAAGCATCTGCCTTCACCTCAGGTCATGATCCCAGGGTCCAGGGAAAGAGCCTTGTGTTGGGCTCCTCACTTGATGGGGAGTCTGCTTCTTCCTCTCCCTCTACCCTTCCCCTCTCCTACTTGTGTTCTCTCTTGCTCTTACTGTCAAATAAATAAGTAAAATCTTAGAGAAAAAAAAAAAGAAAAGAAAAAAAAGGAAGAAAAGGGAAAGAGCTGAGCCTCAAGCCAAAACATATACTATTTGGGTTCCATATAAATGTTGTGGAAACCTGTCAGTCAGTATTTTGCGATTCTACTTTTGTGGGAGCAGTTTGAGTTATCAATGGTCTTGGTGGAATGACATGTTCTTTAATGAACACTGAAACTTGTCAAGACAATTTCATGGTAATGAACTAAGAACAATTTCTTACAAAAATAGGGATTTAGGATAAGTATATAAAATTATGATGGTCAGATTTAAAACTCAAAAAATGTGACCAACATCTTTGTATTAATTATAATTTACCATTAATATTTCTTTGCATCGGTTTGCTTATTTCATTGATCTGTGGAGCTCACTAGTATATCTTGTTGTAGGAATGTAGAGGCTAATGTTTATCACACAATTTCTCACTCCATCCCATAATTGCCCACTTAGTTTCTTTCCCTAATGAAGAGTGATTTGTTGGAGAACAGGACTGCTTTATTGTTTTTTATTCTTATTGTGGGATAGTGTCTTGCATAAAGGAAGTTCTTCACAAATGTTGCTAGAATAACCTTTAGTAACTGAAATCTTGATCCTGCTTGTGGACTGTCAGTATTCCAGAAGAAAAAATACTTGAAGTTGTTGAATTAAACCTTGAATTACAAGACTCAAGAAGGCAATGCCTATTGTTACAGAGACCTTGTGATCTATCCTTTGTTAGACTTTTCCATCAGGAACTTTAAAAGACTTGAGAAGCTGGAATACAGTTCTGGTTTATAATGCTTATTTCAGTTCTGTATTCTAGGAACCACTCAAGTTACAAAGCAAAGATCTCCAAAGAAAAATGAGGAACTCTCAGGATACATATAGAAAGTCCTGAAAATTTAACAAAAAATACCTGGAGAAAGATTTATAATAATTATAATTAAATACCATTTAGCTAAATTTTGGAACTTGTATTTTTCACTGTATTTCTTTACTTCATGTCACACACACACACACACACACACACACACACACACACACAAAATCCCACAAATATCTGAAAGGGGCTCAGGTTAACACTGGGACTAGAAAAGAATGTATGTATAAGAATACATAGTTTATCTTTGTTTTCTTTTCTTACTTGTTTCTAGCTGGATGACCTGATGACTTGTGTTCTCCATTTTATACAGCTGATTTAATTATCATACTATATATTAAGTTCCAGTATATTTTGGACACTTACCATTTCTTTTCTCCTAAGGATGTCAAGATGAGATTGTAGATGGGGGTTATATTATAGCATGTGGAGAATTTTGAGATTTGGAACCACAGAGGCATGAAAACAGTGCGACCTTACATTCTCTTCACCTCTCACTTCATATCCTTGCAAATTCTAGCCCCTCCTTCAGGACTGAGCTCATCTGATGTGGACTGAATGTCTAATAACCTCCCATGATTTATATTGAAGCTCCAGTGTGATGATACTAGGAAATGGGGTGTTTCGAAGTGATTAGGTTTAGATGAATCATGAGGGTAGAGACCTCATGATGGAATTAGTTTCCTTATAAATAAGATACCAGATTTCTCCTCTACTTTTGTACCCTCCCCAGTCATTTAGGATACAACAAGAAGGTAGCAGTCTGCAAGCCAGGAAGAGGACCCCTTTAGAACCATACTATGGTAGCATCCTGACTTCAGACTTCCAAGTGCCTAGAAGTGTGAAATACATATCTGCTGTTGAAGCCATCCCAGTCTGCAGTATTTTGTTATAGCTGCCTGAGCTAAGACACTCTCCCATCTTTTCTTATCAAGCCAGTTTTCGATGCCTACTTCAGGTATTCTCTTTCTTGGTGTTAAAAAAAAAAAATTGTGCAGGCTCCATTTTTAAACACAAGTTACACAAGAATGCATTTTCAATGTGAATATGAGAATGTAAAAGTTGTGAGAAATATAAAAAGTAAAATATGGAACCAACCATTTCTGCCCTCCATACTCCTCACACCAAGAGTAATCACTATCATTTTAACCACTACAAAGTTGTTTTTTTCCCCTCAGTACTTTTTTCTGCGAAATACCATCTCCAGTCCTTTTGATGTAGGGAAGATGTTAGGGTTTAGAGTCCATGACCAAGAGAGAATTCTTGAGACATCCTTGGTGTAAAAAGGTGGTTTTACTAAAGCATGGGGACAGGACTGTGGACAGAAGGAGGTGCACCCCAATCCTGAGGAGTGGCTGATTACATACCTTCAAGTTGGGAGAGGGTTAAGGACAGCCCCAGGTATTTTGGAAATAAGGTTTCCAGGATCCTGAGGGGGCCAGCTATTGTTAGGAAAAGGTCATTTATTACCATTTAGTAAAAACTCAGTCACGAGATGCTTCAGATGTATATCAGTGGGTCATATGCTTGGGAGATGATGGTGAACATTTATCTTGGGGGAGGGGGTAGAGATAAAGGAAGTTTCCAAAGGAATTTTCGCATGTTAAAGTGGACTCACAGGATGCTAGGGATCAGGCTAAGAAACATGGAGGCAGCTGGATTCTTAGAGGAAGGTCACTCTGTCTGTTTCAAGGACTTGTCAATGAGCTATAGGTAGTAAGGAAATTTAATTTTTCTTTTGCCTTTGTTTTCCACATCACTTTCAGTTACTCTTTTACTCTGTCCTGCTGACTGCATATAGCTCTTTGTTATGATCTGTTTCATCCCCAGAAGTGGCTTTACAGTAAATTAATGGAGCTCAAACTTCAGGAAAACTTACTTGCACAGGCTTCTTCTAAAATTCTGGGAGTGGTCTTGGTAATGTGTGCACATGATCATAATTTTATATATTTGCAGTTGAGGGAGGTGGCGGTTCTTGTCTTTTTAAAGTGTTTTCCAAATTGCATAAACTTTAAGACCCTACAAAGCCTGACTATGTGCCTGCTTGTACTATATTATTGAAATATATGACTATCTTCTCCACTAGAATGGAGGACATTTTCTTGATCTCTTTTCCTCTGTAACAAACTGTGCAGATTCATCAACTTGTTCATAGTGGGTGTGTAATAAAGTTAGGGTCAAATGAGCCTCAGTAGTACCGAGGATTATTTACAAGAGTCAGAGTTTTAATCAGGAGGCGCACCATAGCTTGGATGTTTTGTTTCCCCTTTTGTATGTATATTGGTAATTTTAATGTGTCAATTTTGTTTTCCACTTGCAAACTAATCAACACATTCTATCTGGTTTATTTTGCATTTACTACATTAAGTAAGGAACAAATCTCTGACTTTTTACACTTTAAGAAAAAATTTGTAGTTCCTCAATTTTTGAGACTCCCTCTAAAGTGATGTCTAACAAAACTGTATGAGATGAGGGAAATGTTCTAACATATCCATGCTGTCCAATATGATAGCCACTAGTCACATAAGGTGATTGAGCTTTTGGAGTGTGACAAGTGTGATTGAGCAACTAAATTTTAAATGATATTCAATTGCAATTACTTTAAATTTAAATGTAAATAGCCACACAGCTGGCTAGTAGCTACCATCTTGGACAGAGTAGCTTTAGAGGAACAATGTGGTCTACTTGGGAGGGATTAACTAAAGAAATCAATACATGAGTTATAATTAAGATGAAGGATCAACTTTGGACAACATTGCATCCACTCTGCCCACAGAAAATTTGTAAACCACGTTTAGCTGCATGCAAACTTAAAGGAAATCAACACACACAGCAATGTGATGAATTGAAAAAGCAATTTCAAAGGAAATGTAAATAACATTCAGTTTTTAAAAAGCTATACTAAAATGTGGATGGAAGGAAAAAAAAATCCCTTTCTCTTATTCTGCTGGAGAACAGAAGCAGAACAAAGGAGAGAGATTAAAAAGGCCTGTGGGTATGCCAGGAATCTCATTGTTTCAATGTGTGCAAATATTTATGTGGGAAGGGAGAAGTAGGGGTAGTAACTACAAAAACACTGATTTGAAAAGGTATGAACCATCAGGGACCTATGGTCTAAAACATTAGTACCAGTGTAATCCCCCAAACCTCTGGAATTTGCAAATTGGATTATTTACTTTGCTAGCTTGACAGGAGAAACATTTCAAATTATTTGCTTACTATGGTCAGCACTCCAAAGTTATCATTGTATGCTTCCTTGTTAAAAAAAAAGGAAAAAGAAGAAAAAGAAACACATCTCACCTCTCTTTATTATAATCGTGGGTGACAGGTTATGAATGTAAATTCTTTGACAAGAAGATGAAAATATACCCCCGGGATGCAAATTAAATTATGTGTCCCTGAAATCCGCATTTTGTATTATTTTAGAAAGTGCCTGCATCTGTCATTGCTGTTTATCACATATTTATCATGTTATTTCAGTGATGATGGTGGGCTTTTTTTGGTCTAGTGATGAATTTCTTTCACATGCAGTACTTGCAACTTATTTTCTCTTGTGCAGAGATTATTTGGTGACTCTTTAGATATTTAAATGCTACTCTTTAAAAAGATAAATATTTCAGCATGTATTTCTGGCTGCAAGAAAGGGAAAGGCAGGCTTTGTTAAGTTATACTTTATTAATATTAGTGGTATTTTCTTGTTTGGTTCATTAAGGATTAGAAAAACCTCATTAGTTGGCTACGTATTTATGAGACTTCACAAAGTACATCCTAAAAAGCTCATGAAAATAATTAGATGAGTTAAGAAATAATTCAATAGTGCCTTGTTTCCTAAATGATAAAGAACATGGATAGCCCTGATAGGTGTTCAAAATTCCTTCTTAGTTTAGCTTATGGAATAAAATAAGTGACACATGTTTAGCATCAGGAGCCGTGGAGAAGGTGGGTCTAAGTTATCCAGCTGAGAGCAAGTTGCCCGGTGGGAGATTCCATTTGAATTTTGCTTGTGTTTTAAAGCCAACCTTTCTGGGATGCCTGGTTGGCTCAGTTAGAGCATACAACTCTTGATTTTGAGGTTGTGAGTTCAAGCCCCATGTTGGGTGTCGAGATTACTTAAACTAAACAATAAAACCAATAAACATTGGTTTTAAAAACACATATGTGAATATTAAAACTATAGTATTAGAACTTAACTCTTGCTAATATTTCAGTAAATTTTTTAAAGTATTTTTTTGTCATTAGGCTTATTTTCTGTATCTGTAATGATACATTTTTAATACTTCTTTCACTTGGCATTAAATGACTAGTATGCTTTAAATTGCTTTATGATATTTAGAAACATCTTACTGACTATATAACTATTAACAAAATCAATTATAATTGAATGATTAACTCTAAGATTCAAGTTTTATATTTTATTATAAAATGTGTTATATATTCCTTATATAACAAGGAATTATTATTATTGTAGATTATTTAAAACTCTTACTGCTTGAAATTCCCCTGCTTGTTATAATCTTCAATAAGTTATTTAATAAGGTGAAGACAAATCAATAACATTTTTTCACATATTTAACCTAGTTGGTTCAACTGTTTTAGAAGAGAAGCAAAACTAATTTAGGAAGCCACTCCTAAATTCTCAGACTAGGGGCACCTGGATGGCTCAGTTTCTTGAGCGTCAGACCTCTGGTTTCTGATTGGGTCATGATGCTGACATGCATCATGGTGGTGGGTTGGAGCTCTGTGTCAGGGTCCATGCTCAGCAGGGAGTCTACTTGGGATTCTCTCTCTTTCTCCCTCTGCATCACCCTCCACTCTCTCTCTCTCTCTCTGAAATAAATAAATCTTTAAAAAAAAATAATTCTCAGACTACACTTACCATGATGAGTACTGAATAATGTATAGAATTGTCAAATCAACACGATATACATCTGAAGCTAATATAACATTTTATGACTGTTGTTCAATAAAAGAAATAAAAGAAAAAATTCTCAGACTCACTCATTGTGTTGCCCTCATTCTGAAGTCTTCAAATAAATGGGAAGAGCTTCAGAAGGTAATTTGGCAGAACAACAAAGGTATTAGGCCTTGAGAACAGAAAATAAAGAGACTTTTTCACCCTTGTAAGGAAGGAAGTAGTGCTCAGAGAAAACGGAAGCTGCTGGTCTCAAAATTGCCCAGAAGATACCTACTTTTCTTCAGGCAACAGTGCAAGGTAACCACGTCTTTTTTGAATAATCTAAATATTCTTTGCCTTGGTAGGCTAGGGGAAAGTCAGAAACCTGTTTAAGATCAGAGAAACCAAGGAAAAGTAATTTCAAGATGCAGGAGGAAGTCAATGGGATCAGATATGCTAACAATGTTGAAGAAATGAAGGCAGAAAAACTTCCAATGGATTTATTTGGTAAGAAAACTATCTTTTAAGGGCCTCCAAGAGAACAATTCTAATAAAATTGTGAGAATAAAAAGTTCACGTTGTTGAGAAGGTAAGGAGTAGGTAAAGAATTAATGGAGGTAGAAAAATTCAGTGAAAAGACTGAATCTCTGAAAAGGGAAAATATAAGTTCAAGCTGCTTCAGCAGTTAAGGACAAGTTGAGTCATGTAGAGCAGGTCATCTTGTCTACCAGTGCAAAGAAGGAAGATAATTTATGCAGATAAGGACACATATACAGATATCTATCTATAGATATATAGAGAGTGAGTTACTAACATAGCTGAGCTCAGAATATATGATCAGTGAAGGAGCCAATATAAGGTGAAGAGGTAAAAAATGGGAGGCTTCAAGTAAAAATTTGTCTTCACCATATTTTTGAGCCTGGGAGAAGTTTTAAAAAGGAGGCATAAAAAAGTATGACAAGTAGTATTCAGGATCTGGATGATGCTTAATAGGATAAATATATAGTGGATCAAATCTTCATGGTTCTAAATATTCCTCCAACTGTGCTCAGCCGAAGCAGAAAAGGAGAAAATAAAACTCAGGAGAAGTGGAGGAGTAAGAACCAGTTTGTAGAGCTTTGACGAGTGGTCTAAGCAGCTTAGAATATACTGATGAAATGAGCATGGAAGCTTCACATGTACCTTGTCACATCTCACACATTAAAAGGTAAGAAAGTTGAGGAATTTACCTAAAGAATCTGAGCTCTAATCTTATTCTGTTATGTGTCTAGGTATCTATTATCTCCCAGAGTTTTTATATATATATATATTCTCACTTGAGAATGTAAGAGCATTGGTTTTGAATTCCAAGGTACCTGTATTGGAATTTTTGCTATAGCTAATTAGCTAGTCATGTGATTTCATGAAGTGCAGCCTTAGTTTTCTTATGTGTAAAATAGAGATCATGCTTCACTTGCTATGTGTTTAGTATTAAAAAGGAATATAACATTACTAATAATATCTGGCATATAGGAGATATTTAATCAGCTATTTTGTGCTATTTTTATAGCAATATAAATGGAAAAAGTCTTCAAGTCCTTAATATACTTTTGATAAATCTACCTGACCAAAATGTTGTTAACTAGTTTCGAGAGCTGCTTTTTTCCCCCCACTTTTACATTCAATAAATGATACATTTGAGAGATTTCCTTTGGGTTTCACAGTAAATTGGCAAAGTAATGATTTTACATTTGGTTCTTTTCTTAATGTCTAATGGAAGTAAAATAACTTCCAGATTATTTCAAATGTGCTGAAAACATAAATAGCAATAGTTTGCCAGCTGCAAAATTGATGCTGAAGGTGCTTAAATGGCACACAGAATGTTTAATGCCCATAATCACAAGCCGATTCAGTGCTGCCACTTGGCTGAAAACATGAGTTAATGTCTTAAAGTAAGTAGAACTCGAGTAGCATCTCTCCCTTGGAGTAGTCTACAGTGCAGGAGCTTTAAATAATCACATATTTTATATGATTTGTACCAGTTATAGAGTCCCTTCTTGTGTTTTTCCCCAAAGCCCCACCCCATGTGAATTTAAAGAATCAAATACCTATGAGGCACTTGATGAGCCTCTAGATGGCACTTTTCTATTCTTGAAAATTCTATTGGTGGTTAGTTTTTTCCATGACTGGACTTGTCAGTGACACAAAGAAATCATATTTTCTCCAGTGAATTAACACTTTATAGGCAAAATTCACATATTTCAAATATATGCTATATCTTGATATCATTTAAATAGAGCCTTCCCCTTCCAAACTAAAAATTTAGCATTCATGGGAAAATGATTAAATTTTAATACTTGCCATTTTAGTTCTTCCATGAACTTTCTGATATCTCCCAGATTAACTACAAAAAAAAAACAACACCTTTTATTTAAATATTGCCTTTACTTAGAAAACATCTGTCAGCATCTTTCTATTTACACATCCTCTGTGGTACTCCAGAGTGCCATACTTGTCACCAAGCCTGCTGCATCAGGACTCACAGCTTTGCTTTCATTTAGTTAATGAAATACTTAGATTATGCATATGAGCTGTTCTTGTTAATTTCATTATTGGCATCCAGACTGTGAACTTCATCTCTGCTTCTTCTAATGTGTCATCTTCCAAATGAAACCAAAAATGTCTCTTTCCCCTTAAGATCTTAAAATACTGCAATCCAATGAGAAATAATGAGAAGGAATCCATTATGTAGACCACCCTATAATCAGCTCTTTGTCCCCTCTGTAACCAAACTAACATGAGCTCACTCCTTGTTGAAGCACAGAAACTGCACCAGGTAAGCTGTCATATAAAGAAAACCTAATTTTCAGCAAATAAGATCACAGGGATGGCTTCCAAAGCCATGAATTCCAAGCAAGCAAGTGAGGGTAGATGTTGTTTTTTTTTTTTTTTCCCTTAGGGTTAGGATAAATATTTAGATAGGGAACCCTGGTTATGGGACATAGAGGTGGGCATATGGTGGTGTGCATATACCTTAAGGAAACATGCCTATACACATATTGTATGTTATGTAAATGAGGCTTGTGCTCCTCCTTGGGTGGAGATTTTGGTGTTATGATGAGGTAAAGGCAGTTGTGGGTCATTTTTTTTTTTTAAGATTTTATTTTTTTATTCATGAGAGACAGAGAGAGAGAGAGACAGAGACAGAGAGAGGAGGAGGAGACACAGGCAGAGGGAGAAGCAGGCTCCCTGCAGGGAGCCCAATTCGGGACTCAATCCCAAGACCCTGGGATCATGCCTGAGCTGAAGGCAGATGCTCAACCACTGAGCCATCCAGGGGTTCCGTCCCCCCCCACCTTTTTTTTTTTTTTTTTTTTTGGTTATTCTAGAGGTCACTCCATGGTCTACCTGCACAGGGCAGATGTGAGCCAGGGGTTAAGCTACTACTGGTCTGGGTGGTCTGGGTTGGCTGCAAGTCTTACCAGGGCAGTCCCTGTCACTAGAGAGGCAGTTTTGCTTTCCATTTGCCTGAGTTAAGAGATAAGCTGGAAAGAAGAACTTAAGGAAAGATGTGGGACAGAGGTCAGTGAGTACAAGCAGGTGGGCAGTAAAGGTCAGGTCTTGGGGTTAGCTGGTGACACTTCCATCCTTCCATTTCCCTTCCTCAAATACAGGTATAAAACTTAGGGTGGAGGAAGTTAGTATTGAAGCTGTATAGAAGTTTTTTGTGCAAATTTGCCTGCTTAACAAACTCTCTTCTTACATATACAAACCTTTCAATATGCCCTTCTGCCTTTACTCTGGATCATATTAGTAATCACTGCCTTAGGGCCAGAGCAAGACCCAGAGTCCTTTTCTCTATCATTTATCTTTAGCTTCCGTCTTTTTAGTAGCTCTTGGTCTTAACATTCTTTAGTTTTTCTCATACTAAACAACAACAAAGCAAGCTCCTCCTAAATCCCAATTTCCCTTTTCATTATGGTTTTATTTCTTTTCTTTCTAACAAAGTCATCATTCTCAAAAAATAAGATACACTTAGGGTACCTGGGTGGCTCAGTTGGTTATCACATGACTCTTGATCTCAAGGTCATGAAGTCAAGCCCTGTGTTGGGCTCCACATTGGGCATGGATCCTACTTACAAACAAACAAAAAAATAAGTTGTACTTACTGTCTCAAGTTCTCTACTTTCCAATAATTTTTAACTGGCAAGGAAGGCAGGTAGCAGCACAATGGAAATCTTATTTTAAGACACATTTTCTCTCCCATCTTGCATTTTGACATTTCCTTTGGGAACAAGGTACTTTAATTTTGAAAAATGCTCCCTCATGGATTTTCATGTGAGAATCACTATCTTAATGCAATGCCTCATGGTTAGCACTTATCATTCCCCAGAGTCTTCTCACTAAGATGGCTCCCAGCTGGCAGATTCTATTGCCACTTCCCAGCCTTATCTTAGTTGAGCTCCTTGAAGCCTTTGAACTTGTTGACCATCCTTCTTTGCAATCCTTTCTTGCCTAGACTTCTGGTGCACCACTTTTTTTTTTTTTCCAGGTACTGCTAGTACTGCTGTCCCTCTAGCCACTCTTCTCTCTTTCTACGCTCCTTGAAGGGTCTTATGTGTGTATAAATTGCTCATATATGCAATAATAAGTCTCAAACATGTCTCTCCAGGCCATGTCTCTTTTCTGGGTCCTAGATAAATATATGTTTCTGCTTCATGCAACTGGCCACTTGGAAATACATCCAAGTCCTGCTTAAATTTCAAATTATTTAGCTTAGATATTTTAATTATTACCTGTCTATCCTTCCTACTAGTCTGTGAACTCTTTAAAAGCAGATACTGGTTTATATTTATCCTAATATTCCCAGTACCTTACACTGTGTAAGTAAAGGATCAAATATTAGAAACCAATATATTTTACAGTCATCTTGTCTGTGAATACTGTATATGTTAACTCTGTACAAATGGCCAAATTAACACAAAAGCTTTTTAGAGAATTCTTAATTAACAGAGAAGTAACATGAGAGTGTTTATGTGGACACTGCCAAAGGAACAGTTTAATTGAAGTTCTCTGGACATAGTAATGAGTTATAAACATTGAAAATATTTCCCTGCTCACCTAAAATATGAGAAATTATTTACTCTGTGATAACAATAGATAGTACTAGCCTCTCCCTTTCAGTATCCAGAAGCTCTTAATGGAGAAAGGAAAACTGAATGGAAACAATCACAGTCTATCTAAGATAGGGGTCAGGAAACTGAAGCTGATGCTGGCAGGACAGATGGGGCCTGTGGCTTGTTTTTGTGGGGCTAGCAACCTGAGAATCATGTTTATATTTTTAAAGAGCTGTTTTTTTTTTTTTTTAAAGGAGGAGGAAGAGAGGAGAGGAACAGTATCTTTATGTTGGCCAAATTCAGCAATGTCGAGTTAGAGTTGTGATACATTTATTTCAATCAAAATGATTGACCTAGGATGAATACATACCTGCTTATCAGTTCCATCAAGTAATTAAATTCATAAATTTTCCTTTAGATATCAGATATATCCCAAATATACTAGTCTTTCTGATACTGGACAAAAGTCACAAAGATATATTCATATTGAATAGGAGTGGGGAAAGCATTTCTGTTTTTTAATGTCTGTAGGGATGCAACTTGTTTAAGATAATTGAAAACATTAGAAAGTATCTGATCAAACAAAGAGATTAAAAAATATATAAAATAGGTTTTGGAGTTTTACCAGCCATTCAATAATTAAATTTTTAAAATATTTAACATTCATAGTGTTTAATACAAATTTTTTAAAACTAATGATTTTAACAGATTAGAAATTGGGATTAAGTGAGCCAAGATTCTTCTAATGTCCTAAGGAATGTAGAAGCACACATAGGGCGGCTGAGGCTATGTTACAGCAGATTTCATTCACAACTGGATGAGTTGGGTGAAGCTTAGGGGAGTAGTTTTGGGAAAGACTTACCTTTAGCAGTCTCCTCTGTTTTCTACTATAATTACATTTTTGCTGTTCACCAAGCCCAGATCCACTTTTTCCCTCTGTATACTTACATGCTAGTTATTGAAATACTAATTGAAGGCTGTGATACGAGAAGTCACGGAGACATGCTATGACAGATTCAGTATCTTTGGCTTTTCCCCTTTCTAGGTTTTCCCCCCAATTTATCTCTATTACTCTCATAGCTACATGATCCCCGGACTAGCATTCTGGACTGAAGAGCTGTATTTGATGACAACATACATAATTTGCAGAGGGAGAAGGAAAGGATACTACATTGTTCCTTATCCTCTTTTGCCTGGGGACCATGTAGGTCTATAGGGGACGCACCTGCTTCGTGATTTACCTGGATCAACATTTGAAAATGATTGCATTACAATGACAAGACTAGTTGTATGAACTAAATATTGTTAAAAAGAAAACCACAGGCCTGAGGTGGAATCACTTGCCCCGGGGATAGCAAACCAAGACTTGATTTCAACCTCTCCAGAAGTGGAATTTTAAGCCAATTAATCTGGAATTTTCTGATCACCAATGAGGGAATCTGTCACAGGGCGCTTTTCATTCCCCAAAGGAGGGTGGGGAAATATATCTAATAAGATCCCCAGCACTGCCCCCTAAGAGAAAGTAACCTTTCTTGAAACAGTCCTTTCTTTTCTAATAACTTCTTGTCCTGGCCTCCTTCCTATAAAAAACCCTCCTTTTGTACTACTCAGAACTTCCCTCCACTTGCTAGAGGGGCTGGTGCCTGATTCATGAATGATTCGTGAATGGCTTATTAAAGTCAATTAGATCTTCAAATTTACTCAGTTGAATTTTTGTTTTTTAACAATGTAAAGAACTCACCAAAGACTAGAATCTAGGTTTAGAATTATGACAAAGTCACCAAAAATCGGAGTTTAAAACTGAATTAAAAATAGAGACTTCAGACTGGGAATACTCATGGCAGATATATTACATCCAGAACGATTGTAAATGAAGCTCATTGAGTTTAAATAATGACAAAGTAAAACCTATTTGATTGATGAGGATTTTTACATAGGGAGTTCTCAAAAGCTTAGTTGTGGTTTTATGAGAGGGAAAGCAAAACATATCAACTGAGGGCATTATAAGTTCACTAGAAGTAAGAATGGAAGAATAGGAGTTAAAATATGATGTGTCCGTATAAAATTTTAGAACCATTAGAAGGCACTCATCATTCCTTCTTTGAATACAGGCAGAAATTTGTTGAATAGATATATTTACTTGGATCAGGAATAAGAACTTGGCCATAGTAAAGGATTACAGAGTATATTTGAAATAATAAAACTTCCCTCCACAAACTGCATTGGCAATTGTTCACCCGATAACTCTCTGGAAAAGATGGTTTATGCTTAACAATTGATCACATGCAAAATAATAGTTGAATTGTTGAAATCAAATGTAGTCTGAATGACTGTAAGTTTGGTTTTATTGCCTGGTAAAAGTCTTTAGCACTCTGAGTATAAAATAATTTACAAAACTTTAGCAAATAAGATTCCTTTCCAAGGTTGATGGGAAGGTTACAAAAGTCCTAGAAGGGCTTTGAAAATCACTGATTCAAATAGAAAATTCATGATAGCTGAGACCAAACCAAATTAAATAGGCCCAACTCAACTCAACATTATAAAAGATTTTCCAAAATATTTCTCAAGTGAAATACACAGGCAGCAACTTGTTTGTATACAAAATCACTCAGGTGCCTCTGGAAATCAGCTACTGTGAAGTGCAAAGCTAATTCTCCAATTCATACATATATTATTTGAAAATTACGAATAGGATGGCCACGTGGGGAATAATAATAATAATAAAATACCAGAGTTAGAGAAAATGAGTGAGGTTTTTCAGTTATTTAACCACTTATTATATGTGCATATAGCATATGAATCCCTAAATACTAATACTCACATAAAGTCTTAGTAATTTCCCTTGAGAATATATATATATATATATATATATATATATATATATATATCCCTATAAAATAGATTCGCTTATTCAAAATAATTGAATTTTGTTATCTTTTCTATATGGAAACTGTTTTTGAAAAAAAAAAAAGAATTTGCAGAGATGGTGAGGAATGGTGGTGACGGCTGAGAATAGAGGAAAAGCAATAGAGGAAATATTTATGGCAAGGACCTAATTACATAATCACTACATCAGAGAAAATTAGTACTGGAAAAGTTTTCAGAAATGTCAGCTAGTCTGTCTTCTCTGTCTTTAGGCAAACTAAGTTGGAAAAACCATCCCACACTCCTTTTAAAGGCTAGCAGATAAAAAGATTTTCCAAGCTTATATTCAGGGCTTAACAGACCCCTCTGTCAGCAGATCCTCCTAGATATCTAACTGAAATCCCATAAGCTTTAATTTAAGTCTATTTGTTCCAGTTAGAACACAGAGAAAATAACTTGTTATAAAGACCTGTACTAAGAAACTTTTAGTACAATTCCCAAAAAAGAACAAGGAATATTTTCATACTGGAACTATCACTCCTTTCTCTTAATCCATATGATTTTTTTTTGTTCAATCTTTAACTCTTTTCTACAAAAGCACCTTCATGAAATTCTATCATATTCTTAAAAGACATAATTTTAAAGATTGTCATATAGATTTTTGAGGATAGTAGCATCACTGTAAAGAGAATAAATATGCATATTTCAGCAGAATGTATAAATCAAAATGGACTTCTTGAGTGAATTGTAAACTAATCCATTTAAGAGTCTTTGTGCTGGATGGTTAGCTAGTGTACGCTTTCTCTTTTTAGTCTTTTCTTTCTGAGATATTATTGTTTAGCTTCAGTTCCTAATTGTTTTCTGAAACATTAAGTCTTTAAGAGAAAAAAAAACCAGAATGACTAGCATATTTATCATGCTATTTATGACTGCAATGGACAGATCATTTTAATTCTACTGGTGTCACTTGAATTTCATGTAAAGGAAACTTAGATTCAACCCTAAAGTTTGCAATACTTTGCAGAAATTTAGCACTTAATTGCTTATTCTTTTTTTTCACTTATTTATTTATACATTTATTTTGGTGAAGTGTCAAACAGGTTGATTTATCTTTTATATTTGGAAACTTAGGATCATTGAAACATCACAGATTTTGAGAAAGGAACCAAGAATTATAAACCTCCTTATCTTTTGAGATTCATTAAGTTGATTGCTTATATTTTGATTTAAAAGATTATGCTACAGGGACACCTGGGTGGCTCAGTGGTTGAGCGTCTCTGCATGATCCTGGAGTCCCGGGATCGAGTCCCACATTGGGCTCTCTGCAAGGAGCCAGCTTCTCCCTCTGCCTGTGTCTCTGCCTCTTTTTCTGTGTCTCTCATGAATAAATAAAATCTTAAAAAAATTTATATGTTAAAGAAGACTGGACATAGAATTTCACTATAAGAATTAAAATATTCATTTACATATTTGGTTATTTTCACTTGCCTTTTTTAGGGTTCTTTTTTTTTTTAAGATTTTATTTATATATGCATGAGAGACAGAGAGAGAGAGAGAAGCAGAGACATAGGCAGAGGGAGCCTGCTCTGGGACCCCATCCAGGACCCTGGGATCACGACTTAAGCCAAAGGCAATTGCTCAGCCACTGAGCCACCCAGGTGCCCTTTTTATTTTTATTTTATAAGAGAAAAAAATAGCAACTGAATCATTATACCAGTGTGAGGAAATGTCTTCCACTATGTCTTATGATCTTCAAATTTAGAAAATAATCTATTTTATTCTCAGGATTGTATCCTGGTAGTTGAAATTTTGAAAAGAGCTATAAATAAATAAAAGGAAATTCAGATTTCTATTTTGAAGAAGTTTCTATTTTGAAGGGTTTCTATTTTGAAGAAGAATGGGATGCAGGGAGTTTTAACATATGTTTTCATATACTTGAAAGCATGCTGGATCACTCCTGATAAGCAGCTGTCATTGAATTCTTGATAAGGAAGGGCAAATGCTCATTGACTGCTCTGAAGTTACAAGGGGCAATATCTTTAAAGGCTCATTGGTGTAAGAATGGGAAACAGTGACTCCATGGAAATTTATGCTACTCCAGAAACTTTTTTTTAAAGCATTTTTATGGTGGAAGAAAATTATGCTCATTACAGAACAATTACTAAACTCTTTGTGGTGTCATCATTTGTCTACAGTCCTTAGGCCTGATTGTTGAGACTGACTCAAAAATGCCAGATGCCGTCTTCCCTCCCTTTCATTATCCCTCATCACAATTTGGGTTCTTACCAACATGCACAGTTTACTTTAAGTCCTTTCAAGCCCATTGGGCCCATATACAATTGCGGATATAGTTTGAATACTTTCCCAAAGGGACTACTCTACTTTTCTGTAAGTCGAGGGTGTAGTTAGGTACTTTGGAAAGAGGTAGATTTATATAATTCCACAAATCCCAAAGTCCTGGCTAGTTATAGAACCAAGCCCTACACTAATATCCAGTTTTTCTCTTCTCCCATGCATGTAGTAATTGCATGTGATTTGCTCTATTAACATATAAGTAGAAAATATTGTGAATCACTTCTAGGGTGGACACATATAAGAAGTGGCAGGTGGAACTTCAATTTTCTTCCCTCCTGGGTTGACTTAACTGTAGAACCAGATGATTTTAAAACTTTCAAGAAACATTAATAGGAGGAAGTACTGATGTTGTGTGGCTAAATGCCTGGCACCATTTTAATTCTAGTCTTTATCTGACCTACTAATTACCAGGATGGTTCAGTTATTTTCTGGTAGAGTAAGAGCATGTATTTGAGGTCTGAATTTCCTCTAAGTATTGATTTTAGAATTTTTATTTCTCCACACTTATGGTTTTGGGTTTTTACCTCTGTACTGTCTGTGATAGTAAGTATTTCAACCCATGTATTCACTGTAAACCTTAGGGAGCCTGCTGTTGAGCTCTCTGACTTACATGCAAGGAAATACTTGATTCCGTTTCCTGACAAACTGGATGAGATTTCTCTTATGATGAGCCTTCACACTGCCAATGAACATGCCATATGTTTAGACACATGGTTTTATTTTTATGATCTTTAAAACTTAATTTATTTTATGTAGCCCATGGCTGAGATAATCATTTATAGGTTTCTGAGTACCAAGATCGGTGTCAGGTTTGAAGTGCTCTGCTTTGGGCGGGAATGAAAGTATTGCTTCACTGCAAGGCATGCATTCAGAGAAGCATATATATTATTATTAATAGGCGACTTCTTAGCAAATTCATTTTTTATTAGTACTTGGTGGTGTACAATATTATATAGGATAGATATAAGGGAAATGTTACCCACATATTGATTTAGAGAGACAGCATTATAGATTACATTATAGTTAGCCATCCTATGCATTGTTGCTCCATGCCACTTTTCAAATGCATGCTGTGGATTGGGTTGAATAAAGACAGAGGAAGAAAAGAAAGACTATTTTCCCCTTGTTTAAGGCTGATCATATCTATCTTAGAGTATTATCAGGACAAATGAATAAACTAGAGAAGCCAAGGAAAAAATAATTAAAATGAATTAATATTCAATCTCTATTCATTAATGCTTTCTGGCAAATGATTTATAAAACTCCATTTGGGTGTCTTGAGGATGAAATTTATTTTCTCTCTTACTGTCAGATAGATTAAAGTAATTCTTAGTTCTAAAAGGTCAAAACAAGCATAAAGCCCACTATACTAGCTCATGGTTCCAAAACAATAGACATATGAAGGCACTACTATAGCTAGCCAATATTCTGGAGATGAACCGATGAGCAAGACATGGTCTTCCTTTCAAGACTCCAGTAATTACTTGGGTTAACAAAGAACCCAAAACAAAGAACACCAGAAGGCCAAAATATTTTAGTGATGCTAGTGAAGCATCAGGCAAACACTTTTAAAAGATGAGACCTTAGAACACTGAGTGCTTATTGTACATATCAGAGTGCTTCAAAAGAATTTATCTAGTACAGGGGCACCTGGGTTGCCCAGTCAGTTAAGCGTCTGCCTTCAGTTCAGGTCAGTATCCCAGAGTCCTAGGATTGAGCCATGTGTTGGGCTCCCTACTCAGTGGGGAGCCTGCCTCTCCCTCTCCTTCCTGCTCATGCTATCTCTGTCTCTCTCTCTCTCAAATAAATAAATAAAATCTTAAAAAAAAAAAGAATTTAGCTAGTATAAAATGCTATTGGGCAATATAATTAAATGCTTTAAATCTGGTATTAAAGGAGAACTAGGAGTTGAGAATGTAGAATCCTATGTTTTTAACTACATCATGGAAACTCATTTTTCTTAGTTCTATAGAATAGATAAATGGTTCCTAAATTTTGTAAATGCTATGTAATTTTCAATGGATTCCACTAACAATCCTCATTTTGTGCTCAAAATATTTGCTGAATAAAGTCTCTAGGGAAGATTCTTACCCTTCATCTTACCCTGTCTAAGGCTTCTAAGGGATTTTGCTGATTATCATGAATTATTTTATATGTATTAATTCAACAAGCATGGTCTGAGTGGTCATATAAAGGTATGGATATTTCGCTTCAAAAAGGAAGACCCTCTGTTCCGAGTAAAGTATAGAGCAATCTGTTGGTTGGATATCCCAAATTGTACTGCTTGCTTGGCACTAGTCTGATTGTGAAAATTCAGAATAATATTTACCCAAGGCTCAGGAAGGCTTTAGGGACAGCTTTTACTCTCATTGCATTCTTCATCACCTCATGGAAACATCTATCAGGAAAGTAATCTATGTATTGTTTTCTAAACTCTACCTTTGTGGCCATCAGTTGGTGACAGGAGGGCTGCAGCAAAGGTTACAGGCCCATTTGCTGCCCATGGAAAAGCTGTGATCCATTTGGTAATGCAGTGATTAGAATTGGTAAGAACAGTCTGTTAATCCAGAGTTAAGCTTTCAAAGGGGGTAAAAAGGTATGTTTTGCTCTCCTTTCTTTAAAATGTGTTTCCTAATGAGTTGACACCACTTTTTGAATAGTAGACACATAAGTGTTTATTATAACTTTATCAGCTTGAATTTGATTTGTTCAGAAACAATCTACCCTGCTTCTAAAACAGAGCCAATTACCTTTGATAGACATTTCCCTGCTTTTAACAGGTTTGTAAAAGACAAAGCCATAAAATAAATTACTTCATTTGGTTACTTTGGTGTTCTTTCATACCCAGTCTATCTAGAAGTTGTTTTGCTCACAAGTAGGCATTCTATTGATACACTACAGAGAGTTTGTTTTCCCTGTGGCAGTTTTTGTAATTACTACATTTTTTTTTCAAAATACAATAATTTACTTTATGTTTCATGGAGTGAAGCTTGGCCAGTTGACCTCTAAAATGCCTGTGTACTGGGCTGTATTTAATATACCCATCCGTAGGAAACACTTGACAACATCACTGCAGACAAAGATAGGATGGCCTTCTATTTAGAGAACTGTCTCCATGGGACACCTTGGCTTCCACAAAATGATTTTACCTCACAATTTTGTTTGGTAAAAAAGATATATTTATGCTCAAATGGCAGCATGGATTAGTTACCCTGCAGGCCTCTTTTGCCAAGAATACAATCTCAAGCTCTGTCACTCATTTTTCAAAACATTATTTGATGGTAAAAATATTCAAGGAGGATTGCTTAAATGTCAAACATTTTTATATATATTATAGATTATATTCCTAGAAGATGTTAAAACAGCAGAAAGCAGGATATCTAGTTTATTAGCATCTGTTGGAGTAGGTCAGTGACAAGACCACTGGTTTACCTGTGAGCTGGAGCTGACAATCAGAGGTTCCTTATCCCACCTGTCCCTGGAATGAATGTCTGCCCCCCATTCCTCCACTAGGAGCTGTTTCAGGTTCACAGTCTTGAGAGCGAAGTGGTGTTGAGACCATCTGGACCAAATATGTGACTGAACCCAGTTAAGTCCTCTGTATAAATTTAGGATTCTGGGAGAGATCCATCAGTCTAGTTACCACCCAAAACAAGCCTGATATGTAAGTTCCTTTGCTTATTAAACCTGCCACCTACCAATTTGAAGCAGCTCACTCCTTTTTCAATCTCTCCTTGCCCTCCATGGATGGAGGCCAGTTTCAGGTTTTAGCTGGAAAGTTCCCGATTTTTTGAACCAACAGCAATCCTTTGTAAAACTGCTTCTCCCGAGTTGTTGTTCTGAATTGGGCACTGGTATGATGCCATTGGCCTATACTGAGGATTGAAGTCATCATTATGCTTACTTTATCACTGTGGTGAAAAGTACTATTTCTCTCATCCATACGATGGTTTTTTTTTTTTTTTCAGGAGCCCTGGAAGAAATTAATGTCTGATTTTATCACCAAGGTGAATTATTCTTTTGGGCACTTGCTTTGTTTTCTCTATCTTATATTGTGAATTGTATAACTGATAATTACATCTTCCCAAAAAGGATTGAATTTTTCTTTTTCTCACAAAATACCTTTGTTGTTATTTATTTTAACCAAAATGCAGTGATGAGTCCTGGAGTTTTTCAGTGGGAATCACCTTGATGATAGTAGCTAGTATGTATTCATTCCTTCCTAGATTGCTGCAATGTTCTAAGCAGGTTAATGTATTGTCTTTACTATTATTATCACTAACTTATAGGTCAGGAAATCAGGATGCTAAGAGATGTGAAGAGCCTAAGACACTTGCCCAAAGATGCAAAGCTAGTAAGTATAAAAGTTCCTTCAAGTCCAGACAGTCTTAGATCTTAGCTACTACACTATGCTGCCCCTCAATTTAAATGGAAATATTATTTGACATTTTATCTGATCTTACCCTATCTTATTTTACCTATAAAATTCAGAACTATGCACTTAGGCATCAATCATTAAATATCATTCTACAGTTTGAAGCATGTAGTAGGCACTTGGTAGATGTTAATGTACTTACCTGGAGAATGTTCAGACACAAATGGAGAAGGTATATGGACACCCTATATCCCAAGAGTTGATGAAGGTACTGTTCTGTTACTATAACCTCTGTAGATCTGAAACGAAGCATTATATCATAACCATAGGTCAAATTGAGCCATAAGATAGGCTGGCTGATTTAGGAAATTGGAAATAAGAAGAAAACAACAGCTATCCAAAGAAGTCTTCAAAAAGGGTGTTCCTTGGGGTACCTGGGTGGCTTAGTCATTAAACATCCCACTCTTGATTTCAGCTCAAGTTAAGATCTGAGTCCTGAGGTGGGGCTCCATGCTCAGTGTGAAGTCTGCTTCTCTTCCTCTCCCTCTGCCCATGCCCTCTTTCATGCTCTCTCTCTCTCTCTCTCTCTCTCTCATTCTCTCTCTCGCATTCTCTCTCTCTCTCAAACAAATAAATGCATCTTTAAAAAAAGAGGGTGTCTCTTGATTGATATGCGTTACTTGTGAAAAGATTTCTTCTATATTTAAGAAAAATACACCGTCCTCTACCCAGGATAAGTGCTCAAAGTATTTAATTAAGGAAAAGAGGACAAGAAGTGAAGAAAGGAGTTTTTAGCTACAATGATAACATATCTCCTGTATCATAACCCTTTATTCTTTCAGATAGCTTAGTCTTAAATGTACTCATTTTATTTTTTGAAAAATAAACATGCAAAAAATTTTTGGACAGTTGTTCACATTATACAGCTCTAGTAGCCTTCATAGATGTTGTGGTGGGTTTAGTTTTATAGGAACAAATACTAGAAGATTATTGTTTTATTTCCCCCACTCATTTAAAAAAAAGGTTGAGCTTGAGACTGTTAAAATATCTGCAGAAATTTGAAATGTAAACTTCTACAAGTTTTAAGCTTGAGCTCATATGAAAACCAAAAGCTAATTAGTAACAGGAGGCTAGCAGCTGATTAGTGCTCAACCAAAATGCATCAGAAGTAGAGTACTCCCACATCAGTGCTTTTTAGAGTAAGCATTTGACTAATTTAAATATGTTTAAAGCTGAGAGCTGGCCGAGATCATATGCAATCCAGGTTGCATACAATTCAGGGTATTTCTTTGAGAAGTTTTTCCCAGACAATATGGAGCAATCAGAGTGGGAAGGAGTTTTGGTCCCTGTGATCCTTTCCTAAAAGGTAATAGCAGGAAGACAAATAAAACTCCTTACTCTTCCACGGAGTTCAATTCTATGAATCTCTGAACCCAGAAACTCAATGATAGGCTTTTATTTCAATTCACTCATCATGTAAAAGGAGAAAACACTGCATCTCTGAGAATATATTAATATATTATTAATTTTATTCACCCAATATTTTCTGAATGCTCTATCTGCACTAGGTACTATTCTAAGATGAGATCTTGTCTCCAAGATCTTGAGATGCATCAGTGAACAGAACAGATAAAACATCCTGCCCTTGTGGCACTCACCATGTAAGCTAAGCTAATTAACACCATGATAATACGGCTACATTTGGACTGAAGAGTATTATGAAGAGTGTTTTTTCTAAGCTGAGTAATCGCATAAAGAAAATGAACAAAATTATTTCTAACTTTGTAAGAATAAAACAATGTGAACTAGATGATCTTTAAGTTTCTTTTTCCCAATAATAGCAGGGTATAATAATTCAATTTCCATACTGTAATCTTCAAGTTTACAGAATTTTTTGTAATTTTCTGTATGTCATCTTCTCTCTGGCTCTGTCCTTTCCCCTCTTCCTGGCACTCAATTAATATCTCTTCTAATCTTGCCTCTCCTTTATCCTGTTAATGGTATCATTTTTCAGTAATGATCTCACATATTGGTTCCTCCAGGAAAACTTCAGTCCTCAGTATTTCTTGTCACATCATAGTTACTTGTCACATTCCTCATAGGCCTAGGGACCAAATTTAAGTTTGTATTGTCAAGGCGAAATGCAATACCTGGCACATGGTAAATACTCGGATGTGGTTTCAAGTTGGACTTTGATTGACTGATAGAATGATTGACATCTAATATTAGATCCTGCCATAATTTGAATTCTGCCGATAGTTTTGGCCTTATCTTTTTAGTTGTTCCATGTATAATCAATTGATTTAGCCCAACCAAATTATTCTATTCATAATTCCCTGAACGTGGCTTTTATACCTTTCACCGTTTGTCACTAAAGCATATCCAGCAATATTCTACCCATGTGTCAAACCACAAATCCAATTCCACTGATTCCATGAAGTGACACTTTGAATTTAGGTAGCACTTAGTGATAGTGTGACTTGTCGACAATTAAAATAAATGACAAAAAATAAAAATAAGACTTGGTTATCAATGTGTGTCCTCATGGGAAGGCCATCAGACTGTAAAGGCCTTTGCTTGCAAACATTTTGGTTATGTGGTTTATTTTACATGAAAAACACTATACAAAGGAATTATTAAAATCCTTGATGGTTGTTGAGACTTTAGGCAATACTTATTATTGAAAATAGAAAAAGAGAACTCAGAGATATATGCTCATTTCTTTTTTTTCTCACTCATGCTCTACTTTATTGTGAAAGGTGATAGGGTCTACATAGTTTTAGAAGATTCTTAAAATATTGATGAAAGAATGTTTTAAAATAAGATGATAAAAGATTAAAAAGGTTTTAAGCTTATTTGTATAAAATTAGTGAAGCTGTCTCAAATTTAAATTGACCATACAGAAAACTTTGCTAGATTGCAATTTTAGGAATGAGTGACAGTGATAATAGATTTTTAATCTAATTGAAGGACTTCTCCCTAGTTGTGGGTAGACAGAACTTGAACGATTTTGCAATATGAGTTTAAGTATT
This sequence comes from Vulpes lagopus, assembly GCF_018345385.1. Taxonomy (NCBI): domain Eukaryota; kingdom Metazoa; phylum Chordata; class Mammalia; order Carnivora; family Canidae; genus Vulpes; species Vulpes lagopus. Next base: position 95,650,470 of record NC_054824.1, on the reverse strand, counting down.
TAAATATTATCCTAACACTAATACCAGTGATTTGAGTTGAGCTAATTTTGATACTTGAAAGCAAACAGTATCTGGTATTAGCTCTATTGAACACTGAGAATAATTGATTTGACTCTAAATCGGATATTATACGGTTATCACTGCCAGGATAACACAGATGACCATCCTGCATATTTGCACAAGTCAAGTGATCCCAGGCATGTAGTTTGCAAGGAAGTTAGTAATGCAACTAAAATTAATCTAGGTGGGGTGCCTGAGTGGCTCAGTTAAGTATCATCTCTTGATTTCAGCTCAGGTCTTGATCGTAGGGTCCTAAGTTCAGGCCCAACATTGGGCTCCATACTGGGCAAGGAGACTACTTTAAAAAAAATTAACTCAGGTAAAAATAAAAATTATTCAGTTCACTAAATTGAAGAAAGAGCTAAGGAACCAAGCTTCAGAATGTAGGTCCCATACATCTCCAAGGACTTCAGGGACTAATAACTGTATCGTCTCTTCTCTTTCTTTCCATGGTGACTTCAATATTTCTAGCTACTAAACTTCACAAAATAGAACTGTGCTGGCTGGCAGTTTTTGAGCTCAGTCCTTATAGCTTTATAACCAAAGTGATCCCTAAAGGATTATTTTCCAACCACAGACACACAGAAACAAAATCCATAAATATCAAAATAAAACAGATCCTCAGAGAATGACTCTGGAGCAGCTTAGAAAAGTGTTCATCTACTGGACTAATACTATTCTATGGGACTAAGCCTACTATTTATAGGTTTGAGGACAATGTAATTATGATATGGTCTGAATGTGTCATATAGGACCTCCATGGCTAGATCACAGATCAATTTAGTAGTTGGAAGCCATTACTGGAATCACATTGTTCAAAGGAGCCATTTATCAAAGGAATAAGTTTATATTTAAAAAAATGGAGTTGGTACTGAGAAGAAAAAGAAGTTATGTCCTATTATAAGTGAAGGTACTATGGCCTTTTGATCCTGGGTGTCCTCTTTCCATAGGTCCTCAGTTGGTGTTTGTGGGCAACTGGAGGAGAGTAGAGGAGAGATGACTTGGGAGAAAGAGCTACAAGAGTCAAGAGTCAGTTGGACATCAGCAAAATAAATTCAGAGTCAGTCTTCATTCACATCATAGGGATGTGAAAATGAGTCAGAAATCTGCTTACGTGTACTGATCGGACATGGGTTTTCATATTGGTGTTTTAGGCTATGAATTGTTGGAATAAGGGTGTTATAAACTAAGGAGCTTCCAATTTTGTCCATGATGTGTTTCATATTTAGGTGATTGGCATTTGGATCCCACTACCTGGTGGACGGACTGTGATGACAAATATTTTTCCTGATTAGGATCAGCTCTGGTAGATCCTCTTAGCAATTCCATCTATAGGAGGCTGAGTAAATATAAGAGCCAACAGATGCATTCTTATCTTTCTCCCTGAAATCTAGTTTAGCCACCTAAATTTAAGAGAGATCCAGTTAAACAATAAAGAAAGTTGTGGCTATTAAAATGATAGTGGTCCTTGGCTACTCACATGTGACAAAGATTTGGGAGAAGGACTTGCATTTAATATGGAACAAAGGACAGAAAAAAAGCAATGACTGGAAGAAGGAAAAATAATGGGGACTTGAGGATAATAGTCATTAGTCGAAGATATATTTAAAAAATACCTTTTTGTGTGTGGAGAAAAGTGTAGATGAAAGAGTAGTAGATTAATTCTTTGAAAAGTGTCTTTATTCTAAAATCATCTCACATCTACAAATATTCAGGGAGAGCTTACAATGATATTTAAGCTCCTTAACCTTGTTTTCTTATCCTGACTGTAGACTTCGATATTCATAGATTCCCAGATTATTGGGGGATAGCCCAATAAAGAGTAGAAAAACTATTCAGGTAGTTTCTGGGCCACATTTTTAGTCTTGATTTTTAAAAGAGTTATTTTTTCTATTTCCTATAGAGCCAGTAAGAAAGGACCTCAAAACAGAAAAAAAAAAATATTAGCTGTTTTCCAGCTTTCACTTAAGGTTGATGTATCTCTCATGTATATTCTTACAAAGTTAATGAAATACATATTTGCAGGACACCACATTAATAAGAAAGAGTGATTGGAAAAAGTGTCACCTGTATTTTGTTAATTTGCTGCAGGCTTACTCTTCCTGCAGCTGGCACATATTTCTAATCTTTTTATTTGGCAGGACAGAAGTATCTGTGATGGGGAAACCAGTAGCAGTTCTTTCTCTCTGTAAAGGAAGGGATGCTGAAAATCTGAGTAATTACAGCTCCATTTCAATTTTACTCACAGCAGTTAAATTATTTAAATGTCTCTTCTGTAGTCAAAATGAATATATTTTAGTTTACAAATATTTTATTTCCATTAGAGCAATTTTGCTCCTATTATCTTAGCTTTCCAATTCTGTGTTATTAAAACTGAGAAATAACCCTCACAAAGTGAATTCAAATGAGAATTCTGGGGTCGAATTGTAGACATTGATTTTCTGAGGTTCTTTGACTTGGGGGACTACACTATATGTCAGTAGCTAAGCTATATTTTCTTATATATAATGTTGAATTTTAGTCAAGCAAGAAACACTGTATTTCAGGCCAAAAAGAAAATCTGTTAAGTGCATTATAGAGTTTCTGCAACAGGAGATTTAATACTACCCAGTATTATGTTAGAATTTAGGGCATGACAATTTTATTGATTATATCATGAGCTTGATGTCTTGGGGCTGCTGATATTGGAAAGAAACAATTAAGAAGTTTTCCCATTTTTATCCTATTATTTTGTGAACTCAGCTACATTTAATTTTTTTAATTTTTGAAAATCAGATTTTAATAACTTAAATTAGAGAGCTTTTACACAGAGGGTATGAGAGTAAACTTTTATGGATTTTGGTTAGGTTCTTAAGTTTTCAGTTCTCATTCTTTTGGTCATGATAAGACAGTTCATTTGTCTCTGGTTCAGAGGAGGAGGCTTTTTTATAATGCTTACCATCTTCAGAATGAGATGATGAAGTAACTAGAAATTTTGCTTTATGTGCACATTGTATAATTTAATTGCTTCATAAACCTAACCTGAAAAGGATCAACTACACAAAGACAGTTCCATTTCTTCATTGTTTGGCATTTTATATTATTAATATTTCTTATTTGATGGGATATTTGTGCTTCTAATTCTAATATAATTATACTATTATCAACATTTTGTGCTATTATCTCTAGGATTAAATCTTGACAAAAGTTAAATATTTTATGGCTTACTGATTAAAAAGTAGGATCTGTGGTTACCTCTTTAAGATTAGGAATGCATGTGACTTAAATTATTCACATTAAGCCTCAAATCTTCATTCATAAGACAGAAACAGCACTAGATACCTCAAAGCTCCACTGTGTTAGCTAAACGTGAAAAATGTGAATAAAACAGTTAACACAAGTCCAGGAACCCAACACTCATTTCCTACTTCCCCTTATGTAAGTTAATAATAAAGAAAACGATCACTTAGCTAGTTTCTTTTTTTCATTCTACTGAGCTTCAAAATTAGAATCAAATTTGTGTAATTTCAATGTTGACACTTACATGTGTGGGAAACCTAGTCTTATTGGGTTTAATTTGATTTGCTTCTGAATCTACATTCAACCTCAATCACCTATGTCCACTTTCTTCATTTTGCAATTGATTATAGAAGATTAATATGATATCTATGATCTAACTTATGCATTATAAGGACTAACTGCAGTACAGTTTAAGTTCATAGGGCCCCTTCCAGCCCAGTGACTTTCTACTTCTCTGCCATTCATAGATCCAGAGCAGGTAAATTTGGCTTCTGGGATTCAGACTCCCTTGGAAGACTGCATATCTAGTCCTCCCTGAGATTTACCTACTTGCTACTCTTAAAGAAAATTTTCGCTCTTTTCCTCTCTTTCTTCAAAACCCAGCATCCACTCTTGAATAAGAGTAGGCTTTAACCAAAGATATAAAGCAATTCTATTAGAAGTCTTCTGCTTTCAGCCCTTCCAAACATTATGAAGCAAGTAAATAAGGTACCACACGTTGAAATTTGAGAGACTGTGGAATGTAGGTGAAACACACACACACACACTTATATCAATAAACTGCCTTTCAAAAATTGGGAAGAAATAAGTACTATAAATAAACTCCTCTGACTTAATGGGCATTTCAATAAAAACCTGGAATAATACCGAGAAAGCCAATCCAGATAGACTCACTTTCTAGTGGCAATTACCTCTGTATTCCCAATTTAGCTTCCTATTTATCTACAGAGTTATGTCTGTTGGAATTTCACAGGAACTTCGGAATCTTTTGGGGGTGGCCATTAAATAGTTTTTGTAATCCAATGTTTTGTACTTGATAGATGCTGAATACATTAAACTGTTTTGAGATAATTTGATGATGAAATAGAAAGTCCATTTTTAAACTATTTAGTTTTCATATAAAGGACAAGATACAACAAGTTCACCTAATCAATGTATAACTTTCAATGGATTGGTTGATGTTTAATGTAGTCAAAAAAGAGAGTAATAAACCAATAGTCATGATTCTTGACTTCCAGGTAAGCCTCTGTCACCAAATGGATGACCATAAAAAAATTATTGCATCCTCTGTGTTTTCAAAATAATAAAGCAGTGACAATCTCCTACATTCCTACTTACCTTGTACAGTTGCTGTGAAGATCAAATGAGAAAATGTGAATGTTGTGGCTTAAAATACAAAGTTACAGAATAATGTTAAAAAATATTCACCTACTTAAGTATGTTAAAAAAGAGGCAAAGGACATATGTCTATTATATTAACATACTAGTACTTTCAGATGATTTAGAAGGACAAAGAAAATTATTTAGTTTCATAATTTAGTTATTAGATTATTAACAAAACTAACAAATAAACTTTTCTATTGACTAATTTTGAAAATGTCCCTTGCTAGGAATATTATTTGTCCCAGGGTTCAAAATCTACAGTGTGGGCTGGCAAGCGGGATTGATGGATTTTACTCAATTCTGGAGTAAGGGGTAATATCAATCTGAAGTAGGAACTGATACTGAAAGATAATAGGTGGTAGAGTTATTAGATTGTGTCATATGGCATTGTCTAGACTAATGGATTGTTGTTCCAGATTACCACAATGAATATCGCTATTAGGAAATTATAGATCACATCTGCAAATTGTCTCTATTATCTGAGATAACATTGAGAAAGATAAGATTGTATCTATCATAACATATCTTAATGCCATGTAATTTTATGTGTCAAGTTGGAGAGTGTTTCTGGATGAAATAAATATTTAATTTGGTGAATGTTGGGTACACAAATTGCTCTCCACAATGTAGACTGGTTGTATCTAATCATTTGAAGGACCGAGTAGAACAAAAAGACCATTCTCTTAGAGCAAGAGGGCATTCTCCAGCCGACCACCTTCAGACTTCATTTTAACCACTGGCTCTCCGAAGTCTCCAGCTTGCCAGCCCACATGGTAAATTTTAAACTTATCAGTCTATAATCATGTAAGTTAATTTCTTATAATAAATCTCTTTCCATATATTTACACACCCACACATTCTCTTAGTTTTTGTTTCTCTGGAGAACCCTGACTAATAAATATAGCATGCGTCAACTTTAGAGATGTAATAATGAGAAATATTCTGTTAATCAATACTATGGAAGAAAATGTTGTACTTTACTCATTTTAAATGTTGATGCTTCTTGGTCAGAAGGACTTTAAGACGTACCAAGTTGAAAAGAGAAAGATGTTTATGACATTTAATATGTATATGAAAAGTACAAGCAATGTGGGCAGAATAGACAAAAGAAATTCCAAGTGGATATAAATGAAAAAGTGCATTACTTAATAGCCATTTTCTTAGAATGTCAATAGTGATATAACGGGTTGCCATCTAAATTAATCTGATAATTTAGTATGACAAATTTCTAGAGATTACTGTATCAAATTCTAAATAATTCAATAACACAGAGATTTTAAACCACCTAGTTATAATTTGAATGTCCTTTGGAGAGCTAGAGATAAGGTAGCTTTATGCTTGTTCAACATGGCATCATTATCATCTTACCAAAGCAAAAAATGGAACAGATGACCTCCCAAACCTCTCACATCAAGATACTTTTATTACAATCAGGCAAGCTTTGCACATAGAGCCTACAAGATATTAAAATTTAGAATATTAAATAATAAGATCACATACAACAGCGTTTCAATACCATTAGCTTCCAATAAATCAAATTTGCAGGAATTAAAGTATAAAGTTATTATGTTTCAGGGAGAGAGGAAATATTAAAATTCATGAGTATTTCAAAGGACACCGTAACTAAAGCAGAGCAGATTATAGTTCTGTCCATGAAGGACTAGAAACTTTCAATAGGTCTTTACAATGAAATTACCAGAAATCAACAGGGAAATATATATTGTCATTGACCAAAAACATGTAGGATTAACTTGAATGATGGTTAGAGAAGATAAAAAAGTTAGAGAGGTAATTTAAAAATAGCTGATATCCTTTATAGATACTAGGAAAGAGAAAATACCAGCAAAGAGGTTAAAGAGATTATGAAGATCATTTAAAATAGGTTAAGGAGAACAAGATATGAAAAAGATGAAATAGATCCTTTTAGAGGAAATTAATTATAGAAGCCACAGAAATTGATAAACAATAATTAGGCTTGGAAGCAGCTTTAATTAATAGTAAAGAGAATATTGAAATTTTATAAACTGTTAAAAATCTTTACAAATGATAAAATTGAGAAGAATATTAATTCAGAGAAAATAAATTTAAATGAAAAACTTGAAAAGAGTGATACAGACTATTATTTAAATGCTCTCCACTGTAAAAAATGTATCTCATTACAAATGTTTTTCCTTCTTAATATTGATAACAAAATATAGGGATATTAAAATAGTATTATTTATTATATTCAGGGACATCAGAAATACTTTTATCACAAACATTTTTTGCTATTAACATCATAGAAGTATTAAGCCATTGTGTCCAAGATGGCTCAGTCAATCGAATTGCCAAAATAATTTATCTTTTCATCTTAATTAAGCTTTCTTGCCCACACACCTTACCTAGAAGTGTAGCTAGTGCTTAGATATAGGCTAGGAGATGCTCATAAAGGAATCTTCTGGGATGGTTTAATTTATTGAGTTCTTTTCCTTTGGAATATAGGAACAGTGGTAGTTAAAAAATATATTTAACCTTTTTCTCTTACATTATAATTCCCTTTAATTAGCCCAAAATTTCATTAAAAAAAAGTGAACTTCCTTCTAGCCTTTTGATGTCTGCTTTTCATTTATCGTCTGCAATTAACTATTAAGAGGAAGGACTCTGTATTCAGAAGTTTAGAGTGGTGATAAATTAATACAAAATGCCTCAGTGCTGGGCTCAACAGTGAGGATACACAGTGCTTCAGAATGCTTTCAAGTCAACCAGCAGGAGGCATATGAGACAATGCTCTTTCTTTGTAATGGATGCTAGGGGAAGGTCATCCTTGCAAAGGGGTTAACCTTGATGTGTCTATTGCATGTATCTGTAATACGTGTCTTTAATCATTGTCTCATTTTTAAACACGTAGGTTTCTTTAACTTTTCAATGCTGAAAAACGCAGGAACAAGAATTTTGTCAGCAGATTTTAGTTTGTTTACGAGCTTTGTCATTTAATCTCTTTGAGTTTTCTTCTATCCAAAAGAGAAGTGTAATACCTATGTCAGATGGTTGATTTTTCAAAATCTATCATTTTTTTAATTGAAGTGTAGTTGACAATGTTACATTAGTTTCAGGTGTACAACATCGTGATTCGTCAACTCTATACGTTATACTTATTCACTACAAGCATAGTTATCATTTGTCACCGTACAACACTATTAAAATCTCTTATGTTGTATCATCTTGTAACTTATTCAGTCCCTAACTAGAAGCCTGTACCTCCTACTCCCCTTTACCCATTTGCCCACGACTCCCCCTCGTGGCAGCCATCAATTTGTTCTCTGTATTTACGGGTCTGTTTCTGCTTTTTATTTGTTTGTTCATTTGTTTTGTTTTTAGATACCACATAAAAGTGAAATCATATGGCATTTCTCTTTGTCTAACTTATTTCACTTAGCATTATACCTCCTAAGTCCATTCATGTCATAAATTGCAAGATCTCATCCTTTTTTTATGGCCAAGTTATATTCCTTTGTGTGTATATGACGTACGTGTGTTGTTTGTGTGTGTGTGTACCACATCTTTATCCATTCATCTCTAAATGGACAGTTAGGTTGCTTCTATATCTTGGCTATTATAAACAAGGCTGCAATAAATATAAGGGTGCATGTATCCTCAAATTGGTGTTCTCATTTTATTTGGGTAAATAGTAGTGGAACTACTGGGTCATATGGTTTCTCTATTTTTAATTTTTTGAGAAATATCCACACTGTTTTCCACAGTTATTCAATTTATATTCCCACCAACAGTGCACAAGGGTTCCTTTCTCTCCATATCATCATCAATACTTATTTCTTGTTTTTGTTTTTGTTTTTTTTTAATTCTAGCCACTCAGACAGGCATGAGGTGTTATCTCATTTTGGTTTTGATGTGCATTTCCCTAATGATATATGGCATTGAGCGTATTTTCATGTGTCTGTTGGCCATCTGTACATCTTTTGAAAAAATGTCTATTATGTTCTCTTCCCATTTTTTTTTTATCAGATTGGTTTTTTGGTGTTGTATGTGTTCTTTATATTCAAATTGTTGATTTAAGCATCACATTTCATGTGAGTGTCTAGCCTAGTTGCTGATACATAGTAGATAATAAATGAAATGTGACTCTTCCTATGCTACTTCACCCTTATAAAATGACTTAGGAACTTGCAAATAAACTTGGTTTGAATAAGGTCTAATCATTACAAAAGTCATTAGGTTTGTTACCTTTTTGTATAATACTGTCCTTAAATTAGTATAACCTAAGATTGAGCTAGATTTTTTCCCCTCATGTTGTTTTCTCATATTGATGACCTGTATTGAACTTCCATGTCTCTTAAACCCCATAGGTCTAACTTTTGTGAATGACTCAAGCCAAGTCTTGCCAATAAATTGTTCAATAAATTCCTTTTTAACAGAATATCTTTTGCCACTTCCCTTACCAATAATTTCTTTCGACAATCCTTTTTCTCCTGCTCCTTTCCAGAAGTCTGTGTACTACATGAAGTTCTCCTGGGATCACATTCAGGGAAAAGAGAAAAATCTCTGGTTATCTAATGGGGTTGAAAAGTCAATCAATAAGCAACATGGATTTAGTAAGAACAAATAAACCAAGCACCAAGGCATCAGTGTTTGTTGCTAAACTGTGGCATTCTGAAAGATATTTCTTTGATACTAGCTGTCAGTAGGCTTCTTAAAAAAAAAAAAAAAAGAAAGAAAGAAAGACAGCATAAGACCAAATTGCATTTAATGGTGGATGTTTTAAGTCACAGGACTTAACTAAATAAATAATTGAGGTGAGGATTATTTATTACTGATTTACAAGAGAATACAATGTTTGATTATGGGTAACACTTTTGGAGAAGTGGCTAGATGTCTTTGTGCACAGCACAAGAGAGACATAAGGATTATTGGAGGTTAAAAAAGCATCACTATAAAGAGAGAGGAAATGAACCAAGGGCATTCAGACTAAAGAAAGGAAGACAAAAAACAAATCCACTATAAAAGATATTGAGGGGAAAATATCAGATACTCTTTTATGATTCCAAAATAAAATATAAACATATGAACTATGAAATTTGCTTTTGAAAAAAAAATTGAAATTAAGCATTAGGATTAATTTGAGCATTTAGTCAAGCAGGAATGCAATGATATTTCTCTCAGGAGTTGTAGAAATGCCCCGTCTTTGCAAGTGAAATAATCATTTAAAGAGTTTGCTTTGTGGATGTCAGCGTGCTAATAGGCTCCCTGGCTCCATAGTCACTTCTGTTAATTCTCTTGGTCTCTGGCTTCCTAAAGTTACAGTCATTGGAATTGATTTCTATGAAAAAAAATTAAAGACCTCAAAATTCTTATTATGCCAGTATATTTTATAAGGATGCTATATTTATTTACTGAAGTGTTCAGATTTTTACCTTGGAAAACTCTGGTATAGGTCAATTATGGTTTTGATTTGGAGTCTTCTTCAGACTGGATCCCTATCCTTAGGAGTGTTATCTAGCTCCAAGGATCCCTGGAAAGCTGAAAGGAAGGGAAGGCACTTTTGCAGCATTCTCTGAAAGCACACCTCCAGGAAAGCGTAGCAGAATTGGAAAACCAAGAAAGCTGACAGCAAACTCATGTACTGAGTGTAGAGGGCACCTTGAAGATGGATGCCCAGGTCTAGCAGCAGGGCAGAAAAGTAGTGGCGGGGTGAATTGAAATCTGTGTTGTCCAAGGTAGTTGTGCATTTATCAGCCAAGAGTAAAATCTGACCATTCCTAGAAGTACTAGTTCTTGTTGTGGAAGTGGTGTGCCATCTTAAAGCAACCGCACATCCCTGGGTAGCTTATACATGTCTTCCATTGTCTAATCATGTGCCTCGGTTTCAGTAGCCTAGTTCTATACAATGGAATCATGTTCTACTCTTTCCCAAATGCTTAGAGGGTGATTCATCCACGATCTCCTCCTGGGAAAGTGGCACCCCTTTAAAGATCTCTATTTCACTCATGGCGGTTTCTTAGAGTATAACCCTACTGTGCTCTGGAAAAGGCCCTCCATTCACTCTGACCTGGTCTTAGATCTTTTTTTTTTTTTTTAATCTCATCCTCACCTGGCTGATTCGAAAGCTGCTGCCCCATGTGAATGAACTCTTAGCTAAGCAAATCCATGCCACTGACAGCTATTGGGATGTAATGCTTTCAACAACTTATGACCTATAACTTGCATCCATCCTCACTTGTTCCTTCCAGTTTGATATCTGGGTCATTTGACTTCCCCAATCCTGCCTCTTCATCTCAGACGTTGCATGTTCTTGAGGAAAGAAGCTTCAGTCCTTTTCTTTCTCCAGAGCACTGGTTGGGTTAGGATAGGACTTTTAAGAAGACTGTGGAGACTCTGCAGTAGTGGACAATGCACAGGATAGCTTAAATTTTGTCCCCCACGTAATTACTAACTTGTTCAAACCTTTTGCCAAGACATCTGCTCAGCTCCTGCAAGGTTTCTCGGTGCCACTGGGGAGTCAATTCAACCCCTACAATGGCAATCTCCTGAGATTTGTACATCTCAGTTTTCACATACACTTTCCTTTTGTGCCACTGAGAAATGCAGAAGCTCTTTCCTTCTAGTCTCTTTCCTTTCCTGTCACAGGAGTCTGACATATTCTTCTTGGCAAACTTCCCCAACTTTCTCATGCTTATCACCGCCTTTCGTCATGAATGTGTGGCATGAGTTATATTCACCAGACAAGGCAGCCCTCCTATTCTATAGTATATTTATCAAAACCGCGTCTTTGAATCTCACGTTTGCCATTCATCATGTCTTAGTCTAGTTTGAAGCTGTGCCAAGTTCATATGTGGTTTTTTGCTACATGAGATGAAAGCAAGGTCGGGACTCTCTATCCTTCTCTCGGCAAAGTCTGATCTTGAATGTTAAAATTTTTTGTCAGAAAGTTACACGTGTGACAAGTAGAGGTGACTTACAAGATCTAGATTTTTTTTTTTTTTTGAGAGGGAAAACAAAATAAATTGATGATGAAATAAAGAATTTCTCCAACTTTCTACACCATTAAGGAAACTTACTTAACTTAATAGACCAAAGATCAGATCCCTCTAACTCAAGTTTTCCTCAAGAACCATAGAGAAGTTTGTTCTGTATATATAGATATAAATTGAAGGCTTTGATTAAGTGGCACCCAAGCAGATCAAAGAGCAGTCTTTCTTAAGAAATTCTATTTCTATCCTAGAATGTAAAGTGAGGTTTGCAACTCTCAAAATGACAGATTTCCAACCTCAAAATTGAGATATTCTCCATCTTATTAGGATTTTAAAGGATTAGGCATTGAGCACTAATAAGCCCAAGAAAGAGTGAGCTCTTCCTTAAAAGGAAGTAGCAACTTGATAAAGGTCCTTCTTTGGGTTTAGTTTTCTTACTGAACATAAAAATTGTGCAGCTATTCTGCTTATTTACAGTCTTCACATGGGACGTGGTCTCAGTGGTACAGTTTTAATTATTGTAGAAAATGTAGAACTCACATATTTATGATGTTTTCCTGTTGGGACATGGAAAGAGAGTTATATAGGGAAATCTGTTATTTTTTTCTCCTATAAGTAGCTATGCTATAAACATTTACATTTATATACATAGTATATATATTTTGCTATATACATTTACAAAATAGGGTTGTTATTTATTTTTATAGTTACACTTTTGGAGTCCATTAGGTCTACTCTGGAAAGTAGGTAGATTTTTTTGGTGCTGACTATAATCATGACATCATTAGAGGTTACTTTCTCCTTTGAGATGCATTTAAAATTGATTTGCATCCCCTATTTTATGTCCAATAAGAAAGCTACTGCTTTTCCCAACATTTTTGTGAACTCCCTGGAGTGTACATTCTCACAGTCACTTCTAATTCCAATTTCTGGTTCACTCTGAATTTAATCTACTTATTTGTCATATCCCCTTGCTGCTTTCTTCATAATCTACTCAAATAAGGAGCATTGCCCATGTCTTCAAGTTCTCCCATATTTCAGTCACAGAAAGCATTTGTAGATACAGCAAATTATACTGATGATTTAGAGTTAAGGGGGTTGGAGGGACGTTGCAGTAATATACAGAAATTTATTATATAAAAAATGAAGAGCAGATATCCTTGTTCTTTGACGTTCTTTTCTAACTACTCTATCCTGTGCATTGACAGTCAGGAATTTCTAATTGGCAAGGACTCCACTGGGTATGGGGTATTTTAATACCACTGTTCCTAAGAACCTTTTAGGAAAAATATTTTATTAGAATTCTTTCTGAACAGATGGATTTTAAATAAAAGGTATTTTCTTCAATAAAATAGGGAAAATAGCTAACCAAATATAATTACAAGTGGTCTATTTGTTTTATAGCACAGTTGAATTATTTTAATTTTTATATTTTTGAATTTTAAAAAAATTGGTGGTTTTTTACAGGTTTAATTTTGATATAAAGGTATCTCAGAGATCAGTGCTTTAACTATGTAACCTTCTTTTGTGCCTCTTTTGTTTGCAATAATAACTTGAATTTCCCCACACTGATTTTTCCAAATCTAAATTTTGTTCAAAAGTTCATTTTTTTCCAGCAATTTTTAATGAATAACATGTTTTGATATGTGCATCACTGGCCATTGTCAACTTTTGATGTTGATTATTTCTATCAGACATTCATTTTAATTTGAATAGACAGCTAAATTTAACATTTAATTGATAGCATTGCCAATTTTAATAATTAAGAACTATTATTATTTAATACATTTAAATAACATAGCCTTTGGTCGAGAAGTTCTGTTTATTATGGTTTTAAATTAATAAGGAAAGAGAAGGGGTATACACAAAGGATTCCACCAAAGCTGGGGGGACAGAGAGGCAGAAACAGAAACAGGACAGCTGAGTAATGCAGAGTTGCTACTTCTTTCTGGCTAAATGGCTCTTATGCTACGCACACCTGCATCAGAATTCCATGGGGGACAACCTGCCAATGTCAAAATGGAGAGATGTAAAGCTTTTCTGGTCTTATTTAGATCTCGCCTCCAAATGCTTCTCTGTTTTGTTCACCTCTGCTCTCACCTTGCCCTCCAATCTCTACTAGACTTTTTGCAACCCAAATTCTCACTGCTTCTTAGGAGAGCCGTTCAGAAAGTACAGATCTCCAGCTAAACGCCTCCAGTTTCCCACCTAAAGCAAAGTGTCCTGCAGATATAAGACCATCTACCCTGGAGAGAAAGAGCCTTCTTCCTTAGGGGCACGGGTAACTACAAAAAGTGTGGTGCTCCTTGATGAGTGAGATGCCCTGGCATCTTTCCCCACAGACGTGCTCAGTCCTCATTGTTCCAGAGCAATTGTGTTTTATTCTCCATTGTCTGGCACTCTTTCGAAGTGCTTCTCTTTTTTCCTAGTTCCATGTGACTTTGTTTTCTGTAGGACAGAAGTTTTTTCCTCAGGAGCCTTCTTACTCTACCACAACCAATCTCAAAGGTGCTTATTGCTTGAGGGCATTTTTATAGCTGGCACTAGTTGGCAGAGGAGATGATTTTGTCCAGGACCTCTTCTAGGTGGTAGTGCTCATGTTATGGTAGGTGTACAAGATATTTCACCTTAAGAGGTGTAAGGCTAGACATAGAGATCTAGTTAAGTAGAGCATACTAAAGTTTCTATTTGACATAAGAATATATTTGAATGTGCTTTAACACTTGGTTTACTCAAAGCAAAGCACTTAAAATATAATCTTGTTTCATCGGTGAGCCTGATAGCCATTGCATTTTCTCAATATTCACACCAAATTATACAAATGACAGATTTTGCCTTATCTAAAATGTCCTGTTAAGTTTATGGTGATGTTTAAATGTAAAATTAGCCGTGTTTCTGTTTTTGTTTTTTAAAGCACACGCACAGATTTGGGTGAGGAGATTTATTTATTTATTTTAAAGTCATGATGCAAGTCCATTCAACCATAATTTTGTGCTCTAGGCTCTAGCCTACAATTTTTCATTAAAATATTATTCCAACTGAGGACCTTTTCAGTAGTCTGGAACATATTTTTCCAGTACTTGACTTTAAGCTCTCTATACATCTTAGAATTCTCTGAAAAAAATTCTCTTATATTTGAGTATCACTGAATAAATAGCAGCTATGCTTATATCAAGAGCAATGTCAGTCTGAGTGGAAAATATGCCAGCTTTATTAAGAGCACCTTTAATGGATTTAATTAAGCTTCTTATTCTGTCAATAATACCATTCTCTGAATAAAGAATTTCTCCATACAGGGCATCCCTGGGTGGCTCAGTGTTTTAGCGCCTGCCTTCGGCCCAGGGCGTGATCCTGGTGACCCAGGATCAAGTCCCACGTCAGTCTCCCTGCATGGAGCCTGCTTCTCCCTCTGCCTGTGTAATTGCCTCTCTCTTTCCCTGTGTCTCTCATGAATAAATAAAAATCTTTAAAAGAAAGAATTTCTCCATACATAACACATTCTATACTATGAAATGTTTTAAACAGAAAAATATAGTGAAAATCATAATGAATATCTATCATCACTCAGCTTTGTCATCTTAATATTTTGTTTTATATGTTTTTGATAGTTTAATTAAACATTACAAATTCACTTGAGTCCCACTGTTCAATTATACGTTCTTTCATTTCCCTTTACTTCTGTCCTTTTCTTTCGAGTTAACTAATCTTTTTGTTGTTTATCAAATCAGTATATGTTTACACTTTAATTACATATGTATGTATTCTGAAACAATAATTTTGCGTATTATTAAAGCCAATAAATGTTATCACAATATAATTGTTTCTCTGAAACTTAGTTTTTCTTCACATTATATTTTTAAAGATTTTTTCTATTAGTACTTATAGGTATAAATATTCATTTTTACTATGTAAGGATTCCATTGCAGGAATGTAGCTCAATTTATTTCCCTGTGTCTTGTCCTTTGCTTTTCACTTTCCTAGCAGTTACACTCTCAAAGCAGTTGTATTATCACAGTCCTTGACAACAAAGACATGTGAGTATTAATAATGACTACTCTTTTAAACCATTGGGATTTGCAATTTTTTTTATGCAGCGATAATGCTAATTCCTTCCATTGAAAATAGAATATTTCTCTTATTAATCCCTAAAGTACTTTCTATTTCTCATTGAATCCATGTCTGTAGTGTCTTCTTTTTTTTTTATTTTTTTAAATTTTCATTTATTTATGATAGTCACACAGAGAGAGAGAGAGAGGCAGAGACACAGGCAGAGGGAGAAGCAGGCTCCATGGACCGGGAGCCCGATGTGGGATTCGATCCCGGGTCTCCAGGATTGCGCCCTGGGCCAAAGGCAGGCGCTAAACCGCTGCACCACCCAGGGATCCCTGTAGTGTCTTCTTTTTTTAAGTGTGGTGAACATACAGTATTAGTTTCAGGTGTAGGACATAGAACTTCTAAATTTTTACACATTATGATGTCACCAGGATAAATCTAGCGGCCATCTATCACCATTCAAAGTTGTTACAATTTTATTAACTATATTCCCTATGATGTACATTATATCTTCATGATTTATTTATTTTATAACTGGAAGTTTGTATCTCTTAATCCTCTTTATGTATTTCACTCATTCCCCCAATCCCTTCCCTTTCAGCAACTACCAGTTCTCTGTATTTATGAGTCTGTTTCTGTTTGTTTATTTTGTTTTTTTAGACTCCACATACAGATGAAATAATATAGTATTTGTCTTTCTCTGACTTACTTCACTTAGTGTAAAACCCTCTAAGTCCATCCATGTTGTTACAAATGGCGAGATTCATTCTTCTTTATGACTAATATTCCCGTGTGTGTGTGTGTGTGTGTGTGTGTGTGTGTGTATGTGTGATCTTCTTTATCCATTCATCTATCAAGGGCCACTTAGGTTGCTTTCTTATCTTGGCTGTTGTAAATAATACTGCAATGAACATAGTGGTGAACATATCTGTTTAAATTAGTGTATTCACTTTATTAAGATAAATATCCAAAAGTAGAATTGCTGGATCATATGGTATATCTGTTTTTAATTTTTTGAGAAGACTCCATTCTGTTTTCCATAGTGGCTGCACAATTTTGCATTCCTACTAACAGTCCAAGAGGGTTCCCTTCTCTCCACATTCTTGCCAACACTTGTTATTTTTGTCATTCTGATTGGTATGAAATGATATCTCATTGTGGCTTTGATTTGCATTTCCCTGATGATTAGTGATCTTGAGCATCTTTTCATGCATCTGTTGGCCATTTGTGCCTGTTCCTTGGAGAAATGTCTATTTAGGATCTCTGCCCATTTTTTTTTAAATTAGATTTTTTGTTTTCTTGATATTGAGTTGTGTCAATTCTTTATATATTTTGGATATTAACCCCTTATAGGTTATATCATTTGCAAATATCTTCTTCCATTCAGTAGGTTGCCTTTTCAGTTTGTTCATGGTTTCCTTCACTGTGCATACATTTTTTAGTAGGTCCATTTTTTTTTTTGTCTGTTTGTTGTTCGTTTGTGTGTTTTTCGTTGGCCTTGTCTGAGGAAACAGGTCCAAAAAATATCGCTAAGGCCAATGTCAAAGAGCTTGCTGCTTATGTAATGTCTTTGATAGTAGTTTTTGAGGGTGTTTATCTTAGTTCACCATTGAATTATATGTTCTTTGAGACATGGGCCTAGAATCCCTATCTTAAGTGTTTATTTTCCTACACTATTATTCCGGACTTGGCATTTCTGTTATTTTGTTTCTAATAGAAGTGAAACAAGTTGATGTTAAAAGACATTTCATTGGTGTTTTTCTTTTCCACAAAAGCCTAGGCCTTGTGAAGGGGTTCAGAATAAACTTCCCCAAAATGTGCCACTTCAGCATTTGGATTATTTTCAGCTGAAGTCCATCAGCTCAAAATACTTAAAAAGAGCTCTTTATTTCCCACTTAACTGTCTAAAGGAATCTAGATAAAGGGACTTTTCCAGGAAGAGTACAGAACACCAGATATAATTACCAAGAGTATGGGCTAGGTGTCATAAACTGTGGAGAAGCTCAGCAAGGTCTGGAGATCATATTCCTCTCTGTGTCTTATTTTCTCTGCAGGGCATGGCAGACATTTGTTTACCAAACATTTGCTCTTCCTATCTTCCTGTGAATTGTCTTTCTTCCCTGTGAAGTGTCAAACCACCGTCCCCTTCTTCTTAACTCAGGATGGCATATAAGCCACAATTGTCTGGCTGCCTTATGGAGCTCCCATATGTATGTAATTAAATTTATTTTCTCCTATTTTTCTCTCTTATGTCAATTTAATTAATAGATCAGCCAAAAAAATTGTATAAGGAAAGAAGGGAAAAGTTTTCCTCCCCTGTACTTATTTTTACTTAAAACTAGTTACACCCAACATTTCTTTACTGAGTTTTTCTAATCTCAGTGTGGACAATCAGAAAAAAGTGTTGTTATTCATGGTCCTTGCATTACCCTCTCCAGTGCTGCTCTCTATTATTTTTCTCTGTTGCTTCCAGCTTAGCCCATTGAAAACATAAAACCTTCCTCTGATGTGATGAAAAGTACATCTTATTGGAGATACTGTCAACTTGTCTGTTTTTCCCTCTCAGCTTAAGACCATCTCCTGAACTCTTTTGGTTTTGGTCCTACTTGGTCTCCTGTATTTAGGTTCACTTACTTTTTCTGCCTCCTGCTTTTCTTACTTCTTGATATTTGGGAGTGAATGGACTCCAAAAGAATCATGTATTTTAGAACTATTATTTGATCACTGCTAATTTTTAACTCACCCTTAATAAGCTTGCCCTACATTCTTTGCTCCTTGACGCTTCCTTATTCCTATGAAAGCTCATCCAATTCAGTAGTCTTTTATGTATTTTTTCCAAATGAAAAGGTCAGTAAACATTATCTTATAAACATTGCTTCCTTTTATTGTTCTCCTTTTTACTATAGCCTATATCTTGATTATCAGTTGTTTAAGTTGAATATCAAGTTATCAATTTTATTGCTCTAAAAGTTTTAATTTGGCCATTAATATGAGTTCAAATTACTCAACTGCAAACAATCCATTGTTTCATGCTTGGATAAAATGAGGTTGATGAAAAATGCTAACTTTACCATTGTAATTTTTTTTTTTTTTGTGCATTCAGTACATATGGTCCATGTTGAAAGTAAACATTTTGCTTCACCTTTCTTCAGAAATATATTCACTGTATCTACTAATGATTAGTGATAGAATAGTTATCTTATGATTTATTGTTTTAGATCTATCACAAGCCTATTGTCTGTAATAATAAGGTGTTCAATCTTTAGTTCACAGTTTAAATTATGCTTAATTTATGGCAGTTATTTGATGATCTTATTTCTAGTTCCTTCTTTCATTATTCTCTATCCCAGTGATATTTTTCTTTAAAGAGCAGATGCTTTGTCAGGCCCGTGGTACACTCTCTGGGAGCCAAGTATGCTATACCATCTTTTCTGGGGTCCATCATCCTATCCTAAATAAAGATCAGTGAATGTAAAGCAGTTGAAAGAATATGTTCTGAAAAAGTTGCTTGTGTATTGATTAACCTTGCTCACCCGAAAGTGCAAATCTCTATGGCTTTAGAATTACTTTGATTCCACCAAGAATGAACTCATATAACATGGCTGGGAAGATCTTAGACTCCATCTAACAAGATCCTATTCATCAAGGCAGAAATAAATATTCAACATTTGGCCAGTTTTGATTTAAAAATCTAATTTTCATATGGTACACTTAATAGATGAGGGAGAAAAGCTGCAGTAATTTGTCAATGAGGCATCTCTAGGACAGGGCCACTGCACTACTTGGATTCATCTCTATGATCCTAATAATACCATTTATTCTGTCTCTCATCTTGCTTACCTATCATTAAAAAATATTTTAAGGCAGTTAATACATCATTTGAATGAAAAGAGTGAGAAAAGAACCCCACCAAAATTTCCTTCAAGGGAGGTTAGGACTTTCCAAATGACTTTGAACTAGCAAAATATATTAGTGCAATTCATGGCCAGCAGGGAAGCATTCTAGATCATTTTCTTTGTTCCAAGTCATTCTGTTATTGTCTAAATAGACTCTTCTTAAGTGATGAGTGAGTAACATTCCAAAAATCATTCATAAGTGAGTCCCTCTAGATCTTGGAAGGCATTTTCCCATACAAACAACATAATGAATGATTATTATGTTCCCTGGCTAATATTACAAAGTCATTTTAACACACAGGGCACCTAAATATATTGGAGTTGTTTCAAATACAGCTACTCATCATCTGTCTCATTGTTTCTAGGGACAGTTGCTTTCTTAATTCTAAGTCCTTTTTGTCAATAGTAGCAGACATTCCTACATCAATGTTGAGCAAGATCTTCATTGGAGGTAAGTTGAGTTATACCTAGGAACCATTAAAGGAATTTTTTTTTTTTTTACTCAATCCATTTCTGTAACTACATGACAGAAAAGATGACTCAATTTAAGCACTCTCCTGTTGTTCAGAATCAAAAGATAAAAGAAGAATTGCACCCAAGAGTAGTAGGCAGTTTCAGACTTATGTAAAAATTCTTGGTAATAACAGTTGTATATAAATTAAGGACCACCTAATCCTCAACTTATATTTCCTGTGCTCCTCATGGTATCTTGATCCCATTTTAGAAATTATGCTCTGAGGAAATTTGAGAGCTACATTTAATTAGAATAGCCACATTATACTCAACTACTTCAGTTGTTCATGGTAATTTTTATTCAACGAAGTTTTATATTTTCATTCAACTTCATGATTTTTTTGTAATGTCACTGTAGTAACAGAAACTTTTAAACTTAAAAATTAACTTTGACTTGACAAAAAAAGCTTTGTTTCTGAAAGTAATTATTTGCAATAATTGCCATGCTGTTTCCTGAAGAGGTAAGATTCCTGGTGTCACATGGCAAACCCATTCCTGAGTCTCCTGCTGGCTTCTGTCAGATTAATGTGTGCTGCTCCCCTGCTGAAAAATCCACATGAGTTCTCCTCTAGGCCACCTGTGGAGGAAGAGAGAGTTTTTTTTTTTCCCTTAAATTTCCCAGAGAATGAGAATTGATAGAATGTGAATCAGAGTATTAAGTATCACTTAAAGTAATACTGTTTTGAGAGAATTGAATCTCAAGAACAAACAAGTTGGAATTCTGGCCTCACAACTTACTAGCATTCTTCTCTCAAATTCTTCGTAAATAATTTGACAACACTTTGATGTTCTAATGTCCTCTCATTCTGCTCAAATCTTGCCATCTTCTACTTCCTTACTTTGAAACAAGTTTTCTTTAAAAAGAAGCAAATATTGGCTCTTGGTAAAGGTTAAGAAGGTTCAAACATGAGTTTCTTACTATTTTAATCACCCACTGACTAGGTTGACAATATCTGTAATTTTTTTCCCCTTTCCATCATTAATATAACCTCTCTCAAAGCAGAGTCATCATCAGTAAACATCAGGTTGCCAGGACCTTCTCTTCATTGTTTTCCTTTATTCAGGAAGGGGATAAGCTTGATGGTTGTATTCTTATCAGGCATTGTCAGACTGCACATCCATTTAAAGATCACAAAACCAATGTGGGTCTGAAATACCAAAGGTGCCAAGTGTGAGAGGTGATAAGTCTTTTGGATTTGTCATACCAGATATTTGAAATCAATTTCAATCCTGCTGGAATGTCTTTTAATTTTGAAAAACTTTACTGTGGAATCCTAGAATATTGGTTTTTTTTGTTTCCTCTATTTTAGGAGACTTTATTATTTGCAGTTAGGTGAATGGTGTTCTATGTGGTTAGATTCCCGTACAGGCAGGGCTTTATAAGTCATTCCCTATGTTCTTAAGGATGAAGCCCTTTATCTTAATGAATAAAATTTCCAGACAACATTCCCCCTCCTGGTATAATATTTATGCTTCTAGTATTTGTTGACTGAAAATAAATACAATGACTGACATTTACCATACATTTAATAGCGATTTTGAATGTATTTTATTAATCACCAGATTATTTTCATATATATGACAAAGAATTCAGAATTGTATGAAGGATATTTTCCTGAGTTTATACACGATGTTTAGACACCAATATATATGATCTCTAATCATGCTTCCATGTTGGCCTCCAGAGATTGTTTTTTATTGATTGAGAACCACAGGCTGTTATAGTATAAGCTGGCTGTGTGGTTTTATTAAGGGTTTACATATATGCTAATCATTTACTCATAAAATGAGTGATGGACCATAAAATGTGATCTATGTGAAAGGGACTTCTTAATTTGCTAGGGGAGAAAAGAAAGATAAAGATGATTTAATGATGGTCAGATTTATACCAAATCTGATAGTTGTTACAATGCATGAACATTTACTTACCTCCTACCCTTAAGGTATATTGTGTCTTGATGTATATGAACTGACCTCTCCTTAGCCCTACTTAGTCATCACTTCAGAAGGCTTAGCTTCATTTATAATTGCATAGCAATTGGCAAGGAAATTATTTTTATTTTTCAAAATCATTTCTGATGAATTGCTATTAAAAATTATCTACCCTTGGGGGAATAAAACAAATTATTCACCTTATTAGAGACCTAAAAGGAAATTTCTAATAAAATATTTTTTCTTTCTTTCATTCTTTCTTTCCTTCTCTCCTTCTCTCTCTTTCCCCTTCCTTATTTTCTTTCTTGAGAGTAGTTTTGCTTTTTATATGAAATTGGGAAATTATTTCTTCCTTTAATACATAATTATGACATAACTGCCTCTAGGGATATTCTAGTTAGGGCTCTAAGAAAGCTAAGAATCTAAGGATATGGAATAAGCCTTTTTGCCCGTTATAACATCTTAGGTGTCTAAAATTAGAAGCTGCTTCTAATAAGCCTCAACAAATATTAAATATTATAAGAATGAATGAATGAATGAACAAACAACCATATGACTCTTGAGTAGCAAAACCCAGTCACTGGAATATATATATATATATATATATATATATATATATATTTCTAAGCTGTCAAATCATACCACTGTGTTACTCACTCCTGTATATGGAGCTATACAACTGTGATGATGTCTGGGCATTGAGGCTATTTTGCTACTTTTAAGAATCTAGATTATTATCTCACATAACTGCTACTCTTTTATTCAAATGCAGTCACCTAACTTTGTTTCCATTGTTTAATTTGTTTTAAAATTTATTTATTTATTTATTTATTTATATTTATGATAGTCACAGACAGAGAGAGAGAGGCAGAGACACAGGCAGAGGGAGAAGCAGGCTCCATGCACCGGGAGCCCGATGTGGGATTCGATCCCGGGTCTCCAGGATCGCACCCTGGGCCAAAGGCAGGCGCCAAACCGTTGCGCCACCCAGGGATCCCTAATTTGTTTGTTTTAATAATTGATTGTGTATCCCAAGTATTCATCAATAGATGAATGGATAAAGCTAATGTGGGTACACACACACACACACACACACACACACACCTTAGAATACTACTCAGCCATAAAGAAGAATGAAATCTTGCCATTTGCAACAATATGAAAGGATCTAGAGAGTGTTGTGCTAAGTAAAATAAATCGATCAGAGAAAGGCAAACGCCATCTGATTTCACTCAGTGGAATTTAAGAAACAAAACAAATGAACAAGGGAAAAAAGACAAAAGAACAGACTCTTAAATATAGAGAACAAAGTTGTGGTTACCAGAGGGGTGATGGGTTGAGGGATGTGTGAAATAGGTAAAGGAGATTAAGAGTACACCACTCACTTTGATGAACCCTGAGTAATGTATAGAATTGTTGAATCATTATACTGTATATCTGAAACTAATACAACACTGGATGCTAATTATACTGATTAAAAAAATAAAAAATTAGTTGTGGATCTTAAGTCTTTTCTTATTAAACATTCTCTTAAAGCAGCATGTGTTGATATAGACTAAGGACAGAGGATACATCTAAATTTAGAATGTGGGTCCCTTACCACTGGTGTGCAGCTCTAACAGTAATAGATTGCTCACTTATGGTGAATCGTGATAATATCTGCTGAGATCAGCAACATGGGCCCCGTTAGTACATGACATTACTACGTTGTTAAGTGATATATGGCCATCAACACATTGATGCTCTCTGTCTCTCTCCTTAAAGAATCATAATAGAGTCTTTGGACACATCTGAAAGTAAATCATTAGAGGCACAATAGACAGAAAAATATCTTTCTCTCCTTTCTCTCTCTACCTCTCTCTTTGTCTTAGAGATAATGGAGAAAGGATATTCCTACAACAAACAGGACTTTTTGGTGGCACTTATTCCATTGATATGATCCTTTAAAAGGTGATAGGATGTTTTGCCAAACCAACTGTGCTTGAGCTCAGTTCCCAATCAGGTTTGGCAGTTATCCATGTTGGGAGGCCTTGAGGCTCTGAGAAAGGTCTGGATCTTATCGGCCTCTCAGACATCTTGCTGTGACTTGGAATAAAATAAATCTACTGCAGCCAAAGAGAGAGAAAATGGGAGAAGGGTCAAAGGAGTAATAGGAGGCTGATATATCCTTTCTCAAAGGAGAAAAAGTTGATAAAAACTTCATCTACTATTGAAATTTTTTTTTGGAACCTTGCTTGTCGGAACTTGGAAAATTCAAAGAGAAACTTCTAACCTGCTATGAGGTTGTATGTAAAAGGAACATCTTTTAGTCACATGACATACTAAAAGTTCAATTGAAGTGACATGCCTAAGAAATGAGATTTTATTTATACCTCCCTCAGAAAAAATAATTGATGATTTTCAACTGTCCCTTAAACTTGGGGTGAAATTTAACATAGGAAAAGAAATAAAGGCCCTATTCCTGAAGGTTGCCTCCAATCTCAATTATTGGACAAAGTTGTCAGGACTATGACATATGTGAGTATAGGATACTTGCTGGTGATAGAACTATATCAAAGAACAATATTGGGTTCAGTTGGTTAAAGCCCTGGGATTAACAGAAGAACTAAACAGTATCTGTCATGATATTGAGTTCTTCAGAGAAATGTGCAAGATAAAACAAAGTTATTTTTAATCCATATATTTAGCAGGGTGGTCATATTCAGAAAAGAACATTTTGTGTCTCTAAACTCAGATAACATTCTTCACAAGATTTACATGATTGCAGCAGAATTTGTGAATGTGTCCTGTGAGAGCTTCTCAGTGAACATAGCTACTTTGCCCCAAAAAGGTTGGGCGTTGTCTGGATTCCTTTGGCTGTAGTTAAAACATTAATGCTCTTAATGTTTCCTAAGAATCATAAGCATACAGGCTGTGTAACTTAGGCTTCATATTACTTGCTTACTAGTGCTGCTCATGTTAAATTTTGAAAAGTCTTTTTTTAAAGATTTTATTTATTTGAGAGAGAATGGGGGAGGGGCAGAAACAGGGGGAGGGGCAGAGGGAGAGGTAGAAACAGACTTCTCCCTGCTGAACAGGGAGCCTGTCCTTAGGGCTTGATTTCTGGACTCTGGGATCATGACCATAGCCGAAGGCAGACGCTTAACCAACTGAGCACCCAGGTAAATTTTGGACATTCTTAACTATATAGAACACTTTTTTGGGCCTTGTGATACCTATTTCTTTTAACCACTCCTCCTCAACCATTAGTCTTCTCTTTCTTGTCCAATAGCTCCTTCACTTGAACATGAATAAGAATCATGTTGAAATTTATTATAATGAGATTTTAATTTAGTATGCTGGGATAATCTCAGGAATTGCATTGAAAAGAAACTCTTTGGATAACTCCAGTGAAGTGGTTGCCCACACTTTAAGAAACCTAGTTTAGATCTTTCTTTGGTTAGATCTTTAGATCTTCTGATTAATGTTGAACTGGCTTTCCATCTTCCTGCTTGTGGATTCTGCAGGATCTTAGCTGTCCTTCTCTTTACCACCTATACCTACAGTGACTTTACTTCACAGGGTTGCAGATAAGTCAGAGAATGGTGTGTTTTAAAGGCTCTGAATTTGTTACTTTACAAGGCAAGAAGGACTTGGCAGATGTGATTGAGTTAAGGATTTTGAGTTAGGTGAGATAATGCTGGATGTCTAGTGAGAGAGAGAGACAGAGAGACAGAGAGAGATGGTGTGCTGCTGGCTATGAAAATAGAGGAAGTGACTATGAAAAGTTCTTAGCTCGAACCTCCAGGAGGAAAACTAGCCTGCCAACACATTGACTTGGGGCCAAGGAAATCCATGTCAGACTTCTGATCTCCACAACTAAAATGTAATAAATTCATGTTGTTGTAAGCTACAAAGTTTGTGGCTTTGTTTTAGTAGTAATAGGAGGCTGATATATCCTCTCTAAACTTGTTTGTTCAGTTCAATAAAAAAGTAAGAATAATAATGATTCCTATCCCCTAAGATATTCGAGTAGATTAAATGAGATACAGGTAAAATATATGGGTACATGCCAAATATATGCTGCTAATAAAGATGATGGTGAAGGTTACAAAGCCAACAGATCTGCTTTGCCTCTTCTAGTTACTCAGAGCCTTAACCACTGCTAAAAACAAGGGTCATTCCTAACTCATTTGATTTTAGATCATTTTCCACTTGAAATGCCCCCTAGATAATAAACTCTCTTCCTTTTGTTTGTTTCCAGGAAAAGCTAGCCATATTCTTTTCCCATATTAAATTAATCCAATTAAGAAGACTTTTTGACCATCGACAACTACCCAACTATGTGCCAGGAATCACTTGGCTCAATCATTTTTCCCTGAGTTTCTATAATTCATGGTTTTAAGGTTGGATGAGTTATTTTTCCCTCCAGAGAAGAGCTTATTTTGAAAACCTCATGGTCCTGTGATTTTATATTACTTCCCTTTATCAGCACCTAGCATGTTCTGAAATGATGTAAGTGATTAAAAAGAAGAAATGATTTACCTTTAAAGGAGCTGATGTATTTTAACAAATATAACATGATCAAGATGCCAATTGAAGGGAATGATAACAATTCATAGGGAAGGAACTGCATATTGATATGTTTGGAAAAGGCTTTAGGGTAGAAGTAAGTCTTGCACTGTGATTTAAAGGATGGATAGAAATTGCATACTAAAAAAGGTTGAGGCACAGTACTTTAAACTAAGGGAACAATGAAAAAAATCTATAGAGCCCACTTAGAGATAGGGATGAGGAGAGATTGCATCAGAAAGGATCAGCTAATAGGGAGGTGGAATCAAGGTTGAATCTTGATGTGCCCAGGCTTTACAGGTACTACAAATCCTGCTTATTCTATTGTGTTCTTGAGCCTCCTTAGAAATCCATACCAGCACATTTGTAAGTTTAAACAATAAGACATTTTTTTTCTTTTCTTTTGTATTAATCAGAATACTCTACCCCTTAGCCATCCACGTTAATTCTCTGCTTTGGCTTCCAGGGTTAATGGGCATCCATCCTCTCTCCTGCCAAATAGCTTGGACCCTCTAATATTGAATTCCATTAGTGGTGATAAAGGTTCTATTTTAGATATTTTTAAAAGGAAAAAAATATCTGATAGGCATATGGAGTAGAACAGGAATATTCTAAGTGTCAAGGGAACTGTTTTGGAGAAGGAACAAAGCAATCAGCAGTTTATCATTATTACTGCTTCTCCCCAGTCACATTAATATAAAAAGGGCCAGCACATCAATGAGGTAATAGTGCAGGAGGCATTAGCACCAGCATCCCTAGCAAAATCTCAGCTGCCTTCTGGATAGAAGTAAAAGAATAGAAGCAAATGAAATGATTCAAGAAAATAGCAGAGATGGTGAATCAGAGCAGTCATGGGCTCCTTTAGAGATAATTTATGTTCATGTTCAAAAGATGGTAACTGCTTCCTAAAAAAAATACAGCAAAATAAATAAAAAGTAGGAAATAGTCCATTTCCTGATCCCAGAGTAAGTAAGGAAATACAGGGATTTTAATTAAGGGGAGCCCTTGAGTATATCATTTGTTCAATGTGTCACAAAAGATACTTCCCTTACTAAAGGAATACCAGGGCTCCCAGCTTGTAATGGTTGTTGCCTGTGCTTCTCATACATTTTCCTTTTTAATGCTCTCATGAACCTCCAACTATATGCATTAAGATAAAATGAATAAGCACAACAGTCTAAAGTTTATTATTTATTGGATTTATAAAATATACAGAAACATGCATAAAGCAACTTTACTTGTTAATGGATAATTATAAGATAAACACACATGTAATCACAATCCTAGTCATGACATAGCATTTGTCAGTACTACGAATATAACCCCCTTCTCTCCATCCCCAGGTCCCTTTACATTGCTATTCCCTCCTCTCCCCCAAAGGTAATCACTATGCTGAGTTCCATGGCAATCATTTCATTGGTCTTCTTGATACATTTGGCACTTATGTATGCAATACATAAACACCACAAATTAGTTTTCCTTATTTTCTCAATATTATGTAACTACAGTTATATGATAAGTATTCTTTTGTGTCTGGCTTTTCTTTTTTCCTTTTAAAGTTATGTTTATGAGATTTACCCACAGCATTGCTTATGGTTCATACAATTATGTTTGAAGCCATGCTAGTGGATCTTACATTTTATATATGTAAATATACATTATAGATTATATAATGTATATATATTAAATATACATCATATATACATTATATATAAATATATTATACATATTTCAGGTAACATTTCTAAAAGAATCTCTGATGAACACTCATCAGTTCTTTAAAAAGCTGTATTCGTTTTCTACTGCTGTGTAACAAATTAACACATTTAGCAGCTTTGAATATCTCCTATGTAGTATCTCACAGTTCTGGAGGCCAGATATTTGGGTAATATTGACTAGTTTCTCTATTCTCAGTTACATTAGGTCAAAATCAACATATTAGCTCATCTAGTCTCTGATCTGGAGGTCTGGGGAAGAATTCATAACCAACCCATTCAAGTTGTCAGCATAATTCGGTTTCTTGCAGTTGTAGCACAGAAGTCTTATCTCCTGGCTGGCTTTTGGCAAGAGGTCACTCTTAGCACCTAGATGTTGCTCTTGGGTTCTTCCATAGGTCCCCCTCCATCTTCAAAGCCAACCAATCCACATTTCTCTCATTTTCCCTTCTGTCAAGAGCTGGAGAGAACTCTGCTTTGAAATGATTAAATTCATGTGATGAGATTAACAGCACCTAGAAAAGCTCTTTTGTTATATAAAGTACAATCATGATGGGAGTGATATATCATCATATTTACAGATTTCACCCACACTAAAAGGGAAGGAGGCTTTACAAGGTAAGGATCATTAGGGATATCAGAATTCTACCTACTGCAGACATTAAAAAACAAAACAAAACATTTTATCAGTTTAGAATCTAGGGCTCCATTACATTCCTGTTGCTATGACGCTGGGTCTTAAAATGATGAAGGGCACTCGTCTTCTTGTAAAATTGATATCTACCTCCTTCATCAGAGAAATCTGACACTTGGCATGCTTTTTCTCTTCCTTAATTTAAGTGAGCATATTGAGCATATGCTATTTTTTTAAAGATTGATTGATTGATTGATTGATTGATTTATGATAGACAGAGAGAGAGAGAGAGAGTCAGAGACACAGGAGGAGGGAGAAGCAGGCTCCATGCTGGGAGCCTATTATGGGACTTGATCCCGGGACCCCAGGATCACACCCAGGCCAAAGGCAGGCCTAAACCACTGAGCCACCCAGGGATCCCCTGAGCATATGCTATTAATAAAGAACTCTAGATGGATACAAAAATGATGTGATAATTGCATAATAATCAATGGAACAACATAAATCGTAATAACTCAATATTCAGAATTATTTTTTAATAAATAAATAAATCTATTTGAAAGAGAGAGAAAGAGTGGGGAGTGGGGGGAAGAGGGGGCAGAGGGAAAAAGAGAATCTCGAGCAGACTCTCCACTGAGCATGGAGTCCAAGGTGGGTTTTGAGGTGTGGCTTGATCCCACCACCTTGAGATCATGACCTGAGCCAAAATCAAGAGTCAAACACTTAAATGGCTGAGCCACCCAGATGCCCCTCAATATTTAGCATTCTATGTGAATTCAAGAGAGGGTAAGACTATATTCTGTTATGGGTATTGAGGGAGGCTTAAAGTTTCAACCAAACTTAACATCTATCCTCTATCTTTGTTCTGTTCTCTTTATTTCCACTCTCCTCACAAATCTTTTTATTCATTTAACAAACATTTATATACAAGTATTATTCTAAACCCTTTACATAGCTTGACCCATTTAACTTCACAACAGCTCTGTCATCTTACTATCTCATTGCATACATGAAAATTCTGAGAAACAAAAGTGAAGTAACTTGTACAAGTTTGCACAACGTACCAACATAGCACATCCAGGGCTTGAACTCAGGCACAGTGACTTTGAGAGTCCTTGTTTTTAAAGCATACTGCTATCTGCTTCTCAATGTAGGTTAAAATTCCAATATAGCCATGTTATTTCCAGGCTCATATCATTAGGAATCATCTAGGGCAGTGGTATTCAATAAGCTGTTTTTGTCCTCCCTCTCTTGTCCCTCCATTCCCGAATTGGATATTTGGCAATATCTGGAGAGCTTTTTAGTTGTCACGGTGACACTAGCATTTTGTGGGTAGAAGCCAGGGATGCTACTAAGCATTTTATTTCTTTGCCTTCTATGACAAGGAATTATTCAGCTCCAAATGTCAATAGTGTTGAGGTTGAGAAACTCTTGAAGTCTTATGACCCCCAGGATTAAATTAAAGATCTATAACAGGGCAAACAAGGTGTTTATCTTCATGCTCATCAATCCCTTCTGGTATTTTATGTGCACAAGGTACATGCGCAGTGCTGTTTCTTGACATAGTGGCTGTATTTATTCTCTCTGCTTTGCCCGGAATCTTTTTCTACCTGTCCTCTCACTCATACAATTCTCAGCCATTTACTCATCCTTTGAGTCTTTGTTCAGGCCACAGTCATTCATGCAGCCTTTCCCTATACTCTAGTTATGGTGAGGGGCCCTTGTATCATCATTCCAAATTATCCTCCGCATTGTTGAAATGTTAGGCAATGAACACTTATTAGCAATTTCTTTGTCCCCTTCCCCTTTAGGAGTTTGGGAATCCTATGAGAGCATAGATGCTGTTAAACTCTCATCAGTGCCAAAAGCACCTAGTAGAGTGTGATTTCTGACATAGACGAATCCAATCTTAATTCAGTGAATTAACAAATAAAAGTATTCTATCCCTCTGCTAGGGCTGCCATAACAAAATACCACAGACTGGGTGGGTAGCTTAACAGAATTTTTTTTCTCCCAGTTCTAGAAGCTGAGAAGTCCAAGATCAAGGTGCCAGCAGGTTTGGTTTCTCAAAAGGCATCTTTCCTTGGCTTGCAGATGGTTACCTTCTAGCTGTATCCTCACATGGCATTTCCCCTATATGTTTACATTCCTATTATCTCTTCCTTTTCTTACAAGGACATCAACTCTAGGGTCTTACCCTTATATCTCAATTAACTTTAGGTACCTCCTTAAGGCCCTATCTCCAAATAGGGTCACATTGTGAGTTAAATCTTCAACATATGAATTTTGGGAAGATACAATCCAGTTTATAACAAATATGAAGTGAGACAATACAGCTATTATTTCGGTTTAGTTAGGAAAATGCTTCTCAAATGTAATCATTTTATATAAGCTATTATTAAAATATTTTTATCCTATCTGTTCTTTTTTCTTTCAAATAAATGTGTTTATAGTGTACGAGTAAATGAAAAGCAAGCTTCTATCTTGAAATAATAGGTATCTATACAAATGCACACAATGAAAACAAAATACTATTATTAAACTGTAGCCACAGAATATTGTGCACAGAGATATCCGTACTTGGATTTATGTTCTCTTTATCATTGAGAAGATCAGCAAATTTTAGAGTCATGTAAAGAGTTGCTTGCACCAAAGTAATACAGTTGAAAGAAGGAAAGAAAAATGAAAATGGAATGTCATTCTTACTATGCAATCAATACTGTTTCTTCCACATCTTCACCAAATTAGATCCATTTCAAACTTGGGCACAGAGTAGGTTATATTCTAGCCCCTGTAATCAGCAGCATTGGGAGTAGAGGCTACTGAAGCTGCTTAGGGTTAGGAGGCAGGAGAAAGTGGTGCTCTGACTGCTGGATTGGATTCTGCTTCTTTGCTTGTCTGCATTATTTGATGTTATGTACCTTAAAATTACTCCTTGGATTTCAAGTATCCTGAAAATTTTTCCACAGGTAGTCCTTTAGTACTAAGAGGATTTGCATACATACTTATAAACCTTTTTAAATCGGCAGCACTAATTTGATTCTCTTCCCATAACCATGTGTTATTTTTGGTGGCTTCATACTCCAAGCAGTGCCCTAGAGTGACTTTGTAGTGATTTATGGCAAGAGGTTTCACATTTGGCAAGCACCAAAATCACCTGGAAGGCTTGTTAAAACAGAATTTGTTGGGCCTCCTCCTCCCAGAGCTTCTGATTCAGTAGACATTTTTGGGGCATGTGTATGTGTATTTTTAACAAATTCTCAGTTGATGCTGATGCTGCTTTTTGAGGGGCTCCATTTTGAGAACTTTTCAATGGTTCTTATAAAGTATTGCCTTGCCTCTTTGAAAGAGGTAGGTATAAAAAACAAGCACCTATTTCTCTTCCAGACTGGGAAGGCATATGTAGATGTAGTCGCCTCCCCCACCCGCCACAATAGAGCATTTTGGATATCACTGGTCTTTTGGGTCCAGTTCCTCAGTTCCTATGGGGACCTTCATCCAGTTATTAAAGACTGATTTATTGAGTCTTTTTTTTTTTCCAGTTCTATGCTAGGGAGCTGGTATACAGGAGTGTGCACAGGTAAGGTTGCAGGCTGTATACAGTTTATAGTGTTTACAGGCAGCTATGTGGCTATTTTAGTCAATGTGTGATCTCACAGAACTGGGAATCTGGTTCCATTTCAGTTTGCCAAACTCCAGCTTTGTGCCCTTGAACAAATTATGTAACTTGCCTGGATTCCAGGTCCATCCTCTCAAAAATGAGATTAGCATTGCATTCAGTGACTCAAATATTTTTGGAAAAATATAAGGGAGAATATGATAGCCTCATCTTATTCTACCCAGGTATAATGCTATGAATGGAAGTGGTCACTAATAGTAAAACACAATGATAATTTGTGTGTTTTATGTAGCATTCAAGTAATTAGTTGATTTGAATCTTATTTAGAGTTACATCTTCTGCTTAGGACCTGATATAGTGGAAGGTATCTGAAATAAGTGCCAAACATCACACAAATCAGAAACTTACACTGAAACCATCTGAATCATCCTGTAGCATGTCTACCATGAAGCCTTTCCTGTCTCTTTTATGAGGATTAACTCTATCTGTTGGCAGCTATGCCGTATCTGAGCACACATATGCTGAGATAAATCAACACCCTATCTCCAGGCAAAGTCTGAACAGCTATTTAAGAGACATTTGACAGTTACAAAAAATATCTTTGGTACCTACATAAATCTAGTGGGTAGTATATGCCATTTCACTCATTTGGAATGATATTTTTTCTCCGAAGAAATGGACAGAATATTGGCTTCAGAGCCGTACAGATTTGGACTTGAATACTGACTAAGCTACTTATGACTTTAGTGACATCAGACAAGTTACTTCAACTTCTTGAAGTGCAGTTTTGTTATCTATAAAATGAGACTAATGTAACTTATAGGATGTTATGACAACTGACTATGATAACACATGTAAAACATTGAGCAACATATGTGACATATGGTAGACGTTAAATTTTATTTAAAAATAACTTGTAACCAGAAAACTGTTTCAACGAGATTATAGATAATCACTTTGGATCTAGAAAGGATAATAGCATAAGGACATAGATTGCTGTCAACCGCTTATCTTCTGCTACTGCATGGATAACCTGAGGCAGAAGGTAGAACAAGGCTTAGGAAAATATCTTGGTTTGGGTTCTCCTGAAGGCAAAGCATCAGACAAGACCCTTGCTACCCGAGGAAGTAGGGAGAATGAGACATAGAGGGAAGATAGGGCAATAGTTTCAATATTCAGGTATGTTTTTGAGGTTGTCAATCTGGCTATTAGGGACTGATTCCCCAAGATCTCCTAAGAATTATGGAGAACCCTTCCCACAACAAACAAGTTGAGGGAAGAAGTACCAGGAACATGGGGTAGGGCTGGTCCTGGAGCTTTAACTGACACTTTTGGGTGGAATTGACATATGGATTGAGGGAGTTCCCATAGCTTTGGAGAAGATGCCTAATAGAAATTGGAGAGATCCTCTAAGCCTCCTTTACAGGTAGAGCACTGCATCAGAAAACTACAGCCTGAAATGCAGCTGAAGTCAGAGGTTGGCTGAAGGACAGATTTGGGAGAAGCAGAGGCATCTACTCCATGAATCTAGGGTAGCTTTGCTCAGAATTATATAGGGCCAGCACCTTTTGGAGTGATACGGCTACCGTAGGTCCACCCACTCCTCTTTCCAAAATTTTCCAAAGTCATGTTTAAGCCAATGAGTATTGCCCTGTTTTAAGCATAAACTAAAAGAAAAGTGTGTACTTGACTTCACACATTTTAAAGTACAGATATAATGTCCTAGGCATAATGACAATGCTAATAGACATTTGTTTTGGATAATGTGGTCCTTAGACTACCTACACAAGAATTATCAGTAAGTCTTACTACATTAAAATCTCTCAGGACAAGTTATCTTCTTCAATAAGCTCTGCATTAGAAGTCTGGGAATCATTATGGTATATTCTTTTTGAGCTTTGGGTTCTCCGATTTCCTTTACATTCACTGTCTTAAAATTTTTCTTTTTAATACCTTACACAGAAGTGGAATAGGATTTGAATTGTTTTTCTCCCCTCTTTTGGTGATGATATGGGGAAATCATTCATGGAATGATTTGTTTTGGTTGCATTGTGTGCAGAATGTGGATGAGAGACTTTCACCTACCACTTCTACGAGAGTTAACGTACACACTTTAATGTAGCCCCGCCTTAGAATCATCCTATCTCCTAGGTAGAAGAGAGACAGCAAAGTTGACTATATCATTAGAGGAAACAGAGACCCCTAACACTTGAATGTTTTATTTCAGTGCAGATACCAAAGCACAGCTTAAGCTGAGATTACAGCCTTGTTCAGTGCCCTAATATCTTTGGGGCAATAGCTGCCTGGGAAACTGGCATGGTAAATAGCTCATGGGCTCGTTGTTTCATCTTTAAAAGGAGATAACAACCAAACATATTTTTCAGAACACTCTTGTCCCAGACCAACTATAGTTTTCCTTTCAGACATTTTATAAAAGTACTAAATCTTTTTGAGCACACAGACGGTGATATCTGAGCACAATGAACTGATTTGAGGAAAAGAAAATACTTAAGCATAGGATTTACTTTCTTGTCAACTGGTGTCGCCGGCTAGTTTTATGTAGGATTTCTAAAAAAAAAAAAAAAAGAAAAAGAAAGAAAGAAAGAAAGAAAGAAAGAAAGAAAGAAAGAAAGAGAAATCTCTTGCTAGAAATATGCCATTCAATGCAAGGTAGACAAATGTGTGGACCATGACTTCCAAATTCTGTTTTATTAAGTGCCCTCAGAATGTCCTTCTATCACTCTGGGTTCTCAGGACTCAAACAAGTTTGCTAATAAGATTAGAGGGAAAACTTTATTAAATCCTGGTTCATTGCAGATTTTATGGTTTTATTATACAGTTTGATGGTACTATCTTAAGACTGCTTCATATAGCTCCCTAAATCCCATGCTTTTGATAGGTTCTCTTTCCAAAAGGGCATCACTATAATGGCAATGTAATGGCAACAGGAGAACTTAATGATTTCAGAACATTTTATTTTATAACCATTACCTGTAATAGATAAGACAGGGAATATTTAGAATTTATTATGACATAAATGGGTAATCAAATATTTGGGTGGTGGAATAGATTGGATAAGTGAGATGAGAGCTATTGGAGCTGAAATTCTTTGGTATTTTTTGGGGGGGGTATGGGTGTGGGTGGGTGAGTGGGTGGAAATGACATCAAATCATTACTTTTCAAGTTCATATGCCTGATAACTATAGTTTTTCTACATTTCCTTCCATTGTCAAACTATGAGCAGCTAATTCTTTCTGTATTAGTTTCCTTACCTGTAAAACAAAGATAATAGTAATAGTCATCTCTGCATGGGATTAAGGCACACACATACACACACACACACACACACACACACACACTATGTATAAACATTCTGTCTGCTATCACACTGTTACAAAGTCGGCATGATCATTTAGAGGTAATTTGGTAGAATTTTATACACAATATTGGCTATTTTACTACCCATGGAAAATTTGATTAAAGTGGATATTGCTAAATAAACAGAACTGCATCAAACTAAAAAGGTTTTGCATAACTAAGGAAACTATTAAAATGAAAAGGCAACCTACTGAATGGGAGAGGATATTTGCAAATGATACAACCTACAAGGGGTTAATAACCAATATATATAAAGAATTCATACAATGACACCAAAAATAATCTCCAAATAATCCAATTTAAAGTGGGCAGGTGACCTGAATAGATGTTTTTCCAAGAAGACATACAGATGGCCAACAGACACATGAAAAGATGCTCACCACTGGTCTCAAGAGAAATGCAATTAAAACCACAATGACACATCACTTCACATCAGTCAGTGTCTAGTATCAAAAAGACAAAAGAATAACAAGTGTTGACAAGGATGTGGAGAAAAAGGAAGGAACTCTTGTGTATCGTTGGTGGGGGAAATTAAATTGGTATAGCTGCTATGGAAGAAAATATGGTGTTTCCTCAAAAAAAACAAAAATAGCCATACCAAGCAGAAACTGAATCATAAATACAGAGAACAAACTGATGCTTGCCAGAGGGCAGGGGGAGGGGGAGTGAGGAAATAAGGGGAGTGGGAGATACAGGCATCTAGTTATGGGATGAATGAGTCAGGGGCATGAGGAATAGTAAATACAGTCGATGTTATAACAATAACCTTGTATGGTGACAGATGGTAGCTACACTTGTGGTGAGCACAGCATAATGTATAGACTTATCAGATTACCGTGTTGTATACCTGAAACTAATGTAACGTTGCGTCAATTTAGAAAAATAGAATGACATAGGATCTAGTAATTATTTTTCTGGGTATTTATTCAAAGTAAATAAAAGACACTAATTCAAAATGATGTATAAATTTCTATGTTATTGCAACATTATTTAAAATAGCCAAGATATGAAAATATTAACCTAAGTGAATGGATAAAGATCTGGTACATAATCACAATGGGATATTACTCATTGATAAAAAATAATGAAATCTTGCTGTTCATGATAACATGGATGGAGAGTATTCTGCTAGGTGAAATAAATCACATAAAGAAAGACCAATACCATATGATTTCACTTACACATAGAATCTAAAAAGCAGAACAAAATAAAACAAAAACATAAAATAAATACAGAGAACAAATCGGTGGTTGCCAGCAGGGGATAGGAGAAATAAGTGAAGGGGATTAAGAGGTGCAAACTTCCACTTATAAAATAAATAAATCATCGGGATGAAAAGTACAGCATAGAGAATAGTCAATAAGACTGTAATGATATTGTATGGTAACAGTAACTACACTTTTTAAATTTTTTAAAGTTTAAATTCAATGAATTAACATATAATGTATTATTAGTTTCAGAGGTAGAGGTCAGTGATTCATCAATGTTATATAATACCCAGTGCTCATTATATCATGTGCCCTCCTAATGTCCAACACCCAGTTACCCCAACCCCCACTCCCTCTCCAGCAGCCCTCAGTTTGTTTCCTATGATTAAGAGTCCCTTATGGTTTATCTCCCTCTCTGACTTCATCTTATTTATTTTTCCCTCTCTTCCCCTATAATCTTCCATTTTGTTTCTTAAATTCCACATATGAGTGAGATCATATGATAATTGTCTTTCTCTGATTGACCTTTTTTGCTTAGTATCTTTTAGTTCCAACCATATAGTTTCAAATGATAAGATTTAATTTTTTGATCACTAATATTCCATATATATATATATATATACTGAGTAGTATTCTATATATATATATATATATATATATATATATATATATAACGCATTTTCTTTATCCATTCTTCTGCTGATGGACATCTGGGCTCTTTCCATAGTTTGGCTATTGTGGCCATCACTGCTATAAACATTGGGGTGCAGGTGTTCCTTTGGATCACTACATTTGTTTGTTTTG
Organism: Vulpes lagopus; assembly: GCF_018345385.1. Taxonomy (NCBI): domain Eukaryota; kingdom Metazoa; phylum Chordata; class Mammalia; order Carnivora; family Canidae; genus Vulpes; species Vulpes lagopus. The sequence continues at coordinate 95,612,480 of NC_054824.1, read as the reverse complement.
CCTTTGTTTCCCTTGTCTTTGGAGACATGTTTTAAAAATTTATTTTTTTTTTAATTTTTATTTATTTATGATAGTCACAGAGAGATAGAGAGAGAGGTAGAGACACAGGCAGAGGGAGAAGCAGGCTCCATGCACCGGGAGCCCGACGTGGGATTCGATCCCGGGTCTCCAGGATCGCGCCCTGGGCCAAAGGCAGGCGCCAAACCGCTGCGCCACCCAGGGATCCCCTGGAGACATGTTTAGCAAAAAATTGCTTGGCCAAGGTCACAGAGGTTGCTGCTTGTGTTCTGTTCTAGGATTTTGATGGTTTCCTGTCTTATATTTAGGTCTTCCATCCATCTTGAATCTATTTTTTGTATATGGTGTGAGGAAATGGTTCAGTTTCATTCTTCTCCATGTGGCTGTCCAATTTTCCCAACATCATGTGTTGAGGAGACTTTATTCCATTGAATAATCTTTCCTGGTTTGTTGAAGATGAGTTGGCCATAGAGTTGAGGGTCCATTTCTGGGTTCTCTATCCTGTCCCATTGATCTATGTGTCTATTTTTGTGTCAGGACCATACTGTTTTGATGATTATGGCTTTGTAATAGAGCTTGAAGTCCAGGTTTGTGATGCCACCAGTTTTGGTTATCTTTTCAACATTCCTTTGGCTATTTGGGGTCTTTTCGTGTTCTCTACAAATTTTAGGATTATGTGTTCCAGCTTTTTGAAAAAAAATTGATGGTATTTTGATAGAGATTGCATTGAATATATAGATTGTTCTAGGTAGCATAGAAATTGTATCAATATTTATTCTTCCAATCCACGAAGATGAAATGTTCTTCCATTTCTTTGTGTCTTCCTCAATTTCTTTCATGCGTGTTCTATAGTTTACTGAGTACAGATACCTTGACTCTTCGGTTAGGTTTATTCCTAGGTATCTTATGATTTTGGTGCAATTATAAATGGGATTGATTCCTTAATTTCTTTCTTCTGTCTTATTGTTAGTGTATAGAAATGCAACTTATTTATGTGCATTAATTTTTATAGCCTACCACTTTGCTTAAGTCCTGCATGAATTCTAGCAATTTTGGGGTCGAATCTTTCGGGTTTTCCACAGAGAGTATCATGGTGTCTGCAAAGAGGGGGAGGGTTGACTTCTTTAACACTTTGGATGCCTTTTATTTTTTGTTGTTTGATTGCTGAGGCTAGGACTCCTAGTACTATGTTCAACAACAGTGGTGAGAGTGAACATCCCTGTCATGTTCCTGATCTTAGGGGAAAGGGTCTCAGTTTTTCCCAATTGAGAATGATATTCACTGTGGGCTTTTTACATATGGCTTTTATGATATCGAGGTATGTTCCCTCTTTCCCTACACTGTAAAGAATTTTAATCAAGAAATAATGCTTTACTTTGTCAAATGCTTTTTCTGCATCTATTGAGAGGATCATATAGTTCTTGTCCCTTCCTTTAATGTGGTGTATCATGTTGATTGATTTGTGGATGTTGGACCACTCTTGCAGCCAGGAATAAATCCCACTTGGTCATGGTTAATAGTCTTCTTAATGTACTGTTGGGTCCTATTGACTAATATCTCGGTGAGAATTTTTGCATCCATGTTCATCAGGGATATTGGTCTGTAATTCTTCTTTTTTGGTGGGGTCTTTGTCTGGTTTTGGGATCAAGGCAATGCTGGCTTCATAGAAAGGGTTTGGAAGTTTTTCTTCCATTTCTATTTTTGAAACAGCTTCAGAAGAATAGGTATTAATTCTTCCATAAGAAGAATTTCCTAGGGAAGCCATCCAGCCCTAGACTCTTGTCTGTTGGGAGATTTTTGATGGCTGCTTCAATTTCCTTGCTGGTTATGGGTTTGCTATGTTTTCTATTTCTTCCTGTTTTCAGTTTTGGTAGTTTATACATCTCTAGGAATGCATCCATTTCTTCCAGATTGTCTAATTTGTTGGCATATAACTGCTCATACTACGTTCTTATAATTGCTTGCATTTCCTCAGTGTTGGCTGTGATCTCTCCTCTTTCATTCATGATTTTATTTATTTGGGCCTTTTCTCCTCTTTTTGATAAGTCTGGCCAGTGGTTTATCAATCTTATTAATTCTTTAAAAGAACCAGTTTCTAGTTTGGTTGATATGTTCTACTGTTCTTTTGGTTTCTAGTTCATTTATTTCTGCTCTACTCTTCTTTTTTTTAAAAAATATTTTATTTATTTATTCATAGGAGACATACAGAGAGAGGCAGAGACACAGGCAGAGGGAGAAACAGGCTCTGTACAGGGAGCCTGATGTGGGACTTGATCCCAGGACCCCAGGATCATGACCTGAGCTAAGGCAGACGCTCAACCACTGAGCCACCCAGGTGCCCATGCTCTACTCTTTACCAATTATCTTCTCCTGCTGGGTTTAGGTAGTGTTTGCTGTTCTTTCTCTAGCTCCTTTAGGTGTAAGGTTAGGTTGTGTATTTAAGACCTTTCTTGTTTCTTAAGAAAGACTTGTATTCCTATATACTTCCCTCTTAGGACTGCCTTTGCTGCATCCCAAAGGTTTTGAACAGTTGGGTTTTTTTTCATTTATTTCCATAAATTTTTAAAATTCTTCTTTAATTTTCTGGCTGATCCATTCATTCTTTAGCAGGATGCTGTTTAGTCTCCGTGTATTTGAATTCTTTCCAAATTTCTCCTGTGATTGAGTTCCAGTTTCAAAGCATTGTGGTCTGAAAATATGCAGGGAATGATCCCAATCTTTTGTCACATACTGTGACCCAGTATGTGATCTATTCTGGAGAATGTTCCATGTGCACTTGAGAAGAATCTGTATTCCACTGCTTTAGAATGGAATGCTCTGTATATATCTCTGAAGTCCATCTGGTCCCGGGTATCATTAAAAGCCCTTGTTTCCTCGTTGATCTTCTGCTTAGATGATCTGTCCTTTGTAGTGAGTTTGGAGTTAAAGCACTCTATTATTTTATTATTATCAATGTGTTTCTTTAACTTCGTTATTAATAGGCTTATATAATGGGTAGGATCCCATGGTAGAGGCTTAAATATTTACAGTTATTAGACCTTCTCATTGGACAGACCCTTAAATTATGTTATAGTGTTCTTCTTCATCTCTTGTTATATATTCTTTGGTTTTTTTTTAATATTTTATTTATTTATTCATGAGAGAGAGAGAGGGGCAGAGACACAGGCAGAGGGAGAAGCAGGCTCCGTGCAGGGAGCCTGATGTGGGACTTGATTCTGGGTCTCCAGGATCACACCCTGGGCTGAAGGCAGCGCTAAACCACTGAACCACCTGGGCTGCCCTAGTCTTTGGTTTAAAATCTAATTTGTTTGATATAAAGATTGCTACCCCAGCTTTCTTTCGATGTCCATTAGCATTATAAATGGTTTTCTACCCTCTCATTTTAAATTTGGAGGTGTTTCTGGGTCTAAAAATGACCCCTTTCTGCAAAGGCAGAAGATGCATGATAGCATGTCAAAAGATCTTGCTTTTTTTATCTAATCTGATACCCTGTGTCTTTTGATTGGGACAATTCAGAGTAATTATTGAAAGATATATATTTAATGCCATTGTATTTCTTGTAAAATCGCCGTTTTTGTAGATCATCTCTGTTCCTTTATGGTCTATGTTACTTTTGGGCTCTCTCTTCACTTAAGGATCCATTTTAATATTTCTTGCAGGGATGGTTTAGTGATCACTAATTCTTTTAGTTTCTGTTTGTCCTGGAAACTTTTTCTCTCTCCTTCTATTTTGATAGTGACTACACTTAATCATGGTGAGCATATAGTAATATATATAAATGTCAAATCTCTGTTATACACTTGAAACTAGTATCGTATTGTATTTCAATAATACGTTAATTAAAATTTTCAAAAAGGAGATATTGCGATATAGAGGCTAACCACAAGAATTACAGTATCATTAATAGTAAGCTTAATAAGTATAGATTATAAAGAGATCAAAATATATTTCTAAAGCACTCCATGAACTAATACAAACAGTAATTATATTAATACATCAAGATACTAATGTATTAAAATCTTAATAGATTAGAATTGATTTTTTAAAATAAAAGTTGTGTTTATTTTCATGAAGACAAGTCTTGTTTATGACTGAAAACAACGATAGAGAAATATATGCATTCTGTTGAAACTATGTTTGGTAATCATGAAAAAATTCTACATAGGAATGGTATACACAAGAAAAAGGTGTTGTTGTTGTTTTAAGATTTTATTTATTTATTCATGAGAGACATAGAGAGAGAGAGAGGCAGAGACACAGGCAGAGGGAGAAGCAGGCTCCATGCAGGGGGCCCGATGTGGGACTTGATCTCAGGACTGCGGGATCACACCCTGAGCCAAAGCAGACGGCGCTCAACCACTGAGCTACCCAGGTGTCCCTGGTTTTGTTTTTAAATCCAGTTGAAAAAAAAAAAGCTAGGATTGAATTACTTAAACAGGCAACATTTATGACTCTATAGTATGTAAGACTAGTCATGAACTGATGTACAGAATCTTCAGTGAATCAACACTGATGGAGCTTGACAATGAATACAATCGATAGCTGAAAACAGGCTACCTGAAACTGTCTCTTTAGAACAAGTGAATGTTATTCACCAAAATAAATGGAGTATTGGCTATACTCCAAATGAAATAATTATACTTTTAAAACTAATATTAACCTAAGTTCAAAGATGACTGATGATCTTAATAATGCTTACCATGCAACAGTGCCAACACCTGATTATTGAACTGTCAGTCTCCTTTACTAGGCAATCAAGAATCTTTCAAGATCTTTCAAGCTATGTATTTTATTTCACTTAATAAAAGGAGGAATGTATGGATAAATGCATGGATGTGTGGATAAATAGGTGAAAAGATGAAAACAATAAAAGAAAAAAATTAGAATCATCTTAAGTGGGAGAAGGCATGACTTACCTAGCTATCAATACAAATTGAAGAATTTAGGCTGCATTGCTATTTGGACATAATTCCAAATTAAAATTTTATCTACCATCACATATAATTTCAGGATCTTACTAAAAATATGAAACTTAGAACCAACATATTTCCTAAGATAGAAGTAACAAAATAAGGAAAACTGTAATAAAAGCTGAAAGCCTTGTAGTACTGTTCTCGTAATTTGTAGTTGCTGCCAGAAATAAGCTGCATGAGTGAGGTGAGGGTGAGTGTCAGAAAGGGCTGTAGCTAATTTTTTTAAAATAATGGTACTAGAAGCATTTATGACATCTATAAAGGTGTTTTATTTTTGACCAGTGACAGAGTTCAAGGTACAGGACAGATTTGGCTATGCTCTACTATTTTGGCCAAACATCAAATAGGAGGCCTAGTCTCTTATCATTTATATAATGCAGCAAAGAATATCAATTTGATTTAATTTGCTCCTTTAGATTGAATATGATTTAATGCTTGATAAAATGCTTATGATCCTTAATTTTTACTTCAAATAAATATGCAATGACAAACACTCCATTTATAATCTTGCACTCTGGAATGTACAACTAAAAATATATTCAGGCTAGGGTAAAGATTTTTAAAGCATTTTTTGTGACTTGAAACACAATTAAGTAATTATTAGATTTATTTAAAAGTTTTATCCCTTATCTTGTTTTACCAAGTGTTTAAAATGTCTTGCAAAGTGTATGATAAAGGCTAAAACAAAATTTTAGATTAGAATGAAACAGAGATGGAAAAATAATAAAATCATGTAAATGCAGACCATTTTGTGCACTTGCTACAGACAGATCTCAGGATGACTAATTGTCACAGCAAAAGAAAATATATAAAATTTTTGTTCACTGAATTAAAACCTTTTAAAAATCAGGTAAATCTTAAATTGTACAGTTTTGCTTGATATCAAAATCTGATAGGAAATTCCCTAATGACCTCCAAAATGGGACTTTGTAGTTATTGATATCTCTAAACTTTAAGTAACTATCACTGTGATATTTATGTGATATGTATGCATATGTGTATATGTATCCCAAGTCCATCTGTATATTACATATATCGATATACATGTAAAATGAAATATATACATATATGTAAATTGCAATAATGGAAATTCTATTGGAGAGGGCTTATACAATTAATTAGTACAAACAGATACTCAGGCCTCTGTGACAACCTGACTTCTTACTCCAAGGAAATAATTTTGACTATTTTAACAAGATTTCTTACCCCAAGATGTGTATTATAGGGATTCCAATTATGGGATGTAAGGATTTTGCGAACCACTCAAAACTATATGTGAATGCCACATGTACCTTTTTATATTTCCCCTACTACCAGCATCACCTAGCATTCTCAAAATGAATTGTATCCCTCAAAATTTAGAGAACAATTGCATACCATGTGCTTACTGAAGTATTTTAATTTTGAATAAGCATATATAGTTATGCCCTTTGATGATTTGTTAATTATTTTCTTGTTAATATTTAAGTGATTCCCTATTGATATCAACAATGTTCGAAACAAGGGCTCCTTTGTTTTGTGATATTTATATTTTATTTAAAATGATTGTTTTAGATAATATATGTGATTTTCCCTGAGAATCTTCCCTTAAAGAGTTTAACATATATTTGGAAACTCTGAACTAGTAAGGAGATAGATATGGTACAATAAAAGCCACAGATGAATTGTTTATGAGCCAATATTTGGAGAAGGATTTTACTTTTATTCCATATTCATTTTGTCCCAATTAATGAAACTCATTGAAGCTATCAGTGCATATAAAACCCAGGTCTGTGCCTGTGTAAATGTGCAATATCATATCATGCTCAGGGCATTAACTATGTGTTCCCAGCTCAGAGTTTATACTTGCTACTTTGGACATGCTGGAATCTTAATCCACATACAATCCTGGAGAGATGTGGGATGACAGCAGTGGGGGATGAGGATAATTCTGATCCATTTGTGAGGTAACTGCCTCAGGTGAGGTCATTGCAAATCATCAGGCAAACCAGAACTTGTGTCACTAGACAGGAGAAGAGGCACTTTTCCTGATATTACAGAGACTTTTTGTGATTTGTGGGTTAAAGTCCTTATATTCATCATAATTCATCCAAATGCCCCATTCCACTTTTGAGAGTCCTAGTCAATCCCTTAAATTTTATGAGATCTGGCAGGGCTGATAAATCCATTTATGTTATAATTTAAGCAACCTGTAGGAGAAGTTTCTGCTCTGCTTTTCAGTTTCAGCAGCCCAACCCTGCATCTGCAAGAGATATGAGATTCTTTTAGGATAAACACGGGAGCTTTCTTTCTTTATTACTACCTAAGCTAAGAATTTAAAACCTTGAACTTATGATTTTATTTTTTGAATTAAAAATCTCCACTGCTAAAAGAATAAAAAAAAAATAAAAATCTCCAGTGTTATCAGAATAGCCTGCACATTTTGTATTACTCAGTCTCATCATAACAATATGTCCCAGCAGCCAGCTGGTCTGCCAGAGGTTGCCTTCAATGAGCATTTTGTTCCAGGGAATTACAGGATAATAATTTATGTAACTATTTTGGCACAGGTCTGTGGACTAATAGCACGCTGTTTTCCAAGTTTCAAAACAACCAAGTCAGATAAACCAATACTGTGAGTCATTTTCCTGGTACCTCTCTAGTTACCTAATACTCTCTCAGGCAAAGTTCTAGGTGTTTAGACAGAGAAAGGTTAAATTCAGGTAATTTGGTAGTTGCACATCATCAGAAGTGTTCAGTTAAGGAAAGTAAAAAAAAAAAAAAAAAATCACTAAACCTTTGATTTAAAGACCAAATTCTTTTCGTTGCTAACCAGAAGTTAAGAAGCTTCTCCTGTTATCATTGTTGTTACTTGCATACTTACTTTTTGCTCATGACACTGGTGACTAGATAGCAGAACATGAAGCTTAGGCACGTATCTTTTAGAACCTGTTTAAAGAACTGTAAAAGATGACTCCTATTTCCCTTCCCACCTTTCAGATCTTGCATACATCTCAATGGCAAACGCTAAATTGTATCCAGTAACTTAGACACAGGAATATGAGAAAAGGCCATTTAGTCTTTGCAGAACAGGATGGAACATGGAGGGTTGAGTTTTCCTCATTTTTTCCCTCAATTTTTAAATATACTTTACATAGTTGACTTTTTTCTTTCTTAAAGACTTTCCTCTCTTCCTATTCACATAATGGTATTTTTTTTTTCTGTTTTTTTCTTCTTATACCTAGCCTACTATTTTAAGGACACTTTTCTGGATGAAGTGAGTGAGGGAAGTGGAGACAGATGGATCGGTCCATTATATTTGATATAATAGGTGGGAAGACTTCTCTGAATAGGTGCTATTTAAACGGAGACTAGAAGTCTGTGTGCGCATGTACATGTAGAAGCATAGAAATGTAGGGTAGTTTTTAGGCATAACACTAACTTTTTTTTTCTTTTTCTTTCATTTCTCCCTTCTTTCTCTTCAGTGGCAGCTGTAGAGACCATCTGCTGAAGATGGCAGCATCACAAGATGGAATTCTTTGGCGTCCTTCTGCAACTTCTTCAAGGAAGCCACACAAAAGAGAACCATCCTATATGAAGAACTGTACTGATTGTCATGTGAAAAATAAAAAAAAAAAAAGTTTCACTTTGTTTAAAGCCAAATAACAAAAAAGAGCATTTGACCTGTTGGTTTCATGAAGATTTGGGGTTATCAGAAAGTAATGCTAGAAAGAGAAAAGAAAAATGTGGGCATATGCAATAAAGTTACTATGAGGATAGACAATGACATTTAGATTAGATAAGAACAGATGGTATTGATGGACAGTTTGAGAATGCTATTAGTATAGTTACAATATTGACAAGTACACGGATTGTGAAGGTATTTGAACAAGTGCGAAAAATATAGGATACTATTTTAAAGTATATGCTTGATATCAAGAATTGATGGGAGGTTCGTTTTCTTGTGATCTCCAGATTGAGAAGTGAATGACTGAGGAGATATAAGGTCAACAAACTGAGAGGCCAAAGACTTATGGAGCACCATTTGAAAGACATTTAATTTACCCATTGCAATATTTTAAATATTCTAGTTGTATTGGTAGATGAAGCCAGAACTCAGAAAACTGGAACTACAATGCTGGACCCTTTTCTCTTTACATTTTATAGAATTATCTTTGGTTTGGCAAAGATAGTGTTCCGTATAAAAACATGGATTATTGGTGTCAGACTGCTCATCTTTTGATTCTGTTTTAATCACTCACAAGGTAAATGGCACTTGGTAATTGGCTCACTCTTAAAAACTTTTTCTTTTCTGATGTAAAAGGAATTTTTAAGATGAAATAAAGGCAATGATTTTGAATGCCTTGGCTATGAAATTACTGTCATTATTGTGAAGTGCCATAGCTTCCAACTTTGCTTGATGACCTGTCATTAAAATTCACCACTAAATTTACTGTAGGGACATTGGCAAGGACAATATCCATGACATCATTCCTTGTTACCCACATAACTCCTTACTTTACACCCAAAAACAAAAACAGCAAGAACCTTCCAGATTGAAATGCCAGGAGAAATTTGCTTCCACTGAGAGGCCGTTGTATATTTTCAAATTCTCCACAAATCATATTAATGGATGTTTAATCCCTTTTAGCTTTGGTGACTTAGCTAAGTAGAGTCAGAATTTAATATAGGAAAGGGTTTTGTGAATACCATATCCATATTCTCTCTCCTCCATTAATTATAACATTTTATCTTTAGCATTTATTCATTTTTTTTTATTTTGCAAGTCACTTCAGTTCCTTTATGTATGTGTTCATGTGTGTGAATAACCTCAATATCTTCAATTCTGAAACCATAAACTGTTGAAGGAAAACGGAAGTCTGGAAGAAGATTTTTACTGCTGTAGAGATTTTGTCTGTTTTGTTTGTTTGTTTTTAATCGAGAAGGTTTTGCCATTTAGGGAGCAGGATGAAGCAGTTCTTTTGTGAGGTGCAACCTGAGCCTGTATTCCAATACATACCTTTTCCTATAAGGCTTATTTTTATGTTTGTTTGTTTGTTTATTTATTTGAGAGAGTGAGAAAGCAAGTAAGCACACGCATGTGCATGTGCAAAATGAGAAGGGTGGGGTGGGGAAGAAGCAGAGGGAGAGGATTTTAAGCAGGCTCCATACCCAGTGTCGAGCCCAATGTGGGGCTCGATTTCAGACTCTGAGATCATGACCTTGACCAAAATCGAGAGTCAGAGGCTTAACTGCCACCCAGGTTTATTGTGATTTCACAAGACTTATTTTGATTTCAAAGGTTAGTTGTGCATCATATATTGACCTTATTTCTTAATTTAGTCCAATCTATTTTATGATTATTATTTCTTAACATTGTGATTGCTAGTGTCTGATGAGGGCTCTAGAGCTCTTTTCTCAATTACATTTGTATGGATATATTAGTGGTAAACTGAAAGGAGAAAAGATGAGGTACTATTTCCTATTCCACCATTGAGTCAAGCAGATATAATTTTAATAATGTCCTATTTCAATCCCTGCCAAGTAGAGCTTGCCGCAGTGTGGCCGAGATACCATGTTAAGGAAGACAACAGTGAGCATCTCTGAAAAATTGCTCAGAGTTTAAGTGTTTTTTTTCATACCAGCAAATGATTTCATCTTTGACCTGTAATTCAACATTCTAAGCATAGGATGTTCTGTGTTTTAGTACCAAGTGTGATTAAGTCAATTGGATTTCATCTAATCTTCTACTTACGTTGACACAGGGAAAGCTGGGGATACATTTTCGAAATTCAACATAAGTTTCAACAAAAGCAAATACATATGAAAGAAATCAAGAAAGTACAGTTGCTTTTAGTTCTGACAATAGGTCTGTGAAGTCTGGAACATGATAAACCAAATAGCATTCACAAAAGTTGGTGGTGACTTTTGAGATACAACACCAAAGGCAAGATTCAGGAAGGAAGAACTGATAAGCTGGACTTAATTAAAATTAAAAATTTCTGCCCTGTGAAAGATATTGTTGAGAGAATAAAAAGACTCATCACTAACTGGGAGAAAATATTTACAAAAGACATGAAAGACTGTTATTCAAAATATACAAAGAACTCCTAAAACTTAACAATAAGAAAATAATAAACTCAATTAAAATTAGGCAAAAGACTAACATCTCACTGAAGAAGATATAAGATACTAAATAATATGAAAAAATGCTACACATCATATGTCATCAAGGAAATGCAAGTTAAAACAACACTGTGATACCTACTACACACCTATTAGAATGGGCAAAAAACAGAACACTGACAACTCCAAATGCTAGGAAAGATGTGGAAAAGGAACTCTCTTAAATTGCTGGTGGAAATACAAATGGCACAGCCAAATTTGAAAGATAGTTTGGCGGTTTCTTACAATACTAAATATACTCTTCAGATATGATTCAAGAGTAGTAATCCCTGGTACTTACCCAAAAGAGCTGAAAACTTCTGTCCACACAAAAACCTATAAAAAGATGTTCATAGCAACTTTATTCATCATGACCAAAACCTGGAAGCAACCATGATAACCTTTAGTAGGTGAATGGGTAAATAAACTGTGATACATCCAGCTAATACCTATAATCCAAGAGTATGATTCAGCACTAAAAATAAATGAGATATCCAACTGTACAAAAAATACAGAGGACCTTAAGTATATATTATTAAGTGAAAGAAGCTAAAAAGGCTACATAGTGTTTGATTCTATATGGCATTCTGGAAAAGGCCAAACTATGGTAAAGGTAAAAGGATTAGTGGTTTCCAGGGGTGAGAGTAGAAGAGAGGATAAATAGGCAAAGCACAGAGGATTTTGAGGGCAATAAAATTATTCTGTGTGATATTATCATGGTGGATACATGTCATTATACATTTACCAAATCCATAGAGTGCACAACACCAAGTGTAAGCCAAAATATAAACTATAGAATTTGAGGGATGATGTGTCAGGTTAGTGTAGCACACGTACCACTCTGCTACAGGATGTTGATAATACTGGAGGTTGTGGGTGTATGGGGCACTCTCTGTAATCCATGCTAAATTTTGCTGTAAATGTAAAACTGCTCTAAAAAATAATGTCTATTTAAAACTGAAAAGAAACAATAGTGAGTTAAATTTAAAGCAATAAAAGAAGATAAATACGTGAGAAAAAAATTAATGAATTGGAAAATAAACATTCATTAGAGAAAACTAAGAAAGCCAAAAATTGGTTCTCTATGAAATCTAATTAACCCATGGCAAGACATTAAAACATAACAGAAATACAAAATATCAGTGTAAAGAATGTCAAAGAAGACATTTATATCGACCAACAGTCACTGCAAATACAAGAATATTATAAGCAAGTTTACATGAATAAATTTAAAAATTTAGATGAAATAGACAATTCTTGGGAAGTACAACTTAGCAGAATATCATGATGAAGAGAAATTTTTAAAAAAATCCTATTCTTAGAAGGAAATTTAATCCCCAATGAAAAGCTTTTCCTCCAAGACATTCCTACCCCACACAGTTCTCAGTTTTGGTGGCATCTATTAAAATACCCTCAAGCTCAGGAAATCTTTCCTCAGCTGTATCCACTCTACCAATAATCCCACCAAAGGCATTTCATTCCTCTTGCAGTATTTTTGTTTGGTTTCTTTTGTGTATCTCTAGCATTTCTTTTTGGTTCTTCGTTAGAATTTCCATCTTTCTGCTTACCTTGTCCATTGTTCTTCTTTATTGTACTTTATCCATGGAAGCCAACTTACTCACATTGGCTTAAATTGCTGTTATGATAATTCCCACATTCCTGCTGTATCTTAGTTTGGTGTTTGCTACTCCAACTTTGGTGTTTGACTTTGGCATGTCTTGTAATTTTTTTTTTTTAATAGCTGAACATGATGCACTGAATAAAATGAGCGGCTGCAATTAGGCCTTTTGTGGCAAGGTGTGGGTGGAGGAAAGTGTTCCAAAGTCTTAAAAGTAGGTCTCAGTCTTGTAGTGGGTCTGAACTGTGAATTTCCCACATGCTTCTCAGTTTTTTGCCTCCCTTCATCGGGACAGGATGGATAGAGAGGGCTAGAGTTGGGTATATCCCTTCTGCATGGAAACCTAGAGGGGGCAGCAGTTGGGTTTTCTCTTCTCTTGGGTCAATTACGTTCTGATTAACCCCAACAGGTTAGGTGCTCGTGAAATAGTTTCACCTGATGGCAGACATTTAAAAGGACATGGCTCTCTGCTGTATTTCATTTTTTTTAATTAATTTTTATTGGTGTTCAATTTACCAACATACAGAAAAACACCCAGTGCTCATCCCATCAAGTGTCCACCTCAGTGCCTGTCTCTGCCGTATTTCAAATGATTTTTTCCCCCTCTCTGGGAGACGCCCAGAGGGTTTTTCCTCTCCTCTTCACCATGAGCATCTGGTCCGACTTCTTGGAGGTAAGACACAAAACTGTGTAAATCCCTTTATGCTGTGGCTACAGATGGCCTTTTTATTTCAGTTATCCTGTTTTCCCTTTTTTACAGATAACCTGAGATACAGTTAAATTTTGTATCAAATTTTTATTACCTGAAGGATTTCTTTCAAATGTGTTGCATATAGAACCCTCTGTTTTTGTCTGCAGAAGTTGTTACTTAGCTTTCCTTTTTGAACAATATTTTCACCTGTTAAAGATTTCTTGGGTTGGAGGTTTCCTTTCAGAACCTGAAAGACGAAGTTCAGTTATCTCTTGGTTTGCATAAAAATTGAGCCGAGTGGGAGTTTCACTGTGGCTCTCGTTCTCCTCAGTGCTTCCTCTAATCCAGCTCCTTTAGTGTTACCTTGGCATATGGAGTGCAATGGAAAATTTTTCTCTGAGAAAAAACTACAAACTCTCAAAATATTTGTAGTCAATATTCCTGTTCTGTGATTAGATTCAGACGTCCCTTAGGTGCCTCTACGTCAACAGAGGTCTCTCCTTATACCCTTACCCCAGGAACAGAGGGTTGCAGCCTACTAGGGAGCACAGAATAGCCTGGTGGTGGGACAAAGAAGGCATTCTCTGTAGTTCTGGTTCAATCTCTTAGTTTGGCTTGGTGTTCTTGGGGAGAGGGCTCTACAGCTCTATGATCTTGCCAGATGCTCCTGCAAGATGTCCTAGCCAGGGTCTGGAGAGCTTCCAACCCACCCTGCAAGGGTAGAAAGCAGTTCTTCATTTTTTGGGTTTTTCTGTTTTTGTCCTAGCTGCAAGGAGGTGTTTGCATCCTCCTCTCTCCTTGCTGACACCACCGCCCCCCCCCCTCCCCAAACACACACACACTCATGGTTCAAGATTCTTTTTCTTTTTTCTGTAGAAGTGAAGTTTCCAGGTGGGATTTTGTGCTTTCATGCAGTGGCAGCTGTTTTTCTTGTTCAGGCTTGCACCATACAGGGGGACTTTTTGCAGTCTCTCACTCGCCCAAAATTGTTCTTTTAGCTTTGTGGTGACATCCATGGAAAAATCTAAGATTGAGTATAAAACCCTGGTGTCTGTGGCTCTTGGGAGTTCTGTAGACTCAAGCTATCCCACAATTGGTCTTTAGCAATTTGTTTACAAGCTTTATCTGAGATTTCCTTACTTATAGGACAGCCCAGTTTTCCTCTTCTCACCTGCCCTAGCAAGCCACCACTCGCATTTCCTTGAAAGTGCCTACCTTTCCTGGTTTTAGTCTATTTGTTTCCATTGTGACCTCAGCTAACTGATTTGCTCAACAAAGTATAGCTTTATAGATTGTCTTTTTCTTGTTCGAGTGGGAGCAATGCTTTTCCCTTCCTTTCTGTATACTGATTGGAACTCCTACCTTTCTGGGAAGAGTTTTTGTTCAGGTGGAAACTACTAAATCTGATGCCTACTTCATATAACAAAAAAAATTGCTTACACCTGGGTTGAGCTATTGAGATGATTACCTGTTGTGTTGGCATCCCCCTTTGAAAACTTGGTTCTTCTTTATTTTTTTAAAAAGATTTTATTTATTTATTCAGGAGAGACAGAGAGAGAGAGAGAGACAGAGAGAGAGAGAGAGAGAGAGAGACAGAGAGAGAGACACAGGCAGAGGGAGAAGCAGGCTCCATGCAGGGAGACTGATTTGGGACTCGATCCCAGGTCTCCAGGATCATGCCCTGGACTAAAGGCGACACTAAACCGCCGAGCCACCTAGGGATCCCCTCGGTTCTTCTTTAAAAGGCCAGAGCAGATTTTTTTGTGACCAAAATATGTATGTAAAATTATTTGTATATGTGATGCCTCTGGCATATCATTATTAAGCTAGAAGCTTTGCATTGCTATTTAGTATTTTATTAGTATAGTAACAGATTAAATGGATGTTCATATATATAAACATCAGAAATTATAAAAATGGCTATTTTAATTCAATCTCCCAGTGGGGAAGCTGATCTTATTCTGTTTTCATTTAAAATTTTGGAAATTTTATTTATCTTTGGAACACTGAAAAAACAGGAAAACAGTACTTTCTTAGACAAGCAATTAATTTCAGTACCTCAGAATTCTTAATTCTAGTGTATTACATCATTTCCATTAAATTTCATTTCATCACTCTTCCCATTATCACATTTTACTTAATGAGTGTGAAAACTACTTCAAAGTCAGTATATATAAAAGATATTTGTGAACTCTTGACTTTCAATGAATAGGGTAATAGTCTAATGCACTCAGAAAAATATTTTTCCAAAGCTGTTATGAGTAATAGATAAGAAGTGTTCTGTATTTATCCAGTTGGGTCAAAAAAGCCAGAAGCAGAGTGACACTGCAAAATATAAATATAAAGGCTGTTTATCATGAATGCGTTAGGGTCTGACATTCTCTTCTTCTATTGTCACTGTTACTAATTGGATGAAGAAATAGGAGTAGTGTAAAATCTGTTTAACCCTGTGACCTTTATTTTTGAGCTAGATGTTCATTAATTCAACAAAAGTTAATTGAGTGGCTATTAGATGACAAGTGCTGGATTGGATTAAAGGAACTGTGGATTTAGCAGAGACTGAAAGAGAGAACAAGTCCCGCTTTATGTATAGCTCTCCATTTTTTTCAACAAAAATTAATAGCACTTATTGTACCTTTTTATATTAACTTTCTTTTTTAATTTTTAATTTTAGATTTTATTTATTCATGAGAGACACAGAGAGGCAGAGACATAGGCAGAGGGAGAAGCAGGCACTCTGTGGGGAGCCTGATATGGGACTCAATCCTAGGACCCTGGGTTCATGCCCCAAGCCTAAGGTAGACGCTGAACCACTGAGCCACCCAGGTGTCCCTATGTTAACTTCCTGATGAGATTTCAAGTGGGTAGCTTAAGTTTGCATGTCATTAGTAAGTTTTAGCAGATGACTACAAATTCAGCTGCTATGCCTTTTCTCTACCATGCATAATGCTTCTTGTTTTTATTTGAACAATTAGAATATAATCTATATATTGTCAGTAAAACCAAAGAGGTAAAATAGAACATGAAATATTTGTTTCAGATTTAAGTGAAGACTTCTGCAAAGTGTCATTCACTGATTTTCCTTTTTTGGATGTTAGATATCTGTGTGGCTCTTTCATCACTCTGTGCATGAGACAATATTAGGTTTTTAACAGACTTAACAACATGAGGAGCTGGAATTTCTTTACCAGGTCTAGCTTTAAGGCTGCATTTACATTGTATTGTGTTTCCGTTGTCCTGTGGTATGTTGGAGCCAGATCTTGCTGCCTTTGTGAGAGCCGGTTGTTAAATTTTCGGGAGTTTGAGACCTGTTTATTTAAGAATTGGTGGCTTAAAATCTGACACAGTGGAGTATTTTGACAGTGGAGGCATTTTATTACTGTATTTTGGGGGTCTCTAATACTATCCCCATGGTTAGAGATTTCCTAGAATAACCCCAAAGATTTAAATCTTAGGAGTAACATTATATTTTATTACCTAGAAGTAGTAAGGTTATACAGCTGGATCATAATGGGAAAAGACAGAAGTAGAGTTTGGAGGAATTCTCCTGCAGGCTTCCTTAATGTTTCTCCCTCTCATGAAGTATCAGTGGAGCACATAGCTTCCTAGCTATGAAAAGGCAGCAGCACGCATGCAATGTTTTTTTGGATTTGTTTGTTTTGTTTTGAGGAAGCCTGCTGAGAGACCAATGGCCAAGGCTTTTGCTGGTTGCTGGTCACACAGGCACCCTGCTTAGCACATACCAAAATTCCAGATTCCCAGAAGGAAAGCAGGTAAAGCACGTTCTCCATACAAACAGTCTAGACCCAATATACTACCCTATCATTTAGGGAATGTTAGGAATAGTCTTACCATCGAAGTTCTCAGACTCTAGCCAAAAGCCAAGCTTGAAAATAGGGCTTCTAAGCATAGTAGTCTCCAGTCAGCTAACTTAATACTTTTCCACACAATTAACTTTTTCATAACCTAATTGTAAAAATCTCAAATGCTAGTTACAATCAACTTTCTAACTATTTACATTAATTAGGATAAGCAGGTTAGAGAAATTAATCTGATTGCAATTAGGCAAACTGTCTTATTTGCTGAGTTCTGATAACTAGATCTCCCTGCTGCCTCATTTCTGCTCATCTTGTTATTCATTTTATGCACTTACTCTTTTGATAAATATTCACTGCTCTGTAGACCAGCAACATAGTTCAAAATATAGAGGACAGAATAGTACAGAGTTTGTTCTAGAAAGGAACTTCTACTTCTGTATGGCAATTACGTGAATTTTAGAATATAGAGATTGTCAACTTTTGCTAAATACTATGAAGAAAAATCAGAGGAATAGAGTGACAGAGTGGAGTTTGAACTACCTTATACGTTGTTTTCAAGAATGGACTCTCTGGTAGGGGGACATTTGAACAGAGAAGTGAAAGAAATAAGGGCATAAATTACACAGGTGTCTGGAGGAAATTCCTTCCAAAGAGATTTCCATGTTCCAAGAGATAAAAACTGATGGCAGAAGGGCAAGTGGGTTTATATGGCTCATGTAGAGCAAACAAGGTAGAGAGTTGGCTAACAGAGGACACCAGAGACGTAGGACAAGAATGGAAACTGATATTTTTAGAGATTTAGTTTCTGTTAATACCTCTATATTTGGGACTCCTGGGTGGCTCAGCGGTTGAACTTTGGCTCTGGGTGTGATCCAGGATCGAGTCCCACATCAGGCTCCCTGCACAGAGCCTGTTTCTCCTTCTGCCTAGGTCTTTGCTTCTCTCTCGTTGTGTCTCTCATGAATAAATAAATAAAAAGAAATACCTCTACATTTAATTCTGAGTGAGAAGAAATCTGGAAGGTTTTTGGAAAGAGGAATAATATGATCTTATATACATTTAAAAAGTTAGAGCAAAGAATAGGTTTGAAGGGGAAGGGTGGAAGCAGAGAGAGAATGGTAGGAGTATATTAAAATAGTCCAGGAAAAAAGGATGGGGGATCAGATTAGTAGGAAAGAGTAGAAATAGTAAGATTTGGGTTGGGTTCTATCCTGTGCCCATCAGGACCAATGGGCACAGGATAGAACAAACAGTATTTTTTTTTTTTTGGATGATACTTTAAGATTTCTACTCCGAGTACCTGAAAAGATAATGTTGATAGTAATCGAAATAAGGAAAGGTGAGAAAGAAGCATGCTTGAGGAGTGTCAAGAGCTTATGTTTAGATGTATTATGTTTGGGGTATGTATTTGATAACTAAGTGGAGATGCCGAGGAAACAGTTGGATACCAAGTCTGAAGATAAAAACTTGAGAGTCAACAAGTTAAAGATGGTATTTAAACCTATGGGAATGGAAGACCTCAGAATGTATAGTTAGAAAAAATCATTGCAAGGACAAAACCATAAAACATTCTAATAAGTTACAATCTGGAAAATGGGTAGATACCTGCAGAGGAGGCTGAAAGTAGTTAATGAAGTAAAAGAACCAAGAAAAAGTGATGTTCAGAACCAAATGGAGAACATCTTTCAAGGAGGAAGTGATCAGCAATGTCAAATGTGTGCGTTAGAAGGGGTTGAACATGACTGATAAATTCATTAGGGTGGATGTTCCTGGTGGTACAGCCAAGAGTAAACGAATATAAGAAATAATGAAAGGGACTATAAGGGAAGGAGGGGAAATTGGGGAAAAATTAGAGAGGAAGACAAACCATGAGAGACTCCTGACTCTGGGAAACAAAAATTTGTAGAAGGGAAGGTGGGTGGTCAGATAAGGTAACTGGGTGATGGGCATTAAGGAAGGCACGGGATATGATTAGTAATGGGTATTCTATGTTGGCAAGCTGAAAATAAATTTTATTTAAAAAATAAAAAGATCTTTTAATATTACAGTATTTTTGATTATGATAAAAAAAATGTTCAAGATAGAAACAACTGATAATGCAGAAAATCAAGAGAACAGTATCATGCATAAGTGAAATAGAACGAAATCCTATGGATACTTAAAGGGATGAGCCTTGGGTAGGACTACTGATAGAAAGCAACAGCAGGAGAGAAAGCAGAGTATATGAAAATACAAGTATATGGATTGATTAGGTGCTACTGAATGCTGAATGCTCTATTTTGTCAGTGAGATATTTAAAAAGTGAACACCTGAAAAGAAGGAATGCCCCAGAGGTGGACAGGTGAGCTGATGAGGGAAGAGTTTTGTTAATTTGAGGAGAGAAGAAAATAGATATACTGAGTTGACTAAGGAAATAGAATAAGATTGAAAGGTGGGATAGATTTTGCCTGAGATTTATGGTCAGGCCTTAAGAGTTAGTAAATCAATTTAGGTCTTTCAAGAAGAAGATGCCAAGTTGGCATGAGACCTGCAACAGCTTTTTTGCAAGGACCTGCCTGTGAAAGGCAGTGAGGAGAGATAGGCATAGGGGAGAAGAGTTTTCAGACTGTGGTGCAGGTCTGATGGCTGTGAAATGAAAGGGAAACTGGGTATGCACCTCAGACTGTGCAGGGCAGGTCTGAGAAGGTCATGGCTAGGCCAATGTGAGGTCCCTCCGCAGAAGCTGACTGTTAAGAGGAGAGCCTAGCCCGCTAGAGTAGTCTTGTCAAACCCGGCTATTGGCTAGAAGCAACTTAGGCAGAGCTCAACTTTGGCATGAGCACTGTAGAGAATCTGTAGGAGCTACTAGTGGAAGCTTTCAGTCAACTGGGCTCACTGAAACAAGTTCTGAAGGGAGACCTGAGCCATGTGTTCATGGCTGGTGTGTTCAACTTGGCCATGTGTTTTACTGCGGCAGTGTTTAGCTACTCTGATGAATTTGAGGAGGAAGTGGAATATTATATTTAAATGGATTTGAAAATTCCTGGGGCCATAATATGAAGAAGGGAAAGGGGAATGAACCAATGGAAGCATAACCAAGCAGTTAAAATGAAGAAACACAGGCTCTAAACTGGTTATGGGAATGAGTACCCATGGGTACTGTTGTCCTATGTATGCAAACAAGAAGCTAGAATCCTTTTATTAAGGTAAAACTCTTTAATTCCTTAATTTTCTTTGCAAGTTTGATTATAAAAGTGTAAAGCTTATGATGCTTATATATTAATATTTTAAATATATATATAATGCACTTCCAAAGTTATCAATTTAGGCATACCCATATGACCTTAGATGTGAAAGGAATTTGTTATTTCCTAGGTAGGCTTAAATTTCCATGTGTTTGTTATACTCTTAATCACATTGAATTTGATTTTAATTTTATATATCCATTGTAACATTGGTCTCAAGTTTCATTGAACTACATCATGCGCTCAAATGAAGAGGAGAGGTTGAATGCATCGAACTTGCTATATTGGAAGATGATACACACAAAGCAGTACCTTGTGAGCATTTGAAGAATACTTTGGACTCTAGGAAATTTGAGGTTTACTGAGTGGCTTTAGGATTTAATCCTAGTCCAAATTATGGCCAGTACCTGCAGTCCCTCTTAACTCCCCTCTACTTGCCGAATCAGAGACCCCCCACCCTGAATGAATATTGGGAGATTAGAAAATCCCCATTCATCTGTGACTTTGCTCACCAGATGCTAAATTCTAACTGCAGGACTGGAATTTACTCCCATTTGTCCTTGAGTCCATCCCCTCAGTTCTTTCCATACTTTAGGCAGGTCTAGTTTCAGAATTGAATCTTGCAGTAAATCTTGTCCTACTCCAATGAACAAAGCCTGGCTGTGTCAGACATTTTAATAAATAATAATTTCAGTCATTGCCACTGTCACTAGTAAGTTCCTGGCAGTAAGTCTGTTCTGAGAGCCTTAAGAAATAATCCTATTCAATCCTTATAACAGAGCATTTTATTATTGTCATTATCCCTATTTGGAAATCAGAAAAATGAAGTCCAAGAAATGTAACTTGCTGGAATCTATATAACAAATTGTGGAGCCACAGAGAAACCAAGCTGACGTCTAATTCTCTTTTAATCACTACCATATACCTTTAGTGCTAGATATTAAATAAAACTATAAATGTCTGATAGTCCTCATTTTAAATATATCCACAGATTTTTCTCCTTTTGAAGTTCTTTATATAAATACATACAGAAACAGTACTGTCTACTTACAGGAAGAATAATAATCCTATGTCTATACCAAGCCATCATTAGGTACTTGTTGATTTCTTTCAGACCCTGAACACATGGCTTAGTGCTTACATTTATTGATGCTTCAGGGTAACTATTTTTGGTTATAGCTATAATCATAACCCTCAAATAGAAGTGTGTGTAATTTTTTCCTTAGAGTTTCAAGTCCTGTTTTCATCAGAATCATTGCTTTGGGCTTGAGGCTTTTCAGATCATAAAGCTGGCCTCCTAAATCAGAAACAGAAAGGGCTCTTCTATAGGATGATGCGCACTTGCGGACGTGCATGTCAAAATAAAAGCAATATCCTTGTTAAAGGATGATCTTTACCTATTTCTCTTTCATAGGTTAGGAGTTACTTTCCAAAACTATATTGGAAAATTAATTACTTAAAATTGTGATGGCTGAAAAACAAATTGAAATTCCAGTAAAGTCAGTAATAGTTTTTCACAGCTGACGTATACCAATTACCCGTTGGAGACGCTGTCCTGTTTCTTTAAAAGTTTTTCTATCAATTGTAGCGTCTGTTTGGAGCAAATGGGTTATAGCACTTAAGTCAAGGATTTCATTTTTTTTTAAGGATTTCATTTTAAATGGAGGACTTTATTTGGTAAAATTAGACCTAAGCTTGTCTGGTTTTTCTTCATTGTCTTTGCCACAACTGAGGGTCTGTTTTGCTCTACACAGAATAATTTTCTCCCACTGACTTAAATATGTTATGAGTATTCATTTCACTGACAAATTGTTGCAAAATTCAAAGTGCCGCATTGTTTTGTTGTTGTTGTTTTTCTGTTACATGGGAATCTAAATAAAACAACTTGAGCAGATCATGTTTGGCATAGTTTAGGAATTATTTGTTACAGGAACAACATAATAAAAACCTTAATTTCTTACAGCATGTATACTCGACTTTTTAAAAACCTTTTTGATTTCCATATAAATAGTCTGAGTATGGAGAAATAACAATTAAATGGGGGTAAAAACTTAATATTTGTTCTGTATGTCTTACATATGCAACTACTCAAATTGGCAAACCAAATGAAAAGGAAGATGGGGATGATTATTCACGTAATAGTCATGCTCAAAAGTTACTGTTGGGAGGACAGTTTTACCTTCTATATGCAGTAACTTATCTATGGGTTTGCCCTTTATAGTCTTTCATACGTGTTTCTTCGTTTATATCATTAATATCAACTTAAACTTTGATAACCTTGCATTGCTAGAACTTCATTTCAATAAGCTTATAATTATATTTACTGCCACCAAACTCTAGCTACTTTCAAGCTACTTCCAGGTGGGTAGTTTGAGCACATCACCCTCGTTTGGTTGTTCCTGTTTCACGTTCTTTATCCCTTGGTTCTCCCATAGTCTTGCTTGCTTCATGCCCTGTACTTTTTAGTGAGACTAGTTTATTTGTAAGCAGCTGCGGGTGTTCTGATCAGATTAGTTGTTGTTGCTTAGCTGTTCTCAAATGCACCGGATGTTTTCTTGCCTTTTTGTCCAACATTGACTGGATCCTTTTACTTCATAAAGTCTCACCCAGTTGATTTGTCTCTGCTATGATTTTTATCTGTTCTGAACTCCTAAACCCATCTATATTGCACAGTCTCAAACTGGACAACAGCTAGTATTTTTTTCTAGTTGTTTCGTATACTATATTCTCCAAGGAGGTTATCTTAGAATATTATTCTCTACCAAGGCTTGTTGGACACTAAGAAACAAATAGATATTGAGGAATTATAAAACATTCTAATACAGGACCTACCACAGTAATAACACTTGTTAAAATTCAGTAGCATGTGGCTTAAAAGTTTAAGAAACTGTCCAGTTTTTTTTTTAAAAGATTTATTCATGAGAGACCCAGAGGGAGAGCAGAGACACAGGCAGAGGGAGAACCAGACTCCCCACAAGGACCCCAATGCAGGACTTGATCCTGGAACTGGAGATCATATCCTGAGTCTAACGCAGACACTCAACCGCTGAGCCACCCAGGTGTCCCTGTACAGTTTTTTGAAGACCATCTCCTTCTTGATTTCTATACATGAAATTAGCTCCATCTTATTCTTAGTTTCTTCCAGTATAAATTAGCAAGATACCCTCCTGAATAAAGCCTTTAAAAAGTTCAAACACCACATGTCTAAAATTTCATAAGCTGAGTAAAATATTTCCAACAATTTTGAATTGTGTCAATCACATGAGAAAAATAGAACACAATTTTTGATTTTTGTCTTATATACTACTTGGGAAACTGGGAAGCTATAGACCTGCTATTTCCTCTTTAAATACAGAATTATAAACACACACGATACTTTCATGCTATTTGCTTTGGTTTGTATTAGAAACAGATATCCTTTGTAAAAAGTATAAAGTCAATTTTAAAATGATACTGCTATACTTCAAGTTTGAAATGAAAATAATGGCTTTCTTAAAAATATATATATATAAATGCAAACTGGGCAAGTAAAACACAAAGGAGGCAAGTTACCTTAGCTTAAAAATACATTTAAATGAGCCACTGTTGAAAAAGAGTATGGAGGTTCCCGAAAAAAAAATTAACAATAGAAATACCACATATCCAATAATTCCACTGCTGGGTATTTATCAAAGGAAAATACTAATTGGAAAAAATATGGGCACCCTATGTTCTTTGCAGCATCATTTACACTAGTCAACATATGGAAACAACCTGTGTCCATTGATAGATGAAAGGATAAAGAACATGCAGGCATGTACACAGACCCAAAGAGGAATATTATGCAGCCATAATAAAGAATTTGTGCCGTTTGCAGCAGCATAGATGGACCTAGAAGGTATTAGTCTAAATGAAGTAAGGCAGACTGGGAAAGACAAATGCCTTATGATTTTACTCATACGTGGAGTCTTTAAAAAATGAATAAGCAAAAAATAGAATCAGACCTATAAATACAGAAAACAAATATGACTGCCAGAGAGTAGGGGAGTTGAGGGATGTGCAAAATGGGTGAAGGAGAGTGGGAGATACAGGTGTCCAGTTATGGAACAAATAATTCATGGGAATAAAAGGAATAGCATAGGGAATATAGTCCATGGTATGGATTGTAATAGCCTGATGTGGTGACAGATAGTAGCTACACGTGGAGAACATGGCCTAATGTAGAAACTTGTCAAATCATGATGTTGTATACCTTAAACTAATGTAACATTGTGGGTCAAATTTTATATATATAAGCATATATACATAGTGTGTATGGATATGTGTGTATATATATATTTTTTTAATCATTAAATTGCTGATATTTGACTTAAATGAGAACTTAGTCTTTAGGATTTGACTTCGGCATGGCAAAGCTCATGTCATCTTAAATATCCTTTTGAACCTTTTAACTTTTCATTCTGGTGATAATAAAAGTTGGTAATCTGATTCACAGAGGTTCACAGAAACACATCAAATCAGAATTTCTATAGCTCATGTTGCCAATAAGGTTAGCTTATGTCAAAGAATTCTTGATTTTTTTTTTCAAGGCTCTTTGAGTCAGATTCATATTAGATTAATCCTCTCCAAATGAATGAGGTTTTGTGTGTGTGTGTGTGTATCTATATATCTGCATAATGTAATGTGGTATGAGTCATGCTATTTCAGCAAGAAAATACCTAAATCTATACTTTAATTTTAAAATGTTATGAGAATTAAGTTTCAAAAGAGTCCTGCAGTGTTTTCTCTATTTGCAGACTTCTACCTTAAGGAACTGACAAGTCTTTGTGATTGCTGACTTTATCCCAGAGAAGCACCTTTCCTAATTCTGGAAAGTTCAAATAGTTCTCTCTACAGACTCTATTAATATCTTTACACACAGAATACAAAGATATTTGCCTCTTTCATTCCTATTTTCTCCTTAGTTTTGTTTTGTTGTTTTTTGTTTGTTTTTGGCACCTTAATCTTCCCCCTCGGTAGCACCAAAGATCAAAAAACAGCAATAAAAGCTAAACATGCATGCAGTTGTCACAGATCAAACTGATGCATCAAGCCCATCTGGAAAATGGGCTTTCCAGACATTTCTCTGTGCAGTAACGGCATCGGACACAAACCATGAGGAGTGAGTGATTCCTCACTCCCTGGTGTATTTGTGTGTGTGTGTGTGTGTGTGTGTGTGTGTGTCTGTGTGTGTGTGTGTGTGAACCATTTTATCTGGAATATTGGTAGATCTCAAAAGCCATTTTGGTATTCTTTACTGGCAACCACTATACATCCCCTTATAATCTTATCTTATCTCCAATTCTAAAAGGTCAAAATTAAGACTAATGGAAGTGGTATTGTGTAGTTTAAGTCCAGCTTCTTTTGTTTTGGTCCCTCTCATCTCTGTGGTCACATGAATCCTAACCGTGCAACCTCCTTCTCTTTAGCTTCTTCCTCCAGAAGAAGTTATGGATCACACATGCTGTCTTAAGTCCCCTAGCTTTGTATAAATAATTTCTGACACATTATAGTGTGATTTGCCTAAAAATGCTTAATAAATGAAATAGAACCTCTGATCCATTGTACTCAAAAAATGCTCTGCTCACATGTCCATATCCCTATTGAAAGCTCACCTTTAATTTCCTATATTTTTTTTCTTATAAATATTTCCCATTAATGTCCCTATAAATATTCTTCTGTTTTAGCCAAAGATTTTGGGAAGCATTGATGAAGATGACAGTTGAACCTTGTTTTGAAAGATTTACCTTATTTCAATGGCAAATTTATCTGCCATTATAGCCAGTCCACAAATGTGCTTTTTTTGTCTGATATATTATTTTGAGAGTTGACTTTTCTATTCTTTCAAAAATATTAAGATCCATGCTGTGGCAGCTGAATGTGGGTTCAGGCAACTCGTTTTTATAGGATCAGTCATAACCAGGTCTGAGATGAAGCTTGTATTCAGTGGAACAGTGGTTCCTAAAGCATTGTCCAGGGACCCTTGGTGTTCTCTGAAACTCTCACAAGGCATCTGCAATATCAAAACAATTTTCACAATAATGCTGAGCTACCATTTGCCTCTTTAACTCCCATTTTCTCATGAGTGACGAGTGGAGTTTTCCAGAGGCTACATAATCTGATACATGGAATGAATGCAAAAGCAGGTAGGAAAATTCATAATAGCTTTACATTAAGAGCGACATTAAGGAAGCCTGCAAAATATGAGCAAGGATTTTCTTTACTCGGAGTTCTTATTGTTTTGGGAAGTCTAGATATTTTTATAAAGCATATAATTTATGTTAAAATGTAATGGCCTTATTGCTGATTTTTAAATAAGGATTTAAAAAAATCTTAGTTTGCAATAGAGTAATTACAGACCTAGTTGGCATAAACAAATGTCTTCTATATACAAATAGGACACAACCTGGAAAGCCAGCTCTCGTCAGTACCAAATCTATCTGTGCAGGACCCATGTCTAGCTGGATTTCTTGGTCATCGGTCTACATTCTTATTTTCCTGGACCTGTGACCTTGGCTGAATCCATGTGGTTTGAAAACTTGTTAGTATGACCTTTTCTGGCTTCTCGATCCTTGCTTTCTAGTTTTACTTTATTGAATCCATTGTTAGCAACATTTCAGGAGGGGCACTCCTTGTCCCAAAACAAGCCTGAGGAACTCTTTCTTGGATTGGACTAAGAGGAATATACACTTCTCTGCCTGTATTTGGACATTAGGAGTTTGGAGTAATTGACACTGCCTCTAATTGTACATCTGACTTTTGTGGATATCATAAAGTTGCTAATTCTCCCCCCAACAGTAACCCTCATGAGTTTATTGATTCTCATTTTTCTCTCATGTCCAGGTTCCCACATTCCTCTAAGATTGAGGTCCTTCCTTGCCCTCCTTTCTAAATTCATTCTGCTCTTGACTTCACACTCCAGTACTTTCCCTGACTGGTATCCTGCCCCCAGTGTCTAGTCCTTACAGCTGAACGCTTACCACCCATAATGGGAAATCTTTGGTCCCTAGTTTAGCCCTCTCTCATTCCAGACTCCTACTGAAACACCCAATCAATTCATCTGGATTTCTTTGATAGTAAATATTTTTTAAAGATTTGTTTGAGGGAGGGAGAGAAGGAGTGTACATACAAGGGGGGAAGGGTAGGAGGAGCAGGAGAGGGGGAGAGAGAAGAATCCTCAAGCAGACCTTTTTTTTTTTTTTTTTAAATCAGACTTGATGCTGAGTGTGGAGTCCCATGTGGGACTCAATCCCAGACCCTGAGAGCATGACCTGAGCCAAAATCAAGAGCTGGCCACTTAACGAACTGAGCCACCCAGGCACCCCTGGTTGCAATTTTTTAATATAATTTTACTTAATATATTTCTAAGTAAGCTCTACCTATACTTGGAGCTTGAACTCATGACCCAGAGATTGAGTCACGTGCTGTACCAACTGAGCCAGCCAGGCACCCCTTTTTGGTTGTAATTTTTAAATATTTTTATTCAAATATAACATACTTTATACATACATATTATAGTCATTTAAGATGATATTTCATAAATTAGGAATATTAAAACCAAAATCTAGATCAAGAAACAGAACACTGCCTGCATTCCAGGATCCCACTTTGTCTACTTCTGGTCACTGCTCCAAACCACCCACAACTTTCTATGCATGTGTGTGATGTTTGATCATTTATATATGATCAATACACATTCTTTTCTATAAAGCTTCTTTAACATTTATTGTTAGTTATCCATATTTTTGTGAATGAAGAATGTGTTGCATTCTTCATTTTCATTGCTGCATAGAATTCCATTGTCAGAAAATAGTGCAATTTATTTAACCATTCTATTGTGCACCTTATTGATGTTCTCTGAGTAGTACTACTATGAACACTTAAATATTTCTTTTTCATGAACATCTGCATACATTTCCATTGGTTATAGGTTTAGGAATAGAATTGATAGGATAAGCTTATGTTTAGCTATAATAAATTCTACCCACAGCATTTCAAAGTGGTCACGTGAATCTGTACTCGCATCAGTACTACAATAATTTGACTGCCATATCCTTTCCAATTTGCTCTTTTGTCTTTTTTTTTGGGGGATTTATTATAGTAGTGACACATTGTAGTTTAATTTGCATTTCACTGAATAATGTTATTGAGTGTCTTAATAAGCATTCAGATATCCTTTTTCATATTTGGACAATTATTTTGCCAATTTTTTTCTATCGGTTTGTCATTTTCCTATTGATTTATAGTGCATGAGATATTCTAGGCATAAGACTTTTGTTACATATGTGTTGAAAATACTTGTCTCATCCTATGGCTTACATTTCCACTCATATCCACTCATTTTTATTGAAAGAAAACTCTTAATTTTCATATTCTCTAGTCTATTACTTACCTTTACAATTATCTGTCTTAGAAATCTTTTTTCAAGGGTCAAAGAGATGTTTTCTTTTGTTCTTAAAGATTTGTTTTACTTTTTTCTTTATTTTCAGTAAACCATAAAATTTACTAATTTTATTTTACTGTGCTAATCAAAAATTTATTAGACTGTAATCCATGTGGTTTTTGTATACCATGTGAGATAAAAGTCAAAATAGTTTTTCTGTATGGAAATCTAACTAATACAGCAGTATTTATTTTAAAGATAGTTTATTCCACTGTTTTATAGTAGCTACTTTGCTATGAACTAGTTGAATTTTGCTTAGCATCAGTATAGATTAATTTGGGGAGAATTGGCATATTTAAAATATTAAGTACCTGAAGCCATGTATCCTGTTATCAGGAAATTCCCTTTTATTCCAAGTTTAATAGAAGGCCTTATTAATGAGTAATGAATTTTAATTCTACATATGTTTAAAGCCACATTAAACATTAGATTTATTCTTTATGTTCAATAGTTATGTATATTTTCCTGTACATTTGCTCATTCTGGTGTTCTTCATTACTTTATTTTTATGTTTCCATCTGAGATAGTTTCTTTCTACCCCTTAAATTCCTGTTTAAGGTTTCTTTTCAGTGTAGACCTGCCTGCAACATTCTCTCAAATTGTTTCTGTATTTAAATCTTATTTTTTGAAAGATGCCTTTTCTGTGTGTAGAATTATATGTTCCTTTTTTCCTCTTCAAAGATTCATTCCACCATCATCCTTCTTTCAAAAATTTAATAGTCTTAATGTTTTACCTCAGAAGTCCATCAACCTAAATAGTTACCACATAGGACTGTAGAATTGATCAGTATTAATACACCTGCTTTCTTTATTTAACAAAAGTTTTTCTGCCTTTCCCAGAATTTCAAATAGTTGGAATCATAGTATATGGGTTTCATTTTTAGAATGACTGCTTTTGTTTAGTAATATGGATTTAAATTTCTTCCACATTTTTTTAATGGTTTCGTACTCCTTTCTTTTAGCGCTAAATAAAAGTCTATTGTTTGGAAGTACCACCATTTATCCATTCACCTGGTAAAGTGTATCTTGGTAAACATCCATATGTAGCTTTTCTGTAGATTTAATCTGATTCCTTTTGATAAACACTGAAGTATGTACTTGCTTGGATCATATGGTAATTGTAGGTTTTATACTGTAAGATATTGTCAAACTGCCTTCCAAAGTGGCCATACCATTTAACATTCCCATCAGTAATGAATGAGAGCTTGTGTTTTTTACATCCTCACTAAAATTTCATGTAGTCAGTGTTTTGGATTTTGGCCATTCTAACAGGTGTATAGTTGTATCTCATGGTTTTTATTTGCATTTCTCTGTTGATACATGACATAGAATGTCTTTTCATATGCTTTGAGGTCTGCGTATCTTCTTTGGTGAGATTTCTACTGAGGTCTTTTGCCCATTTTTTTTTTAATTGGGTTGTTTGTCGTCTTACTGAGTTTTAAGAGTTGTTTGTATATTATACATAACAGTCCTGATATCACATAGGTCTTTTGCAAATATGTTTTCCCTATTTGTAGCTTGTCTTTTCATTCTTTTGATTAGAGTCTTTTGCAGAGCACAAGGTTTTCATTTTAACAAAGTCCAGATTATTAATTCTTTCTCTCATAGATCATGTCTTTTGTGTTATATCTAAAAAGTTACTGCCAAGCCCAAGGTCATGCAGATTTTTCCTATGACATCTTCTAGGAATTTTATAGTGTTGCATTTACATTTAGGTACATGATTCATTTTGAGGTGATTTTACTTGATGTTTGCATTTAATTTGTTAAGTTGTAAGAGAGGAGTTTAAGGATGTATGAACAATAACAAACTAGTGAAATTAATGCCTCCATTTCTTACCTATTGTAAACTCTTGGTCCAGTCACTGAGTCTGTAACTTGAACATTAGGGGTCTTACAATAAACCATTAGGATGTTTGGGACCTCATGGCGTACAGGCAATATTCCATATTTATCTTAAGCCACTGCATTTCAGAGTTGTAAATAAGTAACTTCAGGGTCATATTCCCACATGTCCTTTGTCAGGGTACAAATTCAAA
This sequence comes from Vulpes lagopus, assembly GCF_018345385.1. Taxonomy (NCBI): domain Eukaryota; kingdom Metazoa; phylum Chordata; class Mammalia; order Carnivora; family Canidae; genus Vulpes; species Vulpes lagopus. Next base: position 95,581,495 of record NC_054824.1, on the reverse strand, counting down.
CCCTGTGTTGACCCTTTATCTGAGCATCTCATTTAGTATTTTATTTTTTAAGCTGTTTTAGAAAGAGTAATGCTGATATTGCTTGTTTTTTATTTCAGAGGCTTAAAGCTCTCCAAGTGTTTCATCTCAGCTACATATTTTTCTAGTAGATATTGAATTGACATTTTTTTTTCATTTTCTAGAAATATATTCCATCATATAACTAACCTAGGATCTTCAAGAATAATTTAAAAATTTCAAACCCAATTTCCATTTGATTTAACTAATACACCAGCTGATAAATATTTATTTTGAAAAATACCATCTAAAAATATTCTTTTTGATTGACTAAAGCAGTGTTCTTGGCTTCCTCCACAAACCAAAGTGCATATGAATTAACTGTGCTAGCGGAGGTGCAATGTGATATCAGTGTTTTACTTGGTCCTACCAGTCTTTTGTTTACATGTGAACATTTAGCGGTCTATCCCAGTAGATGCTGCGCAAAGCCCCATCGGTTTGGTGAGGAGGATGGATAGGGAAAGACAGAAAAACATACATCTAAAGAAACAAAATACATCCACCTTAGAGACAGTTTTAGACTATTGTGAACGTGTTTGTAATGCACATGGAAATAACCTAGGAACGTGTTCTGAATAAAAACACTTTTCATTAAAATTTTAATGTCCTGCTTTGGTAAAGAAGGAGAAAGAAATATTTTATACTTCTTACCTAGTTAGAGATCCTATCAAACACTTTACATACAGTGTGTGTGTATATTATATATATTTCTATAAGTCTAATTTTACTGATGACTAAACCTAATTTAAGAACTTCAGTTCAAGGCTACAGGGCCAGGAAAGATGTCAAGTTTTTATTTCTTCCTCAGATCTAAATTGGCTCAAAGCTTGTGTTTTTACTATTTCCTGTGATTTTCGGAAAAAAGACACAAGTTATCAAGTTTATAATTGGTTTGTGAGAAAAGAAGACAAAATTCTTTTAATGTATATTTATACTGAAACAGGAATATACCATTTAGTCTTTTACTAACAGTGATATGAGCTGAGAAGGATTATTGGAAATATCTATTCGATATACATATGAAAGCATTTAAAATCATGGCAAAATCACCAAGGTCACATTCAAACAAATGTACGTGACTTAGATAAAAAGTCTTATTTTTCAAATAGTTAAAGCCAAAAATATACCAAGTCATTTTACAAGGTTTTTTTTAATCTTAGCAAATTTACAGGGTTACTCAATTAGTATGCATCATAGATATTGTTAACCTTAAGTTTATGGAGTTTATCACCAGTTAAAAATGTAAACTTTGAAGAACCAGATATGTGCCAATTAAAAATGGTCTGTGATATCTTTTGGACGTATCGCTGACAATATAATTAGCTAAGTGGTTGGGTTAAGATTTACCTTAAGTTTGAACTAAATAGCAAAAATCACATAAATGCTTTTTTTTCTCAATTCCAGAATCTATCAAGGACCTTACTAACTAAAACACTCCAACCAGAATGTAAAATCCATAAAAGGGATAATTAAACCATGTTGATCTTCTTTTCTTTTCCATAGCATAGTCCTCATTTATTTATTTTTTTCCTCTTATGAATGATTTTGGAATTTAATCTCTGCTATTTTGGGCCTTTTCATTCCATAGATACATAGTTGACTACTTTGGATCTATTTTTACAAAAGTCAATTCTAATGGTTTCACGGATGTTGAAATCTATACATAATAACCATTGATATAAAATTTGATACAATAACTTTGACAGTTCACCTCAGAAATTCTGTTCTCGTAGATATTTTTAAGGAAACAAGTATAAAACTCCTTTTGTACAATGCAAATTCTTTTTTATTCTTTAATAAAAATTCTGGATTTTCAGAAGATAGCGATATCTTCCTGGAGACAAAGGCATATGTAGTTTGTCTCATTAAGGAAGCCAATGCAAAATTCAAATGGATAACCTGAAGCAAAATAGGATGCTGAAATGAGATTATGTTAAATATTCATTTGTTTTATTTATTCCTGCTCTGCATTTTACAAAAACGGGAAAAGAAAATGTGAAAATATGAAGAATGGGTCTGGAGATTTCAGTTGGACAAACATTTATTGTTGTTTTGCCTTCGGGCCATCAAGTAACTTCATGACAGATTTTACTTTTCAACAATTTTGCTACATGCAGTCACAGTATACAAATCTCCTTTGGAAATAGAATCTGCATGAATCTGAAATTGAAGGCTATTGCTTTTGGGAAGAGAAAAACATTTTAAGTAGTAAATAAATAACAAAGCATCACAGAAGAAAATCACCTCTGATTTAGTTGCCACATATAAGATGCTGATCTTTAATGTTAAAATAAAAGCAGAAATCATGAACAAGGTTATTTCTAAGAAGTAACAAAACCCAGAAAAACAGTACTGATTTATTCATTCTTTTGATTTATTGATTGGTAAATTGGCTTTCTGTCCTCGTTTAAGTTGTAAAGGGCAAACAACAGAAAATAAGATGATTAGAATATCCATTAAAAATGAAGTATATAAACACATTTACCTTTTATTAAAAAGTTTAAGGTTGGGATGCCCGGGTGGCTCAGCGGTTTAGCGCCACCTTCAGCCCAGGGCGTGATCCTGGGGTCGTGGGATCGAGTCCCACCTGGGGCTCCCTGCATGGAGCCTGCTTCTTCCTCTGCCTGTGTCTCTGCCCCCCCCCCCCTCTCTCTCTCTCTCTCATGAATAAGTAAGTAAAATCTTAAAAAAAATGTTTTAAGGTACATTTGTCTATGAACAAGGTGAATATTTCAGGTATTCTTTCTGCATTAATGAATATAGTTCGACTGGAATCTCAGTAGTACAATTCCCTTTGAATGACCAACAGAGAAGGAAAAGAAATGTTCCAGTAAATGACATTCTACCGATGGCAACTTGCATTGGACTGCATAGTGTTTTGGGAACTATCTTCCCTTTATTTGATTATTACATGAGCATGTTATAGCCAATTTGAAAAATAAGAAAAAAAAAATACACTTCACTGGCCTAACTTAAATTGTTCACGAATTTGCAGTGGTACTCATTGCTGCAGAAAGGAGAAAAGTTTACCTTTGTAAAAAAAAATAATAATAATAACAATAATATTCATATCTATATTCATGGAAATAGACTATAAGTCACCTAATGATAAAGTCACATTTTCTTGTTGTTTTTCCTTAACTCTCCTTTTGAATGGACTTAGGCTTTGGATTACCTGTGTAAACTATCTCTAACTCCTTGCTTTACTTAATTCACTTGCACAGACTTTATAAAATTATTAACAAAAGGAAGCCAGTATATACAGAAATGTTATTGAGTATAAATATAAATTTTTAGTAAGAGGGTTCCAAATGTATTCTACTGTGGGATTTAAGCTGTTTTGTTTTCAGATTATTCTCTATTATGGTCATCTATTAATATACTCATTTGGCCATATTGGATCTTACTTTATTTAAATGAAACTTATATCCTGCTCATCCTTATATTCCTGATCTCCTGCATCAGTAATAACGTACCTAGAAGAATGTCTTATATGCGATAAGTGACCAATCAATGTTTCTTATGTAGAGGTGAATTTCAACATAAATGTACATATCAAATTTTATTTTAGGCTTCATGTTGAAAAACTGGTTCTTTGTAATACTGTTGTAGTGAAAGGGGTAACATAAAATATATGATGGTAATATAACTTAGTATCATATATAGTCAGTATCAAACCAAAACAACACTAGAAACTTTATAGAGCAAAAAGAAAATTTTAGCAGGGCAATGTTTCTGGCACATAGAAAAAAAAATTAACATGCTCTCAGATTTAGCCAAGACCCTCTATTCTATTATTTATCATTGATAAATGATTAAAATTTGATGTTCACAGAAGTAACTTACCTATTTGTGTCTCAAATAGGTATTTGATACTTCTTTTTCATCATCACACACGGAACTTTCAGTGCATCCAGAGTGAAGACCGCTAGTTCGATAATTTTTCTCATGGAGTCAAATACCTGAAAGTTGATTATCTATCTCCATTTTGGTGACAAGACCCATAATTCAAACATGCTGAACAAATCCTACAACATCTGGCTATTTTGTACTTTATTTGCCAACATTATAGCAGCCATGTCCTGTATAAATTCTGCTGGATCTTTCTGACTACCTCAGTTAAAAAACAAACAAAAAAACCATTGTCAGCAGGAGTAATGTTGATGCATTTGGAAATGCTGAAATGAATACTCGCTGAAGGATAGCTTCTATAGGCACAGCTTGCAGAACAGCTCTCCAGAGTAGAGTTAGAAAAGATGGAAACTCAGGCAATTTCTCCTATAAATGTTTTAATACTAATGAAAAAAAATCTTGAAATGTGTCCGATATTTCTTGAGCAGTAGTCATAAGAACAGGGCATAAAGAACATAATTCAGGAAACTGTGAACATAAATTATGTTACCCCAACCTTAAACTCATGATTTGATAGTCGTCTAGTCTTAAATTGAGAAGAAAAGGACTATTATATAAAATTTATCTCTGTTAAAGAGGCGAATTCAAGTTAATACCATGATTCAATAGATTAAGAACTGCACAAATGAAGGAGAGCTTTGTAAACTGCAAAACACCATAAAAATCAATGATTTAAAATTTACGAAGCCCTTTTTTGCATTATCATGGGTTATTTTAACGTAATATTCCTCAACTTAATTCCCTGTATGATTAACTATAGTCACAATGCTGTTCATTACACCTCCATGACTTATAAATGGAAGTTTGTAACTTTTGACTCTCTTCCTCCATTTCTCCCACACTCAATCCCCACCTCTGGCAGCCTAAATTATTGTTCTCTAAATTTATAAGCTGGATTTTTTTTTTGTTTTTTTTTAATTGTACATATAAGTGGGGTCATGCTGTATTTGTCTGTCTTTGACTTATTTCACATAACATAAATGTCTTCAGAGTCCATCTGTTTTGTTTCAGATGGCAGGATTTCATTCTTTTTATGGCTGAATAATATTCCATTATATATATATGTATATATATACATACATATATATATATATTCACATCTTCTTCATCCATTCATCTGTTGATGGACACTAAGATTGTTTCCATATCTTGGCTATTGAAATTATTGTGGAATGAACATGGGTGTATTCACTCATCTTTTTTTTTTTTTTCCACCCATCTTTTTAAATTAGTGTTTTCAAAAAAAAAAATAAATAAAATAAATAAATAAATTAGTGTTTTCATTTCTCTTCCAGGGTGGAATTGCTGGATCATATAGTAGTTCTATTTTTAAGTTTTTGAGGAAACTCCATACCGATTTCCATAGTGACTGAACCTATTTGCATTCCCACTAACCGTGTACAAGGGTTCCCTTTCTCCACCTCTTCACCAACGCATTTCTTTTTGATAATTGCCATTCTAACAAGTGTAAAGTGATCTTTTATTTTGTATCTATGGCATTACAGTTACCTTTACAATTCTCTTCATTTGCTTCTTGCCTCCATAAATGAACAAAATAAGCCCTTTTGATCTGATTCACTGTTTCTCAAAATTAAATGTGTGTAAAAATCACCAGGCAATCTTGTTAAAATGCAGATTCGAATTCAACAGATCTGGAATGGAGCCTTGAGCTTCCTTATTTATAGGCTCGCATATGATGCTAACAACATTCTCCAGCTCACTCTGAGAAGCAAGAATCTTAGTAATTAATTGCTCATGTTGCTCCCTTTCACTGAATTCATCATAGTCCCCCCATCTCCGTTAGAATGAAGTCAACTTACAGATAGAATACAAAATTACTCAAGTTCTCAAGTATTCCTGTCTTTGATATTTACAACCACTCTTATCTCACCTCTTTTTTAGTTACCAATTTTAATACATAATCAATACTAAATTTGAGTAGTTTCCCCAAAAATGAAGTGGAATCATGCCTACACGACTATTGACTCACACTCTTAACCTGGCCCAGATGCTTTCATTGCCAGTATCTTTTGTTCTTCCAAGACTCACTTTAATTGTTAATACCACCAGAGAGCCTTTACTGGCAACTGAGCCTTGGGTTGACTGCTCTCACGCTCACTTATTGCTCTAGGTTGACATATAGACAGCACTTAGGACTGTTCTGAAATTATTCAAAAGTTTATCCCAAGGGTTTGTGAATTTGAGGCCATGGTATTTTCATCTTTGTGTCTCACAGGCTTAGTCATGGTACTGATGAATAATAGCTAATAAATATTTGTCTAACTCAACTGAAGTTTTATGTGAGATTACTTCTGAAATTTGTCCAAATTGCACAAGTAACTGAAATAGTGCTGGAACAAGCAGGACATTTTATTTTATTTATTTTTTTTTAAAGGAGAGAGAGAGAATCTTTTTTTTTATTTTTATTTATTTATGATAGTCACACACAGAGAGAGAGAGAGAGAGAGAGGCAGAGACATAGGCAGAGGGAGAAGCAGGCTCCATGCACCGGAAGCCCGACGTGGGATTTGATCCCTGGTCTCCAGGATCGCGCCCTGGGCCAAACGCAGGCGCCAAACCGCTGCGCCACCCAGGGATCCCAAGCAGGACATTTTAAATAAGTTTTTCATAGTATTTCCATTTTCTAATTTAAAAAAATGTTCTTTAGTAATGTCCCTTTGTTAATTCCTAATACTGTGTATTAGGCCCTCTGTGTTCTCCTTTTTCCTTGGTCTTCTTTGCCAGGAGTATTAATTCTATTAGCATATCTTCTGGCTATGTTATATCCCTTTGTTGTTTTCTAATTTCTTAAATTTTTCTTAAACATTTTTTCATTCTCTGGTTTTCTTCTTTTTCATTTTTTCCAACCTTCCTTAAGAGTCAGGCCCAGATCACAGATTTTCAGCTTTATTTTCTAATACTTGTTTAAATGTATGAATTTTTTTCTAAGCCAATATATAGCTAAAACTTATAAAATCTAATATGTAATATTTTTATTACATAGTTTATAATGTCTTATAACTCCTTTTGGGATTTCTTTTTTACTTTGAGTTATTTTAAAATTGTCTGCTTAATTTCAAAACATAAGAATATCTTTTCATTAACATTTTATGACTGATTTAAGCTTGATTGCTTTATGGTCAAAGATAATACTTTGTGTAATATTAATCCTTTTAAGTCAGAGACTTATTTTATGGCACCACAGAAAAAAAAACTTTAAAAAGTTTTTTACTGTAAAATTGTAAATCATGTGTATGTACCATTTGTGTGCATGTTCTAGAATTAGCAGTTAATTTTGTTAATCATGTTCAAATATTATGCATCTCTGTTTTATATTTCCTTTGTGTCCTATCAATTGCAGTGTCCTTAAAATGTGTCACTAATTTGAGATTTGTCTGTTTCTTATCAAGAGAACATTAGATTCAAATGCTGAGGTTACCTCTCTTGTTCTTTTTAATATAAATTATTTTTTATTGGTGTTCAATATGCCAACATACAGAATAACACCCAGTGCTCATCCCATCAAGTGCCCCCCCTCAGTGCCCGTCACCCAGTCACCCCCACCCCCCGCCCACCTCCCCTTCCAACACCCCTAGTTCATTTCCCAGAGTTAGGAGTCTCTCATGTTCTGTCTCCCTTTCTGATATTTCCCACTCATTTTTTCTCCTTTCCCCTTTATTCTCTTTCACTATTTTTTATATTCCCCAAATGAATGAGACCATATAATGTTTGTCCTTCTACGATTGATTTACTTCACTCAACATCATACCCTCCAGTTCCATCCACGCTGAAGCAAATGGTGGGTATTTGTCGTTTCTAATGGCTGAGGAATATTCCATTGTATACATAAACCACATCTTCTTTATCCATTCATCTTTCGATGGACACCGAGGCTCCTTCCACAGTTTGGCTATTGTGGACATTGCTGCTAGAAACATCGGGGTGCAGGTGTCCCAGCGTTTCTCTGCATCTTTATTGGGGTAAATCCCCAGCAGTGCAGTTGCTGGGTCGTAGGGCAGGTCTATTTTTAACTCTTTGAGGAACCTCCACACAGTTTTCCAGAGTGGCTGCACCAGTTCACATTCCCACCAACAGTGTAAGAGGGTTCCCTTTTCTCCGCATCCTCTCCAACATTTGTGGTTTCCTGCCTTGTTAATTTTCCCCATTCTCACTGGTGTGAGGTGGGATCTCATTGTGGTTTTGATTTGTATTTCCCTGATGGCCAGTGATGCAGAGCATTTTCTCATGTGCATGTTGGCCATGTCCATGTCTTCCTCTGTGAGATTTCTCTTCATGTCTTTTGCCCATTTCATGATTGGATTGTTTGTTTCTTCGGTGTTGAGTTTAAGAAGTTCTTTATAGATCTTGGAAACTAGCCCTTTATCTGATACGTCATTTGCAAATATCTTCTCCCATTCTGTAGGTTGTCTTTTAGTTTTGTTGACTGTATCCTTTGCTGTGCAAAAGCTTCTTATCTTGATGAAGCCCCAATCGTTCATTTTTGCTTTTGTTGTTTCTCTTGCCTTCGTGGATGTATCTTGCAAGAAGTTGCTGTGGCCAAGTTCAAAAAGGGTGTTGCCTGTGTTCTAGAGGAGAACACAGGCAACACCCTTTCTGTTTTCTTTTGAATCTTCAGCCTACAAATTTCTTATAATGGTAGACCTCCACTGAGAGTGTTTTGTTTTGTTTTAATAAATATTGTGTACTTTTAAAAGTTTACCTAGCCTGTAGATTTGTATAATACAATCTACTCAGCCATTGCCAAATCCCCAAGTGGCTCTTTTATTTTTATTGGTGGGTTATCTTTCTAATATACCAAAGAGTCATTTTATGTTTGTTCTTCTTATTGGGTCAAATTAAATATTTCATTTTCTGGTTTAAAAAATTATTTTTTTGTATTGTCATATTTCTCCCCTTAGAGTTTTGAATATTTTCTGACATTCTATCAGTATATCAAGATACACATAAAGTATCTTATTCTTGAGAACAAAAACCTACCCTTCCCAAAATGAAATAAAATAAAATAAAAATAAATGAGATTTTTCAAAATCTAATCTAAACTTAGTTTCCAACACACCTGAATTCATACTGAGTACAAATGAAATAATTTTGAAGTATTCAGAGTATACTCTAATGAAATGTAAAATAAATACAAACCATGTAATGTTCTTTTCTCTTTGTATATGAATTTTGGAGAGATTTGCATCTTTATAGGATTGAATTTTCCCCATTCAAGAATATTATATATTTCAAGTTTCTTTTGCGTATCAGAGAATAGACATTTTTTTCTATAACTTATTGCTGGTTTTTTAGATACAAATTCTGTAGATTTCTTTGTTTTTCTGGGCAGTTAACATATGTTGCTGCTATTAGTTGTTCTCCCCCCCCCCCCATTATATATTCCAAAAGTGGAGATCAGTTATAGAAATCAATCTTGATTTTTGGACCACTCTGCTGTATCAGGGATTTTATATTAATACTTTTTTCCCCTTTTACCTTCATAGAACAAACTTTCCAAATGTTCTTATTTGCCATTCAGTTTTTGGCTTACTAATCCTTTCCACTAAGAATGTTTTCTTGATTGTGGAAGTTTGGGCAAGGCCCCTCTTTTCTCTGTTTTATCACTATATGTAACTCCCTGCATGATAATTACTCAGGAGTGGAGGTTACTAAGTGTAAAAATTACCTGGAAACATTGTTTTTCTCCTTAAATAAAGTGTCCAGTGCCCTGTCCCTGAATATTGTCTCAGTAGGTTTGAAATGTGTCTCATGTATGTGTATTGAACAAAAGACTCCTCTGTTAATTTGAATGAAGCTCTGACTATTGCTATAGATAAGCTCATTGTGGAAGGGATTCACTGCTTCATCTTTTAAGTAACAGAGTATCTGGCATACAACAAGTACTCAATTATTTAATAAAGAACACCTTATAGATTTATTATGTATTCTATGATAAGCCACCTTAATACTTTTCCAGAGGCAGTCATTGTGATTAATATTCTCCTTTCTAAATACTTTCCTATTTCATTTTATTATGAAATTACATTGGCTGAGAATTATAGTTAGAGGAGTACATTTTTATCCTTTATTTTTTACCTATTTTGAGTACTTTGTTTTTTCTATTTTTGTTGAGAGAATTGACATATAACATTGTGTAAGCTTAAGTTGTACAATATGATGATTTGATATATGTACATATTGCAAAATGATTACCATAATAAAATTAGTTAACACATCCATAACCTTACATAGTTACTGTTTCTTTTTTTTTTTTTTGGGGGGGGGGGAGACCTTTTATGATCTTAGCTACTTTCAAGTATGTCTTCACCCATTTCCTCTACCACCCAGCCCCTGACAACAACCAATCTACTGTATCTGTGAGTTTAGTTTTTTTACATTCCACATATAAATGCTAATCATGCAATATTTGTCTTTCAACTAGTTTCACTTAGCATAATGTACTAGTTTTGTGCAATTTTTTTTTTACAAATGACAAGATTTATTCTCATAGCTGAATACTTCATTAAAAATGTCACATCTTTAAATCCATGCATCCATTGAAGTTTATTTAGCTTGTTTCCATGTTTTGGCTATTGTAAAAAATGCAGCAATGAATTGGGGGGAAAAGGGAAGCTATTTATTTGAGATAGTGCTTTCATTTCCTTTTGTTAAATACTCAGGTGGGATTGCTGGATTATGTGGTAGTTGTAGTTTTAATTTTTTAGGAAATCTTCATACTGTTTCCACAATGGCTACACTAGCACTCCCATCAACAGTGCACAAGGGTTCCCTTTCCTCCATATCTTTACTAACACTTGTTATCTCTTGACTTTTTAATGATAGCCATTCTAACCAGTGTGAAGTTTGTAGTTTGAGTTAGCATTTGCCTTATGATAAGTAAAGTTGAATGTACTTGTTGGGAATTTGAATATCTTCTTTGAAAAAAAAAATGTCTCTTCAAGTCTTTGCCCAGGTTTCAATTGGGTTATTTGGGTTTTTGTTCTTGAGTTGTTTCAGTTCCTTAAATATATTGGACATTAATCCCTTATGAGATAACATTTTCTTCAATTCCAAAGGTTGTCTTATTTTGTTCCTTTTACCATACAGAAGCTTTTTAGTTTGATATAGTCCTGCTTGTTTGTTTGTTCTTTTGTTGCCTGTGTTTTTGGTGACATATATAAGAAATCATTGCCAAAACCAATGTCAAGGGGCTTTTTCTCTGTGTATAAGTATAGCAACCCCTGCTTTCTTTGGGTTGTCCTTTGTTTGAAATACTGTTATTATCATTTCTCTCCATCTGTAAATATCCTTAAAAGTAAGCAAATTTAATCCAATCCTCTTTAAAATAATTATCGATGGGTAAGGACTTACTATTATCGTTTTATTTTCTATCTTATAAATCCTTTGTTTTTTGCTTCTTACTGTCTTTGTCGTATGTGCTTACTCTTTGACTTTACTAGGGGTCTTACATGAAATAACTTACCATTATAATTTATTCTAAGCTGATAACTTTGATAGCATATAGAAACTTATTCTTTTACTGTCCCCATTTCTCAGATTTTATGTTACTAATGTACCATTTACCTCTTTTTATATTGTGCATCTGAAAACAAGTTATAATTATGGTTGTTAATAAGTTTAAGTTTAAAACCATAGTTGTGATTGATGTGTCACCAATACAACATTAAAGAATCTGGTTTGAATATACATTTATTTTTACCAGTGAGTATATTTATTAATTTCCTTTGGTGATGCCATGTTTACCGGACTCTTAGTGATTCTTGTTTCCTTGCATTGGTAGCTGTACATTTGAGTAAGCAGTCTTCTCTCCCAGACTTGATAAGTCTGCTTCTTCAAGGAAAGACCATCACAGGTCATCAGCTTGGGATACTTGAATGGGTCAGCTACTAACAGCCTTAGGCAGGCAAGGCTTGCTATTAAGTTTCTAGTTGGGCAAACTATGCTCTGTAGCTGAATAAACCAGCTGGCTGGGCTCCAGGTTCAAGCATGCCCTTGTGTGGGCTCCCGAATTAGCTATGGTTGCTTTATTTAGAAAGGGCCCACTAGCTGGGCTCTGTATTTATTGCCGGTAGGGTAGAGTCAGACTATTTCCTGGTAAGATAGTGCCATTGGTTGGATTCTGGTAATTGAGAAGTGCCACCCGTTGGGCTCTGCAATTGCTCCTGGTTGGGTGGAGCCTCAAGTACTTTGTTCAGGCAGGGCTTTGTGGTTTGCTAGAGCCTCAGGCTATAATCTGGTAGCTGGGCAGGGACAGCTCTCTGGTGAGGTGTGGCCTCCTACTGTGTTCTGCTGTTGAGTGGGGCTAGAGACAGTGCTCAGCATTTGGGTGGGGTCACTGGCTGGGCTCCCTGCCTGATACAAGCTATATAGCCAGTGTTCTTTTATCAGGCAGGGCTGCAGGTTGGGCTTAGAGTCTGCCTAGGGTCGCTGTTGAGACTCCCTGGTTATAAAAGGCCAGAGACAATGTGTAACACTTTGGCAGAGCCGCCGGCTTGGTTCATTGCCTAATGGGGCTTTATAATGGGCTCTGCTGCTATCTAGCTTCTCTGGCCAGATTTCCTGGTCCAGTGGAACTAGAGACAATGGTCAGCAGTTAGATGGGGCTGTGAATTTGCTTCCCTGAATGGATGGGGACTTAGAATAAGCTCTGTGGTTGGTATGGCATATTGGCTGAAGATCCAAATCAAGCAGAACTTACACCTGAATTCCCTGGCCAGACTGAGCCACCAGCTTTGTTCTGCAGATGGGCAGAAACTCTGGCCTAAATATCTGCTTAGGCACAGCTGCAAGCAAGAATGCAGTCCACCAGGATCTGAGTGCTGGTTGATATATGGCTAGTCCTCCTTCTGACCCCCTGAGGTTAAGTCCTGTAGATTCACTCAGTAATCCCCACGAGGCAAGACCTGAGTGGGTCTCTGGAAGTGTTTTTACAAAACTAAGAGAGCTCAATGCCCACCTCTCATTTTCTACTGGAGAAAGCCCTCTTGATACAGCACTGTGCTGACTTAGAAGAAGGGTAGTATGATAAAAATGGAGCTTTTCCTATTACCTTTCTAATGCCATCCTTCTTGGTCCAGGGAAGTCTTCGGCTTCACCTCTGGGTTCTGGGGTTTTCACAATTGTCTGGATAATTGCTAGTTCGTCTTGTGGTGAGGGAAGACTAAAGTTGAGAATACCCTATAACAACATCTTGATGACATTACCTGCTTCTTTTATTTCTTTAATTGGAATGCAAGTTTTTGCCATTAAGTATCATAAGACATTAACAATTATTTGGAAATTTGTTTTCTTAAAATATTTTAATCATATTTGTAGTCTTATTTTACTAAGGATTTTTTTTTTTTTTACTAAGGATTTTTTAAGAAAAAATTAAGACTGGATGTTGAATTTTACCAGATACCTTTTATATACCCAGTACATCTATGTACACAGGTAAATCCTTTCTCATTTTCATGCATTAGCAGGGTAATACACACACACACACACACACACACACACGTGTGTGTGTGTGTGTACAAATTTCCACACTGTGTGTGTGTGTGTGTGTGTGTACAAATTTCCACTGTGTGTGTGTGTGTGTGTGTGTGTGTGTGTACAAATTTCCACACTGACTGGAAGGAATAGGTTAATGAGTCTATTGCTCTTTCTACAGTCTCACAAATGGCTAATGTTTTAGCCTGGTCAAATTATTTTTGAGGCCTCGATTCAAGGACTCAATAAAAAAAAAAAAAAGCCAATATAAATGGGAATCACATTAAGTACCATGTGCCAGAACAACAACCTATATTTCATCACCAATAATGTATATTGAGTAACTAGTAACCAGTATTGATGAGATGTAGTGGCCCTGTAGGTGTTAGTCATTACTCCTGAGGGACTTTAGGACCAGCAACATATAATGAAACCATTAAGCTGATGTTCCCTGTGCTTAGGTGAACACGTATATTTCCAGGGTGAAATGATTTGGGGACATAGAAAGCTGTACCTGGAGTCATTGGACCTTCACTTTGTTGTTGCTGTACATGCTACATTGTTATCTTTTACCTAGCTTTAATTAAGAATATATTTATTATGTGAAGTGTACTGTGTCTTATGATTTTTACTATAATTTGAACTCTAGGTCACCACTGTTTATTGGACACAGTGAGCTAACATGGAAGTGTCTTAATATCCTGGAATAAACCCTATTTGTGCATCACGCATTGCTCTTACATTGCCACTTTTATCCTGTATTTAATAATTTCACAATTATATATCAAGAATTTATTTTTTTCTATTTTTCCTTTATCACCTTGTAGTTCTAACATCATATTTAAAAAAATCCTATTTTTCCAGTCTTAAATTTACTCATTTCTACTGTTTATTATTTTTATTCATTCTTATATTTACGTTAATTTGTGATTTAGATTATTTTTTTCACCCCCCTAAAGTATCTAAAGTAGAATACTGAGCCATTTCTTTTACTTAGTCATGATCTCAAATCAATGATTCTCACATACATACACACACACACACACACACACACACACACACTAAAATGCAATTTGAAGCATATTATACACTGAAATAATTGCAGGCTATGATGAAGTAACCTCATCACATGCTAAGATAACTAAAGAAAAATGCCTTTTTGTTGAGTTAATGAGCCTTTTGCTTTTGAACTAATGTCTGTCTGGGTCATATGCACACTAGCAAAAGAAAGAAATCTCAAGAGGTCTGCTCCCAGCTGCGATGAGTATTAGACTTTTCTTAGTGCTGTAAATCATTTTGTCCATCGTTATGGACAAAATACATAAAGCAGTTATTTTCATCTATTAGCTACCTAGTAGGGTGGGACTGTGATCAATGAAAAAAGGATAAACAAGTGAGGTTAATGCAACAACAGCTCCTGCATTCTACTGGGAGGAGAATGGCAGACATAAAAATAAGGAAAAAGGAATTTCTAGAGATGAGAAATACAATAACTATTTTTTTTCTAGTGGAAACATCAGATTACATTAGATAAACATCTACAGAAAATCAGTGAACCTGAAGACCTAGCAATAGAAAGTATCCTAATGGAAGCACAGAAAATCAAAAAGATTGGGGAAGGGGGAATAGGAGCTCAGTGATTTGTGGAATAATATTAAGCAACCTAAATTGCATGTAATAAAAGAATTCTTGTCTAGAAAATGAAAAAATAAGACCATGGAATGATCTACTAAAAGCCTAGGAGAAGGAAGTAAGGGGCATGTATGCTATGAAAACATTTTTTAGTAAAGTATGCAAATTTGCTTCATTTTTATGGTGTGAGTAGTAATGTGAAGAGGAGGACTAAAGTAAAGGGAGGAAAGATTCTGCGTATGAGAGGAATAGGCATTGAATAATATTCCTTAACATGTTACAACTTGATAATGAAAATAGGCAGAGAAATATTCAATATCTAGATTATGAATTCATCCCACTTATGTGAGTTCCTTAAAATATCCAGAGAAAACTGTAATATTTAAATGTAGAGCTATAAACTCAATAATCATGTATCATATTAGTTTATTAATTTTAATAGCTCAGAGATAATATTAGTTAAAATGTGGTTGAAAAGGAAAAAAATCTTTCAAAGTAGCACATTAAAAGTGTTATATTTTCCCATCTTTCTCTGGCTATCTTAGATCTGACCTAAATTTTGCATTTCTGCAAAGTTCAAAGGAATTTGCTTTAAGATATCTTCTAATGAAACATAATGCCTTCTGTGCAATATATCTAGATTTACACATTTTTAATACTCAGTTTTCTTTGGTTTACGGAACCTATATGTAGTCCAGAAAGTTTACTCCAAGACTGTATTTTCACTAGTTTCCATTTTAAAATTTGATAATCAAAGGTAGACGCAGGTTTTGGGGTGTCTAAAGCTTATAGAGTTGGGAGGCAGGGGAAAGTTCTTAAGGAAAAAGATATAAAATTACAAATAAAAATTTTACAGAGAAGACAATATTTATTTAGAATAAGAAAAAAATAACAATTTACAATTTTGAAAAAGCTGAAAAATCCATCATAAAATCCAGAAATGTAATTCTAATTAGATAACATATATAGTATGTTTTTCTATTTTTTTTTTTACCGCACACTACTGTATCTTCTTTTGACAAAAAATTTATGCTGCTTTACACAGATATACTCAATGATTATAGCACTGCTAGAAGTTTGTGCCCCAACATACAGGATTTTCATAAATTCAGATTTGTCCTCTGTATATCAAATGCGAAACATGGTGCATTTATGATTTTATATGCTGTGTTATTGAGTTTTTTTTTTTAACTGGAAATGCCTAAGAACATGTTACCTCTATCAATGCAAACTGAATCTTTTAGTTAAAATATTACACTAAAATTTAGTTGTCCATAGAATAACTCACATAATTTTTCTTGTAAGACTCCTCTAAAGAAAACAGTTTGAACAATTTATTCAAGATGCAACTATCTTTCAGTTACTGAATTTCTTTTTTCCCTAAAACTTTACGTTTCTTAAAAGTACTGTCTACTACTATTTAAAAAAAAAATGATGTAAGGCTTTACTCTGTAGACATACTTTTATTTTCAAGTGCCACATTCTATTTTATAAAACATTCCTTTGTTTTATCAACAATATTGGTTTAAGATTTTAGATTGCATATTTTCTTAACATTATAGAATGTTGCTATCATCTGCCGTATTCATGTTTCTCTTATTTTAGATGCATAATAGTTTCATGAATATGTACTCTTCTTGATTAGTCTTGAACCAAAAATTCCTCATTTGCTGTATTCCTTGGCTGAGAAATGACCAAATACAATTTAACTTAATCATAGTTTCCAGTGGAATGCAACCTCTGTGGAGGATCAGGATGGTTCAGGATTGTAGCCTTAAGAAAATATTTGGCATTCCATGTTTAATAGAGAAGTCAATTTTCTGGAGGCACATTTTGCTTGCCCAGGATGAGTTTTAGGAAACATTATATTTTGTTAGCTAGACTATACCATTTGGACAGAAAGTTCCACCTTTATTCCATTTGAGTGTTGGATTGTGATAAGCCCTTTTGCTCTTGCCAGAAGTGACCTAGTTGATGTAGTTCCCTGTCAGTTAAGGTAGGAACCAGGTGTCTCATGTGGTGGTTCTGCTTTCGTTACCATGTAACAATTATTCTGGCTCTCGGATGAGACCAGATAGCCGGAAAGGGCCATGTTACAAGGGAGATACTTTACTTTATTACAACAAAATGTCCTAAAAGAAAATATTGTCCATGGTAATTGAAATAAATTGGTTGAATATTTATTCTATAAATAAGGGGTCCTTCAGAAAGGAAATTATAGACAATAATCAGGCCTATCTCCAGAAGTGCTTTTATTAGTCCTTCTAGGGAAGGTATAATAAGATTTTAAATCTCAACTACAAACTCATGTGGCTTTTTGGTTACCTGTTCCCAGGATTTCTAAATATGTCATTTCTCCAGAAAAGACATGTGGTCATCAGAACTCTGTGGGTCATGTGGACTTTCAACCAAGCTCTGGCAGTATCAACACCTTCAAGCAAATTATAAAACGTCTATTGGTTACTCAGTTCTCTAACTCTTGTTATCTAGACTTAACAGTGATAGTTTATACATTATTAAAAATAAAATCTACTCAGGAATCCTAATATATTAAACAGGCATTAGTGGCTCTCCATTACTTTCCTTACTCTCCCTTTCTTTCTAAAATTCAATTTTGATTTTCTTTCTACAAAATCAATTAATAAGAATACTAGAGATTATCCAATGTAAACCAAAATTTTAAAATTCTTGGCTATAGATGCAAATAGGCTTATAGCAGTTTTTTGCCATCAAACGCTTTCTGGTTTATTTCCTTTCATGATATGATCTTTGTTCATATCAGTAATTGTAACTTATATCAAATTTTTGTTTTGACTATATTTTATTTTGCATGGTGGCTCACAAAACGTAAGCTGTACAAAGACAGATACCTTCTCTGTTGCTTTTGTTTGTTATTGGCACCTATAATAGGTGCTAAGAATATTAGTTGGCATATTAATTTGTTGAATATATTTTAATGCCAAAACTAATACTAATGTAAACAAAACAATCACTATTGTTTTAGTGAGCATCTGTTGATAGGTAGTTATGGGTTTTAAAAATATTAACTCATTTAATCCTTCCAATAACTAAGATAGGTACTACTATCCAAGATACAATAGTACATCCAAGAAATTAATTAAATTTCCCAAGGTTCAGAACCAGTTTGTATCTGAGCTGAAATTAAACTCCGTGCATCTCAACTCCAGAGCAAACACTCATAACAATTAGTGCTATATTACATCATCCAAAATGAGCTACACTTAAAATCACTAAAGTAAAATATTTTAAAATGAGCTAAATTGAAGTTAAAGTTGAATTTAGAAAATCAATTTTTCTATCACACTAGTCACATTTCAGATCTCAGACACATGTAACTACTAGATATTGTATTAACAATGAAGATATAGTACATTTCCATCATTATATAAAAGCTCTATTCAGCAAAGTTGATCTAGAACAGACATTGGCAGCCTTTTTCTGTAAAAGGCTGGATATTCTATAGCCTTTAAAGGCCAGGATGGTCTCTTGAAGCTACACAACACTATCATTACAATGCAACACAGTCATAGACAATACTTAATAGAAGTGTGGCTGTGTTCCAATGATATTAAAATTTGAGATTGATATAATTTTTGTATCTTATGAAAAATTCCCTGTAAACTATTAAAAGTATAAAAACTATTTTTTTCAAATCTTTATTTAAATTCTGGTTAACATACAGTATATTAGTTTCAGGTATAGAATTTACAATTCAATACTTACATACAACACCCAGAGCTTATCAAAAGTGCCTTTCTTAAATCCAGTCACCTATTTAATACATCCCCCCACTTATCTCCTCTCTGATAACCATCAGTTCTCTATAATTAAGAATTTTTTTCTTGGTTTTCCTTTCTGTGTCCTCCTATGTTCATTTGTTTCATTTCTTAAATTCCATGTGAGTGAAATCATAGGATATTTGTCTTTCTCTGGCTTATTTTCCTTACCATAATACTCTCCAGCTCCATCCATATCATTACAAATGGCAAGATTTCATTCTTTTTTATTCCTGAGGAATATTCCATTATATGTATTATGGAATTATATATATATATATTATATATATAAAATCCATATATTTTATATGCTGAGTAATCCAGTATATATAATGGAATATTATATATACATACATAAATATCACATCTTTATCCACTTGTCAATCGATGGACAATGGACACTTGGACTCTTTCCATAATTTGGCTATTATTGATAATGCTGCTATAAACATTGGAATACATATGCCCTTTGAATCAGTATTTTTGTGTTCTTTGGGGTAAATATCTAGTAGTGTCATTGTTGGGTCTGGGGTAGTTCTATTTTTAACTCTTTGAAGCACTTCCGTATTGTTTCCCAAGGTGGCTGCCCCAGTTTGCATTCCCAGCAACAGTGTAAGGTTCCCCTCTCTCCACATCCTTGCCAACACCTGTTGGCACCTGTTCTGGACTGTCTAGTCAGTTAACAGATGGTGGGCTCAAGTTTTCTGTTCTATGGCTCAGAATTTCTCTAATTTTTATTCTAAAATGCTGTTTTATTAGATCCACAAATTTGAACAGAATTATCTAATTATGGAGCATTCATAAGACTCGTTCTCCCATGCTTTTAATATGATTTGAATATTTCAATATTAATTATTAAAAGGAAATATAGTTAATTCTCTGAAAACTTCTCTCACAAAAAAGGCTAACATCCATGTCCACTGTTGTATTATTCTCAGAACTTGGACATTTTTTGGCTATTAGTAGAATAGTAGAATTAGTAGAATTAGTAGAAGGTCAACTTTGGTTGAGATTGTCAGCTAACATGTCAGCTAACAGGTCAATTAACAACAAATAAGGTTTTCCAGCTTTATCATCTATAAGAATAAACTAAAGAATGGCTTTTTCATATTCATCTACATAGGGGTATTTTTCCAGTACTTTAACAAACATAATGATTATTATGCACTACAGTGTACCATTGTAACTTTCCTTTTTCTTACCATTTTAATAGATGAAAGACTGGTTTCTGATAATTTCCTGAAAATTCAGAGTGTAGTGAAGATTTATGTTATCTAAAAAACAGAACTCATAAATTTGGACCAGTTTTTCAATATATGTCCAGGACCTCCACCAGGCCATGAAGTGGTGGTGGTGGTCGTGGTGGTGGTGGTGGTGGTGGTAGGGTGAAGTGGTAACTGGGCATAAAAGTAAATTCTAAGTTACTAACTTACTGAAATGATGGTTGGGAGCTACTGATGTGACAAAATCTACAACTAAGGGACATTTCTCCAAAGTTTTTAATGATATTAAAGTTGGAGTTTGACACAGAACTGCCTGTGAAACCAATGCACTGTACAACATGGCACTAGAAAGAGAATAAGGGGCCAGACACTTGGTTTGTTTGATTGTGAGGGTTCCTCATTCACACAGGTTGTTCAGTAAAATAATGAAGTGCAGTATTTACTAATTAGAAGGAGCTGCAATCAGGTGGTGGGCCCTATGGAGCATGAGCATAGTTATAGCCTAAATCTTGGACAGAACTGCCCAAAGAAGTTTAAGAATTCAAGGATAGATTTAGATCATGGCACTGGCCCTAAATATCTGATTTAAAACGATGTCATTCAATTATTATTATACAAATTCTTGAGCAATTGTTTAATAACCATCAGATCCTATAAAAGAACTGAGCACTTAGATAAAATTAGAACATATATAAGGAAGAAGACAATGAACAATGTCAGATTATATTAAAGAACCAAAGGATGAAATATATTCAGGATTTAAAAATGGTAAGATTAATAGGATGTTTAAGTACAGTAATCCAACTAAATACATAAACAGCATTGTGCATCCTTTTGAGAAGACTAAAGTATTCTAGATGATTTATAGATGTATTAGAAAATTGAAGTTGGTGTTCTCAGAACACTGTATAAGAGACTCATTAAAATCATTCTGAAAATAACAAATCCTTGACAGAAATAATCGTCTGTATCAAGATGAAATATAAACCAAGTTTTCATTTTAAAATATGTGAAAAAGACTAATTTGTCTGCGATTAAGCACATTTAATGACTTTTTCTTAGAAGATGAACAATAAATATTAAATTTTATGTTAGGATATTTTTAATAGTCTTATAACTAGAATTTTGACAAGTGATTTTTACCAGGATCAATTAAGGATATTTAGCTATTGTAAAAATAGTTACTCCATGACAAAACTATATGGAATAATTTTACATAATAGCATAGGTAATATGCATGTTAAAGTGATGATAAATGATAGGAAAGGATTTATAATGACACACAACTTGTATATATCTTTTTTAAACTGATTTTTGTGAGTATATCATATCGGATCTCATATGGACACTTGTTATGACTTTATCTGTAGGAAGATTTTATAGAATGACAGAAAAGTGAATTATGTTGAAGTAATAAGATCTCCAATAACTAAAGTTCAGATTTCCTGGTCTGCTGAGCTTTGAATTTGAAAGTTTTGTATTTATGACCTATTTTTATAGAGGTAAAACCCTTAGAATGTTAAAACATATAAAAGTTATGTCAATATAAAACTAATGTGACTAAATGCCATCAAATAATTAATCTGATGATGGTTTGAGTTCTATCTTCTTTCTTACTCACACATTTTGGGAATGTGTCATTCAAGGATCAAATCTGTTTAGACCTCGGTATTTTCTATAATGCGCAAATGGTTTGCCTATCATGAATTTGATGTATGTAGACATGGTCCATTATTTGCTTTTAAATCTTATGTGTCACTCAAGCATCGTTATTAGACGTCAAATGGAAAATAATATAGCATTGTCATAGAAGCACTCGTGATTGAGGCTTTCTTCATCATAATATGGTCTGTCAGTATCTTTTGCAAATAGCAGATAACAATATAGCTTAATAAATCTAGATGAGCATGCATTTCTATTGCTCAGGATGTCACTGTGTATTGATATAGGTTAATAACATGTGAAAAAAATCAGCCTGAAAAATGGAACCTGTGGAGGAGACAAATGGAGACGTGGTATTTTCAAAATGATTAGATCAACATGTCATAGGTGAGCTTTAAGAAAGAGGAGGACTTAAAAAGAGGAGGACTTGGGGATCCCTAAGGTGGCTCAGCAGTTTGGGGCTGGCCTTCGGCCCAGGACGTAATACTGGAGTCTCAGGATCGAGTCCTGCATCAGACTCCCTGCATGGAGCCTGCTTCCCCTCTGTGTCTCTGCTTCTATGTACTCATGAATGAATAAATAAAATCTTTAAAAAAAAAAAAAAAAGAGGACTTTATTTACTTACCATTAGATCTTATATAGTTTTGTCCTCAGGATTTTGGCCAAGCTCTTGCACACACAGACTTAGGTAACCACACTTGATGGCAAATCAAACCTGCTGCGATAGTGAATATTCTTTAGAAGATAATGATTGCTTCACATGCTAAGTTTTTAATAAGAATGTAGAAGTCTTAAATCATGTGGGCTTAATTTACTACAAAGTTAACCCCTCTTTAATAATGCATATGAAGAGTGTTTGGTTTTGTTATAAAGACTAGATAAAACATTATCTTGATGGATCCCCAAATATTTAGATATAGTTCTCGTTATTTTTTTTTTCAGTTATTCTCCAGGTTTTTAATTCCATTTCTCAGATCAATTTCCACATGCTTTATTTAATTTTAGATTGATGTGTTTAAAGGTCAGCAAACTTTTCAGTAGTGATGGGATCCTGGGATTTTCACTGCAACCGCACTCAAATTTGATGATAGGGTTTCATATAAAAATTTATGGCAAATGCACCAAAATCCTATGCTATTGATCGCAACATAATTGGATTATGTCTACAATTTAGTGGATCATTTTCATGCCAAATCATCTAGTGCCCCTGTGATTTACTATTGCTTGAAAAAAGTGTTCCTGAAGAGATCTAGAATTTCTACAGAAGGCACAGTTTAATTCCAATGTTCAGTTTTATAACTAAGGTTTAAATGAGCACTTGGCCCTTACTTATCTTTCTAACCTAATACTGGATATCAGTCTAAATCTTCTATGCCCCAAAAACTGCTTAGATGTTCCCTTTCACTCCATGAACCATGCTGCCACTATGTTTTGGTTCATCCTGCTTTTTCGGTTTGGAATACCTGCCTGTCTAACCCTTTTCTCCTTTCCTTTTATTTAAATACTTCCTATACTATTTTTAGGGCTGGATTTTTCTTCCAATTTTCTTACTATCACACCCATAACAGATTTCTCCCTCCCTTGTAATCCTCAAAATTAACTATTCACTCTTTGTCTGGAAATCAACCTATTGTTAAACATATTTTTCATAGACCTATATCCTGTTACTTTCTAAGGACCCCAGCCAGGACCCCTGGCTCAGAAAAATCAGGATTCAATCCATATGGGATTATAAGAAAACTTGTCTGTATCCAGCCGCCTCTTATCAGTGTTTGTTCTGGGCATTCATACAGGCCAGAGCTGAGGTCACAAGGTTTTATGATAGTCTTTTTTTTTTTTTTTTTTTACTCGAACTCGACACCATTCCTGGATTCCTCTAGAACAATTATTTATTCAACATATTTATTGAGCATGTAGTGACTTTAGGGCATAGTTCTAGGCTCTGGGAAGAAGATGATTTCGAAAAACTGGCTTGCCTCCCACAGAACACGTATCTTAGGTTCCGAAAAGTGTCTGAATGTTACAGTAGTAAAAACAGCTTAGAATTCACACTCTTCATGTTACAGAATGAATTAAGAACCTTAATATTCACAAATAGTCAAGTACTAACATTGTACAGGCTGTTAAAAGCAGAGGCTTGATTTTGAAAACCTAATGGGTCAGTGTCGCAAAGTAATTAAGAGCACGGGGCCTACTAACTCCTGGATTAAAAATGTGGCTCTGGAGATTTCTGGTTTCAGTGCTGATCTAGAGTTTAGAAATCATCACTCCTCACAAGAAAAGCTTGAACAGACTAAAAATCATGACAGGGCAAACTGCCACCCTGAAAGGAGGGGAACTCAGAGAATCGAAATAAGACCTGCTTATCTGGAACAGAACCCATTTGAGCCATAAGCTGGTAGGAACACTTCTTGGTAATTGTAATGAATTGTCAGAGGCTGAGTGTGGACTAGAAGGGTGAGAAATCCTAGGAGCTGCAGCACTAGGAAGACCCTCAGTTTCCAAAGATATTACCTTGAAGAATCAATCCAATTCACCAAAGAACCAAGAAAGATCTCTGTGCATCTGAGAGAAAGGGGAAAATTAATCATTGTGAAATAAGACCAGACATTTTAACACATTCTGCCCTCTAGGGCAAAAGACTTTACCAGCGCCTTGTTCCCACTTAGGGAAAAGCATTTGACTCACTCCAGACCTCCTTAACTTTCATTTTCATTTAAGGGGTGATGGGAATGCAGGTTGGGTGATGGGGGGGGGTAGTTAAAATATATCTGTGAAGGTCAGGACCCAGATGTAGGCCCACTGAAAGGCTTAGATTTAATTAAAAGATTATCAATTACTTCCTCTCTTCCATGACTGCTTATATTAGTTTTCTAGAACTCTCATAATAAAATACAATAGACTGGGTCACTTAAACAGAAGAAACTTATTATGCTTATGAAGACTGGAACTCAAAGATCAAGGTGTTGGCAGCTATGATTTCTCTCAAGGTTTTTCTACTTGGTTTACAGATGGCTGCTTTCTTGCTGTATCCTCATATGGCTTTTGTGTGTGTACACGTGTGCAGGCTTGATATCTCTCCCCCCTTATAAGGACACAAGTCATACTGGAATAGTGTTTAGCCATATTATACCTTATCTAATCTTAATTAGCTTTTTAAAAGCCCAATCTTCAGGTGGTCACACTCTGATGTATTGGGGTTTAGGAATTTGATATGTGAATTTTGGAAGTACATAATTTAATCCATAATAACCACCACCACCCCAACAGGTATCCAATATAATAACAGTGGATTACTGATGAAAGTGTTGCCAGATGGACAATTTCTGAGAAGCCGAAAGTCAACAGAAGGAACAAATAAAGAAGAACAGTAGGGAAATTTGAGGCTCCTGGTACCCTATAAAGCTCATAAACTTCACACTAAAAGTCTACTTTCAGTTTCCATTACCCAGTATACCCTCTCAGACTTAAAAAAAAAAAAAAAAAAAAAAAACATAAAAAATAAAACGGTTTGAACTAACCAAGCATCAGAAACACTTATACAAAGATGCCTGGGTGGCTCGGTGGTTGAGTGTCTGCCTTCGACTCAGGGTGTGATCCTGAGGTCCAGAGATTGAGTCCCACATCAGGCTCCCTGCAGGGAACCTGCTTCTTCCTCTGCCTGTGTCTCTGTCTTTCTGTCTCTCATGAATGAATAAATAAAATCTTTTAGAAAAAAAAAAAACAGTCATATGTGACATAGATGTAAGAATTAGCAGAAAAGGAATTTAACTATGATTAATATGTTAAGGAACAATAATGAAACAGGTAAAAAATACTTGAGAACAGATGGATATGTAAGCAGAGAGACAGACTCAAAGAATCAACCTTCTGGAAATAAACAATGTAACAAAAATGCATATTTTGATATGTTTATCAGTAAACGGACATGATGACAGAAATGATGAGTTAGCTTATAGTTAGATCAATAGAGACTTTCCAGGCTAACATGGAAAAGAAAGAGAAAAGAAGTAGAACAGAATATCCAAGACCTATGGGCCAATTTGAAAAAAAAAAAAAAAAATCTCTAAGTCAAGTACCAGAAGGAGAAAACAAGGTAAAAAAAAAAAAAGTATTTGGAAATAAAATGGATTAAAACTTTTCAAGATTAATATTACTAAACACAGACCTAAGAGCAATGCACAAAACTAAAAAATATAAACCAAAAAGTCTATACCTAGGTATTATATCTAAATGACATAAAAACTAAAGATAAATCTTAAAAGATAACAAACATTTATAGGAGAACAAGGGTAAGAATTAGAGCTACCGCTAACTTTTTAGGTTAGCAAGAGGAGATTAGAATGAAATAAAGTGTTGAAAACACACAAGGTTAGAATTCTATATCCACCAAAGTTCTCTTTTGAAAGTTGAGAAATGAGGACTTTCTCAGGCCCCCCACCCCAGAAAACAAGGTTGGTGGGTAGGGAATTAATCACCAGAGGAACTACCCTTCAAGAAATATTAAAGCTCACTCAGGACAGGGGAAATTATATAGATAAAGTCAAATATATATATAAAGAAAGAAATGAGTGAATAAAATTAAAATCTTTTATTTATAATAGCCCCAAATATAACTTTAAAATCTCAATATTTTGAGTGATAACATTTATATAGATAAATGATGTGAGTAATAGCAATGTTATAAATAATGAGAGGGGGAAAAACTGCAAATATTTAGGTATAAAGTAGCAGTACTCCCTGCAAAGTGGTATAGAGCTACTCAAAAATGGTCTTGGATTAATGCAAAATGTATATTACAAACCTTAGGGAAACAAAGTTTTCTTAAAACATAATTTTCTAAAAAAAATGATCAACTAAAACTAAAAACAGAAAAAGGGGGAAGAAACAACAGGTGCAATAAGTAGGAAACAGTTACCAACTTGGTAGATATTAGTACAACTGTATCAATCACTTGTGCATATTCTAAATATTTTATATACACTTTTGTCAGCATGGTCTGAAAACATAGGGGACCCAACTCTAGGTTGTTTATGGAGAAATCTACTTGAAATCTAGATCTACAATGCTAATATGAATGAAAGCCGGAACAGTTAATTTTCCTTCTGAAGTCAGCTTTGTCAAAAATTATCAGTGATAAAGAGGGACATTACATACCCATAACGGGTGTCATTTACTCAAGAAGACAGTGCAGTCCTTAATACATATGCACTTAATAAAAGATCATCAAGGGGTTCCTGGGTGACTCAGTCCGTTGAAAGCCCGACTCTTGATCTCAGGGCCGTGAGATCAAGCACCACGTTGAAATCCATGCTCAGTGGGGAGTCTGCTTGAGATTCTCTATCTCCCTCTGCCCCTACCCCTTCCATAAAATAAATTTTAATAAGCATAAAAAATATTTAAGCTAAAAACCAGTAGAACTGTGAGAGGAAATATGCTGAGTCTTTTTTTGTTTTAAGACTTTATTTATGAGGGACAGAGAGAGAGGCAGAGACACAGGCAGAGGGAGAAGCAGGCTCCCTGCAGGGAGCCCAACGTGGGACTCGATCCGGGGTCTCCAGGGTCACACCCTGGGCGGAAAGGGGCACTAAACCGCTGAGCGACCTGGGCTGCCTGAGATATGCTGTTATAGTTAGAGACCTATACCCCTCTGTTACAAATTGATAGATTCAGAAGGCAGAAAATTAGTAAGGCTATAATTGAATTGAACAGCATCATAAATCAACTGGATGCAATTGACATTTATAGAAGACTGCATCCAACAATAGCAGAGTACACATTCTTTTCAATTTTGCATGGAACACTCACCAAAATAGGCTACGTTCTGAGACCTAGAGCGCATTAGCAAATTTAAAATAATTAAAATCATATAATGAGCATTCTTAAACAATAATGGAATTAAATTGGAAATCAAGAACAAAAAAATACCTGGAAAATTCACAAATATTTGGAGATTACCGCATTTTATTATGTGGATCAAAATCTTGAGAAATTTAAAATTATTTTCAGGTAAATGAAAATAAGGCTTAAAGTTTGTGGGTTGCAGCAAAAGCAGCGCTTAGAACTTTATAGCATTAAAATGAATATATTAGAAAAAAATCTATACTCAATAACTTAAAGTTCCTTCAGAGACTAGAGAAAGAAGAGCAATTGAAGTCTGAAGCACATATAAGAAAATAAGTAAAATCAGAGTATAAATCAATGAATGAAAAAGAGCAGATCCATGAAACACAAAGCTGGTCCAATGAAAAGAGGACTATGATTTGATAAAGCTCTATCCAGACTAACCAAGAACAAAAGAGGAAAGACTTGTACAAAATACCAACATCAGGAATGAAAGATACAGTAACAACCGGTCAAAATGATATTAAAAGGGTAAGAAAGGGAAATTGTAAACAACTCTATGCCCATAAATTTGATAACGTAGATGAAATATATCAATTCTTTGAAAGAAATAATCCAAACTCACACAAGGATAAATAATCTGATAAATTTAATTAAGTAGGTAAGACCTTTATCTATCAACGATAGAATCAATAATTGGCTTTTCAAAAGAGAAAGTAACCCAATCACATGGTTGCAGTAGTGAATATGAGCAAATATTTTTAAAGGATACTAATTCTTCACAATTTCAGTACCTCTGCCAAGTGATCAAGGTCTGTACCAATGCCAATAATTATTTTGATAGTATATATATATAAGTATCAACACATCATTGTATTCATATCAGGTATATACATAATAGTTTGTGTATATCGTGAAATATTCACCACAGTAAGTCCCATTAACCTCTGTCCCCATGCACCATCTCAGATTTTTTTTTCTCCCTGTAAGAAATTTTAAGATCTCCCTTAGTAATTTTCAAATACGCTCTACAGCATAGGATTAACTCTAGTTGCCACGCAGCACATTTCATCATTATGACTGACTTACAGGAGAACTGGAGGTTTATATTTTTTGTGTCCCTTCATCCATTTCACTCATGTTTCCGACACCTACCTCTGGCAAATACAAATGTGTTCTCCATATGCATGAGTTTGGTTTTTGGTTTGCTTGCTTTAGACTCCACATATAAGTGAGATCATATGTATTTGTCTTTCTCTCACTTATTTTACGTGGCATATGCCCTCAATTTCCATCCATGTTGTCACAAATGGCAAGATTTCCTTATGTTTTGTGCCTGGATGGTATTACATGGAATATATATGTACGCTACATTTTCTCTATTCATCCATCAATGGACACTAAGATAGGATATCTTGGCTGCTGTAAATAATGCTGCAAGGAACATGGGTGCGTCTATCTTTTCAAGTCAGCGTTTTTGTTTTCTTTGAATAAATATCCAGCAGTGGAATTACTTGATCATATGAACTATTCTTTTTCAGTTTTTGAGGCACCTTCGTACTGTTTTTTCATAGTTGCTGTGCCAAGTCACATTCCCAAGAGTGTGTTTCTCTACATCTTCAGCCACATTTGTTATCTCTTGTCTTTTCGATAATAGCTGTTCTACAGATGTGGGGTGATCTCTCATTGTGGTTCCGATTTGTAGTTCCCTAATAATTAGTTCTGTTGAGCATCTTCTCCTGTGCCTGTTGGTCACCTGTATGATTTCTTCGGAAAAATGTCTATTCAGATCTTCTGCTAGTTTTTTTTATTAATGAACTGAGTGAATTCTTTACATATTTTCGATATTGAAAGATGATTTATAGATAATCTTCTGTTCAGTGGCATGCCTTTTAATTTTGTTGATGGTTTATTTCTTTGTGCAATAGCTTTAGAGTTGGTTGTAGTCTCATTTGTTTATTTTTGCTTGTGTTTCACTTGCCTTTGGCATCGGATCAACAAACTCATTGCTTAAGATCAATGCTGAGGTGTTGCTGCCTATGATTTGTTTTAGGAATTTTATGGTTTAAGGTTTTACATTTGAGTCTTCAGTTCATGCTGAGTTAATGTATGTGTCCAGTGTTTCTTAGTGGTATAGTTTCATTTTTTTGCATGTGTCTGTCTAGCTTTTCC
This sequence comes from Vulpes lagopus, assembly GCF_018345385.1. NCBI lineage: Eukaryota > Metazoa > Chordata > Mammalia > Carnivora > Canidae > Vulpes > Vulpes lagopus. Next base: position 95,551,704 of record NC_054824.1, on the reverse strand, counting down.
AGATCCAGTTATTGAAAACACTGTCCTTTCTCCATTGTGTGTTCTTGGTTCCTTTGTTGTAAATTAATTTCCATGTATGTTTGGGTTTATTCCTGGGCTCTTAATTCTCTCCCATTGACCTTTGTGTTTGTTTTTATGCCAGCATCCTATTGTTTTGATTGTTATAGTTTTCTAATATAGTTTGAAATCAGAGAGCATAACTCCACCTTTGTTCTTTCTCAAGAGTGCTTTGCCTGTTTGGGATGTTTTGTGGTTCTATACAAACTTTAGAATTTGTTTTGGTTCTGTAAAAAAAAAAAAAAATGCCTATATATTTTTTTCAGTTTAAAAACTTTTATTGACTTGCTGTCATCAACTGAGTCACACTTAATTTCTTACCTAGGAGTACGAGACTCTCTGCAATGAAGTTTTTTTTTTTTTTATTTCAATTGTTTGGTTAGCAATATATGTAATATTAGTTTTAGGAGTAGAGTTTAGTGATTCATCACTTACATATAACACCCAGTGCTCTTGCATCATATCTTTGGGGAGTATGGACATTTTAACAATATTATTCTAATCTGTGGGTAAGATATAGCTTTTCATTTATTTGTATCCTCTTAAATTTCTTTCCATCAGTGTCATGTGGTTTTCACAAAACAGGTCATTTACTTCCTTCGTTAAATTTTTTCTTTGGCATTTTAAATTTATCATGACCCGAGCCAAAGGTAAACGCTCAACCACTAAGCCACCCAGGTGCCCCTAAAGGAAGAGCTTTCAGCTTTTCACTGCTGTTTGATGTTAGCTATGGGTTTGTTATAAATGGCCTTTATTATGTTGACATATGTTCTCTCTATGCCCACTTTGTTGAAAGTTTTTATTATAAATGAAATTGAATTTTTCAAATGCTTTTTTTCTCATCTTTTAAAAAGATCATATCATTTTTATATTTGATTTTATTAATGTGGTGTATCATATTGATTTTGCAAATGCTGAAACATCCTTGCATCCCTAAAATTAGTCCCAGTTGATGATGGTGTAGGATTCTTTTAATGCATTTTTGGATAAAGTTTGCCAATGTTTTGTTGACATTCTTTGCATCTGTGTTCATTAGGGATATTGGCCTATAATTTCTTGTGAAGTTTTCTTCTCTGGTTTTGGTATTGGTAAGCTGTCCTCATGAAATGAGTTTGGAAGTATTCTCTTCAATTTTTAACTGAGAAGGATAGGTATTAAATTTATTATGTTTTAGTTAGCTTCCTACATTGAACTTACTAACTTCTTATGTGTATTGTTCATTTACTACCTTTCCTACCAGTGTGTGAGCTCATCAGTTCAGGGATCTTTACTTATTATCTGTATATTCCAAGCATCTCCACAAGTAGTTCATGCCATTTTATAGACACCTCTTAGACATTTGTTGTACATTGAATAAATATATAATGCAGTCATCTTCTACCATTATGTAGCTTGTCTTTAAATTTTTTTGTTATATTGTGTTATATTGAAGTTTAGAGTATCATTTATCTTTAAAGTTCTTAAAATTTATTTTATAATTTGCCCTTTGCTGTCCTAACATCTTTCCAATGTTAAATGTTAATGTTAAAACTTCTCTAAAATTTTTATTTGTTATTGTTTCCATAGGAATTTAAAATTAAAAAAAAATTTCCATACAGTTAGTCAATTCTCTCAGTACTACTGATTGAATCTTTTTGTACTGATTTTTTATTGTACAAAATCTTGTTCCATGTTTTTAGGTAAGCATTAGCCTATTTTGTTATTTTTACTATTTGCCCATTTTTTTTTTTTTGGCTAATGCTACATTGTCTTAATTACTAAAGTTGGATCTTCCTCTTTTTATTTTCCAAAGTTGTATTGATTACTCTTGGATCCTTCCTCTTTGATATGAATTTGAGAATTATCTTGTCATAGTCTGTGAAAAGCTCTTTGGGATTTTTATTGGCATAGCACTAATTTATAGCTTACTTAAGGAGAAAAAATCTTCACAATATTAAATCTTTATACCTTCCTTTTACATTTTTTTATTGCAATGTAATAAACATAACTTTTTAGTTTCAGATATACAATATCAATCATGTATTTGTTTATATTGTAAAATGATCATCACAATAATCTAGTGAACATCCATCACCATACATAGTTATAAATTTTTTCTTGTGATGAGAACTTTTAAGATCTACTTTCTTAATAACTTGCTAATATACAATACAGTGTTATTAACTATAGTTTCTATGTTGTTCATTATCTCTTAGGACTTACTTTATAACTGGACATTGATACTTTTTGATCCCTTTTACCCCTTTTGCCTACACCCACAATCTGCCTTTGGCACCCGCCAGTCTGTTCTCTGGATCTATGTGTTTTGGAGTTTTGTTTTTAGATTCCACATATTAACTAGTTCATATTGTATTGGTCTTTCTCTGCCTGACTTATTTCGCTTAGTATAATACCCTTAAAGCAAAAAGCAAGACTTTCTTCCTTTTATGGCTCTGTGATACTCTTGTGTATGTGTTTGTGTATGTATCTATGTTTAGGTAGGTGTGTGTGTATACATATATATCAAAATTTCTTTATCCATTCATCTGTCAATGGGTACTTAAGTTATTTCCATGTCTTGGTTATTGAAAATAGTGCTGCAATGGACATGGGGTACAGATATCCTTCTGACTTAACATTTTCACTTTTGTCAGATAAATAGTAGTGGTATTACTGGATTATATGGTATTACAATTTTTAATTTTTTGAAGAAATTCCATATTATTTTCCATAGTGGGTACATCTAATTACAATCTCACCAACAGTGCCCAAGGGTTTTCTTATCTCTACAACCTCACCAACACTTGTTATTTCTTGTATTTTTGATAATAATCATTCTAACAGGTGTCAAGTAATATCTATTAGATATAATATAATAGTGGTTTTATTATACATTTCCCCAATGATTAGTGGTGTTGAGCACTTTTCATGTACTTGTTGTGCATCCGCATTTCTTTTTTGGAAAAATGTCTATTCATATCCTCTGCCCATTTTTACATTGGATCATTTTCTTTTTTCCTACTGATTTGTATGAACATATACATATTTTGGATATTAGCCCCTTATCTAATTCGTGATTTGAAAATATTTTCTCGCATTCAGTAATAGATTGCCTTGTTATTTTGTCAGTGGGTTCCTTTCCTTGGCAGAAACTTTTTAGATTGCTGTCATACTGTTTTGTTTACTTTTGCTTTTGGCATCAAACCTCCGCCCCGCCCCTCCAAAAATCATTTGCAAGACCAATGTTAAGGAGCTTACCCATCTATGTTTCCTTTTAGGAGTGTTATGGATTTATGTCTTACATTTTATTCTTTAATCAGTTTTTTTTTTTTAAGCTTTTATTTATCTATTCATGAGAGACCCAGAGAGAGAGGCAGAGACAGAAGCAGGCTTCCTGTGAGGAGCCTGATGTGGAACTTGATCGTGAAATCCCAGGATCACATCTTGAGCTGAAGCAGATGCTCAGCTACTGAGCCACCCAGGTGTCCCCCTAGTCATTATTAAATTCGTTTTAGTGTATGGTGTGAGATGTTGGTCCAGTTTCCTTCTTTTGCATATGTCTGTCCAGTTTTTCCAACACAATTTATTGAAGAGACTGTCCTTTTTTCTACTGTATATTCTTGGCTCCTTATCATAAATTAATTGATCATATATATGTGGGTTTATTTCCAGGCTCTCTATTCAGTTCCATTGATCTATGAGTCTGTTTTCATGGCAAAACCATACTGTTTTGATTACTATAGCTTTGTAATGTAGTTGGAAACAACCTTCATATTTGATCTCCCTCCATATTACAGGTTTTCTTTAATAATTCAGGTTTTTCAATAATTCTTTGTAATTTTACCTATGGATTTCTTATTTAATGATTAGCTTATTCTTAGCTATAATAGTATGTATTGGTCCTGTTAAAGACTACTTTTCTTATATTCTATATTTTTTAAATAACTTTTTTTAGAACAGTTTTAGGTTTACAACAAAATTGGGAGAAAGATACAGAGGATTTCTGTACGCTTTCTGTCCTCTGTCCCTACACATGCATGGCCTTTTCCATTATACACATCAATCACCAGAATAATACAATTTTTTCCAAGGATAAACTTACATTGACACATCATAATCACCCAGGTCCAGAGTCTACCTTGGGCTCACTCTTGTTATTGTATATTCCATAGGTTTAGGTACTTATATAAGAAAATGGATCCAGGGGATCCCTGGGTGGCTCAGAGGTTTAGCGCCTGCCTTTGGCCCAGGGTGTGATCCTGGAGACCTGGGGTCAAGTCCCACATCAGGCTTCCGGCATGGAGCCTGCTTCTCCCTCTGCCTGTGTCTCTGCCTGTCTCTCTCTCTCTCTCTCTCTCTCTCTCTCTCTCTCTGTGTTTCATAAATGGATAAATTTTAAAAAATGTTTAAAAAAGGGAAAGATTATAACTAATTTTCAAAAAAAAAAACAAAACAAAAACTGTCTACCTAAGATAATTTTAAAAAATGGATCCATCATTATAGTATCATACAGAGTATTTATACCGCCCTAAAATTCCTTTGTGTTCTGCCTATTTATTTATCTCTATCCTCACCTTGGTAACCATTGATATTTTTTCTTTCTCCATAGTTTTGCCTTTTTCATAATGTCATACACTTAGAATCATACAGTATACAGTCTTTTCAGATTGGCTGCTTTCACTCTGTAAAAAGCATTTAAGGTTCCTCTCTACATTTTCATGATTTGATAACTCATTGGTTCTGAGGCTGGATAATGTGTCACTGTCTATACTTATCAATTTATTTAATATCCATTCGTTGACTGAAGGATATCTTAGTTACTTCCAAGTTTGGGTCATTCTCATAGGTGTGTAGTGGTCTGTGATTATTCTTGCCTAAATCATTTTGGTGTGGCAACTTTTTGCTGGAAAGTCTTTAAACTCTTTCAATACTCTTAGTGATTGCAGGACAAGATTATATGGGTCTCTTTTTTCTCTTGGGTCTATTTTGATACTTGATTGCAGATTTCTGATTAAAAAAATTACTTTTTGGGGCTTAATACAAAGAATGATAAAATGTATAATATACTCAGATAATTAGAAAGTCAAATCTATGTTCAAAAATATTAATATTCTTCAGATATTACAAACTGAATAAAAATGCATTTATAAGTTCTAGAGCCAAAGATAGTTTGAACTGTGTTCCCAAAGTCTATTAAGTTCTCATGTTTAACTTAATAATGAAGATATTTTCCCATTTTATTGATCTTTATCTGGTTAACCATTAACTGATTTTTTTCCATTAACTGAATTTTAATTGTGGTTTGATTCCATATAAATCTTGATGCCAGGTCCAGATATTTTATTTACTTCTAGTATGCAAAAATGAGGATTGAACAAGATTTCTGAGGTGAATAATGTTAGTGTTCACAAAGATATTACAAACTGTCTGCATTTTTTTAGAAAAAAAATAGCTAAATAATGAGGTTAGATAAAAGACTTTTCCATAGTCCATCTTGGAAATCAGAAGATTTTCATAAGGCACTTGATTTTGGGTCATCATGCATACATCATTATGTTAAAGGAACACTGCTAATGATTTGGAAAGACTATTTCTGTTATTGCTTGATTAAAGACATGGTGGCTATGCTCAAATGATGTTCCATTATTTTCTGTGTTTCTTCTTGAAAGTTGCTTTCAGTGGATAAATTGTTAGATCTGAGAACTAGTTGCAGCTGTTGTGCATATTTAAACACTGCCAAGGAGTAAGATTACCAAATTGGATAGAAATCTTGTGTTTGTTCCTCTCTGTGTAGACACAATAGACCATTTACCAAATTATTCTGTTTCAAACTGTCTTCTCAACACCTGTGAAAAACAAAGAAAATGAATAGAAGACCCTTGTTTACTCTGACAGGAGAGGCAGAATTTTGTGATCCAGTCCTGCTTTGGAAAGCTCCATGGTTCCACAGAAGACATATTTTCTATTTTTGAAATGCTGTTTTTCTAAAAAAAAATTATTATTTTTAAGTAGGTTCCATGCCCAACATAGGGTTTGGAACTCACAATCCTGAGATCACGAGTGACATGCTCTACCGACTAAGCCAGCCAAGTGCCCTGTTTTATTATTACTAAACATACAGAGTGCACATAATAGGCATTTTTAATTAAACAATTAATTAAATTTTTAATCAATTAATTTTTAGAGAGGGTGTAGGGTGATAAGGTGGAGCAGAGAGAGAGAGAGAGGAAGAGAGAGAATCCCGAGCAAACTCCATGCCCAGTGATTTTTCTTCTGTGATATTAGCATTAGTACATTCCCATTTAAGAATAAAGAATAATTCTCTTTTGTATGTCACTGAAATGAATTTTGAAAATTATTTAAAACTCTAAAAATATATTTTTCCTTTAAAAAATCACACATTTTAAAAGGAAAAAAATAATTCTTAGACCTCACTATTTTATTATTTGAATGCCCAAATAATGTAAAAATTGCTCTTTTTACAGGTTTTATAATCCTATAAACATACTTGGGAGAAAAAAAAAAAAAAACATCAGGAAAAGAACTAAAAACACCTCCAAAGATTTAATGTACCGCTTCTGCATGTGTTTAAGTAGTATATGAAGGTGTGAAAGCAATGATTTAAAAAATCTGCTCATGAAGGGGCACCTGAGTTGCCTGATTAGCTGAGTGTCCAGGCTCTTGGTGTCCGCTCAGGTCGTGATCTCATGGTCAGGAAATTGAGACCCGAGTAGGGTTCCTGCTCAGTAAACAGTCTTGTTGGGATCCTCTCCCTCTTCCCCTCCCTCTACTTGTGTTTGTATGCTCTCTCATTAAAATAAATACAATTTTAATCTTTTTTAAAAGAAATCTCTTCAAAATAGATATAATACTTAATATTCAGTCCAGTTCTCCCTTGTTTTCTCCCAGGACAAATTCTGGCTCCCTCCATCTTTTCAGTCCCTTATTTTTAAAGGACTTTTTTTTTTTTTTTTACTTTGGTTGACTTTGGAACAACATAGTAATTAGCTGCACTCAGTTCTTGCCAGAGTTTTACCTGATTTGTAAGGCTCATTTTTTTTCCTATTAATGGGCATTAAACAATCTCAGAAAAGTGTAATTATTTATGTAAATTATATTGATAATTAGAATCTGCCTTTTAGAAACAATAAAAAGAAGGCATTTAATATCATTTGGAAAACTTGTGCCTATTAGGGAATAAACATGGTTCATTCCTACAATTATTTTTAGAGAACTCATTTTCCAAAATCCATTGGCAAAAATGGTAAACTAAATAATTGCAGAACAATTAAAATTACTTTAAAAACTTGTAAAAGAATTTTGGTTGACTTTGGAACAACATAGTAATTAGCTGCACTCAGTTCTTGCCAGAGTTTTACCTGATCTGTAAGGCTCATTTTTTTTCCTATTAATGGGCATTAAACAATCTCAGAAAAGTGCCTATTAGGGAATAAACATGGTTCATTCCTACAATTATTTTTAGAGAACTCATTTTCCAAAATCCATTGGCAAAAATGGTAAACTAAATAATTGCAGAACAATTAAAATTACTTTAAAAACTTGTAAAAGAAACTACTTCGTCGTAGTTATCCCTTATGATCTGATGACACTTTGGAAGAATTTACACTATATTTGCTGTTAGAAAAAACCCAAGAATCTTTAATAACTTACAAGATTCCTCATATTAATACCAAGCATGGAAAAGATAGTTGAAATGAAGAATGTGGAGGAGGGAAAGATGGCAATAGAAAAGAAGTGTTTTCCTTTGTCAAAAATGGAGTGAATGGCATTTTTAAAGGACTGTCCAATTCAAATACTTTTGGAGATTTAATTTTATTGACACATAAAGGACAAATGCTTAAAAATTGTGATTTGTCCTTACTTTTATTGTCCATCCACACAGAAAAGTTACATTTTTAGCATATTAAAATGTTTGACATATCCCTGTGGGGTAAAGCGTACTTTGTCATTGTGAAATTCAGGATTATAGAACTCTGTATTTTACAGGCTCAATAATAATGTGGTTTAAAAAGAGCTGAAGGGAACCAGATTTAGGGTCCATGTCTTGGTCATTGCCCAGTGACTATTCCTCTAACTGTACTTTCTGTAATGAAATATGTAACATGCACTGAATGTTTGTTATGTGGTTAAGTAGTGGGCTGAACCATTACAAGTATTACCTTATGTAGTCTCAGAACAAATTGTAGATGAGGAAAGAAAGGTTCAGAGAGGAGTGACTTTCCTAAGTTTGTGGGGTTGTTGGTAAATGGGAGAGCTGAAATTTGAATGTAGGCAATCTGATTCCAGAGCCCTCATTCTATATTTACACGCCATTGGACAGGCTTAGAACCATCAATGTAAACCAGCTCTATTACTTATGTCTCTTCCAAGTACTTAGAAAGTATAGTAAGATACCGAAATGATGGTTTGAAAAATAGCTCTTAAAATATGCGAGCAATGTATTGATTCCTTGCATAAAGATAAATACATCTTGATGGTCAGAAATAGCACTCCCCTCTCAATTAACATTGTCCAATGTCCCTAGTTTTCATTCTATGTGACTCCCTATTATTGCATTGTGTATGAGAGAGAGAGAAAAGATACTGGGTAAGTGCTTGAATTCTGAATTAAGCCTTTTTTTTTTCTGTTTTAATCTGAGTAATTCTACAACATGAATGCTGTAGATAAGTCACTTTAAAATATGGCCCAGTTTCTGCTTTGGATATTCATGATGTTTACAAGTGGCTGTTCTATATTCACAACTGATGCTGTCTATTATTATGTTACTACAAGATGAGTCATTGTTTTAATACTTCTACAAAGACTAAAGAATGCATTCAGGCATGTTCAATCGATTAGAAATAAGTCTCCCTTAGGAGATCACAGAGGACTTTTTTTTTTCACTTCTAATTTTCAAAACAACATGTTTTTGATGAAATGTTCCAGATCAACAAACAGCCTTAAAGACTGATGACTTCTCAAACCCCTCAAATACAGCCATGAGAATGATTGCGCCATGAAATTCCAACTGCTTTGGAAAGTGATTTCTTTAGAAGCCACGCAAAGAAACATTATGTTGTAAAAAATACTTAGCACACTTTGAGTGTGAGGTTTCTGGATGACATTTACTCTTCTCTCCTACCTTCCTTTTTCCTTCCTTCCATTTATTTATTTTTTTTTTAACAAATATATTGGCCACTTAGCATATTCCAGGAATATGCATTCTGGGAACGTAAGCATTCAGTTCCTGATTCTTTGGGGTGTTACAATCTAATGAGATGAACAATAATAGCTAAGAAACAAATTCCCAGCAGAGTATCACATGGTTGCCAAGAGATTTTTAACCCATTATTAAATAATAATGACAAAAGACTTACTTGAGGCTCTACCAAAAGTGCATCATACAACTTTTAAAGGTGCTAGCATATTTATATCCTGAAAAGAAAGTGATCATTGTATTTTTCTTTTGCCATTTTTCCTGTTTCGAGTCACCTCTAACTGTAACTGAAAACTGAAGTTTTAATAACATGTATTTAACAACATGTTCAATGAGGAGACCTAAAATTAAAAAAAAAAACAAAACACTGAACCCTGAAGATCTTTCTTATTTGAACTAAAAACTATAGGAATGAGAGTAGGTTGCAGGATATAAAAATAATGGATATTGCAGAATAATGAGTATGAAACAAATCAAGTTTCCTCCCAAGGATCTCCTCTAGAGTTTCCTTTGTGAAGATTAAAGTGGTTCTAGGATATACACTTTGTTTCACAGTGTTGTCTTCCATCCTTGTTTGTTTACTTTTTGGCAATTCCTACACCTCTTCCTCTTCTTGTGGTAAAAATTATAGCCTGATGAAGGTATCGATTAGATCATTCGAAAATGCTGGACAGAATTTGTTTTTCTTCTCTAGGGTCTTTCTTCAGGAGACTCTCAAATATATCTATAAACAGTTCTTGACTATGCATAATTTACTCATTACTTGGCATTCCATTTGAAGTTTCTAAAAATAAACAACAATTAGAATTAACTCCTGTGTGGGGATTTGTGAAGAGAGATAGATAATCCCTTTTCATGTAGCATTAATCCATTATTGTGAAATATCTCTTAGAAGTAGTTCACTATTATGTAAACATATAATAGTCCATAGCCATAGACCAAAGTCCATATTTAACCATTAGTATTTTAGCATAGGTGGAACTATTCTCACATTTTTTTTTTACATACTTGATATACTATCTATACATGGTGTTAATCTTTTTTAAATTAACATTAAGAGGTTTTTTTCCCTCTCTCATTAAAATATTCATATTAATGGCTGCATTATATTACATGATATGGTTCATTTCTCAGTTCTTGGATTTTTAAAGTTGAATCCATATTTCAAAGTATTAAATATTTTCTTTTATTATTTCGAACTTTCCATATCCACCCCCCTTTACCATCTTCTGATCACTGCTACAATTCAGGAAGCACCCTAATCTTATCAAAGGTCAGTCCTTCCACTTGAGCTCCAGATCCCATCCTATCTCATCTTTCAAGGTTATTAATCCTGAAATATCTCTCTCTTCCACACCATCAATTCCTCCCTCTCTATTGAATTATCTTCATCAACATAAAATATTCTTTAGATTCCTTCATCTATTAAAAAAATCCTTTAAAATATAACCACATTTCTTTCCTTCCCTTTATAGCACAGGTCCTTGAATATGTTGTCAGTAGCTTTATACAGTTTCTCATCTGCATTTTGCCCTTCCTTAAGTCCAGCCAGACTTCTGACCACTCCCCTGAATCTACTCAGACTGCATCACCAGTGACCATCGTAATACCAAATACTACACGAGCTCTATCCACCTCTCAAATTACCCTATCACTAGGTTCATTGTATCTAGTTTGACCAATACTGTTTACTGAAAAAAATATTATCTAGTTTTTTTGTGTGTATTGTACTCTATTGGGTTTTCTCTTTACTCAAGCTTGTTCCTCCTCAGTCTCTTTTGGCTGACTGCTCTTCTAGATCTCTTTTCCAGGACTCAAATTTGTTACCATTTCCTTCTGTTTATTGCCTCTTCTAGAAAATCTCTCATCAAATGCTATGCCTTTGAATGCCTAAATGCCAAGTTATGTCTTCAGCCTGATATCTCTTCTGAACTCCAAACTCCAAGAAGCCACTGGCTTCTTTACATCTCCACATGAATATCATATAAGTTTCTCCAAGTTAACATACCCCAAGTTAATCTCCCAGTCCACAAACTCCTTCAGTTACACATACCTCAGTAATGTTGCCAACAACTACTATTCATTTAAGCCAAAAGAGAGTACCAGGTACCATCGACTCCCACCTTATCTTAATCCTTACAGCCTTAGTGCCAGGAAATCCTGCCACCTTGAACTCGTGTTCCTTATACATGCAGTTCTCATCTCCCTACTAACAATCCAATTACTAGAAGTACCCTTGTAAAACAAAAAAAATACCTTTTATCCTGTTTATTTAACCTCTGTTTTTGTTTTATACTGTATTTACTGTAAAATCTGAATTCAGTTCTCTGATCTTTTGGATCTCAAATTAGATTCTGCAAAGCCCTATGGCTTTGATTCTCTGTGTTTATGGTCTTCAGCCACATGGTGACTTTTCTTGCTGTTGTTTTAATAAATTTTACAACCTTTATGTTTCCCACATTTGGCACGTTTCCTATGCTGGGTCCTACTTTTCGTTCTCAGTCTAAATATCACTTTTACACTAAGACTTTCCCTTAGCACCCAACGAAAAGCAGCTCCTCCATCTCTCTTTCATATTTTCTAGTTTCATTATCATGGAATTGATACTTTGTTTATTTTTAACATTTTTGGTCTTCTGTGAGAAATCCAGCTCTATGAAAGCAAGAATCTTATGGCATTATTCTCTGCTTTATCCTAGTGCCTAGAAAATGTGTGAAATTCGATACATGAAATGGAATGTCTTTGTACTGGCACATCTTTGTGTTTCTGATTTTATTTCCTTAGAATAATACCCCTAAATGGGATTATTGAGTTCTGGCCAATTATTTTCTAGAAGATTTGTACTTTATATTAGGGTTGCTGGATATAACAAAAAATATAAAACACCCAGTTAAATTTGAATTTTAAGTCAACATTGAATAATATTTTAGTATAACTCCATGCCACATTTGGAATATACTTATATTAAAAATTAATCATTGTTTATCTGTAATTCAAATTCAACTGGGCATCCTGTATGTATCCTATATGCATTTCCAGCTAATGTGGATAAAAATGATGTCTTGGTCTCCTTTTCATCATCCAAAAATGCATGCATTCCCCACCCTCCACCCTCAAATACACACCCATATACATATCAGACACAGGACCACTAAAAGTAACAGAGAAATGTAAATCTGTACTTAGATTATAATCTGTTTTATAAGAGAGAAATTTATTTTATTGAAATCCTGCTTGAAGTCTTAGTCATTCTGTATAGTGGTACCAATGCTCAATACAAGTCTTTCAGAATCCAGGTTTGAATCTTGATTAGGCCATAAAGTTGTTTTGATCTGAGTGGACTTTTTGAATTGTTACTTTTCCAGATAAGCAATAACATGGAGGTGATGTGGTATGCGGGTGGAAAAATGACTGAAAGCCTAGCATTTATGGAAGCTAGAAAATAATCTGAGAATCAAGAGTTTGGGATACATTAAGTCACTGAGGATGTTGAAACACACAATCTGTGAGATGATAGTTTATGATCTAGAACTTCCTAAATGTTCACCTAATACTTTGTGTTTTTGGTTACTCCACAGAGGAATTTCACTATATAAACCCAGATATATAGATATAGATATAGACATAGATATGTTTTTTTTTTCGAAGAATAACTAGCAAAAAGAGAATTAAACTTAATAGCATTGTAACCTTTACTTTTGCTGTTGTGTTTTTGTAAAATCATATAGGAAAAATGCTAAAGTAAGAGAATGCTATCAAAATGTATTTTTGTCATGTATTTCTTCATTAATCCACAATAAGCCTCTAACATGTTAGCAATTTGAAAAAGAAATATAAAAACCTAGGAGCCACATTAAATGAAATGACAACATTGAAAACTCTGAAGTAGAAAAGAATTCTCATTAGGGGGTCTCTGCATTTTAAAAGCCTTAAAATTAAAATTGCTGCAAGTAATTTTAATAAATAGCTGAAATTTTTGGTTTATACTAGATTAGAGACTGCATTAGGTGCTGAGAATATCCTGTCTATTGTTCTCAACCAAAAAGGTTTGACTCTTTGATTTAGCATTTCCATAAAATGTGGTATTTTCTGAGTTCTTACTATTATTTGTTGGCAGTTCCCTTCTATCACCTGTGACTTAAGTCAGCAGGGTTTGTCATTATCATGAAAAACAGAGGGAAAAGGAGTTACAAAGGAGCTATACTAGAACACCTGACCTCATCAATCTATAACTATTTCCCTTTTGTATTCAGAATTACAGAATAAATAATTATATTTAATCCCACCTTTATCAGATACTAGTAGCAATGGTTCATATGCATTAAGTGCTCAGTATACTGTGTATAAGTGTGCATTGCTTAATATTTAAGCTAGTATTTGAAAATGTAAGCTTTCTTTTCCAGTTACTTCCAAATGAACATTGTTTAATAATAACCACCTAGAAAATTAACCAATAAATTACAAAAAGAAGCTAGTGACCCACATTGAAATAGACTTTTTTATTATGCTTTCATGCCCTCTAATGTCCGAGCACTCCAGTTCAGGGTATCAAGTCAAGAGCAAAGTCTCTGGTCTGAAAGATCTGGGCTTGAACTCTTATTCACCACATGTCAGTAAGTACCTATAACTCCCTATATTTATAATATAGAGATTTGATTATTTAATAATGAAAACATGAGTGACCTAAGAAAAGCACTTATTACCAACCATTCCTGATGCATGTAGTAGGGATTCAAAAAATGTTTCTCCATTTTCCTCTTTCCTCAAGAAGTCCGAGAACCACTACTCACCCTTACTGAGTTCAAATTATGTGCCAGACAATACTAATTCCTTTATATTGTTTTAATGATTTTTTAAGTAGTTTTTACTATTTTTATCATTCCCATTTTGTAGAAATAAAGAAATGAAATAATGAGGCTCAAATATATTAGTCCCTGCAGGTATATCTTATTCTGCTTTGGCTCCCAAGTCCACCCGGGCACATAAAATTGGGACATACAATCTTTTTCTAGATATTTAGTATACTAAATAATACTCTATCTTTCCAATAATTATATTTCAATTCAAGGATTCAAGGTGTCTTCTTTGAGTATAATGCACCATGCTAGACACTGGAAAAATACTCATTTGTTTGAGTATCTGTCCTGAAGGAATTTAAGTTTGGAAGCAATTTATCTTAGTTTGAACCTCAAGTCCATTGACTGAAGAATGAGGCTTATTCTATGATCACCAGAACAAAAAGGAGAAAACAACCATGTTGTATTATTCTCTTGGGCTATTAGAAATTGCTAATATAGATAAATTGCCAAGACATGAAGCTGAGAATTTATACACATGCTAATGAAATCTGGTCACCAGAGCAATTTACTGAAGTTAAGGCAACTCAATTAGAAGAAAAAGAATAATGGACATAGAATTAACTCAAAGAAGTAATTCTAAATGTAGACACAAAGCTCAGTTTTCCTTCTATAATGCATAGTGAGATAATAAAATTTAGACCTGATTTTATTAGTATTTAATCCTAATTATAATAAAAACTTGAAGAAAAATAATTGGTTTTGTCTCCCATAAACATTAGAGTTTGAGACGAGAGGTTTTTTGTTTTGTTTAATACGAATATCAAGTGTTCTCATCTGATTATAAGAGAAAGAGTCTCAGAGTGATATTTTAATAAAGTGTAATTTGAAACTGATAAACTTTATACAGCTTAACATAAACCACCTACAGGATAATAAATGCAAATGTAACACTATTTGCTGTAGTCTCTATACTGTTCAGGACCTGAATACCAGCATTATTTTAAGTATCACAATGATGACACATTAGACAGGATGACTTTAAAATATTGTGTAGTATACGTTCACATTGTGAAATAGAAATTCTATTTTTCTGTTCTGAGTTGTTAAAAAGGGCTAGATTGTCAAGTAGGCATTTGAATTATTTTAAAACAGCGAGATAGCTACATTAGATTGAATGTTAAAGTCTCTCTCTTTCTGGCTACTGATTGGCCAAAATATTATCTATTTGATTTTTGCATATAAATATAGACAGTGATCAACATTCGTAACACATGAATTGTGGTTATAAGAGGGGAAAAAAGAGGATGGATTAGACATCAATAAACAGACATTTCTCTGACCTCCCCCTTCTTACCACTAAAATACTCATCTCTATTAAAACAAATGTTCAAAACAGTTTCTGGCTAAATTCTAGCATAATTGAATTTTAACTAAACATGGATATATGAACCATATTAGTGTTGTTGTTAGTATCCTCTTCTGGGATGCCATGCATTTCTTTCAGTTTTTCTACAATTCCTCAAAATATTTTTTGAACTAATTTTTAGAAATTGCAATTATAATTGGAAGCATGTGATTTGAATATTCAAAATTATGGGGATCCCTGGGTGGCGCAGCGGTTTGGCGCCTGCCTTTGGCTCAGGGCGCGATCCTGGAGACCCGGGATCGAATCCCACATCGGGCTCCCGGTGCATGGAGCCTGCTTCTCCCTCTGCCTGTGTCTCTGCCTCTCTCTCTCTGTGACTATCATAAATAAATAAAAATTAAAAAAAAAAAAACAAAATTATGGTAAATCTACCATGATATACATTTTTAAATAGGAAAAGTTGCAGAACATATTTTTAGGGGAAAAAAGGGCTTTTACATATATAGGTGTGTGGTGGAAATGATTTTGGATAAGTAAACACAACACCACTAACCTTGGTTATTTCAGAAAGGTGAAATTGTAAAATGGAAGAACGATTGAAATTTTATTTCTTGAAATTATTTTGATTGTGAAGATGTACATTACATATATAACTGACAAAAGACATCCATGAAGTTATATTTAAAGGAATATATAGAAAAGACTTTCTTCCTATAGGGAATAACACAACATGAAACCTTAGGACCTCCTCAAAGTGAAGAATGAAATTGTCCAATTGAAGCATTTAAACAATCATAGTTAACACTGTATTATGTTTTAGAGTAACACATTCTGAATATTATAATTTTTCTTTGATTTTCCCCACAATTCTACCCTCAGAAATTGATTTTTATAGTTAAATAACCTGCCAAATAAAACACCACTACTAAATGTTAAATGTTTTTAATGATTTAAAAATTATTTAAATTCAGTTTAGTTCACATAGACTGCATTAATAATTTCAGGGGTAGAATTTGGTGAATTATCAGTTGCACATAATACCCAGAGCTCAGGGCCGCCTTGGTGGCTCAGCGGTTGAGCCTCTGCCTTTGGCTCAGGGTGAGATCCTGGGGTCCTGGGATCCTGTCATGCATTGGGCTCCCCGCAGGGAGCCTGCTTCTCCCTCTGTCTATGTCTCTGCCTCTCTCTGTGTGTCTCTCATGAATAAATAAATCTAAAAAAAAACCAAAAAAAAACAAAACCCAGTACTCATTACTTCAAGTGCCCTCCTTAAAGCCCATCACCCAATTACCCCATCCCCTATCTACCTCCCTTTCAGAAACCCTCTGTTTGCTTCCTATAGCTAAGAGTT
Source organism: Vulpes lagopus (assembly GCF_018345385.1). NCBI lineage: Eukaryota > Metazoa > Chordata > Mammalia > Carnivora > Canidae > Vulpes > Vulpes lagopus. The sequence continues at coordinate 95,534,935 of NC_054824.1, read as the reverse complement.
TTTTATGGTTTGTCTCCCTCTCTGGTTTTTATTTTTCCTTCCCTTACCCTATGTTCACCTGTTTTGTTTCCTAAATTGCACATGAGTGAAATCATATGGTATTTGTCTTTCTCTGACTAACCTATTTCAATTAGCAAAATACTCTCCAGTTCCAACCAAGTGGCAAGATTTCATTCCCTTTAATGGCTGAGTAATATTCTATTAATATATACTCTATTATACATATAAAGAATATATATTATATATAATTAGACATTTAAAACATGTTTTAAATATATCAAATATATATTATATTGATGTATATTAATATATAAATGCAACATATTTATATAGAGAATATATATATAATACATATAAATATTATATCACATTTTCTTAATCCATTCATCTATCAATGGACATCTGGGCCCTTTGGATACATTTTTTATTTATACTAGAAAGTCAAAAGCAATAAAAATTCTTTGAGATATCTTTCTTGCTATTCTGATGTTATGAAACTGCTTCATTAAGAGGTGTCTGATTTTATTAGTTGCTTAGCATTTCTATGATGGTTTTACAATTTAAAACTTAAACGTATTCTTACTTTGTCTTCACCATATGGATTTAGAAGATGAAAAGATCTATAGCTTACCCTTATCTGTAGATAACCACAAACACATGTAATATAGTCTATATCGTATTGAATCAAATATATTTTTAAATTTTTGTTTGTTTGACATACAATTTTAAGTTTAATCTGCAAAAGAGAAAGTCCACCCTATGAAATTTATTTAATAGATGATTTTCTTAGAATATTGCTCCTTTGTTTTGTTTACAGTCTTTCAAATCACTTGAACTGAACAACAAAACTATTCATAAACATGCAGATACTCTGAGTATTTAAACTAGAGCAACCTTTGATTTCATTTAGTGATCAGAACCTACAAATATTTGTGTTTACTCCTTGAATGTAGTCATTACTTAAAAATATGGTTATAAGTCGATGCTTATAACAATTGCTATGATGTAGACATTTGCAAAATAGAGAAGCCTTAGAAAATGAAATCACATTACATGTCTTTTCTACTTCCAATAACAATATTACTATTTTAATAAAAAATAGAACTACCTCCTTGCTATAAATCCTTTTTAATCCATTTTGTTCTGGATTTTATCAGTGGGATATAACTTACATTTGTAATGTTATTGTGAGTTTGAAAATGTTTGTTACCTGGGCAACTGGGTGGCTCAGTGGTTGAGCATCTGCCTTTGGCTCAGGGTGTGATCCCAGGCTCCTGGGATTAAGTCCTGCATCAGGCTCCCTGCAGGGAAGCCTGCTTCTCCCTCTGCCTATGTCTCTGCCCCTCTCTCTGTGTCCCTCATGAATGAATAAATCTTTTAAAAATTAGCATTTTTTTTTTTTTAGTTCTGTGAAAAATGCTGTTGGTATTTTGATAGGGATTGCATTGAATCTGTAGATTGTTTGGGATATAATGGACAGTTTAACAGTGTTCTCCCAATTTATAAGCATGGAATATATTTCCATTTCTTTGTGTCATCTTCAATTTTTTTCATCAATGTTTTATAGTTTACAAGTCTTGCTCTTTGGTTAAGTGCATTCCTAGGTGTATTGTTCTTTTCGGTGCTATTATAAATGGAATTTTTTTTAAAATTTCTCTTTCTACTGCTTTGTTATTACTGTTTAGAAACATAACCAATTTCTGTGTATTAATTTTATATCCTGCAAGTTTACTGAATTCATTTATTCTAATGGTTTTTGGATGAAATAGTTCAGCTTTGCTATGTATTGTATCATGTCATTTGCAAATAGTGGCAGCTCTACTTCCTCCTTACCAACTTGGATTCTTTTTATTTCTCTGATGTATGTCACCTGTAACTCACTTTGTTGAGGGTCTTTGTCATGAACAGATGTTGAATTTGTCAGTTTTTCTGCATCTATTGAGAAGATCATATATTTTTTTTAATTTTTCATTTTGTTGATGTGATTATCATATTAATTGACTTGCAAATGTTGAATCATCCTTGAATTCCCGGAATATATTCCAATTAATCATGATGAATAATTCTTTTAATGTATTGTTGAATTCAGTTTTCTAATATTTTGTTGAGGATTTTTATATCTCTGTTCATCAAGGGATATGAGACTGTAGTTTTTTGTTGCTAGGTTGGTTTGTAGTGTCTTTGGCTGGTGGTGGTATCAGGGTAAAGCTAACTTAATAGAATGTATTTGATAGTTTTCTTTCCTCTTTCATTTTTTGAAAGAATTTGAGGAGAATAAGTATAAAGTCTTCCTTTAATGTTTAGTAGAATTCACCTGTGTCTCCATCTGGTCCTGGACTTTTGTTTGTTGGGAATTTTTTGATTACTCATTCACTTTCTTAGTATTATTTGTCTGTTCAGGTTTTCTATTTATTCTTGATCCAGTTTTGAAAGCTTGTATGTTTCTTAAATATTCTAGGTATCCATTTTTCTAGGTTGTCCAATTTGCTGGCATATAATTTTTCATAATATTTTGTTAAAATCCCTTGTATTTCTATTTTGTCAGTTGTTACATCTCTTCATTTCTGATTTTGTGTCCTCTTTTTCTCTTGATTAGTCTGGCTAAAGGTTTATCAATTTTGATGTTTTCAAAAAACTGACTCTTGCTTTCATTAATATTTTTCATTATTTTTAAGTCTCTATTTGATTTATTTCTGCTCTTATCTTTATTAATTCCTACCTTCTGCTAACCTTAGGCTTTGTTCTTTTTTTAGGTTGGGTGTAAGATTAGCTTGTCTGAGACTTTTCTTATTTCTTGAGGTAAGCCTGTGTCACTATAAATTTTCCTTAGAACTACTTTGCTTTGTCTCAAAGATTTTACACTGTTGTGTGTTTATGTTTATTTGCCTTCATATATTTTTTTATGCCCTCTTTAATTTCTTGGTTGCCCCATTGGCTGTTTAGCAGCATGTTGTTTAGCCCCCACATGCTTTTGCGGTTTTTTTTGCATTTTTTTCCTTTAATTGATTTCTAGTTTTATACCATGGTAGTTGGAAAAGGTGCTTGAGATGATTTCAATCTCAATATAATTGAGGCTTGTTTTATGCCATAACATATGATCTGTCTTGGAGAATGTTCCATGTACATTTTAAAAATACGTGTATTCTGCTGTTTTAGATAGAATATTTTGTATATATCTGTTAAATCCATCTGACCAAATGGATTTATTGATTCTCTGTTTGAATGATCTATCCGTTGAGGTACGTGAGGTGTTAAAACGCCTAACATTATTGTATTGCTGTCAATTTCTGCCTTTATGTCTGTTAATATTTGCTTTATAAATTTAGGTGCTTATGTGTTGGATGCATAGATATTTATAATTCTTATGTTCTCTTGTTGAATTGATCCCTTTATCATTATGCAGTGCCCTTCTTTATCTCTGATTACAGTCTTCGTTTTAAGGTCTATTTTAATTGATTTAAGTATAGCTTTGATACCCCAGGTTTTTTTTTTTTTTTTAAGATTTTATTTATTTATTCATGAGACACACAGAGGCAGAGATAGAGGCAGAGGGAGAAACAGGCTCTGTGCAGGGATCCTGATGCGAGACTTGATCCTAGAACCCCAGGATCATGACCTGATACTCGACCAGGTACCCCCCAGCTTTCTTTTTTTTTTTTAACTTCCATTTGAATGGAATACTTTTTATCATCCCTTTATTTTCATTTGTATGTGTCTAGGTTTGTAGTGAGTCCCTTGTATGCAGCCTATAGGTGGGGTTTTTGTTGTTGTTATTGTTTGTTTTTTGCAATTCATTCCACCATCCTATGTCTTGTGATTGGAACATTTAGACTGTTTATATTTAAAATGATTATTGAAAGATATGTACTTATTGTCATTTTATTGATTATTTTCTGGTTGTTTATATAGTTCTTTTCTGTTCTTTTGTTCTTGTTCTCTTTGTGATTTAATGACTTTATTTAGTATTATGTTTGGATACCTGTTTATTTTTTTATTAATTATAGGTTTTTGGTTTGTGATTACCATACAATTCATATTTAACAACATATATAGCTCTATTTTAATTTAGTTGTGGCCACCGGGGCAGAAGCTACTTTGGAAGGCTACCAGTTTCAGCTGATGCCAAGGCCACCTGCTTTGTGTGGTGGGGCAGTAGGTGCTTTGTGGGGGGAGCTGGGCCTGGTGTAGGCTGTTCAGGGGGTGTGCCAAGGCAGGAGCTGCTTTAGAGATGTGCCTGCTGAGGCATTCCTGAAGGGGAACACTGGGTGGGGTGAATGATTTCACTACGGTAGATGAAGATTGTCAAAAGTGGCATCCACCAGCATTGTGTTAAGTAGGCAGGAGAAGGCAAGAAAAATGGTACTTACCAGTGCTTCTGTTCTGGAGAAATTTCCTTCAGATTCCCATCCCTCTGGCACACATCCTAAAATTAGTCATTAAATCTCTTTCACTTATGGCCCAGGCACTTTTCAAACTATTGCCTTTGTGCTGAGTTTTAGAGCAAGAGTTTGAGTTTGCGTGGGCCCCTTAATAAAGAGTAGTGTCTCTGTTTCCTATAGCCCTTTGGCTTTCCTAGAATTAAGGCTCACCGGTTTTCAAAGGTATTTGTTTTGGAAGCTTGTCTTCCTCCTGCTTGCCCCCAGGGTAAGGGGTTCCCAGTGTGGGGCTTGAAGCCCTTGCTCCTCACGGAGGACATCTAAGCCTGTGATATCCCTTATGCTTGAGGGTCGCAATGCCAGGAGTGTAGGTCCTAAACAGATCACACCTCTGCCCTTCCTACTGTTCTTGATGGGGCTTTTCATTTCTCTCTTTAGCTGTAGAAGAGCAATTCTGCTAGTCTTTAGGCTGTTCTCAAAGAGTTGCCCTTTTTGTAGTTGTAGACTTGCTGCATCTGTGGAAGGAGATGAACTCAGGATCTTCTTATTCTGTTCTCTAGCTAGGGATTAGGACTCCCCTCCCCTTTAGCACAAGAGAGTTTTGTTGGCTAAATAGCCTTAGTTAAATATTTGGCAATTGTTCAAAGAAGGGCAAGGGCACTGTCTGATTGAAGAAGGGAAGTGTTGTGCACAATTAGATCATGATACATATTATGATTGTAGAAAATAGATATGCCCTGAAAATTGAGAAATCAGATAATCAGTGGTACAACAAGTACCTTACAGTACACAAAATTAATTTAAAAAGCTGTTTTTTCTTTGTATATCTAGCTTTCAGAGTTCTTAAAAAATTTACAGATTATTTCTATCAAAATCAGCCTCTTGAGCTGACATTTGATTGCCTTAACATACTCTTATATATCCTACTGGAAAATTTATTTACTGATAAATGATTTGATGCTGGTGACAATCTTTAGGTGCGCAACTGAGGAGAATGTGATAGAAATCTTTGCTTAAAAAATTGGTGCCCAGATAGCCGTCCTCTTACTGACTTTTTACATTATGCAAAGACTTAAAGTAAGAAGCAGATCCGGATGATAAATTGCCTGTTTTGGCCATTTCAAAGAGTCTTTCTGTGAAGGGTTCTTTTCATAAATGCCAGCTATGCTAAAATGCAAAGCATCAGCCTAATAAAATAGTGCATATGGTCATTCAATTAGATTATCCTCTCCCTCTTAAAGGAGAACTGCGACTAATGGGCCTAATTGCCTCTGAGAGCTTGGGACAGTTTTATTTTCCCCCACATGTTTTATATTTCATTTGAGCAACAAGAGCTTTCTGTGGTAATGCCCTTACACTTTAATTAAAGAACTGAAGTTTGATTTTAATGTTCAAGGAGCCCACTAAAATGGAAATTGTAAATATTTTTGAAGAAAAAATACCAGCAGAATTGTGTTAAACTCTACTGCTAAAATACTGTAAATAAAACATGTGCTAGGTTTAATTAATTTCCATTATCCACCAGAAAGGCTACATACCTGGTGACAATACTGAGAACAGATGTACAAATACTGGAGGAGCCTCTCTTGCTAAAAAAATTCCAAAGATTTTTCTAAGTATGCACACTCTACAGCTAGAAGATATGCCACTTTGAAAAATTGTGGCAAATTTTCTGAATTTCACATGGAAGGATGAATTTTGGAATGTCTCTTCAGTGTGGGACCAGATTATCCCTCCTGAAAATTAGAGTGAGTCTAGTTTTTATAATATATGTAAATAATGGCCCAATGGTATGGTGTTTTCAGATGACTTTCGGAAACAAAATATCTCAGGAAACATACCCCAAACAAAGAATCATTCTCTGTGTTTTCACTGAAAAAATTTATAAGCACACATGCATATTCAGCATATGAAACATAGTGGTGGGTATTTTATTAGTAGTATTTAAATATTACTATTCTGGACAGTTATCATTTAGAGAATATATACAATTTGTGGTTAGGTATAGGTTAGGAGAAACGGCAGCTGGTTATATCATACTCCTTGGAAGTGTGGCCATGGGCTCTTGTGCAGGAACTATAGGATATAGAGTGTCTTTTCTGTTTGAGCTCTTTTCCTGTAACCTTGTATCCTTATGGTGGCTGATTGGTGACATGAAGTCACCCAGAATATCTCTGTCACTAAACTTTTTAAAAAAGAGGTTATTTATTTATTCATAAGAGACACACAGAGAGAGGCAGAGACATAGGCAGAGGGAGAAGCATGCTCTCCGCAAGGAGCCCGATGTGGGACTCGATCCCAGACCCTGGGATCAGGTCTTGAGCCAAAGAGATGCTCAACTGTTGAGACACCCAGGCATCCCTGTCATTAAACTCTCTAGTGCTTGCTCTACTTGGCAAGATCCTGTTGGGGGAACTGCCCTGATGTCACTCGATTTGATGACAATCTAAGCCTCCATTGTTAGTGACTAGACTGCCTGGCATGCTCATAAACTGTGCTAGGAATAGCTTATCACTGAAGAGAGAAAGTGAGAGGAAAAAAGGAGGAAATGTCTTTCTTTAGCTTTTATCAATTTTATCAATTTTTAGCAATTATCATTTTTCTAATTATTCTAATGAAGTCTGTTGATACTCAGGAATCTTATTTTTCCCCCCTATAATGAGCGTTCTCAAGTTTCTAGTAGCAAGGGACTCTCACTGTTCTTGTTTTGTTTCTGCTCTATCCCTCTATTATGCTTTTTACTGTCATTCTACAATAACAAAAAAAAAAAAAAACAGACAAAAGGAAAGCATTGATGATAAAAAGAGCAATGGACAGGAAAGGAAGGGTTTTGTGGCAGAGATGAGCGCAGACCAGGAGAAGGTTAGAAAACAACATGGAATTACTGAAGCATAGAAGGGAGACAGTCCCATCTGTGCTCCTACTCTATTTGCTTTGCTTTCACGCTGAAGAAACCATATACCAATATCTTGAGTAACATGAAGTCCTGAAAACAACAATAACTTGCATGTGACAGTAACATGTTGTGGAGATTTGGGAAGCCAGAAACCCACAAGAAGCTCTCCCAAGAAACAGGCAAATTTCCTAAGGCCTGGTCTAATTTTCCTCTTGACAATGTTACCTTGTTTAAAAATTATGGCCATAGGGGGCACCTGGGTAGTTCAGTCAGTTGAGTATCTGACTTTTGGTTTCACCTCAGGTCATGACCTCAGTCAGGGTAGTGAGATGGAGCCCTGCTGCTTGGTGTGGAGTCTGCTGGAGAGTCTCTCTCTCTTCCTCTGCCCCTCCCCACCAAGACTGACACTTGTTATTTCTCTAAAATAAGTTTTTAAAAAATGCAGCCCTAAAGAAAAAAACCAAAACTGAAATCTCCAATCCTTACAAAGCCCCAGTTCTTCACCAAGATATCCCTTCTGTGGCCTGGCACAGGGTTGGTTTAATGGCATTCTCGAGATGATAGTCTAATCTGTCTCCTGGCAGTGGAACTCTTTTCTTACCTGCAACTGTGTTTAGATAAATGTTTGCAAAATTCTGCCTCTGACCTGTCACCTCCTACAGATCATTTTAAAGTGGTTTTCTATTACAAGATAAAATACAGACTCTGAGTCTGAAATTCAGCCTCCTATGTACAATCTGCTCAGTGACTGGCTTCGTAAACATCTCTCCAGCTATTCAGCAATTCCAACAGAAACACTCCTCTCTCTCACTCCCCTTGATCTGCCTACTGAATCACACAAATCATTTCTACACCTGAGCCTTTGCTGATAGTCTTCCTCTGACTTGAGCTCCTCTCTTCTCTTTGACCAAATCCCAGCTACTCTTCTGACAAAATTAAGCCCCACTGTCTCTGTGAGTCTGTCTTCAAACTACACTGCCTAGAATTAATTGGCTAAATTCCCAGAGTCCTTCCTCAATGATGACTTTATGTCATACCTGTATATCAATATTGAACTTGCCATGGGTGTCTTTTTCCTCTTAAAACACAAACTTTGAGGTAAATTAACAGAACCTTTTTTTTAAAAAAAATATATTATCAGAGTCTTAAACATTTATCGAATCTGGTGAAATGTCATACATCACATGTATTTATACATTATCAAATGAGTAAAAACAGATCTCAAAATTCTTCAGGTTTAAATTCTATGGAAAAATGTTTAAGGCCAAAAATTAAGTTTGATAATCAAATTCCAAATTAAGAGGTAATAGTTGCTAAAGTCCTACTAGTTTATAGACCTACATATTAGTTACTATACAAAAAAGAATAATTTGCAGAATTTCAAATGTAAAACATGATCTTGCAATTTCATACTTGTTTGATTAATAAAAGGAAAACTCATAATACCCTTTATTAAAATTTAACACTCTGTAGGTTTAACTACCAAATTTTAAAAGTCAAAAAAATAGGCTGATCTGTAGTTAACGAACATCACTCTGGAAACACAAATAGTACCTTATCTTACTAAAAACCATAAAATAACAAAACATAGCAAAAACCACAACCAAACCATATTTGTAAATTGATTGAGGATTCAGCTTAACTTTAACTTCCAAGTTCTGAAATTTCCCAATTGAATTATTAAAGTAATCAGATTTTGTTCTTAATTCCAGAATCACTGAAACTGTGCATTGTAATGATTTCCACAAATTCAGTGGTAGGAAAAACCATCTCTTCCTGTTTTGTTATTATAGTTGCTGCGAGAAAATAGTAATGAAAGGGCTTCTGCTATCTACAAGAAAAATGCAGGAAGAACATTTTCCCCTTCCTAATAAAAACTTCAAAACGATATCTTTTCTTTATTTCTCTTCCTTTTAATCACAAATACAATCTGGAACAGAAGCCAATAATAAACTTAATCTCTTGGTTAGTTTCAGACGTTTGACAATTATATAGGTTGGTTCATCAAGTAGGCATTGATTGTTAGCATTAGCCAGGAGTATATAAACACTTATAAATATTGCATGCAGAAGAGAAGCTGCACTTAGATGGATGATTAATAGTCCTGTTGTTGGTAATCTATTGTAGTTCTTTTGCATGGAAAAAGCAATTAGAAACACATTTCCGACTATCCCAGACAGACCTTAGATGCTTCATAGCGGAAAATTAAAATTTTAGACATTGCAAAGAGTGTAATAAATGTATCTTCAGTCACCACATTAAAACAGTACCTGGGGGACCCGGACAAGCTTCTAAGACCACAATTTGACTTAACTTTCTTTTGATAATCTACTGAAATGAAGCCATGAAAATTTTTATTGTGATAGTGGATTTGTGTGCTTGTGAGTGTGGTAGTGTGAGTCTGTTTGTGTTGTGACTAAGAGCAGAGAAAAGGACAGAGAGTCAAAAAAGAACTGTAGACAAGTGTATATTAGAGCACAAGAAATGACAATTTTGACAACCGTGCCATAATTAACCTATATGCATGCAAGAGCAGGAGTGTAAAGCAACTGTCAGGAAATGAATTTGACTATCGAGCTTCCAGAATCTTATTATAACTTGTGAGTAAAATTGATTTTTTTAACTATGAAAAAAAAAAACCCTTCATTGTATCCTTAGAGTTTTTCATTATTTCCACTATAAACTAGATATTATAAATCAGGTAAGTAATTCTGGGCTAAAAGCTGCCATATCAGGTTTCTGTCTAGAAAAGAATTATGATTCGTATTATAATTAACATCACTTACACTGAGGAAATGCTCATTCTAGAAAAACTTTAAAAAATCAGTTTAAGGTGAGCAGAGAGTAGTGAGCTAAATTCATGAGGTTAATAATCCATTTAGATCCTTCACAGGCATTTCCTTTCCTTCTTTTTAAATTGCCATGTGTAACAGGGGAGGTTTTTTTACAGCAGAGAAATTGGGCCTCCAGAGGGTATTGTTCATTGTTACATGTAACATGCTCACTAGACCAGAGGAATGAAAAGAAATCAGAATAAGGATGTTGTTTTGGAATTAAGTTGATCTTTATGGTATATATTTTTCAGAAACACAAGAAAAAAAATTATATGCATACTTTGAAATTTTAACCTCAAATTCTTAAATGCTATGATAGTAGAATTTTTTATTAGTGTAAATGGACCTACTGATTTTAATTAAACCTAAACTTTATACACCAGGTCTTTCCTTTGTATTCTTTCCTCTGTAACCTCTAGCTTATTAAAAAAGCTTTGAATTGGCTAAAAGTGAGCATTGAGGGCCGTGGTAATGAATATTGAAATGAGTGGTTAATTGTTCCAACTTGTTGTTGATAAAACTTGAAGTGTGTGTTTTAGATATTGTGGTCACCATCTCTGTCCTTGAAAGCCAAACACCCATCCCTTCCAGGGTCTAGGTCTGTGGTAACAAAAGTGACTTTGAAGAAAGAGAAATGACAAGAAAGGGAGGGGGATGAGAGGAAATACTTATAGAGATAATAAGACAATGATATTTTCTCTTTTTAAAGATTTTATTTATTTGAGAGACAGTAAGCATGAGCGGGGGTGCAGGGTGTGGGGAGCAGAGGGAGCGACATAAGCAAATTCTGCTGAACAGGGAGCCAGACTCTGGGCTTGATCCCAGGATCATGACCTGAGCCAAAGGCAGATGCCCAACTGACTGAGCCACCCAGGTGCCCTATGATACTTTCAAAAGCATATCTGATGCATATTTCCCCATAGTTAAAATCTTCACTTAATTGTGGGTAATGCAGTATTCCCATTTAGGAATTAAAATCCCTCCATAGTATAAAGTCCTAAATTAGACAGTTTTTCTTGTACTCATAAAGCATAATTTTCCCTTAGCCTGTGATGAAATTTGAAATATATAAAATATATCAACCAGTTAGATAGGTTTATCAGATAAATCAAAGAATCCCTGCATCTTTACAGAACTCCCTTTTTTGTTAACTGATTTTAACTTAGTAAATGCTAGTTCTACAGTGCTTTTTTGGCTCGGCTATTTTTGTCAGATCTCCTTGGGAGTTTTCCAGATGATCTATGTTTTTCCTAGTTTAGGTATTCTTACCAAGGTCCAAGACTATGTGATAGACCTTTTGGGTTGGCTCGATAGTTGTGATTTTTAAGCCTAAGTACCTGGTCAATCTAACTGCTTTAGTATGGCCAAAAAGCTCAACTCAATAGCAATGATCAGTCCTCATCACAAAACAGATTACTAAGACAAGGCTTTGGAAAAAAAAGAAAACCCTCTTCTCCTCTTCAGAAAGATTGGAGGAAGCCAGAGACATGGTTTAGGTATTGCTCCTGTGATAATTTTGTGGCAGAGACTATTCCTCAATTGCCCATCCAGCTGGGAGAAAGCTTTATTAGACACATTTATCGTTCCCATTGCAACTGGTGTTCAGGAGCATTACCCTCCAAGTCAATTGTGTGGCTCTTTTGGGGCCATGTGAATAATGCACTACTGAAATAGTCATTGGTTATTTTGACTACAGGAAGAATTTAATTATATTGATTTTTGTGGCAATCTAATTGTTTGCTAACAATTTGACTCATATTTTTAAAAAGTGAAATTGACCTGTAAATGGTTGATGTCATGTGCCTGTTTTTCAATATGGAAGTACCTATATATGATCCTTTATTTTCTGGAAAATTGTAGTAAAACAAAATATGACCACAGTTTAACCATAGTTTTCAAATGTGCATAAATGCACACAGCCCACCTCTGTCTCTGCTCCTTCCTCTGTGTGCTCTCCTTATGTCATTTGTAAAACTGCTTTTCTCCTGGACTCTGAAGGAAAGCAAAGCTTTGGGCCACTTCATTTCTGAGAATGATTCTATCCTTAGCAGCCTCCAGTCCCTCTAGTGCTACTTTTCTGAATGGATTTGTTTTTGTTCAGTGATGTTTAGAGTACACAAACCAAACTGCATGTGAGATATTGCCCACCTGCAAGGGTTCCCAGGGGCACGGAATGAGGTAACCATGCCATACAAGAGGGATTGTTTCTGGGATACGAGGATGGAGCTATTCAAAGGCAATACTCTCTCTCAGTCAACCTGGAATGAGTCATTTGACATATTTAAAGAGACAAACTGAACAACTTAAAGGTTTGTTTGGTAACAGAAAAAAAGGTTTTGGAGCTGTACATTGGTTTACTTAGAATGACCCCACACTTGCCATCCCTAAATAGTATCTTTTCCTATGTACCTTTTCCTTTCTTATTCCCGTCACTTGTTAGGAATGTCACAGTGCAAATCTCTGCTCCTAAAAACATATGACAATCCTTCCAGGTTCTCTGTACTTCCTCTTTCCTTGAAATCCAAGTGGAAATTATCTAGAAACTTTAATTAACCATTACCTGATAGTGATTTCACATTATTTATCACCATATTTTCTGTGTGAAGTACATCACAGAAAATTGTTTATAGGTGCCATTAAAGAACAGAAAAAAATCAGTGTCTATATTTCTCAGCTAAACATCATTACCACTAATTTTGGAGTCCTGTGTGAAATATATTTTTTCCCCTCTGTTTTCTATTACATTGTCTTTTTGTTGATTTACACATCATTATTTCTAATGAATTTGAAGCTACTTTTATATTCTAGATGGAATCTTTACTCAGGTGTATGTTGCAAAATCTTCTCTAAGTTTGTGGCTTTAAAACAGGTTCGTTTAAAATAAAGGAGACTATTCTTCATGAACTTGGGATAGGAAGGATTGTTTTTGGACAAGACGTAAAAATACAAATCATAAAGGAAAAGATGGAATACTTTTACTACCTTAAATGTGAATCTATTTAAAAGTAGAATAAGGAGAATGAAGAAAACAAAATCATACCACAATTATGCTTTGATAGAGATCTTTTTCTCATCAATCTGGAGCTATAATTTCATTTTCTTCTGACTTTCTTTTTCTGCTATTGAGAAGTAGACTATCTTGTTACTCCATTGTAGGTCAACTGATCTTTGCTCTTTTATTTATTTATTTTTAAAGATTTTATTTATTTATTCACGAGAGAGAGAGAGAGAGAGAGAGAGAGAGAGAGGCAGAGACACAGGCAGAGGGAAAAGCAGGCTCCATTCAGGAAGCCCAACGTGGGACTCGATCCTGGGTCCCCAGGATCATACCCTGGGCTGAAGGCAGTGCTAGGCCGCTGAGCCACCCAGGCTGCCCAATCTTTGCTCTTTTAAAGACCTCTTCTTTCCTTTTTCATTCTGCTATTTCACCATGACATGTCTAACTGTGGATTTTCTTTTTATATTAGTCCTGCTTGAGATTCTTCAAGTTTCCTGAATCTGAGGAAGGGGAGCATACAGAAAATGTAGGATAATATTTAATATTATTTCATTGAATATGGATTTTCCCCTAATCTTTCTATTGTCACCTCCTCAAAATATAGACAGAATTTGGGCTTATTCACTCTATTTTCCCTGTTTAATATTTTTTATCTTTGTCTTCTGAGTCGTTTTCTATAGAACTATGTTCCACTTCAGTAACTCTTTCTGCAGCTATGTTTAATTACTTTAAGCTTGAAGTATTAAAATTTACATTTTAATATTAGTAGTATTTAAACTATTCATTTTAATATTAATATAAGTAGTCTATTTTCCAGTTTTTGAAGTTTAATTTAGCCTATTTTTTCAACATTTTCAGGAATATTCAGTTGAATATTTTGTTCATAACTTTAGTGCCTCTCTTTGTTTATATATAAATACATTTTTATATACTTATTTGATGATTTGATCAAATGTAGTTTGAATGGGAGCTGCTTTCTGGAATATCATAAATAGGAGAAGTTAGTCTTTATTTAAAATGTTTTTCTCCAAACAACATTTATATTTGCTTTCTCCAAATTCCTATAGGCAAATGAATATGGAGCTACATTAGAATCCATTTTTTTAAAAGATTTTATTTTTAAGTAATCTCTATATCCCATGTGGAGTTCAAAATCACAACCCCAAGATCTGAGTTGCATGCTCCAGTGACTGACCCAACCAGGCACCCCAAGATTACATTTTTGTCTTCATACTTTAAGGACCACTGGTATGATTTCATGACACAAGTGTGTGTGATTATGAGCTTATTGTGAGGGAATACTTTTTTTCTATTTTCCCTTCTACTCTATCTCAATTTAGACTCAAATCAGACAGGAATGCTTTTGAAGAGTCCATCTGTTGATTTTTTTTTTTGGTTTGTTTTCCCAATTCACCAACTGAGCATGTTCTCCTTTAAGGAAGTTTGCTTTATTGTGGAGAATTCTGAGCTGATATTCTTTGTGGCACTGGATGTTTACCCATTGCCCTGCTATGTGATCCTTCTTTTAATCCCTGGTGTGTGACTTCCGAAGATTGACAGAAGACTTTAAGCCAAATGTTAACTGTGTTGGTACTCTGTCCTTGCATAAGTTAAGTATCTTTCTCTTCTGTCTGCCTTTTCCCTACAATACTGCTCATACAGGTATGATTTAATCTACAGATATTAAATATTATAGAGCTTTGTATTCTGTCCAGGGAGTGGTTTCTCTTTGTTTATCCCATTTCAGTATTTTTTTCTCACAATAGTTATAAACTTCTGTAAGGTACAAACATTATCATAGCTTTCATTGAAATATTGATCATATCTTGCTCAATGTTATATATTTAGAAGGTGCTAAAATAACTTTGTAAAATGGATTAAGTTCAATATTTAATCAATGGCTGTGAATCCTGTATTTGTGTTTCACTTCTCACTGGCACATACTGCAGATGTGTATGAATTCAGTACAATGTTCTTGTTGAGCACTTACTCAAAGTAAGTGCTTTGCCTTTTCCTTTGCCTTATTTTGTCTCCTAAATTCCACATATGAATGAAAGCATATGGTATTTGTCTTTCTCTGACTTGTTTCACTTAGCATAATATTCTCTAGCTCCATCCACATCATTGCAAATGACAAGATTTTATTCTTTTTTTATGTCTGAGTAGTATTTCAGTATGTATATGTATGCTTGTATCTGTGTGTGTACATATGTGTGTATACCACCTCTTCTTTATCCATCTATTGATGGAAACTTTGGTTGCTTCCATATTTTAGCTATTAGAAATAATGCTTCAATAAACATAGGGGTGCACATATCCCTTTGAATTAGTATTTTTGCATTCATTGGGCAAATTCCTAGTAGTGCAGTTGGCAATCAACAAAACTAAAAGGCAAACTATGGAATGGGGAAGATATTTTCAAATGTCATTTCTGATAAAGGGTTAGTATCAAAATATACAAGAACTTATAAAACTCAACAGCCAAAAACCAAACAATCCAATTAAAAATGGACAGTAAACATGGATAGACATTTTTCCTTTAAAAAACGATTTTTATTTATTTATTAATGAGAGACACACAGAGAGAGGCAGAGACATAGGCAGAGGAGAAGCAGGCTCCCCTCCAGGAGCCCAATATGGGACTTGATCCCAGACCATGGGATCAGGCCCTGAGCCAAAGGCAGACACCCAACCACTGAGCCACCCAGGCATCCCAAATAGACATTTTTCCAGAGAAGACATCCAGATGGCCAGCAGACACATGAAATGATGCTCAATATCACACTTCATCAGAGAAATACAAATCAAAACTACAATGAGATATCACCTCACACCTGTCAGAATGGCTAAAGTCAACAACACAAGAAACAACAGGGGTTGGAAAAGATGTAGAGAAAGGGAAACCTTCATGCACTGTTACTGGGAATGCAAACTGGGGCAGCCACTGTGGAAAATAGTATGGAGGTTCCTCAAAAAAGTTAAGAATAGAACTCCCCTCCAATCTTTAAATACATTTTAAAATTTATTTCTGATTTAAATTTAATGCACTAATTTGCTTCTTTGGAATTAATATAAATAATTTAATATAAGCTAAAAGTTCTTCTGAAGGTTGGGGGAGGCTGATTGAATTCAAATATTTGGTTTCAGAAAGGAAGCATAAAGTTAGCAGATCTACCATATAAATAAATAATGTTAAGGATTTGAATGTGACTTGCTAAGTTGAATCAAAAGGGGAAGCTGCTGGGACGTCTGGGTGGAAGAGTCACTTAAGGGGCTGGCTTGAATTTGGCTCAGGTCATGATCTTGGGATCTGGGATCTAGCCCTGCATCAAACCCTGTGTCAGACTCCATGCTCAGTGCGGGGAGTCTGCTTCAGGATTATCTCTCTTTTTGGCCCCTTCCCCTGAACTTTCTCTCTCTCAAACACATCATTTTGTTTTGTTTTGTTTTTAAAGGGAAAGCTGATAATGTAACTTTAACTTTATAAGTAGATAACAGCACAATATGTTTTAAAAAAGTCCACTCAATTACTTAAATAAACCTGTCACTGAAATAATCATAAAAGAGTATATTTATTTTTTTAGAGTGATATAATGTTTTTTAAGTAACTTCAACCACTGAATGTTTTAGGTATTTTTGTTAATGTTTCAAGTTCTTTTTTTTTTTACATTCTAGCTGCTTAACATATAGTGTAATATTAATTTCAGGAGTAGAATTTAGTGATTCATCACTTACACTTACAACCCAGTGTTCATCACAAGAAGTGCCCTTCTTAATCCTCATCAACCATTTAGCCCACCTCCTTGCCCACCTCCCCTCCAGTAACCCTGTTTGTCTTCTATAGTCTCTTTTATGATTTGCCTCCCTCTTTTTATTGTTCTGTCGCTTATTTACTTATGATTTGTTTCTTAAATTCCACATATGAGTAAAATCATATGGTATTTCTTTCTCTGACTTATTTCGCTTAGCATAATACACTCTACTTCATCCACACTGTTGCAAATGGCAAGATTTCATTTTTTTTTTATGTCTGAGAGATATTCTATTATATGTAATAGAATATATAACACACATAACACATCTTCTTCATTCATCAGTCAATGGTCATTTGGACTCTTCATAATTTGGCTATTGGTGATAATACTCTTATAAACACCAGGGTGCATATGCTCAACAGTATTTTTAATCCTTTGGATAAATATCTGGCAGTGCAATTGCTTGATCATAGGGTAGCTCTATTTTTAACCTTTTGAGGAAACTCCATACTGTTTTCCACACTGCAGTGGCTGCCCCAGTTGGCATTCCCACCAACAGTGTAGGAGGATTCACCTTTCTCCACATCCTCACCAACATTTTGTTTCCTGCATTGTTGTTCTAGCTTTCTGACAGGTGTGAGATGGCATCTTGTAATTTTGATTTGGATTTCTCTGAGTGATAAGCATTTTCTCATGTGTCTGTTAGCCATCTGGATGTCTTTTCTGGAAAACTGTCTATTCATGTCCTCTGCCCATTTCTTAACTGGATTATTTATTTTTTGGCTGTTGAGTTTGATAAGTTCTTTTGTATTTTGGATACTAACCCTTTATCAGATATGTCATTTCCAATTATCTTCTCCCATTCCATAGGTTGCCTTTTAGTTCTTTTTTTTTTATCGATTCCTTTGTCATGCAAAAGCTTTTTATCTTGAAATCCCAATAGTTCATTTTTACTTTTGTTTCCCTTGCTTCAGGAGATGTGTCTAATAAGAAGTTGCAATAGTGGATGTCAAAGAGGTTGTTGCCTGTGTTCTTTTCTAGAATTTTGATGGTTTCCTGTCTCACATTTAGGTCTTTAATCCATTTTGAATTTATTTTTGTGTGTGAGAAAGTGGTCCAGTTTCATTTTTCTGCATGTTGCTGTCCAGTTTTCCCCATACCATGTGTTGAAGAAACTGTCCTTTATCCAATGGATATTCTTTCCTGCTTCGTCAATGTGTAGTTGACCATATAGTTGTGGGTTCCATTTCTGGATTTTGCTGTCCTATGTGTCTGTTTTAGTGCTAGTACCATACTATCTTGATGACTACAGTTTTGTAATATAGCTTCAAGTCCAAAACTGTGATACATCCAGCTTTCCTTTTCTCTTTCAAGATTGCTTTGGCGATTTTTTTTTTTTTGTGGTTCCATATAAATTTTTTTAACCTTTTTATTTATTTATGATAGTCACACACACACACACACACACACACACACACAGAGAGAGAGAGAGAGAGAGAGAGAGAGGGAGAAAGGGAGAGAGAGAGGGGCAGAGACATAGGCAGAGGGAGAAGCAGGCTCCATGCACCGGGAGCCCAATGTGGGATTTGATCCCGGGTCTCCAGGATCGCGCCCTGCGCCAAAGGCAGGCGCCAAACCGCTGCGCCACCCAGGGATCCCATAAATTTTTAAATTGTTTCTTTTACTTCTATGAAAAATGCTATTGGTATTTTGATAGGAATTGCATTAAATGTGTAGATTGCTTTGGATAGTATACATTTTAACAATATTTGTTTCTTTTCCATTTCCATTCCTTTGTGTTGTCTTGAATTTCTTTCATCAGTATTTTATAACTTTCAGAGTACAAGTCTTTCACCTCTTTGGTTAAGTTTATTCCCAGATATGTTACTTTTGGTACAGTTGTAAATGGCTGTTTTCTTAATTTCATTTTTCACTGTTTTGTTATTAGTGTACATGAATGCAACAGATTTCTGTGCATTGATTTTTGTATCCTGAACTTCACTGAATTTATTTATCAGTTCTAGTAGTGGTTTTTTTTTTTTTTTTCTAGTCGTTTTTTTGATGATGTCTTTAGAGTTTTCTATGTGGTATCATGTCATCTGCAAATGTTTTATTTCTTCCTTACCAGTTTGGATGCCCTTTTTTTTTTTTTTTTTTTTAATGTTGTCACATTGTTGTGCCCTTACATTGCTGGCCTGGGACATCCATTATCATGCTGAATGAAAGTAGTGAGAATGGACATCCTTGTCTTGTTCATAACCTTAGGGGAAAAGCTCTCAGTTTTTCTCGGTTGAATATCATGTTAGCTATGGGTTTTTCATATAAGGCTGTTATTCTGAGATATGTTCCCTCTAGACCTACTTTGCAAAGGGTTTTTATCATTTGCTGTACTTTGACAAATGCTTTTTCTGCATCTATTAAAATGATCATATGGTTTTTATCCTTTCTTTTATTGATATGACATATCACATTGATTTTTTTGTGTGTGTGAATATCAAACAACCCTTACATCTTGAGAATAAATCCCACTTGATTGTAGTGTGTTATTTTTAAAATATATTTTTAGATTTGGTTTCCTAATATTTTATTTTATTTTATTTTTTTAATTTTTTTTTTTTTTTGGTTTCCTAATATTTTATTGAGGAATTTTTGCATCTATATGCATGAGAGATCTTGGTCGGTAGTTCTCTTTTTTAATAGTGTCTATGTCTAATTTTGGTATCAGGATAATGCTGGCTTCATAGAATGAATTTGGAAGTTTTCCCTCCTCTTGTATTTCTGGAATAACTTAAGAGGAATGGGTATTAATTTTTCTTTAAATATCTGGTAGAATTTGCCTGTGAAGCTGTCTGGTCCTGGACTTTTTAGGAGTTCTTTGATTACTGAAGCAATTTCCCAGCTGGGGATTTGTCTGTTAAAGTTTTCTATTTCTTCTTGCTTTACTTTTGGTATGTTATGTTTCTAGGAGTGTACCCATTTCTTCTATGTTGTCCAATTTGTTGGCATATAGGTTGTCATAATATTGTTACAATTGTTTGCATTTCTGTGATGTTGTTTATTTCCCTTATTCCATTAGTAATTTTATTTAGGTCCTCTCATTTTAATGGGTCTTGCTAGAGGTTTATCAATTTTGTTTATTATTTTTTTTCAAAGAACCAGTTCCTGGTTTCATTGATTTGTTCTTACCTATTGTTTGTTTAGCTTCTATGTCATTTATTTCTGCTCTAATCTATAATATTTTCTTCCATCTGCTGGATTTGGATTTTTTTCTTTTTCTAGCTCCTTTACATGTAATGTTAGGTTGTTTGAGATTTTTCTTGCTTATTGAGGTAGGCCTGTTCTGCTGTAAGCTTCCCTCCTAGAATGACTTTTACTGCATTCCAAAAAATTTGAACGGATGTATTCTCATTTGTTTCCATGAAATTTTTTATTTCCTCTTTGATTTCTTGGTTGACCCATTTATTGTTTAATAGCCTGTTATCTAACCCTATGTATTTGTGTTCTTTCCAGACTTTTTCTTGTGATTGATTTCTAGTTTCATAGATTAGAAAAGATGTATAGTATGACTTTGATTTTTTTTTAATTTATTCAGACTTGTTGTGCCCTAATGTGATCTGTTTTGTAAAATATTCTATGTGTATTGTGCTATTTTAGGGTGGAATGTTGTGAACATGTCTTTTAAATTCATCTGGCCCAGTGTATCATTCAAATCCACTGTTTCCTTGTTTCCTTGTTGTACAGCATTACATCCATCAGTGTAAGTGGGGTGTTAAAGTCTCCTACTATTACTGTATTACTATCAATCATATCTCTTATGTTTATTATTTACTGTCTTATATATTTGGGTACTCTCCTGTTTGGCACATAAATATGCTCTAGACTGACACTTTTCAGACTTTTCATGTTTTTGAGAATCCTGATTTTTTTTCATTAAAGTATAGATGACATACAGCATTACATTAGTCTTAGGTGCACAACATGTGACTTGACAACTCTATACATTATCCTATGCTCAACAAAATGTAGCTACTATCTAACATCATACAGTGCTGTTACAATACCACTGACTGTATTCACTATGCTACTCCTTTTATCCCTGTGACTTATTCATTCCATAACTGAAAGCCTGTACCTCCCATTCCCCTTCACCTATTTTGCCCATCTCCCTGTCCCCTGCTCTTTGGCAACATCAGTTTGTTCTTTATCTTTATGGGTCTGTTATGCTTTGTTTTTTTTTTTTATTTTTAGATTCCACATAAAAAAGATAATATGGTATTTGTCTTCCTCTGTCTTTTTTCACTCACCATAATACATCTAGGTCCATCCATGTTGTCACAAATGACAAGATCTCTCCTTTTTATGGCCAAGTAATATTCTTTACCCATTCATCAATCAGTGGATACTTTCATTCCTTCCATATCTCAGCTATTTATTAAATAATGATACAATAAACAGAAGGGTGCATATGTCTTTTTGAATTAGTGCCTTTACTTTCTTTGGGTAAATATCCAATAGTGTGATTACTGGATCACATAATATTTCTATTTCTATTTTTATTGGGGGGTGGTGTCTGCTTATTGTTTTTCCATTGTGGCTATACTAATTTATATTCCCACTAGCAGTACATGAGAGTTCCTTTTTCTCTAATCCTTGTGAATACTTGTATAATCTTGAGATTTTTAAGGCGTACTGAAAAGGTGTTTTTTACAATGACCTTGAAGATGGATAGGTATGATTTTTTTTCATGATTAGTCTAAGTTTATTTGTATTAGGAGGAAGACATCACAGATAATGTCACACTCTGACTAAATATCAAAGGTATATGGTACTAAAACATTGTATCAATATCTTTGATCACTTATGTGTCTAAGATAAAGGTTGTCACATTTTCCCACCAGTAAGTTATTCTTTTTCTTTTTTTTTTCCCTTCCATATTGTTTTCTTTAGAAGGAAGGCACTATATGAATCATACACTTAAGATCTGGGGAGTTCTGTTATACCACCATTAATGAAGGAGTTCTTGTTACTCTATTGACATTGGAAATATGGTGTAATTTAATGTATTTCCCAATTCACCTGCTGGATAAAATATCTTTAAAGTTCATTTTAAATGGATTGCTGAGATAGTACAAAAGGAGATAATCTACCAACAATAAAATTTAAGAAAAAACAAAAAAAAACTGGGTGGTAGGGATAGCTTTTGGGGGGGTAGGGAGTTTCTTTTGACTCCTTGACATTATGACCTTCTTACTTTGAAGGCAAGAAGAGATGGAAAAATCATACAACTTAGTCACCCAGTTGGTGGACACTGTAATGTGCAATCCAACACCCTTTTTTTTTTTTTTTTTTAATTTTTATTTATTTATGATAGTCACAGAGAGAGAGAGAGAGAGGCAGAGACACAGGCAGAGGGAGAAGCAGGCTCCATGCACCGGGAGCCCGACGTGGGATTCGATCCCGGGTCTCCAGGATCGCGCCCTGGGCCAAAGGCAGGCGCCAAACCGCTGCGCCACCCAGGGATCCCAATCCAACACCCTTTATTGAAGAATTAGTTGTACAGGCTGCTGAGTGTGTTGTCAGTAGGTAAACTTATATATATGATTCCTTTACCTAGGCTGTTCTATTCCATTCATCAATTAGTCTACCCTAAGCCAATACCATGAATCTTATCTAGTATCATTTTATAATCATCGTCACAAATAGTAAGGCAAGTAAATCCTCTATTCTTCAGGAATGGTATGTTGCTTTTCTATATACACTTTAGAACAAACTGTTCAAATATCAGAATCTTATTAAGATTCTTATTGAAGTTCTAATGCATGCATATACCCATTTAGGAAGAATTGACATCTTAATGTTATGAAGTCTTCCTACCCATGCCCATGAGATACATCTCTACTAACTTAGTTCTTTATAGACGTGCAGCAATGTTTCATGATTTTCTGAGTATAGATGTTACATGACCCTTTTTGTGTTGCTATGGATTTTTCTTATTTTGATACTATTTTAAATGTTTTTAAATTTTAATCTTTGCTGGCACACATGCGAGTACAATTGAATTTTGTATATTGATCTTTATTTAGCACTTGCTTAACTCATTTTATGTAATTTAAAAATATTGCTTCTCTATGTAGATATTTCTATCATTTGAAAATAATGACCAATTTTTTTCCTCCTTTCTAATTATTTTGTCTTTAACATATTTTTCCTATGGTGTCACACTGGCAAACAATATTGAACAGAAAGAGGTGAGAACAGGCTTGCTTGTATTAAATAGTGTTTTTATACAAAATAAAAGGTGGTTAGATCAGAAAACATCCTGATATAATTTTCAAGGATGTTACCTCAAAGAAAATTGCTGCTCTTAAAGTAGCCATTCTATAAGCAGCAGTGTAGAGGAAATAACACAGATTTTGAAGGGACTAAATCCTTGGTTATAATATTAGATCTGCCACTTATTGAGTGGTAGTTTTGGGAGTTTCAAAGGGAATTTAAAATTGACCTAATACATGTCTCAGAGTTGATGTGAGGAGTCAAAGGGCCTGTTAATATAGGATGGGGCATGTACATAAATAGCTACAACTGAGGGCCAGTGTTACCAGACCCTACTGGATTGGAGGCAAGTTAACAAGGTGCATTCAAATCTGCATTTCCTCTGCTCATCATAATAAGTATTTGTGGAAGTTCTCAGAGGAGATTCTCATGTACTTCCTTATTATATCCAATTTCCCCAGGGCCTTTTTTATTTAAGATTTTATTTATTTATTCATGAGAGACAGAGACAGAGAAGAGAGAGAAGCAGAGATACAGGCAGAGGGAGAAGCAGGCTCCATGCCAGGAGCCTGACGTGGGACTCAATCCTGGGACTCCAGGACCACGCCCTGGGCCAAAGGCAGGCACTAAACTACTGAGCCACCCAGGGATCGCCCTCAGCAGGGCCTTTGAGCTACTTTTGAGAGTGCTTTCCTGCTTCAGGTACCTTTTCTTTGATTTGTGGTCACCACTGGTCTTTAGGATGGCAAGAGCTGCTGCTAATTGGGGCTGTTATAGCAGATGACTGAGTAGAATTCTTGTCATGGGCTGCGCCCTCTCTTGGCTGTTTATCTCACTGTGACAAAAAGGGCTCCTGCCTCTTTATACATGCTAGGATAAGGTTCAAATAGCAGCATTACCTATACCTCATAAGAAACAACTGTTTCATTTTTAATAACAATTTTTTTCTCCCTTGGACTTGAATATGAAACCATGGAGTAGGGATGAAAATGGATTTGGATAATTTACTATATTCCACATTAAACAACTCAGAATCACCACCCATTAAACCATTGACTTTCTTTGTAGCTTCGGTTCAGACCTGGTCACTGAGACTTCCTGTGATGGACAGGGTGGATTATCAAGCAGACACACACACACACACACATATAGATTTCTATTAAGCTTATACCATCAATTTGAAACACATGCCCAGATAAATCTAGATCATGAGTAGTAGATGACACAGTCTAGGGAAAAGCAGAAATAACAAGGTAGTAAAATAGGATTGAGTATAGGATTCCTATCTGATTTATTTCTATTCCAGAAGAGGAGCACAGTATAATCCAAATAGCATTACTATGGAGTAACTCAAGTTGGGTTTCAATGAGATTTTCTGATTTGCACTGGAACTTAGAGTTAGTTTTGTTGTTGTTTTTACCAATTCTGGGTTTCTTTCGTGAAAGAGTTTTAGTATCTACTTCATAGTTGTTAATATCAATTAAATTGTATGATATTTTTGGAGATAATTGTTTAGAAAGAAAGACCTCCAAATGGGACATATTTCTATTTTGAGACTTAATTCTTAGATCAAATGTATATAATACAATGATATATGCTATTTCTGTGAAAGAGACCAATTACGTGATAAAACAGGTGAGAGCAAATTTTTGATAGTGTGGTTTATAGATAAAACAGTACACGGATTATAGTTTTTAGTTTTCAGAAATGGGTAGTTCAACCCAATCTAAGATTCTTAGAACATATATAATAGCATTTATATGTCTGAATTTACAGCTGTAAATCTTATTTATATAATTTTAATATTATGGGGATGATAATCACCAAGAATGAAAATTTGGCATCATGACATGAGCTGTGTATGATAAAATCAGTTATAATAACTGTTAATTCAAGAATATTTGAAAATCAGACTTGGAAACCAAGTAAGAGAATCTCAGAATTTCTTAAACAGTTTAATGCTTAAAACAAGCTTAGTTGAAGTATACAGTATTGTATTGTCAGCAATAGTCACCATGCTATAATTAGATCCTTAGAAATTATTCTTCTAACTGAAAATTTATGCCCTTTGACCTACATCGTCCCTGAGAATAATTTTTTCTACCCCTGAGAGTAAGTCATTTAAAAAACTTAGTGAGGGATGATATATAAAAATTCATTTAAAAATTGTATTTGCCTAACATTAAATTTTTTTTAAAAAAATAGGCCTGTTTCAGCAGAATCATAAAGATAGTCAATGGTATGTTTTTGCAAATTAAATTAACTTGAAAACTTATTTTCTTAATTTCCTAAAATAGAAGAGCCATATTTTTTTGCAGCTATATCGAGATATAATTAAATAAAATGTTAAGACCTCTAAGGTATACATCACGAGGATTTGATTTACATGTACATTGTGAAAGAATTCCCCCACTGAATTAACACATCTATTACCTCACATATTTATTTGCCTTCTTTTTCTTTCTGTGTGTGTGTGTGTGTGTGTGTGTGTGTGTGTGTAGACTTTTAAGTTCTACTGTCTTACCAAACGTCATCAAAGGCCATTTTTAAAAATATTTTTGACCTGGATTTATATTTATTAAAATTATCAAAATTTCTATTTGTCTTTTATATGTGGTAATTTATAGGCTATGTAATAGGACTAATTCTTTAAAGATTAGGGCAATAGATAATATCCTCTAGAACAGTGATTAATGAATCTGGCTTTTTATCACAATCTTTGGCAGAGTATGGGAAGTATTTATCAAATTATAAAGTGTTAACACTTAGAATAGTCCTGTTTCCTTAGGTCTGTAAATTAATCAGAAATCTTTTATAAATTATCAATCCAAGTATTGTAACAAATTTGTACCTGGGATTTGAGAACCACTTCTCTAACATGACTTGGATTTTTGACACAGTAAGCCAGCTACTAAGGAAGGGCATCCAGTAGAGAGATTATTCTGAATTTCATACTAGAGGATTTATAATACAATGATAGAAAAGCATTCCTATTATTAGGCTAACATTTATCATTGGCAAATGCTAGTTAATTTTCATTTTCTCTCATCAAAATATTTCCTGGTTTATCTGCTTAATAAAAGACTAAAGGTTACTTTCATATTTAACTGAGTAGGGAGGCTCTTTTTATGTCACATGCTATCTTTATATCCCCTTTAAATATAATCACCATTCCACAAATAAATTCAAAAGGTTAAGTCATAACATCAACTATATTGAGCAGTGATCTGTCACCTATGGCCAGCTGACCACTTAATGCTCATGTAGCTTCATAATTTGTCTTGTAATAATTCCATTGTCTTGTAGAGGGGAAAATGTGGCTCAGAGTTGATGTGATTTTCCCTGAGTCATGTTTATGGATACAAGAGAGTAAGGCCTGGATAGTGGGCTTTCCTAGATCAGGTGTGCATGGCGTGGGATTCTGAGAAGAGACTGACTCTAAGAATTAGAAAATGATGTTGATGTATGTGACGTTGGTCGAACTACTGCAAATGCCCTGAAGGCATGAATTCAAGGAAGGACTGAAGTTTTTCTTGGTAACTGAAATAAAGGTTATTGGAAGCCTTACTATTGCCCCACAAATGGGTACTGTTTTCAGGGGAGGATGAGAGAAGAATCTTTTCTGGACTAGAAGGGATTAAGAATGGGAATTAAGGAGTGTCGAGGAGTTGAGAACGTGTTCTCTCTTGATCCTAAATATGGAGCCAGAGGGAGAATGATTCAGAACCCCAACATGATTCAGAGGGCCTGGGAATAGGAGCAGTAAGTTTCTCTTCTCTGCTGAAGACTAGGAAGAATGTATAGCAACACCATTAATATCACTAAGTAATATTTAGTATTGCTAATATTTAGTAATACTATTAGTAATATTCATATAATATTATGTTTATAATGCAATCCAAATGAATAAAATAGGATCATGCAATTCAAACATAATTATAAAATATTGAGTTACCAAGTGAGTGTATTTCAAAATGAAACAGAAGAAATCAGCTTCAGAATTGACATGTGTAATGGCAAACATTGTTCTAAGGTACAGCATTAAAATCAGGTGCTATGGGATGTGTTTTTATACAATTTGAAATTTTAGATAAATGAATAGTCATTTAGTGACCAGGAAATACTAAAAGAATACCAAAGTGCAGTTGCAGACAGTGTATTTTTGGTCTTAAAAAAGTAAAATTTACATAAACATCATGGTATCTCAAGAATGGATGCTCTCTGGTACAAAACTCTCCATCATGATATTAGATCTATCTGACAACATTCAAGCCCTCTGAGCAATTGCATGGTATTATTCACATGAAAGTTGTTTGGGATTTGCTCAACTTGCTGGGAACACACATCTTACCTCTTCTTTTAAAAGTAGACCTAGTTATTTTTGTACAAATATATTTTGTTGCATACTTAGAATGATAAAGATCATGATGACTTATAATGAAATGATTAAAAAAAAATGTAGCAGTAAATAATCCACATAACATTATTTTTGCCACCACTAGGGTAAAATTAATTTGGGCAGCTTTGCTGTATATCCATTATCATGCTCTTGTAGCTTCACTGAGATTGACCAAGACATCTTAAGTTATGTCCACATAAACATAAGGGAGATCAACTCAATTTTTTCCCTCTCTATGACAGTTGAGGAAAGCATAGGTTTAGGCATTGTAGTCTCTATCCTATTTCACCATGTTGTGTCAATTCCTCAGATACATATTGAACCCTATTCTTCTCTTTCTTATAAATTTGACCTGCATTTCAAGGTCAAAGATCTACTTAATCATTTGAAATGGCCCTTTGCAATACTATTCTATAGAATTCTAAGATGAGAAAACAGTATTTTAACCCTCTAATTGTTAAAAATAGGCCACTTTAAGTTTGGACATTAGCGAGCTGTCTACATTCTGTGGCAAGCTTCCCTACCACAGCTATGGTGAAACCTTCTCATTTAAAGAAGATCAATAGCCATACACGTTTTTCTTTTATGCAGTCCAGTTTACAACTCACTTTTAATATCATTTAAAAGTACATAAGCAAATCCTACATGACATTTTTATTACCATTGTAATATCTCAAGTTTAATTTTGGCAATAAATATAGTCTAGTACAAACTTAGCAAAAAAAAAAAAACGAAGTTTATTTTGATTTATAGCATAGTTTGACTTTTTTTTTTTTTTTTTTTTTTTTTTTGCATAGTTTGACTTTTGAGCTTGAATACCATCCTTGTACAAGACACCTGTGTGTGACAAATCTGAAGTAGTTTGATTTTCAAATGACCTCTGCAGGTTATATTTTATTTGTTTTTAATCCATTACATTTCAGGAATTTGATCACAGTTTTAAATAGGATTTTCAAAAGGCTTCACATGGTGTTGTCATTAGTACACTGGTTTTATTTGACCCAATCTACTAAGTTTTGTTTTTTTGAAAAGCCCCAAGTTAATTGCAGAAGCCCAAATACCAAACATTGTTATTTTACTTTAGATGACATGCTTAGTCATTAATATAGATGTTTGGAATCTGTTATCTAAGGGAGGAAAAAAGGCTAAAAGCCAGGACTCTGACCTCTCAGAGACTTTGGGTTTCAATTTCTGACCTAAATTTTAAAAATTGGGTAATCTGAAGATAACTATTCTTTCTAAAGCTCAATTTTCTTAATGGTGAAAGAGGCAGTGAAAATGCCTTTACTTCATAAACTTATAATGTGTGAAAAATTGTAATAGGACAACAAAAGCACACAGTATTTATTTACACACACACACACACACACACACACACACAGTATTTATACCCTAATAGTTGCATGCTCATTTCCTATTGCCAGCCTCTTCTCTGGTTCAGGAATGGATTTGGTGGAGATGAATGGAAGGTGAGGCTCTCCAGGGAAAACACACAGGATTAGTGCTCTATAAAGATGAGGGCTCTTCAGAACTCACACAAGAGAACACTGCCATTATCTTGGCAATGTACAATAAGGGTTCCCAAACTTTGTAGGTTACACCAAAGCAGCTCTGGCTGCCTTCTGAGTTTCCAAAATTAGTCACTACAGAACATGGTAAAATATATGCTCACCTAACAGTCATAAGGGTAATGAATATAATTATTGATGTTACTAGAGTGTTTCATCCATTTATAAATGTAGGACAATGATACTTGTCTCTCTCTTTTTCCTTTTTGCTCTTTTGGTCTTATCTCTTTCATATTACCAGTGAAGCATACCAAACTGAATGCCTTTAAACAAAACAGTGAAATATAAATATTGTTATTTTGGAAAAGATTCAAAATACAATAGAAATGATAGGAATTCTGGAATTATATATGTATATTTTAAAGAGTGGACTTCTCGTGACCTAATATTCTAGAAAATTTTATTTTTCTTAGTTTTATATCAGGAAAACTACAGATTTCTGAAATAGTTGGATTTGAGGTTTATTTTGACCATTATGTGTTTTAGTAATCCAATCAGCAAAGCTTTTAATTTCTCACTGTTTTTGGAATCTGCTTTGGCCAGAGATTGGAGCTCCAACAGGGTTAGCTTCTACTTCTTCTTGGCATCTGGTAATGAATGGTTTAATGATTGAACTTTCACAGTGTGCTCAGGGTGAATCATTAGTACTATGTAAAAACCTTATGATTTACTTAACAAATACACAGTATAGAGAATGTAGTTTTAAATGGTAGCATGCCATGACTATTTCAAATCATGTCACCTTAAAAATTGCTGGGTTTTGCACATTATCAATTTAGAGTATTTTAAAAATAAATTGTTAAGCACGTTTGAGTTTTCAGTACAGTATTAAAACATTTTTATTATGCAGTAAAATTGGTTATGTGGAGTATTTACATTTCAAATTAAATACATAAGGATGTATAAAAGTGAACAAGATGGCTGCACCATTGATTTCAGTGAAACTTGATGGGGAAGGAATACTCAAAATCATATTATTTAATATAGTTCCTTTAGATCCTTTCCAATATTAATTTTTAAAAAAATTATTTATTTATTTGAGAAAGAGAGAGATAGCAAGAGAGCACAAAGGGAGAGGAGAGGGAAAAGCAAGCTCCGTGCTGAGCAGGATAGCCTTACTCTGAGGCTCGATCCCAGGACCCTGGGATCACGGCCCCAGCTGATGGGAGCTGATTGAACTTCCCAGATGTGCCCCATACAATATTAACTTTGTAAAGCCATCTTTCATTCTGCTATAACAGTGCTGCCATGCATTTTGCCCAATATGGTTGCAGTGTCTGGTAGAAAAAAACTATTCTGCAAAATATCAGAAGCTCTTTTGCCAGAAATGGTATATCCTCCTTTGAAATCATCCAAAGATGTTTTCACAGAATATTTTATAGAAAATGATCCACACAGCAACTTCTTTATTGACAACCCCCCCCAAGAAGCTCTGCAAATAACTTATTTCAAAAGTTAGTAACTAATATATTTTCTCTAATTCACTTACACTTCTCATTAAAATGTCATCTCAAAATAAAATTGAAATCTGTACATATATTTATGAAATTCATTACATTGAAGCAGACACTCATTAATTTTTTTTCTTTTCAGCAATAAAAAATTAATAGCACTAATTTCAAGTTTGAGTTTAAGTATACCACCATCTTTTATAGCTATTTCCATTTATTTAGTATTAGAATTTCATATTTGGGGATTATGAGTGTATTTGTATGAAGGAAAATCTGTATTGACTATAAAATACTCAAGTAATCATAGAAAAAAAATGGACTTTTTAAATATAGTTAATACTTTTGCTCATCATGGATTTTGCCTTGTGTATTAAATGTATTTGATTTTAATATGTAGAGAATACCTACAATTGCATTAGAACAGGACCAAAACCTAATAGGGAACAAGGGGAACATTTGAGAACAAGCATACCATGAAAAAATAAAAAATGATTCTTAAAGTAATGAAACTATGCTCATTCCTACATATAATACTAAAAACATAGAAAATTATACTCAAACACTATAAGTATGTATATGAGATCTTAAGAAAGAACAAAGCATTTTACATTAAATTAGCTGGAATGTTCTTTCAGATACCCATTCTCTGTGGATAGAAAATCAACATTGATACTCACATAAAATGATTACTTTATAAGTCATACGCAGAATATATGAAGGAACCAAAAATACTGCTAAGTAGCAATAGCTTTACAGTGGATTGGAGAGTTTGGTTGCTAGGAAGGATGTGCTAAAATTTCACAGCTCTGTGTCTGGGCATAAGCTGTCCATTGTGCTTAACATTTCCTTTTCTTGTCTTTCCCGGTTTTCTATTTGAGGGACATTCTTCATTCTCCAAACATTAAAAACAAAAACAAAAAGCTAAACAGATACTCTACTACAGTTAGCCTCTCACTTTCTTTCCTAAGAACTCCGATTATGTATTGTAACACATAGAATCTTTTGTTTTGCTTTTTTCTTCTACTTTACATAACATACTGTAAACTGCTTGAGAGCTGGGATTGTATCTTGTTCCTTTTGTATTCTCAAGATTTGGTGCTATCTGTCACATAGAAGGAGACCTATAATTGTTTTTGAAATAATTGAACAGTAAATGAATGCATTAGGTAATCAAATGGGTGCATGAATATAAACTATTTTGAAGAAAAATATAAGAACATAAAAGATGATGACCCTTTTTATACCTCACAACGGTCATTAATATAAAAAATAATCATAGTATAAAGTGTGTGAACATTAATTTTGAACAATGCGCTCAGGCCTTAAGTAACATGCATAACTAGAATAAACAGGTGAATAAAGGTAGGTAATTTTCCCCAGATAAGGCAATTCAAAAATGGAACAATCAGGGATTTGAATACAGTCGGATTTTCCCAAAGTCTGTAGTCTCTGCATATATAGTAACCAATACTGCATATACAGTAAACCAATATGACAAAAATGACTAAAGAAAAATGTAAACTACAGGAACTACTTAGCAGTAGATCTGTATTTATTTATTCTACAGTTAGGAACCTTTGGGTCAAGTCTAGAGATGACCATTGAGAGAAGTATAGAGATAACCAATTAGTACCATATTTTTCAGTTCATTTTTGCTGTGCCTTATTCTGCTCAATATTCATGGAGGGTATAGATGACAAGATGAAACCAAAACCCATGATTTCTTTTTCAAAATATATTTCCTGAGACAATGAAACCCTGGTAAGGGTAATCTAGAGAGTTTATGGGTATTTCTACTGAGGTAATATTTTTAAGATCTTAAGATTAGCTGGTGACTAAGATGCCTTGTGTTCGTTTCTATCAAAAGCTAGGTTGGTGAGTAGTTAAAATTCTGCCTTCCAATTTCTTTATTCAATTTTTCTGAGTGTTAGAAAAAGAGATCTAAAATTGAGTTTATGTCTAGCCTGTTTTTCTTAGTAATATTGTTCTAGTAATATTTAATATAGTAAGAGAGCAAATATTCATTTATTTTGTCTAGGATATTTTGCACATCCATTACTAATCTTGAGCTCATATAAACCATTTTTTTCCATTTTTAATACAAATCTGTGTCAATGCCACTGCTTAATTTCAAAAGCAAAAATAATTTAAAAAACAAAAAACCAAAAACTAGTTCAAAGTTGGTTAGAGAAAACCACTTCTTTCCATAAGTTTTAGGTTTAATAAAACTGAAAACAAAGAAAACTAAGTACTAATTAATACATTTCTCATGTGTGATCATTCTATTCTTTAAATTTGGCAAAATCATTATATGCCTTAAATTATAGTAATGATATAGAAACTCATTGATATTTATTAAATAAAGGCATACCTTGGAGATATTGTGGGTTGAGTTCCAGACCACCACAATAATATTAATGACAATAAAATGAGTCAAATGACTTTTTTTTTGGTTTCCTAGTGTGTATAAAGGTTATGTTTATACTATAGTCTACTAAGTGCTCAATAGCACTATGTTTAAAAAATGTACGTACGTTGCTACTTTATTGCTAAAAAAAATACTATACTCTGAACTTTTAGCAAGTCATGTTTTTGCTGGGAGAGGGTTTTGCCTTGATGTTGATGGCTGCTGACTGACCAGGGTGGTGGTTGCTCAAGATTGGGGTGGCTGTGGCAGTTTCTCAAAATAAGACAACAATGAAGTTTGTCACATGGATTGAGTCGTCTTTTAACATGTGATGCTCTGTGATGGCATTTTAGCACAGAACTTTTTTGAAATTTGAAGTCTTTCCTCTCAAACTCTGCAGATGCTTTATCAACTAAATTTATGTACTATTCTACATTCTTTGTCATTTCCATAATCTGCAACTCAAGAAACCACTTTCTTTGCTCATCCACAAGCAGCAATTCTTCATATGTGAAAATATTATGGGATTGCATCAATTCAGTCACATCTTGAGGTTCCTCTTCTAGTTGTCTTGCTGTCACTATATCTGCTATGGCTTCTCTACTGAAGCGTTGAGCCTCTCAAAGTTATCTATAAGGGCTAGAATTAACTTCTTCCAAACTCCTGTTTATGTTGACATTTTGACCCCTCCCTATAAATTACAAATGTTTTTAATGGCATCTAAAATCATGAATTCTTTCTAGATTTTCAATTGACTTTGACCTGATCCATCAAGGAGTTGCTATATATGGCAACTATAGCCTTCTGAAATGTTTGTCTTAAGACTTGAAGTCAAAAT
Source organism: Vulpes lagopus (assembly GCF_018345385.1). Taxonomy (NCBI): domain Eukaryota; kingdom Metazoa; phylum Chordata; class Mammalia; order Carnivora; family Canidae; genus Vulpes; species Vulpes lagopus. Next base: position 95,501,140 of record NC_054824.1, on the reverse strand, counting down.
GACTCCTTGATTCACAGACTGCAAAAATGGATGTTGCTTTAGGCATAAAAATAACATTTCATTGTTTATCTCCATCAAAGCTCTTGGGTGATGAAATACAATCTCAATGAGCAGTAATAACTTGAAAAGATTCCTTTTGTTCTGAGCAGTAGGTCTCAACAGTAGGCTTAAACAGGTGTGCTGTCATCCAGGCTTTGTTGTCCTATTTCTATTTGGGAATTACGAGTGGGAGTATTGGTGTGAAGAATAGCTGTAGCATAAATCTTAAGGGCTCTAGGACTTTTGGTATGGTTTCAACTTCAATTTGCCAGCTGCATAGCCCCCTTAACAAGAGTCAGCCTGTCCTTGGAAGCTTTAAAGCCAGGTGTTGTCTTCTAACTATGAAAGCCCTAGATGACATCTTCCAAGAGAAGGCTATTTTGTCTACATTGAAAATCAGATGTTTACTGTGGCCACCTTCCCTTCACTAGATCTTTTGGATAATTTGCTGCTTCACTTCACTGTTGCATTACAGAGACAGATTTCTTTCCTTAAACCTCACAAACAAATTCCTGCTAGCTTCCACTTTTCTTCTGCAGATTCTTCACCTCTCCACAGAAGAGAGTTAGGATTTTGCTCTGAATTAGGCTTTGGCTTAAAGGAATGGTGTGGTTAGTTTGATCTTCTATCCAGACCAATGTAACATTCTTCATATCAGCAACAGGCCGTTTTACTTTCTTATCATTCTTGTGTTCACTGGAGTAGCACCTTTAATTGGCCTCAAAAGCTTTTAGTTATATTTACAATGTGGCTGTTTGGTATGAGATGCCTAGATTTTGGTCTTTCTCAGCTTTAGATATGCCTTCTTCACTACGCTTTATCATTTCTAGCTTTTGATTATAAAGTAAGGGATGTGTAATTCTTCCTTTTACTTTGACATTTGGAGGCCACTGCAGGGTTATGAAATGACCTGATTTCAAATTGTTACATCTCAGGAAATAGGAAGACCTGAGGAGAGGAAGAGAGACAAGGGGATAGTCAGTGGAGCACTCAGACACACATGACATTTATTAAGTTTGCCATCTTTTGGGCATCGTTCATAGTGTCCCAAAACAATCACAATAGTAACATAAAAGATAATAGATCACAGGTCATCCTAGCAAATACAATAATCTCAACATTTTTGAATTAATTACCAAGATGTGGCACAGAGACATGAAGTGAGTTAATGGTGTTGGAAAATGGCACAGATGGACTTGCTCAACACGGGGTTACATAAACCTTCAGTCTTAAAAAATCACAGTATCTGTGAAGTGCAATAAAAGGAGGTATACCTGTAGTTGAATACAATGGAAGATAGCACCTACAGACACTTAGATTTATTACTTTCATACACGACTCACATGTATGCCTTTTGATGCTTGACACATTTGCTCTAACAAAAGTCATGATCTCGCCTTTGACCCTAAGAAACTGAGATATACATTTTTCAGATAAAGACCTTTTAGATATATTAAAAGGGTTTACCAGATAGCCAACACATTCTATTTCTCAGGTCCATTTCCTACTGGAAATTATTCTTCTGATGGATTCATATGACCGAAAGTCAAAGAAAGGGAAGAAAAAAAAAGTTTCACTATCTGAACAGTCTCACCTAATGTATTATTCTTAAAAATCTAGCCACAGATCATGAACTTGAGCTAAACCTTAGTTTGACACATCCAGTGACAAGCTGAACAGAAAAGAAATGGATAAACTTACGATGGAGGTAGAATAGAAATTAATTCTATTTCCATAGTACATTTCTTTGAAGGAGTTCAAGGCAATTGATGAAAAAGATAAGACAGTAAATATGAACCAATTTTCCTTCAGAGACCAAATCTGAGAACTGGGAATACAAAATATTCACTGGCATATTGTGTTGTTTACTGGGGCCATTTGTTAACATGTTCTCTGATCCGGACACAACACAATTAAAGGCAGGATTTGTTCATTTATCTGTTAATTCAATCCTCAGTCATTTTCAAGTCTCTTCTTCCATGAAACCCTCTTGAAATGTTTTAACGCAAGCTGCTCTATTCTCTCTTTGAAGGTCAAACTCCCTCATACTTTAAAATGAAATAACTGACAACCACTTTGACATCAAAATAGTTGTTTATTGAAGGAAGACCTTAGTTAAGCACTTTTGTTATTGTTATTTTGTTTGGGGATGCAGCCCTTTCCTCAGTTTTTTCTTGCTAGAATGCCAGAGACTTTAAGTTTGATCCTGATGGTTAATTTTATGCATCAGCCTGAGTGGGTCGTGTGCAGCTCACATATATAAAAATTATTCTGGATGTGTCTATGAGAGTGTTTCTGGATGTGATTAACATTTCAATTAAAAGACTGAACAAAGCAGATTGCCTTCCCCAAATGGGGGCTTCTTCCAAGCCAGTGAAAGCTTAAGCACAAGAAAAAAGTTGATCAAGAGAGATTTTGCTCTCTGTGTGTTGGTCTTGAGCTGGAATATTGCACTCCAGGTTTTCAGACCTTCATACTATAGATATTGGGATTTCTCAGCTTCCATAATTTTATTAGCCAATTTCTTATAATAAATCTCCATGTATCCTCACAGTTCTATTTCTTTGGAGAACCCTGACACAGTGATCAATGCAGCATCACCTTTTGAAAGCCTAAGTTCTGGAAGAGAGACTGAGGGATCTATAGTGGGAAAGAGGGGCAAGAGGAACAATTATTGCCTTTTTAGGCTGTTTCATAAAAAAAAAAAATCAGGTATTGATTTCATTCAGTATAAATTAAGTCCCAAGTTTCAATGCATTTGTGGTTGAACTCCAAGGAATTAAGAAAACAATCAGTTTGTTCCAGATGTCCCAAGGCAACCAAATTGGGCAGTCTTAATCCAAAAGTATAACCTCAAAGTAAAAAGCAGATTTTTTCATACCCTGATACTCTGATTTCTTACCCTTTTCTGCTTTATTCTTTAAAAAGAATAAGGGAAACATATAAATATTAATTCTTAGCTTTTCATATTGTAGGATCTCTGTATTTTAAAATAATGTAACAAAAGGTAAAAAAAAAAAAAAAAACAACCCAACAGAGCATTAAAAGACCTTTCTGGCAAGAGGGATATCAAGATTAAGTTTAAAAATGACTTAAACATGAAATATTTTCATTCACGCTACATTTTCTTGTTCACAATTAACAGTCTTGCTTTATAAATCATTTACTTATAACAATCTTTGTGACTTAGATCAATAGAATTAAATCTACATTTTGCATTTCTTTTACATGCCTTTTTTACTCTACTACTGAGAAACCAGGGAACTGTGAAGAAATGCTTAATACTTTTCCTTTCTGTCCTCCCACAATTTCTCTTCTCATTTAAAAATAAAGACATGGAGGTGTCTGGAAGTCTCAGATGGTAAAGTGGCTGCCTTTGCTCAGGTCATGATCTCAGGGTTCTGGCAGTGAGTTCTAGGCATCAGGCTCTCCATTCAGCAGGGAATCTGCTTGGCCCTCCCCCTTTGCCCCTCTCCCTGCTAATGCTTTCTCTTTCTCCAACTGGAGGAGAAAAAAAAAAAACTTATCTCCTCTATAGCTTTCAGATGTGCATTTGCAGTATTTTTAATTAAGCTGTTTTGATTAATATTAGTTACAATTGTGTACACAGATTTTGAGAGATAATGATCATTAGTGGGTAAAACTGTAAAAGGACAGGGTGATAGCAGATTTTAAAGGAGACCGACCAACTGTCATCAGTTGAACCCACTGAAATCTTTATTTCTAAAAGGGGTGAAATTATCCTTTGTTCTTCCAGTAATATGCTGTGCAAAGTACCTCACACACATTTGCAGCATGCTTGCCAAAATACTTTTCCCTGATTTTAGCCTAGATGATGCTTAAATTTATAGGAAATATAGGGGATAGAAGAACAAACTGACAAATTGAGAATGTGGATCATTCAAAAGGGTAATTGATTCTGTTTCTATAAAGAATTGGTAGCACAAAGACTGAAAAGGAATGAGGAACATCTATAATTAAAAAGATTTTCGTATGCTCTTCTTACAAGAGCTTTCCTTTAAACACATGTTTTTGAGTAGTTGTCATGTATGAAATTACAACTAACTACTTTGTTGGCCAGCAGATAGCAAGACAGGGCTAGGTAGAGAAGCAAAATGTAAGTTTCCAGTTGTATTACTTTTACAATGAAATGCCATTTCTGGGGGCAGCAAATGCAAGTAAATTGGGGCATTTAGCACTCAAATTCTAAGACACAAATATTAAGAGTAAAATGGATTTTGTATTTGTAGTTATGGTACACAGACTTGACTACAAATCCCTTAATTAAATAGGACACAGCTGCTCCTGTATTAAGCCATTTTAGTAGCATGAAAGAAAAACTGAGTGTTAGATGTGTAGGCCATTATTTCACATTGAAAATTTTTTCATTGTACAATTTGAAAAGATTTACCATTTGAGAAATATGACAAACCTGGAATATGGAGTGCTGGCGTGCTTTTTTTCCTATGAAAGTAAAAAGCCATGGGATAAAGCAGTTAAGAAGGGAAGCGTGGGCCCATTAACACATTGACCTCACACTAGTAGTTTGACAGAATTGGTACCCAGGATTTGCATTTGTACAATTTGCTAAAAGCAAAGTGCAAATCAAGCCTCAGAAACAGTAGGACCAGAAAATAAACAAGTGTGTTGCTGCTTCTCTAAAGTCCTCTGTATCCTGTGCTCATATCAGATCTACCCAGTGCTCATCTGGGGAGAGTCAGAGTTCACAAACTAGGTTGTTAGAGTGCTTCAAAACAACCTAGGGAATGCTAAGACTGAGAGGGTCCCCGTGGGCTTAAAGCAAGCAGGACACAATTTTTTACAAGTCTTTCATCCTCAGAAACTACAGCTGACTCTTGACTTAGGGCCAAAAAAAGACCTTGAGCAAAGAACATACCATTAAAGTGAGGCTTATTTATAAGTGAAGTAGCTTGTTTTTTTTTCACCGTAGGAATTAGAGGGTTTTTGAAAGGACTCTCATCACAATAAAGTCCTTTGCTTCTACACACTCACTCCCACACTTCCTTGCCCACACATCAGATAATACTGAACTTGTTGAAGTCCCTTGTACACATCATCATTTGCCTCTATGGAACACTGGTCCTTATTATCAGCTGCTATCTATCCTCTTTCTTATCTTTTAGTTATTTTTTGTTTTCCCTAAATAATCTGTGGGAAGTTAAGATCATCATACTCTAATTAACCAATCTCTACTTTCAACTTTTCCTTTCTTTACAAACAGTAAGAGACTTTGTTTCCTCCTTTCTAATGCTATACTTACTCGTCTTCACACTCTTCCAGTTAAAGTTAGGTGTACCCCAAGGCAGATGAGCACTAATTTCATCTTCAGCTATCTTCAGAGAAACGCTATTCCATGAATTGTCCTCTCTTTCCCATCTCCTCAAACTTTTCTCTCTAATGGCAATTATTTCCAGCATATAAATAAATATAAGGAAATCACTCCTGTCTACAAAACTCTTGACTGATGTCCATAGCCATTTAGCTTTTAGCCTGTGCCCCTCTACCTTCAGAGAGAAGATTATTAAAAAAAAAAAAAAGTTCTATGTTATTCTATTTCATATTCACTGAAATGAATAATCCAGCTAAAGCTGAATAAGTTTATGAAGTCTCAAGTTCCTGCATTTTGGGTACACACTACAAAATATATAAGGGGTAAATACAGTTTTGATTCACTTCTGAGGATCTTAGAAATCTCAGTGTATAGTACATCTCCATTTACCCAAATAACATTTTATTAGAGTATCTTGTGTGTGTCTCCCATTAAAACTTTAGGCTGCTAAGTAAAGAAACTATTTTTTTTATGTTTTCTCAATTGTATAGTAGAGTATTAAAACTACAGATTTTCCTTTTCTTTTCTCTCTTGTCACCTAGTCCCTGTACTGTCCTTGCCTGTGCTCATCCCAGGACCCTACAAGACCCGATCCTTGCTCCTCTCCAACTTTACCTTGTAAGTTCTAGTCTCATGGCCAGCTTCATGTCCTCCAGCAGGCAAGATTTATTCTGAGCCTTTCTACTTATTCTTTGTCTTCTCAAAAGATCTTTCCTTGTCTGGTTTCTTAACACTTAGTCTCAGCTCTGATATTATTGCCTCCTCTTAGGAAGAGGAGAAGAACCACTTCTCCACTCTTTATCACATTATCCTAGTTTTTTCTTCTTCATAGAAACTAACAGTCCCTGAAACTATGCTGTTTGTTTACTCGCTCCATAAAAGAGCCTTGTTTTGTTCCCAGTATTTGCCCATTATGTGAAATGGTGCCTGGCATGTGAAAAGAATGGGACACATATTTGTTGAATGAATACATGGATTAAATAAGCTGGGGTTTGGGCTCATCATCTCTGAGGCTGGATAGGGATTTTTCTAAGACTCCCTGGCACCATTTGCAGCAAAGGTAAATGAAAAAATGTGGGTACATGTGAGCATTTGAAAGTGACCAAATAACCAGACCAAATCCACAGCAAATACTGCTGAGGTATTTAGTACATTGTCTAACACATCCTCATTACATCACTCTCATGAGCTCCTCAGAAGAACTCAACCCTGCTTTTCTTGTGACCAGAAGTTTTAAGATAAATTAGAAGTGGATCCATTAAATATGCATTAGATGAAAGAACAGAGGAGACTATCTGGATAGACCCAGTTGCCTATCAGATCCCCAACATCCAGAGACTACCAATTAAACAGAACTGTATACTATGTAATTAAGTCCTATGTAAAGAACTAAATTTCTTTCACATTATATTCATCTCAGGTTACTCAGGCATCGAGGGGACAAATGTTATCAGTAAGTGGTACATTTCAGTGTCTAAATATTTTTAGTCTGTCCCCCTTACTTTCTTAGCCTAGGGAGCTATCAAGGTGAAACCTGGATCTGATTCATCCTCCAAATGTGTCTCATCTCAAAATGCTGCCTTCCTCACTGTTAAAGATACAAAAGGAAAAAGGGGGAAGTTATTGCCACTCTGAAAGACTTTTTGAGTCTGTGGATATGGCAGTTGGGTCTCCTAAGGATGGGATGAGACGTGGAGGGAATGTTCTCAGAGAAACATCTGTGAAGAATAAAGTGTGGTAATCTACACAATAAAAAAACCTAAAAACATAGGTGGAATCTTCACCTCACACTTCGAGAGAGGGAGATCAAGAATACCCAAAAAGGTGACTGAGGAGTAAAGAGAAATGAAAGTTGAAAGATCTTTCTAGTCCGTCAAACTAAAAATGTACACCTTCCTTTTCAGTGATGTCTAGCACACTTTTATTCCTCTATAATGAATGTCTGTTTATATTTCTAAAGTAGTTATAATGTACTAAAAAGCAATGAGATCGTATTGATATTTGGATCCTGTAGAATATTTAGCACAACGTTATAATGTAAGCAAAGTGTTAGGATGAAATGTGTCCACTGTCATCATACATCATGTTAATATTAAAACACCCAAGGGGCACCGGGATGGCTCAGTGGTTGAGCATCTGCCTTTGGCTCAGGGCATGATCCCGGAGTCTGGGATCGAGTCCCACATCAGACTCCCTGCAGGAAGCCTGCTTCTCCTTCTTTCTAGGTCTCTGACTCTCTCTTTCTGTCTCTCATGAATAAATAATCTAAAAAGAATATTAAAAAACACCTAAAATAAAACATGAGAGTCTTTAGATAGGCTGAAAAGGTACAGAAATTACATGAGGGACAGTGTTTTACATACCTTTTGGAGTGTTGCTATATCTCCATTATCTTCCTGAACTAGACACTCTAACCATCTCTTCAGTTTAACAAGCACAGGTTCCTAGCACCCCTTTTTGTCAGCAACCACAACCAACAGTCACAATTGACAGGACCAGGGACTAGCACCTGGCTTATGCTTCTCTAATCCAGAGCCCTCTTGGTTGAAGCAGGACCAAGAGAGAATCAAGCATTTGCATGTACCTGAGCCCATGACACGTAAACTTAGAATTCACTAGCACCCAGATTTGGCTGTGCAGACTACAGATAGGGGAAGTCAATCTATATAGATACAGAAATCCAGAAATGAGTAAAGAGGGGCAAAGAGTATATCTCCAGGGGTCCCAACAGCTTTTCGGTTTGTAACTTTCAGTTCTTCCTATGACTGGGTAAATGTCTGATGCTGAATTTCAAGAGATGCGCCTACACCATTATAACCTTATTTCTTCTTAAGTTTTCAATTCCATATCTGATACTTATAATATATAAAGAGACTTAATTCACCCAGGTAATGAACAGACTTGCAAATGAGATAATTATTACACCGTTTATCACCATCTGGTGGCTTGGCCAATATGTTTACATGTTATATTTAATTTTATTTAACTTTTTTCTAAGAATCTGAAATACTTTTCTAAGAGCCAACAATTCAGTGTGGTTACATGAAATGAAAAAAAAAGTTGCCAATTAGAGGTTATTTTTTGTTTTGTTTTTTAACTTTTTATGGTAAAGCTTTTTTAAAAAAGATTTTATTTATTCATTCATGAGACACAGAGAGACACAGGCAGAGGGAGAAGCAGGCTCTCTGTAAGGAGCCCAGCGCAGGACTCAATCCAGGACCCTAGGATCATGCCGTGAACCAAAGGCAGGGCTCAACCACTGAGCCACCCAGGTGCTTTATGGTAAAATTTTTCATAAGGAAGGTTGATATGAAAACTAACAACTCTACTTATAGCTTTTCCACTTCTTTATCAGTTTCAGTTGAAACATTAGTATTCTGTTAAATGCTAAAAACTAGATGTTTACAACTCTAGTTCTAAACATCGTCTAGCCCAAATATGCAACTTGTAATCAATAATAGATATTGATTCACACTGCATCTTTAACAAGATTAAGAGCCATTCACGGAGCTAAAGGCTATATGTGAAGGCATAATAAAAGGCTACTTGGTAAACTGCTGGATGTCCTTTCTGGTTAACAAACAAAAAAGCCCAGCTAGTATAACACAGAATAGCTGTTCAAAAAAATTAGAAGCAAACAAGCCATACAAATAGTTCATCCGGCTATAGAAAGATATGAAATTTAGGTAGAATGGAGGTCATGTTTGAGACGAAGCACTTGGCTAGATACTTCCAGAAACACAATGGAACTGAATGATAGTATTCTTATAAAGAGAATACAAAATAAATTCTATTGCAAGTTTTTTGACCCACAGATGACAATCTCGCAGGATATGTAAGTACAGAAGTAGAAATATTCTGGGGCCAGTATGATAGGAGAGACAGCCAGATGCCTTTTTAATTCTGTAACAAAGATGGTAAAGTACAACACAATTGTTTTGTTTTTTGCTTTCATCTTTTTATCTTAATATCTTACTCCCCTCTTTAAAACTCCTCTCTCACCTTCCAGTTTTTATTTTATTAGTGCAGTTATTTCTAGCCAGTGCTTAGGAAGATATCTGTATTTTCAGTTAATTCTTGCCATGATGTGGGGGTACCAAGCACAAGAGTTTTTCCCTTCATTTAATTTCTACCTTGTGCCTCACACTGGAAGGTACTAAGACTCAGACTTTGGTCCTTTAAGGAGATCTTAGAGACAGATGTGAAAGAGAACCTGCTCTGAACAGTTGGTTGTCTTTGCAGATGTATTCACATGTGATATACACAAATTGGAACATGGTTAATTCTAGCTGGAAGTAGAGGTCAGAATGGTTTTATTCTTAAAATTAAGACAAGATGGATTGCCTGTATAGAAGGAGGACTACATTCTAGGAAAAAGGAATATTTGAACTTGCATAACATTTTGGAGGTAGCAAGTACTCTAAGAATATTGGCAAATAATTCACTTGGTAAGCATGGGTGTGTGTCAAAAGATGACACTGGAAAGAAAGGAAAGTTAATCATAGAAAACCTTTGTATAACAGGATAACATGTTTCAGCATCATTTTATAGGCAGAAGAAGCTATGAAAGATACATTTCTGGTGCAGAAACATAGGGTGTCATTTCACAAGATCCTGACTGAACCTGGGAGTCACTGAAATTAATCTTTTGGGAAGTATACTATTAAAAGATAATTATCACAAAGAGTAAAATGGTAAAATGACTCTTGTACAAATATGAGAGCAAACATGTTGAAGATTTTAAATTATGAGGGAAACACATAGAGGTTATAATTAGTTGAAAGACTGGGCAGCTCAGGTGGCTCAGTGGTTTAGCTCCTGCGCTCGGCATGATCCTGGAGACCTGGGATCGAGTCCCATGTCAGGCTCCCTACATGGACCCTGCTTCTCCGCCTCTCTGTGTGTGTCTCTCTCATGAATAAATGAATAAAATATTTGATTAGACAAATGGACAATGGCCAGATAGTGATAGTCTGATTCCAATCTTCTGCAGCAACAGTCCAAGAAGCCAATCACAACCTCTATCAGCCCAGAAGGGTCAGGATTTGTCACTACCTGCTAGCTGCCCTAATTTTTACTTCTACTTCCAACTCATGACCAACCAGAGAAAACCAAATATACTCCCCAAACTAATCATATAAGGTGTCTCATTTCCTTCTAGGTAGCCTACCTCCAGCTTCTGCATGCCAACAACCCACTATTAGGCACTCCTGAAGTCTTTCCTTCTTTTCCACTATAAATCTTTCCCACTCACCTGCCTGCCTTTGAGTCTGCCAATTGCAAGTGATGGTGACTGCCTCCCTTGATTGAACAAGATCTGAATCAATAGTCTCTGTTCTAATTTGGGTGGCCTTTGTTTATTCCCACAGTTTTCCTAGAAGTTCCACCAAGATAGCAACTGTATTTCACATTGAGATCGAGTCCAGCCTTTGAGCAGTACCCACAATAGACCTTTGTGCCTTGTTGAGTCTGTGTCACCACGGGAATTTAATGGTCAACCAGTTCTGAAAACATAAACTAAAAGTATCTCTTGGTGAATGGAAAACTGATAGTGGGGGAGATTCCTCCCTCTATCAAAACAAAATAATCAAGATGGAAGGAGAATTTCATTTTATTGGTGACCCAGAGCATAGTTTGTCCAAATGGATGCTTGTGAAAACCTCAGACTCACCAGTCTGTGAAGCAAGCTCAAAGGACAGGTTGCTAGGACCTATACCTATGTTCTACCCTGTGATTCTTTTTTTTAATGACAACATACTTTTAGACAACACAACACAAAGTAGAAACACAAAGGGGAGAGCAAAGGTAGATGAAAAGGAATGGTCTGATTCCATCAACAATAGGGACCAATCACAAACAAATTGTTACCACTAACAAAACTAAGGTACTGAACTGAGACTACATAGTGAGGAACCCAGTGCAGAATGGGATTCAGATCTGGTGGTTCTGATTTACCACACTGACATGCACTAAACGCTTCACTTTAATGATTCTTTCCTCTATTTTTTTCAGTGTGCCTCTGGATCAGAAACAGTCAATACCTTTGGAGAGGTACAATAGTATACCTGGGCAGTCACACCTGAGGGTTAAGTAAAGTACATTTCCATTCTTCCATAAAAACTAAAAAGAGGGATGCCTGGGTGGCTCAGTGGTTGAGCGTCTGCCTTTGGCTCAGGGCGTGATCCTGGAGACCCGGGATCAAGTCCCACATCGGGCTCCCTGCATGGAGCCTGCTTCTCCATCTCTACCTCTCTCTCTCTTGGTCTCTCATGAATAAATAAATAAAATCTTAAGAAAAGTTTATCTTTTTAGTTTTTCTTTTTTTTTTTGTCATTTGGTCTTGAAACAATACATGATATTCTAATTTGTTCAGAGAACAAGTGAGCCTCTTCAAGGATTCCATTTGCTTTGTTTTAGCTGAAAGAGCATATTCCAAGACAAAGTTACAGTTTTGCTAAAACACAATTGATTATTAGGGCATAACTTATCTAAGGGGTGAAAAACAAATTCTTTTGATATGCTATAAGACTCTATAAGCTTATCTCAGATTCCTTGAAAATGAAATCAAGAGTACTTTTAGATTTAACATTTCTGAGATTGTGACTCTTTATGAGTTGACTGAGTTCTCACTAAGAAATAATCTCCTTTGAGAGCCCAATGAAAACAGGCTTCTGAAACACAAGAAAACTCTTCAACAGCCTCTTTCCTAGGTGTTAGTATTTGCACATGAGTGATCTGGACAAACATTAAGGTTTTAACTTGATGGGAACCATCAAAAACCTATTGCTGATGCAGTAAGACAAGGAAATAAAAGGTAAGTGGGTTGGAAAACGGGCTGTTATGGAAGACTTAACACCTTACTTGTTCACAGAAGACATGATCATCTATGTAGAAAATCCAAGGGAGCTGATCAAAAAGCTCCCCAAACACATTAATGATTATTAACTTTGTATTCTGCAACCTTGTTATATATGAAAGTCAGTTGATTTCCTATATACCAGTAATGAACAAGTGATATTTGAAATGAAAAACAATTCTGGTGTGTGGGGTGCTTATTTATTGTATTAAATATTAGGTATAAATCTAAGGAAATATGTACAAGATATGTATAAGGAAAACTGCAAAACCCTAATGAATGAAATCAAAGAAAAGCTAAATAAATCTTCCATGGGCATGGATAGGAAGACTCAAGAGGAGGGTATCAGTTCCTTCTGCCTTGATCTATATGGATTTGATACAATCCTGGTAAAAATATCCAAAAACTATTTATGGATATCAACAAGCTCATCCAAAAGTTTATATGGAAAGGCAAAAGACTCAGAATAACCAATATAATTTTGGAGAAGAACAAAGTTGGAAGAATGACACTACCCAAAGTCAAAACTTACTCTAAAGCTATGGTAATAAGGTCAGTGTGGTATTGATGAAAGAATACACAAATTAATCAATGGAACAGAATAGAAAGCCCAGAAATGGATCCCCAGAAATATAGTCAATTGATCTATGACAAAGAAGCAAAAGCAATACATGTGGGGAAAAAATGTCTCTTCAATAAATGGGGCTGGAATAATTGGATATCCAATGAAAGAAAAAAAATCTCAGTACAGACCTTACATTATTCACAAAAATTAATTCAAAATAGATCATAGGCCTAAATTACAATGCCAAATTCTAAAACCCCTAGAAGATAACATAGTAGAAATCATGGATGACCATGGGTATGATGATGTCTTTTTAGGTACAACAGACAGCAAAGACACAATCCATGAAAGAAATAATTGATAAGCTGAAATTTAAAACTTCTATGTGAAAGACATTGTCAAGAGAATGAAAAGACTAGTCACAGATTGGGGGAAAATATTTTTAAAAGATCTGATAAAATTCAACAATAACCCAATGAGGGGTGGCTCAGTCTGTTAAGTGTTTGCCTTTGGGTCAGGTCATGATCTTGGGGTCCTGGGAACAAGTCCCACATTGGCCTCCCTGCTCAGGGAGAAGTCTGCTCCTCTCTCTCTCACCTTCCCCCTCTGCCAATGCTCTGTCTCTAGTTTTCTCTCAAGTAAATAAAATCTAAAAAAAAAAAAAAAAAAAAACCCAATTTAAAAGCAGGCAAAATATTTTGAGATACTTCACCAAAGAAGATATATATCAAATAAGCTTATAAAAATATATTTCATATCATTTATCTTCAGAAATGCAAATTAAAACCTCCAGATACCACTATACACCTATTAGTATAGCCAAAACTAGAAGACTGACATCAAGTGCTTGTAAGGATGTGCAACAGCAGAAACTTTCAGCTATTGCTGGTGGAAATGACAAATAATACAGCCACTTTCTAGAGAATTTGGCCGTTTCTCACAAAAACTACACATACTCTTACCATACAAGCAATCACACTCCTTGGTATTTACTCAAAGGAGCAGAATACAGAAAAACCCACACAGGGTTTATAGAAGCCTTATTCATAATTGCCAAAACTTAGAAGCAATGATGATGTCCTTCAATAAGTGAATGGATAAACTCTGGTACAACTGTACAATAAAATGTTCTTCAGCACTAGGAAGAAATGAGTTAAGGTGTGAAAAGACATGGAAAAATCTTTAAGTGAACTAAGTTAAGGTAAAAGGCTATATACTGTGTGTTTCAAATTTTATAATATTCTGGAAAAGCAGAACTCTGGAAATGGTAAAAAAGACCAGCAGTTGCCCGTGGTGGGGGGGTGAGGAATGAATAGGCATAGCACAGAGAAATTTTAGGGCAGTGAACATATTCTGTATGATATTATAATGATAAATATAAGTCATTATACATTTGTCCAACAAATGCACAACACCAAGAATAAACTAAGGCAAACTATGGACTCTGGGTGATTATAATGTGTCGGTGTAAGTTCATCCTTGGTAAAATATGTAACCATTCTGGTGATTGATGTTTATAATGGCAGAAACTATGCATGAGAAGGAGCAGAAATAATATGGGAAATCTCTGTACCTTCCTCTCAATTTTGTAAACATGAAACTGCTCTAAAAATAAAAATTGTTACTTACTAAATCCTTATTCTTGACCTGGTTGTAAAGGCATATCCATCTTGTCTTAGGGAAATACTGCCACTTAATAATTTGTACTGAATACTTCTATGAAGTAGACTAAGAACACACATTTTTCAGCCAGTTGATTAACCTCTTCTAAGTTTCTCTTTCTCTCTCACACCAGTATTCACCACTCTAGCACCCTGAACCCTGCAACTTTTTTGCACCTCCCAGAAGAGGATTTTGTGTAACCTCAATTAGGAAACTTTCCCTACCTTGTTCAGATTTATTAGGGACTACCATTGAGAACCCTAACCTAATATTATTGTTAATGGATTTATATTTCAAAAGTAAAACTTGAGTTTATCAAGAAGAATATGCTATCACTGATTTAAGACCTTCTTTAGAGCATACTGCTGTACATAAGGAAAATTGGTCCCAGTGCAATCATTGCAATTACTAGAGCTTGTCAAGTAGCAAAAATATCAGAGTAAACTTATACTCAGTACATAGGTTTTTACAGTAATAAATGATTTGGGGATGCTTTGGAAAGAAAGGAAGGTTTTCATGATTGCTAGAATTCTCAAAAATGGCCAATAAGCTATAGAACTTTTAGATGCACTTTAACTTCCTATAGAGGTAGCTATTATGAGGGTTGAGGCCCCTATAGAGAGAAATAGTATAAAAGCTATGGGAGGGCAGCCTGGGTGGCTCAGCAGTTTAACACCTGCCTTCAGCCCAGGGTGTGATCCTGAAGACCCAGGGTCGAGTCTTGCGTTGGGCTGCCTGCATGGAACCTGCTTCTCTGTCTCTGTCTCTCATGAATACATAAATAAAATTTAAAAAAAAAAAAAAAGCAACTAGCATAATGATCTGTCAGCCATTTCCCATAAATAAACAGGCTTAACCAAAGCTATGATACTAAATAAACCTCAGGATAAATCTGTGGAAGGATTCAGAAGCCATTAAAAATATCAGATTTGCCCCTTAATTTTGACATGGAAGAATGGAAAAAGATGGTACTCAAGATGGTTACTTGGCGGGAATAGCTAATTAGATTCTTCATAATACTCCTCATCATGGTATAGACACATTACATTAACACTGGTGGAGAAATAATATTTTTTATAAAGCTGAGGTCACTTTCAAGTCACGGATCAACTGTCAACCCTAGAAAAACTACAAAAATAGGTCATGGCCAGGTATCTTGAGTCCTCCCTTTGAACATACCCAGGTGAATTTTATCCAGCTTTCTCTTCTATGGAACTTGAATATGTTTTGGTTATCTATTTTGGGGATGGATTTAAGTACTTTTCATATAGTCACTGAAAAGATGCTTGGTTTTGTATTTTCAACCTGGGGAATATTAATTTTTAAATCAAATGGCCAAGGCACAAAACTTAAGGGAATTGTTCTTGGATAGCCAAAAAAATACCATGGTTTTACCATCCAGAATCTTTGGAAAGATGGAAGAACTAATGGCATCCTTACTCTAAAACTAGCAAAATTTTAGAAACTCTTATGTTTCCTGACCAAAGGTATTCCCATTTATGGCTATACAAGCACTATTAAAGGTATGAATCAATTTTCTGATTATAAATTGGTACCTGGAATGCACATGAATTTAAGAATTTCATCTCTAAAAAAAAAAATTCATCTCTATTACTGAACTCTGTCCTGCTCCATACTGACATAACGAAATATTGCAAAGGTTTATCACCAAAAGGTTAAGGTTGCCTTCCCACATCTACCTAAGTAGCTTTATGATCTTCAACCAGAAAATCTCATAGACTAGGAAAGGTATCACAGATGATTTGGTCACTCATCAAAAGTGACGTTATCAGGGCTAATGATGTCAGTTGGTTGCACTCTATTCAGTCTTAAATATTTCACAGCTGCTCTCATTAGATAATCACCATGATTACACAACAAAAAGGTCAAGCAGAACTTGCAATACAGTGACTAGGAAGGTAACTGATCAATCCCTGTGTGGTAAAGATCTGCATATATAGCCTTCCTTGAATGATTAACTTCTCTTAGATGAGAGAATAACCAAAAGGCAGTACAAGAAACTGAAACTGAAAACAAAGGCTGACCATACATGACAATAGAAATGTCACTCACAACCAGTCTGGAAATCCAAACCACAGAGTCTCAGACCAGTCAAGACTTGGTCAGTGACTGTTAACTTCCCTAAATTTTGCCCCCACCTCCAACTCAGGGTCAGCCTAAGGTCAAATATGCCATCCAAACCAATAACAAAAGAAGACCCAATTTAAGTTAGCCCACCTCCAGGTTTCCCCTGCCAACAACCTCCATTAAGCACATATCAGAAGTCTTCCCTTTTTTCACTATAAAGCTTCCTGAATCCCGTTTGCCTTTTATTCTTCCAAAAGTCATGGAGGCTGCCTACTTTGATATATCAAGCTTTAAATAGATAACCTCTATTTTTTTTTCTCATTTGGGGGTCTTTATTGCTACATATTTCAAAAAAGAATCTCAGAAATATACATGTTTATTCACTGAGACTATTAAAATAAATGTGGACATGAAGCCCAACTTTTTTTTTTTTAGGGTAGCAGAGGGAGATTGGGGGATGAAGGGAAGTCAATAATCTTCTATAGGATAGGATGTAATGTGCATGTATATAAATAAGAATCATTATATCTGTTACCTTACATTCATAGAGTTGTAAATAGTTTTCATGAAGAGAGAAATGCCGCTAAAATGGTGACAAAGGTTGTTCCTGACTTTGCTTTCCAAAATAAAAAATATAACTATTCAAGAGCAGTAAACCACTGAGAGAATGCTAAAATATGAGGTGAGACTGAAGCAGCCCCCCAACCCCACCCATAGCCCTGCACCACAGAGACCAAGACAGACTGTATTAGAAGGGAAAAAAAGCAGTTACTTTTGACCATACCACCCCAGCACTATGTGGAGAGGTTTCTGTGGCAAAGAGCTCCAAGTCTTCTAGTGGGAGAAAAGAACCCAAGACCTCCCTCTTCCCAACATTGTGGATTGTTTTGTAGTTGACCGTACTTGGATCTCATATCACAGGGATTGCAGGACTATCTGCAGGGCTCAACCACAGGGAATGCAAGTGTATCTTAGAAAGAGGAGGGGCTTGCAATAATCAGGACATGAATCTTGGCAGACCAAGTTTATACTTGCAGTACCCAACTAGTAATCCCACCTGGAGGTTTTGCTTATCTGCAGAACCAACTCAGGGTGCACTCTAACCAGGGAACTCAGTGGGGTAAGGATCTGCCATATTGTCTGTCTGAACAGGGAACCTACCCAGAGCATATGGGAAGCTGCCTAGCCCATTCAACAGTGCTACATACAATGGCATTTGAACAGAGGGCACAGTCTATGGCTTCTACCATCTGCAAAAAACAGTGGCCTCACCTGGCCAGGGAATTCGGTGCACACTCAGACCTGATTCAGTTCCCCAAATCATGAGATATACAGACCCACAGTTCTGTCCTGATTCCCTGACAAGGCAGGGAAGCTAGTTCATAGGCCCATCTCCTATTGAATATAGTACCCAGTCCCAATCATCTAGTAAACCTGACTAGAGAATCCAGATGACCACAGAGTCCATCATACAGCCTCATATGGGTAGGGAACTAAGCCAACAATTCTATCCAACTGTTCACAGCCAGTGGTACAACACTATCCCTAGACTTCAGAGCTCAAACATTTCCCTTGTCAAAAAAATAGACATTAGCTGGCCCAACCTGCCAGAGGAAATTAGAAAAAGACGCACCCAGAAATTCAAACTGAGCTCATTTGTGAAAAACTGTTTTGCCAAGGCAAACCTGTGAAAACTGGAAGAGGAGCTCAATTGCTCAAATGCATAGACATCAATAAAAGAAAGATCATGAAAAATCAGGTAACTTGGTAGTACTAATGACACTAATAAACTCCAATAACTGATCCTAAGGAAATGGAGATCCCCATCAGACAAAAAATTCAGAATAATCCTCTGAAGGAAGTTTATGAACTATAAGAAAACAATTAAAATTAGGACATATGAGAAATTCAACAAGGAAATAGCAACCATCAAAAAAATCTTAGAGTTGAAAAATAGAACTAAAGTATTCAATAGAGAGTTTCAAAAGTCAAATTAACCATGGAGAAGAAAGAAGCAATAACTTGGAAAACAGGATATTAGAAATTGCTTAGTCAAAGGAGCTAAATAAATAGGGGAGAAAGTCTATGGGAATTATGGGACACAATAAGAAGACAATATTCACATTATAGAAATTTCAGAAGGAAAGAGAAAATGACAGAAAATATGTTTAAAGCAATATAGCTCAAGGAAGGCAGAATGGATCCTGAGATCACTTCCCACAAATCAAAACTACAACTACATATAGAACAACTCTCTCTGAGGATGACTTATATATAGCAGAACAGCAATTCCACAACTAAAGAAATAAAGAATAAATTACATTGAGATGAACAGGACAGGCAGAGATGGGGTCTAGTTGAGACCCATACCTCCAGTACAGCAACCCAAAAGTGGGAAAGATATTAGAAACATAGAAATCGTCTGTGAGGAGGGAAATTAAAGCCCCATAATGAAAACCCTAGCCCTGGGTACCTGTATTGGGAAGACAAGCCCACATAATGTCCAGTTTGGAAAACTAGCAGGGATTAAATCTAGGAAAGGCAGAGGGCTATAGAAAACTAAGAATCTCCTCATAAAGGACTCAAATACAAATTCACTTACTTTGAGACCCAGTTTGAAAAGCCTAACATTTATTGACTAATTTTGGGGCATTGTGCTAAGCAGCAGGGATCTATAGGAATTTCCTTTTGGAATGGAAGCACTAGTGGGGTTCCCCGCCCCCTTTTTTTAACACTGCTTCTACACAGCTGACCCAGTGCTGGTAGGTATCATCTTTTACATTCTCCATCATTTTAGCACCCTCGTCTTGGCTCAGGATACCCCTGAAGGCCCATCCTGCCCAACACACCCACCCTATCAGTTGCCCCTCCAACACTGCTCTCATCCCAACAACTGAATAGGTAGTCTCAGTAACCCCCAAAAAGACCCCCCTATGAAGAAGTGCCAGCTGTGCCTACCAGCAGCAGTCTGGTCAAGCCTCTCAATGAGCTGCACCCCCAGCTTCCCACAGTGCTTGTAGCCCAGCCCAAAGAGGAGACTGCACACAGCCCACAAAGGGGTTATCCCTGGAGCACCCCTGGTGCTGGTAATAAGGGGGTATTTATTGTACTTCTGGGCCTCTCAGAACATCTTTTACATAGCCCTGCAGATTGTCCTGCAATCCCTGTGGTATGAGATCAAAGTGGGGTCAACTACAAAGCAATCTAAAATGCTGGGGGGGGGGGGGCGGAGGGAGGTGCTGGGTTCTTTTCTCCCACTAGACATAGCTAATCTATTTAATACATAAAAACAAACACAGAGAGTCAGGTGGAGACAGAGGAATATCTTCCAAAAGAAAAGACAAAACCTCTGAAACTAATACACTATAGGCTAATTAATTGAATTTAAGAAACAACGCTGCAATAAAAAGAGAAAAAAAGACAAAACCTCAGAAGAAAAAGAGCTAAATGAAATGCTTATTAACAATCTACTTCACAAACAGTTCAAAATAATGGTCATAAAGATTTCACTGAATCAGGACCAGAATGATGTATGAATACTGAGAATTTCAAACAAGGAGATAGAAAATTAAAAAAACAAACAAAAAAACCACAGTAACAGCTAGAGTTAAAGAATAACTAAAATGAAAAATACACTAAAGGGAACCAACAGCAAATGAAATGACACAGAGAATGAATTAATGATTTAGAAGACAGAGCAGTAGAAATGAAGCTGAATAGCAAAATGAAAAAAGAACTTTAAGAATAGAAATCATTTAAGGGACTTCCGGATACATCAAGTGTACTAAAATTCTTGTTTTAGTGGTCCCAAAAGGAGAAGAGGGAGAGAAGGGCATAAAACTTATTTGAAGCTGAAAACATCTCTAACCTGGGGAAAGAAAGAAACATCCATGTCCAGGAAACACAGATTCCCAGACAAGATGAACCCAAAGATGTCCACACCATGACACATTTTAATTAAAATGTTAAAAATTAAAGAGAATTTTAAAATAAAAGAAAAAAGATAAAAACAACTATCTATGTACAAGGCAATCCCTGTAAAGGTATTAGCCAAATTTTTAGTAGAAACTTTGCAGGCCAAAAGAGAATGCCATGATATATTAAAAGGGCTGAGAGAAAAAATATACAACCAAGAATATGCTACCTGGTCATAAAGATTTCACAGAATTGGGACCAGAATATCTGATAACTCTACCTGGTAAAGTTATCATTCAGAATTGAAAGAGAGATAAAGAGTTTATCAGATAAAAGTTAAAGTAGTTCATCATAACTAAGCCAGGTTTACAAGAAATGTTAAAGGAAATTCTTTTTTTTTTTTTTTTTTTTTTTTTAAGGAAATTCTTTAAGCAGAAAAGGCCATCACTAAAAGAAAATCGTGAGAAAAAATCTTACTGGTAAAAGCAAACATATATCAAAAGTGGTGGATCAACCACTTACTCATAAAATCAACTGTATCTGACAATAATTAGATAAGGGATAAGCAAGTTAAAAAGACAAAATATAACATCAAAACAAAATGTGAAGAGGAAAGAGTAAAAAATGTATTGCTTTTAGAATGTGTTAGAACTTAAGTAAAATCAACTTAAAAAAGACTGAATATATATATATGTGTGTGTGTATATATATACATACATATGTATGTATATATGTATGTGTATATATATATACTATTCTATATATATATATACACACACACACACACACACATATATATAGTTTGTTATATATGAATCTTATGGTAACACAAACCAAAATCCTATAATAGATACACAAAAAATAAAACACAAAGGTATGCAAATAACACTAAAGAGTCATCAAATCACAAAGGGAGAAAAAGGGGACCAGAAAACTAGAAAAACAAACAGAAAGCAATTAACAGAAGAATAAATATATACCTCTGAGTAATTAGTTTAAAATATTTAGTCATTTAAAAATAAACGAACTAAATTCTTCAATCAAAAAATGTGGAGTGGCTAAGTGGATTAAAAATCACAACCAAACTTGATGCAATCTAAAGAATTATTTCAGGGATGGGAAGAAAGGAAGGGCTGGGAAAAGATATTGTATGCAAAAGAAAAGGTAAAGAAAACTGGGGTAGCATTCCTCAGACAAACTTTTAGACTAACAAGAGACAAAAAAGAATATAGCATAATTCAACTAGAGGATATAGTGATTATAAATACCTATGCACCCAACACAGAGCACGTGAATATACAAGGCAAATATAAATGAAATAAAGGGAGAAATGGACAATAATACAATAACAATAGGGGAGTTTCCCACCTGAATGATATCAATGGTTTGGTTATCTAGATAGAAAAAATAAGAAAACAATAGCCTTGAATAACACATTAGAAAAAATGGGCTTAATAGATATATACAGAAAATTCCTTCCCCCCCAAAATAGAATACATTCTTCTCCAGTGCATATCAAAAATTTTTCCAGGGACAAAACAAGTCTTAACAATTTAAGAAGATTGAAATATCAAGCATCATTTCTGACCACAGCAGTATGAAACTAGAAATCAATTTGAGAAAAACTGGAAAAAACACAAAAATGTGGAGACCAAACACCAAACTATTAAACAGTTGATGGATCAACAATAAATCATAACAAAAATTTATCTTGATACAAGTGAAAATGAAAATACAATGTTCCAAAATTTATGGAATGCTCCAAAAGCAGTTCTGAGAGAGAAATACATAGCAATACAGACCAATCCCAAAGAAATAAGAAACCCAGACTTAGCATTATACTCAATGGTGAAGAGCTGAAAGCTCTTCCTTCAAGCTCAGGAGCAAGATGAAGATATGCAGTCTCACCACTTTTGTTCAACATAATAATGGAAGTCCTGGCCAGAGCAATCAGAAAAAAATAGAAACATCCGAGGTGGTAAGAAGGAGGTAAAACTGTCATTATTTGCAGATGACATGATACTATATATGGAGAACTGTAAAGAAACCATTGAAAATCTATTAGAACTAATAAATGCATTCAGTAAAGTTGCAGAATACAAAGTTTATAAAAAGAAATCTGTTGTGTTTCTATACACTAATAAATTATCAGAAAGATAAATTAAGACAACCTCATTTACAATGCATCAAAAGAAAAAAAAATAAACATCTAGGAATAAGTTTAACCAAATCTTAAGATTTGTATGGAACCAGAAAAATTCCTGAATAGCCAGAGTACTGATGAAAAAGAGTACCAAAGCTGAGGGGCATCACTTCAATACAGCATGACGTCAAGCTGTACTACAAAGCCGCGATCATCAAGACAGTATGCTACTGGCACAAAACTAGACACATAGATCAATGGAAGAGAATAGAGAACCCAGAAATGGCCCCTCAGCTCTATAGTCAACTCATCTTCATCAGAGCAGGAAAGAATATTCACTGGAAAAAGGACCATCCCTTCAATAAATGGTGCTGGGAAAATTGGACCATTTTCTTACATCATACACAAAAATAGACACAAAATGTCTTTTATCCAGACATACATGTGAGACAAGAATCCACCAAAATCATTGAGAACACAGGCGGCAACCTCTGTGACCTCAGCCACAGAGACTTCTTGTCAGACACGTCTCCAAAGGCAATGGAAACACAGGCAAAAATAAACTTATAGGGACTTCATCAAGATAAAAAGCTTTTGTATAACAAAGGAAACAGTTGACAAAATCAAAAGACAACCACAGAATGTGAAAAGATATTTGCAAATATCAGATAAAGGACCAGTATGCAAAATCTATAAAGAATTTATCCAACTCAACACCCAAATAACAAATAGTCCAATCAAGAAATAAGCAGAAGACAGGAATAGACATTTCTCCAAAGAAGACATGCACATGGCCAACAGAGACACACAAAAAAATGTCCCACATCACTTGGCATCAGGGAAATACAAATCAAAACCACAATGAGATACCACCTTACACTGCTCAGAATGGCTAAATTAACCACTCAGGAAATGACAGATGTTGGTGAGAATGTGGAGACAGGGAACCCTCTTATACTGTTGGTGGGAATGCAAGCTGGTGCAACCACCTTGAGAAACAGTGGAGGTTCCTCATAAAGTTGAAAATAGGTCAACCCTATGACCCAGCAATTGCATTACTAGTTATTTATCACAAAGATACAAATGTAGTGATCCAAAGGAGCACCTGCTCCCCAATATTTATAGCAATCATGTCCACAATAGCCAAACTATGGAAAGAGCCCAAATGTCCATCAGCAGATAGATGAGTAAAGAAGACATAGTGTGTGTGTGTATGCATGTATATATATGTATAAATATTATTCAGCCATCAAAAAAAAAATCTTGCCATTTGCAGCAAAAGTGGAAGGAACTAGAAGGTATTATGCTAAACAAAATAAGTCAATAAGAGAAGAGACAATTATATGATCTCACTCATATGTGGAATTTAAGAAATAAAACAGGATCACAGGGGAAGTGAGCCAAAAATAAAACAAGATAAAATAAAAAATGGAGACAAACTATAAGAGACTCTTAATCATAGGAGAAAACTGAGTATTGCTGGAGGGGAGGGGGGTGGAAAGGATGGGATAATAAGGGATAGACATTAAAGAGGACATATGCTGTAATGAACACTGAGTATTAAATAAAACTGATGAATCACTGACCTCTAACTCTGAGGCTAATGGAAGGAAAGAAGGACGGAAGGAAGGAAAGAAGGAAATGAATGCACCCTACCAAATGGGAGTAGATATTGGCAAATGATATATCTCATAAGAAGTTAATATCAAAAATATGTAAAGAACTCATACAACTCAATACACCATGAACAATCCAATTTAAAAATTGAGGAACTGAATAGGTATTTTTCCAAAGAAGACATTAATATGGCCAAAAGACACATCAAGAGATGCTCAATATCACTAATCATCAAGAAAATGCAAATCAAAACCACAATGAGCTATAATCTCACACCTGTCAAAATGGCTAGATCAGAAATAAGTGTTGGTGAGGATATGAAGAAAAGGACCTCTCATGCATTACTAGTGGGAATGCAAAATGGTGCAGTCATTATGGAAAATATTATGGAAGTTCCTGAAGAAATTTTAAATTGAACTACCATTTAATCCAGGAATTCCATGTCTGGGTATTTTTCTGAAGAAAATTAAAACATTAATTTGAAAACATATACACACTCCTGTATTTATTCCAGCATTGTTTATAATAGCCAAGATATGGAAACAACCCAAGTGTCTCTCAGTAGATAAATGGATAAAAAGATAGATAGATGACAGATAGATAGATAGATAGATAGATAGATAGATATACTTTTCAGTGCCATTTATGATAGCACTGAAAAGTACATTATAGGAATGAAAACTACAGCATAGGTAATATAGTTAATAATATTGTAGCTTTGTGACAGATGTAACTACACTTATGGTGATTATTTCAGAATGTAAATACTGGATCACTACGTTGCACACCTGACACTAATATAATATTGTATATTAAAAAAAGCCCAATGATAAATAAATCAAGCAAGCAAGCGTGGCTGAAAATTTCCAGGACAGAAAGAGAAATAGACATCAAGATCCATGAAACTCAAAGGATCCCAGATATGCTGAACCAAAATAAGGCAATACCAGGACACATTATAATTGTCCAAATTTTAAAACAAAACTAAACAAAACAAAAAATGAATTTTAAGAGCAGCAAATAAAAGGAAATTACATACAACTGAACACTTCTAAGATCAGCAGCATTTTTCTCAACAGAAACTTTTCAGGTCAGGAGAGAATGGGATGACATAATCAAAAATAGAAACTGTCAACCAAAAATTGTATACCTAGATAAGTTACTTTTCAGTAATGAAGAAAAAATAGTCTCCTAAACAAAATCTGAGAGAGTTCATTACCACTACCCATAAGAACTGCTAGAGGAAATTCTTTGAGTTGATGTAAGAGAATGCTAATTAACATTATGATAACATAAAATGTAGCATAAATCTCACTGTTAATAGTAAATGTACAATCATAGACTCTGCAATGTGGTAATAGTGGTACATAATTCACTTAAAACCCTAACTTAAAAGTTAAAAAAAAAAAGAACATGATAAAAATAGCTATAACTACAGTAATGTTATTAGTCACATAATACTTTTTTAAAAATATGTAAATTTTAACAGCAATAAACAAATATGAAGGGAAGTAAAAGTATAAAGTTTATGATTTCTACTGAAGTTAATTTATTATTTAAACTTGAGTATTATAAGTTTAAGATATTCTATATTGGGTTGATTATAATCATAAGGGAGAATTTTGTAGTAATTAAAAGAACATGACAAAAATTGATATATTGATATCAAAAGACATTAAAATAGACACAGAAAAGGTAGCAGGATGAGAAATAAGGAGCAATGAAAAAAAATAAAGAGCAATGGATCTGCAAAACTGAAAAGTAACAAAATGGCAACCATAAGTCTTTAGGTATTAATAATTACTTTTAACATAAATAGTTTACATTCTCCGATTAAAAGACATGGAATGGCTGAATTGATATTAAAAAAATATGCAGCTTAAAAGAGATTCAGTTTAACCTTGAAGATACAGATAAGCTGAGAGTAAAGGAATGGTAAAAGATATTTCAGGCAAATATTAGTCAAATAAAAAGCAAGAATAGCTATATTTACATCAGACAATATATGCTATAAAATTATAAAAGAGACAACTTATTTAATGATAAATATGTCAACACATTAGGAAGATATAACAGTTGTAAAAATTTATGTACCTAGCATTGGAGCATCTAACTATATAAAACAAAAACTAACTGATCTAAAGGGAGAAATAAATAGTAGTACAATAACAGTTGGAGACTTTAATACCCCATGTTCAACAATGGATAAATCATCTAGGCAATCCTTTAAGAAACATCAGATTTGAACACTATAGACCAAATGGACCTAACAGACATATTAAGAACACTCTATACAATATCAGCAGAAAACCATTTTTTTCACATGCACATGAAACATTTTATAGGACAGACTCTATTTTAGGCCACAAAACAAATCTTAGTAGATTCAGTAAGACTGAAATTATACCAAATATCTTCTCTGATCACAATGGCAGGAAACTAAAAATCAGTAAGAGGATAACTGGAAAATTCACAAGCACATGGAAATTAACTCTTCTAAACAACCAATGAATTAAAGAGCCAAAATAAGAGTTGTTTCTTTGAGGGCAGCACGGGTGGCCCAGTGGTGTAGTGCTGCCTTCAACCCCGGGTGTGATCCTGGAGACCCAGGATCAAGTCCCAGTCAGGCTCCCTGCATGGAGCCTGATTCTCCCTGTCTGTGTCTCTGCCTCTCTCTGTGTGTCTCTCATGAATAAATAAAAAAAAACCTTAAAAAAAAAAGTTGTTTCTTTGAAAAGATAAATAAAATTGGCAAACCTTAGATAGACTAACCAAGAAAAAAAAAAGACTTAAATCAACAAAATTATAATTCAGAAAGAAGACATTACAACTGCTAACCCAGAAATTCAAAGGATCATATGAGCTTATTATGAACACTTATATACCAACGCACTGGGCAACTTAAATGGAATAATTCTTAGAAACTTACAACTTATTAAGACCGAGTCAGAAACAAATAGAAAATCTTAATAGACCAATTACTGGTAAAAAGATTGAATCAGTGATCAAAAATCTCCCTGTGAAGAAAAGTCCAAACCCATATGGCTTCACCAGTGAATTTTGGCAAAAAATTTAAAGAAGAATTAACACAAATGTTTCTTAAACTCTTCCAAACATTTGAAGAGGAAGGAAAACTCCCAAACTCATTTTAACAAAGCCAATGCATACTGACCCCAGAAAGGGACACTCCTAGAAAACTACAATATCTCTGATAAACATGGATGAAATAATCACAATAAAATATTAACAATGTATGTTTATCAGCACATTAACAAGATCACTCACCATTATCTAGTGAGATTTATTCCTAAAATGCAAGGATGGCTTAATATATGAAATTCAATGTGATGTATCACATTGATACAAAGAAAGAATATGATCATCTCAATAGTTGTAGAAAGTGCATTTGACAAAATTCAACATCCATTTAATTTTTAAAATTTCTTAACAAATTAGGCGGAGAAGGAACTATTTTAACATAATAAAGTTCATATATCACAAGCCAATAGCTGATATCATCCTCAATAGTGAAATTTTGAAATATTTTCTTCTAAGGTACAAGACAAGGGTGTCCATTCTCATCATTCCTATTCAACATAGTACTGAATATCCTATCTAAAGCAATCATGCAAGAAAAAAAAATAGGTATCAGAATCGCAAAGAAAGGATTTAAATTGTCTCTATTTGCAGATGACATTTATATATATATATAATATCCTAAAGATTCGACCAAAAAACTTAGATGTAAGTAATGAACTCAGTAATGTTTCGGGATACAAAATTAACATGCAGAAATCAGTAGTATTTTACTAAAAATGAATTTTCCAAAGAATAAAGAAATCAATCCCATTTACAATAGCACAGAAAACAATAGTTAAGAGTAAATTTAAAGAGGTAAAAAAAAAAATAAAGAGGTAAAAGGTCTCTACTCTGAAAACTATAAGGCACTGATGAAGGAAATTGAATAAGATACAATCAAATAGATGGGGTGGCTCAGTCAGTTAACCACCTGACTCTTGATTTTGGCTCAGATCTTGGTCTTAGGGTCTTCAGATAGAGCCCCATGTCAGCTCCACACTGGGGATGGAGCCTGCTTAAAAGTCTTTCTTCTTCTGCCTCTGCCTCTCCTCCTCCTCTCATTCTCTCTCTAAAATAAATACAGAAATCTTTTAAAAAATAAATAAGTACTAGAGATATAATGTACATGATGACTAAAGTTAACACTGCTGTATGACATCCTAGAAAAATGTTGAGAGTATTCTGAGTTCTCATCACAATAATTTTTTCCTTTTTTTTCTTTTTCATTTTACTGTATCTATATAAGACAATGCATGTTAGTTGAATGTATGATAATCATTTCACAATGTATATAAATCAAACCATCCTGCTGTATGCCTTAAAGATGTATGCCAATTATTTCTAAATAAATATGGGGAAAAATCAGCTTCTCTAAGATTATTGTGGTCTGACAATCCTGGGACATATTCTTTAATATCTAAAGAATGCAGTTTTCCACTATAGCACCATTTTCCCTATGTACCCTTTAGTTAAACTTGAATTTTGAGCAGGAAAAACTAGTTTAGTTACAGAAGTTAGTTAGGAATTCCTTAGCACAACTAGCCCTCTGTTCTTGTTGAATCCCTAACTTTTATTTCTTCATACCTCAAGCTCTCAAGCTAACTGCATACCCAGCAGGCACAAGATGTCCTTTCCCCTTTCCTTGAATGTTCCCTTTTACCACCAATGACATTGCTAACTCAATCCAATTTGAAATCCTTCCTATATTTTATGAGGCAGGATATATTTTACTAGTTTTCTCTTTTTTTATGTATAGAAAATGGAACTGAGACACAAAAAACTAGTATGAGTAATCTTCTATATGGGGTACAGTATATGACTAGACTCCATATCATAGAGCTACAAGTTATACTTTCTTTACCTTGAAATATGCAATTGTATTAATGGCCACGATCCTCTCTCAAGACCAATATCTTACTAAACATATTTTTATGGCAAAATTTAGAAGGATTTTGAAGTAGAAACTAAATCGAACGCTCTTCTCTGATAAAAGAACTAACACAGGGTATGAAGAAATGTGTCAGATATTAACCAGTACTTACTTCCTATTTGGCAGTTTGTATTATAATTTTGAGTATTCGATGTACGCTTCTCCAGCAGAAGTCATCCTGTTCTTCTTTAGTTTACTAATTTTTGATGTTCATTAGAGTATATGTTCCTGCCTATTTGTATACTCATTAAATGTTTTATTAAAACAGATCATATATTTTTTAATCTCCAATTCTCCATTAATGATGCAGAATTAGGGAGAGATATTTAGTTTTCAGAATCTGACTAGTACCATTGATTAATATAAAATTTATTTTCTTTCTCTTTGATGTATCATTTTTGGGTACCAGCTCTCACCCACGGCATTGAAGAAAGTCTCCCTCTAATCACATTAAGTGATTGGCACCTAGGTTCCTACTGGCCCAGCAGGTTGCTGAGCAGCTTTCATTTTTGCCCACTGCCTTCCTTGTGGATTCCTGCTTTTGTAAGATAAGAGCTTTTCTCACTTTTTTTTTTTTTTTTTGAGAGACTGTAAACATTATGGCTTACTCTCCCACTCCAAATGTCATGTTGTAGTGGTGAAGTTATTAGAATCATGTTTTTCCCCTAATATGCACACATGAGAGGTCATTAGCAGTTTCATGTAGAACTTTACTGCAAGCTGATTCTCATTAAGGATCATTTTTAAGAACTCATTGCTTGACATAATTTACTGTTGGATAAGCAGAGCCGGGGTTTGTTTCTCAACAAAGACTCACATGTTTTAACCATCATCACAATTATATATGATGTATATTTATTAATATACTTATTAAGTATCATTATGCTTACTAGATGGGAAGGATATAAAAGTGTATAAATATTTTATAATGAACTTATAGTAAAATAATGGTGATGTGCTCAGAAATTGCTATAAAAGGCAGCATGATTTGTAGTAGAAGAGTACTGTTACCACTAAGTACCATGAGGTTCCAGGAAGAAAGAGTTCATACCTTTATATTTCACATGATTTGGGTTGGGCTTTGAAGGAGGAGTGAGATTTTGAATCAAAGACAAGATCATAAATGGACACCTATCACTAGTCAGAGATGATGAAGCCCAAAAGATGTTAAAAGAAATGGAAGTCATTTATTTAGTTGTAGGGTGGATTATATCTATGAGGATAGGTCAGTGTATTTCTAAAACCAGAGAAAGGGAGCCAGGGAAGGAACTTCAGGAACTCTATTCAGAATTTATAGTTTTTAAGCAGTAGGGTGTCACTGAAACATTTCAGCAAGGAAGGGGTATAATGTGATATTTTAGAAGGGCTGATCTGTTGGCATTTGACAAGATGGACTGTGAGGGATTGGCATAAAAAGAGAGCAAGGGAGTCCAAGAAGGAGTTGACTGCTCGTATGTAAAATAAGGTCAAAAGTGAAGGATTGATTTGGATGAACATATGTTTTGATTTTAGATGTCAGGAAGAAGGATGGCAGGAATAGAAAAGTCAAGAAAAAGTATATGTGGAAAGGGAAAAACATAATTCAAGACCTGCTGAAATTGAGTATCCTAGGACATCTATACCAAGGCGTATATTTAGAAATATAGTTAGAATCTATGTGGTAGGAAGAGTTAATGATAAATATTTGGGACTCTTCAATATATAACTTAACATTGGATATATGAGACTATATTAAAATACTTAGTAACGTACATCTATGCACATTTAAACACACATTTTCTTCTAAGCTCCAAATCCAAATCTGCACATTAAAATAATACCTCATTCATTTGAACTACTCAAATAAGAATTTGTGATAATTTGAAAGCAGCTATGCCATCTGTGAAAAACAGAACTTGCCAAGTAAATCCACAGGGTAATCAAATTTGTAGATTGGGGAAAGAAATAGTAAACTACTCAGGAGAACAAATTGTTTTCAAATATTTAAATGTGTTAGAGGAAAGCAGTCATTAAAAAAGGAAGAATCACATATCCTCTTTAATAGATTGTAAACTTTCAGAGGTCAAGAACAACATTTTATGTGTAGATCTGCCATACTGAAATACCTTGAGTATTATAAAATATTTGTTGATTGAAGAAATAACTGACTACAGTATTTCAAATACTTCTAACATATTCAGTAGTGGTCAACAGCAAAAACTGCAGAGGCTGTAGGACATGGGATGGAGCATTGGCTACAGCAATTACATATATGTGACTTTGAAAAAAGTAAACTTTTAAGCAAAATTACAATAGCCATTTCATAGTTTTATAATGAGGAATAAATAAAAGCATAAGAAGAAAGTAATGGAAATACAGTTTATTCATGGTAAATCTAAGATGGAAACAACTCTGTTTGATAATGTTTGATAATAGAAAGTCACTGTTCCCTCTACTCTAGACTCATTCTACTCCTAAAGAGGATGTAGATAGCTATGTGTTGACTGGTTTAAAATATACTGATTGATTTACACTGCTGCTCAGTGGAACCTTCATTATTCTGAAAAACAAAGTTGGCATCCACATGTGGCTAAATTTTGGCAGGCGTTCTCTTTTTAATGAGACTCTGGAGAACAAAGTCAGCTTTAGAGGCATCTCTGCTTTGAGATCTGTCCTTCCATAAAGGACACCTGGGGTAAAAGCGCAGAACAGCTCCATTCCAGGTATGGGACAGTGGGGTGGGGGTTGTGGGGTGCATTTCACATCTTCCTTTAGCTATTTTTTTCAGGAGCTGGCTCCTAAAGGTTGGTATATACTCCACTAGAATTGCAATAGTTTAGTTGAATATTATCGTGGACTGAGGGAAGAATTTTTTTTTTTTTTAATTAACTTTTATTGGTGTTTAATTTACCAACATACAGAAAAACACCCAGTGCTCATCCCGTCAAGTGTCCACCTCAGTGCCCGTCACCCATTCCCCTCCAACACCCGCCCTCCTCCCCTTCCACCACCCCTAGTTCGTTTCCCCGAGTTAGGAGTCTTTATGTTCTGTCTCCCTTCCTGATATTTCCCAACATTTCTTTTCCCTTGAGGGAAGAATTTTTGAGAGGCTACTCTGTCACTGTCGATTCTAGGCCTTTGAACTGACTCTAGGAGTAAAAACAGTCCTTCTATTTGTCCAATCAAGATATAAGAGAGACTATATAGTATCTGTGGTCAGACTTCATAATAATAGAGAATTAAGAAGGGGAAAATAGAGAAGTTAACATAACTTCAGTGAACAAGGAATTTGAGATATTTTATCTCTTCCAGTCTCTATTATATATTTATATATTCATTGATTCCCTTTGCAATATAGTACTTTGTTAGTTTAGTTTCTGTAATGATGTGTATACAAAAACAGAGAAACTATCTATAGTAAGAATTCATAATTTATCTATAATATTGTGTGTTCCATAAATATTTATTGAGTATATTCTCTCTGTAAGTCAATATGTTAAGAATTCTGAAGCAAGCCAAAAGGAATTTGATACGCATTGCCCTTATGAAATTTTCAGCATAAAATGAAAGAAAGTCGCATAAATATTACAATAAGAGGAGGGTAAATAATATTTTAAAATTTGAGAATGATGATAACATTAACATAAAAATAAGTTCCATAACTCCTTGAAATAGAAGGTGAAGAATTCAGTTATAGACACAAGTGTGAGATAAAGGTAACATAAATAGGTAGAGATATATAATAATCAGTTGGAAATGAAATTGTGAGAAAGATCAGTGTTAGAGCAGAGCAAGCTATGGAGTGTATAACTCCAAAATAAACAAACAAATCCATGATAGTAAAATGTAAAGGGAGACTTTTTCTTGGATAGGAGAGTAATATACTTTTCAAACAAGTTCTTACATGATTCTTTGGCAATTCATTCCTTGAGAAACTACTGAACATCTACTTTGTGTCAGGTAATGCGGGATATTGTAGTGAACAAAATTGTCTACAATCTTGGCCACAAGGAACTAACAGTCTAATAAATGACACAAAACCAAGCAAATGAAAAAAATACACATATTATATGGAAATACTATATTTGAAGAAAAATAAAGCAATGTCAGAAAGCAGGGAGCACTTGGGCTTAGGGAGCTGAATTTCTAGTTTGTATAGAAAGTTGCTGAGAAAATTACAAAGCTTGAGAAGTGTGGAATATGTGGATATCTAGAGAAAGAACATTTCTAGAAGAGAGAACAGGGTATGTAAAGTCCTTGAGTTGGAGACATGTTTGGAATATTCCTGTTTTAAAAAATACCAAGGAGGCCAATGTAACTGAAATACAGTCATCCAGGTGGAGAGAAGTGAATGCTTACAGCAATTAATTTGGGAATGAGAGGGTTATATTATATTAAATATAAGTATACTGTAAGAATGTTGGCTCTTTCTCTGAGTGATTCATGAGTGAGAGGTTATTTTGAGAAGGATGAGTAGCATGATCCAATAATAGTCTTGCTGTGTGCACAACGGAATACAAGGAGACAAAAGACAAGGCAAGGAGATGAGATAAAAATTTGTGGCCTTAACTCAGACAAATGATGAGGATGGCCTGACCCAGCATGGTAATATGCAAATGGTTAAAAATAATGATTTCAAGGTATATTTTGAAGGTTAAACACATTGAATTTGCTGATGTATTGAGTAAGTGGTTTGAGTGAGAGTCAGGCTTTATTTTGCTTTAGGTAACTGGAATAAGTGGGGTTGCCATTTAGTAAGAGGGGAGAGAAAACATTTTGGGAAACATCAGAAGTTTTGTTTTGAGGATTTAAGTGTGAGAAGCCCACTTTATATCCAAGTAAATATATCCAAAGGGCAGCATAAGAATTATGGATGAAAAGTCAGGTCTAGAGATACAAATGTGACTGTCAGAGTATAGGGGATATTTATATATTTATATAATATTAAATCATATTATATTATATATTATATCAAGCCTTGAGACTTGATGATTATAAAAGAGTGGGAATAAATAGCATAAAATAAAAGCATCTGTGTGCTGGACAAGATATCCCACTCAGGTCTCTCTAATGTTTATAGAATTTGAACTGAAAATATGAAACTTAGAAAGTACACCCAGTTAGTAAGGAGGAAAACCAGCAGAAAGCAGTGACTTAAAATGCAGGTGAAGTTCATTTTTGTTTCATTTTTGTTTTTTTTAATGGAGAAATGATTGATCTGTTATGTCAAGCTATATTCATACTCCAATTAAGATGAAGATTAAGAATGGATCATGGGAGTTGGTAATGGGAAAGTTACTGACTATTTGACCATTAAGTGGGGATAAACAACTAATGGGTTCAGCCAAGAAAGAATAGAAGCGTGCTACAAGGCTTAGGATTTCCCAAAATGATACTCTGCTCATTCCATATTGTCTGCTGCACCGAAAGAATGTCAGTATTTTTCCCACGAGGAAGACTTTATCATCTGTTGAGCCCAACTAGAATTCCACAAATAACTGAAACTCTGATTCAATCACACTGAAATTGTCTATTTCCCCACAGATAAGGCAACTTTCTTAGGTCAAAAGATAAAATAGCAGAAGATCATGTTTATCCACTGAAACACAGATCTACCCTGTTGACAAGAAAACTGAGCCTTCCCTTCTTTGGCTGAATTTAGTCCTGTAAATTTCCCTTTCCTCAGTAAAAACCATTCGTTAACTCATGCCATGTGATGTGGAATCTATTTCACTCTCCGCACAATGAAAGGATATGGTAGATTTTTTTTAAAATGCTGTAATATTCTCTTCCCTGAATTCTTATTTCTTTGAAATGTAAATTTTCAGGTCTTCCCATAAAGACACAGAACCATATTTCAACCCTTTGATTCTGGGCTTGCTGACCAGCAAAAGGTGAGAAAAGTGACACTGCGCAACTTATGATGATATTTAAAGGGGCTTGGCACACTTTGGCTTGGTATACAAGTACCTTGCACAGATGAGGCCATTCTGGATATGCCAGGAGATTTATCAGCTCACTGGAGAAGCATGAATGAGCCCAAGCAAGATCAGCAAAAATTGCTAGATGACTGTAGGCTTATAATAAAAACAAATGTTCTTTTATGTCACTATCTTATGGTCTGTTTTGTTATGCAGCAGTAGATAACTCTTATAGAGAGCATATAGAAAATGCCTTTGAGAGTTCTATAAAAGGATAAAGAGAAATGGAATAATAGTTAAGAAAGATGTGGGACCAAGATGAGAATTTTTTAAAAATCTGGAATAAAATTTATTTTGTATACCATTATAAAGTGAAAGAGAAAAATAATTTGGAATATAGAAACATTAGAATACAAATCCCTTAATGATAAGAATTTTTGAGGTTTCTTCTGTTCACAATTTCTATCTCCAGTGTTGAAATAGGGTCTGGATACAGTAAATGCTGAATAATATTTTGTTGAATAATCAATAAATACAGGATAAAGGAATATATAGGATATCTCTGTATGAATGATCCAATATTTTAAATTTGGTATATCAAATACCAAACTCCTAAGGTTATCCACAAAATCTTGTCCTTCTCAGAAGTATATTCACATTAGTTTCATTTCCATCTATTTATTTAACAAAAATATAAAAAATATAAATAAATAAATAAACAAACAAACAAATATATATTTGTGAAATGAGTTGTATATGCCAGATGCAATGTTAAGTGCTGGGAATGCAGCGGAGATTCTAAGAAACAAGGCCCATTTCTTCATGAAGCTTTCTTTCTTACAGTAGAAGAGAAATAAAAGCAGAAGAAGAAAACCAGAAATACTAGCTAGAATTGTGAGAAAAAAAATAAAATTAAATATTTAATAAGGGAGTTGTAAAAGGCATTATTATTCTTCAGTTGCATCAACTAGAAATTTAAGAAAATCTTCTATCCCTCATTTCTCTCCTCTCCTACACTGAGTGATAAGTCAATTTAGATTCTACACTATTTCTTAAATGCCCATTTTCACTGCTTTGTATCAGGTACCAGACCTTAATATCTGTTTCTTGAACTAGTTCAAAGCTTTCCAACAATCTTTCTTTACTTTCATTTCTCTTATTTGTATCAAGTCTGTCCTGGGCTAAAATCCACAAAAAATAAAGTTTTTCTATATGGTCCTTTAACAACCAGTCCCAAACTAATTTTCCAAACTCTTTTTAAATGCACTCCTTTACTTCCAGCTTAACTTTATTCATAAATCCATATTACAATACAGTCCCTCATTTTCAAACTTAAATTGATTTAGAATACTCATTATTCAGTAAATAATACAAAATTTGCATGATCTATGCCTTTGTTAAGGGTGGTTCTTCCTCCTCCAAACTGCTTAATCTTTTTTCTTAACTACTGAAATTGTCTGCATTCTTTAATAGACTAGTATAATTCCATCATTTCCATGCCAATCATATTAACCTAATTATTTATAATTGCTAAGTGTTTTCTCTGAGCTTATCTTTATTCTTGGTTATAAACTGTGTCATGCTTTACTTTGCATTGTATTTTAATATTTGCAAATGCATTTCAACCACTCTATTTTGTGTTATTCCCTGACAAAGATACATTTAAATCACATCTGAAAATACCTATTCAGGTCCACTGTACTTACTAGATATTCAATATCTAGTTCCAAATTTATTGATGTTCAAATGCTGCATCAATTATAATTTCTTAGCTAGCATTCAATTGTCCTGACCCAGAAGTTTATAAATATGCATTAATAATAACATATAATTTAAAAATATTAGCTAGTTCCAATTTTTATTAATAAGGACAAGGGAACTAAGCAATACAGTCTACAGAAGACAACTTTGAGTACAGAACAGGTTAGTTAATGCATTAGTTATTGTGGGGGTAGAGTGAGGCGTGGGCGTGGCAAACAGAATCCCAGTACTGTTTCAAAGCATCAGAAATTATGGCTGCCTTTCCAAATCTTTCCCTATTTTTTTAAAGATTTTATTTATGTATTTATGACAGACACAAAGAGAGAGGCAGAGACATGGGCAGAGGGAGAAGCAGGCTCCATGCAGGGAGCCTGATGTGGGACTCTGATCCCCAGACCAGGATCACACCCTGACCCAAAGGCAGACACTGAACCACTGAGCCACCCAGGCATACCTTCCCATTGTTGAAAAATCATAATTGATCTCATTTATATACATAAATGCCTCTCTTCTACAAATAGTATTTTCCATGTTTTTGAAGTTTTCAGCAATAATTATCTCTTATACACAAGGAGAATTTCTTTGTAACTATTTTTTCTTTGTAACTATTAAGAGGGGTGGAAAATGAGAAATCGAAGCCATTTCTTTAGAAGATGAGTGGAAACGAAAACAATAACACTAAAGGCAGATACTTTAAACTAGGAAATGCTCAACCTTTGACATCACTTAATATGCAAAGATTACCATTTTGTCTGATTAATATTACTCTTACATCAAAGGCTATTTCTGCATCTGCAGAAGAACAGCTGAATGTGGCCAGAAAAAAACACTGTACTATTTTGACTTTTTATTCCATTTTTAAGCTCAAGACAATTCATCCTTAGTGTTGCTGTGCAATCTTACCACATTTCTCCCAAGTCTTTTGACTCATCCTCTCCACTTCTAAAATGTGACTGTTTCCAGGCTAGGTCCCGGTATCTATTCTCTTTTCTACTTACACATGACCTTTTATTATGTAATTCCATCTCATGCCTTTAAATATCCTTTATTTTTGCTGATATGCATATTTTCGTATCCAGTTCAAACATTTTTCCTGACCTACTGACTTCTAGAAAACTACCTGTTCAAACCTTTGATCTGTATGTATATTAAGTATCTCACAATCGACATGTCCAAACACATTCCCCCAACCCTATTTCTTCTGTAATCATCTCTACACTGTGAAACAAACTCATTCCAGTTTATCAGATCAAAAATACTTCCTTTTTTTTCCTATTGCCTCCTACATCAACAAATCTGTTAGCTCTTTCAAAACATATACATAATCAAACTGTCTCATGTCACTGGTGTCGTTACTGTCATGGCCCTAGCCAACATCTGCCCTTTCCTAAGATTATTTCAATTATCCCAAGGGCTTGAAACAGTTATAAATGTATTGTATTTCAGCTCCAAATCAACCCTTCAGTACCTAATCTGTGATAGTACATGGGACTTTTTAGGCATTTCTCCTTTATAATGAACATAGAATGAAGCTCTGTTGGTAGAGGATGTTGGAGGGACATTGCAGAAGAAAAGGGGCTCCCTCTATTTTTTTTGTATTGTGTTTTCACAAAATACTACTGTCACATGCTCTGCCAGTGGTGTGGGGGTATAAAGATATTTGCTGGTGCTTTTCCCAGCAATGTGCCCTAGATACTCTTTTCTGGGTTGACCACTTTCCTGCTGCCTTCCAATATGCAGACTGCATGTTTCAGGCTTCACACCCACAACTGCTCTCAGACTCCCTTCGCATGCCTGCCCATCAGCCTTAGCTTGTTTGTACCCCAGAGGGCTTCTTCTTGCCCAGTGACTGTAAACCAGTCCTGTCTTTACAACCTAGTGAAATTCTTGACTATACAACCACTTCTTCTATGAGGTCTGACTTCCTTTTGAGTGGAGGGCACCCTCCATCTAAGTTTGTTCTTCCTTAGGTCTGCTCCATTAGCCCTTACCCTTTGGAGTTCTCTTTACCTCATTATATTTACTCTTCTATCACTGATTCAGAGGTAATAATTCTTTATTTTAA
This sequence comes from Vulpes lagopus, assembly GCF_018345385.1. Lineage (NCBI taxonomy): Eukaryota > Metazoa > Chordata > Mammalia > Carnivora > Canidae > Vulpes > Vulpes lagopus. Next base: position 95,462,171 of record NC_054824.1, on the reverse strand, counting down.
ACTTACACTGTTCAAATTCCTGTGTCCTTTCAATCTCCGCACTGGACCCAGACTGATGCTCTCCCTGCTTCTGCTAGGTTCATCATATAGTCTCTTCACCATACAGCAGTCAAAGAGATTCTCTGAAAGTTGAAACTTCAAATTAAGTCATTCCTGAGATCCAAGCCCTCCTATAAGTTCCTGTTTCACACAGAGTATAAGTCAAAGAGGCGTTCTGACATCTATCCTTGTTCTCTCTGATACGCTGCATTCTTATGTGTTCTGAACTTTACTTCTGGTAACTCACGGTTTTTCAAGCCTATAAAGCAGGACACTAACTGAATTTTCTCTTCCAAATGTGAGGACAGGAGATGGAATTATGTCAGTAGCATATATAAAAGTGATTTTTTAAATCTATGGTCATCTTCTTAGAAAAAAAAAAAAACTTTGGTAGTGCCCTAAAGAAAATTATAATTTTCTACTGTAAAATATATAACATTCAAGAATGAATTTTCTTCTTTTTTTCATTCCTAAGAAATATTGCTGGGATGTCTAAATGATTGCTTCCAAAGGTTATTATTCTCACTGGTGACTCCAGTTCAGATAGAATAAGATCCAAGAAAGATGTTAGAGGCAGAGACAATTAAATAAAGGGGGAACAGTAGTGCCGGGTGATAGAACTGAAAAACAGTCTAGTTCCAAAATGTTTCTTAAGGCAATACGAAAATTTCTTCTGCGACAGATCAGTTTTGATAATCCCAGCCACCTTGATTTACTGATAATATGGAGACCCTGAATTTGAGGGAAGAGTCACTATCCTTGCAGGCAACTATTGCTAATCTATGTTACATGGAGCTTCCTCACTATAAGTAACAACACAGACATTTTACAAGTATACCAATTACACAAAACTATCTAATAGTGACTTATTGTTAGAAGTTGCCAAGTCCTATAGTAGCAAAAAAATTATTTAAACATTGAATGTTCAGATGATCTAAAGTGCTTCAGTAAAATGCACTAGTTGGGAAAACTTCAGGTGAACACAGTTGGATATGAAAAAAAATGCAATCATATAATTTTAATTGGAGTTCTAAAAGTCAGAATTTGCAAAATGAGCCTTTTCTGCTTTTGACGTCATTTTGTTTACATAGGCAAATATATCATTTCTGTGACATTTATCAGCAAGTGATAACTGTATGCATTTTGATTATTCAATCTAAAGCTTTTGGATATAGAGTGAAGTGCAAAATTAATTTATGAGTATTCAGAAAATTCAGAATTGAGGCACATATGAACTTAACCAAAATTATAGAGAAGAAATTGTCTAATTTTAACTGAAGTAGTGTATAGTCTTGGTGAGACTGAAGGGTGTGCAATTGCAATTCAGTATAGGTTGATTGCCACTAAAAATAATTGCAAGTATATAATGAGAATAAGCTTGCTTGTTGAAATAAGCAGATGATATATAGAGTCTATCAAGACAATAGAACATGTAATTGGATGATGTGCTGTGTTTTTATTGTTGTAGATTTGGTGAATGCATAAAAGTTACTATCATATACATCAAAATTGGATTTCAGCTACAGATTCTTAAGTGGATTAATACAGGATTAAAAATAAGAAAAGCATTAGTTCAAAACAGTTCTAAAAAGGAAAAAAATATTGTGACTATTGGAAAGTCATTCCACAATGTGAAGAATTTAACAATGCAATCCAAATTGTTCTTGCGTAGTTCAGCAATAAAGTATGGGTTGAGAAGCTATTTAAGCACTGGAAATGACAAAGGAACTCCATTTTAGAGCAATTGACCAGGAAGGGAATTGGAAACTTCACTAATAATCTTTTGCCGTGTGTGTGTATATGAAAGTATGTTGAATGGAATAAGTACATAAATGAGAGTATTTTTTTCATGCTTAAAAATATTGTACCCATTACAAAATACTAAATTATTAAGAGATTTAGCTACAATATACAACCATACAGGTATTCAGATACTTGACTTTATTTTACTTTTTTGCACTTTTTAAAGAATAACATATCATTAACAACATTCTCTTCAGCTACTCCTTAGGAAATCTTAAAGATTTGAATTAATTATTCTAATGAAGACATCAATAAGGGATTTCAATAAATCTTTACTATATTCAAAGCATTTCTATCAAGTTCTTGCAGTTCTAAAAAGTGCAGCAACTAAAAGAATGTGAGCTTAAATTAAAATCCAAATAGTTGTCATTAGTTATTTTCAAATGCTTAGTCAAAGATCTGTTAACTGAGAGGTTATAGAGATTCCTTCTCTAGATAGCATTAGGAAAACTAGAAATGATTATATATTCTGTATAGTAGAAGATCAAACATTTGTTCTTACATTTCTAAAATTTATTTCTGGTTAAGGCATACAGAAATAATTTTATACAAATATCAAATAATAAAATATCTTTCATTAAAGTTTTGTTATATTTTTTCAAGCTACCATCTAGAACTTTTCAATGTATGTTGAAATATATTTCCACAGAGTACTCCAGAGACCACAGGACTACACCTTTAGTTTTTTGTTTTGATTTATTTTATTATTTTATTTTATTTATTTATTCATGAGACACACACACACACACACACACACACACACACACACAGAGATTGAGAGAGAGAGAGAGAGAGGGAGACAGAGACAGAGGCAGAGGGAGAAGCAGGCTCCATGCAGGGAGCCTGATGTGGGACTCGATCCTGGGTCTCCAGGATCAGGTCCTGCGCTGAAGGCAGTGCTAAACTGCTGAGCCACCCGGGCTGCCCCTCCTTAAGTTTTAAGAGCATCAGGATATGACATCACAGGCACTGAGATTAGCAGTCTTGTGGTGAGCACTGAGAAAAATAGGCTGATTGGCAGTAGTGAATGACAGGCTTCACTAAAAGTGACAAGCAAGAAAGGAAAAAAGTAATGGATATCACAAATGAACACAGAGAATTGTTTTGTAAGCTCATAGGAAATAGAATTTTTATAATTTTCTGCATTAGAATTATTTGTGGTGGGGTGGAGGAAGAATGTTAAATAAAGATTCTAAGTCTTATTTCCAGAAATTCTAAGACTTCAAACGTGTCCTGTAATAAAATACTATCAAGATGCATATAATAGGAGATTAAATAATTGACCCTATTTGCTCCTACTGGATTCACATAATTTTTATGGAGTCTTCATGGGCTTGGGCTTAGCTATTTGGCTTGTTTTGGTCAATGGCATATGGTGCAACTAGGCCTTAAGGAGCTTCTTAAGAAACTAAGAAATTTCTGGTTGCCCTCTTGCATGTCTGCCATCAACATGAGAATATTAACTCTTAAAAAAAATTGTATAGGAAGTTGTTTTACTGAAAGTGGCAAATATTACTGGATCTCTTTTAACAGTTATTTTGAGAACCTGACATTCATCCCCAATGTGGAGAGAAAAATCTTATCTTTAATCTGCCCAGTACTTTCTGGAATAAATTGATTCTTACATCCATCCCTTACGTAACTGGTGCCCCATCAGTTGAGGCCCCAGAATAAACAGTGCCAGTCTAGCTAGTGCTAGAAGCAATAAAACTAGAGCAATAAAAACTGCTTAGCTGCCGCAACCTGAAGCTCAATCACCCAACCAAGCCTAATCTAGATCAACAGAACACTTCCAACAGACCCATAGGCTCATGAGAATAAATGATTATTATTTTAAGTTGCTAAGTTTTGTGGTGGTTGATCATACATTTTTGTTGTGACAATAGTTAATTGATATTTTTGTGATAGCAGATGTTTTCATAAGGTTTCTAATATAACAATGTATAGTAACAACAAAAAACATTCAACAAAAAACAAATCTCAATGGCTTATATGGAAAAAAAAAAAAACGGTTTTTCAGGCATATTTGGATAGCTGGGTAGCTTTGCTTCAGGTTGCAAGTTGCTGTCAGGTAACCTCCACTCATATCTCAATTTGGGAACCAGGCACGAACATTTCCTTAGCAGAGGGCATGCCAAACATGAAAGCAATCCAGTACACACTCATGTTTGCTCACTTTTCTTATGTCAAGCAATCATGTGGCCATTCTCACTGTTGGGGAGAGTGGGAGGGAGTACAGAAATTGCTGTGAGATAGAGGGAGATAGGGAGGGAAGTAAATATTTGCCGAATAATCATCTATCACATCATATGCCACCTGTATTAATTTCTGTGTTGAGGTTTCAGGGTAAAGGCTGATAAAGGATATTAGAATCTATGGTCTTCAACTTCTTTTTCTCACTTCCGCAGTGGGTGGGCTTAAAAGTGTATAGAGCTGATGTTCTTCAAGGAGGCCTTGTTTTCAGAAAGGAGCACCCTTGCCAAGAATCAAATTGTGATTATGTTTGAACCTACTCAGAAATATTTTGCCTTTCAGAATTCCATAGAAATCTTTCCAGACTCAGAGCAACATTCTTTTCTGTATCATTATAGATCTGATATTAATTATCATTCTTTTTTCTTTTATTTCTCACCTCTGCATTACCTATTCTTAAATACTAAAATACTGCAACCCAATCAGGATCCCTAACTTTGATTTTAGCATGAATACATTATTTTGGAGGTCTAATTGTACATGCCCATCTGACTTTGTTGAATCACAAGTTTCCTGAAGGCAGAGAAAGCATATTGCTTATGTTTCACCCCCAATATTTGGCTCACTTACTGGTCTTCTATAATTAACCATTGATTGGGATCCACTTTTGTGAGAGAAGTACCTACTCCTGTCACAAAGACACTCCCCTCTTAAAGTTCAAAGAAAGTACACTTAGCACACTGTTTTTGAAAACAATTAGAGTAAAATCAATTCTAAACAGCGCACATAGTCTTTGGATATGATGTACAATTATTCTCAATATCATTAGATTATTTGATTGTATGATAATTACTTTTTTTATAATTGCTAAACTAATTAATTTAAATGTTTGTATTATAGAACTTAATAGGATTCCCTCTTTCACATTACATCCACATTCATCCTTTTATGGTGGCATTTATCTATAATCCCTCTGTCTTGGGTCCTAATGAGTATTTAGTCCTTGTCATTGCCTTATACATGACCTCATGTAATTTCTCCCTTGTTTTTTTTTCTTCACTTACTCTCAAATTGCAACAATTGAAATTTCATTTTTTATTCTAATTCATGGTTGTATTTTATTTCCAATGCCATATTCTACTACTGAATGTAGTCCCGGACTGCCCTTTGCAAATGCTTGATCTTCTTTTAAGGACAATCCCCTTCATGCTAAATATTCTGAAGACTCAGAGGGCTCTTTTATATTATGCTTCTTGAGTATCCCTTGAAAATAATAACACATTCTTAGAGGAAGATGGCAGGGGAGTAGGAAGACCCTAGGGTCATCTTGTCCCATGGATACAACTAGATAACTAACAAATCATCCTAAACACCCCGGACATTAACCTGAAGACTGACAGAACAAACTTCACAACTAAAGGGATAGAAGGGGCCACTTCAATGAAGTTAGGAAGTTTAAACAGAACAGGGTTTAGGGGAGAAGCAGATTGCAGGTGCTTTGGAGGGTAGGGAGCCATGGTTGCAGAGAAGGGCAAGAGAAAGAGGTGCACACAGGGGAATACACAAAGAACAGGGCTTCTCCAAAGTCATTGGTTTGGAAAATGAAAGGGGCTGAATTTCATAATCAGTGGGGCTTAACGCCTGTAGTTTTAATTGGGGTTGGTTAGGATAGAGCCCTGAGGGCACTGTGCTACTGGAGAGAGATAGGTAAACAACCTAGGGGTACATGGTAGGGAAATAGTGAACTGAAAAATTCTTGGGACACAATGCTGGGGGATTATTCACTCTTCTTAGAGCATGTTCCCTATTCTTTTCTCAGCTCACCCCTGACACTACTGCCTAACTGCCTACACCAAGCCCGAGAGCTCTGCACTCTGGCAGGACTACCCTTCTCAAATTTCCCCCTGTCTCAGAGCAATGGGGCCCTCCCACAGAAGTCCAGCACAAACCTCTACCCACACCACATCACCCAAACAGAGTGTTCTGCAGAATCTCAGTTCTGATGAAATTCTTTCACAAGCAGATCAGAGCACACCTTTAACTAAACTTGCCACTTCAGGCCAGGGAGCAAACACTGTCCACAGCAGGCAAGAAGAGCTTCTGCAGACAACTGGCCTGAAGGACGGAGCAGCCAAAATATAACAGCTGAGCATACACATTGGGGATACTCCCTGAAGTACCAGCCCTGGGCACTATATGACCTTTCTTCACAAGGCCATTTTTTTTTCAGGAGCAGGAGACATCACTGGCTTTCCTAACAAAGAAAAGAAGGCAGGGACTTAGACAATGCTAAGACAGAGGAATTTATTCAAATGAAAACTAGATAAGGCCACTGCCAAAGAGCTAACCATAATAGATGTAAGTAACATGCTTGATGGAAAATTTAAAGCATCATAAAATAAATAAATAATGAATTAAAGCAACAATCATAAGGATACTCAATGGGCTTGAAAAAAGAAGACATTAGTGACACCCTTACCACAGAGATAAAAGTTAAAAAAAGAATCAAAGATAAAAAATGCAATAAAGGAGAGTGGAAACAGGTTTGATGCTATGGACAGCATGCTGGAAGGAACAAAGGAACAAAGTACTGACCTAGGAAACAAAATAATGGAAAATAATGAAGCTGAGCTAAATAGAGAATTATGCAACATGAGAAAGAAATTAGTTTGACTCCTTCAAACATTAAAAAAATATTTTAGAAGTCCCAGAAAAAGAGAGCAAAGGGTCAGAAAATTTATTTCATGATATAATAGCAGAAAATTTCCCTAATCTGGAAAAGGAAAGACATCTTGACCCAGGAGGCACAGAGAACTCCCATCAAAATCAATAAAAGCAGTCCAAACCAGGACATATGGTAATTAAATTAGCAAAATATTGTAATAAAAAGTCTTAAAAGCAGCAAGACAAAAGAAGTCATTAACTTACAAGGAAAAACCCATAAGGCTAGCTGAATATTTATCAACAGAAACTAGACAAGCCGGAAGAGAGTAGCATGATATATTCAAAGTGCTGAATGGGAAAAAAATCTATAGCCAAGAATATTCTATGCAGCAAAACTATCATTCAGAATAGAATATAGAATTTTGCATTTTGCACGTGAACAAAAACTAAAGAGTTCGTGACCACTAAACCAGCCGTGCAAGAAATATTAAAGGGAACTCTTTGAGTAGAAAGGAGAGACCAAAAGTCTCTTCTCCAAAATAACATATCAGAGAAAATCTCTAGAAACAATGACAAAACAATAAAATGGCAATAAATACATATCCATGAATTATTATTTTTGGATGTAAAAGAATGCAACACTCTAATCAAAAGACATAGGTGTCAGAATGGATAAAAGAACCAGATCTATCTCTATGTTGCCAACAAAAGACTCATATTGGATCTAAAGACATCTGCATGTTGAAAGTGAGGAAGTGGAGAAACACATCATGTAAATGGATGTCAAAGGAAAGCCTGAGTAGCAATACTTATATCAGACAAACTGGACTTTAAAATAAACACTGCAATGAGACAAAGGACACTATATAATCATAAAGGGACAATCCAACAAGACAGTCTAACAATTGTAAATATGTATACACCTAACATGGGAGAACCCAAATATATAAAACAATAGCAAACATGAAGGAACTAATAGATAATAGCACAATAATAGGAGAGGACTTTAACACCCTACTCACATCAATGGACAGGATACCTAAACAGAAAATAAACAAGGAAACAATGGCTTTGAATGATACCCTGGTACAAATGCACTTAACAGATATATTCAGAACATCCTATTCTAAAAAAGCAGAACACACATCATTTCCAAGTACAGATGGAACATTCTCCAGAATAGATAATATATTAGTCACAAAACAGGCCTCAACAAATATAAAAAGATTGAAATCATACCATGCACCATTTCTGACCACAAGATTATGAAACTAGGAGTCAACCACAAGAAAAAATTTGGAAAGTCCACAAATATATGAAGGTTAAATAACATACTACTAAACAATGAATGAATTAACCAGGAAATCAAAGAAGAAATTTTTAAAATACTTGGAAATAAATGAAAATGAAAACATTATAGTCTAAAATCCTTGGGATATAGTAAAAGCAGTTCTAAGAGGAAAGTATATAGCAATACAAGCCTACTTCAAGAAGCAAAAAACAAAACAAAACAAAACAAAACAAAAAACTCACAAACAGCCTAATCTTACACCTAAATGAGCTAGAAAAAGAATAACAAATGAAGCCTAAAGTCAGTAGAAGGAGAAATAATAAAGATGAGAGCAAAAATAATTGATATAGGAACTTTAAAAAATAGAATGGATCAAAGAAACTAGGAGCTGTTTCTTTAAAAACATTAGTAAAATTGATAAACCTCTAGCCAGACTTATGAACAGAGAAAAGACCCAAATAAATAAAATCACAAGTTAGCCAACCAGCATCATAGAAATACAAATAATTGTAAGAGAACATTATGAAAAACTATATGCTAACAAATTAGGCAATATGGAAGAAATGGATAAACTCCTATAAACATATAAACCACCAAAACTGAAATGGGAAGAAATGGAAAACTTGAACAGATCCATAACCAGCAAGAAACTGAATCAGTAATCAAAAATCTCCCAACAAACAAAAGTCTAGGAACAGATGACTTCCCAGTGGAATTCTACCAAACATTAAAGAAGAATACCTGTTATCAAATTATTCCAAAAATAGAAAAGAAAGGAAAACTTTCACATTCATTCTATGAGGGTAGCATTACCCTGATACCAGAGAGAGACTCCACTAAACTAGAGAGCTAGAGATTAATATCCCTGATGAATATGGATGCAAAAGTTCTCAATAAAATACTAGTAAACTGAATCTAACAATACATTAAAAAAATTACCAGAGTCAAGTGGGATTTATTCCTGGGTTGCAAGAGTGGATCAATATTTGCAAATCAATCAACATGATATACTACATTAATAAAAGAAAGGATAAGAACCATATGATCCTCTCAATAGATGCAGAAAAAAACATTTGACAAAGTATAACATCCATTCTTGATAAAAAAAAAAAAATCCTGACAAAAGTATGTATAGAGGAATATACCTCAACATCATAAGGGCCATATACGAAAGACTCACAGCTAATATCAACCTCAGTGGGGAAAAACTGAAAAGTTTTACTTTGTAGTCAGGAACAAGATCGAGATGTCCATTCTCAACAATGTTACTTACCATAGTACTGGAAATTCTAGCCACAGCAGTTAGACAACAAAAAGAAATAAAAGGCATCCAAATTAGTGAGAATGAAGCCAAAGTTTCACTACTTTCAAATGACACAATACTGTATATAGAAAACCTGGAAGACTCCACTAAAAAATATTCTAGAAGGTCCTTAATTCACTCAAATTGCTGGATACAAAATGAATGAACATAAACCTGTTGCATTTCTATACACCAAAGACAAAGTGGCAGCAAGAGAAATTAAGGAGTCAATCCCATTTATAATTGCACCAAAAACCATAAGACACCTAGGAATAAACCTAGTCAAAGAGATGAAAGACCTGTACTTTGAAAACTGTAAAACATTGAAGAAAGACACTGAAGATGACACAAAGCAATGGAAACACATTCCATGTTCATGGATTGGAAAATATATATATATTGTTAAAATATCTCTACTACCCAAAGCAATCTATAAATGTCACCAGTATTTTTTTCCAAAGAATTAGAACAAACAATCCTAAAATATATATGGAACTACAAAAGACCTCAAAAGCCAAATCAACTGTGGGGGAAAAAAAAAAAAGCAAAGCTGGAAGTCATCACAATTCTGGACTTCAGGTTATATTACAAATCTGTTGTCATCAAGACAGTATGGTTGGTAATGGCACAAAAATAGATACATAGATCAGTAGGATAGAATAGAAAATCCATAAATAAACCCCAAACTATATGGCCAATTAATCTTTGATGAAGCAGGAAAGAATATCCATTAGGAAAAGGACAGTCCCTTCAACAAATGGTTTTGGGAAAACTGGACAACAACATGAAAAAAAATGAAACTGGACAACTTTCTTATACCATACACAAAGATAAATTCAAAATGGATGAAAGACCTAAATGTGAGATGAGAAACCATAAAAACTCTAGAGAAGAACACAGGCAGCAACCTCTTTGACCTTGGCCATAGCAATTTCTTTCTAGATGTTTCCTGAGGCAAGGGAAACAAAAGCAAAAATGAACAACTTCATCAAGATAAAAGGGTTCTGCACACCAAAAGAAAAAACTAGAGGCAACTTAGATTCCCTAAACTGGGAAAATGGGAGAAGATGTTTGCAATTGACATATCCGATAAAAGGTTAGTATCCAAAATATATTAAAAACTAATACAACTCAGCACCCCAAAAATTAATTATCCAATTAAAAAATGGGTAAAAGACATGAATAGACATTTTCTCAAATAAGATATCCAGATGGGCAAGAGACACATGAAAAGATGCTCAACATCACTGATCATTAGGGAAATACAAATCAAAACAACAATGAGATATCACCTCACACCTATCAGAATGGCTAAAATAAAAAACTCAAGAAACGACTAGTGTTGATGAGGTTGCAGAGCCCTATCGCACTGCTGGTAGGGATGCAAACTGGTACAGCCACTCTGGAAAATAGTATGGATGTTCCTCAGAAAGTTAAAACTAGAAGTATCCTATGATCCAGCAATTGAGCTACTAGGTATTTATCCAAATGATTAAAAAATACCAATTCAAAGGGGCACATATACCCTAAGGGGGTTTTGTTTTTTTTTTTTAAGATTTTATTTATTTATTCATAAGAGATACAGAGAGAGGCAGAGACATAGGCAGAGGGAGAAGCAGGCTCCCCACAGGGAGCCTGATGTGGGGACTTGATCCCAGGAGTGGGATCATGACCTGAGCCAAAGGTAGACGCTTAACCACTGAGCCACCCAGGTTTCCCATACCCTGATGTTTATAACAGCATTATGTACAATTGCCAAATAATGGAAAAAGTCCAAATATCCATCAATTTATGAATTAATAAAGATGTGGTGTATACATACAGTGGAATATTACTCAGCTATAAAAAAGAATGAAATCTTGTCATTTACAATGATGTGGATAGAACTAGAGAGTATTATGCTAAGCGAAATAAGTCAGTCAGATAAAGACAAATACCATATGACTTCACTCATATGTGGAATTTAAGAAACAAAAACAATAAGCAAAGGAGAAAAAAAAGAGATAGAGGGAGGCAACCAAGAAATAGACTCTTTACATGGAACAATCTGATGGTTACCAGAGGGGAAGTGGGCAGGGGGATGGGTGAGATAGGTGGTGGGTATTTATAAGTGCATTTGCTGTAATGACCATCCAGTGTCATACAGAGGGGTTAAATCACTATATTGTAATCCTGAAATTACTATTAGCCTGTATATTAACTAACTAGAATTTAAATAAAAACTTTAAAAAAAATAACAAGACATTCTAATTCTTTACTTCTTGGCATCAATCTATGGTTATAATTGAATCTTTCATTCTGACTTTCTGGCCTAGTTCAGAAGGTCTTAATTCTTCTCAATCATGATTTCACTGAATATTAAATCGATCATATTTGTCCTTTTACATAACTTATGTCAGTTCACCTTTGGATTATTGTAATCATTTGCATTTTGGTACCACAAAGATCTGACATCAATTGTAAGGACACATTTTTCAACCTCAATCGTTTCCTCTATTTTCTCTTGCTCCTTCATTTTTCCCCTCAGTTTTAGTTTCATTTATGTCCTTAGGAGAATTGCTCTTTCTAAGACTTAAAAAAATTAAAAAATGATTTACCCTCTAAAATTCTCTATTCTTACATGTAATGTAGATATTATTTTCTTCATTTCTCCATCAGGCTGTCAATTAACTAAATTACTGCTAAATTTCCCCTCAGAGGCGGATTACCACCTCTACTATTCTTCTGAACATAGACTCTTGCTGGTATAAAATAATCTCCTAAATATAAAACACAATGGATTTTAAGTCTCTCTCCTCTTATCTCTCTGGAAAATTTGGCATTGCTACTGATGTCCTGGCTCTCTCATCTCCCTAAACATTTTCTCTCTCAGGTTTTTCCTTTGTTCACCCTTTGCATAATGTGAACCTTTCTCATAGGTTAGTCCCTTGCCCTCTCCTCAACTATTCTCTTTCCTCCTTCAGAAAACTCCTGCACTCCTAACAATGTATATCTGCTTGACTAATAATTTCAAATTTGATCTTTTCCTTTGTCCCATGTGGCACATCCCAAATATCCTATCATCTATTTCTTCATCCATTGCCACTCCAGACTCTGCATGTTTACAACTAATTTATACCATTTAATTTTCTCATTTTGATTAAGAGACCTGCTATTTCTCCACTTACTAAAGCTTCAAGTCTTGGTTACAATAACTAATATATATTTATCCCCTGCTGTGTTAGATATAGGTCTTCTTATGCAAAATCTGTCATATTTTACTCTTTTGAAGACCTGTAAACTTTTCTTTATTACAACGCCTCTCAAAAATTTTTATAGGAATATATTCAGTTAACATATATGTTCTGCTCTAAACACTTATAAAAATGTACTCTCTTCTATAATATATTTGCTCATCCTCCAGACTTCTAAAGTGTTGGGGTGTTTCAGAGCTTAGTTCAGGAATTTCTTCTCTACTATATCTACACCTGCCCCCGGAGAAGCCTCCTAGATATTGAACATTCAAATATTTATAATTCCAGCATCAGCCACTTGCCTAAAATCTAGCTACTTACCTCACATTTCTATTCAAGATTTTATTTCAATAAATGATAACCAACTCAAACTTAATATGTTTAAAATCAAACTCCTGGTGAATTTATCCCTCAACTGGGCCCAAATCCTGTTTCATCAGGGGTCTTCATCTCAATAAATTCATTTCACTCTTTCTGTTGTGCAGACCATTAAAAAAAATAAGATTTCTACATCCCCAAATTAATCCTGTTAACTGTATTTCAGAATATGTCTAGAGTTCTCCATTTCCAATGGTCTCTGTGACCATTCATTCAATGATTTCTTTATCTCTTATTTGGATTATTGCAAGAGCTTCTTAACCAGGTCCTCTTTCACTCTCCTCACCTACAACCTATTTTCCACTCATCAGTCAGAATGGCCCTACTAAAACTTCCTCCTCTGCTAAAGTCACAATGAAGGTCCTTAAAATGTCCTATAGGGCCTGCCTTTTACTGACTTATAGCTCTTCCTCTCAGACCATATCTCCTATCATCATTTCTCTTGTTCTTTTGTCAAGATCACTGTTTAGATCAGTATTAATATCATAGGATGGGGGGTGATTTGGACCCCCTCCCTCTCAGACAGGGACATGTAGCCTAATCTAGAGGTATGGTATATTTACAGGGGTTTGCTACTGGCATCTGATGGGGAGAGGCCAGCGATGCTGCTAAACATCCTATAATGCACAAGACAATTCCCCACAGCAGTCATCTGGCCACAAATGTCAATAGTACAGAGTTGAGAAACCTTTTTTTATTGTTACACTGATGCCCTTCAGATTCCCAAATTAAAAATATATTAAGAATATGTTAAGAGTGCCACACCCTCCTCGCTTTTTACTAAATGCTGGTTCTCTTTGGAACATTCTTTTCCTGATGCCTCTCTGAAAACATTCTTTTTCTGATAGAGGTATGCTTTTGTTTTATGCAGATCCCTGTCCAATACCACCTCAGAAAACCGTTCTGTAACTATACTATCTACTCTCCAAGTAGCTGCTATCATGAAACCTATTTTCTTTCCTTTATTATATCATTTGTATATTTGGATTTTGTCTATTTATGCCTATCAGAATGAGCTCCATTACAGCAGGATTTTTGTCAGTACTCATCCCTTATACCTAGAACCCCAAACAACATCTGAAACATGTAGTAATGATATGATGAATGAACAGACAAATGAATGAATTGCTTATCCAGAGCCAACTCATCCTATCCTATTAATTTCCTTCTATTTACCGTAATATAGTTCCCCAAGTTCTAAGGATTTTCTTCCTTTAATAGTACTTACTATTTTCACCTGTTTTTTGGAGTTAGAAAGTAATAGCATTTCTGTTTTCACAGGAAAATTTAAGAGTTTATGTTTGTAACTTTACTTAGCAGGAAATGGCCACCACAAACCACTTATCCTATGCAGTTTAGTAGTCCACTACTTCATAAGGTCTATTAGTAAAATTTCTCTGAATTATAAAATTTAGTTTCTGCATTAGGTGCTATTTTCCTGATTGACTAGCTATAATTTTTATGGCAGCATAATACTTTTAAAAATAGGACTATAACAATCTTTTCTAAAAAAAAATCACAAGCTACGACAATCTTGAATATAAATATTAAATTCAAATAAACAAAGATCTCCTCTTGATATTAAGGAAAAATGGTTCATACACATATCTTAGAAAGTTAGTTAAAGTATATGGGCCATGAAAAAAATTTACTCTCCTTCATATGTATTTTTTTTTATTGTAAGACTTCAGAATCTAGAGTTCCATATTAATTAATTAATGGATGTTATAGTTAATACAATGGATAGAAATTAAATAGGCAGATTGAGCATGAACTTGAAATGAAGAATGACTCTCTAACCCTGGAAATTATGAGTCCTAATAGGGAAAAAATACATGTCTTCAACCTTAAGTATCCTTGATTTGGAAAAAATTTATTCTGAGATGAGATGAATAATAACAGCAGAGACTTTTTTTCCTTCATATCCTGCTTACATATATGTGTTTACATATATGTATATTCTTATTTATACAAATATTCTTTACTATTTTGTTGCTTGTATTTTCATTTTATTTTCTACAGTATATTTTGAAAAGCTGAACATTCTAACTTTGATAAAGTCCAATTTATTCATTTATTCTTTTGTAATTTGTATTTCAATGTTTTATTAAGATGTCTTTGCCTAACTCTTGGCCGTAAGGCACCGAGTTCAATATCTTGGAAATTTGTTTTAAAAAACCCAATTGATCACATTTATGTGTGCCTAATACTGTATTCTCTATAATATTCTTTTGATTCCTTAATCTAACTTCACACTATACCACACAACCATACACTTGGTAACTTTATCTTTAGGGTGAACTTCTAAATCAGTTAATTAAGGCCTATAACTATATTTTTTATACAAATTTAAGAATTAGTCACATTGTAGAAAACTTCTCTGAAATTTTTTTGAAATTGGTTTATATCTATCATCTATTTATTTATTTATTTATTGGAGTTCAATTTGCCAACATATAGCATATCACCCAGTGCTCATCTCTATATCTATATATCAGTTTAGAGTGAAATGATGTTTTCATAATACTGCATTATACCTCACAAACCATAATAAATCTTTTTATTTAGAATTTCATAAATTTCTCAGTCATCTTTTTCAGTTTTAAATGATCAAGTCTTACACATATTTTAATTATATCACTAAGTATTTTTTAATTTTTATGCAACTGTAAATTAGATTATTTCTATTCTACTTTTAAAAAATGTTTTATTTATTGGAAAGAGAGAGAACAAACACAAACACAGGGAGGTGGAGGGAGAAGCAGACTCCCTATTGAGCAGGAGCTCGATGTGGAGCTTGGTGCAGGGCTTAATCCCAGTACCCTGGCATCCTAACCTGGCCCAGAGGCAGACACTTAACTCTGTCACTCAGGTGCCCCATTTTATTCTACTTTTTAATAATTTTTTGTAAGTATATGGAAATAAAATTTCTTTACTAATGTTATTTCCTGCAAACTTACTAAATTAGTTAGTTATAATCACTTTTTGAATATTGTAAAATGTTCTAACTATAAAATTATGTCTTTTCAATCACATACTAGTTTTTATTTTTGGCAATAATGCTGGATAGACCCTCCAGTCCAATGCTGAGTAACAGATATTCTAGTCCTGTTTTCAGTGTTAGAGGGAAATTATAGTAATTATAGTAATATAGTTAATACAGGGATTATATTACTTTGTAATGTCAAACTTTGCATTACCTGCTAAAATCACGTGGTCAGCATGGGTTGTCAGACTTTTATATTGTTTAGTTGACTTGCAAATATTTTGCTAATGGTTTCTGTTTCTTATAATATCTCTGTTATATAAAGTAATGTTGGCTTCATAAATGATTTGCAACAGATCCCTCCTCTTCTATTTCTCAGATTCTCTGTGGGAAATCCATTATTTCCTCAAAAAAGTTTGATGAAGGGCAGCCCGGGTGGCTCAGTGGTTTAGCGCCGCCTTCAGCCCAGGGCATGATCCTGGAGATCCAGGGTCGAGTCCCACGTCAGGCTCCCTGCATGGAGCCTGCTTTTCCCTCTGCCTGTGTCTCTACCTCTCTTTCTCTCTCTCTCTCTCTCTCTCTCTCTCTCTCTGTGTGTGTGTGTGTGATGAATAA
The DNA here is from genome assembly GCF_018345385.1 of Vulpes lagopus. Taxonomy (NCBI): domain Eukaryota; kingdom Metazoa; phylum Chordata; class Mammalia; order Carnivora; family Canidae; genus Vulpes; species Vulpes lagopus. The sequence goes on along the minus strand of NC_054824.1, from coordinate 95,445,666 downwards.
ATAAAATCTTAAAAAAAAAGTTTGATGGAATTATTCACTGAATCATATAAGCCTGGGGTTCTGTTTTAGAGAAGAGTTTAATAACAAATTCATTGTATATTAGAGGTATTTTCATTTTAGTCTTTTCTTGGTTCAATTTTAATAATTGAATTATTTAGTAATTAATCCATTGTATCTAAAGTAGGCATAAAACTGTTCAGAAAGGTAATTAGAGATATATCAGGGTTTTTTTTTTGTATATTTTTTTATTGGAGTTCGATTTGCCAACATATAGCATAACACCCAGTGCTTATTCCGCGAGTTCCCCCCTCATTGTCCCTCACCCAGTCACCCCATCCCCCCGCCCAACTCTCTTTCCACGACCCCTTGTTCATTTCCCAGAGTTAGGAGTCTCTCATGGTTTGTCACCCTCTTTGATATTTCCCACTCATTTTCTCTCCTTTCCCCTTTATTCCCTTTCACTATTTTTTATATTCCCCAAATGAATGAGACCATATAATGTTTGTCCTTCTTCGACTGACTTACTTTACTCAGCATAATACCCTCCAGTTCCATCCACATCAAAGTAAATGGTAGGTATTAGTCCTCTTCTGATGGCTGAGGAATATTCCATTGTATACATAAACCATGTCTTCTTTATCCATTCATCTATTGAAGGTCACTGAGGCTCCTTCCACAATTTGGCTAGTGTGGACATTGCTGCTAGAAACATTGGGGTGCAGGTGTTTCACTGCATCTGTATCTTTGGGGTAAATCCCCAGCAGGGCAATTGCTGGGTCATAGGGTCTATTTTTAACTCTTTGAGGAACCTCCACACAGTTTTCCAGAGTGGCTGCACCAGTTCACATTCCCACCAACAGTGCAGGAGCGTTCCCCTTTCTCCACATCTTCTCCAAAATTTGTTGTTTCCTGTCATGTTAATTTTCCTCATTCTCACTGGTGTGAGGTGGGATCTCATTGTGGTTTTGATTTGTATTTCCCTGATGGCAAGTGATGAAGAGCATTTTCTCATGTGCATGTTGGCCATGTCGATGTCTTCCTCTGTGAGATTTCTGTTCGTGTCTTTTGCTCATTTCAGGATTGGATTGTTTGTTTCTTTGCTGTTGAGTTTAATAAGTTCTTTATAGATCTTGGATACTTGCCCTTAATCTGATATGTAATTTGCAAATCTTCTCCCGTTCCGTAGGTTGTTTTATAGTTTTGTTGAGTGTTTCTTTTGCTGTGCAGAAGCTTTTTATCTCAAGTCCCAATAGTTCATTTTCACTTTTGTTTCCTTTGCCTTCATAGATGTATCTTGAAGAAGTTGCTGTGGCCAAGTTCAAAAAGGGTGTTGCCTGTGTTCTCCTCTAGGATTTTGATTGATTCTTGTCTCATATTTAGATCTTTCATCCATTTTGAGTTTATCTTTGTGTATGGTGTAAGAAAATCCTCTAGTTTCATTCTTCTGCATATCACTGTCCAATTTTCCCAGCACCATTTATTGAAGATACTGTCCTTTTTCCAGTGGATAGTCTTTCCTGCTTTGTCATATATTAGTTGGCCATAGAGTTGAGGACCCATTTCTGGGTTCTCTATTCTGTTCCATTGGTCTATGTGTCTTTTTGTGCCAGTACCACACTGTCTTGATGATCACAGCTTTGTAGAACAACCTGAAATCTCACATTGTGATGCCCCTGGCTCTGGTTTTCTTTTCCAACATTCCCCTGGCTATTCGGGGTCTTTTCTGATTCCACACAAATCTTGAGATTATTGATTCCAACTCTCTGAAGAAAGTTCATGGTATTTTGATAGGGATTGCATTGAACGTGTATATTGCCCTGGGTAACAGTGACATTTTCACAATATTAATTCTGCCAATCCATGAGCATGAAATATTTTTCCATCTCTTTGTGTCTTCCCCCATTTCTTTCAGAAGTGTTCTGTATTTTTTAGGGTATAGATCCTTTACCTCTTTGGTTAGGTTTATTCCTAGGGATCTTATGCTTTTGGGTGCAATTGTAAATGGGATTGACTCTTTCATTTCTCTTTCTTCAGTCTCATTGTTAGTGTATAGAAATGCCACTGATTTCTGGGCATTGATTTTGTATCCTGACACACTCCCAAATTGCTGTATGAGTTCTAGCAATCTTGGGGTAGAGTCTTGGGTTTTCTATGTCCCGTATTATGTCATTTGCAAAGAGGGAGAGTTTGACTTCTTCTTTGCCAATTTGAATGTCTTTTATCTTTGTTGTCTGATTGCTGAGGCTAGGACTTCTAGTACTATGTTGAATAGTAGTGGTGAGAGTGGACATCCCGGTCTTGTTCCTGATCTTAGGGGAAAGGCTCCCAGTGTTTCCCCATTGAGAATGATATTTGCTGTGGACTTTTCATAGATGGCTTTTAAGATACTGATGAAGGTTCCCTCTATCTCTACTCTCAGAAGAGTTTTGATCAGGGATGGATGCTGTATTTTGTCAAATGCTTTCTCTGCATCTATTGAGAGGATCATATTGTTCTTGGTTTTTCCCTTGTTGATATGATCTATCATGTTGATTGCTTTATGAGTGTTGAACCAGCCTTGTATCCGGGGATACGTCCCACTTGGTCATGGTGAATAATCTTCTTAATGTATGTTGGATCCTATTGGCTAGTATCTTGTTGAGAATTTTTGCATCCATGTTCATGAGGGATATTGGTCTATAATTCTTTTTGGTGGGGTCTTTGTCTGGTTTTGGAATTAAGGTGATACTGGCCTCATAGAACGAGTTTGGAAGTACTCCATCCTTTTCTATCTTTCAGAACGGCTTTAGTAGAATAGGTATTGTTCCTTCTTTAAAAGTTTGATAGAATTCCCCTAGGAAGCCATCTGGCCCTGGACTTTCGTGTCTTGGGAGGTTTTTGATGACTGCTTCAATTTCTTCCCTGGTGAGGGCCTGTTGAGGTTTTCTATTTCTTCCTGTTCCAGTTTTGTTAGTTTGTGGTTTTCCAGAAATGCGTCCATTTCTTCTAGATCGCCTAAGTTATTGGAGTATAGCTGCTCATAATATGTTTTTTAAATCATTTGTATTTCCTTGGTAGTGGTGGTGATCTCTCCTTTTTCATTTGTGATTTTATTAATTTGAGTGTTTTTCTCTTTTATTTTTAATAAGGCTGGCTAATTGTTTATCTTATTAATTCTTTCAAAGATCCAACTCCTGGTTTTGTTGATCTGTTCTACAGTTCTTCTGGTCTCTCATTCATTGAGTTCTGCTTGAATCTTATTTTTTTTTTTTTTTTGAGTTCTGCTTGAATCTTATTAACGCTCTTCTTTTCCTTGGTGTAGGTTTCATTTGCTGTTCTTTCTCCAGTTCCTTTAGGTGCAAGGTTAGCTTGTGTATTTGAGTTTTTTCCAATTTTTTGAGGGATTCTTGTATTGCGATTTATTTCCCTCTCAGGACTGCTTTTGCTATATCCCAAAGATTTTCAAACCGTTGTATCTTCATCTTCATTAGTTCCATGAATCTTTTTAATTATTTTCTAATTTCGTGGTTGACCCATTCATCTTTTAGCAGGATGCTCTAACCTCCACGTGTTTGAGTTTCTTCCAAATTTCTTATGATTGAGTTCAAGTTTCAAAGCATTATGGTCTGAAAATATGCAGGGGACAATCCCAATCTTTTGGTATTGGTTGAGACCTGATTTGTCACCTAGTATGTGGTCGATTCTGGAGAAAGTTCTACGTGCACTTGAGAAGAATGTGTATTCAGCTGCGTTTGGTTGTAAAGTTCTGTAAATATCTATGAAATCCATCTAGTCCAGTGTATCATTTAAAGCTCTTGTTTCTTTGGAGATTTTGTGCTTAGAAGATCTGTCATTTGCAGAAAGTACCAAGTTACAGTCTCCCAGTATTAGTGTATTATTATCTAAGTATGTCTTTACTTTGCTTATTCACTGATTGATATACTTGGCAGCTCCCTCCCACATTAGGGGCATAAATATTCAAAATTGTTAGGTCCTCTTATTGGATAGACCCTTTAAGTATGATATAGTGTCCCTCTTCATCTCTTACTATAGTCTTTAGAATAAACTAATTTATCTGATATGAGGACTGCTACCCCTGCTTTCTTTTGAGGACCATTTGAATGGTAAATGGCTCTCCAACTTTTCATTTTCAGGCTGTAGTTGTCTTTAGGTCTAAAATGAGTCTCTTGTAGACAGCAAATATATAGGTCTTGCTTTTTTATCCAGTCTGAAACCCTGTGTCTTTTTATGGGATCATTTAGCACATTCATGTTCAGAGTTACTATTGAAAGATATGAATTTAGTGTCATCATAATATCCATTCAGTCCCTGTTTTTGTGGATTATTTCTTTGGGCTTCCTCTTTATTTTACAGAGCCCCCCGTAATATTTCTTGCAGAGCTGGTTTGGTGGTCACATATTCTTTCACTTTCTGCCTATCTTGGAAGCTCTTTATCTCTCCTTCTATTCTGAATGAGAGCCTTGCTGGATAAAGTGAGATTTATCAGTTTTATTGATCTTTCAAAACATCAGCTTTTTATTCCCTTGAATTTCTCTAATGTTTGTATTCCATTCTATTGATTTCTGCCTTTATCTGTATTCTTTCTTTTGGGATTTTCTTTTTATCTTTTAAAATTTCTTGAGATAAATAACTCACTTCATTAATTTGATATGTTACCTTTTAATAATTTACACATTTAAGCTTACTAATTTCCCTCTAAGCACTGTATTAGTAGAATTTAATACACTTTATATGTTTTTATATCCATCCTATTCAAAATATTTTCTAAATTCTTCTACAAAATCTTCCTTGACACTTGGGTTATTTGTGTGTGTGTGTGCATGTGTATTTAATTTTCAAATAGTTAATTTTCAAATCTTTCAATTACTAATTTCTAGCAATTAACATTCTATATATAGAACATGATTTATATAACCTAATCATTTAATTTTTTTAAGGATTAATTTATTTAGTCATGAGAGACACACAGAGAGAGGCAGAGACACAGGCAGAGGAAGAAGCAGGCTCCATGCAGGGAGCCCGATGTGGGACTCCATCCCAGGATGACAACCTGAGCAGAAGTCAGATGCTCAACTGCTAAGCCACCCAGGTGTCCCTCATTTTAAATTTCTTAAGGAATATATTATGGCCTAGCATATGGCCTATCTTTTTGAGTGTTTCATATACAATTAAGTAGAATGTATTTTCTGCTTTTGTTGGGTCAAATTAATTATAAACATATGAATATAAATTCGGTCCCTTTGTTTGATGGTTCTTAAAGTCTTCTACAGTCTTTTACCGAATTTTGCATCCTATTCTACAAATAACTGAGAAGCAAGTGCTAAAATATCTAACTCAAATAGTGGTTTAACCAGTTCCTTTGTCTTTATAATCCTCTTCAGTCTGTCAATGTGCTTAAGTATTTTTTTTTTTGTTAGTGGTTATTATTTTATTTTTTATTTTATTTTATTTTATTTTATTTATTTATTTTTTAAATTAATTTTTATTGGTGTTCAATTTACCAACATACAGAAAAACACCCAGTGCTCATCCCGTCAAGTGTCCACCTCAGTGCCCGTCACCCATTCCCCTCCAACACCCGCCCTCCTCCCCTTTCACCACCCCTAGTTCGTTTCCCCGAGTTAGGAGTCTTTATGTTCTGTCTCCCTTCCTGATATAATCCCAAAATTTCTTTTCCCTTCCTTTATATTCCCTTTCACTATTATTCATATTCCCCAAATGAATGAGAACATACACTGTTTGTCCTTCTCCGATTGACTTATTTCACTCAGCATAATACCCTCCAGTTCCATCCACGTTGAAGCAAATGGTGGGTATTTGTCGTTTCTAATGGCTGAGTAATATTCCATTGTATACATAAACCACATCTTCTTTATCCATTCATCTTTCGATGGACACCGAGGCTCCTTCCACAGTTTGGCTATTGTGGCCATTGCTGATAGAAACATCAGGGTGCAGGTGTCCCGACGTTTCATTGCATCTGAATCTTTGGGGTAAATCCCCAACAGTGCAATTGCTAGGTCGTAGGGCAAGTCTATTTTTAACTCTTTGAGGAACCTCCACACAGTTTTCCAGAGTGGCTGCACCAGTTCACATTCCCACCAACAGTGTAAGAGGGTTCCCTTTTCTCCGCATCCTCTCCAACATTTGTGGTTTCCTGCCTTGTTAATTTTCCCCATTCTCACTGGTGTGAGGTGGTATCTCATTGTGGTTTTGATTTGTATTTCCCTGATGGCAAGTGATGCAGAGCATTTTCTCATGTGCTTGTTGGCCATGTCCATGTCTTCCTCTGTGAGATTTCTCTTAATGTCTTTTGCCCATTTCATGATTGGATTGTTTGTTTCTTTGGTGTTGAGTTTAATAAGTTCTTTATAGATTTTGGAAACTAGCCCTTTATCTGATATGTCATTTGCAAATATCTTCTCCCATTCTGTAGGTTGTCTTTTAGTTTTGTTGACTGTATCCTTTGCTGTGCAAAAGCTTCTTATCTTGATGAAGTCCCAATAGTTCATTTTTGCTTTTGTTTCTTTTGCCTTTGTGGATGTATCTTGCAAGAAATTACTGTGGCCAAGTTCAAAAAGGGTGTTGCCTGTGTTCTCCTCTAGGATTTTGATGGAATCTTGTCTCACATTTAGATCTCTCATCCATTTTGAGTTTATCTTTGTGTATGGTGAAAGAGAGTGGTCCAGTTTCATTCTTCTGCATGTGGATGTCCAATTTTCCCAGCACCATTTATTGAAGAGACTGTCTTTCTTCCAATGGATAGTCTTTCCTCCTTTATTGAATATTAGATGACCGTACATTTCAGGGTCCACTTCTGGGTTCTCTATTCTGTTCCATTGATCTATGTGTCTGTTTTTGTGCCAGTACCACACTGTCTTGATGACCACAGCTTTGTAGTACAACCTGAAATCTGGCATTGTGATGCCCCCAGCTATGGTTTTCTTTTTTAAAATTCCCCTGGCTATTCGGGGTCTTTTCTGATTCCACACAAATCTTAAAATAATTTGTTCTAACTCTCTGAAGAAAGTCCATGGTATTTTGATAGGGATTGCATTAAACGTGTAAATTGCCGTGGGTAACATTGACATTTTTACAATATTAATTCTGCCAATCCATGAGCATGGAATATTTTTCCATCTCTTTGTGTCTTCCTCAATTTCTTTCAGAAGTGTTCTATAGTTTTTAGGGTATAGATCTTTTACCTCTTTGGTTAGGTTTATTCCTAGGTATCTTATGCTTTTGGGTGCAATTGTAAATGGGATTGACTCCTTAATTTCTCTTTCTTCAGTCTCATTGTTAGTGTATAGAAATGCCATTGATTTCTGGGCATTGATTTTGTATCCTGCCACGCTACCAAATTGCTGTATGAGTTCTAGCAATCTAGGGGTGGAGGCTTTTGGGTTTTCTATGTAGAGTATCATGTCATCGGCGAAGAGGGAGAGTTTGACTTCTTCTTTGCCAATTTGAATGCCTTTAATGTCTTTTTGTTGTCTGATTGCTGAGGCGAGGACTTCCAGAACTATGTTGAACAGCAGTGGTGAGAGTGGACATCCCTGTCTTGTTCCTGATCTTAGGGGAAAGGCTCCCAGTGCTTCCCCACTGAGAATGATATTTGCTGTGGGCTTTTCGTAGATGGCTTTTAAGATGTCGAGGAAAGTTCCCTCTATCCCAACACTCTGAAGGGTTTTGATCAGGAATGGATGCTGTATTTTGTCAAATGCTTTCTCTGCATCTAATGAGAGTATCATATGGTTCTTGGTTTTTCTCTTGCTGATATGATGAATCACATTGATGGTTTTACGAGTGTTGAACCAGCCTTGTGTCCCGGGGATAAATCCTACTTGGTCATGGTGAATAATTTTCTTAAAGTGTTGTTGGATCCTATTGGCTAGTATCACGTTGAGAATTTTTGCATCCATGTTCATCAGGGATATTGGTCTGTAATTCTCCTTTTTGGTGGGATCTTTGTCTGGTTTCGGAATTAAGGTGATGCTGGCCTCATAGAACGAATTTGGAAGTACTCCATCTCTTTCTATCTTTCCAAACAGCTTTAGTAGAATAGGTATGATTTCTTCTTTAAACGTTTGATAGAATTCCCCTGGGAAGCCATCTGGCCCTGGACTCTTGTGTCTTGGGAGGTTTTTGATGACTGCTTCAATTTCCTCCCTGGTTATTGGCCTGTTCAGGTTTTCTATTTCTTCCTGCTCCAGTTTTGGTAGTTTATGGCTTTCCAGGAATGCGTCCATTTCTTCTAGATTTCCTAATTTATTGGCGTACAGCTGTTCATAATATGTTTTTAAAATCGTTTGTATTTCCTTGGTGTTGGTAGTGATCTCTCCTTTCTCATTCATGATTTTATTAATTTGAGTCTTCTCTCTCTTCTTTTTAATAAGGTTGGCTAATGGTTTATCTATCTTATTAATTCTTTCAAAGAACCAACTCCTGGTTCTGTTGATCTGTTCCACAGTTCTTTTGGTCTCGATATCATTGAGTTCTGCTCGAATTTTAATTAACTGTCTTCTTCTGCTGGGGGTGGGGTCTATTTGTTGCTTTTTCTCTAGTTCCTTTATGTGTAAGGTGAGCTTTTGAATTTGAGATCTTTCCAGTTTTTGAATGGATGCTTGTATTGTGATGTATTTCCCCCTCAGGACTGCTTTTGCTGCATCCCAAAGATTTTGAACGGTTGTATCTTCATTCTCATTAGTTTCCATGAATCTTTTTAATTCTTCCTTAATTTCCTGGTTGACCTTTTCATCTTTTAGCAGGATGGTCCTTAACCTCCACGTGTTTGTGGTCCTTCCATACTTCTTGTTGTGATTAAGTTCTAATTTCAAGGCATTATGGTCTGAGAATATACAGGGGACTATCCCGATCTTTTGGTATCGGTTCAGACCCGATTTGTGACCCAGTATGTGGTCTATTCTGGAGAAAGTTCCATGTGCACTTGAGAAGAATGTGTATTCAGTTGAGTTTGGATGTAAAGTTCTGTAGATATCTGTGAAATCCATCTGGTCCAGTGTATCATTTAAAGCTCTCGTTTCCTTGGAGATGTTGTGCTTAGAAGACCTATCCAGGGTAGAAAGAGCTAGATTGAAGTCACCAAGTATAAGTGTATTATTATCAAGGTATTTCTTGAGTTTGGTTATTAATTGGTTTAAATATTTGGCAGCTCCCACATTCGGGGCATATATATTGAGGATTGTTAAGTCCTCTTGTTGGATAGATCCTTTGAGTATGAGATAGTGTCCCTCTTCATCTCTCCCTATAGTCTTTGGGGTAAATTTTAATTTCTCTGATATAAGGATGGCAACCCCTGCTTTCTTTTGAGGACCATTTGAATGGTAAATGGTTCTCCAACCTTTTATTTTCAGGTTGTAGGTGTCCTTCTGTCTAAAATGAGTCTCTTGTAGACAGCAAATACATGGGTCCTGCTTTTTTATCCAGTCTGAAACCCTGCGCCTTTTGATGGGGTCATTAAGCCCGTTCACGTTCAGAGTTACTATTGAGAGATATGAGTTTAGTGTCATCATATCTATTCAGTCCTTGTTTTTGTGGATTGTTCCACTGAACTTCTTCTTAAAGGGGAATTTTAAGAGTCCCCCTTAAAATTTCTTGCAGAGCTGGTTTGGAGGCTACATATTCTTTCAGTTGCTGCCTGTCTTGGAAGCTATTTATCTCTCCTTCCATTTTGATTGAAAGCCTTGCTGGGTAAAGTATTCTTGGTTGCATGTTCTTTTCATTTAGGACCCTGAATATATCCTGCCAGCCCTTTCTGGCCTGCCAGGTCTCTGTGGAGAGGTCTGCTGTAACCCTAATATTCCTCCCCATAAAAGTCAGGGACTTTTTTTCTCTTGCTGCTTTAAGGATCTTCTCCTTATCTTTGGAATTTGCAAGCTTCACTATTAAATGTCGAGGTGTTGAACGGTTTTTGTTGATTTTAGGGGGGGATCTCTCTATTTCCTGGATCTGAATGCCTGTTTCCCTTCCCGGATTCGGAAAGTTTTCAGCTAGGATTTGTTCAAATACATATTCTGGCCCTCTGTCCCTTTCGGCGCCCTCAGGAACCCCAATTAAACGTAGGTTTTCCTTCCTCAGGCTGTCATTTATTTCCCTTAACCTATCCTCATGGTCTTTTAATTGCTTGTCTGTTTTTTCCTCAGTTTCCCTCTTTGCCATCAGCTTGTCTTCTATGTCACTCACTCGTTCTTCCACCTCGTTAACCCTCGTCGTTAAGACTTCTAGCTTGGATTGCATCTCATTTAATTGATTTTTAATTTCTGCCTGATTGGATGTAAATTCTGCAGTCATGAAGTCTCTTGAGTCCTTTATGGTTTTTTCTAGAGCCACCAGTAGCTGTAAAATAGTGCTTCTGAATTGGCTTTCTGACATTTACTTGTAATCCATATTTTGCAACTCTGTGGGAGAGAGGGCTGTTTCTGATTCTTTTTTTTGAGGTGAGGTTTTCCTTCTAGTCATTTTGCTCAGTGCAGAGTGGCCAAAAACAAGTTGTATTGGGAAAAGGAGAAAAAGAGAGAGAAGGAAAGAAAAGAGAAAAAGAAAAAAGAGAAAGAATAAAAAAAAAGGGAAAAAGAGAAGAAAAAGAAAGAAAAAGAAAGAAAGGAGAAAAAAAAAAAAAACAAAAAGGGGGGTGGGGTGGGGGAAGCAATCAGAAATCAAGAAGAAAGAAAGAAAAAAAAAGCACAAAACAAAACAAAGAAAAACACATGCAAAAAAAACAAAAACAAAAACAAAAACACAAAAAAACAAAAAGATAAACCACGGGGGAGTATCTTCCGATTCTGTGTAGTTTAAGTCCCTTGACTTCCCTTGGAACTGGTCCGTCTCGCTGGTCTTCTGGGGGAGGGGCCTGCTGTGCTGATTCTCAGGTGTTAGCACTTGGGGGAGCTGCTCTGCCCCTGCCTGGTGCAGGGCTCAGTGGGGTTGTTCACCCCGTGAGGCCCCGGAGGAAGCACAGTGGCGGGGGCAGCTCTGGGACCCTGGGAGTCAGGCCCCCGCAGTAGCTCCGGGGCTCTCCGTCTGCAGGGCCCGGGGGCTCCCGGGCGGGCCGCTGAGCTGCTCGAGCTCGGGGCAGGACTCCTTGCTGTCCTGGGCCTCCCGGCCTCTGCCTGTCCCCCGGGAGGCCGATCCTGGCTGTGTCCCGGCGCCCTGTGCTACGGAGCCTGCGCTGTTGATCGCCGCTCCCGCCCCGCTGCCCCCTCCGCGAGCAGGCCGCCCGAGCCCCTCCGAGCTGTTCGGCCGGAGCCGCGCCGCCCCCTCCGCGGAGCAATCTTCCTCCGCCGCGAGCCGCCGCCGCCGAGCTGCTCCCGGAGCCCGTAGCCCCCTCTGCGGAGCCGCCGCCGAGCCCCTCCTAGCTGCTCCGGGCCCCGCCGCGCGCTGCAGCCCTTAGGGAGCTCGGGGCATCTCCCGGGGCGCAGTTCCTCTGTCACTGTCCCCGGGAGCCCGAGGGCATCCCCGCCCTCCTGGGTCCTGCTCTAACTCCCTGCGAGCCCCTTTCCGCGGGGAAGGTCGGTGCAGCTCCTGCTCCTCCGGGACGGGGCTCTCCTGTCCTGGGGACACTCGCCCCGGCCTCAGCCCGGCTCCTCGCGGGGCCCCTCCCCCTCGGAGGCCTTTTGTTCCTTTATTTCTTTTTCCCCGTCTTCCTACCTTGATAGAAGCGCGAACTCCTCTCACTGTAGCGTTCCAGCTGGGCTCTCTTTAAATCTCAGGCCGAATTCGTAGATTTTCAGGATGATTGGATGGTTTTCTAGGTAATTTGTTGAGGACAGGTGACCTGGAGACCCTGCTCCTCCGCCATCGTGCCCCTCCCCCTCCTGCTTAAGTATTTTGAAGATGTGTTTTGGGGGCTTAAAAACCAGAATTGTTATAACTTTTTAGTGTATTAATCATTTAGTCATTATGATATAATCCTATCAGCCTGTAACATTTCTTATCTTTAAATCTATCTTATGTGAAATTAATAAAACTATTCTAATTTTCTCATAATTATTATTTTTTGGTATATTATTTATGATTTATTTTTTTAATTTACTTTGACAAAATTTAGGCTTAAAAAAGATTGCAGAGATGCCTGCAATACTCACTCACACACACACACACACACACACACACACACTGAAGAAGAGGGACAAACAGTAAGAGAAAAAAAAGCTGCACAGTGAAGTGAAGGGCACTACATATCCTGCTCTTGCCAGCTCACCCCCCAGTTACTGTTTTTCCTTTGGTTTTTCCTTTTGGCCACAGAGCTAGGTTTCTCATTCCCATGTGATAGCTTTTCATGTGAGTGGAGGCTCATTTTGGATGGAACAAGGGCTGCAGTGTTTACAGGATAGTTGTAAGAAGCCAAGTTTATTTTAGAATTGGTTGATTGCTTTGTGTTGCATGGTTATATATCCTGGGATCATAAAGTCTCTGTAGTTATCTGTGTGAAGAACAATGGATCATTAAACCTGTATTTCTCTGCAAAAAAAAAAAAGAAAAAAAGAAAAAAGAAGAAAAAGAAACATGTATGTATATTTCATTAATAGAATTATTCATATTGGGATCCCTGGGTGGCGCAGCGGTTTGGCGCCTGCCTTTGGCCCAGGGCGCGATCCTGGAGACCCGGGATCGAATCCCACGTCGGGCTCGCGGTGCATGGAGCCTGCTTCTCCCTCTGCCTGTGTCTCTGCCTCTCTCTCTCTCTCTCTCTGTGACTATCATAAATAAATAAAAATTAAAAAAAAAAAGAATTATTCATATTATTTATTTGTTCTTGATTGACTTTTGTAGTTTTTCTCTTTCAATTAATTGATCTATTTCATCTAAAATTTCCAATTTAAAAAAAATAAATAAAAATAAATAAATAAAATTTCCAATTTTTGACATAGATGTTTTATTTATTACTTATTTATGGTATTATTTTATTGTATTTTTAGTATCTGTGAATGAGTGGTAAAGTCCCCTTATCATTCCAGAGATTGGTAATTTCTTTTATCTTTCTTTTGTGTTTGGTCAGTCAGGCTGGAGATTTATCAATTATATATTCATTTTTCAAAGAAGGTCTTTTGGTTTTTCTGTTGCTATTATTTTTAAGTTTTATTAATTTCTGGTCTGATTTTTATAATTTTCTTCCTCCTACCTCCTTTGGATTTAATTCAGTCTCCCTTCTCTAGTTTAAGGTAAAGCCCAGATTATTGATTTTAGATTTTTTTCTAATATATGTATTTAATTCTATGAAATTTTCTATAATCAGTGCTTCAGCTTCACACTACATATTTGGTATTTTGCATTTTCATTTTAAGATAGCTAAAATGTTTTAAATTTTCCTTTAAAGTGTTTTCTTCTTTTGACCCAGGGGCTGTACTACCTAAAAGAAATTATAAATCTCTAGAAACAATCTTCTAAGATGAATCATGAAGAAAATTGCATAGACAAATTACTAGTAAGGAGATTGAATGAATAATCAAAATCCTCCCAACAAACCAAAGTCTAGCACCAGATGGCTTGTGTATTCTACCAAATATTCGAAGTATACTAATCTTTTCCAAACTCTTAAAAAAGAGAGAGAGAGAGGGAGAGAGAGAGAGAGAGAGAATCCTTCAAACTCATTTTACAAGTCAAGAATTACCCTGATACCAAAACCAGGAGAGGACACTAGAAGAAAGGAAAATTACAGAGCAATATCCCCGATGAACACAAAAGGAAAAAGCTTCAACCAAAGATCAAACCAAATTCAGCAAACATTAAATCATATACCATGATCAAGTGGGATTTATTCCATGTTGCAAGGATGGTTCAATATTCATAAATGAATGTGATATACCATTTTAACAAAATAAAGGATAAAAATTATATAATTATATCAAACAGGTAAAAATGTCACTACTTACAGATGACATAATACTACACACAGAAAATCATAAAGGTTCCACAAAAACTGTTATGAGTGATAAATGAATTCAATAAAGTTGCAGGATATGAAATATCAATATATGGAAATCCTTTGCATTTCTAGACACTAATGCACAGTAATAGAAACAGAAATTAAGAAAAAAAATCTCATTTACAACTGCACTGAAAGGAACAAAATTCCTAGGAATAGATTTAACCAAGAAGTAAAAGATTTATACTCTGAAAACTAGAAGAAATTAACAAAAGAAATAGAAAGTGACACAACTAAATTGCAAGTTAAACCATGCTCGTGGGTTCAAAGAATATTGTTAATATGCTTATACTGTCCACAGCAATCTACAGACTCAATATAATCTCTATCAAAATACCAATTATATTTTCCACAGAGGTAGAAGAAAACCCTATAATTTGTATGGGCCACAAAGGACTCTGAATAAGCAAAGCTATTTTGAGAAAGAAGAACACAGATGGAGGTTATCACAGTTCTAGATTTTAAGATATACTACACAGCTATAGTAATCAACACAGTAGAGTACTAGGGCAAAAATAGACACATAGATCAATAGAACAGAATGGAGAGGCCAGCAATACACCCACGCATAAATGCTCAATTAATCTATGACAAAGGAGGCAAGAATATATACTACATGGAAAAGACAGTCTCTTCAATAAATGGTGCTGGGAAGACCAGATAGCACCATCCAAAAAGTGAAACAGAACCATGTTTTTATATCATACACACAAAAAAACTAAAAATGGATTAAATAACTAAATGTAAAACCTGAACCATAAAAAATCTTAAAATAATACATAGTAAACTCTTGGACATCAACCTTAGCAATATTTTCCTGGATTGGTCTCCTCAGGCAAAGGAAACAAAAGCAAAAATAAGCAATTAGGACTATTATCAAACTAATAGCTTTTGCACAGCAAGGCAATCATCAACAAGATGAAAAGACAATCTCCTGAATGGGAGAAAATATTTGCAAATGATAGCTTCCATAATAGGTTAATGTCCAGAATACATAAAATACTTACACAACTCAACAAAAATAATCCAAAAAATAAAGGAACTAAATAGACATTTTTCCAAAGATGACATATATGGCCAACAGATACATGGAAAAATACTCAACATCACTAATTATCTCACATCAGTCAAAACTGCTGGTATCAAAATGAGAAGAAATAACAGGTATTGGCAAGGATGCATGAAAAGGGAACCCTTGTGCACTTTTGGTGGCAATATAAATTGGCACAGCCATTATGGAGAAGAATATGGAGGTTTTTCCCAAAATTAAAAACAGAAGTACCATGTGAGCCAATAATTCCACTGCTGGATATTTGCGCAAAGAAAATAAAAACACTAATTCAAAAAAGTATATGCTCCCCATGTTTATTGCATTATTTACAGTAGCCAAGATATGGAAGCAACCTAAGTGTTATCAATTGGTGAGTAAGCAAAGATATATATATATACACAATGGAATATTATTCAACATAAGAATGAATGAAATGCCATTTGTGATAACATGGATGGGCCTAACAGGTATTATGCCTTGTGATGTAAGCCATACAAAGACAAATATCACATGATTTCCACTTGTATGTGGAATCTAAAAAACAACAGGCAGCTGGGGTGGCTCAGCGGTTTAGCGCCACCTTCAGCCCAGGGTGTGGTCCTAGAGACCTGTGGGATCAAGTCCCACATCGGGCTCCCTGCATGGAGCCTGCTTCTCCCTCTACCTGTGTCTCTGCCTCTCTCTCTCGGAAAAAATAAATAAATAAATAAATAAATAAATAATTCAAAAAATAAATAAAAAAAAGAAGCAGAGAAACAGATTCACAAATACAGAAAATTGGTGGTTGCCAAAGAAAGGGGAATCTATGGGTGAAATGAGTGAAGGGGATTAAGAAGTACAAACCTCCTGTCATAAAACAACCCTCAGGCATAAAAAGTGCAGCACAGAGATAATAGCCAATAATACTGTAATATACTTCTCATGGGGAACATTTGGTAATGCATATAATTATTGAATCACTATGTTGTGCACCTGAAACTGATATTAATGTTACCTATACTTTAATTTTTTTAATTAAAAGAAATTAAAGAAGATGCAAATAAATGGAAGTATATTCTGTGCTCATGAATTAGAAGAATTAATGTAAAATGTCTATATTACCTATAGAAATCTACAGAGTCAATAAAATCTCTATCAATCTAATGGCATTTTCACAGAATTAGGACAAACAAGCTTAAAATTTACAAAAGACCCTAAGTAACCCATCATTCTCAAGAATGAAACTGAAGGCATCATGTTTTCTGAGTTTGTGCTATATCACAAAGCCATAGTAGTCAATTCAGTAGGGTAGTGGCATGAAAACAGATATATAGATCAATAGAACAGAGCAGAGAGCCACAAAATAAACCATACATACACTGTTAATTTACAACAAAGGAGCCAATGATATATAATGGGGAAAGGATAGTCTCTTCAACAAATAGCACTAGAAAAACTGAACAGCCAGTTACAAAAGAATGAAACTAGACCACAATCTTACACCATATACAAAAATTTACTCAAAATGGATTAAAGACTTAACTGTAAGACCTAAAACCATAAAACTCCTAGAAGATAACTTAGATGGTAAGCTCTTTGACGTGGGTTTTGGTAATGATATTTTGGATCTGATTTCCCAAAAGAAAAGGCAACAAAAGCAAAAACCAACAACTGATATATATCAAACTAAAAAGCTTCTAAGAAAATCATCAATAAAATGAAAAAGCAACTTACTGAGTAGAAGAAGATATTTGCAAATCATGTATCTGAGAAGAGGATAATACCTAAAATATAGGGGATCCCTGGGTGGCTCAGCGGTTTGGCACCTGCCTTTGGTGCAGTCCCAGGATCAAGTCCCTCATTGGGCTCCCTGCATGGAGCCTGCTTCTCCCTCTGCCTCTCTCTGTGTCTCTCATGGATAAATAAATATTTAAAAAATACCCAAAAGATATAAACTGCTACAACTCAATAGCAAAACAAAACAAAAACACTCAAAGCAATCCAATGAAAAATTGGGCAGAAGACTTGAATAGACATTTTTCCAAAGACGATGACCAAAATGTTCATGCAAACATGCTCCATATTATTAATCATCAGGGAAATGCATATTAAAAACCACAATGAGATATCAGCTCACACCTGTTAGAATGTCTATTATCAAAAAAGACAAGAAATAATAAGTCTTGACAAGGATTGGAAAAAGGAAACCCTTGTGCACAATGTGTGTAGGATTGTAAATTAGTGCAGTCTCCATGGAAAACAGTATGGAGATTCATCATAAAATTAAAAAAAGAACTACTGTATGATCCAGCTATTGCACTTCTGGGTATTTATCTGAAGAAAATGTAAACACTAATGAAGAAAGATATATGTAACCCCTATGTTTATTCCACCATTTTTTGTAAGAGCTGATGATATAGAAGCAACCTAAATGTTCATCACTGGATGAATAAATAAACTCGCACACATACCTACCATGGAATACAATTCAGTCATAAAACAGAATGAAATCTTGTCATCTGCAACAACACGCATGGACCTTGAAAGCATTCTGCTAAGTAAAATAAATCAGAGATAAATACCGCATGATCTCACATGTGGAATCTAAAAACCAACAAACACCAAGCTCATAGACACAGAGAACAGACTGGTAGTTGCCAGAAATCAGGGTTGGGGTACCGGGGGTCGAAGAGTGGACATAACAGATTACAATCAAAAGGTATAAACTTTCACTTACAAAATAAGTAAGTCAGGGAGGTGTAATGTACAGCTTGGGGACTACAGTTAACATGGGTTTGCATGTTTGTGAGTTGCTAAGAGAGTAAACTTAAAAGTCTACATCACAAGAAAACAAGAATTTTTAACTATGTTTGGTAACAGAATATAACTAGCTTATTGTGATTTCTCAATATAAACAAATATTGAATCATTATGTTGATTACCTGAAACTTATATAATGATTTTTGTCAATTATACCCTAATAAAAAATATTAACATGTGCTGCGGAGGAAGCTAAGGGACTGAACTGCTATTTTGGGGGCAGACTGCACTGTGAGAACTCAGAGGTTCTAATTCTATCCGCGGACTTCCGTGTATATATGTGTGTGTGGCTGTGGTATCTAATTTTTCTAGCCCTGCTAGAAATCTATCCTTTCTCCACTGAATTGATTTTGGGCCTTTCATATTTTCTGTCCTTGGAGGAGTCTGTAAGTGGATACTTTTAGGCATCTATCTGCTAATATCACACAATCTTGATCACTGTATCTTTATATCAAACCTTAATATTGGATAGAGTCATTCCTCCTAGTTTATTCTTCTTTTTCACAATTCTTTCAGCCATTATAATTCCTATGCTTTCCCATATAAATTTTTGAAAAACTTTGTCTATATTCATAAAAAACTTCTGCAAGGGTTCTGATAGGAATCACTTTAAACTTATATATCATTTTCTGTAATTGAAATCTCTACTATTCTAAGTTTTCCAGTCCATAAGCGTAATATCATAATATGTCTCCAATTATTTTGTTCTGATTACTTTTTTTTTTAAGATTTTATTTATCTGTTTGAGAGAGAGAGAGAGAGAATGAGAGAGAGTGGCAGAGGGAGAAGCAGGATCCATGCAGGGAGCCCTATGTGGGACTCGATCCCAGGTCTCCAGGATCACACCCCGGGAGGAAGGCAGGTGCTAAACTGCTGAGCCACCCAAGAACCCCCTAATTTCATCAGCATTTTGTATTCTCAGGATACAAGTCCTCTTACGTCACATTTTAGAGCTGTTATTTATGTTTTCCTAGATTGATATCTAAAGGTCTTATTTTGAGAGAGATACATTGCTCCACATGACCATAGACATAAGAGAGCATTTCAGTTTAGGACTTTGGTGGAAAGAGAAAAGGTCAGGTTTCATCAAGTGGCATCAGCGGGAATGAAGGAAGTCATTCCTAATATATTGGTAGAGAAGTGTTAAAAGGCCTTGCACTATGAATTTTCACTATATATAAGGCTGTACTTAAGTCTATTTTCATCTGATCAACATAATTAGAAGAAGGTAGATCAATGAATGTAAAAGCAATGCTAGATTTGCTAAGTGACTTTCTCTTACTATTTTTGAACTACAATATTTTATTGAAATATTTCATTGTGTGATCCCTGGGTGGCTCAGCAGTTTAGCGCCTGCCTTCAGCTCAGGGCCTGCTCCTGGAGACCAGGGATCGAGTCCCACGTCAGGCTCCCTGCACGGACCCTGCTTCTCCCTCTGCCTGTGTCTCTGCCTCTCTCTCTGTGTGTGTCTCTCAAGAATAAAAAAAATAAAATTTTTTTTAAAAAGAAATATTTCATTGTATACTGCCTTATAATTAAAAACTATCAGACAATTCATTTCTTTTTTTAAAAAATTAATTATTTTTTATTTTTTTTTTTACTAGCAGCCTGACAAAGTAATTTCTTTTCCTCTGACACAACTCAGAGATGAGTACCACTAAAGCCTGGCTGGATACATAAAAAGTTATTTTATTCTACTTTCATAAATCTAAAGTTGTCACACTGTTTTCTAGGTTGGAAATACAATTCTTCACAGAGTTTCTTCTCTTTCCTTCTAATTTACCTCTTTAATAGGTAGCTATCTCCAAAATTTTATTTTACTAATGTTAAACTTTTATTGTTATTTTTAATTGTTTTGCTTAAATATTATAAAAGACAGGGTTATCCTTAATTTTATTAACATTCTGATTGTTATTGTTGTAGACCATATTCATTTGTGTAGATTATTGGCCAGAGGTGTAGGCCAATAGTGAAACATGTGACTTGTTACACAGTAAGAGGATATTTGTAAAATGAGGAGCTTACTTAATTTTGTCTAGTATTCTCATAGACATACCACCTTTAAGTTTCCTGAAAAAAGTGTACTCAGAAGTCAAGGTCTGTCAAATGTATGTTGTGTTTGTGGAGAAGAGTTATAGTGAAAAAATTAAGTGTGTGAAATATGGAGCTGGACTATTTCAGTTGTGATTCTAATTACCTCTCTTAACAGCTCTATGAAATTGATTGTGTCTCAAAATACTCAAAAATGAGAATAATGATAATAAAAGGACTTTTGTCCATAAGCACATTGAGATGTTAAAACAATGTCAATGTGCATAACATTGTGTAAACATGTATAGTGTATATGTAATACACTCATAAATATTCAATACTGCTACATATCACCGAAAGAGAGCTTCTCCACACTACACGTCATCTTATGCTATGCTACACCACATGGAAAACTCATTTGACATAAGCAGTTAATGACATAGAAACTATAAAATTATAAGCAGGCGAAACGGTCTACTCATGACCCTGCCCCGTTAGCCCTCACCTGAATTCTGGGCTAAAGTTCTGATGGTATGTAAAAGAAGATTTGGATGTAGTAAGAGGGTTAAAAACACATAAACTGCAACTACAGAGAACATAGCCACGCTAAGGGTTAGATTAGCCCCAGTATTACCAGCTGGGATTCTTGAAACAGAGACATTTCTTAAGAGGCAATATCTCCTTTGAATCCAATGTTCTAGTTTTGTGGAAAACCCACTCATCCAAAAATGCCTTCCCATATAAGAGCCAAAATGTTCAATCCCATTCCTCATCATTTTGACAAATCCAATCAGTAGAGCCTCATTAATGTCTTATTTTTCACCTGCCCTCTAATCTTCTTCTTCTTTGGGAAGGAAAGAAGGAACCCAAGGCAAAAGTAAATTGAAGGGACACAAAATTTGGCCTCCCACCAGGGCCTAGAGAATTCCCTGATCTCCACTTGGATTTTGCAAGGTTTTCAAAATGGCTATTTCCTCAACTTTAATTCCAATGGAATATCTACATACCCTCATGCCATAGTACGATGGTTAAAGAGACACTTATGGCCTGAAGATTATGTCAGCAAAATTCTTAGTATTATCCCAGAAGAATAATGTTAACATTCAAACTTAGTAAGTCATTCCTTCATTTATTTAGTTACATACCAAATATTACTGCCCACTATTTTATGCTAGCAAATTCTAGGCAACAGAAATATAGTTTAACAAAGACTTTTTTTTTTCTTCTGCTAGAATTGCTCTCCCAACAAGAAAAGGCTCTAGGGTTACTGAACCTTGATGGAAAAATGGGAGGCTGAGTTAGCTCACAGTAAAGGATGACTTTACTAGACTAGGAAACTTAAGAAAAAATGCAAACCCATATAGCATTCATGGTGAAGACTGATTTTGGAAACAAAGATGCATTTTAACCTAAGCTTCAGGGCAAATGTTCACAACTACATGGTAAAAAACAGGTCTTAGAAAAGGCTGCTACAATTTTTGCAAATATATGAGGGTGAATAAGATGCAGTTCCTAAAATAATGCTATTTTTAAGGAAAAATGAAATAATGTTCTGTGGGAAGTTTGTTATGTTTCTGGTTTTACTAGTGGAACTTTTGATTATATCAGAATTGACATTAATAAAAAATTAGTCCCATACCAAACCCCAAGTCTGACTCATTCTTATGGCTATTTTTTTTAATTTTTATTTATTATTTATGATAGTCACAGAGAGAGAGAGAGAGAGGCAGAGGGAGAAGCAGGCTCCATGCAGGGAGCCCGACGTGGGACTCGATCCCGGGTTTCCAGGATCGCGCCCTGGGCCTAAGGCAGGCGGTAAACCGCTGCGCCACACAGGGATCCCATCATTTTTATGGCTATTATCCAAAATTACCCTTTAGCCACTACAAAAGCTAGAAAAGATATTAGGCAAACCATGACTGGTAAGGAGGATGCATCTGCTCATTCTCTGGCCATGACAATATGGGCACTGATTTCCTTCAAATGCTCCTCTGGAATTTGAATAGCACCCTAGCATAGCACACGTATGAGAAATTCAGCATAGTGAACCATCTGAGAGTTGCTCATTAAGTTCAGAGTATTTTATGCTAATTGTACAAACAAGTTATCACTGACATAAACATCTTGTCACTCATCCCTCATTTAGCTACAGAAAAGTTTAAAGATGACCTGACCAATGTAGCATCATTGTCCACAAAGCAGTGTAAATAAGCCATGAATATTCTCCAAAATAGATCTTGAATGGGAAGGCAAAAAAGAAATATGCAAAGGAGCCGAGACAATCATTTATAGAGTAGTTAATAAACAAGCAAATAACTGTATTTTTGACACATCAAAGGAGAAATTTAAAGCCATTACTTTGTATACAACTCAGAAAGGAGGCTGGTCTACAGGTTTCCACAAACCCAATTCCAATTTATACCCAGAGGTTCTAAAACTTAGATACAGGGGTCTTTTCATAGAGCAGCCTATAGGTGGTCGTTATTTTGAGAAATAAATGATCAACACACTTTTTGTCCACTACCACCACATACACTCCCAAATTTCTTTGCCTTCAATCCTCCTTGCGGCTTCCAAATTGCTGACCTATCAAACAAACTCTTTCAAATGCCCAGAAGTCCAGGAGCATTTATAGTGCAGGATACTTATCCTCTCATTTCAGGTTCTGGCCTCACAAAGTGGTCAAAGCCCTGTTTATTAGGAAGGTTTACCTCCACACTCTTTCAGGACCACCCCCGGGCAAAGCTGTAGTGTAGTGGCAGTTCATTTCCAGCCCTCAAGCCACCCCAACCACAAACCAGGCCCAGATTGTTATTCCAACTCCATCACTTGGCTGTACATAATACTCCACAGGGTTATCAGCATGTGTTCAGAGAGAAGCTCCAATAGTAGCAGGTGGCTTGGGCCTCCATAGCAACCTCTTTGATATTTATGTCCTCTAGGCTAGTTTAGACCCAATCCTGAATAAACTTTACTGATATTCTCACCCAAATTTATGACTTGGTAGACCCTTTGTGACTATGTAATCATTTGATGCCCTCTGTTAGGTGCTCATATCTACTTAGGGGTCAGGACCATAGCAGAAGTTGCTTTTCAGGTGGCAAATCTTCATCTGAAGAATATGGCATAGCATTATTCCAGAGCCTTTAGGATTCTATGCTGTAACTCCTCTAATAGGGTTTCAAAAATTTAGAGAAAGTCCTTATGTACCACAGATACCTACAACAAAATGGAATCTGTCGGGTCACATGCCCCAAGAAGTGAGGCCCACCTGTATCATAGCTCAAGTCTCTTAGAGAGCCCCCTCTTATAATCTGGGCCACTTTCAAAGCTGTGGTTCTTCCAACACACCAACAAATGATTTTTCACAGTATTCTCAAATCTGGTATGTACTATTTCCAAAATCTGAAGAGGCCTACAAGTGATGTGCCTCTTCGTGTTTAAAAAGTACAAGGTATAACATGTTCTTTACTTTGGAGATGCCTCAGCATATGAACACTTTTTCTTTTTTTCTTTTTCAGTTTATGTATTTGAAAGAAGAGAGAAAGAAAGAAAAAGAACGAGCTAAAGAGCACAAGCAGGGGGAGCTATAGAGGGAGAGGGAGAAGCAGCCTTCCTGCCAAGCAGGGAGCCCGGTACAGGACTTGATCATGACTTCAAGATCATGACCTGAGCCGAAGGCAAACACTTAACTGAATCACCCAGGTGCCTCGCATATGAACACTATTAAAAATTTAAATAATATAGAATGTTCCTGAATGTTTAGAGAGTTTATAACTACCATCTGGTGTGCAAGTGTCTTTACTGGGGTATTTCAAGAACTACAATCAATCAACATGATGGCATCAATATAGTGGGAACACAGAGATGGCCTGCAGAATATCCAGACAACCAAGTTCTCTCCAGACTATATTATCAAAGAAGGTGTAGGACAAAAAAGAAAGAAAGAAAAGAAAAGAAAACAGAGAAGAAAAAAAAGAAAGTGTAGGACCAACAAGCACATGAAGAGGTATTCAACATGACTTAACTATTAGGGAAATTAATACCAAAACCACAATAAAATATCACCACTGAGACAGCTCCTATCGAAAAAAGAAAAAAAAAAAAAAACAGGAAATAAGTGGTGGTGAGGATGTAGAGAAATTGGAACACTTAGGCACTGTTGGTAGGAATATATAAAGTTGTGTAGTCTCTATGGAAAGCAGTGTGGCAGTTTCTCAAAAATTTAAATGTGGAATTACCACAAGTCAGCAATTTCACTTTGAGTATATATCCAAAAGAATTGAGAGCTGGGTCCTGAGAGCTATTTGCAAATCCATGTTCACAGCAGCATTATTTGTAATAGCCAAGAGGTAGAAGCATATAGATGATTCCATTTGTATAAAGCACCCGGAATAGGCAAATCCATAGAAACAGAAAGTAGACTCTAGATTGCCAGGGACTAGAGAGATTGGTGGTAATTGAGGAGTCACCCCTAATAAGTATGTCTTTTGGGGTTCTAAAATTGATTATGGTGATGATTGCACAACTTCATGAATACATTCAAAACCATGGGATTGTACAATTTAAGTGGTGGAACATATGGTATCTGAATAAGGGTTTACCAAAAAAAAAAAAGAGTATAGGAAGTTACTGTGGTCCTATAGCAAGAATATGAGTATATATGCCTGCTGTGGCTGTTGCTACTTTTCTTTTTAATATACATTAATGCATTATAGATAGTGTACTTGCCCATGAGAGACTGTATACCCCTAGTATATTTTCCATTCGAGAGGTTTTTCCAATTTCAACAGAAGGCCTTGATTTAGCCGACTAACAAAGTGAATAGGAATTTTTATTTCTGTGTCTCTGAAATAAACCCTACCTGACTCCCATTTTATTATACCAAAGCCCAATTCAGACGAAGTAGCCAAACTAAAAATTTTATTCGTGCTTTAGAGCCGATGACCAATGTGAACAGTTAATATTCCATTAATGATAAAACTTTCAGACACTGTAGAAATCAGGCAAAGAAATATATTTTGGGGGAATAGTGTTGTTTGACAAAATATAATCCATAATACTAGTGAATATTTACCTATCTGTCCACTCATGAACTATACCAGAAAATTGAGTATGAGTATGCATATCAGAGTGTGTTTAGCTTTAGTTAACACTTCACCCCTTTTCCAGAGAGAGGGAAAAAATGAGGCAGACCACATCTTTGCCTCTTTCAGCTACCACACTGTTGGACCCTGGCTCACGGGTGCCAACGTGTCCTGGTGGACGCCCCAGAGACTCAGACCCCAGACAGGCAGATGCAATTAGCAAGAGGGTTTATTGAACGTTTGCACAAACGGGCTCTCCGCCTCCGAGGATTAGCAATTACAGGTATCTTTTAAAGGCAAAAGAAAAAAACCCGCTTAAAGACAAAAGAACCGCGGGAGTCGCATAGCATCCAGGTTGATTTCTCAGAAGGTCAACATGAACCTATTCAGGGACATTCCAATCAGGGTGTGGGGAGAAATGGTTTTCTTATCACAAACAGAATGCTTTTTGTTGCTAAAACTTCAGGAAGGCACCTGGATGGGCTGCCTCTGGATTAGGGCTGGCCCTACTTACAGGGGGGGTTTCTTCATTCCCTCCTCTTGTTTGGGCTGATTTTAATCTTAAAATCTTAGGGAACATTTATTTCTTCAGTTTGGAGGGTCCAACATTGTTAATACCAGAGCTTGGGTCCGACAATCTTTCTCGGACGAAATGGAGCAGCCGGTTGAGGTTGCAGGGGCCGAAAGTTAGCAGCAGGAGCAGGATAACTAGAGGGCCCGTAATGGTAGAGATTAGGGTGGTCAACCAGGGAGACTGATTAAACCAGCTTTCACACCAGCCCTGCTGGGCCTCCCGGTCCCTTTGTCTTTTATTTAGCCTATCCCTGAGTTTGGCCATGGAGTCCCTGATGACTCCAGAATGGCCTGCATAGAAACAGCATTCCTCTCCCAGGCCGCACACAGGCCTCCCTCTTTCAGGAGTAGTAAATCCAAGCCTCTCCTGTTTTGGAGTACTACTTCTGAGAGTGAGGTGAGGGACTGTTCTAACTTAGAAACGGACTGCTCTAGTGCTCGTAGATCCTCATCTACAGCTGCCTGGAGTTCTATATAACGTCGTGAGCCCTGGATCAGAGCAGCTGCGCCAGTACCCACCCCAGTGGCGACCCCTAGTCCCAACATAACGGCTAGGGTTAGAGAGACAGGTTCGTGCCAAAAACGGGTGGGATGTTCATCATACTGATTTTCTAGAGTTTCAGCAGGGTGATAGAACACCCTGGGTATGATCTGCACCATGACACGGAAGTCGTTTGAGCTATTTAGAACCTTAGCTGACACACAGGGGGTGAGGCCTTTGTTGCATGCCCACCAAGTTCCCGGCTGGGGCTCCAGGTAAGAGTCAGTCCCTAAAATCGGGGCGGTAGTGTTGCAGAGTCCCTGGTAACCCTGGGTGAGTATAGTTAGCCTTGACAGTGATGTAATCCCAGGAGGAGGAGGGCCTCTCATCCTGTGTCTCCCTAGTCTCGCACCCCCAATTTTTACAATAGAAGTATTCCCCTCCTCCACAGGTGGGATTTAGCCTGCGATCTCTGTGGTACCCGGGACAGACATAAAAGGGAAGAGTGCTTAGCATGGCCCTTCTGTCAGGCGTGCCACGTCCTCCCCATGGGTCTAATCCCAGTTGCCCTGGAGGGCTTTCTCGGTTAGGGGCTCTAGAGGTGTCCAAGTATCCCTCTAGGTCCCATGGGCTAGGGGCCCCTATGGTTAGCTTGCATAGGTCAGGATATAGGTTAGGCCACCAGGTTCCCACGGGGGCGGTCTTAGTTATAGACCACACCTTGTCACCCCCAGACATTAGTACCTGCCAGGTTAACATTTTGAGGGCATGAGGGTCACCTTTGGCGGAGGTGAAGAGTGCTAGGAGAGGTAGGAATATAACAACTGTCATTGAACAATTTTTGAAAGTCTTATCTTGAGCGGGTTTTGGGTGCAGTGGAGCTTCCATTGGGGTGGCTCGCCCGGTCCGTCCTGGCTGGCGTCAGCGGTGCTCGTTGATGGGGCGCGCTTGACGTGTGAGGCATGGACCCAAGCAGCAATGCCGTCTACCTTTAAGGCGGTTGGGGTGGTCAGTAGTACAGTGTATGGGTCCTTCCAGCGGGGCTCAAGCGTCCTGGACTGATGTCTCCTGAAGTAGACGGTGTCACCGATCTGGAACGGGTGTGGGCCGGTTGTGACTCCGGGGCGGTAGACAGCCGCAAGGGGTTTCCAGATCTGGCGCTGGATAATCTGGAGCGCCTTTAGCCTGTCCTGTAAACCGGGAGCGTTAGCAAGAGGGTCAATAGCAGAATCTAGCAAGTCCGTCACTGGTGGGGGACCTCCATAGAGAAGCTCGTAAGGAGTTAGCCCATGGCGCGCGGGAGTGTTCTGGACTCGGAACAGGACCATAGGGAGGAGTTGGACCCAGTCTCTAGTGCCAGTCTCCAATGTCAATTTGGTTAGGGTCTCTTTAATTGTTCTATTCATTCTTTCTACCTGCCCTGAGCTCTGGGGTCTGTATGCACAATGTAATTTTTAATTTATCCCCAGTAATCTGGCCACCAACTGACTTACCTGGGAGACGAAGGCGGGGCCGTTGTCCGACCCTATTACCTCGGGCAGTCCAAACCAGGGGAAAATTTCTTCTAGGATTTTCTTTTTTTTTTTATTTATTTATTTATTTATTTTTATTTATTTTTTTTTTAATATTTTTTTCTTTATTTATGATAGTCACACAAGAGAGAGAGAGAGAGAGGCAGAGACACAGGCAGAGGGAGAAGCAGGCTCCATGCACCGGGAGCCCGACGTGGGATTCGATCCCGGGTCTCCAGGATCGCGCCCTGGGCCAAAGGCAGGCGCCAAACCGCTGCGCCACCCAGGGATCCCTCTTCTAGGATTTTCTTGACAACCACCTGGGCAGTTTCTTGTTTGGTGAGGAAGGCTTCTGTCCATCCTCCTGTGGGCCTAGTGCAGCGGCTCGTGCTGTTTCACTGGCCATCCTGTTCCCCTCTGCTACTAGGTCGTTGCCTGGCTGATGCCCCGGACAGTGAATTATCTACCACGGCCGCCCCGGCTTTACGTTCACCATTTCGTAGAAAGCTACTCCCCTCGGTGTACCAGGTTGCTTCAGCATCTGGCAAAGGCTGGTCCGTCAAGTCCCCTCTGGTGCCATGGACCTCGGCTAGGATCTGGTGGCAATCATGCATTACTAGGGAGGGGGACTCGGTTTCTGGAAGCAAGGTGGCTGGGTTTAGGGATGTAGCCGTTGCAAACCGTATCCGCTCGGAATTCAGTAACATGGCCTGATAATGGGTGGCCCGAGCGTTTGAGAGCCATTGATGAGGGGGCTGGCGGATGACTGTCTCTATAGCGTGGGGGGCCACCACAGTGAGGGGTTGGCTGAAGGCCAACTTATCTGAATCTTTTACCAGGACTGCCACAGCCACTATTATTCGGAGACATGGGGGCCATCCTGACGCCACGCTGTCTAATTTTTTTGAAAAATACGCCACGGGCCTTTTCCAGGGTCCCAGTTTCTGAGTTAGGACCCGTTTGGCTATTCCTCAGCGTTCATCAGCAAATGGCTTGGTTACATCTGGGAGGCTCAGGGCAGGGGCAGTCAATAAGGCCCTTTTTATTTTGTCAAAAGCCAATTGTTGCTCCTTTCCCCAGTGGTAGGGGGTGTTGGATTTCGTGAGAGGATATAGGGGAGCCGCCAGCTCTGCAAACCCGGGTGCCCAGAGGTCGCAGAACCCGGCACTGCCAAGGAACTCTCGTAGCCCTCTGGCATCAGTGGGTGCTGGGATCAGGGCTACAGCCTTTTTGCGGCCCTCCGTCAGCCACCTCTGGCCTCCTTCCAGGAGATATCCCAGATAGGTCACTCGTCTCTGGCCTATTTGGGCCTTTTTGGCAGAGGCCCTATACCCCAGTCCTCCCAGTCTCTCGAGCAGGGCCCCCGTACCTTTTACACAATCCTGTTCTGTCTTAGCCGCTATGAGCAAATCATCCACGTACTGCAGGAGGACAAGGTCCGGATGGCCAACTCCGAATTCTGCCAAGTCCTGATGCAAGGCTTCGTTGAACAAGGTGGGGGAGTTTTTGAATCCCTGTGGTAGCCTTGTCCAAGTGAGCTGTCCTGAGAATCCCGTCTCAGGATGTTTCCATTCAAAGGCAAAAATAGGCTGGCTTTGAGAGCTTAACCTTAGGCAAAAGAATGCATCTTTAGATAGAGCTCAAGGGTCCTTCTGCCTCAGTTAAAACTGAATGTTGAGTTCCCGTAGCAACCAGGAAGGTCACTGGTTGACCCCCCCACTTTAAGGGTTATCCGAGGCTGGGGAGGGGGGCTCCTGGCCCTGACATCCCTAATCTTCATCCTCTAGGGACAGTACGGGAATGGGCTTCTTAGGTCCCTGCGTTTGGCCCTTCTTTGGACAATCTTTAACCCAATGTCCTTTTTCCTTGCAGTAGGCACACTGGTCTCGTTCAACCCGTGGTCTTCTTGTCTCCCAGGTCCTTACTCTGTCCTGACTTACTCTGCCCTGAGCCCTGTACTATGGTGGCCAGTATCCCAGTCAGTTCTTTATTGCGTTTCCTCTCTCTCTCTCTCTCTCTCTCTCTCTCTCTCTCTCTCTCTCTAAGCATACATACGGTAGCCTTCCATTAATCTTCCCAGAAAACCTGCCGGCGTCTCATCTTTTCCCTGCACTATAGCACGTACCTTTGCCAAATTGGTGGGGCGTCGCCCTGCCCCTCTGAGACCCGCTAGGAGTACCTGGCGATAGAGACGGAGCCGCTCCCTCCCAGCAGCAGTGTCGTAGTCCCAGGTCGGGCGAACCAAGGGGAAAACATCCTCGATTTCATCAGGCAGCTGGGTCGGCCTCCCATCCGCCCCGGGGACGTTTTTCTGTAGACGCGCGGTCTCTCCTCCGTGGTGAGGAGAGTCTGCAGGAGCTGATCAGGGTGCCCGTGGGGTCCTGGCTGAGAGACCGGGGCCTTCACCTGCAAGATAATATCAATATTAAAAGTTCCATTCCTGGGCCACCCGACGTTGAGAGTCGGCCACTCTGAGGAGCAGGTGACCCATCTTCGTCTTCTGACTTCGACCGAAAGATTGTGTGCCCGGCTTGCGACTTCTTTCCAGTGATCTAGAGTGAGGCTTAAAGGGGTGGTTACAGTTTGCCCCGCGGGTGTAGAGAAGAGGTGAGCGGGGAGGAGGAGGACAGGAAGAAAGACACAGAACAGACAGACGTACACAGATGACAGGACCTTCACGGCGGATTCAGATGGGAGCGGTCGCCAACAACGACCGTCCCCGAAGAGGAGGGAGTGCCGGGCTCCGGTTCCTCTTCCAGACCACTCGGGAGTCCGACTCCGGAGCGGGACCAGGGGTCTCAGGGCACGTCTGCCTCCCCCGCTGGTCCAAGTACAGAGTACAGCGTCCTGCAGGCACAATACAGACCCGGCACAACAGACCCGGCCAGTCAGACAAACGGACGAGACAGATATGACATTTAGCGAGCTCGGTCTTACCTCCTACCGGTCTTAGGATTGAGCCTGGGGCGTCTCGGATCCCGGACGAGCCCCCAAATGTTGGACCCTGGCTCACGGGTGCCAACGTGTCCCGGCGGACGCCCCAGAGACTCAGACCCCAGACAGGCAGATGCAATTAGCAAGAGGGTTTGTTGGACGTTTATGCAAACGGGCTCTCCGCCTCCGAAGAGGAAGAGAGCCCCGATTAGCAATTACAGGTATCTTTTGAAGGCAAAAGAAAAAAACCCGCTTAAAGACAAAAGAACCGCGGGAGTCGCATAGCATCCAGGTTGATTTCTCAGAAGGTCAACATGAACCTATTCAGGGACATTCCAATCAGGGTGTGGGGGGAAATGGTTTTCTTATCACAAACAGAATGCTTTTAGTTGCTAAGACTTCAGGAAGGCACCTGGATGGGCTGCCTCTGGATTAGGGCTGGCCCTACTTACAAGGGGGGAGGTTTCTTCACACACAAGGTAATAGATATTCTAAACGATCTGGCATAAAATGTGTATATAACTTAAAAACTCCCCAAAAGAAGCAACTCAAAAGAATTCGGTTTTAAACGCTGTCTAGGTCCTAAAGCAAACGTTGAAATGCAACATGTCATCTTCAGAAATTATTTCCATTTGATTAAAAAAAAATCATTGCTATCAATTTTGCATTTCCCTTAGTTTTATCAATTCTTTTAAAATGTTCAGCGAAATGGAAGATGATATGAACTTTGCCATCATTTAGGAATCAAGATAGTGACTGTCTACAAAATCAAGACCAAAGAAATGCTTCTAAAAAGCTTTTGAGACAATAAAATCTCTTTATATTGACATCTCAATTCTAAGGATACCTGTGAGAAAAATTTTTCTAATTCTTCTCTCTCTCCAGCCTATTTTATTTTGCCAAAGTGAAACACAGTGTTAAGCAATTAGTTAGGTAATTTAGGAAAAAAAAAATCAGCTATGTATGACTGTGGCTTTGACTCTGAAGGTCACAGAATGAAAGGCATTGTAAGGGTAATTATTTCAATTTCACTCTGATGGAGACAATGAGGGCAATAACATGTTAAGCTTTTTCTGTTTTTAAGAGGCCAAAATGAATGTAGAATTTAAGGTGTTTGTGTGTGTGTATATGTCACTCCTAAAAATTGACCTTGAATCTTGAATATCTCTAAATTTTAGATTATTAAATGCTAGTTATTTCTAACATTGTCCATATTCTTCTAATTCAATTTCTTCTTAACATCGCAGTTAGAAGCAGACAGCTGGCTGACAGTTCCAGAGATCCTCCTACTCTAATTAAATAGCTGATTATTCTCTTCAATGGACCATGTTGCTGTGTTTAATATCAGCAAAGGACATTCACAATGACCTTTTATACTTGGTGACAAATAGGATTCCAGGAAGCCTTTGAATTATCCAATGTAATAGGTGAAATGCCCTCCACATCACAGTAAAATAATTAAAGGGGAAAAAAAAGAAAACCATCATTTCCAGGTGTTAGTTGTGAAAAAGTAAAGGAATTCTGAAATTATTTCCGTGTGGGTATAAAATTTTAAATACTCATATATCCAGACAGGAATAATTATTAATATTATTTTCTCTTTCTATTTTACTCTTTTAATTTGATTTTTATTTTAATAATGTCTAAGTATTACATAAAGGCCAAATGTTTTGATTTTTGCCCTTTATTTTTCTATTGGGTAAGACCAATGTTCTTTTTGCAGTTAATTAGTCATTAAATGAAAACTAAAGACAATGATGTTTTAATAATGGGAATTTCCCCTTTAAAAAAAAAAAAAGATTCATGGCCCTTTTATGTTCACCAATATTTATGTTTCAAATCTAGTAGTTATCTCTCAGACTTTCTCTCATTTGACTTAGTAAAAAATGTTTGGCATTGGTGAGCATTTTCTGCATAAAATAATTTCCTTTTTTGTCTTTTTGAAAATCACAGGATTTCCTCCTACATTTCTGAACAATTTTTTGGTCTCTTTTTGGTTGTTTTCTCCAAACCTCTAATAGTTGGGCTGTCCCAGATCTCAGCCCTTGCAACTTTTCTCTCTATAAATTCATCCAGTCTCATATTTTAAAACACCATTTATATGTTGATTATTCCTGCCTTCGTATTGCTATTTATTTTTTTATTTTTATTTTTATTTTTATTTTTTTTTCGTATTGCTACTTAATTCCAGAACCAGGTATCCAAATGCTCACTCAACATCCAAATGGATGGTAGATGCAAAATTGAGCTCTTCTATCTTTCCCAACTCAGTTAATAGTAACTCTGTTTTAGATGCTTAGGCCAAAACATTGGTACCAAGTTCAAGTCCTCTCTAAATTTCAAAGCTCAAAAATAAATAAATAAATAAATAAATAAATAAATAAATAAATAAATAAATAAATTTCAAAGCTCACTCTCTTTAGTCAGAAAGCCTATCCACTACACCCCTAATATACAGGTTTCCCATTGCTATCCACAAGTAGAGCATTGCTATGAAATTTTTCATAAGCTGAAATGATGGCATAAGGCGATAAACAATTACCATTAATTTATATCGACATTTTTTTTAGTATTTCCAGACCTCCAAAATGACCTTAGGCTTTTCTGATACCTTATGACACATCTTGCTAAGCAATACACAAAATAAATAGAAATAAAGCACAGGTGCTCACAGGCAGTTCAAAGCTATGGCAAATTGGTGCTAAGATGCTGAGTGTGGTTCCCGGGGATGGAGTTTGGTAGCACCACTCTTGCTGCTAGGGGTTCGCTGCAAAACAAATGTTAAATGCTGTTTTTGCTTTGTCTTTTGTTCTAAAAATAAAAATTCTCTGAATTCCTTTTGGTTAGCAAAAACAGACACTAATTTAGGTCTTTTGTAAAAGTGAAGTGCCTTAACACCAACTTTCAAAAGGCAGGGGATACCTCTATTTAGAATTCCATCACTTCTAATTTGACCACTATCACCAGTTTGGTCAAAACCACCACCAAGCCTCACCTTCAGTTTATCTTCACTATGGCAAGCAGAATAGTGTTCTTCAAATGTGAACCTGATATTCATCTTCTGCTCAAAATTTCCCAATGACTTCTCTTACCCCTGAAGAAAAGCCACAATCCTTATTATAACCTAAAAGGCCCTACATGATGTGGCTGCTCTTTAACTTTCTGGCTTTCTCTCCTGTTAGGTTGCTCTTACCTTTGTTCACTCTGATCCTAGCTGTTTGGCCTTTCTTGTCATTTTTTTCCCCTTTCCTGTATTTGGTAAGACATTTGCCTATGTTCTTCTACCATAATCTCATTTAAAACTCACATTTGTGAGCATTTTCTTTTTAGATTCCCTTTGCTACTTGCTTTACTAGATCTTGAGGAATTCTTTAGGTGAAATGACAGAGCTTAATACGGTACTGCCACCAAAGCAGCTTCCACCATTGCTTCCAGTAAGCACCAGTAGCTCTAAGTATAAAAACAGATCAGAGGTTGGAAAAGCATATAAGAATTCTGCTGATTCCCTTCAGAAATCTCAATTTTTTTTTTTGACAGGACTTACCTTTATTTTCAAGGAAAATGTTTGGGAGACATACAGTTGAACCAGAAATATGTACAAATTAGAGGAAATTTACAATGGGAATATCTAGGTGGCATCGAATTTGAGCCTCTATCTCTTTGATTTTTATTATAATGTCATTCTTTATGTAACAGAAACAAATTCAGATTGCATGTAGAATATTCACCATCTTTTCAGCCTATTTTAATGTACTTTTTCTTAGATAAGCTTCTTTATATTAAATCTAAGGATTGGTAATTAACAGATTACCACACTTCTCATGAAAAGTATGCTAAGAAATAGACATTAAGTTGTCAAGCTAAGAAATTCAGCTTGCTGTCTTTATGCATCTCTGATAACCAAATAACATGCTTTCATTTTCCCCACAAATGATGTCAATCCAGAATTTTAAATTCTTGCCACTAAATTCTTAACTGATCATTTAAAAAGTCATTAGAAAAATACCTCTAATAAAATGAATTCACAAACTCTTCAAACTCTAAGTTCATCCAAGAATTTTACAATTTACTATAACTGTTTCAAAAATCTCCAGGGTATGCAGAGGGTAAACTAGACATCTGGAACAGAAGAATAATTATGGAAAATATTTAAAAAGTAATTAAATCTCAAAATCTATGTGTTGATGAATGGCTGCTTTTTCCTGTCCCACTTTAGCATTTGCATCTGCATAAAATCAAAGCTTTATAGGATAATTTTTTTTTTTATGGGAAAAGAAATAGCTATGGCAAATGGAAGCATACCTTCACTGCTGAGAACACTAGCAATGATAGCGGCCTACCTGGGGTTAACAGTGTTTCCTTTACAATCTTTCTTCATTCCTGAACAATGTGTATAATGATTATCACAAAAAATATTATACCTAATCTATGATTTTTAGAATAAAACAAATCTTTGGAAGACTGCATTACATCCCATATAAAAATTTTGTGTTAGTATTCTATTTATAATTTCTAGAAATGTACATTGTGGTATGTCCATAATACTTCTCAGTATGCCAAGGCAGTTAGCTTGAGTTTACATCTCCATTACACAACTAAGGAAGCTTAAACTCAAGAGCATTAACGTTTCTGTGCTCTCCAAAATGGGTAGGCATTAAGTATGATGTTATTATTAACAGTCATTTCAGTGGCCTTATTAAGTTTTAAAAGCCTGCCTTCAGGAATCCAAAGCCCTCTTCCACTCAACTTCATCCTATAACCATGCCTCATCTTTCACCTCAATGGATGCAACCATCCATTGCTTATGTTAGCCTCATCCTCCAAGAAGCAGACTGCAAATTGGGAGTAAACACCAAAAGATTTACTAGATAATAAACAGGTCAGAAAACAAAGGGAAGGAGCCAGGAGCCATTTGTCAGCCACAGAGTTCTGACTTTTGAAAGAGAAACAAGAGGGAAAAAAAAAACTTCTTAGACTGTAACTTAGATCTATGAATATTCAGCAGGGCTGGTGGGGTCTTGTAGAGCCAAAGTCTGTCATCAGAATGGGCTCTTGTCTCCCAGGAGTGAGTCCACTTTAGTAACCCTGACATGTTCAGCTACTGTCTGACAGCAGCCTGAAGGAAGTATATCCTCAACATGAACACAATGATGGATTTTAGGGCACGGTAGTTGGAGTGGTCAATCAATTGGGCTTCCCATAGTCAGAAATGTACAAAGTGCATTTCCCTGTGGTACAGAAAGTACTACATGTCGATACCACAGAATCTCATAGGAACTAAACCACAGATTTTTTTTTTCCACTCAACTGAACACTATGCTAATATAGGTGGCCAGCCACTGGATAGATTGTAGATGGATTACATAAATAGATAACAGGTAGGTGGGTAGACAGGGATTAAAAGTGTGTCTCTTATCAGAATCTCCGGCTAGAATCTCTCGGCAGGGAAAACCATTTGTTACTAACAGGGCAGACAACTGGAACTAATTTGCATAGTTAATCTCCTTTTGCATAACCCTGGACACCACTTAGTCCTTAAAATACAAGGCAGGTGGTTGAATTTTCCTGAACAGTGCTGTCATGTAAGGGAAATCACTAGACCCTAAACTAATAGTAACAACTTCAAAATTGCCATCCTCATCTAGTCGTCTCTAGGCTCTTCCTATCAGCCAAAGTCTCCAGCTACAGTGGCACTCCAAAATATTCTAGGTCTACTTCCAAATCCTGGCCTCTCTCAGGCTGTAATGTTTTAAGTTATAATGCGGTTCTAGTTCAATATTCAAGAATTAATCAGTTTCCTAGATTATAAAATAATATCCTTGATTTTATCTAGAAGATTTCTATTAATGTTTTAAATTTTGTCACAAAAAATATCCATCATTGGTTAAGTGACTTGTGTAGTTTTTCAGATGTGGATTGTGACTATTATTTGCCTGTAATAATGCCAATAGCAAATGGCTTACAAATTATGTATATTTTCACTACAAGGTTTACTTTCTGGAATTATTTCTGAGGCTGGAGCATGTCAAGTGTTATATCTTGTTTTCCTTCATTAATCATGGGAGAAGTAAGCATAGGGTAAGGCTGAAGGTCATAGCTAAGAAAACTCACCTGGTAGAAAATACCAGGTACACAGACATAATCAGAATGAAAATAAAATTTGTTTCTAAGAGAAAGCCTCTATTGTCCCAACCTAAAAGGGTTGCAATCATCTATCTTTTGCTTACGAGTCACATTCTGAATTTCAGACCTATCTGCTATCTAGTCTACCATTAGGTTGATTTATAATTATTTATTACCTTTTGATTAAATAATCATTCGCATTCTAAATTCATAATTGTCAACTATCCTATTCATCTGCTCTTGGCATTCATTTGCTCTGTGTGGTCTCCATAACTTACCTCCCTGTGGTGGAGACTGGAAAGAATGAAGTGTTGTTCATTTCTACTTCATATTATTAATAACAAAGAATCCCTCACTAAATTTCTATTTTTTATATTGTACTTTTTTAAAAAGACCTGTAATCCTTTCATTTTCATTAATTTCACTTATTCCCATTTTCTAGTATTAGAGACAGGCAAGTTTGTTGTTGTTTCCTATGCCTCATGGCAACCTGTTAGATACCCGAAAAGAGTGTTTACATCCCCCTTTTAATTTTGTTTAACATAAAAGGCAATTTTCAGTTCTTACCACCATTCCTCTTACAGTTTCTAGGCTAGTCATTATTCCCACCAAAATTCTACATATGAATTCTGGTTTGCCATTTGAAAGTATTTCATCTAGAATGCTAGGACTCCAGGAATAGAGGAATTGATTTTCAGAAGGAAAATATGTGGTCTTAATGCTTATCACTACCGAGTTATGGACACTTGAGTAATTTTGCAAGTGTTAGATTGTGTTGAGCATGGATAATCCTGGGATGGAAAAACGTAGTTTAACTAAAACTGCCAAAAAGAACATCATCAGGAGGGGAGTAGAAATCACGACTTTGGAGGGAGGCCAATGACTCAAGCCAGTTTAAAGCATTAGGATAACATACTGTGGGGTGGGGGTGTGTGTGTGTGTGTGTGTGTGTGTGTGTGTGAGAGAGAGAGAGAGAGAGAGAGAGAGAGAGAGAGATTGATTTGTAAAATCATAAGTCAGTAAGCGAGCGCCTTAACAAATCAGAGAATTGGAGATGCATTAGAAAGGGAATTCTTAATGGCTGTTTTTTTTTCTGTGGCACCTCCTGCCCAGCTTCAATGCATACCTACAGGAAGGAAGATTTATGTGGATATGTGTGAATGTACCCCATTTGGGAGGCTTTATGTCATAAGCCTTCACATATATTATCTTGTCATCTTTATGTTTAAATGGTAGGTATTTGTTATTTCCATTTCCATGTGAGATCATAGACGCACCTATGTTTATATACCTCTATATGCTGCTCCAAATTCTACAAGCATTCCTGATTTTGTGTGTGATATCCAAAGTATTATATTGAAAAGAGACCTATAAAAATTAAAAGTAAAGAAAATCATGGATGAAGAATCAAGTTTGATCAATAAGGTGTTATTTTGGGGAATGTTAAGCTATTTCTTCAAAATTCATAGAGAATAAAATATATAAACAGGGCTTTAATAGTAGTAGAGTAAAACGGCCAAATAAAAATATAATTAAGCATCCACCATTTACGTAGTATAATGCTAGGTATTTGTACACAAACCATCCTCTAAATGATATATTACAATCATCTTTTAATGGAGGAGGAAATGACCCCTTAAAGAATTAATTCAAGTTCTCAAGATTACACAAGCTATAAATGATGCTGTCAAGATTGAAATTAAAATCTATGTGGCCCAAATCCTTGTGGCTAGGCTACTATGCAGTAACCAAATTTCCAAAAATACTCCCTGTGAAAAATTTTAAATACATTCCCAGAAAATGCATTTGTCAATGTATTGATAATGAGGCATCAAATTAGAAATTTCCCATATTTGAACTTTTTGAGGCCTCTTTTAAGTTCTATTTTCTTATTCCAGGAATCTCCTCTTGAGTGGGCAACTGTGTTCCAAAAATGGTCACAGAAATTAAAAGTTATAAATTAGAATTTGGAAGTTATAAATTATGAATAAAAAATAAATTTAAGTTCTATTTAATGCATTCTACATGGAAAAAAAATAATTATGTTAGCCTTAAATATAATATAGTCAGATAGATGCTGAGGGAAACTATACCACTCAAGAATAATTTTCATATACAAATTAATGTCAAGTATTTATCTAGCCAATATAACAGCTTAGATCTGTAGGAGTTGGAAGATAAAACATTAACTTTAAAAATCAGAGAATGAGGAAAGCTTCAACCACAAAATGATATCAAATGAAATATATTTAAATAAGAAATAACACAATAAGAACACAAACTAAAAGGAATGATCTCATTTTTAAGGTTTGATATTACACAATGTTGATCACCTGGAATATGAAATCCAGAAAAAAATTCCTCTTAGCAATAAAATGATGCATTTAAAGTTTTTGTGATTAACTCTTAGATGAAATCTTCAAAGACATCTCTGCCTGCAATTCTAAAAAGGCAGTTACCTCTTTTCCCAGGCCAGAGCACACTGAAGTGAACATACTAGTGGGTGCAGAAAGGAGTTAGTTGTAAAGCAATTTCAAGAAGTGAAAACCTACCATCTGAAATTAAAGTGAGAAGATAAATATCTGCTGAAACACAATAAGAGAAGCACAGCCATTTATTATAGTGTAAATAGTTCTAAATTCCTCAATTGCCCCCGAGGATATATAGGTGCAATAGTTGGAAGGAAATGCACTCATATTAATGTCTCTGTGTCAAAAGGAAAAAAGTAATTGTGCTCAGTAGTCTCTGAGCACTGTAGGTCACTTTGAGTACTGCATAGAATTAGTCACTCTTAATACTTGACTATTCAATTTTTCCAACAAGGTATTTGTTATTGTTTTTAAGAGGAAAAAAATTACTTCTTCCTACTTTAGTTCTTTCCCCATTTCAATTTTTTTTTTTTAATATTACTTTCCTTTGCAGTCACTTAGTCGCTCCACCTTCCCTCCTCCAGTTCATCCATAAGCTAGAACAGAGCATAAGGAACTCCAGGAAACAAACAGACAACCCTATCCTTTCTGTGATCAGCTCTTCTGTCAGGCAAGCTGATGCGGTAAATCTCTCAAAAGACAAATTTGTCAGTTGTTACTGAAACAGCATGTGAATTCTATTCTCAGTGACTCTGTGAGAACACAAAGAGCTTAGGGAAAAGTTAAATTTTAAAGTTACCAATATGGGAAATGCATTAGAAGGAATCAGGTCAGAGAGGCAAAAACTCAATTATAATCCCCTAAATGGAGACAGCGAAAATCTCAACTGACCCAAATTTCTTGGCTCCCACAACCAGCTACATTTATATCTGAAATGAGTTGAAACCCGAGCTGTGCTGGCAGCCTAACACCTGCTCCCTCTTTTCCCCTTGGGTGGCTGAAGTAATTACCCACCTCTACCTGCACCAGCTTAGGATCTGTGAAATGTTGGTCATGTAGAGTCAATCATTCCCATGTTCTAAGGTGCCAAATGATCATCTGCTAGTCAGAATTGCAACACTGCTGGCAGGTGAACCTATCAGTTCGTCTCATTTTTGAGTCTGGTCATGCCCAAATATCCACTAGCCAATTAGCATTTGTTTTCTACAGTATACACCCTATGGAAAAAATATATATATATAACTTATCTGAACTTTACTTTCTAAATACAAGATTTTTAAATAATTTTTACACATGATCACATTTTAGAAGTATTCACAATCAGGCCTTTGAGTATAGTCATGCTGTCCTCAGAACAAACATGAACACAGTGGAGAATATTGCTTTTCTTTATAAGCACACGATTGTGCCAACTCTGTGGAATATTTATCAGATTAACCATGGCAGACTTTAATTTATAGTTCCGACCTCAGCCATAAATCTGTCCTACCTGGGTAAAATCATGAACAAAGGAAGCAGCCAAGTTATAACATCACTGTTTATCACTGGGAGCAAAACATCTAACCAAAAAAATTTGGAACTTTTTTAGTTACACACTAAATAACTAAGAAAAATCCCTACTTTTTCCTGTTCTGTTCCATATTTTTGACTGGTGGAATAGAATTATCATTTCTCATCAGAGGATATTCTGTGGCATATACTGACAGTGTAAGCAATTTTTCTTCTTCTTCTGGAGAAAAGATACAAATGGACTCAACAGACTAGAACATGGCTCTGCATAAATAAGAAGGATGAAATGATAGAAAATCTCAAGTTGAAGAGTAGAAAATACATAGAGTTCATACTATGTCATCTGAAACATTTTTTGTAAAGGACATGGTAATATATCTGCCAAGACAAAGAGAATTGGGTTGCATTTAGATATTTGAGAGAAGAGTAATTTATACAAGTATTTTGGCAAAAGGAAAAACATGAAGGGGTACAGGTTGGTCATGAGTTGTTAGTTTAAACATAACTGTTTTGAGGCTCAAGTGCTTAGCTAAAAAAACATAAAAGGGCCCGTATTATCTTACTTTTTTTAAATTTAAGATTAGTTATTTTGAGAGAGACAAAGAAAGAGAGAACACACAAGCGGGGGGAGGGGCACAGAGAGACGGAGAAGAATCTCAAGCAGACTCCCTGCTGAGTATGGAGCCCAATGCAGGGCTCCAGCTCAGGACTCTGAGACCATGACCTGAGCGAGATCAAGAGTCAGATACTTAACTGACTGAGCCACCCGGGGACCACATAAGTTAACCTTTTATTACTAAATTTATTCAAGTCACTAGTACACTGTTGTGTTCCTCCTTAGAACAATGGAGAGATATAGAATGCTTAAGAGATATAAGGGAAGGAATGCACCCATTGGAGAATATCTAAATGTGTCCATCATTATTCTTTTTTTTTTTTTTAAGATTTTATTTATTTATTCATGAGAGACACAGGGAGAGAGGCAGAGATAGGCAGAGGGAGAAGTAGGCTCCCTGAAGGGAGTCCAATGCAGAACTTGATCCCAGGACCCCGGGAATCATGACCTAAGCCAAAGGCAGATCCTCAAACACTGAGCCACCCAAGTGCCCCTCCATCATTATTCTAAGAACATTATATTCATTCAGTTAATTTAACAACTCTCTAAAACTGATATAACTTATATAACAAACAAAGGCACAGCATGAAAATTGGCCTCATGTTTATACATCTCCTTTAGTAAAAGGCATTATTGTGCCATGTAGGAAAATGTGAAAATGGGTAAAGTTACAAGGCTACATATGATGATAATCAAATAGTAGATAATAAGATCTTTAATACATGATTGTTAAACTGAACACTGCACCTATTCCTCCTATATCCACTGTTATGAATATTTTCCCTTAGAAGGAATGTATGTATTTAAAGTAATTATTAGAAAAAATATTTTAAGGAGATTCCTGGGTGGTTCAGCAGTTTACCACCTGCCTTTGGCCCAGGGCATGATCCTGGAATCCTGGGATCGAGTCCTGCATCAGGCTCCCTGCATAGAGCCTGCTTCTCCCTCTGCCTATGTCTCTGCCTCTCTCTGTCTCTCATGAATAAATAAAATCTTTAAAAAAAAAGAAAAGAAAGAAAACTACTTTAAAATACATTCCTTTATTTAAAAAAAAACAGCTGCTGGGGCAGCCCGGGTGGCTTAGCACTGCCTTCGGCCTGGGGCTTGATCCTGGAGACCCGGGATTGAGTCCAACGTCTGGCTCCCTGCATGGAGCCTGTTTCTCCCTCTGCCTGTATCTCTGCCTTTCTCTCTGTGTCTCCCATGAATAAATAAATAAAATCTTTTAAAAATATAAATAAATAAAAATAAAAAATAAAATAAAACAGCTGCTAAGGTGTCATGCGAACTTAATCCCCTTGGAGACAAATTTCTTAATTTACAAAAGAGGAAGGATGAGGCTCATTTGCTGATGCTTTGTAAGGAAAAGCTAATTAATTATCATACCTTATGCATTTGAAGTGATTACTAATGAAGTACTTTCAAATATAAGCAGCTAAATAAAAGTTTAAAATGTCTAATAAATTTCAAAACTTTTAGTAAAAACTAAATACGTTGGTATTTTAAATTATAAAAATAATTTTGAAATTTTTATGCTGCTATTCTGTTTATTAATCCAATACTGTGTGTATATAGATGAAGATTGAAACAGCTTCAAACATAAAACTGTAATCATAATATGTTTTACCATCAATTCTATGTAACAAAATATTATTTAATGTTTCATAATATAATATCATATGTATAATATTGTTATCAACAAACTAAATGTTTGCGTTCCCCCAGAATTCATATGTTGAAACCCAATCCAATTTGTGAGAGTATGAGGAAGTTGAGCCTTTGGAGGGCCTTAGGAT
This sequence comes from Vulpes lagopus, assembly GCF_018345385.1. Classification (NCBI taxonomy): domain Eukaryota; kingdom Metazoa; phylum Chordata; class Mammalia; order Carnivora; family Canidae; genus Vulpes; species Vulpes lagopus. The sequence goes on along the minus strand of NC_054824.1, from coordinate 95,402,841 downwards.
TTAGATGAGGTCATAGGGATGAAGCCCTAATTATGGACTTAGTTTTACCAGACACAGAAAGCTTGCTTCCCTTCTCTGCTCTCTGCATGTGGAGGTACAATTTGAAGTTGACAGTCTGCAACTCGAAAGAGGGCCCTTGTCATTCAACCATGTTGGCACCCTGATCTTGGACTTCTATCCTCCAGAACTGTGAAAATAAGTTTGGGTTGTTTATAAGCTATCCTGTCTATGATATTTCTTCACAGTCCAAACTAAGACATTAATTAGCTTATTTATATTTATTCATATGTGAACTGAATACTCTTGGTAGTAACTTTGTGAAATCGAGCTGATACTTTGAACAGAATTAACTTGCAGAGTAGCTTTTATATTCTAAAACCTGTAATACAAAGACTGATAATCATACTTTTAAAAGGTGCTATTGTCTAGTGCTTACAGAGATATAAAAATATTTGTTTTGAGCTGAGAACAAGGAGAAGTGAATAATAGAGCATTTGGGATATTCTGTATAAACAAAACCAAAATAATTTAGATTAGTTGAAACATTCTGAATCAGGTAGATACAAAAAATAATGGGAATATTAAAAATAAATAAATAAATAAATAAATAAATGAATGAAATAATGGGAGTAGATTTGGGTGGAGGGAGTCAGTGGATAAACACATGGAAAAACAAAAAGAGGGAAGGAAAGTCCATATTTTCATTCATCCATCCATATTTTTTTTTAAAACCACCAAATATATTTCAAATACCAACCAGGCATTAAGCTCAGTGTTTTGGGATCCCTGGGTGGCGCAGCGGTTTGGCGCCTGCCTTTGGCTCAGGGCGCGATCCTGGAGACCCGGGATCGAATCCCACATCGGGCTCTTGGTGCATGGAGCCTGCTTCTCCCTCTGCCTGTGTCTCTGCCTCTCTCTATCTCTCTGTGACTATCATAAATAAATAAAAATTAAAAAAAAATTTAAGCTCAGTGTTTTAATAAAGTTGACCCTAGGCACCTTATGAGGAAAAAAAAAAAAAAGGCTTGACGATATCAACATAAAGTTAAGTCAGGCTAAATAATGCCTGTAGAACAAAACAGGTAGCTGATAATTGTCTCCACATTCAAATTTAGCTTCTGCCCTAGACCTTCAGAATCAGACAACCTCATGTATCATTTTAGCTCTGCTCCCTGTACCAGTTAAGTGAATTTTGATAAGTCATAAGGCATTTTTTCTCTATGAGTCTCAAGATTTTCATACTTTAAATAGGTTTGATATTTTTCTTGCTAGAACTGTTAGTTAATTAAGGTTAAAGAGTATTTTTAACCCTATGAAGAGGAGGAAGAGCATAACATCAATCCCTCTAAAACTTAATAAAATTAATTTAATATTTAATATGTCCATTTAGAAAAGGAAGCCACATGCTATCACTAATTTTTTTTTATAGTTAACCTAAGTTGTTTTTATTTTGGGTAGTACTAGTGGTATAAGAAAGTTATAAGGAGTATTAGTTATTTTCCCCACAGTATTTATATTTTTTTCTTAGTCTGGTTATTATTATTATTATTATTATTATTGTTATTATTATTTTTAAACATTTTTATTTATTCACTCATGAGAGACAGAGAGGGAGAGAGAGAGGCAGAGACACAGGCAGAGGGAGAAGCAGGCTCCATGCAGGGAGCCTGACGTGGGACTCGATCCCGTGTCTCCAGGACCACGACCTGGGCTTAAGGCAGTGCTAAACTGCTGAGCCACCCAGGCTGCCCTGATTATTATTTTTTTTAAAGAAAGGAATGTTGATAGTAAAAATAACATCTGCTGACACAAAATATCCAAATAATTTCCAATGTGAAATGATGTCAATCTGGAAGGAGGTTCCTTATGAAGTGACTCTGTTTCTTTACTCATTTTTACCCTATTCAATTTGTATATTGATTTACATTAGTAACTAGATGACATATTTAATAAATGTGTGGTCAGCAAAAAAGGTGATAAAAACAAACCATTTTATTCAAAGGATTCAGATTTTAGAAGATATACTATTAGTTTAGGAGGATAGTCTAATTACCAAAAGATGGAAAATAAACTAATATTAGATATTATAAATTTATTTCTGTATCTGTGTTGCATATACTTAACCAACGTTTATAGAATAAATAATAAATTACATTTATTTGTGCCTTAAATTTGTGACTTATTTATGTGCTTTCCTTGTATTATTCTCATATTTTATCATTGTAACAACTATATGATGCAATTTCGTTATCCATCTGTTGTAAATGAGGAAATTCATATAGTGAGTTAAAATAAAACAAATTTGCCCAAGGACATTCAGCTAAGATATTTCAGAGCACAATGTGAACCAAAATAGTCTGGAGCCTAAGTCACACATTCTAAAATATTAGGGGAAAATATGTGCAGGAAAGGTAGTGTAAGAAGTTCTGAAAATTTCCACATAAAAGTAATGAAAACATTGGCAATATTTGTCAAAAATCAACATTTTCAGAACCCTAGAAATTAAAGTATTTCAGCATTCTGGGGGTACATTTAAAAAACCCCAGCAAAATCTCAGTGAGAACAGCAGGCGTTTTGACTTTGTAACTTACTCATCCCCCTCTTCCAGCATGTACCTGTTATGGATTGAATTGTATCCCCTCAAATGATATTTGAAGTCCTAACCTCCAGTTCTCTTAATGTGACCTTATTTGGAAATAGAATCATTGCAGATGTAGTTAGTTAAGATGAGGTCATATTATAGTAGGGCAAGCTTTTAATCTAATATGACTGGCATCCTCATAAGAGAAGACACAGAGACACAGATGCTGAGGAGAATGCCATGGAATGGCAAAGGCAAAGACTGAAATGCTACAGCAGAAGGCTGAGGAACAGCAAAGATTGCAAAGCATAGAAGCTAGGAAGAAGAAAGGAATGTCCCCTACAAGTTTTAGCCAATGTCTTGATTTCGAATTTGTAGCCACCACAATTGTGTCATAAGAAACCTCCGTTGTTTTACCCACTCATTTTGAGATCCTTCATTATGGCAGACCTAGGAAATTAATATAGCACCTGACAAAATGGCCTTAAAATACATGAACAGCTGTCATATGACTTCCAGTTTCTCCTGCATGTAGGGAGCTTAGAAGTCACCACTCTGTCCTAACAAGCAAAAAGCTTAACGTACTAGAAAAATCAACAACTCTTCTTGGATTCTTCAGAGAAAGGAGAACACAGGGTAAACCACTGCCCAAACACTGGAGAGACTGACGAGCAAATACTAAAAACAACAAAACAATAACAATAACAAAACAACTTACCAGAACAGAGACTCAGGAGCAGAAACCACAATGGGAACCAGTGCTGGGGTAGGAAATCCTGAACTGTACTTGATGAATTGCTAGAAGCTCAATGTGGATGACCGTCAGAGTTAAAAATACCGGAATGATTGACTAACAGGAGGACCTCTGTATCACTGTGAGTCAGGCAGTTTCCCACAGCGAATATTGGAGAAAGATCCCCTCAGGCTTCTGGCAAGGAGACAACAGAGAAACCATTTTGAAATAAACGAGAACACCCTTCCTCCTAAGGAAGTCTGACCTAAGACGAAACTTGTTAACTAGAATTTAGCCACCTGGGTATTGGTAGAGCCCAGCTGACATGAGAAAGGAAATTACCCTACTAGAGGTGATTCTCTCTCCCTGTGGAAGAAAAGACCTGAGTGTAGCCCACTCTAGCCACCTGTCTCACTTAAGCAAAAAGGGAAAAAAAACCCAGAAATTCTTGTGAAGTTCACAGTGCAGACTCCTAGACTGAGCCCTAAACTCTAAAAGACTGAGACCTAGTTATAAGAAAGAATGCTTCCCGTTGCTCCACACCTCACCATCACATTCTGAAGGCTTATTTACAGTTGTTTCTTTTGCCCAGTATATCATGTCTGGCTATCAAGAAAAATTGCAAGGCATACCAAAAGGCAAAAAACACAGTTTGGGGAGAAAGAGCAAGCATCAGAACCAGACATGGAGGGATGTTGGAATTATCAGATCAGGAATTTAAAACAATTTTGATTAATATGCTAAAATAGCAGGCAGGGACAGATGGGTAATGGAAGTAGAGAGATAGAAATACTGAGGGGGAAAAGAAAGGAAAAATAAAAGACGAGATAAAAAGCACTGTAACAGAAATAAAGAATGCCCTTGATGGGCTTGTTAGTAGATTGAATACAGCTGAGGAAAGAATCTCAGCACTAGAAGATATATCAATAGAATCCTTGAAAACTGAAAAGCAAAGAGAACAAAGACTGAAAAACATAGAATAGGATATCTAAGAACTGTGGGACAACTACAAAAAGGTGTTACATACACATAATGAGAATACCAGAAGGGGAAGAAAGTGAGAAAGGGACAGAAGAAATATTTGAAATGATAATGACTGAGATTTTCCCCAAATTAATGTCAGGCACCACATCACAGATTCAAGAAGTTCACAGAACTTGCCAAAGGATAAAATGCAAAAAAAAAAAAAAAAAAAAAAAAAAAAAAAAAAAGCCCTACACTTAGGCATATCATTTTCAAACTATACAAAATCAAAGATTTAAAAAAAATCCCTGAAAGAAGCCAGAAGAAAAAAAAATAACTTTACCTATACAGGAATAAAGATTAAAAAAATACATTCCACTTTTCAGAAATCATGCAAGTAAGAGGAAAGGTGAAATGTTTAAGCGTTGAGGGGGAAAAGTCCTACTAACCCAGAATTCTGCATCCTGTGGAATTATCCTTCAAAAGTAAAGGAGACAGTGGTGGGTGGGTGAAATGAATGAAATGGTTTGAAAGACACAAACATCCAGTTGTAAAATAAATAAGCCTTGGGGATATAATGTACAACATGGTGACTATAGTTAATAATACAGTATTATATATGTAAAGGTGATGAAGAGAGTAAATCTTAAACTTTTCCATCAAAAAAAAAATAAATTATAACTGAGTGTGGTGATAGATGTTAAGTAGACTTATTGTGGTGATTATTTTGCAATATATAGAAACCTCAAATCATCATGTTATACACTTGAAACTCATGCAACATCATATGTCAGTTGCATCTCGATTTAAAAAAGTGAGGAGAGATAAAGATTTTCTGAGGCAAGTACAAACTGAGAGAATTTGTTGCCAGTAGATCTGCCTTGCAATAAGTGTTTAAAGTTCTTTAGAGAAAAAGAATATAATAGAGGTCAGAAACTTAGATCTACATAAGGGAGTAAGAACATGGAAGAAGGAAAACATGTAGACAAGACTAAAATATATATTCTTTGTTTTGAGATTTTATTTATTTATTCATGAGAGACACAGAGAGAGGCAGAGACATAGGCAGAGGGAGAAGAAGGCTTCCTGTGGGGAGCTCAATATGGGATTTGATCCCAGGACTCTGGGATCCCAACCTGAGCCAAAGGCAGATGTTCCACCACTGAGCCACCCAGGTGCCCCTAAAATATATATCCTTATTCTGAAATGATCTAACAGCAGTTTGTTTAAAATAACAAGAATGTATTCAATTATGTATACTTATGCATATATCATGTATACATTTTATATATGCTTATATATGCTTACACATAAGTAGAATGAATGAGAGCAATGATACAAGGGATGGGAGGAAGGAATTGGGATTATTTATTATAATAAAATACTGACCCTATCCATGAAGTGATATAGTGTTATTTGAAAGTGGATTCAGATTTGTTGTAAATGATATTACAAACTTCAGGGCTATGACTTAAAAAAAAAAAAAGTGTAACTGATATACTAAGAAAGAGAAAATTCAATCATATAAATTGCTTAATTAAAACTACAGAAGACAAAAAAGTAGAAAAGTAGGAACAAAGGATAACTGCAACAAATAGATAATAGTAATGAATGTGGCAGATATTAATCTAAATATAGTAATAATCACTTTTTGAGTAATGGTGGTCTAAATGCTCTATCAAAAGACAGGTACTGTCAGAATGGATCAAAGAACATGACCCAATTATATATTGTCTACAAGAAACTCATTTAAATATAAAGGCACAAATAGATTAAAAATACATAGAGAAAAATATACCATGCTAATACTAAACAAAAGAAAGCAGGAATAACTTTATAAATTTCAAACAAAGTAGACTTCAGGATAAAAAAATTATCAGGGATAAATAAAGGAATTCCATATGGATAAAATGATCAAACCTCCAAAAAGACACAATTCTTAATGTATACATGACTAACAACAGAGTGTCAAGTCCTGTGAAGCAAAGACTGATAGAACTGCAAAGAGAAAGAAGTGAAAATCCACTATCATATTTGGAAATGTCAGCACCCCTCTCTCAGAAATGGACAGTTTCAACAGGAAAAAAAAAATCACTAAGGACATATATGAACTCAATAATGGCATTAATCAACTAGATATAATGGACATGCGTACATTACATCATTTAACAACAATAAAATAGACATTTATTTCAAGCTCATATGAAACATTCACTAAGACAGACTATATTCTGAGCCATAAAACACACCTCAACAAATTTAAAAGAATAGAAATCATACAGTGTCTGCTCTCAGACTGCAGTGGAATTAAACTAGAAATCAATAACAGAAAGATAATTGGAAAATCCCAGAATACTTGGAAATAAAGCAATGCACTTCTAAATAACGCATGGGTCAAAAGAGAAATCTCAAGAGAAATTAAAATCTATTTTGAACTAAATGAAAATGAAAAACAACTTACCAAAATCTGTGGGATGCAGCAAAGTAGTAGAGAAAAATTTATAACATTGAATGCATACATTATAAAAAAAAAGACCTAATATTAATCATGTAAGCTTCCATCTTAAAAAACTAAAAAAAGAGCAAATTAAATCCAAAATAAGCAGAAGAAATAAAAAGAACTAGAGCAGAAAACAATGAAGTAAAAAACAAAGCATCAATAGAGAAAAATCAAGGAAACTGAAAGGTAATTCTTTAAAAAAAAAAATCCATAACATTGAGGAAACTTTAGCCATATTAAGAAAAAAAGAGGATACAAATTACTTATATCAGAAATAAAAGAGGTGACATCACTACAGATTCCCTAGAAACTAAAAAGGAATAGTATAAATAATTCTATGCTCCCAAATTTAATTATCTAGATGGAATAAAACAATTCCCTGAAAGACACAATCTATCAAAATTCACACAAGAAAATAAATAATGTGAATAGGCCTATATCTATGAAAGTAAGTGAACCAATAATTAACAGCTTTTTCCAAACAGAAAGCAACAGACACAGATGTGTTCTTTGGTAAATTCTACCAAACATTTAAGGAAGAAATTCTATCAATTGTCTACAGTCTCTTTCAGAGTGTAGAAGCAAAGAGAATACTTAATTCATTCAATGAGGTCAGCATTCTCTAATGTAAAAACCAGATATTATAAGAGAGGGATTATAAGAAAAGAGGTCTGGAGACGAATATCTTTCAGGAACATAGTTGCAAAAAGCCTCAGCAAAATATTAGCAAAATGGATAAAAAATATATAAAAATAATTATGCATCATGATCAAGTGAGACCTATCCCAGGCATGGAGGCTATTCAATGTTCAAAACTCAGTGTAATCCATCTCATCAACAAACTAAAAAAGAAAAATTACGCAATCATATTAATAGATGCAGAATAAGCATTTGAAAAAAAACAACATGCATTCATAATAAAAACTCTTAGTAAACTAGGAATAGAGAACCATTTCAATTTTACAAAGATATTTACAAAAAATCTACAGATAACATTGTTTTTTTTTTATGAGAAACTTGAAGCTTCCACATTAAGATCAGGTATAAGGCAAGGATATTTCATCTCCCACTCATTTTTAACATCAAATTAAAAGTCTAATAAGGAAAGAAAAGGAAAGGAAGCTAAGCAGTTTGGGAAGGATGATTAAAACTGTCTTTATTCTCAGATGACATAACCTTTTATGCAGAAAATTCAAAGGAACTGACAAGAAAACCCTTCTGAAATTAATAAGCAGTTATAGTATGTTGCAGGATACAAGATTGATATAAAAAAGTCAATTGTTTTTCAATATTAACAATGAACAAGTGGGATTTGAAACTAAAAATGCTATGCCATCTACATTAGCATATCCCCCCAATGGAACACTGATATAAAAATCTAACATATAAGATCTATTTGAGGAAAACTACAGGATGAACAAAACCAAAGAACTAAATAAGTGAAGAAATGTTCCATGTTCATGGGGAAGACTCAACATTGTCAGGCTATAAGTTCTTCGCACCTTGATCTACACATCTTAATGCAATCCCAATTGAAATACCAGCCAATTGTTTTATGGACATCAATAAAATGATTCCAAAATTTATATGGGGAGTTTATAGAGAGTTCATATGGAGATGCAAAAGATATACCAGAATAGTCAACACAATATTATTGGAGAACAAAATCAGAGGACTGATATTACCCAACTTTAAGCTAAAATAATTAAGACGGTATGGTAGGGGTGAAAGAGTAGACAAATAGACCAATGGAACAGAACAAGTAGCCTAGGAATAGACTCACATAAACATAGTTAACTAATCTATGACAAAGTGGCAAAGGTAATAGAATACATCAAAAAGTCTCTTCAAAAAATGGTGCTGGAACAACTAGACATTTATATGCAAAAAAAAAAAAAAAAGAATCTAGACCTTACACCTCTCATAATAATTAACGGAAAATAAACTATAGACATAAATATAAAATGTGAAACTATGAAACTCCTGGAAGATAACATGGCAGAGGACCTAGATGACCTTAAGGATGGCCATATCTTTTTACATACAGCAACAAACACACAATCCATGAAAGAAAAAACTAATTAATGCTTATTGAAGCTTCATTTAAATAGTTTTTTTTTTTAAATTTATTTATGATAGTCACAGAGAGACAGAGAGAGAGAGAGAGAGAGGCAGAGACAAAGGCAGAGGGAGAAGCAGGCTCCATGCACCGGGAGCCCGATGTGGGATTCGATCCCGGGTCTCCAGGATCGCGCCCTGGGCCAAAGGCAGGCGCCAAACCGCTGCGCCACCCAGGGATCCCCTGAAGCTTCATTTAAAAGCTTCTGCTCCACAAAAACATTACCAAAAGAATTAGAAGACAAGCCCCAGACTGGGAGAAAATATTTGCAAATATGCATCTGATTAAAGACTCTTATCCAAAATATACAAAGAACTCTTAAAGATCAACAATAAGAAAACAAACAAAAATGGGCCAAAGACCTTAAAAAATATATCAGAAAGGAAGATACACAAATGGCAAATAAACATATGGAAAGATGCCCAACATCATACGTCATCAGGTAAATACAAATTAAACAACAATAAGAAACCACTATATGCCTACTAGAATAGCCAAAATCCAGAACACTGAAAATACCAAATTCTGCAGAGGATGTGTAGCAGTAGGAACTCTTTCATTGGTAGTGGGAGTGCAAAATGATACAGACACACTGGAAGACAATTTATCCAGTTCTTAAAAAATAAAACATACTATTACCATATGATCTAGAAATTGCACTCTTTGGTATTTATGCGAAGGAGTTGAAAATGTGTGTCCACACAAAAACATATGTGGGAATGTTTATCACAGTTTTAGTCATACTTGCCAAAACTTGGAAGCGACCAAGATGTCCTTCAGTAAGTGAATGGATAAATAAACTGTAGTGTATACAGACAATGAAATATTATTCATAACCAAAAAGAGGTGTACTATCAAGCCGTGAAAAGACATGGACAAAACTGAAATGAAACATGGAGGAAACTTAAACATAAATATTACTAAGTGAAAGAAGTTGATTTGAGAAGGCTACATACTGTATGATTCCAAATCCATGTCATTCTGCAAAAAGTAAAACTATGGAGTCAATAAAATAGTAAGTGCCAGAGGTAGGGAGGGGGCATAGATGAACAGGCAGTGCACAGAGGATTTTTAGGGCAGTGAAAATACTCTGTAAATTGTAATAATGAATGTGTGTTATTATACATTTGTTCAAAGTCATAGAATATACAACATCAAGAATGAATTGACATGTAAACTATGGACTTTGGGTTAATATGATGTGTCTATATAGGTTAAACCTTGTTAAAAAATGTACCATTCTGGCAAGTGATATTGATAATGGGGGAGGTTATATATGTACGTGGGCGGGAGAGGTATGGGAAATCTAGGTACCTCTTTCTGAATTTTGTTATAAATCTAAAACGTCTCTCCAAAAACAGAATATTAAAAATTTATTGAACATGAAGAGGAAATTAGAAGATTCAATTCCACTTGGAAACTTTAATATCCTACTTTCAATAAAGGGCAAAACAATAATAAAAAAATCAGTAAGAAAAGAGTAGACCGGAAAAACACTGTAAGACAGTGAACATAATAAACTTCTACAGAGCTCTCTAATTTATAGCAGCAAATACACATTCTTCTCTGGTATACATGGAATATTTGCCAAGATAGACGATACGTTAGGCTGTTTTAAAAGTTGCAACTAATCTGAAAGGAGGGACGCTTGAGTGGCTCAACAGGTTAGGCTTCTGCCTTCAGCTCAGGGAGTGATCCCAGAGTCCTGGGATTGAGTCCCACATGGGGATCCCTGCATGGAGCCTGCTTCTCCCTCTGCCTGTGTCTCTCATGAATAAATAAATAAAATGTTTAAAAAATAATAATCTGAAAGGAATTTATATCATAAAATAGATCCACTCATAACAATGGAATAAAATTATAAATCAACACAGAAAGACAATTTGAAAATTGGCAAATATGTGAAAATTAACATCTTAGTCTTAAACATTAAATTGAAGAAAAAAGTTACAAGGAGATTTAAAAAAATAGTGAGATAAATAAAAATGAAAACAAACTTACTAAATATTAAATGAAGTGTAAAAAGCACATAGAGGCTAATTTATAGCTATAAATGTCTATTTTTTTTACATTTTTTCTTTTTTTCAAGATTTTATTTATTTATTCATGAGAGACACAGAGAGAGAGAGAGAGAAACAGATTGAGGTAGAGGGAGAAGCAGGCTCCATGCAGGGAGCCCCATGTGGGACCCAATCCCGGGTCCTGGGATCACGCCCTGGGCTGAAGGTGGCTCTAAACCGCTGAGCCACCTGGGCTGCCCTCTTTTTTCATTCTAATCGCAGTAATATGTACACAGCAAAACTTCCCATCTTAGTCATTTTAAAGTTTACTCTTCAGTAGTGTTACATATATTTACACTGTTGTGCTTAATTTATATTTAAAGACTATATCAGAAATGAATCATTAATACATCCTAAAAATCATAACTAAATAAGTCCTAAGCAAATTTACAAAATAGGTAAAGGTATGTTTAAGTTCCAAATCCTCTCACTGTCCTAATTCCAAACTTTAGAAACCCTGTTTATAGTAGCAGATACTGGTCCCTGGGTGTTATAATAGAAAAAACAATACACAATGTACTCAGTCATTGAAATCCAATGTGACTGGCACTGCACTTAAAACTGTCGGGGATAATAATAATCTATGTATCAGTACTTGGATCAGGATGGTTAACTGATTTGATTACAGTTGCACAGTGAATAAAAGTAAAATTTTGATCTAATTCATTCTAAGCCTAAATTCCGGGTATTTTTATTATCTGTGTTAGCTTTTATTAGGAAGCATACCTCACTAAAAGAATATGATTTTTGAGACACATGAACATATATTAATTTTTTCTGTGGAAGATATTAGCTATCAAAGACACATATAACTAAGACTCTAAACAAAATGCTTTAAGAATTGTTTTATTTTGTATAACTAAAATTATTATATTTAAAGCACATAATGTACAGCTAGGTTCTGTAAAACATATCCTTTTAAGAAAGAACAAAAAGAGCTCAAATCAATAAGCTAACCTTTAACTTAAGAAACTAGAAGAGGAAGAATGACCTGAACCCAAACAAGTAGAAGAAAGGGTCATAAAGATTAGAGCAAAAACTTATAAAATAGAACATAGGGTGAAAAGTCAATGAAACGAAATTTGGTTCTTTGAAAAGAACAACAAAATTGACAGATATTTACCCATACTAACCAATAAAACATTAGAGAAAGTCAAATTATTAAAATTGGAAATAATTAAAGGTACATCACTCCTGACTTTACAGAATAAAAAAGCATTTGGGGAACACCATGAAAAAATTAGATAATTTAGATAGTTTAGACAGAATAGACAAATTCCTTGAATGACACAAATTATTGAACATCAAGAATAAACAGAAAGTATGAATAAGCCCATGACAAGTAAAGATGTCAAATTAATAACTATAAAACTTCCCATAAAGAAAGACTCAGGAAAATATGGGTTCACTGGTGAATTCTACTACACATTTAAGAAATCAACCCAATCCTTTACAAATAATTCTAAAAAAATTGAGAGTGTACTTTCCAACTCATTTTATGAGTCATTATAACCAGATAACAAAATCAAATCCTCACAGGAAAGAAAAGTACAGACAAAATCTCTTATGAATACAGATGCAGAAATCCTCAACAAATACTTGCAAAACAAATCCAGTCATTTATAAAAAGGATTAAATACCATGGTTAAGAAAGATTTATCTCAGGAATGTAAAGTTCGTTTAACATTGGAAAATCAATTAATATAATGCTCCATATAAATAGTTGAAAGACAGAAATCACATAATCATTTCAATTGACACAGAAAAACACATTTGAAATTGCCTAACAACATTTCATGATAAAATCACTAAAAAAACTATTAATAGAACTTCCTTAACCTGATAAAAGTAATCTATGAAAAGCTCACAGCTAATATTATAACTGATTATGAGACTGATAGATTATCTTCTCAGATAAACAAGAAAAGAATGTCTTGTTCTTCACTTCTACTCAATATTGTCTAAAGATGATAGAGAAATCAGGCAAAAAAAAAAAATCAATAAAAGATAACCAGTTTGGAAAGGAAGAAGTAAAATTATTTCTGTTCAGAGATGACATGATCTTGTCTATAAAATACCATAATAAATCCACAAAAAGACTATTTGATATAATAAATTCATTAACCTGGAGAAACCAGGTCAATAAAAAATCAATTATATTTCTAAACAGTAGCAATAAATAATCTATAAAAGAAATTAAGAAAATAGTTCCATTTATAATAGCATCAAAAAGAGTAAGTTATTTAGGAATAAATTTAATGAAAGAAGTACATGACTTGTACACTGAAAAATGTAAAATGTCTTTGAAAGAAAAAAATATCGAAATAAAAGGAAAGTTACCCTGTGTCCATGAATTAGAAGACTAATTATTAAGTTGTTTGTATTGCTAAAATTGTTTCACACATTCAATGCTAAACATACCAAATCTCAAAAACTTAGCTATTTTTTTCCTCATGGCAGAAATTGACAAGCTGCTCCTAATATTCATATGGAAATACAAAGGACACAAATAGCAAATATTGAAAAAGAATAAAGTTGGAGGACTTATAGTCCCTAATTTCAAAAATGTACCAAAAGTTATAATAATCAAGACAGTGTGGTACTAGAATAAAGATGTACCAGTAGATGAACTGAGTAGAATTGAAAATTCAGAAAGAAATGCCTACATTTATGGCCAATTTAATCTTCACTATGGTGTGAAGGACATTGCAACAAGGAAAGTCTAGTCTTTACAAAGGTCAGTGCTATGAAAATTGAATATCCAGTACTAAGTTTGGACACATACATCACACCACATATATCAACTAACATAGATAAAAAACTTAAAGTGTTAAAGTCCTAAAAATGTAGAGAATAACATAGGCAGGTTTTCATGTGCTTGGGTTGACAATGGTTTCTTGTATATGGCACTAAAGGTACATGCAACAGAAGAAAAAAGAATTGTTAAGTTGATTTCATAAGTTTAAGAAACTTGTGGTTCAAAGGACAAAATCCAGAAACTCACAGAACAGGGTAAATTATTTGTGAATATGTCTCATGAGGGACTTGTATCCAGAAAATATAAAAAAAAAAGATTCCTGCAACTCAACATTAAAGAAGATACACAACCCAAATAAAAATAGGCAAAGTATTTGTTTTTGCTTTCATTTTTAAGATTTTATTTATTGATTTATTTTAGAGAGAGAGGGCGAGCATGGGAAGGGCAGAAGAGGAGGGTGAGGGAGAGAGAATCTTAGGTAGATTCCGTGTTGAGCATGGAGCCAGATGCAGGGCTTGATCTCAGGACCCTGAGATGAAAGCAAGAGTTGGTCATTTAACCAACTGAGCCACCCAGGCAAAAAGTGGGTGAAGTATTTGAATAGTCATTTCATCCAAGAAGATATTCAAATTGCCAATTAGCACATGAAAAGATATTTAACATCATTTGTCATTAGGAATATGAAAATCATAATGAGATACCACTTTACACTTACAATGATAACTATAAAAAAGGAGATGGAAAACATCAAGTGTTGGTGAGGATGTACAGAGATTGAAATTGTCACGCATTGCTTTTAGGCATGTAAAATTTTGTAAGCATTTTGGAAAATAGTTTGGTGGGTCCCGAAATAGTTAAACTCTGCATTACTATATAAGCCAGCAATTCTACTTCCAGTCATATAGCCAAGAGAATTAAAAATATACTTACAAAAAACTTTTACATAAATGTTCACAGCAGCAATATTCATAATAGCCAAAAAAAGTGGAAAAACAACCCAACGCCCATCAGTTGATGAATGCATAAACAAAATGTGATATGTGCATAATAATGGAATTATTCATTCTCAAAAAGGAATAGTTACAAATACATGCTACAACATTGATATACCTTGATAACATTATGCTAAGTGAAAGAGGATAGACACACAAGGCCACATGGTGTTTGATTCCATTTATATGAAATGTCCAAAAAAGAAAAATCTTAGAGACAGAAAGTTGATTAATCTTTACCAGAGGCTGGGGGAAGGGCATAAAGAAGAGCTCCCTAATAATGGGAACCAGGCTTCTTTTTGGAGTTATCAAAATGTTTTCAAATTAGTGGTGATGGCTGTAAAGCTATGAATGGACTAAAAAAGCACTAAGTTGTTCATTTCAAAAGGTTGGATTTTATGGTATGTTATTTTATCTCAACTCAAAAACTATACACAGCCTCACAAGAAATAGTGCAACTTATTAATAATTACTAAGTGAAAACAAGTATTTAAAATATGTGGATTTTTCCACATGTACTTACACAGATTAATTTTCTTGGCGATTTAGGTTTACTGGGTCAATATTCAGCTCACCTCTTTTCATATGTGTTGATCTGTTTGTATTTTCTATATGATAATATAATGGTGGATACACATCATTATTTGTCAAAACAATAAAATGTAAAACATACAACGCCAAAAGTGAACTCTAATGTAAACTATGGACTTTGCGTGATAATGTTTGGTCAGTGTTCCTTCATCAATTGTACCAAACGTACCATTCTGGTGAGGAATGTTGATTTGAAGGGAAGCTCTGCACATGTGAGACAGAGTATATATGTGAAAACTCTCTGTACGTTCTGCTCAATTTTGTTGTGAACTTAAAACTACTTAAAAACATAGAGTCTATCTGAAAAACAATATCACCATATTTGACCATGTAAATGCCCTCTATATGGACACTGCTAGATGTTCCCAAAGGCCTATTGCCTATGTCTGACTACCTAATCATGTTTTTGCGATTCCTAGCTCATTTCTTTGAACATGCCTCTAAAATCAATTAAAATAAGTGTGCACTATTTTGTATTCACTTTTACTTAAATCCTTAAGATGCAATGAGATATAAAAAGAATAAATTTTGACTATTTTCTAAGCTGATATTATTTTACAAATCAAAGGTCAAAAGGCAGATTTGTCCAGGGAAAAAAGGGAATATTTAACTTTAAATCTTGAAAATCATGTATTGGCACAAAAATTGCTGTTGATGAAAATAATCTAATATTTAATACTAGTAAAAGGATAGTTAAAAAGGTGAACCTTCTGTTCTCTCTCACTGCTATTTTATTTAGCTATCAGGTGCCAGTTTTAATTTACGAGTCATTTTTGTACCAAGAATATAATGTGCAAAACTATAACTAAGCTACTAAAGAAAGCAACAAGTAAGTTTTGCATGTTTTAATGTATCAATGTTTTTAAATTTCAATAATGCTTCTTGGGAAAATGACCAAACTCCCTAGCTTATTGCTGCTGAGCTTCGTAAATGTCATAAATAAGATTATCTACAATTAGGTCAAATTCCTGCTGTCATCTAACCTTTTAATCTAAGAATAGATAGAAGTTTCTGACAGAGAAATGTAAAATAAGCTTTAATTTTAAAAATTCAATATGGTTAATATTTTAATTAGTTATTTATATAACTCTGAAGATTATGATCACATTTGGTATCTTCAAACATTGTTCTTCCTGGAAATCACAACACTTAAAATGTTAGACTCCACCTAAATGAGGTAATGTTGTAGGAAAGAGTTAGGGGCAGATGGGGCTAGGCAGGGAAAGATAAGGAAAGGCTCAGAGTCAGGCTCCCAGGAATCTGTGGGCTCCCATAAACTCCAAGGACATGGAGAGGCCCCGGGGTCAGGCTCCTACCCTTCCCAAGAAAACAGACATAAGATAGTAAAAAAACAAAAAACAAAACAAAACAAAACACCTGGTTCTCTAGCTCCAAAATGGCCTACCTAGTAATCACAGAAACTCACCAGGCCACAAAGAAATAAGTCATTAAGGTGTTATGAATAGTCCCCACTCAAACCAGGACTGGGTAAGGATCTCCAGGCCTGGGCTCCCTGGATATGTTCTCAATAAAAGACAGACCATAAAAGCCCTCAGGGGCAACCCTTTTGGGACCCCTCTCACTTCTGAGAGCTTTCTCTGTATCTGCTTAATAAACTTCTAATGCTTTACTCACTCTGTTGTCGTGGATATTCATCCTTCAACTCCAGGAGATAAGAATCTAGCTCTCGGGATCCCTGGGTGGCGCAGCGGTTTGGCGCCTGCCTTTGGCCCAGGGCACGATCCTGGAGACTCGGGATCGAATCCCACGTCAGGCTCCCGGTCCATGGAGCCTGCTTCTCCCTCTGGCTGTGTCTCTGCCTCTCTCTCTCTCTCACTGTGTGCCTATCATAAATAAATAAAATAAATTAAAAAAAAAAAAAAAAAGAACCTAGCTCTCCCTATCAGTAAGGGCGGGCATTTCACAGATTTAGCTGCTTACTCAGTCTCCCTTCCATACCTGACAAGATCTCTAAATTGGATCCTCAGGACCCTGAACATCTGAATTAGATATTCCAAAAATCCTTGGTATTCAAAACAAAATTTTCCTCCTGTGAGAAAAATGTTACCATTAGCCTTTCTCTTCTCTCCCTATATGGGTTAGGAGTGGCTTCAGATTTAAGTAGATAAATACCTTTTATGTATTAAACAATTAACTAATAAATAAGTTAGATTAAGGAGCATTTCTCCCCCACAAATATGGAGTCGGGGCACATGCAATTACTTGTGCTAGTTCAGCTGCCCCAAAGATGCCATCAATTGGGGACACCTGGGTGGCTCAGTAGTTGAGTGTCTGCCTTTGGCTCATGGTGGGATCCTGAGGTCCTGGAATCCAGTCCTGCAGTGGGCTCCCCGGGGAGCCTGCTTCTCCTTCTGCCTGTGTCTCTGCCTCTCTCTGTGTCTCCGATGAATAAATAAATAAAATCTTAAAAAAAAAAAAAAATGCCATCAATTCAAGTTATTTCTAATGATCGGTTTCAAAATTCCTAGCCATATTCAAGGCAGGAATAAGGGAGGTTGAAGATCTGTCCTTAGGTTGAGTTGAAGGGTTTTGCTTTATTCTGTTTTGTTTCAGGAATGAAAGCCTCAGTTTTAACGCAGGAGATTTCTTGCATCTCCTTGGCCAGAGAGGGCCATTTTTTTTGCGCATACACTAATCACAACTAATAAAATTGGGTTTCTATGACAGGTTTAGTTAAAAAATAATTTAGTCTTTTGAGATTTACCCTTCCAAAAGCAGGGGGTTTTGATCCTCTATCTAAATATGTTATAATTACATCAGCAGGGAAAAGGTAAGGGGGCAAAGGAGGCGAGTGTGAAGAGAAGTGTAAGGCTGCAATAGGCAACTGCAATGCCAGCTTTGCCAAACACTGTGACTCAAACATTTCTAAATGCTCTAAAATGCCGCTCATTTGTAGAGCATTTAGAAACTCCTATTAATATATAAAGTAATCTAACTTATATTAATCAAAGTAATCAAACTCATATTAATATATAATCTAACATGTGTCAAGCATTATATTTTAGTAAACCTTCGTTTTAGCACAATTAACAAGTTTTGGAAAATCTTTTTGGAGATGAGCTAATTAACCAGATTTTTATTGTTTATTTATTTATTATTATTATTTTTTTTATTGTAAGTTAAAAGAAATAGTGACTTCAGGGCAGCCCTGGTGTCTCAGTGGTTTAGCGCTGCCTTCAGCCCCAGGGCCTGATCCTGGAGACCCAGGATCAAGTCCCACATAGGGCTCCCTGCATAGTGCCTGCTTCTCCCTCTGCCTGTGTCTCTGCCTCTCTCTCTCTCTCTCTCTCTCTCTCTCTCTCTGTGTCTCTTATGAATAAATAAAATCTTAAAAAAAAAAAAAAGGAATAGTGACTTCAGACAGTCAAATGGCTTTGGGGTTATGACATCTCATAAGAAAGAATAAAAAAGTAGAGGAGAAATCCATCAATTTACTAGAATAGAATTAAATAATTAATTAAATGGGTTCTTTTGAAATATAATGAGATAGAATTTCACTTTGGGTTTTTTGAAATCAGCCTGAGAGGGGTTGGCAGTAGGTAGTTTACTTTGGAGGTTATCTCAGAAAGCCCAAGTAAGAGTCAGAAAGAATAATATAGGGAAAATAAAAAGCCATTGTACGCATCCATTAAGGATGCCAGTCCTGTAAGCAAAGGAGAGGGGATGTTTGTTCCTATGGAGACTTCCTGAGGAGCAAATACACTGTTTGCCTGAAGGGTGGAGGATGGGATATTTACCTACTGTCTCTGTCCCCTATTCTTGATGGTTCCCTCCAGGGCATTAGCTCAATCACTGGCTATCAGTCTTAAAGAAGACCCTGGCACCTTTGAGCAAAGATTTTGTTAGAAGGAGAGGAGCCTGTCTTGAACTGTCTATAGTAATTTCAGACAAATAGAACAGTGGGCTACGAAAAAGTGATGTGGGGCACCAGAGAGTTATGCTGCAAATGGTATAAGATTTTTATATTTTACAGAATTTGAGGATAATTTATATAATAGAGAGGAAAAGGTATTTTTTAAGCAAAAGGGGAGATTTTAAAAAACTGACTATAACCTCATTCTCAGGGACAGGCACAATAAAAATTATTTTATTCAAATGTCTCAAAAATGAGATGGTAGGTATTCTTATTCCCATTTTAGAGAGAATATAACCTATCCAATTTCCTACAGGTAATGACAGACTAATCTGGCATATGACCCCTATTTTCTTGTGATGTTTAATTGGTTCTCCTTAAAATATACCATGTCTTTTTTCAACCAAAAAAGGTCCTTACCTAGAGCAAATGCGTTATTAGATTCCTCATTTTATACAGGCAAAACACAAATTTTTAATTGCGATATATAGGGCCCTCCTAATTCTTGTCTCTGCATACATCTTCCCTGTAGGCCTGTGATTGGCCCCCATAGCTTGACCTGCACAAGCCTGCCTTATCCCTTTTTACATGATGTTCCCTCTAATTGGAACATCATGCCTCAGTAACTTTTCCTCATTTCAATCTCAGCATACATGTCACCTCTCTCTGGATATCTCTGACTCCTTCCTGCCTAGATTAGATTAGGCACCCTAGTGAGTCTGTCTTTATTCCCACAGTCCTCTGAAAGCAGGAACAGTGCCTTCCATTTTCACTCTGCATACACAGACACCACTTTCTCATGCTTCTGCTACCTCTATGAGAAGGATTTGTGAATTTCTTCCTTTATTATGCCTTTTTAAAACTTGGTGTTTCCCATACATTTGTTCTGAACTCACTTCTGTTTTTATGTAAAAATATTCTCCCCAGGGGAAAATCTCTTTCATTTCCCTGATTCCCAAATATCATCCTTATTTGAACAATTCCCAAACTCATTTAAGCTCCTAGTGTCCAATGAATAATAAAAAACAAAACATCTAACAGGCCCTTGGAAATCAAGCACATGCAAACAGAATTGGAAAGTTCTACAGATATCTCTCACTATCTTATAATTCTGGTCATTTTGTACATATTTTGATGCAATCTCCATTAATCCCTATGCCCGTACCACACAATTTACTAAGGTTGTTTTTAACTAATATTTTCCAGATTGTTTGAACCCAAAATACCTTTTGGGATAATAGAATGTCCTAATGAATATTTTAGAAAGTTTAAAAATTAGTTGATCTTTTTTTTATAAAAAAGTGAGGAAAGGTAAAAAAAAAAGTTTCTTTTAGGTCAGTTTAATTCTATAGACAATTTTGTATCATTGTGGTAATGGATTCAGGCATTTATTACTAATGGGTGTTAGAACTAGTGGGATAAAGTTGAGGAGGAACACAATATTTATATAGTCTTAAAGCATTTCTGTAAATGACCTATTAATTCAAAAGAGAAAACAGCTTCACCTCTTTGTGAGGAAACGCGGCAGACAGGATCTTAACTAAGTTAACTTTAAATTAAACTAAGGATCTTAACTAAGATCACTTAACTAAGTGATCGATTTAGCATCACGAATAAAGGTATAAGCCAACAACCTACCTCCCGATAGTATACA
Source organism: Vulpes lagopus (assembly GCF_018345385.1). Classification (NCBI taxonomy): domain Eukaryota; kingdom Metazoa; phylum Chordata; class Mammalia; order Carnivora; family Canidae; genus Vulpes; species Vulpes lagopus. The sequence goes on along the minus strand of NC_054824.1, from coordinate 95,382,016 downwards.
CTGAGAGGAACAAGTACCATTCCCTGTAATGTTCCTGTCAAAGATGCATAATCTGAATATAGTCATGAGGAAACATCAGCTGAATCTAAATTGAGGTAAATTCCACTAAATAACTGGCCTGTACTCCTCAAGTATATCAAAATCATGAACAACAAAGATGTAAAACCATTCTTGAATAAGAGCTTAGAGACATGCCAAATACATTCAATGGAATATATGAAATACAATCTTGAAACCTAAAACCTAAATAAAGTTACGAGTGATCCCTAAAAAAACAAAAACAAAAACAAAAACAACAACAACAAAAAACTTTTCAAGTTTATAAACGTTTCCAAGATACATTTTGTCATGTATAAGTTTGTATTTTTTCCTCCAAACCTAAGCTTTGTTGATAGCTATTACTACTATGGTTAACTTCGCTGAATGTAGACTTGGATAGGGCATAATGGATGCTTCCAATGAAATGGTAATTTTCTATATTTTGGCATCAGTGATAGTTTTAGAAATACACAGTTGTAAATTTATATTGATTATTACATTTAAAATTTGTAAACTATATAATTCAATAATATCAATAATTGGATCATATGTGGGCTTATTTCTATTGATTTATTTTTTTCCTTTTGGTTTTAGTCATTTAGTCATGTGTGGAATGTCGATTAATTATATGAAATGCTGAGATTGTACATGAAAAATTGTAGAGGGAATATCAGTTTATTCTAGTACAGATAAAATACAAGCAAATGGTGATATAAATAAAGATTAAGAAATCTGAAGATTTCGGATTTTTGTGAGAGGAAAGCTTTATCTGGATTTTTTAGCCCTTTCTGCAGATTTGCTGAATTTATGTTATTTACTATTATTACTTACTATTAGTCTATTATTATTACTGAGTTAAGGAAAATGGGGCTCAGCAGGGCTATGTAGGGGGTTATGGAAGAGGGCTCACAAAAATCCCCAAAATGCTGAGGTGTAAGGAAACTAGAGATAAGGGAACAAGCCAGAGCACCCTGCCCTAGGTGTGGGCAGGGAGGGTGTCATTTTTATGACAGTCATCTGTGACCAACAAAGAATAACCAGAGCGCAAAGAAGAAGCAAGCCATTAAAGATGTTATCACCAGTCCTTACTCAATGGTGATACCAGTAGATAATGTGAAAAGGATTTAGGATGCCTGGTTGGCTTCCAATAAAAGACCAAGCCTACAAGCCCTCAGCGGCAACACTACTGAGACCTCTCTCACTTCTGAGAGCTTTCTCTGTACCCTCACTTAATAAACTTCTATCCCTTTACTCAATCTCCTTTGCGAGATTCATTCTTCAACTCTGTAAGACAAGAACCAAGCTCTCCCATATCATTACTATTATTGCTCTTGCCATTATTATTATTATTATTATTATTATTAACTTGCATTCTTTTCTTCCTGTCCCTGACATACACAGTTTAGGTATCAGCAAATGTCTTGTGAAAAAAGTGCAAGCAGAATTTTGGCTAATTTCTTTGGCTTTCCTTTGGGTCTGTGAAAGGAACACAAACAAACAAAACTCTCTCTTCTGTCTACTTTCAGAATCCTGCATTTCTGACACCAGATGTGTGAGGATTTCCCAAATCAAGTAGTTCTTCTAGTTTCTGTAGATTCCATTTGGGTGTCCTCAATTCAATTCTGACATTATCTACCTGAAGTTAATGGAGACTGACCCCACAGGCTTAGGGCTCAGTACTAAAAAAAAAAAAAAAAAAAACCCAAAAACAAAAAAACAAAATCCCAAATGCCAATCCCAAATCCCAGGTTGTTATATGTGCTTTCAACAAATTGGCTATAAATCTGAGATTTCTGTGATCCCCTCCTTGAGTTTGATAGTTTGCTAGAACAGCTAACAGATCTCAGGAAAAATCTTACCTGTTTGATTACTGCTTTATTATAGAAGGATACAATTCAGGAACAGCCAGATGGAAGAGATGCATATAAGTGGGAAGTGACACAGAACTCCTGCCCTCCCAGCACTTCCATGTGTTCACCAACCTGGAAGCCCTCCAAATCTCATTGTTTAGGATTTTCTGGAGGCTTCATTACATAGGCAGGACTAATTAAATCATTGGCCATTGGTGATTAATTCAACCCTCAGTTCTAGAGCAGAGGTCAGGGATGGGGCTGAAAGTTCCAACCCTCTAAACATACTGGTTGGTTTCCTAGGCAACCTCATTCTGTGGTTATCTAAGAACTTTACAAAAATCATCTCATTAACATAAACTCACTTGTGGTTGGAGGGGGCTTGTTATGAATAACAAAGGACACTCCTTTTGCCTTTGTTGCTCTGGAGCTATTTCAGGGAGCCAGGACAAAATTCCAAATACCATAACAAAATATTTTCCCATTGCTCTTATCACTTAGGAAATTACAAGGGTTTAAGGGGCTGCTGCCAGGAACAGAGATGAAGATCAAATATATATATCTTAGTACAATTCACAACAACACAGTTTGGAAACCTATTTTCTTGTATCCTGCTTTAGTAGCACCAAAATCTAGTCTTTTTCTACTCAGTCAAGAGAATCTTCCACAAACACTACTTAAACAGCTTTCTATTTCTTCTCTGTGGCACTTGATTTGAAATGGCAAATGCTCTGAGGGATCAAAATGTAGCAGATATAGGGCTCTCTATATATTTCACCTTCTGCATTTTAGCCCTTTAAGATCTCTAGGGCCTGACTGGTCTCCAAATGTCTTCAAACAGCTTTCCCCCAAATTTACGTCATTAAATGAGATTATAAATGACTTCATACTTGGATTTAAATTTAAATACACACTTAATAATTCATTTATGACAAGGTTTGATTCTTTCCTGATAAAATGGCAAGCTTGGTGTTTAACCACACTGACAATTTACAAACCACTTGTCATATAATATTTAGATTTGAAACTAATCACACATTAAATGCAAATTGGAATATGCTTTTTATATCAACCATAGATAAAACTTCTTCATGACCTGATGCTTTGATTCCTATAACTTCTATAAATGAAATATTAACTATCTTTTTGAAAATACCGTGTTTGCTTTATTTTTTTTTTAAGATTTTATTTATTTATTCCTCAGAGACACAGAGATGAAGAGGGAAAATCAGGCTCCTCAAGAGGAGCCCCACCTGGGACTCAACTCACCAGGACTCCGGGACCACACCTTGACTCTACCACTGAGCTACTCAGGCGTCTCAATTGTATTTGTTTTAAAAACTGAGGATAAGAGGTGATTTATATTCAATGTGATTAATGATACGGTTGGTTTTCTATCAACCATTTTCTGTTTGTTTTCTATTTGTCTTACCAGTTGTCTACTCCTCTAATCTAATCGAATAATATTGACAATTCTATTTTACTTCATTGGTTGGATTATTAGGTAAAATTTTTGGTGTTTTATTTTACTAGTTGCAATAAAATTCATGGTATATATTTTTAACTTCGACCAGTTGACTTTCAACTTTCTACCACTTCAAAGTTAGCACAAGGAACTTAAAACAGTATACTTTCTTTTTTCCCAGCATTGGAGTTATTGTTGTCATATATTTTACTTCTTCCTGTATTATAGCTTCTGCAATATATTGCCATTATTCTTATTTAATCAGATTTTTAAGATATTGAAATATTTATTCAAAAAGTCTTTCGTATTTAACCCTGGGATGATCAGTATTGGCGGTCTTAGTTCCTTTCTATAGCAAATTTTCTTCTGGTTACTATTCCAATCCTTTAGCATTTCTTATAATGTCATTAATTCTTTCAGCCCTTATTTATAGCCTGAAAACATCTTTATTTTGCCGTACTCTCTAGGCATATTTTTGAGGGTAAAGAGTTTTAGCTAGATAATTTTGTTTTGTTTTTATCACCTCAGTATTTACAGATGTTGCTCCATTATTTTTTTTGCTTTCATTTTTCTCTGATAAGCCATCTGCTGTCACTCATATTTTGTTAATTTTCCTTTAGGGACTAAAACTATACATACACTAGTCAAAGGGTGCTCTTTTCTCCTTTTATTTTAATTCTTGTTTCCTCTTGGTGTTACATTTGGATCATTATCATAGCTTTGCCTTCAAATTTATTTATCTTTTCTTTTGCAATACACAGTCTGTTCTTTTTCCTTCTCTGTGTAATTTTCATCTTCGACAATATATTTTTATCTGTGGAATTTCTATATTTTAAATATTTCCATATCTTCAAAAATAATCTTTCCTCCAGCTTCATGAACATGTGAATTCAGTCTATATTTTAATGCCCTTAACCTTTATCTAATATTTCTATCATCTGTGTCATTTCTGATTTTTCCTCTAGCCATGGGTTGTATTTTCCAGCCTCTTTGTATGCCTCACAAGTTTTTCTGCATGTCCAACATAGTGAGTATTACTTCATGGGTACTCCTTATTTTTATATTTCTAAAAATATTTTTGAACTTTTTTTCTGGACTCTGAGTTATCTGAAAATCATTTGGTCCTTTTTGCTCTTGCATTTATGTTTTCCTTGTAAATACCAGGGTATCATTTAGTATAAGACTAATTTTACCAACTACCAGGGAAAAAAACTTCTGAGTATACTACCAAGTGCTCAATGAATTATGAGGTTTTGCAGTCTGGTTGGTGGCGACAGGAAGTATTCCTGACTTTCTATGGGCTCAGGCTACTGTTCCTTCTGATCCTTTCTGTTCTTTTCTAGAATGTAGGTAGTTTTGTTACATGTAAGAACTGGTCAGTGCCCAGCTGAAGACCCTCAACAGATCTCCAGATCCTTCTCTCTGTGCAGTTCTTTCCTATCTGGTTTGCTGCTCTGTGGACTCGAGCGGCCTGGCATCCCTGGATTCTAAATCTGACTCCCGAACATGGGAAGATAATGGGGCTCACCTGACTTCTTCCTCCTCAAGCTGAGCTCCAGAAATTCTCTCCAGGCAATAAGCTTGGGAAATATTGATATTATCTTGTTTGTTTCTCTCTCCTCAGAGATTATTACCTTTCAGCACCTGATTATCAATATATTTAAAGCCTTTGTTTCTTATATTTTGTCCTTTTTAGTTGTTTCAGGCAGGAATGTAAAGCCTGTTCTTGTGATTACATTTAGTTCTTTTTTTTTTTTTTTAATTTTTATTTATTTATGATAGTCACACAGAGAGAGAGAGAGAGGTAGAGACACAGGCAGAGGGAGAAGCAGGCTCCATGCACCGGGAGCCCGACGTGGGATTCGATCCCGGGTCTCCAGGATCGCGCCCTGGGCCAAAGGCAGGTGCCAAACCGCTGCGCCACCCAGGGATCCCTACATTTAGTTCCAAGGAAGAAATGCCTAGTCTGTCATTTAAAATTTTCTTTAAGGGATGTCTGGGTGGCTCAGTGGTTGAGCATCTGCCTTTGCCTCAGGGCATGATCCCAGTCCCGGGATCAAGTCCCACATCGAGCTTCTTGCGAGGAGCCTTCCTCTCCCTCTATGTCTCTGCCTCTCTCTGTGTGTCTCTTATGAATAGACAAATACAATCTTTAAAAAATTAAAAAAAATAAATAAAATTTTCTTTGTTCATTTCATTAAGATATTAGAAATGAAAGAATCTGAGATTCTAATTCATTCCCCCATTTACTTGAAATAATCTATTCACTGTCCTTTTTTTTTTTTTTCATGTTATAATTGGTCTTTTTCGTAGAGTTTTTAAATATATATCCTTAAGAATGAAAACTGAGTCATCTGAATGACTCCTAGTTTTAATGAAAAACAGAAACAACAACATATTTCTAGGAATGAGAATATGCGTATAGTTACTCAATACTGTTAAAATTTTTTAAAAAATTAGAGATATTTTCAAATTTGAAATTCCTTCCTGTGGTTGATCCGGGGGAAGGGGGTGAGAAATATCCCCCCCCCACACACACACACATATACACAACTTTGCACTTTTAGGTTATTCAAACTCTATTTATTATAGTACTCTTTTAGGTACCCATCCTACAGATCATGAAGATTTCTTCTTAGAGTTATCTATGATGGGTCAGCAGGAGGATCTTCATAAAATAATCTAGACAAAAATATTGTTCTGTTGTTGGTAAACTCTGTCTTGCCTCAGTTATGATGCTATCATTTTGATTTGTTAACAGATTTGGTGTTGGAACTATTACACGTGAATAATAGACATGTAGCATACTTCTTTATTTATGAATAATTTTATATTCCTTTGATAATATGTACTATCAGTCCTATATTGTCCTTAACATTGAGGCTAGGGAAATACAGTACAAGGCAGTGAATAAAAATGGGATTGCATAAGTGAAGGTTTTTATATAAACAAGGTTTTTCATGATGCCAACATAGTTACTTTGTCCTTTGAATTTTGACCAATTAGAAAGGTAACTATTTACAGAAATTTGAAGTAAACATGCTTCAACTTCTAATTCCCTGAAAAGTTTTCAGAAAAGCTTCTTAGAGTAATAGAGTGAATGCAAGTTTGAGCGAATATGTACTTTCTATTTATTTTTTAATATTTCTACCAAAACAATTTTGTAGGTTTCTAATGATATAACATTAGTTCTTGTCAGTTTGACATGTGCTTTTGGTGTAACTTTGATTTTGTTGTTGTTGTTCTTATTTTATTTCTAAGAATAACCCTAACATTCTGGTGGATGCTTAGTAATATATTTTTCCTTTTCTAGTCAAGTGGAAAGGTTATTGGCAAGACTTTTATGGACACAGAAGTTACTTAGAAAATTGAAGTAATGTTACAGAGGGTGAAGCGGGGTAATAGTGGACATTTTTCTAAGCTGTGTATAGTTGGGCTGTATAACATTTGAGGAAATTTGTCTACTCTTAAAGATTAAGAGCTAGAGATTACTGAACCAAGTATTAAGATAAAACAACAGAAATAATTTAGAATTAAATATCACCAGGCTTCTCAACTTCACAATCATACTCTAGAAGGTCTTGGAATTTAAGAAGTGTATCTCATATTATCCTATAGAGGAAAGAATAATAATAAAGCAAGAAAACTCTGCATTATAGCATTATAAGAGAACAATTGACTTTCGAAAGATTAATTACTAAATTCAGACAAAATAGGAACACATTCATCCCAAAGACCTGGAAGCATATGAAAGGATGAGGGATTGTATTCTGAAGAACAAAGAAATTGGGTTTTGCTCTTTGAGGGTACTCAATAAATAAAATCCTTTTCTTTCCCCAAGTTTTGATCAAATGATACATTAGACCAAAGTAGGCTATCTGGAATTCAAAATATTCTGTTACTAATTAAGGGTAAGTTGACAACATAGGGCATTAGATTTACGTATCCCATTATAGGTGATAGTGGCCTGTGGTGGGCCGCCCCACGTTAGATGACTTCCTCAGTTTCCCTGATAGGAAAAGCAGGGAACCACTTCTGTTCACTTTTTTTTTTCCCCAAAAGAAGGAAGAAGTAGAAGGATTAGATGAGTGACTTTGTCTCTGCAGGGTAGACTACCTAAACAAGGTTTGATTTGGAAGGAAAAACAGAGGCCAGGATGATACAGAATTACTTTTTAGATAATTCTATTTTTTAGCTTTGAAAAAACAAGAACTATATATTGGGACTCCTCCTGATGAATTTCAGCTCCAAATAGCAAACCTCCTGATAGTTTTCTCAAAATAGAGTGTGGGAATATGAATAATGAATGTAAAGTAATGCAAAAGAGTTTGGCAAAGCTATTATGAAACATACATTCAAATGATATTTCTCCTTTAAATTACAAACCTTCAGAGTTTACATGTTTTATCAAACCATAACAGTATTGCTCAAAAACAGTTTTGAAATCTTTCTTTGGAAATTAATTTTGAGATTGTATGATGATCTTTTTCAGGAGATTACATTTTTGAAAAATTTCAAAATAGTTGGGAGGCAAGTTTTTTGTTCCTGCTTCCTCAGTGAGCTCATTCCCCTATTCTCATTGTCTTCCAAACTCACACTACTTCCCTACCACACCAAACAGGCATCTAAGACTTAAAAAAAAAAAAAAAAAAAAAGGTAAAAATTTCTATATGGACAGTTTTGTAGAAAATCCTTTCAAAGTCATACTAAAACAGTACTCTCTAAATGATTCTGTTATCCCAGAGGGTTAGAATATTCTGCTGGGTCTGATGGCCAGAATATATCAAGTTATTCCCTGGCAAGGATAAGTCCCACAACTCTCTAGACTGGTTTTGCTTAATTGGCCTTGATACTTCATTCAGGTTGAACAGAAATCCTAAACATTTTTTTTCTAGATTGTTTCTTCCTTTCATACATTCTTGTCCATCATCAGGTGCTTAACTAAAATGAAAGCTTCTATTTAAGCTAGGCTGATATAATGTAAATTTTATCTAATGCTCCAGTACACTGATAAATGGGATTGTGGTTGTTACTCATCAAACTGGACAAAAGTAACATAAAAATCACATCTGCATTTTGATACAAATAATTATTAAATAGTAATTAGTCAAATATATTTATCAAGAATTTCCTCTCTGAACTGCAAGAAGCACAGTTTTGCAAATGCTTCAAGTGTCAAATAAACCATAGCAACATCTAGCTCAACTTCCACCAAGGAAATGAAGTCTGCATATGGAAAGTAAACTTATTTTAGAAAGATATTGCATATAAAAATCAGAATCCTAGAATTAGATTCTTCTAGGTTTTCTCTATAAGTTAAGAAGAGCTATTGGCAGCTAGCTTTTGAGTGTAAAAGCTGAGGAATTATCTGCTTTAAATATAGCTGACCTGCATTTTATACAAGGCAGAGATACTAAAAAAAATAGGAAAGTTTGGCTCTTTTCCGGACAAAGTCAAATTCTTCCAGTTTGTGCTAAGCAAGTGAAAGATAAGTTGAAAATTGATAAAATGGTTATATCAAAGAGAAGTCAGTGAATTAGAATGACTATTTTCCCAGATTTTGTTTCTATCAGCCTTAAATATTTATTCCTTAGTATGAGATAAAACCTGCTTTTCTCTTTTCTTTCCAGTAACTTCTTTCTATTTGCTGCTACACAGAAGACTTTGCTCTTTGCTGCTTGACTGGCTTCTGTATAAGACAACAGTTATTCTCTTCCCCAAATTAAATGTTCTTAGGTCTTTCTGCATAGACTAAAATATATAAATATAATTAAATATTATGTGCACAACACAAGCAAACTACTATTTGTCGAAGGGGACACATTAGAACTTCAGGAAGGACAATTCATTGTGTGGAATTCCCCTCATGTAATGCGAGTTGCTTAGCATTCCTGGCCCTTTTCTTAAATTCTAAGTGGCATTTATAACTCATTGAGACAACTACAAAATAGCCCTCATGCATTTCTAAATATCCTCTGGGTTTGGTATAGTCTTGATTGTAACCACATATATCCTTACCCTATTAACACTCTTCTGTACAAATTCCAGTGTTTCACAAAACTAGATGTCTTCCTAGAACTGAATGAAGTCCAACTTTACAGAACATAGTGGAATTATCCTTCTGTTTTCCTTCTGGTCACCATATGTTATTATTCAGTCGCATTTTTAACACACTATTTTAAAACATTTGGTCTTGAAGTCAATTGAAATCCCAAAGTCATATTCACATGTGTTACTGTGAGGCCTCATCAGTCCAACCACCTACTGGTTGTACCAAAGAGTAAACATTTTTATATTTATCTTATCAATTAATTGTTTTTCTGGATAAGTTGCCCAATTGTTTGAAGTTTTGAGGTCATTGTTAAGTGTTTATAAGAGGGGCGCCTGGGTGGCTCAATCATTAAAGTGTCTGCCTTTGGCTCTGGTCATGATCTCAGGGTCCTGGGATTAAGCCCTGAGTTGGGATCCCTGCTCTCTCCTCCTCTGCTCCTCTGCTCCTGGGAGAGTCTCTTTCTCCCTCTTCCATCCCCCTGCTCTGCTCTCTCTCTCTCTCTAAGAGATAAAAAAAATCTTTTTAAAAAAAGTGTTAAAACACATCTAGCTCTATTACAATTAAGAAACTTAATATTTGATGTTTTCCATCTAGAACACTTTAAGGAACCTCAACCCACCAATATTTATATGGGGATTATCTGATGACCCAGCCTTCTCAATCCATGATACTCTGTTTTCTTCTTAGCACTTACCAAAACCTATACTTATTTTGTTTGTTTGCTTGTTGTTTTCTGTTCCTCACACTAAAATGTTAGCTTTCCTGAAGGAAGGTATCACGTCTTAACCACCATTCAACCTTTAGCACCCAGCACATGATTAGCTCACACATGAGACCTAGAGAGGTACTGTTAATTTTTCATCTAATGTTTCTGATTTTTCTTGCAGGTTTAAAAATCTACAAATATAAAAAATTGCCCAAACAACTTATAGAACCTGATGGCAGATCACTGTGGCTTTTTGAGTCCTTCCTCAAGCAAAAATAACTTTTTAGCATAATTTAGGTATGGTCATTCATTGTTTGGAATGCAACTATTTATGTTTTTAGGGCTACTATTCCTGACTGTCCACTTTTCAGGTAAATGACTGAAAAATATTTGTGAATAAGTCACTTGCTTTTACCAAAATAATAATAATAATGTGCGTTGAAGTGCCATGTGTCCCTTCTGAGTAGAAATTTAGAGTGTCAAAATTTGCTGGTCTCTTCCTTCTAAATGATACTCTAAAAGGCAAATATCTAGATGAATCATCAGTCAGTCTGAGCCTCTGAGTGACTACCCTAAACAGAAAACATTGAGGAACCCAAGATAGACATGTAGTTTAAATGAGAAATGTATTATCAGGGAATAATTCCCCATGGCCTTGAGATTATTTTTGTCCTAGACTATCCTTCTGTATAGCAACATTCCTGGATAATACGGAGAGCCTCTCCCTTTAGGGCAGAAGGGAGATTTGTTTCCTGACCAGGAAAATAAAGATAGTACCTCCTTCTGAGGCAAAGATTGGACAGGTTTGTTTTAAGTCACCTTTATAGCATTGGGTTTTTTTAAGCTCCATTTTCCTCAGTTGTGGCATAGATTCATTGTGTATGCTGCATACACCCGAGACCCTCGCCATCACTTCTTGGGACCTGCAGAGAAAGGGGAACTGATACAACCAAGTAACTCATGCTATCTGCTGTGCTTTGGACAGTAAAATCTCTTGTCTCCAACCCAGGAATCTTGCGTCCCGTGCCAGCATCTGTGAAACTGTTGTGGACCACCTGTTAGCTCATATAAAGGATAAAATCTCAGGTCATTTATGGTTCTTTACATTGTTTTTGTGTTCTTTTAAGATATTGTGATTCAGGAGGGAAAACCTAAAGTATTCTAACATGCTCATCATCCATCTACGTTTCCCTTAGGCTTTATTTCTGTTATGTTTATACCATTAAATTGGGCTTTATTAGTCTATCGGAGATGAAGGACAGGTGAGACAGATGGTGGGAAAAAACTCAAAGAGTAAAAAAATATGCAATTGCTCTCCCCCCCCACCCCGCCAAAAAAAAAAAAAAAAGGAAGTCAAGGAGGATGTCCCAGACTGTATTAGAACTTGGAAACTGGGGATAGCCAATGGGCTATGCTATTCATCAGAGGTTGTGAAGTTCATCATATATTAATATCAGGTCAAGTTTTGTGATTGAAAGGTTAAAGGATATTCATTCGTACCTTCTTGAGCAATCCAGAAAATTCAAAAATGTTTGTGCTGGTAGGGATATTAAAGATACAATAAGATTTTGAAAATGAAAACAAACAAACAAACAAAAAAAAGAGGCTCAAAAATTAGATGACTTTTGAAGTCATTCAGGTTGTTGGTAAGTAATCCAGAAGTGCTAGCCAGGTCACCCAAATACTGGTCATAATCCACTTCCTCCAACACACTGCTATCTTCATTTCCTCCCATGGTTCCCTCATTTGCTCATTTAATGAGTATTCTCTTACTGAGTACCATCCATGTGCCAAGATTTATGTTAGATATGGTAAAAGACACAATTCTGTCATTATGAAATTTTAATCAGTTGTCCATAAGCTGGAGACATATTCTATAGATGAGGTCCAGGAACCTTTACAATAATACCATGTAAATTACTAGAATAGAAACTATGTCTTAAGGGACTATTTGACTTGAAGTTGATTGAATAATTTTACAGTCCTCTATGTAAACTCACATACCCTGGTTAAATAGGAGAACATAATGTTGTTTAGACCTCCTTTGGTTTCAGAGAAAGTAACTTATTTTAAATAGTGCTTGATATTAAAAGGTAAAAATTTTGCCTGCCCTGTATCAATTTACTTACATAGTAATTCTAATAGGTGAGGCATGACAGAAGAGAAAATATGAATATTAACTTCAGAAGGTCTGTGAGTGAATAAAGCACAGATATCTGTACTGCACACTTGAGCATTTACCTAATTTCTTGAAATTCGTTTACTTCATTAGGAAATGGAGATACTTGATCGGCTTGGGAGGATTAAATCAGATAACATACAACCTCTAGTACATTCTAAATTTGAATACATATTAATTATCTTTATTTTTATGTAGCTACTTTTGAATGAGGAAAAGCAAATTCCCTTTATATAGTCAACGTGTATTCAACACACGTTGGGCTACCTTGCAGTTGTACAGCCCATTGCGGTTTACAACATTTTCATATGATTTATTTTACTTGATCCTCACAACAGAAATGTTAAAGCTCAAATAATAAATTAATCATTATGAAGATACAAAATATGTATAACACAGTGTGTGGAATTACAAATTTGCCATAGAGTATAACATAAATCTAAATAGGACGTAAATGTGACACAAAATAGAACAGAGAAGTTGTATAAACAAAGAAACCCAGAAGTCTAGAAGAGGGTGATACCACACCTGATTTGGCCACAAAGATTCTTAAAAGGGAGAGTAGATAACACAATCATTTTCCATTCCAGGGAGCTTTAGGTGATGTGTGATACATGTTTGTCTGTTTACAATGCCTAGGACTATGTATACTTATGTCCCGATGACCGGAGACACAAAGAAGTTCAGAGAGTAGCAGATATTAATACAACTATTTTGTAACACAATGTAAACCTCAAATTTTCTTTTTTAAATTTTATTATTATTTGTTAAACCTCAAATTTTTTTTTTTAAACCTCAAATTTTAAACTCCAACTCATAGTCTGTGTTATTGTACTGAATAAAACCATGAATGTAAGCCATGTAGGGCTCTCTGAGGCCAAACAGGTGCAGGCACATGGGTTTGAAAGTCTTCCAAAGACAAAGCTGTATGGCTTATGCTGCCTACAATGGCAAATAAAGGAGATTCAGTATCATCCACTGATACAGTGCTCATCCTGCAAAGTGCGATATGGTACATAAAGGAATTTTGAAGAAGTGAGGACATAAAGGGCTTTTTTGGGGGAAACTTTAAAGTTAATATAAAACTTACTAAAGAAGACCTGAAAATGCATGTACATATATTTGTATTTGTGTTAATATTGGAAACAGGTAAATATGTACACCTTAGCTATTAGTTCTGCACAAACATGGTGATGTTGAAACATTACTGGGTATCCTGAAGTCATTTGCACTCTATAATTAACTTGGGAAGACTGCCTAAAAGAGATGAAGTGCAGGCATAGGTATTTAGGTCATCTTCAGAAGCTCCAGCATGAATTTGGCTACAGTGATTTAAGTGATTTGTTAAAAATGTCCTCTCTAATTCTCAAGCTAGTCAAAGAGATCATATTGTGTTTTTTTGTACTGTCCCCATGTTTCCTAATAGGAGTAGGAAAAAGAAAAGGTAGCTCATTTTTTCATTAGAGTTCAGATGAAGAAATCATGATGGAAGGCGATTTTCCTTGGAATAAAAATAGGCAAAACAGTTGACAAGAAAGAGCAAAGCAAACCTGTAAATCTACCCAGCTATAGAATCCTTCAGGGATGAAGGACCAAAAGGATAAATGTGTTTCTGATGGCAGATCTACCACTAATGTGTATACTAATCTCTTGATCCCTGGAGACCACTTCTACTGCAGGTATTATCATTGCAAAAGGACTTTAATTCAGACATGTCTAATTACACCACAGGTTAATTCTATTAACTAGAAAATCTCCAAAGGACTTTAACATTTTTGACTATTAAATAAGTTGAAGTGGTCTAACCAAATTTCTAGTGATTGTCTTTCATTGCAAAGTAGAAACTATTTGATAAATCTGCTCTTCTCTCTGGAACATTGGAACAAAGGCTTGATTTTAAGGGCAATAAAAATTTATTGTGATTACCCTTCATGTGTTTAGGTAAGATGGCAGTGTTAGGTATAGTCTGTATTTTTCCCGGTGATTTCTTCCTTTGCTATTGTCATCCTTGTGTATAGGCACAAAGAGCCTGATGAGTAGTTAAACAAATAATGATAAAATAAAAGGGCTTCCTTATCATAAATGCAGGAAAGTCTCATTTGCAGTGTTGATGGAGTCAGAAGAGTTTTCTTTTATTTAGGTCATCCTATTAGAATAGACAAATAACAGTTTTTCTGTACAGGGTCTGTGGAGTCTGAATGTGGTTACTTTTCTTTTTTAAAGTTTAGGCATTGGTCTAGACACATTGGAACAATTAGAAAGTTTAAGATTCATTACAGTTGTTTCTTCCAGCTCTGCCTAAGCATTCAATGAACATTTATTTGTATGTAGAAGAATGTTATATCCTGTTCCCATCTCTCCTCTCACCACTGGAAATTTCCCATTCACTGTTTAATTCAGTGTTTCTCATTCAGTGTTAAATAAGAGTTCAACACAGCACAAAACACCGGGGGGGAGGGGGGGAAATACCAATAAAACATAGTGCCTTATCTCAAGGAGTTTACATCTTTTTAAATGAGATAGACTTAAACACAGATAATTGCAATGTGGGAGCCCAGAAGATATGCAACTGGCTACACTGAGGTTGTCTTGCAGTTGGAAACAAAATATTTGGGACTATTTCAGGAAAACAAACCAGTTCAAGAGTTAGAAATACTCATTTTATAGACTTATATGACTACACTATCTGAGAAGCAGATTGGGCAAATATTGAAAGATTTCACATAAAAATCATGGCTTTAATATACAAGGTGAGGACTGTAGAAATAATTACCAGTTGCAAGTTGGAAATGGACAAGTAGACTTTTTAGGACTGAAGAGTTTAATGGTGAGTCTAAAAGGAGGAAAATAGGATATGGTTTATGATATAGCCTGGTAATTGCACAAAGGAATCTATAAAAGTGAATAATAGTAGCTGCATTAAAGAGAAGTAAGACAAAGGAAAGGAAGAAAGGAGAAAGGTAAGAAAAATAATTTCTCTTGAGGAGACATGGAGTTATTAGAGTCCATTTAAATAATTTTATTCAGAAGCACGGCCTATCCAATACCTAATCTTCACTTCTTGGTACATTTATCTTACAAAATGACAGTATGCAGAAAGTCTATCACATAGTAAATGTGCAAATTCAATACTATCTCATTCCTCCTTGTCTTGTCTCTCCCTCATTATATGAATGTGAGGGGCATAGTTCCCAGCTCTGACCTCTACTCAGAAATGCATAGAGAAATTGTAAAAATGACAACGAAGAAACAGATGGATAGAAGCATACAAGTGGAGTGCCTCAAGTTGTGGAGGTGTGGAAAGAAATAGGAAAGATTTCTCTGAGGACCACCAGTTCTACCACAAGGGTTAAGCTATGGTCAATACATAGGGAAGAATGAGTGAGAGATGAAAATGAAAGTATTATGTGAGACATAGAGGCGGAAAGGCATTAAAAAGGAAAGAAAAGAAAAAACTAAATGTGTAAAGAAGTATAAACACATAGGAACCTTGCACTGGAAATTATTAGTGTCCTTGCTTTAGGATTAACCTGCATGTGATAATTTGTTTACACAGCCAACAATCATCATATGTAAGTCTCTATGTATCGGGTGATGCTTTACATGTACCATCTTCTGGAACCCATGTGACAACTCATTAGTACTGTATCCATGCATTTCTAGATCTTTTTCCCACTATCTTCAGATTATGTGGGTCTCCTCCCTACCTTATTTTACAGTGAGAGTCACAACAATTGTCATTTAGATAGGACAGTTACTACATTCAATGTAAATGTACTTGCTCCAAGGAAATATATACATCAAGCAGATTAAATTTTTAACTTTTAGTAGTCTCTCTAGATTACCAGGTCTCTAAGATCCTTTTGCCTTAATTACAACTCTTCCACAGCCATTGAGAATCCAGTATCTTCTCTCTGATAAGCAGTTAAGAAAGAGCATTAAGAGGCTGTATTCCCAATTTCAGTTTCTAGTTCTGGAGAGATTGAAGCCTAACACTCAAAATGGGCCCAGTCACGACTAATTGACCAGAAAAATGTATGATGTGATGCCATTGTTCATCTAACTTTCACTAAGCAATCGGACTGGTGAAACCAGTTTTTAGCTCAGCCACAGGCAGCCAGTAAATTGGAATTGGCTGCTGTCACTGCCAGTTTAATTGGCGTCATACAACGGGATGTGGGGCAAAAATGAGGAATTAAGATTACGTGTTAATTCAAAAAATAAATGAGATTTAGGAAATCTTATTTTTTCCCCTGAACTAAGTAAGACAACTTTACCGTTAATTTCCCCGACATAAAGCAAATTATTAAGATTAGAGTTAATGCTAACAATTCTGAACACTTACAATGGCAAATGCCAAGCTTTTATGATATGCTTTTGGGTATGTGTGTTCAGGGAGATATGTGAGTATATACTAATTTTGAGGCATCTTGTGGACTGCTGTAGTGGTAAGTAGTAAAGGGACAGAAAAAGGGGAAAATAAACTCCCGTTCTCTTCTGTTTCCTTGGTCTTTTACTACCAGTTACTTCTCTGGATCTGTTGCCATTCACTTCCCCCCGTTCATTTTATGCAGATAATGTAGCTTCAGATTGAATAATGTAACTGAATTGTCCAAAATCAATCTTCCTTCCTCCCTCCCTCCCTCCCTTCCTTTTTTCTTTCTTCCTTTTTTCTTTCTTTTCTTTCTTTTCTTTCTTTCTTTCTTTCTTTCTTTCTTTCTTTCTTTCTTTCTTTCTTTTCTTTCTTTTCTTTCTTTCTTTCTTTCTTTCTTTCTTTCTTTCTTTCTTTCTTTCTTTTCTTTCTTTCCTTTCCTTTCTTCTTTCTTTTTCCTTCCTTCGCATCTATCTCCAAATCTCCCCCCGGTGTCTTTTCTGTGAGTCTATGATCTATAAGGACAAAGGTATCTGGAGGGAGAAGTGGAGTTAGGGGTAATAGTTTTCTTTCCTAATTTCTATTTGTTTTTAATATTCATTATAGAAAAATAAATCCTCAAAGGGATTTGCACTGTATAAGAAACAGGTAGATACAACAAGGAATTTCGATAAGCAGAAAACTGTTTTGAGACATTAAACTAATAGAAGCAGAAAGGGAAGAGTGCAAGCCAAACCCTGAACAAACGTCAAATCCAGAGTGTGAATGGAATGCAGAAGATTCACAAAGGGAATCATGAACCCTAAGACAAGTATTCCTGATCTGTGGAAATCCCCATCCCTGATTCTCAACCTGTGTTTTCTAGTTTTGTTTTGTAAGTCTTCATCTTGCTACTTGAGCTCCACCAACCCTTACCTTTCTAAGTCCCCTGTTTATTACAGCTCATTCCCAATGTTGCAGGAACAATCTACTGTGACTCATAACCAATGGGTTCATAACCATTTACTCAGTGCCAGGCTAGTGAAGGAGAAAGGAAGAAGCTCTGTTCCCAAATAACTGCATCTAGATTCATAACTGATCCCACTTTTCATAAACTAATGCTTATTAATGGCATTAAAATCTATAGAAACACAATGCTTCCTGGCCTGGGTGTCTGCTTAGAGGATTCAAAAGAATTTTGTAAAGAATCTATATCTGGAGTTTTAATTAAAAGTCTCATTTTTTTATCCCTTTATAAGCTTTCTAACATATGTTATCCATGACTGTTGCTTCAATTTTCATCTGTATTCCAGAGGCCACCTTCTTATTGCTAGCATGCCCATTATGTCTAAATTTAGTTCAGACCACTTGTCTAAACTCCCAAACTTTATATCCAAATGCTTACTCAATATTGCATTTAATTGTCTCGAGGGATCTGAACTCAGTACATACATAATCATACTCCTTAATTTCTCCTCAAATCTAGTGTCTTCATTTTAAAAAGTACCTGGCATTTGTTAAGTGCCATATGTTACCTAGTAAAACTTTAAATAAAAGTTGCCTATACGATATGGGAAATTACATGAGGTTTCAAGGGTGTCTAGGTTTCAACCATGTATAACTGTTCAGATCCATTCACTGAATTAGGGAAAATAAATGGCTTAACAAATATCATGTACTTTTTAAAATAAATTACATATATGGACATTCTGAATCCTTACAACAATAAAAAAATAAATGTTATAATGTTATTACACCTTTTTTAGAGACGGGAAGGCAGACACACAAAGAATTTTAATAACTTGACCAAGATCCCATGGCTAGTAAGTGTGAGAGCTGAGGTTTAACCCTGGGAAGTCTGGCTCTAGGCTCCATGGTCTGTTTAGCACACACTGAGTTTTCCTAAAATAGAAGTGATTAATGCTAGTTAGCTGTTCACAGTGGACCAGGCTTTGAATTAAATACCTGAAAGGTATGTTTGTTAAACTTAACAAC
This sequence comes from Vulpes lagopus, assembly GCF_018345385.1. NCBI lineage: Eukaryota > Metazoa > Chordata > Mammalia > Carnivora > Canidae > Vulpes > Vulpes lagopus. The sequence goes on along the minus strand of NC_054824.1, from coordinate 95,363,379 downwards.
AACCTAAAAGAGAGATAATATAATTATTCTTGTTTTACAGATGAGGATTGACACTGAGGTAAACCGTGGTTAGCTAACTTTCATAACTAGTCCTTAACTAATCAGTTGCGACATCACAATTCATTATCTGCTATTCTCATCCCGGGTCCCACATTTATAACATTCAACATTCTTGGCACTTTACAATCCTTATTAAAAAACATAATAATAATTAAGTTTTGGATTGGGAGAAAATGTCTTTTTGTAGAAAAGGATTTTATGTATTAGCAAATGTTCTGTCTCTTTAGGTACATTATGGAATATGACAAACAAATTTAAATGAAACCTTTGTCTTACTCTGACCTGATTCTCTAATCTCATCTAATGTCCAAAGGTTTTTAACTAAGTACATGCGCAGCTTTATTCTGAAGAAATTGTGTTTTCTACTGACGGACCAAAATTAAATAATAAATAATTTTGACTAAAATTTCTTTAAATTTTTAACATCACTTTCTTTCCCAAACACTTTTTATCTCTGAGGAATTTGGCTGCTCTGGAGTCAAATATTTCTCTAGATTTTGGAACATAAAGTGAAGCTTTTAGGCTTTTCCTGTAATTTGTTCTTTTAGAAAATAGAATGCTGTAGGTCCCCTCCCCTCTCCAAACTTTGAAAAGTAAATTACAGTGCTGGTATCACCTTGGGAGCATATTTTATTTGAGTAATAATCATTCCCTTTGACAACATATGTCATCTTATTAAAAAAAAAAAAGAAAAGATGATTTCCAGCAGCTCATAAAAAGCCTCCAAATATATAATAGACATCATCAAAGATTTTTCCATCCCTATTTCATTTTTATGAATAGATCAAGAAACATACGTATTTAAATTTCCTTTAGATGAGTGCTTTAGCAATGAGACCTAGTACTTCGTTACTTCAAAATATATAAGTTTTATTTGGAGTGATTTTAAATCAAAAACATATTTTAATATTTGGTACTCTCCAGTTAAGTCTTTTTTATTGAAATGATATTAATATTTAATATTCTATATGAATCTCCTCCAGTAGAGTTAAAACACAGGCAATTTTGAAACACAGATATTAATTTTACTTTTAGAATCAGTGATGTCTTGAGGATTCTAAGACAGATCCTCTGAATTTTGATCATATTGAAAATCAACTCCTAATCCTAATAGGAATCTATTCACTGGCATAGTTTAACAAAAACATGGCTAGAATTCTGTATTAGAGTGATCAGTTTTGCTTTTGAAAGAATACGTGAAAGGAAGAGCAATTCAGGTGACAATATTCAAAACTCCAAATTAACTCATTTGCTGTTTAATTAGCTGTCTCAGATACAAAGGCTGCTGCTGTGAGACCACATCAAAGGGAATTATCCTTGTCTTCCCCCCTCCACTTGCTGGTTTGCTGCTCCAGCAGTCCTAGAGGAGAGGAAGGAGAGAAGGACACTCCCCCATAAGTACCTCCAAAGGAAAAAAAGAGTGATAATAAGTATCCTTCTCTCCCCTCCCCTCTGATTCATTTATTTTCTTTACTATTTACAAATATCCTCTCCTTCTTTCAAAGAGGCTGCCTTGTAATCAGTAAACACAAAGAAAGGAGAAGGTGGTTCTTTTTTTTTTTTTTTAAATTAATTTTTATTGGTGTTCAATTTACCAACATACAGAAAAACACCCAGTGCTCATCCCGTCAAGTGTCCACCTCAGTGCCCGTCACCCCTTCCCCTCCAACACCCCGCCCTCCTCCCCTTCCACCACCCCTAGTTCGTTTCCCCGAGTTAGGAGTCTTTATGTTCTGTCTCCCTTCCTGATATTTCCCAACATTTCTTCTCCCTTCCTTTATATTCCCTTTCACTATTATTCATATTCCCCAAATGAAGGAGAAGGTGGTTCTTAAACTCTCAACAGATGTCAGAACATCAAAGGGTCGGTTTCTGCTGCCCTGAAGAAATACTAAGAAGGTGATTTCCACCATGCTCATCTAGAAAGATGGGCAGCTGGAGAGCTCTCAGCCTCTAAAAGATTTGAGTCTATTAAAAATTTCTAACATTTATGTGATTCCTTTTATTCTTTTTATCCTCAAAGTGCTTTGTGAACATTAAACTAATTAAGTGCAAGAAATTTGTGAATTAAGGCATACTTCTAAACAACTGCCTGTCATTGGCGAGAGATACTTGTCCTTGTTTGTTCATTATTTCATTACTAGGCTTATAGGTGGCTTTTAAATTTCAATAGCATTATCCAAGACACTGACTGAGGCCAGAGGAATGGGATGGCTTCATGGTATAGTCTCCCATTTGCTATGCTATGAAATGATCCTAATCCACCCCAATACCTCATCTGAACATAATTTATTTGATAAGAGCAATTGGAAGAGGTTTAGCTCAAGAAACCTTTAAAAAAATTAAAATCCTGTTAATCTTATCTCTTTTTATCCTCAATATTTTAAGGGAAAAAACCCTTGGATTATATAGGTAGACTATATTTTATGTTAATATGCTAAGAGAAATCACCTAGAACCTCAAGCTTTTTAAATAAAATGCTATGCAGGGTAATAGAAAAAAATAGGTTTATAGGACATTTCATAGGGAAACTTCACATACATATGCAAAAGATTTTGAGAGTATAAATATCTTCTTGAAAAATCAAAAGATCACTCTTCCAAATATTACTCTTAATTTTTCAAGTTTCTTAAGATTAAAATATGTATACCATTGCCCAACCAGGAAGATGGTTGAGAAAATGGTTGAGGTTAAATAGGTATGTTTTTAAGTTACTGTCTGAAAAATCCCTTCAGGAGAGAAAGCATTTTACTAATACATTTAGAAAGATTTGGAAACACAATATTCTTTTTTTTTTTTTTTTTCAAGCAACATGTGAAATTTTCTAGAGATGGAAGTAGCTGTCCTGCCAGTTTGTCCTGGATAAAGAGACCAGAATTCTTCAGAGATAAACCACATGCTGATCTTGGGAAGAAACCTGCATGAGCAGCTAACAAATAGCTGGACCATCTTTGGACAATCTACCTGGTGCTGAAACTTGTGACTAAGGTTAATATCGATTAATTCTAGCGGTGAAAAGATGGTTAGTCTTAACATTTGGAATCATAGAAGAATCAATACAATAAAATCTCACTGCAAAGCCCCTCTAGTAACACCGGGAGTCAAAAATATTCATTCTCATCAAGGGCATATTGACCTCCTAAGTAGAATTTTAGATCTGAAAAACTGAAAGCATCTAATTTCCTCCTTACATAACTGAAGAAATAAGTTCTGAAGGTTTAGACGCTAGCAAAGTCAAATAGCAACTTTGTAATAGAAGTTAGAACACAATTATGCCAGGTGATCTTTCCACCCCACCAGATTGATCTACATCTAATTTGAGAAGCCTGCAAAACAGGCACCGTTCCAGCATATTTTGCCATCATGCTACAGAAGTATTTGTGTGTGAAGAGATGCTATTTGGCACCATGTCTTCTAACCTTACTTTCCTTGAGTTGTAAAAAGGGATAGTTTGTCAGTACAGAATTTTCTCTTTGTTAGTCTCTGAAAGGTGCCAATATTTTATTTGTGCTGAAGTTTTGTCTGGCCTTGACTTTGTTAGCCTCTGAAGAATACATTTCTGTTACCAATGAGCAGGAGTTTTTAACCATTTGTGCGTCGCTCATTTTTTTGGCAGTCAATTGAAAGCTGTGGATCCTTCTCAAAATATTTAATCACCTGCAATGCATTTTATATGATAACAAAGGAAACAAATCAGGTTGAAATGCAATTATCAACATATTATAAACTGAAATCTGCATTATTAGGATATATGTTTCTTATTAACACATTACAGTATAGATAAAATAATTACCATAATTTTTAAAGTAATAAGGAACGCACTATATTTAGGTACATGCAAGAAACTGCAATGGGATAGGGACAAGAAACTGCAATGGGATAGGGGCATATCTCTGGTGTCCATTGGTAACACTCACGGGTACTGCTAACTAATACAATTCGTTGCCTATATTAATAATAAAAAAGGAAATTAAAAGAAATTTACTTAGAGATTAATAAAAAAAAATGAAACCCTTTTTTTTCCTACTAGAATGATGTACCCTCAAAATTCTGACCTCATAGACCTCAAAGGTTCTCACAGGTCCAAAACCTCTATTTCTGTTGGTTTACACTTTAGGTAACCCCGTTTATTCGATTTCAATTCCTTTCTTTCAGGGTCTGCTCTTTAGCCTGTGACCCAGAAGATTCCTGAAGATTTTATAGCTCATCACATTCATATTCTAGTTCAGTTTCTGGACAATCACCGGAGGTTATATCTTTGAGCAATGGATCTTGTCTAAGGACATGAAAGCCGTTTGCTGCCACCCGTGTTAGTATCTGAAGTTGCTGGAGACCCTTTTTTGCCTTTACAGCAAGGAGTAGCCACATTGCTATCCGAAGCTCTTTTGAAATACAACAGCCCAATCATGACGACAGCCAATAACTTTGCTGAGCTGTACTGAGTTATAATGATAAATCAGAGCTATCTGAATACCTTAAGCTCTGTATGAATCTTCACATGCCAGCCTGTGATGATCTAGGTTTCCTAACTCCGACAGACTAACACAACTGCAGTCCCAGGCTCTCCTCAACCCAAACGGATCCCCCGTCATCAGACACTCATGCTAGGGAACACAGATTGGTAGATTATTAGATCTGAATGAAAATAATATTTTTTCCCCTCCAGGCTTCCTTATTCCTGTGCTTGTTATCTCCCACATGGATTTTTTTATGGTGTTTTAACTATTTTGTTTGTCATTATTATCTCATTTGAATTGTGTATTTGATGACCCCAGCATCAGGGAGGATCAGGGGAATATAATATAAATAAAATTATCCTGACACACAAAGACTACAGGTGGTGTTTAAGTTTGTTTTTCTCGTCTCTCCATGAAATCATAGAGGTATTTAATTTATTTTCTTCTCTTTTGCTCACTTTCTTTTTCCCCTCTGACACTCAAACTAGCAAACACCTGCAATTAACATGTTTTTCAAGAAACATTGCCTCTCTATCTCAAGTATATCTTTTTAAGTGAATATAATTTGTAGTGATCTTCAACTATGCATGAAAGATTTTGGTCACATTTATTCCTCAACAATTTCCTGTCTTTTCCAGAGTCAAAAATCTTTCTCAAAATATGCATTATAGAATTATATTAATAATGTCAACAATGTCATTTTTAAACACCTTACAAGTGAGAATGTATGTGTACGTACAGCAGGTAGTCTTAACAGTAACCATGGAAACAACTAGAATCTAGCAATACTTTCACAATTTACATTGCCTACTCTATGCTAAAGGCTGTGGAAACAGGGATAAAAAGAGCAAACTAAAATGGTGGAAAGAACTAACTTTCTGTTGATTCTGTGCCAAGGGCACTGTATTCATTATTTTGAATCAATTATACTCTCTCATTTATCCAGGGAATAGCATAATTTTCCTCCATTTTACAGATGAGACAAATGGGCTTCAGAGCAATTAAATAACTTTCCTGAAGTTGAGGAGCTAGCAAATGTAGTGGAATCAGAATTCTAACTCCTAGCTCTCAGATACAGAAGCCATATTCTTTCATTACACCAAACATTCCTTAGAGGTCAAGTGATAGCTTCACCATGTTAGTTTTGTAGTTTGTAGTTTAGTGTGAGGAAATTGGGAAAGCTTAACTTGAACTAAGACATCCTCCACCCGGGTGCCACTAATTGTTTTTTGGGTAGAGGCATATCATCTAAAGAAAGCTCCATTCTAGATAAGGAAAATATCCTACTTATAAGAAGTAGTTTATTTTTATCTTCTACCAATTTAACACAACTGCCCTCACCAATTTCTTAAGACCAACGTTCTGTAAGAATAAAAATAATAATAAAAATAATCCATCACAGGAATAGATAAATTTGATTGAACCAGATGATGTGCATTCATTCAAAGAACACTGCAGCTACTGCCTCAGTGGGAAACCTGTATGGACACTGCAGAAACATCACTATATCAGAGCTGATGAATTTTTTTGTGAGTTATAATTATTGCCTTCTTGTGAGAGAAAACTTACTACCAATAAAACTGTGATTAATATTAGAATAGATAAATAGATGGTTAGATATGATTGTGAACAAATGAAATGAATTGGCCTATGGATGGAAAGAGAGAGAGAAAACATGAAACGCCAGCATAGATGGCTAAATATGAGGTAACACGGAACAGTATAAGAGAGTCCAAAATTATGATTTCAATTTTATGCTAAGAATTAATTCATCTCAGTATTGCAGAGAACACAGACCATTTGTGACTAAAGCTCATTGTTTAGGGCAAAGTGAAAAGAGTTCACTGTCTTGAGAATGGCATAGGAGACTACTCTACACCTGTTGATTTGAGATAATTAGATCAAACCATTATTTTTAAACAACTTGTATATGTTAGATATAGAAGGTGCAAGAAGAAGGAGGAGAAGGCGGAGAAGGGGAAGAAGAAGAGATATCCTTCAAATTCAATGAGAAGACCTTATGTTTTTCAGAATTGCTATGAAAGTAATATAAAAAAGAAATCTAAAAAAGAAAGACACAGCAAATGAAAGTGATATAATTTATGCTGAATCTAACTTTAAGTGCAGGTACCATGTTTTAGTCACTAAGCAAATTTCCAATAATTAGTAAAATTTCTGATACATAGTTAATACCAAGAAAATGTCAAATACAGGTCAAATGCAAGAATTAAAGGAGGAAAGGAAGGAAGGAAGGAAGGAAGGAAGGAAGGAAGGAAGGAAGGAAGGAAGGAAGGAAAAAAAATGTCAGAGGGGGAAGAGGGCGGGAGGATGACTTATTGAAGTCTTATTTGTTGAACAAGATTTAATAAGGCATGTTGTGCAGTTCATCAGTGTAAAATCCACCATTCTGAAAATATTCTACTTGTGGCCATAGTGCCAGTATCCCGTAGTTGGTCAAAGATAGATATGAACCTGAATAACTCTCTTGTGTTCTTTCTTTCAGACTATTAAACTGGAACCAAGTGGTGGATTTGGTTTAAGTTCTTTTTAGGTTCATGTGTCCTAAAAGACACAGCAAGGTCATTTATGAAAGGAGAAACTAGAGGAGGTAAAAATTATTTATCCAAATGGGACTTGTTCTTTCAGCAGCTGCAGTGATGCTTTCCTAAAGTTAAGGGCTGCTATAGACTTCAAAGTTTAGAGAGCCATGTCAACATGTGAATTAGGAGCCCGAGCTATATGCTCCTGCAGCACCATGTATCTCCATCACCACTATCAAATTGTATTTATCTTTCTATTCCAGTTTCTTAAATCTTCATTGGAGAAGAGATCATTCATGGCTGAATCCCACTGTCTACCAACCATGCTGAAAATTAATGAGAACTCACTAAAATTTCATTGAAATAATGGCATAACACAATTTAGTTATAAATTATAGCTTTTTTAAGAAGATTTATTTATTTATATATGTTAGAGAGAGAGAGAGAGAGAGAGAGAGAGCACGAGCAGGGGGATGGGCAGAGGGAAAGAGAGAATCAAGAGAGAATCTTCAAGTAGGCTCTCCGTGGATCACAGAACCCCACATGGGATCCATCTCAGGACCCTGGGATCATGACCTGAGCCAAAATAAAAAATCCTACACTTAACCAACTGAGCTACCTAGATGCCCCTCAATTATAGTTTCTTAATTTTTTTAAATCTGTGCTAGTCTTGTTACAATAAGTATATTCAAGCTTAACCAAGTCTGACACTACACTTTTCTTCCTCTCTTAATCTGTGCCATGTCTTTGAAGACAAGCAAAAGCTCATATTCTTGGGTTCTATAGATTTGCAGAATTAGCCAAGTATATATAAACATATAGGTGACTTAAAACTAGTAATAATATAAGTAGTAAACTATATTACCAACATTAATAATCACAAGTAAGCCTTTTCCGACAGAAAGTGCTAATTGTTATTTAGTCAGAGGCCAGCAGTAAACTATTTGACTTGTCATTTGCTTCTATAAAAAACTGTCTTCCCCGTAGGCTCTTTCACCTCCATGATTGGGTCTAAATGCAGATGCAGATCACAAGACCTCACACTGATATCAAGACTTCTAACATGACAATTTTGACCAAGTTGGTAAAAGGAGATCACATCCTTCCTGCCAATAAAATTCTATTTAGTACCACTTAAAAATACCTACTAAATATGATACACCTCTCTGTCAGATTGAAACATTCTAATTTTGTTTGCAAAGTTATCACTGCAGGTGGAAAGTACCACTTAAGGTGATCTATTTGGTGATTCCAATGTAAACCTAAATTGCAAAAACACGCTTCTATCATCCACATTATAGAAATATGAAACATGCAATTGTACATAACACTTCTAATTTTGTTGCTTATGCCTTTTAGATTGCATTAGGAAATGGGATTTAATAAGCAACCAGGTTGGGTTGTCCACAAAGCATAATTAATTTTGTGTGGAATGCCACTCTACTCTGTGCTTGCAAGTAAAATAAGAGCTCCTTTTGCTGCCAGGAAATGCATTTTGTCTTAATTCTTATTATAATGCACACCCAACTTTTCTGGTGTTTACTCTATAATTTATAATCCTTGTAATCATTACACATTTCCGTTATTTTTTTAAGATTTTATTTATTTATTTGAAAGAGAGAGTACATGAGGGAACACAAATGGTGGAGAGAGAGAAGCAGGCTGCCCATTGAGCAGGGAGCCCAGTGTGCGGCTCATTCGCGGAACCCTGAGATCATGACCTGAGTTTAAGGCAGCCACTTAACCAACTGAGCTACCCCGGTGTCCCTCATTTCTATTATTTTTAAGGTATTTTTTGTATTATATTATTTTCTTTTTAAGGCAAAGCAGGTCAATTAAATTCAATTTAACTACTTTAAGTAACCAAAAATTATCTCCACTTAAATAGTCATTCCAAATAATTCTTTGTTGTAAAACCAAAACATAAAAATACTCAGAATTATATTAATTTCAGGAAAGTTATAATTGCCTAGAATTTCAGATAAATTAATATTTTGGCAGATATCTTCAGAGAGTCTAACATATGAACTTTTCCATAAATGGAGTTAGTATCCTGGAGCTGATTATGAAAACCTTAAAATATCCATAACATGCATTTTAATTGATTTAAATTCATAGAAATGCAAAAATGTGTTTTTCTAAAATTCTGCATGGAGCTTGAAATATGTCTAAATGGAGTCTGTGGCATGATTGAGATTTCTGGAGACATCTCTGTTATTAATGATTTCTGCCAAAATATTTACACACAACAAGGAGGAGCACAAAAGTAATATTGCAATGAAGATGCTAAAGGTCGTACTGGGGTTATTCACGAGTATTTTCAGTTCTTGCCATTTAAATTATGCTCCAGCTAAATTATAAATTACTTCATATCATGGATCTTAGAGGTCACTCGGGAGCAGATAATCCCCTAATATTAAATTTTCTAAATCTAAAATTTTATTGTTTTGAAACTTCTTTGATGATTCTATGAAAATCCAGAAATCCCAACACTGAGATTAATTTTGGTGATAATTCAGGAGTAATCTAGACTACAAAAATTATACTGTATGACATGAAAATAATGACTCCAGAAAGCATCAGTTGTCAACACTTCCGTTGCAAGACATGGGAGTTATCTCATGATCACCAGGACCATGTCCTAGGAGATAGCCAAAATTTTCTCAATAACACTGGTAATAATAACAGCATGTGCATATTATGTAAGATTTGTCTTTAGGATAATTTGATTCTTCTATGTTTTACTGTGTTAACAAAGGTGTTAGAAAGTACAGATTTGTTTAATATTAAGTCGTGCATGTAGCAATCAAAGTAATGGATCCAGACTTACCTTACTTTAGAGTAAATCAAGTCTAGCAATCATGTATAGCAACTGATCGGCAAGGGACTAAAATCTGGCACTGAGCTAAGACCCCAGAAAACAAAAACTCAGCTCAAGTTGCAAGTGGAATATGAGAGGATGTGGGTAGAATGAAACAGAGTGAAAGCAATCAAGAATAGACTCAATAAAAAAAAATAATTTTGTATTTGTCATACCGTAAGTAAAAACCAAAACTCAGTTGTTACACTGCAGCTTAGACTGTGATATTTATAGAGTGCAGCACTAGAATGTGGAAAGCAGATGTGGCAAGGTGCAAAGGAAATCTCTTGAGGCAAAAAAGCAGTGATGGCTCAGACAGATTGAGTCTGACATTTGTAGATGTCAGAAGCCTGGGAAAAAACACTGCAAAACTGAGATTTCAAACGTGAGGACATGGAGTTAGTAAAAAAAAATCAGAAACTACAGAAATAAAGATAAACTCTCAGAAGGGTAGGATATATTTTTACTTCTGTCTTATGAAATTACAGATTTTTCTACAGTGCTGTAACTGCATTTCAGGGAACTAGCTAAATTTTTTGAATTTGCTTAGAAATGAATAGAAGAAAATATGTCACTGTCATGTGTTGGATATCAAAAATATATACTTCTATCTCTTTGTGAAATGAACACAAAGTAAATGTTGAGGTTTAAACACAAACATCTTTTGGAATAAAGAAGGAATATGTCCAAGAGTCACTCAAAACTTTTTCAGAGAAGACAATGGTGCAACATTTTACAGGTATTTGAAAAGATTATTAATCTTAGGTTAACAGAGCTTTTACTTTTAATTTTTTTGTCCCTTCCTTTGTAGTCTTCAAACACCCATCATTGATACTTGTGATCTAACTGTTCTATTGTTCCTCTCCCTTCTCTGGTCCTCATTCCACTAAATCCTATTTTCCATCTCTTGCCTTTAATTAACTAGAAGCAAATTTATTTTCAAAGTTATAGCCAGCCTTTCAATAACAAAGATATATTGAAAACCTATGATATACCTATTATTATGCAAGGCATATGAAGGATTTGAGGAGATTAATGTGTACATATAGAACAAGTCATTAGGAGACAATTAAACTTTGAATTATGGCATGACTATAATCATAAAAGGAGTACAGCGATGGAAGAGATTATTTGTGAATTGGTTTAATCAAAGAGATCAGGTGCTGAAACAGAACTAAAAACCTGGAAGTTGGGAGGTGTATTTGGTCCACAGACATGAGACACATTTGTTATTGAGGAAAGCAGGAAGGATATCAAAAAAGTAGGAGGCACAGCCAGGATAAAAATAATAGGTGTATTCCAAGGGTGAAGAAGAGTGTTCTTAATTTTAGGAGAACTTGTTCCAGAATGGAGCAAGAATGTGAGAGTAAGAGAAAAGGAGTTACCTAAAAACTTGAGCGAGGAGATAGAAAGGGCTAGCAAAACCAAAATGAGAAGAATTACAGTATAAAGTATAACTACTTATTAAAAGTTAGGCAGTGTCCCCCGCCCACTCCAGCATCATGGAGCCCCCCAGCCCCCTATTTACATCCAGCCACAAGTTCTACAGTTATGGCAGGTCAGGAGAGAAGAGCAAGAGGCCAAGATTTTAGTAAGGAAAAGGGGGAAGAGAGCGAGGCAAGCCCTGGGAATTGGAACCTGCTTCTCTTTCCATGGCTGGTGTGAGACAGCAGCTTGCACTCCCCCCCCCCCCCGCCCCCTGCCAGGCCAACAGAAGGATGGTACAGTAGGGGTCTGAGGGCTAACCTGGGGGTTGTCTTTCAAAGACTGAGCTCATTGACCTGCTGGGATGGCATGACTGCTAAGTTGTCTGGGCCACTCCTGCCTCACAACACTTCTAGACGATTCCCAGATCCTTACCACGTAAGGTTAACCTTAGAGAAGGTCAGGATATAAGCAAATTTTATCCTTGACTTTCAGGAAAAGCCACTACAAAATAAGCAATAAGGATGTGATGTACCGGCACATAGAGGGCACCCCTTGAGGGCTGTAAGGAAACACTGAGGAAGATATGGGAAGAGGTGGCTGATGACTTCCTCACTTCAGAGGAAGTGTAACAAGATGTCAGACGGCTTGGGCCAGATCCTGGCTGCTTCATTACTAGTGTGACCTTGCCCAAATCTCTCCGTTCCTTGTGCCTCTGTTTCCTCTCCTGTGAAATGGGGATGATGACAGTACTTTCCACATGGTGTTGTCTGAGGATAAATGATGTAGTGTGCTCAGCATGAGAGGCTTTGTAAGCACCACATAAATATAACTGACATTTATACCAAAACTCATTTTACCAAACACTGTACAAATATAATTTCATAGTAATCTGAGAGTTGTTCGCATTATTATCCTATTTCATGGATGAAGCCCTGGCTTAACAATGTCTTATAACTTTCTCTAGATTATGGAGAGTACAGAGGTTCCAAATGGTTTCACCGACAACTTTGCTCTAGTCCGTCTCTGAAATCTGACTCCAAACATCCTTTTATATCTAGGCTGTCAAAACCTAAAGAAAGAGTGGAAGAGGAAGGCAGAAACAGTCAATATTTTACAACTCTCTGCAGTATTGCAGGTTACACTCTCAAATCCTTTGCATTATGATACCCTCTGCAGTACCGTCCTCCGTCCTCCTCATCTTTCACTAAGCTTACCAGCAACTTTCAAACATACTGTACCCAGAAAAGTTAACTAGTTATCTTCTTGCCATTTCTCCAAAACAGATACGCTAAAAGCTGAAGTCTTCTTTATTATCTGTGTTAACCTAGATTTTCCTTCCCTTAGTATTGTATTCACATTTAAACAAGAAGGCAGCGATGTTCATAATTTAGAAAGCATGCAAGGTGAAATGAGCCGAATTGGAAAAAAATGCATATGAAGCCTCAGAGCAGACACACTGCAGCCAAATTCAAAATGTACATAGCTCCTTTACAGATATTCCACGGCAGTGGCACCCTAGAGCGACACGTTGCATTAACACATAAGCATGAAAATACCATATTCTATTCATTGGAGGCAGGTGTTAAATTATAGGAGTGTCTTTTGTTCATATGGTATTTATGTCTTTCACGTTTGTCTGACATTCCAGAAACAATGTGACTGGGACTCACGAATAAAACTGGAATAATTTTCTTTTCAATTGTATTTTTCCTCATTCCTACTTTGTGTTGGAAGAGGAACAGAGCTACGTTCATTTCTGGATCTTATGAACACACACACTAATTATGCATAGGGAAGCCAATTAACCCGGTGGAACAGTTTTTTACCTTTCATTTTATTTTATTTTATTTTTTTATTTTGTATTTTTTTAGTTTTTTACCTTTCTACTTCCTGTTATTCTTTTGCTGATTCCTGTGGTTTCGAGTGATAGAATCTGTTCAAAAGAAGGACGCTGCTAACAATAAGCAGAAGACGATAAAAAAAGGCATAAAGGGATCTTGGGAGGGCAGTAATAATAATAATAATAATAATAATAATAATAATAATAATATTTACTTCTTTCTAGAATATCCTAGACATTCTAATGTGATAATTCATAATACAGCTCACTTGACAGGATAGAGAGAAATGCGTGGGTTTGATATACTAAGCAGCCCTAAAAGAGACTTTAGTTTTGATACTGAATAGATAAAATATGTGCTTCGACACATATAAACCAGAGGAAAAATTACTCAGTCATATTTAGTAAATGGCTCTTTCCCCTCGATGCATCTTAGTTCTATTTTTCATCTAATCTAGTTTTCATTATAAATTGGATGAGTTATGCCAGAAAGTGTAGGTTGGAAGAATTTTAATTAGTTGATTCTTAGGAGAGAAATATATTGTACAGAAAGCCAATTTAGTGCTATAGTATATTCTGAAGTTGTGAAGTTTGAATGAATGTATATATACATATATAGACAATACTAATTATATATTTTGTGTATATAAACACACACTAATAAAATTCATGGTGGTTTCGGCCATCTGACAATGATACTAGTGGACAATGGGGCTATACAGGCACACTTTGCTGTATTGCACTTTGCTTTCTTGTGTTTCACAGATATTGCATTTTTTTTTTCCAAATTGAAGGTTGTGGCAACCCTGCAAATCTACCAGCACCATTTTCCCAACAGCATTTTCTCACTTCATGTCTCTGCGTCACATTTCAATAATTCTTTCAATATTTCTAACTTTTTCATTCTTACTATATTTGTTATGGTGAACTGTGATCAGTGATCTTTGATGTTACTATTGTAACTGTTCTGGGCTCCCCTAGACTATGTCCCTATAACACAACAAACTTAATTGGTAACTGTTATGTGGGTTCTGCTCCACCTACTGTCTGTTTCCCTTTCTCTCTCCCTCTCCTTGGGCCTTTCTATTTCAATATTGAAATTATCCAGTTGATAACCTTATTTTATATATTAATATATATTTATATATATATAAATTTATATTTTTATTTATATTTATATATTTATATATATTTATATATTTATATAAATATATATGATATATATATAAACATATATAAACATAAAGGTTTATATATATACATTGGTTCTTTTTATAGGGAGAGGGAGAGGGGAGGAGGGGTGTGGATGGAGAGAGAGAATTTTCAGCAGGCTTCACACCCAGTGGGAGCGCAATGTGGGGCTCGATCTCATGACCCAGAGCTGAAATCAAGTGGGATGATTAACTGGCTGAGCCCCCCAGGTACCCCAACTTTATATATGTTTAGAATATACAATTTATGGTGTGTTACTTGATAAATGGCATGCACCGATGTATTTTTTCTTTTATTATCAGACTACATTTTTATCCTGAAAAATTAATTTTCCTTAAATTCTGTTTCATGTGCTATAAATAATTACATTGTTTTTCTTTGATTAGCTTTTTTTAAGGAATAAAAAATATGTGCTTTGCAAAAGAATCAGATTCTGGCTTATTATAGACATGTATTTGTAAACTGATGTTGAAATGCTCTCAAAAATGTTATCTAGGAAGTCTCCATTCAGTAGCATCAATTTTTCATTTACAGCTTTTCCTAAACAAGATCCCAAGAAACTGCCACTTTAATTTTTCCCTTCCAGTATTTTAAGTACTTCAAGGTTCAAACTAAACTGTAACTAACACTCTTATTCTCAAACTTACTAAACTAAGAGTTAACGATACATTGGATAGTGAGTGGAATATGAAAGTACAGCCTACTTTATCAAAAGAGAAAAGTTCTTATGGTATTGGGTTTAGAGATTAGTAAAGAATTTGAGACAAAAGCTTTCACAACTGTGGAAAATCAGAACTCTTCTTGATGTCAGTGGGCTTTTATTTTTTTTAATAGTTTTTCATTTTTTAAATTGTTTTGTCAGTGGGCTTTTAACACCTACACTATCGAGACTAAATGCAGAATTATGAGATAATATTATAGTTATCCTGAACATCAAAAAGTAATAGCTAAAACATTACAAATAAGGTATGGTGATAACTGAATTAGAAGAGCTCAGTTACCACTCTAGGCTAGAAAACTAATCAGTAAAACTGTAATTTCTAATTTAAAAAAGTTTGGCTTCATATTTAAAATTTGTTTACGGTATATTTTCCTATAACTCAAACTATAATGCTCAAGTCTATTAAAAAAAAGTTTATTTCAGAAATTTCCAAAAGCCTCACTACTCCCCTTTCTCCTATTTATAAAAACCAACAATTTCAAAAATACTTCTAAGCATAGAAATGCTAAATGGTTCACCCAAAATGTCAAGCCCATATCAGTAGGCAGTTTCTCATAAAGTAATCTATTATGCAATATCGTATGGTCAAATACACTATTGATTTATGAACATTTTTCATGAGCAAGAATAATTAAATAAAATGAAAAATCAAGTGACTATGTTGCTATTCTCTTTGAATGCTAAACCCTAAAAGTTCAAGTGAGCTTCAGCAAGAGTAAGAATATAAATGTCCATTTGTACCACATACTACACAGTAAAATCCTAAAAATAATTGAATGAAAATCCTTAATGTTAATTTAAAAATTAAAGATGAGAAGCAATAACAATTGGTGATGGCATATTTCAATTCTCTGTTAAAACTTTGAAGTTGTATTAAATTGCTAACCAAGGTAAAGTCGAGGTAGAATCTAATGTTACTCCTTTCATGTGTTAGACTTAGGCTTCTCACTTTAACCTGTATGCATTTTTTTCCCCAAGTATATAAACATGATTTATTGATTTATTGATTTATTGATTTATTGATTTATGAGACTTTTTTATTTATGCATGAGAGACATAGCGAGAGAGAGAGAGAGAGAGGCAGAGACACAGGCAGAGGGAGAAGCAGGCTCCATGCAGGGATCCCGACGTGGGACTCGATCCCAGGTCTCCAGGGTCAGGCCCTGGGCTGAAGGCGGTGCTAAACCGCTGTGCCACTGGGGCTGCCCCTATAAACATGATTTAATTTGAAATGTGTTATGGTGGAAAAATTAAAGGATAATTCAAATGGTTTTACTATTATTATTTTTTACACAATTCTTAATTCCTAGCTAAAAAACAGGTACTTAAAAATGTACATACTAATATAATGTTCTTCCTGGGAGTCTTAAATATTTTTGTTTTTCCTTCAACCATAGGAAAAAAAGAAAAGTGGAGAAACTGCAAACATCACAAACAGTCATGTAACGAAGACACTGGGACGTAATTAGTAGAATAATAACATTTTGCCTTGGTGTCCTCTAGTTTTCCTCTTTGAAGTTTACACATAGGCTCCGGTTAGTTTTTCACATGTTTCTCTTTCTCTTTCTTTACTTTCTAACTTTCTCTCTTATTCTGCTTTAGGCATAGCTCTTTTAAAGTGCACATACCTGTTTTGCTTTTTAAAAAATCTGTGTTAGGGTGCCTGGCTGGCTGTTGGTAGAGCATCTGACTCTTGATCTCCGGGTGGTGAATTCGAGTCCCATGTTAGGTGTAGAGATTACTTTTAAAAAATGTAATTTCAACATAATCAATATTTCTCTCCCTTTCCTAACAATAACAGAAAACCTTTAGAAGATTTTAAGTCTGAATCCTCACTCATGTCTTATATTTTTTTCTTGCTTTTAGTGATACATTGTACTCTCCTCTAAATTTATTATTGTTCTGGTTGCTTTATACAGCTAACACATACTTCTGTTTTGTTATTTTTTTCCATAAACGTATTTATGCTCTCTATAAGTAGGCTTTTTCCCTACTTATCCATTCCAGGTGATTTTAATCCTGAGGGACATCATTCTGTAGATCCTGCAGTCAAGGTTTAAATGTCAATTTTCAATGTTTAACTAAAAGTATTTTATTTTGCCCTCTTGAATAATAGTTTCACTGTGTGTGTACAGAATCCTAATTTGACAGTTATGTACTCTGTGAATTTATTTATACTATTATCTCACCATTAGCCTTTATGTTGATATTATGAATTCACCTATGTTCTCTATTTGTATTCTTTCACCTATATTCTATATTTTCTAGTTGTTTTCAATATCTTTTTAAAAAGATTTTATTTATTCATGAGAAATACAGAGAAAGAGAGAGACAGAGACACAGGCAGAGGAAGAGCAGGGTCCCCACAGGGAGCCCGATGTGGAACTCGATCCTGGGTCTCCAGGATCACACCCTCAGCTGAAGACAGGTGCTCAACTACGGAACCACACAGGGGTCCCATCAATATCTTTTATATCTTGTTGTTTTATACTTTTCCTGTGAAGTGTTGAGGGACCTCTAATAATTTAAAACCTGGGGTTTGTATGTTTTCACGGGGCTCTCACTTCTCCATCATTTCTATGACACTTTGCATCCAGAATTTCTTTTTAAATCCCTACCAGAACTTTTTATTCTATTCTCCATATTACTTCAGCAATATTTAAGGTTTAACATATTTTCTCCTTTCTCTGAAATGCATTCTTTGTTATTTCATCAAATGTTCCAATTCGGATATTCTCTCTCAGCTGTGTGCCCTTCAGCACATTCATCGTGATTTCCTTATAACTCCCCTTATTTCATTCCTACAAGTCTCCTCAGAGTGTTTTACTATTCCATATTGTCTTTAACTTTGCTATTTTACTATTTTAATTGCTTGTGACACTAATCTTTTGGTTTGCTAAGAATCATTTGCAAACACAAACCAAAAGATTATTGAATTGTTGTGAATTGTTGTGAATTGTTACCGTCAGTGTGCATGTGCAAACATGTATGTTTGACCTCATTTTTAGTGGGGTTTTCTGTGTAGTGGGTATTGTGCCTCAGCCAGATGTGAGAAACTCACTCCACTTCAATCTGCTAGATCTTCAGGTATGTCTGTAGTTCATACATAAATTTTATTTTACTTTATTGGCTTAGGGTTTCTTAACCCAATTGGGGAAAGTAAATTCAATCCTCAAACCTATAAGCAACATAGGTCATGGTTTTTCTTTGATAGGAAATTCTACTTTCTGTAACCAGAGTCTCCTTGCGTCTCCCTCAGCAGGTAGGAGAACACTTTGTAATTAGACTTAACACTAAGCACAGTGATCTTGGGAGTTCTGCTTTCATGCAGACCTACAGTGGGTCTTTCACTTTCAGGTAGGTATTAAAACCCAAGATCTGGGGCTGTTGTGGTCAGTGACTACAAGTACCTGCATTCAGTCTCTTAAATGCTAATCACTCTTGTTTTTAGTTTCTTTTTTTGTTTATGGCATGTGGAGATTGCTTTATCCACTGGTGAGCTCAGCGATGTATTTTATGGCTGTTTTAAGGTTATATTTTATGCAGTACTGTAGGTGTTTGGCACAAAGAGTTTACTCATCTTTTTTTTTTTTTTTTTTTCATCTTATATCAGCTCACCATCTTGCTTGTACCTGGAATTCCCTTTTTGTTGAACTTTTCTAAGAAGCTAAAAAAAAAAAAAAAAAAAATGTGGTTGTTTGAGGCTGCCTCTATTCCATACTAGGAATCCTTTAAAAGAAAATTAGAGACAAATTTAGTCACTCGTGTGCCACCTTCAGGATTTGCAGCATAACCATATGTGACCATTACTTATTTCATAGTTTTTGTTAAATCAGCTCGCTAAAACACAAAACAAATAAAAATAAAGCAAAACACAAGCAAAATAAAATTCAAATGGGTTATTTATCCTGGACCTAAACAATAACATCTGGTAAATCATGGTTTTTGAGAAACTATTTATAATTTTTTAGTTAAGCACTAAATTAGATATGTAACTGTTTTCATTTATTTTGTCTGTTTTACCACCTAGGTTCACATCTCATGACACTAAAAATTCATAGCATACTTCAGGAAATTGAAACAGTAAAAAATCTTTATCACCTACGATGATAAAAACTAGTTGAATAGAGTTACCTATGAATTTATACTGCATATTTGAATATTTAGAGATGAAATACAAAATGTGTTTGAAGTTAATAGTTTACTGGATGATGAATATATTATTCTATATATTTTACATCATTATATAGTATCATGTATAATTAATAGTATTATATATAATTATCTTTAATATTATTTCTAACCTCCTAAACATCTCTACTAGTTATTTTTAATAATTCTTATCTTACTCCATCTTTTCAAGTTTTTGATTTTTAAATTGTTGAAATATCACCTACTTATAGTTGTTTTCAAGTTTTCTTGTGCTTTTAGACTGTAAGCATGTTGAGGTTTAAAAAGTGGGCCTTACTCATCTTTGAGTTCTCTATGATGTCCAGTGTGGTATTTTGGAAAAAAGTGAAACTCAGTATTAAATAGAATTAAATTGGCCAAAATAATAAAAAACCACTTGGTATAGCATGACCTTGACAATTACTAAGCAATTGTTTCTCTTGGATTCTGATTAACAGCATTTTCGGAGAAGCTATGTGTCTACAGTCATTCACCCACATGGGAAAAAATATGAGTGCTTTTAGTTTTGCATGCATTGGTTGACATTTTCTACTGCTTCTGATATTTTCATTGTGTCACTAAATCTTTTATACAAGTTAAAAAGATGTATCCTGCAAGAATTTTCTTCCACTAAAACTGCATTTTTACTTTCAAAATTAATGTAAATGTTGTTAGAAAAAATGTAGCGATGAACTATAATAAATCTAATTCAATTGCATTTCTATAGGTCATTATAAATCCCAATAAAATTGTTATTTTTTCCTAATGAAAACATTATTGAAAACTATGATTTGATCTTATTGTTTTGCCCACAGAGGCATGAAAAACAATATTAAAAATAAAATTATTTTTCTGCTTTGCTTGTATTTGCAATTTCCAAAACCCAATTACAAAAATTGGACTGTGATAATGTAAAAACACATATTAATTTATCAGTAACATCTCATCCATCTCTGCAGTGATAAAATTTTCCTAAAGTATAAATGTCCTGAAAGAGGAAACTTACATTATAAAAAAATTATAGAAATTGAATTTTAACTTAATAAATATTTATTGAATATCTAGTACATTCAAGTATTATGTTAGATGCTAGGGATACACTTGATCTTACCCAAAAGGTCAAGAAGTGATAGACACTAGGGATACAAAAGTAGGCAGACATTGCTTCTATTTTCAAAAAGTGTAATAATGTAAGGATGGTAATGATAGAAGCATGCATAGCTTTTCAGGGCAGTATGAAGGGGTAGCCTTTAATTCTGTTGTCGGAGTCAGATTTCTATACAGAACAATGCCAACGAGTTTGCCTCTCAGAACTGAGCTGTAGAGGTATGTCTGGGAGAAGAAACAGAAAAATGCACAGAGATATGTAACAGTATGGCATATCAGGTGAATTTCTGACATATTGCTTGATATAGAGAGGAGTGGGATGCTCTAAAAGATTGAGTTTGGATAAAGGGTTTTGAGACATGCCTTTTAAATTATAATTTGAGGACATGCAAAATCATAAGAAGCCTGCGTATCCAGTTTAAAACACACTTTAAAATCTGGCATTGGACAGGAGACATCGATATCTAGTCATGGACATTTTCATCATATCAGTATACTGAAAACAAACAGAAAACTAACAAATTATTCTGAGAAGAAAAGTTGGCAGTAATTTGGAGTACATTTAGCAAAAATCTGAAATATGCTTTGATAGTTATGTAGATATCTGCAGTGCCTAGTAAAATATTTTCTAGGACTGATCTAGTAACATTTGACCAAAATGCATTTCACAGAATGTGTTTGCTATCAACTGACAAGGTGCAGGATGTAGAAGTCTACATTTTAGTTACCTTGATTAAAAATTAGAAACACTAGTGAAATAATGTCAGCTCATTTTACACATACTTAACTATTACAAGAATGTCTGCCATTAGAAAATCACCTAATAATTAATTTCTTCCTTCATTCAATAATTTATTGAGTACTTACATTCCTTGAATATGTGTGCATATATATTGATATAGATGGATTTAGTCTTCACTAATACCAATTTTATTAAATATTTTTTGAGTGTTTCAAAAATGGGCTTTGTAATTAGGATTCCCAGAGTTTAAATTCTGGTTTTGCTATTTTCTAGGCCTATAAACTATAGAAAGTTATTTCATTTCTCTTAATTTCAATCTCTTCACCTTTACAATAGGGGATAAATGGACCTAGGCATACATGTTAATAAACACTGAGGACCTTGTCCCCCACATAGCAAATGCTCACCAAACGCAGATTGTTGTTCTTGTTATTATTGGAACAGTATTATTATTATTATCATTAAGGTTATATATAGAAAGCATATTTACAAGTCCTGCTGATGATATACTTTCCAAAACTATGTCTCAGTGGAATCCAATATTTTGTCAATCACCCATACAATAGTAAAAATAAAATAATTTTATGTATACTCTCTCTCTTCTTATCTACACTTTCTATACCGACTTATCTAATTATTTACAAAGGACAATACAGGTATGATATTCTGTTAAACATACTATGGATAAATTCTATTTCAATTAGTTGTAATTTTGGAAAGCTACCACTTTGTCGGATTTCATTAGATTCTTATTGATATTATCTTATAATAAGACTAATAACAATCTTACCCTTGGGGCAGCCCCGGTGGCTCAGGGTTTAATGCCACCTTCAGCCCAGGCTGTGATCCTGGAGTCCTGGGATCGAGTCCCCCATTGGGCTCCCTGCATGGAGCCTGCTTCTCCCTCTGCCTGTGTCTCTGCCTCTCTCTCTCTCTCTGTCATGAATAAATAAATCTTTTTAAAAAAAATCTTACCCTTGAAGTAAGAGAAATTTCAACTGTTATTTTATTTTCCCCAAATTACCTTTTTTTTTTTTTAAGATTTATTTATTTATTCATGAGAGACACAGAGAAAGAGAGAGAGAGAGAGAGAGAGAGAGAGAGACAGAGACACAGGCAGGAGGAGAATTAGGCTCCCCACAAGGAGCCTGACATAGGTCTCAATCCAGGACCCCAGGATCTTGCCCTGAGCTAAAATCGGGCGCTCAACCACTGAGCCACCCAGACGTCCCTATTAGCTCTTTCTTTAATCTTCATTGCTTTGTAGGAATCTAAGGGAGCCCACCTGATACACGTGATTTTAATTTAAATTAGATACTATAATATTTAAATCCAATTAATTAGCACACTTGTATGCTATAATGTATAACAGTGTGCTGTAAGTTAATAAGTAAATCTTACTCTTGATTCCTCTTTGTTTATTCATTCAAAAGTATTTCTTGAGTGTTTATAATTGCCTGAAACACATTTAGATAGAAGCACTGAAATAAGTAGCAAGAATTCTATTGGTCAGAATCAGATAATTAAAGAATATATGTATGTATATACATAAAACACATATATGTTATCTATATACATAGTTATATATAACTATTTATATATAAAAATATATATGACACATAACATTTATGTAACTATATATGATTAATTAGATATAATTCAAATATATCTATATAACATTTATGTAACTATATATAATTAATTAGATACAACTCAAATATCTCTATATCTATATATCTCATATGTTAGACGGAGTTAAGTACTATGAAGAAGAATGAAAGCAGGGAAAGAGGCAGGTAACCAGGAATAACAGAGTAGCTAGAAATAAAGTCACATTACCTTTGCAAGAAAATAAGGCCCAGGATATTCCCTTTTCCCTCTCCATATAATTTGATCCCTTGTGATAAAAGGCAACATGACACACTGTCTCCTAGCCTGTGGTGCCCTGTTACACGTGGAGTTACTGCCCTTATTGCTACTGGAACATAGATGGCACGTTGGATCACTCCCCGCCTCGGATGAAAAGATATGCCCTTACATTAGAGGGCAGTTTGCAGGTGGTTTTCCTGGAAAAGGCTACTGGATTATCTATCATTAGAAGTTTTACTTGGTAAACTACCATACTTGGCAAATTATCATACTTGGCAATTTATCATAAAGCACATTTAAAATCCAGTTCATATTGAAAGAGGGCACATTTTTGAACTTAAAAAGTAGCCCACTACTTTGCCCATTAGCTCCAGTCAGAACAAAGGAAGATTTCTGAATTTAAGACCTGGCTCCAGAGTCTCCTTAACTATTAAATTTTAATAGTATGTTTCAGGTTATCAGAATAACAATGTAACAATAGATTCCTAAACCACCAGTAACCATAGCAGTGCTCCGCTCCTTTATGCTGGACATTGGAATTAAAGGATCAGGACCCAGAACACTCTATTTAATATTGGACATTCCTGTGCTTTGGTCCAGGATTATTACTACATAAACCAATTCGTTCATGATTGGAGTAATATAATATAAATATCTTATTTATACTTCAGTGAAAAGAATGAAAGGGCCTCTGGAATTTAACTAGTTATGATAATACAATGGATGTGGAAACAAAAAGTTCCTTCAACACTAAAGAAAAATAAATTCAAACCTTTTTCTTTACAACTATTGTTAAAGTTATGAAAGTCCATCTAAATATCTTTGTGAGGATGTAAAAAGAAAAGCCAAAATGGGAAATGTAATAAAACCCAAAGAGAGAAATCAAAACACAGGAAAAAAAAAAAAAAAAGGTCACTATACAATATGGTCTGAGGTTTTCCAGTAAAATTGGCTTGGAACAGATACATAAACCAATTTGGTTCATTGACTTCTTGATGGTGTACATTTTGTCCTTTCAGGTCTTATATTGAACGTAATAGATCACTATATATGGAATGGATTTAGTTTTTATTAGAGAGAGAGAGAAAGCTGGGCTTCATTAGATCTTATCAAGCTGAAACACTATGATTTTTAGAAAACTATTGGGTTTCCTTGCTCACGAAAAGAAATACTCTGTGGATATGTTGACTTTCAGAGTTTTTAACAGCCATACATATTTAATAAATTAAATGTCCCTGTATACATTTCCTATCAAATCCTCACTTTTTTTGAGATTTAAATTGATTGACCTTTGATTTGGGCTTTTGTGAAACACACAATTACATGTTGTCTATCTAATATGTGAATGTTTGCTCTTTTAGTAAATTTATTTCATTTCTTTGAATTTTTTTTTTTAAGGAGAATCTCCTTGCAAATCAAAACCTATGCATGTTTCTCAAACAAAATTTACCTTAAACTTTGCATCTTATATAATTATTCACATGAAACCATAAAGGACACGCAACTTTTCTAACATTTACCCATAGCAATAAGCCCACTCTTTTTTTTTTTTTCTTTTTTTTTTAAAGAGTGATTGATCGATTGATTAATTTGAGTCAGGGGGAGGTATAGAGGGTAAGAATCTTCAGGCAACTACTCATAGAGTACAGAGCCTGGAGCCTGACCTGGGGCTCCACCCAGGGCTCTCCACCCAGGAGCTCATTTTCATGATGCAGGAGATCATGAGCTGAGTCAAAACCAAGAGTAGGATGCTTGATCCATGGACCCACCCAGGCACACCTAAATAAGCCCACACTTAATCAAATCCTTTGTAGTGAACTTTGAACAGGAAGTTAGGAAATGTATAGGTTGCAGGAAATGTAGATGTAGGAAATTAGATGAAAATGGGTGAGACTGTTTTATCTATTAAGCAAATCATAAATACTGTTATAATTTCTCCTAACTGGAGTCAAATAGCGGGTGTCTTTCACAAGAAGGAATTGCACCCTGCAATTTCAGACAACTAAATCACTACATAGAGAGAGCATTGAGTGTGATGAGTTTTAAATCTCTTTATCAGTCACATAGCTGCAGATACGGGAACAGGGAATTTAAATACTTGAAGAAAAAGAACAATCACATCAGTTTGCAATTAACTTAAATTTCTGTGCATTCCAAAAACATCAATAGCTGTTCTATATTTTAACCACGGTATTTATTTTCTCTCAAAACTATATTGGAATTTCACTTTGAATAGATATACAGTTGTCACTACTGTCTAACTGTAACTGGAACATGAAATTAAGTTTATATATGTGTGAAAACGAATGTAATAAAACAAGTTCTATTTTACTTTTGATACTTATGATATCCCTTTCTCTGGAGTGAACGTCTGGTTTTCCTTCACTCTGTGTTTATATGCTTGTATGTATGTATTTATCTGAAGATTCATTCAATTTTGAAACGCAATTACTGACTTAAAAGAAGACCATGAGAAGAATACTCAGGAAACAGAGATAAGTCAGAACAGTATTAAAAATTATAAAAAGGGAGAAATAAAGGGAAAACTCAGTTTGCCCAGGTAACAAATCCTATTTTTTTTTTAAAGTATGGTGACTAAAACAAAGCTTAATGTAAGACTAGAGAACTACTAACAAAAAAAAAGGAGTTAGTCCAAAAACCATCCCAATCATAGGTGCCAGTGAACATATTAGAGCAAGGGACAGCACACACTACTCTGTAAAAGAACACATCAAATACAAAAGAAAAGTATGGCAAGCCTGGCATGTAAATGGGGAAAGAATTCACACAGGTCACTTACTAAAGAAGAAATCCCAAAGGTAGTATATTATTAGTTTATGAAGGCTGACCTTACAAAGTCCCACAAGGTGGGTGGCTTAGAACAACAGAAAATTATTGTCTCCTGTTCTGGAAGCCATCAGACCTTCTGCGTACCACGAGGGAGAAATCTGGTCCAAGCCTCTCTCCTAGTTTCCAGTGATTTGATGATACCTTTAGTGTCCCTTGGCTTCTTCCTCTTCACTGTCAGCTTTGCCTTCAACTTCACTGGTGGTCTTCCTGTGTCTGTCTGTATAGGAACCCCCCATTTCATAAGGACATCAGGGGATTAGGGGCCCCCCCTTACCCCTTACCCCCATATGGCCTCATCCTCACCTAAGTACATCAGTAATGACCTTACTTTCAAATTATGAGGTCCTAGGTGCTAGAACTCCAGCATATGAATTTTGGGGTAACACAAATCAACTCATAACATATTAGAACACATAAATGTATATTCCATTCTGTATGTAATAAAATAACTTCGATTTAAAATTAATAGTGTGATGCCATTAAAAAATGAGTATTTATGTTATTCAATGATGATAAGTCACTTTTATAAACTCTTGGTGACTTTTTATGTATGTGCCTTCTTCTTGGGGGAGAAAATTTATCAATATGTATCAAATGTCTTCAAATTCTGTTTTTGGTCAAATCATTGGTCATGTGCAGATATCCTCAAGGAAAAATTATCTTAAAAGTAGCTATATGTTTTATAGAAAGATCATCAAATCATTTTTATTTATAAATATTGGAAAAATAATTTCCAACGTTAGGGACGAATGGAACAAACTGGTTGATATATATAAAATATAATAATACCCAGACATTAAATAATTATAGCTGTTTTATAGCATTTACTAATGTACCAGGTATTAATCTGAATATTTTTATATGTATTAACATCAAAAATTCTTACAAGGTCCCTATAAGAAATGTGCTACTACTAACTCTTATTTTTGGTATACTTATGCCAAGATAACTAACAACTGCTGTCTTAGAACTGTGTTATTATCAGTGATTTTACTGTTACTTACACTTTTGTATTCTTTTTAAAAAAATATTTTTATTTATTTATTCATGTGAGACACAGTGAGAGACAGAGGGAGAAGCAGGCTCCCTGCAAGGGGCCTGATGTGGGACTCGATCCCAGATCCCGGGATTATGCTCTGGGCCAGAGGTAGATGCTCAACCACTGAGCCACCCAGGCATCCCACTCTTCTTTTTTTTTTTTTTTTTTTAATTTTTAAATTTTATTTATTTTTTTGCATTTGTATTTTTTCTGTCTTTCTCCTAAAGATTTTATTTAAATTCTAGTTAGCTAACATAGAATGTAATATTGGTTTCAGGAGGAGAATTT
This sequence comes from Vulpes lagopus, assembly GCF_018345385.1. Lineage (NCBI taxonomy): Eukaryota > Metazoa > Chordata > Mammalia > Carnivora > Canidae > Vulpes > Vulpes lagopus. Next base: position 95,336,196 of record NC_054824.1, on the reverse strand, counting down.
AGTGATTCATCAGTTACATATTACACCTGGTGTTCATCACAAGTGCCCTACCTAAAACTTATCACTCCTGAAACCCATCCCCACCTACCTCCCTCCAGGATCTTGTTTTTTCTCTATAGTTAAGAGTATGTTTTTTGGTTTGCTTCAATATTTTGTTTCTTTCCCCTATGTTCCTTTGTTTTGTTTCTTAAATTCCACATATGAGTGAAATCATACAGTATTCGTCTCTCTCCAACTGATTTATTTCACTTAACATAATACATTCCAGTTCCATCCACGTTGTTGCAAACGTCAGATTTCATTTTTTTTTTTAAGATTTTCTTTATTTATTCATGAGAGACATAGAGAGACATAGAGGCAGAGACACAGGCAGAGGGAGAAGCAGGCTCCATGCAGGGAGCTCGACGTGGGACTCGATCCCGGGTCTCCAGGATCATGCCCTGGGCCAAAGGCAGTGCTAAACCGCTAAGCCACCCAGGCTGCCCAAGATTTCATTCTTTATTATGTCTGAGTAATATATATATATATACACACACACACACACACACACATACACATACATATATGTATGTGTATGTATGTATATATTTTTCCATGATATATCATGTCTCCTGGGAATATATATTATAATATTAAGTATATATCATTTTATAATATATAATGTAATAATATACAAAACACATAACATATAATTACTATATTTTATATATATGTGTTATATATATGTGTGTGTATATATATATATATATATGTATATGTATATACCCCCCACATCTTCTTTACCCATGCATCAGTTGAAGGACATGTTGGCTAGAGTTGGTGTTGCTTCTACAGCATCAGGGTGCATGTGTCCCTCTGAATCTGTATTTTTGTATCCTTTGGATAAATACCTAGCAGTACAATTGCTGGATCTTAGAGTAGTTCTAGTTCTAAATTTTTGAGGCACCTCCATACTGTTCTCCAGAGTGGCTGCAAACTTTGCATTCCCATCAACTGTGCAAGAGGGTTCCCCTTTCTCTGCATCCTTGCCAGCATCTGTTGTTTTCCTGTGTTGTCAATTTTAGCCATTCTGACAGGCATGAGGTTGTATCTCATTGTAGTTGTGATTTGTATTTCCCTGATGATGAATGATGTTGAGCATCTTTCCTGTATCTGTTAGCCATCTGGATGTCTTCTTTGGAAAAACGTCTGTTCATGTCTTCTGTCCATTTCTTACTGTATTACTTTTTTTGATATTTAGTTTGATGAATTCTTTATAGATTTTGGATACTAACCCTTTATCAGATATGTCATTTCCAAATATCTTCTCCTATCTCATAGGTTGCCTTTTAGTTTTGCTGACTGTTTCCTTCACTTTTTATCTTGATGAAGGCCCAATAGTTAATTTCTGCTTTTGTTTCCCTTGTCTCTGGAGATGTGTCTAGTAAGAATTTGATACAGCTGAGGTCAAAGAAGTTGCTGTCTGTGTTCTCCTCTAGGATTTTGATGGTTTCTTGTCTCACACTTGGGTCTCTTACTCATTTCAAATTTATTTTTGTGAATAGTGTAAGAAAGCAGTCCAGTTTCATTCTTCTTCATGTTGCTATCTAGTTTTCCCAAGAGACTTTGGGAAAGTCCAAAGAGACTCTTTTTTGAAGGAGCTGCCTTTTCCCACTGGATATTCATTCCTGCTTTGTTGAAGATTTGTTGACCATATAGTTGTGGGTCCCTTTCTGGATTTTCTATTCTGTTCTATTGATCTATGCGTCTGTTTTTATCCCAGTGCCCTACTGTCTTGGTGACTATAGGTTTGTAATAGAGCTTGAGGTCTGTAATTGTGATGCCTCCAACTTTTCTTTTCTTTTTCAAGATTGTTTTGGCTATTTGGGGTCTTTTATGGTTCCATACAAATTTTAGAATTGTTTCTTCTATTTCTGTGAAAAATGCTGTTGGTATATTGATAGGGATTGCATTAAATGTGTAGATTGCTTTGGGTAGTATAGACATTTTAACAATACTTTTCCTTCCAACCCATCAGCATGGTATATTTTTCCTTTCTTTGTGTCTTCAATTTCCTTCACAAGTATTCTATAGTTTTTAGAGTACAGATCTTTTATCTGAACATATTTCGTACATTGATTTTGTATCCTGTGATTTTGCTGAATTCGATTTCAGTTCTAATAATTACTTGGTGGAGTCTTTTGGGTTTTCACGTATCTGCAATGTATCATGTTATCTGTGAACAAAGTTTGTGTTCTTCCCTGCTTATTTGGATGCCTTTTACTTCTTTTTGTTGTCTGATTCCTGAGGCTAGGACTTCTAGTACTATATTAAATAACAATGGTGAGAGTGGACATCCCTATCTTCTTCCTGACCATAAAGGAAAAACTTAGTTTTCCTCCACTGAGGATGCTATTAGCTGTGGATATTTTGTATATGGCCTTATGATGTTGAGGTGTGGTTCTTCTATTCCTACCTTGTTGAGGGTTTTTATCAAGTATGAATGCTGTATTTTGCCAAATGTTTTTTCTGTATCTATTGAGAAGACCATATGATTCTTATCCTTTCTTTTATTAATGTGTATCATTTTGATTGATTTTCCAGTATTGGACCACACTTGCACCGAGAAATAAATCCCACTTGATGGTGGTGAATAATTCTTCTAATGTACTATTAGATTTGATTTGCTGGTATATTATTGAGAATTTTTGCATCTATGTTCATTAGGGATATTAGCCTGTAATTCTTTTTAGTTTCATCTTTGTCTGGTTTTGGAATCAAGGTAATGGTGGCCTTGTAGAATGAGTTTGGAAATTTTCCTTTCATTTATATATTTTTTAAACAGTTTGAGAAGAATGGGAATTAATGCTTCTTTAAATGTTTGGGAGAATTCACCTGGGAAGCCATCTGGCCCTGCATCTGGCCTTGTCTCTTTTGGGAGATTTTTGATTACTGATTCAATTTCTTTGCTGGTCATAGGTCTTTTCAAATATTCTGTTTCTTCCTGTTTCAGTTTTGGTAGCTTATATGTTTTTAGGAATGTATGCTTTTCTTCCAGATTGCCTAATTTGTGGGCATATAATTTCTCTTAATACTTCTAATCATTTGTATTTATTCTGTTGTCGTGATCTCTTCTCTTTCATTCCTTATTTTATTTATTTGGGTCCTTTCTGTTTCCTTTTACATAAGTCTGGCTAGGGGCTTACCAATTTTATTAATTCTTTTATATAATTTTCTAATTTATTTATAATTTTAAGATGAAACAATGATAAAAATACTTAATAGGTGTTCATATTCATTTTTATATACTTTTACTGGATCAAACATGAGAGTAAGATATTTGATAATTTGAATTTTTGCTTCTTTCTAGGTAAGGTTTTATTTAATTCAAGTTTCAGGCAGCTAGATCCACTAACAAAATATAAATAGATTACATGTTGTATTTAATTAACCCAGGGTCACTATCTATTAGAGTTTAGTTTGCATATCTACCTTAGGGACTATAGAATAGTCAGGGCGTTTCCTGTGACCTAATTTGCATATATGGCCTTATATCCCTGATAAAGGGTCATATGCCAAAGAAATTTCAGCCTATTTCTAGGTTCTCTGGATACTTGACTTTGGTTAGTATCATACAGAATTATATTCACTAACACATTCTGGGAGGGGTGACGAGTTGTAGGAGCTTTGAAAATATAATAATGTCCCATAGGCCAGTAAGCAGTCGACAGAAGCATACCTAGCTCAGCTAGAATAAAAATAATCCAAGAATTAGAATAGTATAAAATGCAGCAGGGTACAAAAAATGACTGCTGTCCCCCTTCTCCAGTTTCCCCAGTATCATAGTATGTATTATACTTAGTGCCTGAATATTAAAGGTAGTGCTGGAGGGAGGAGAATGCATCTCAACTATATACTAGTTGTGCTATAAATAATGTCATTTAAACTGATGGATAAACAAAATAATTTTTGTTTTTGGCCTTGTCACAACTACTGAGACAAAATATGACAAAATCTGGTCTTAATATCTACTGCTACATATCCATATGTAGCATATCTTTCAAATCCAGACATAAAAAAAAATTTCATTCAACATTTTTTTTTGCCAGAAATGTAATACGTTATAGTACAACTGAGGCTTACATCCATAAAATAATTTAGAAGGATGTCAAAGAAATCCCTAATCCTTGAAAAAAGTTCTAAGAAACGACTAGAAAATAACACTTCTGAGAATCTGAAGAAATTCAGATTTTAGAGTTGAGATCACAAAGTCAAAGTCAGATCACTCACAAGAGTAATAATTTGAATGCCATGATTTTGCTCAGATAAAACTTTCTGAATCTCTTATGCACAGAAAATTGTGCAGAAAATGCTGAAAATAATTGTTCATCCTGTTAATGTTTAGTAATACCCATCATATGACATAGAATGCTCCATGTACTGGACATGCAAAAATCAGACATAATCACTCACCTCCAAGAGTTCTGTCTAAAATAGAAAATAACACTGTCTACAGGTCTATCCCTGCAGGGAGAAAACCTAAGAAACATGAAGAACAGATAAAGGGCATCCGTATAAGATTGGCTAGGGATAGAGGTGACATTAGAAGTGAAGCACTGTTAAGGAAGTATTCCTAGAAAAGGTTATACTTAAGCTAATCATATAAGAATTGCTCTCTTGCTCAGAGTTTTCACTTGACTTTGTTACATTAACATTTGTTATATGGAGTGCAGTGTGTCAGATAATGAGCCAGTGTTTGACAAAAGACCACAAGACCACAAGAGGAAATAGAGGAAATACATGGCATGCCCCAAAAGTGGCACAGAGAGATCAAGGCAGAGGACAGGAAGAGTTACAGGACCTGATATTTGGGATCTACGGATGAAGTTGGGGTCCATGGACGAAGTGCTTTGAAGTTCCCTGGCTACAGGTGGATTGTTTGATTCAAACCAGTAAAAGTGCTTTCTGATAATTTTGTTAAGAATTTTGATAACCTCGAGGTGCCTGGGTTGTTCAGTGGTTGAGCATCTGCCTTTGGCTCACGTAGTGATCCCGAGGTCCTGGGAGGGAGTCCTGCATCGGGCAGCCTGCATGGAGCCTGCTTCTCCCTCTGCCCAGGTCTCTGCCTCTCTATCTCTGTCTCTCATGAAAAAATAAATATCTTAAAAAAAAAGAATTTTTATAAGCTCCACAGAAGTCTTATTTAAGACGTAAACAAAGGGAAGACCCTAGGAAATGGGAGAGACTATTGCCACAAGGATCACTGGGGAAGTCATATCAATAACTTACATTTGTTGTGGCTCTGTAGGCTGCTACTTAGAGCCAGCACTTGCATGAGGGAACTGTTGTTCCCAGTCCCCACAGGCCACTGGGCCAAAGACAATGGATGCTGAGGCAGCAATATCATGGAGTAGCTTAGCTAAACTCCCAATGCTTAGGCTCGCTCTTCTCCTTATCAGTATATTGGAGAAGCCACAGCTCTATTTTTTTTTTTTTAATCTCTAATAAACTTACAAGAAAAGTGAGGGACTCGTGGGTATCATATAGATAATGGCAAAGATTTGGGTGCTCTTTGAAATCTCACATTTCATGAATTACCTCTCAGAGGTCTTATAGGAAGAGTGATAACCCTTTTGTTAGCAGCATTATCAGGGAAATTTCATGAATAAGCTTTGGATCTTTGTGCCACATAACTTATTTTCCCTGTAGCCTAACAAGAAAAGATAACTATAATATCTACAGTCAGCCTTTTCAAAGCTCTTGACTGATAAGGAACAAATTGACCTGGGATCTTTTTTACTACCAATAGGGTTCTACAAGCGAATATGTCAGGTGAGTTAAAAAAGAAGAAAGATGTATTTCTGTGACACAGTTATTTTAAACTTTAACTGTCATTCATTTTCAGAAACTTGTTCCACATGGATATTACCATACAATGCTACTTTAGCAGGGAATTATAGATAATATAATAGAAATAACAACTTGAGCTATTCCAAATCAAAAGCCAGGAGCAGAAATGAAACCTTGGAATCTGTAGATTTGACACTGAAAATTTTAATTCCATCAATGTGATCACAGAAAGAGCGTCAGCTCTAACAGCACAATTTTGAATGGGATACCTAATATGAGCTCCTTAACAGAAATAGCAAGGCAACTTCTCACATATGTTTTCAAATCTTTGGAAACTTAAAAGTCAACTATAAAATTAATATTGTGCATTAAGGAAGTTCCAATGTCAGTATTACATTTTAGGTCATGATGGATGTCCAAAATTAGTTGACCTGGCAGGATGCAACACCCAATATTCTTATTCTAGCTAATCCCTATCTGCTCAATTTTGTACTACAGGTAGAGGTCAGAAGCAGAGAGATTCAGAGAGGTTTGTCATGGTGGGGGTTTGTTGTGGATTTAATGCTTATACATTTCATTTCTACTGTTAAATCAATGAAATGGGGCATGATATGAATACGTCATGAGAAAAAAAAGATTGAAAAAATGAATAAATGAATCCAGAACTATATGCTCAGGGAACTGTAAAAATCAACTTCTAGTCACAATCCAGAATTTGGTAAGATTGGAAAATTGGATTCAGTTACTGTCATAAGAATGTAGGCGTAGAGCTCACTGCATTGTTAAGAAGTGGGAAGGGTCTGAGATTTTATCCTATTGAACTAACAATTTAGTCTATTACACCATTATGGATGATGACAGAAGATATGAGAATCCTGGACCAGAGGGAGGACCTTATCATCTTGGGACAGTAAACAGCATAAGCTTATCATGCATATCAGTTGTCTCTGTTCCCCAGTCTCACAGGGACAGCATCTAACATCCCAGATAGATGCTGTGATGGTTGAGGAATCTTTGGAAGCTTAAAAGTCAGCTATAAGGTTGACGATGGTTGAGGAATCCTGAGTTTAATTAACTCAAATCTTTTATGTTAGGCTATAAGTAAACACGTTCCATCTTTGTTCCTTTCAGAGAGACAGTATCTTTATCTTCTAAGGTCACTTGAAATATAAGCATCTTTGAAAAGATAGTCCAAAACAAAAGCTACTGGTACCTCTTCTTATAACATCACAGAAAGACAAGAGAGTCATTGAGAATTATCTTCCAAAGGGCTTATACCTGAGAAAATTTTAGTGCAGTTGATGTCCTGTTGCCTAGTTTATCAACCTGTGGACACATTTCAAAATTTTGAAATTTTATCTTTCAGTTTTACTAAATACATTTTGATCTTTAGCACTTCACATGATTATCTTGCACACATTGCTATTACTCTACTAGCAAACATTTTAGTTATTATATTCTCTGTGATCTTAGTAATATTTTGGGTTATTTGTGCACTAAATAACATCTCTAATTGTTATTAAGATTGCTATTCCTCAATATCTTAGTATTACTCAATATTTTAATAGTTATACTTTGGAGTTTGGAGTTTTTATGCCTTTAAAAAGTTAAGACATGTGTTTACCTTCATTAATTTAAGAAAAAAGTAATGCAAATGAGGATGAAGTCTGTATTCAATTTTTCTTTCCTCATCAGCACCACGTGATACAAACTGCCTCTTTTAGAAAATAACTCAGTGTTAGCACATAATATAACCCCAATCACAATTTTACAGATTTTTTTCATAATTTCCTTTATCCAGATGGCACTGGTTGTTTATTTCTCACACTGGGTAGGTTAAAATGGCTTGCATAACTGGGTTTCAGAACTAGCCTACAGTTAATTTATGGATGCTGGCAGAGACTACTGTTACACCTTAGTATCCTGTTTTTCTGCTATGAATTCTCGTCCCACTCTCACCCTAGTAAAGTCAATGCTTACTGAAATTGTAAAATAGCTGTTTTCATGCAAAATGTTTAGAGAATTTTTCTTTTGATTAGGGGTTGCCAATTAAGATATTTACAGGACTCAGACAATTATGAGGTATCAATGAAATGGGTCAGCAGAAGAGTAAATTCATACTAGAATTCAGTGTCAGAGGGACAGTAAGAAATATATGGACATGGAGAACACCCTCTGTAAAGAAGAACATCTAGGGGCACCTGGATAGCTCAGTGATTGAGCATCTACCTTTGGCTCAGGTCGTGATCCTGGGGTCCTCAGATTGAGCCCCACATCAGGCTTCCTGCAAGGAGCCTACTTCTCCCTCTGCCTATGTCTCTGCCCCTCTATGTCTCTCATGAATAAATAAATAAAAAAAAAAAAAAAGGAAGGACATCTATTACCTATGCTCAATCAATTGTGAAAAGGTGTCATGTTGGGATCCCTGGGTGGCGCAGGGGTTTAGCGCCTGCCTTTGGCCCAGGGCGTGATCCTGGGGACCTGGGATTGAATCCCATGTCGGGCTCCTGGTGCATGGAGCCTGCTTGTCCCTCTGCCTATGTCTCTGCCTCTCTCTCTCACTGTGTGCCTATCATAAATAAAAAATAAAAAAAATTTAAAAAAAGAAAGAAAAGGTGTCATGTTGACAAATTTTCCAATATTTTCAAGAGGAGACTCAAAACTATAAAATTCCTTTTTTTTCCCCACACTTAGGCTACCTTATGAGCTCTCAGGTCTTGGTTCTTGCTTTTCATAAGAATTGGTACTAGAAACAGGTGCTATGAAATCCGTTTATTTACTAATGAGCTACTAAATTAACTGTCCTAGTCTGAAAAGACTTTAGGCTATGTCTGAGAATGTAGAATGTGCATCATGCTCCATGGCTGGCTTCTCATGCATAGCCTTGAATTTGTGAATAAGGCCTAAATCTTGTTTTTCTCATGAAAGTTCTCTAACTGATGGTAGAGAAAAAGGAAGAGGATATTTAAAAGGTAAAAATAATTAGTTCTTTGAACTAACATATTATTGAACAATCATTCCCAAAATGTGAAACAAGTACCCGCTTGCACAGATCCTTGCAAATGGGCTCTTAGGAATGGCAATGAAAAGAAAGTCTGACTCATTCATTATACATGGCTTTGAACCAATTCAACTGCATGTCTCACCTCCTAAAACCACACATTTTCTGTTGGAGTGTTAAAATGCAAAGCCCAGTCAATGATATATGAAAGATTATGTGGCCCATTCCCTCAAAAGGATAACTCCATTGGGGCATTAGAGCTAGACTTTGCTTTGGACTCAGAAAGTTTATTTTCTTTTGGCATTAAACAGGTAACCACCCTTCTTTTATTTTCTTAACTCTTATATAATGTCTTAGAAGTACTTGTAATGATTTCTACAATCAATCTTAAATCTTAATAGTGGAGAAATTAATCCTTCTAGGTATTAATTATGTAAAAAGCACTCTGGAGTTTGAGAAAGTGTTTGTTATATTATTGAGTTAATCATTAAATAATAATTATAGAATATAGTGATAAATAAGGTGAATAGTGCAATCACAGTACTTGGAAAAAATTCTAATGTACAATATTCTGACAGCCTCCCTGTGGATGGCTTTAGACTAATAAGGAACTCATAGAAAAAAGGGAGGAAGTAAGTATATAAAAGAGAACTTTAGAAAACTCAGTTGCATCTCTATTCAGGTCTTCAAAATACTAAATCTAGGATCAGTTGTATGCTGGAGAGCACCAGAGTAGGATACAAAGGTAAAGTTTCAGGGATGCTACCCACATTTCTTCTACTATTATGCCTTCTTTACATTCTTTTGGGCACTAGGGGTATGCTGACTTGAATGTCTTAGGAGGTCAAACTATATTATCCCAACAGAGTGACACTTTTTACAACATTGGCTAGCTGGCAGTCAGAAGACAATAATATCCTAAAGATACAGTATGATGTGATTAAGTAGAGATTAATATAGAATATTAAGTAACTTGTCAAGGAAACTGGTCCTTCCACTATACTTTGATATATCAAATAACTGCTCCTCTGAAAACCTACCCTTACATTCTCAGTTATCTATTTTTTATATTTATGTTCATATTCACATTCTCTCTCATAGATCATATTTAAATATGACTTTCTTGAGAGTTATGGTTTAAGATGGTGACATAGGAAGGCCCTGAACTCACCTCCTCCACAGAACATACCAAATTACACCTATTTATACAACAGTTCTTCCTAAAGAGCTGAGAGCTAACTAAACAACTACTGAACAACCAAAGATAGAATAGCAAAGGAATAGTAAGAGAGAATGGACATGCAGTAACAAAGGGAACCTTTACCCCAACACTGCAAATGGCTGTGGGGAGGGATTGTACTGAGGAACCCAGAACAGATAGGTCCTTCTGTCCTTGGGTATAGAAAAAAGCTCTAGTTTAAAAGAGAAACTAGCATATAAAAGAGAACACTAGAACTCTGGCAAGAGACAGAGGACCCACAGAAAAGCTTTCAAGGTCAGAGGGACTGGAGAACAACATGTTTTACATTTTCACCTTACCTTAAAAATCTGGACCAGAGCAAGGTCTGGATATCATAGTAGGTAAGTCCATTCATCATGGTGGGCTTGTGAGCCCAGGGTCTACTAATCCAAACCAGCCACTTTATGGCGCTGGGGCACATAAAATAAGCCTTAGTTTTGTGGTTTGTTGTGTTGCTGTTTTGGTTTTTAAATTTTTATATTTTGTCTTGGCTTTTTTTTTTTCTTTTTGATTTTGTTCTTTTCTTCCTTGTTCTCTTTATTCTTTTCTTCTTTTTTCTTTTATTATTATTTTTTTTCTGGAAAAAGCTGTGGTTTAAAAGAATAATAAACATAAAGACCCATAGGTCCAGCCAGCCAGCAAGTCATCAAGCACATAGTCTACAGAGGGAACATTATACACAAGACCACTACAACTATTGAAGTAGCTGTTTCACTTAATCCATAGAAACAAACACAGAAGTCAAGCAAAATGAGGAGACAGAGGAATATACTCAAAGAAAGAACGAGGGAAAAAATCTTGGAAAAAGCACTAAATAAAACAGAGATAAAGAATATGTCTGATAAAGAATTTAAGTAATGATTATATAGCTACTCATCAGGCTGGAGAGAAAAATAATGGAAGAACTCATGAGAACTTCAATAGAGATAGCAAATATTAAAAAGAACCAGAGTTGAAGAATACGATAACTGAAATAAAAAACACGCTAGAGAGAATCAACAGATTAGAGGATGCAGAAGAATGTACCAGTGATCAGGAAGACAGGGTAATGAAAAGCACACAAGCTGAACAGCAAAAAGAGAAAAGAATTAAAAAAAAATGAGGATTAAGAGGTCACTGAAGAACATTTGTATTATAGGTGTCCCCCCGCCCCCCCAAAAAAGAGAGGTGTAGAAAATTTATTTGAAGAAATAATAACTGAAAACTTCTCTAAATTACGGAAGGAAATAGACATCAAGTCCAAGAAGCACTGACAGTTTTAGCAAGATACTCAAAATGGTTCATACCATGGCATATAATAATTAAAAAGCCAAAAGTTAAAGAGAGAATCTTAAAAGCAGCAAGAAAGAAACAAAAAGTTACCTACAAGAGAAAATTTATAAGGCATCAGCTGATTTTTCAGCAGAAATTCTTTAAGCCAAAAGAAAGCGGCTTGATATATTTAAAGTGCTGAAAGGAAAAAGCCTACAACAAGAATACTCTACTTGGCAAGGTTATCATTCAGATTTGAAGAAGAGATAGAGAGTTTCCAAGATAAACAAAAGATAAGGGAGCTTATCAGCAATAAACTAGCCTTATTAGAAATCTTAAAGGGACTTCTTTAAGTTGAAAATAAATGGCCATAATTAGGCATAAGAATAATATGAATAAAAAGATGCAAAATATGACAACATATACATAAAATGTGGAGAAGAAAGTAAAAAGGCAAGTAAAAGAAAGTTTTTTTTCCTTTTTTCTTTTTCCTCCTCCTTTAAGAATGTGTTTAAACTTAAATGACTATCAAATTAATAAGGACTGCTATTTACTTAAAATGTTATATATGAACCTCATGGTAACCACAAACTCAAAATCTATGATACATACACAACAGAATAGAGAGAGAAAGAAAACCAAATAAATCATTATAGATAATCACTGATCAAAAAGGAAGAGAGAAGAGAAGAAAGGAACAAAGAATACCAGATAGACCAAAATAAATTGAAAAAAATGTCCATAAGTACAATCATTTGATAATTATTTTAAATGTGAGTGGCCTAAATATTGTAATCAAAAGACATAGGATGGTGGAATGGATAAAAACATGAGATCTAACTATATTCTGTCTATAAGAGACTCACCTCAGACCTAAAGATGCATACAAACTGAAAGTGAAAGGTTGGAAAAACATTATGCAAGTGGAAGTGAAAAAAAAAAAAAAAAAAAAAAGCTGAGGTAGCAATACTTATACCAGACAAAACATTTTAAAACGAAGATGGTAACAGGAGACAAAGTAGGGCATCACATAATGATAAGGAGATCAATCCAACAAGAAAATGTAACAGTTGTAAATATCCATGCCTCCAACACTGGAGCACCTAAATACATAAAGCAAATATTAATAGACATAAAAAGAGAAAATGATAGTAATACATCAGTATTATAAATAGTCAGGGGACTTTATTTATTTATTTATTTATTTATTTATTTATTTATTTATTTATTTTAGTAGGGGGACTTTAATTCTCCACTTACATCAATAGATAGATAATCCAGACAGATAATAAATAAGAAAACAATTTCTTTGAATGGCACAATGGACCAGATTGACATAACAGATATACATGGAACATTCCATCCAAAAATAGCAGAATACACATTTTTTTTAAATGCACATGGGACATTCTCCAGAGCATATCACATATTAGACAACAAAAGAAGCCTCAATAAATTTCAGAAGGTTGAAATCATACAATGTCTTTTCTGACCATAATATAAAACTAGAAATAAATCACAAGAAAAAAATGAGAAAAAACACAAATGCAAGGAGACTAAACAACATGACAGTAAACAATCAATGGGTCAATAAAGCCATCAAAGAAGAAATAAAAAAAATACATGGAGACAAATGAAAATGAAAACAGAATAGTCCAAAATCTCTGGGAGAGAGTTAAAGCAGTTCTGAGATGAAAGGATATTACAATACAGGCCTACATCAAGAAACAAGAAAAAGATGCAAATAAGCAATCTAACCTCATGTGTAAAGGAACTAGAAAAAGAACAAATTAAGTCCAAGGTGAGTAGAAGAAAGGAAATAATAAGGATCAGAGCAGAAATAAATGAAACGGAAAGTAAAAAACAATAGAAAAAAAAAATCAATGAAACCAAGAGTGGTTCTTTGAAAAGATAAATAAAATTGACAAACCCTCAGCCAGGCCCATCAGGAAAAATGAAAAAGGACAAAAAATAAATAAAATCAGAAATGAGAAAGGAGAAGTAACAACTGATACCACAGAAATGCAAAGGATTATGAGAATGCTATGAAAAATCATGCAATCAAACTGGAAAACTTAGAAAGTAGATAAATGCCTAGAAATATACAATCTTCTACAACTATACCAAGAGGAAATAGAAAATATTAACAGACTGATTACCAAAATTGAATTGATAATCAAAAAAGTACTAAAAAAAAAAGTCTAGGACCAAATGGATTCACAAGTAAATTCTACCAGACATTTACAGAAGTGTTAATAGTTAGATGGAGGAAAAAAATAGAAAAGGAACAAAAGCTTCCAAATACATTCTATGAGGGCAGCATTACCTTGACACCAAAACTAGGCAAAGACAAAAGCACCGCAACAAAAGGAAACTATAATCCAGTATCCCTAATGAACATAGATGAAAATGCTTCAACAAAACATTAGAAAACTGCATATAACAATACATTGAAAAGATTATTCACCACCATCATGGGGGATTTATTCCCAGGATGCAAACATGCAAATAAATCAATGTTATACACCACATAAACATAATGAAGGATAAAAATCATATGATCACCTTCAAAGGTGCAGAAAAACATTTGACAAGATTCAACATCCACTTATCATTAGAAAACAAACAAACAGACAGACAACCTCTCAACAAAATGTGGTTTGAGAGAACATACTTCAACATAATAAAGGCTGTATAGGAAAAACCCATAGCGAACATCTTCCTCAACAGTGAAAAACTGAGAGCTTCCCTCTTAAAGTCAGGAACAAGACAAAGATGTCCACTTTCATTACTTTTTTCAACATAGTGCTGGAAGTCCTGGAAGAACAAGAAATAAGAGATACCATATTGAAAAAGAAGAAATTAAACTGTTACTATTTGCAGATGACATGATACTGTACCTGGAAAATCTTAAAGACTCTACAAAAAGACTATTAGAAATAATAAATGAATTCACTAAAGTGGTGGAATACAAAATTAATACCCCAAATTGGTAGCGTTTGTATACCCAAGTAATGAAATTGCAGAAAGACAAATAAAAACACTATTCACAATTACACCAGAAAGAATAAAATCCCTAGGAATAAACTTAATCTTTGTGTCAATTGAAGATGACACAAATGGAAAGATACTCCATGCTCATGGATTAGAAGAATTAATCTTGTCAAAATGTGCATATTAACCAAAGCAACCTAAAGATTTGATGTAATCTCTATCAAAATACCAACAGAGTTTTTCACAAAACCAGAACAAATAATCCTAAAATTTGTATGGAATCACAGAAGACCCAAAATAGCCAAAGTTATCTTGAGAAACAGAACAAAGCTGGAGGTATTACAATTCTGGATTTCAAGATATACTACAAAGCTGTAGAAATCAAAAGAGTGTGGTAATGGCACAAGAACAGATACATGGATCAATGCAACAGAACAGACCTCAGAAGTAAACTCATACTTATATAGTAAATTAACCTATGACAAAGGAAGCAAGAATATACAGTGGGTAAAAGACAGTCTTTTTCATAAGTGGTGCTGGGAAGCCTGGACAGCTATATGTATATATAAAAGAATTAAACTGAATACTTTCTAACACCATATACAATAATAAACTCAAAATAGATTAAAGACCTAAATGTGAGATCTGAAACCATAAAACCATAAAAATCCTAGAAGAGAATACAGGCAGTAATTTCTCTAACATCAGCCATAGCAACATTTCTCTAGATATTTCTTCTCTGGCAAGGGAAACAAAAACAAAAATAAACTATTGGGACTACATCAAAATAAAAAGCTTCTGCACAGTGAAGGAAACAATCAAGAAAACAGTAAGCTACTGAATGACAGCACATATTTGCAAATGACATATGGGACAAGGATTAATATTCAGAATATATAAAGAAGGTATTCAATTCAACACTAAAAAAACAATCTCATTAAAAAATGAATAGAGGACCTGAATAGACATTTTTCCAGGGAAAACACATGAAAAGATGCTCAACATCACTCATCATCAGGAAAATGCAAATCAAAACCATAATGAGATATCCCCTCACACCTGTTAGAATGACTAAAATCAAGAAGACAAGAAACAATAATTGTTGGCAATGATGTGGAGTTAAAGGAACCCTTGTGCATTGTTGGTAGGAATGCAAACTGGTGTAACCACTGAGGAAAACAATATGGAGGTTCCTCAAAAAAGTAAAAATAGAAATACCTTATGATCCAATAGTTCCACTATTGGGGAAAACAGAAACACAAAGTCAATAAGATATATGCACCCCTATGTTTATTGCAGCTTTACAATTGCCAAGAAATGAAAGCAGCCAAAGTGTCCATCAATAGACAAATGGATACAGAAAAATTGGTATATGCATAATAGAAAATTACACAGCTGTAAAAAGGATGAAATTGTGCCATTGGAGACAACATGGATGGATGGACCTAGAGGGTATTGTACTAAGTTAAATAAGTCAAGAAAGACAAATATCATATGATTCTACTTATGAATTAAACCTAAAAAAATGAATGACAACAACAAAAACACAGATTCAGAACTATAAATACAGAGAACTGAGGGTTGTGGGGTGGAGGGGGAGTTGGGCAAACAGGTAAAGGGGAGAAGTAGATGCAGACCACCAGTTATGGAATCAGTAAGTCATAGGAATAAAAAGTAGAGGATAAAGAATATGGTCAATGATATTGTAATAGCATTGAAATGGGAAAGATGGTAGCTACACTTGTGCTGAAAATAGCATAATGTTTAAACTTGTCAAGTCATTAAGTCTTACACCTGAGGGAAGCCTGGGTGGCTCATGGCTTAGCACCGCCTTTGGCCCAAGGCGTGATCCTGGTCGGGCTCCCTACAGGGAGCCTGCTTTTCCCTCTGCCTGGGTCTCTGCCTCTCTCTCTTTCTGTGTCTCTCATGAATGAATAAATAAAATTAAAAAAAAAAAAAGTTGTACACCTGAAACTAATGTAACACGTAACAGCTATACTAAAATACAAAATATATTTAAAAAACAAGCAATTGTGTTGCAAAAAAAATAAAAACTTGCCAAGCAAGTATGAAGTTAAAATAAAGGATTAACATCAATAGAATAAATATAAATCTCTACAGATTCTGTCTGCAACAATTTTTCATAATTTGAATAAAATACCAAGTTTGAGTGAGCTTTTTTAAAGCAACTATCACTATAATACTTAAATATTTCTTTTTTTGGGGGGGGGAACCTATCTTTTTTTTTTTTTTTTTTTTAGAAATTCATTGGCTAATGAATTATGGCATGAAATAAAATGTTGTACTGGCTTCTTAAAAAACAGTAAATAAAAATAAGTTTAAAAATATGATTAAAAACAAGCGGACAAAGAGACCTTGAAGTGTTCCTCCTCTTCTTCTTCTTCTTTAAAAAGTGAGCATAAAATATGTACTCAAGGTTTCCAGGAAAACATTTTCAAAAAGCTTTTCTCTCTTCCAGGGAGAAGCCAGTGGATGTTGTTGGGCGTGGTGGCTCATCCTAAAGGGGCCATCGTCTTCTCTGCTGCATAATTTTCATCCTCCTTTTTGTACTCAGTCTTGGAAGGCCAGAGTGTATTTTACACTTCCTTTGTATCTCATTTTGTTCTGGGATTTCTAGTGCTCCATAGATACACGTGGCTAGCAGCTAGGGTATTGAAAAGCACAGTCCTATAGCCTGGCCTGGTTAATTCATAATAACTTGGTCATCTCATCTAATGTACTATTTTTTTTTTCAAAAATGCCTTCTGTGATAGTCAGTGTATCTTTGATATATGATGTCATTTTCCTCTCATGAATAATGCTTATTTCATTTTCAAATTATGCATTTATATAGAATGATAACTTGTTTGACATCTCATCAGAGCAGGAAGTGTCTGTTCCTTTTTTTCCCCATCATTGCTGTCCCAGTCCTGAGTTTGATACCTGAATCTTAATAGGTATCCAAAATATACATTAATAAGTGCATGAATGACTAAATAAATGAATGTGTAGGGAGGAAAGGGAAATACTGGCATAGAAATAGAGGGGCAATGAAGACAAGCTCTATGATATGAAACAAGTGGTATGGGTTTGTACTGAGATGTATGGAGGCCGAGAATAATTAAGGCCATCCCACCTAAAGTTTAGCATTAGCACAAGTACAGCCTTCTTAGGCCCCTGTGAATAAGAGCTGAACTTTACAGGAAAAACTGCAGAATGTCCTCGGCAGAGAATCCCATATCAGAAAGACAACGTAGCCCACCCCTGTGGTAGAAATTCCCAGTTTAGAATCAGAACAGAGCTCAATGCCCTGAAACCCCATATCAGAATGTAAACAGAACTTGAGAAATTCCTCCACCCCTTCTGAAAATCCCCTAGACCACCCTATAAAAAACCCAGCTGTAACCCACTTCGGGGTCCAACTCCCTGCTCTGCTGTGTTGGGTACACTTGGACCCAAGCTCGAGCTTGCAAATAAACCCTCCCGCACTTGCATTGGTGTCGGCTCCTTGGTGGTTTCTTGGATTCGCAATCCTGGGCACAAGATGGACTTAGACTTACAAACTGATTCTCCTCCTTTAGTTGGGTGATTTGGGCAATAGAATTATAATATTCATTAACGTTCAACCAATACAGATGAAAAAAAATAGCAGTTAATTAAAACAATCTCATAACAATGATAAAGATACCTTCCTATTCCAGCGTTTATCTGGGGACTACTGGTGGTTGAACATTCACCAGGAGGCTAGCATGGGACTCTGTTACAACTCATTATTCACACACACACACATATATATGTAAGAGTTGATTATATTCTGAGTCTTTCTTTGTCCTCATCCAAAGGTATTTATCTACCAAAGTACAAAATATAAATTTTTTTTGGAAAATCACAGTGATTAATCAGCTTTAAAAAAGAAAAAAAAAAAAAACAATCCTGCCTTTTGCAGCAACATGGGTAAACCTGGAAGAGATTATGCTAAGTGAAATAAGCCAGTCATGCAAGGGCAAATGCTGTATGATTCCTCCTAAAATAGCAAATTCACAGAAGCAGAGAATGGAATGGTGACTGCCGAAGGATTCTGGAGAGGAGGAAATGGATAAATGCTGTTCAGTGGGTAAAGGGCATAGTTAAACAAAATAAGTTCTAGAGATCCATTGTACATCATAGCACAACAGTTAATAATACAGTGTTGTACACTTAAAATTTTGCTGAAAGGATAGAACTCATGCTAAGTGCTATTACCATTCAACACGTATATAATAAATATGTGCAACTTTTTGTGTATCAAATATACTTCAGCAATTTGTTTGATTTTCTGTAAAAAAAAAAAAAATCTGTTTCACCTTACATCAATGATAATAAAATGTCTTTATTTCCCAAATCTACATGGTAGATGATTAGGAAAACATAATTTCCTGAAGAAAAAAAAAAAAAAGACTGTATTTGTTATAGCACTGGCTTTTTTCTATGGCTGATTTACCCAGTGGCCTCAAGAGCTAACATCAGATATCAGATATGTGTCAGGGCGGGCGTGGGGTGGGGGTGGGTGTGGGGGTGGTGTTTCTAAGACCATCTTTATGCTCAGTGATTCATTAGAAGGACTCACAGAACTCAAAAGCTATTATCCTCATGGCTATAGTTTAAACTCTAATTATTTATAGTTAAAATCAGCAAAGAGAAAAAGGCAGGCAGGCAAAGTCTGACAGAAATCAAGTATAAACTTCCAGATGTTCCTTCCCAGGGGGGTTGCACAAATGTGTCCAACTTTCCCAGGAAGGATATTTAACAATGTACTCGAAGTATTGCCAATGAGAGGAGCTCACCTGCGGCTTTGTGTCCAGATTTTGATTGGGGATCAGTCACATAGGCCATGTAGCACCTGCCTGATTGACATCAGCTATGCAGACTCCAGACTCCGCAGAGCAGAAACCACAAATCACGTTGCTAGCTAGCATAAACTCTCTGGTCAGACTGGAACAGCATGGTCCAGTGCCTCAGGCTTACAAAGAAACTCTTATCAAGTAGAACATTCCAAGGTCTCAACGCTCAGGAGCTAGAAGCTGGCTACAGGCCAGTCCTGAGAACATTCCTTAGAAATGTTTAGGATTTGACCAACATAGGCCTGCTGAATGAACACTTTCCCGTACAATATCTAAAAATGACAATGTCTACAACAACAACAACAACAGCAGCAACATCAAAACCCCCTGAATTTCCACCTCTAGTGTCTCTTTCACAAAAGCCTAGAACTCATTCTTAGAAAATGTTTCAGGGTTCATATCTTCAAAACAATCCCAATCAAGAGAAATAGGATTTAATGACTGGCTTTAATTCTGAAGTAGTATCATCTTACCTCAGAGGAATATTAAGCACAAATGAAGTTCTGTTAGGAAGGGGGAAGTAGAATTGAATTGAGCAAACATATTTCCTCCATCACAATTTTTAATATTGTCAATTCAGATAGGATGAAATATAAAATCATAAGCAATGAGATTATCCTTGGATTGTTTTTATACACATACACATATGTATATATACACACACACTATATATATATATATATATATATATATATATATATATATATATATATTTGTGCCTATATTTGTATCTATATATCTCTCTATATATCAGTAATACTCTACCTTAGATGAAGATATTAGAAATGAACTGAAATCCTATAATAGGTTCCTTTTATTTAAATGTTCTTACTGTCAAACTTTGAGATCCTTTGCAATAGCATATATATTTTTTTCTGAATAAATCACCTTCTCATTTCTTCTATCCTTGCCTCCCTACCTCTTTTCAATTCCCCAGAAAGTGATTGTTAAAAACTCATGAAATATTAATACTCCTCTGAATCTAGCTTCATTCATTCCCAGAAGCTTACGTTCTCTTATCCAAGCTTTTAGAGGAAATTGATGTACATAAAAATTGTCTCCTTTCCTGAATACGTTTTATTTATCTTTTAAGGCTTCCTACTATACTTTATTCTGGTGACTAATGTTATCATCCAATCTAAATAAATTAATTCATTTTATATATTTCTAACCTAACTTCCCAGACACTTGAAATTTTAAGTTTGACTTCAAAAAATGGTCAGTGTTTCATCCAAAGAAATACTAAACTCTTTTTAAACACTAGACAGAAAAAATTGAAGTGGATCCTCAAATCATATAGGTATGTATTAATTCTACAAAATAGTCCTTCATCTATTCCTTGCCAAATTGGTTATATCTTCTATTGTTTCCTTTCTGTTTTTCTCTTTCTAATATTTATGCTCTTTTAGAAAGAATTAAACTATAAGCTTTAAAGACATGAGGACATTTAGAAGATATAAAAACACAATCTTGTTGAGGACATAATATATTTGATTATATTATATAAGATATATATATATATATATATATATATATATATATATATATCTATATATATAAGAATGTGACAAGAGTATTTGAAAGTTTTCAAGTTGGCATCAACCTGCTTGTTTAACGTACGTGACTAACCCTTTCTTTTTTTTCCCCCGCTCACCTTCACATTGCATATGGGCCCATATTACCAAATTTCACAATTCTCTATGCAGTTTCTCATTCCTTTACGTATTTTCAATTCCCACGTTCACTGACTTGCCAGTCCCTATGTCTATTACCTCGTATGCTTGGGTGCCTCCTATTCTCCTTTATTTAGTTAGCTCAAACATCACATTTTGCTGGAGACCTTTCCGATTTCCCTAGATAAAATCAATGACTCCCTCCTCTAACGTTCCACAACAGTAAGTATAAATCTCTACTCTTTCGTATCACATTATATACATATTTGTACCCCTTCAATACCTAGCTCGATATCTGGCTCATTGTAAATGATCGATAAATCTGTGGACTGAGAGAATTTTAAAGAAATACATCAGTGGCTAACCCTGAAGGCTGTTACAAATTAGATAAAAGAGTGATTCATATGGGTGTGGGGAGAGCAGTGTTGTGACTTCTAGAAATCTTCACAAGAAGTAATGTACGAAATTCTTATAAATAGAATTTTTCCATCTGGAGAATTATAGGAAGAACATTACAAACAGAAAGAATTAGTAGAAAAATAACTTACTTCATTAATTATATATATTTTTTTCTGCAAGCATTGGAAATTCATAGAGACAGCTTAAATTTTAAAAAATAATAATAAAATAAATCTATTAAGGATAAAAATATGTATACATATTTCTCACAGTATCAAAATTAGGCTTCTCAAATGGCTTACACCAAGGAAAAAATACCCTGCTGAGGCTTGCTTTTTCTCTCTTTCTCTTAAAGTCCAACTCTGTTATTCTAGTCCTCATGTGGGTAGGGTAGTTCAGGGTATAAGAGAAACATGGTTTTAAGTCAGACTTAGTTACAAAAATATCACCCTAGAGTGGATCAATAGGTACCAAGAGCAGTATATTTAATAAATATGAGAGCCCCTCTTCACTATACTTGCCCTCAGAATTAATTCTTCATCTGGCTAAGGTCTGTTTTCATTTCCCAATGTATCCACCTCCTTTAAAATACACATTTCTGGGACTCCTGGGTGGCTCAATGGTTGAGCATGGGTCTTCGGCTCAGGTGTGATCCCAGGGTCCTGGGATTGAGTCCCACATTAGGCTCCCCACAGGGAGTTACTTCTCCCTCTGCCTGTGTCTAAGCCTCTCTCTGTGTCTCTCATGAATAAATAAATAAAATCTTTATAAAAAATACATATTTTTTTTTCCTAACACTGATCTTGTATTTGGTCAGTTTGTACAAACTTACTGTGTTCCTTTAAATTCCTCCAAACATCTCCAAATAGTTTTTTAGGAAGCTTCTGAAAGCCTGTCAACTGAACCTCACTTGAGAGACCATTCACCTGGTCAACACTAAATGTTGGTCAAGGAAGGCTATCTGAACCTTCCCTTTTTTATTTTAGCTTCCGGTCATGGATCTCAATTATATGTTTTCCTTATTTATGTGTGTTGATATATTTTGTCTAAAAATTTCTGTTATTCTTGGAGTCTTACAATATCATTGTCCAATATGGTAGCCACTAGTCACATATGGTGTTTTCAGTTTAAACTTAAAGTAATTGAAAGTAAATAATACTAAAATTTAATTCCCTCAGTTACATCAGCCATATTTCAAATGCTCAAGCCAGAAAATTATATTGGTACTGTCTTCCTCATGAACATAGTAATTCTGAATTGGGAAAGGGCAGTCTCCTCCATAAACTGGTGGGAAACCTGGACAGCTACATGTAAAAGAATGTAAAAGGACTATCTTATATTATACACAAAAATTAACTCAAAATGGATTGAAGATTTGAATATAAGACCTGAAACCATGAAATGCCTGAAGAAAATGGGTGGTATTCCTTAACATAGGTGTGGGTGATAATTTTTTTTTTTTTTTGTATTTGCGCCAGAAGCAAAGACAACAGAAGCAACAAAACAAAACAAAACAAAACAAAAACTAACCCAAGCCAAGCCAAACTAAATCAAGACAAAACAACTCAACCCAAACAAACAAACAAAAAGCTGGCCTATACCAAACTGAAAAGTGTTTGCATAGCAAAAGAAATCACCAGTAAAATGAAAAGGGAACCTACTGATTAGGAGAAGATATTTTCCAGTCATGTATCTGTTAGGAGTTTCTATTCTAAATACATAAGAGACTCACAAAACTCAATAGGAAAAAAAAAATCTGATTAAAAACAGACAGAGGATCTAAATATATATTTTCCCAAAGAAGACATACAGATAGCCAATAGGTTCATGGAAAGATGCTCAACATCACTAATTATAAGGGAAATACAAATCAAAACCACAATGAGATATCACTTCCTACCTGTTAGAATGGCTATTGTTATCAAAAAGGTAAGGAATAACATGTGTTGATGAGGATGTATAGAAAAGGGATGTATGTGCCCTTGATGAGAATGGAGATTGGTGCAGCCACTATTGAAAATGGTATGGAGTTTTCTCAAGAAGTTAAAAATAGATATACAAAAGGATCCAATAATTCCACTTCTAGATATTTAACTGAAGAAAATGAAAACACTAACTCGAAAAGATACATGAACCTCCATGTTCACTGCAGCATTATTTATGATAGCTGAGACATGGAAACAATTTAAGTGCTCATTAAGTGATCATTCTATCTCTCTCTTTCTCTCTCTCTCTCTCTCTCTCTCTCTCTCTCACTCACACACACACACACACACACACAAGTACTATTCAGCCTTAGAAAATAATGAAGTCTTGTTATTTGTCACAATATGGATGGACCTTGGGAGTTAGGCTAAGTGAAAAAAGTGAAACAAAGAAAGACAAATATTGCATGATCTCACTCATATGTAGAATCTTAAAAAAGAAATCAAGCTCTTAGATGAACAGAACAGATTGGTGGTAGTCAGAAGTGGAGGTTTAGGGAGTAGGTGAAATGAGTCAAGGGAGTTTAAAGGTACAAATTTCCAGTTATAAAGTAAATAGCTTATGGAAATGTTATACATAGCATTACAACTGCAGTTAATAATACTCTATATCGTATTTAAAAATTGCTAAGAGAGCAGATCTTAAAAGTTCTCATCACCAGAAAAAAAATTGTAACTACATATGGTGAGGGATGTTAATTAGCCTTCTATGGTGATCATTTCACAATATATACAAATATTAAATAATTATGCTGTACATCTGAAACTAATAAATGTTATATGTCAATTATAAAAAGGAATGTAAAAAAATGTAAAAAAATGTAAAAAAAAAAAAAAGGAATAGAGGGAACCTCCACTCATCCTTTCAGTCTGAAACATTTCTGTCAGGTTTTCTTACAATTTAATGTTGTTTAATGCTGTAGGTACCCCAATATCACACCTCTTATATTACATATTAAACCTTTTTAGAGCTAAGAAGGAAGGAATAGAATTTGTAAAGGTGAGGTGGTGAGGTGGTTTCTGCAGAGAACAGGGTGTTCATACAAAGATACCTAAGAAGTATTTATACTAAGAATAAGACAACCTACAAATGTAGTTACTTTGTGTCTTGATGTTTCCAGTTTGAATGTCTGAAGCCTTCCAAGTACATATGAATATTCTGAAGTTATACAAATGTCTTCTGGAGATATTTCTTTCTTTTCCCCTTATTCTATTTATTTCCCCGATGGGGTCGCAGGCAAGATGCCCTTAAAATCAGAGTCTAGAGGACTTCTTAGGGCTTTCCTAGTCACGAGATTTTGTTGTAAGCACTAGGATATTCTTTAGGCAGTTAAAGATTCAGGGTACTTCTTCCTTCTGAAACAATTTGAATATGTCTGCTTCCTCTGATAAGTTTTTCTCCAGGGGTTGCTTGTTTCTGATTATCAAGGCAGGTGTTTATAGCTGTGTAGTCCAGATCTTGTCACTCTGTTTGGCTAGACAACTATACCTGAAATGCTGCTTATAAAAATGAATTTGTTGAAGCTTTTTATTAAGGGGAAAATACTTGGTAATAAGCATAATCTTACTCTACATGAGTTTTTCATTTTGTTTTATTTATTTTTTTTATTTTTGGAGCTCTTTATTTTACACTAAATCTGAAACTTTTATTGGTAGCATATTAGTATGAGATAAATTAAACAAATATTTGTAAAAATACTGTTTTATGTTATGTGCTATAAACAAAATACGTCATCGACACTTTCATGCTTATGATGCCTGAGGATAATTCACTTAGAAAAGAAAGAAATACATGGGAGTAAAATGCATTTTGTTAAATATTCAATAACCATCGGCATGGGCACAATTAGGCAAAGAAACATTCAGTGAAAAAAAGTATGCCTCTTTAGAAAAAAAAAACAATAAATATTTCAATAGATTAGGTTAGAATTATACAGTTTACAACTACAGCAAGACTCATATGATAGTCAAAGTTCATAAAGTCACATTTGGAATGATTAAATCAAAGAGATGATCAAGCAAATTTAATTGTTCTGTATTTAGCTTTGTCATTACAACTACAGAATTTATTATTATATGTCAAGTTTTTATTTTTAAATGTATATTATCTGGTTTTGGAGAAACAGCTAAGATGCATGAAAACTTGAGAAGTACCCAAGATTTAAAAGCCTCATTATTTTACTTTCCAGAGGAGCCAGGAGGTTGGGAGCAGGAGGAGATACCACTTCAGAAGAAACACATAAAAATATCAGTTGGACAGAGTGCTTCCCATGGAAAATAGGATACACTGAACTACATAAAAGTGGTATCTTTGCACTAAATCAGCCCATTTTTCCTCCTAAAGAATATGTGGTGTTCAGGGGTGCCTGAGTGGTTAATTTGGTTAGTCAGACACTGGTGTTGGCTCAGATCATGATTTCAGGGTCTTGAGAGGGAGCCCCTTGAAGGGCTCCATGCTCAGCACAGAATCTGCAAGCAGATTCTCTCTCTGCCTCCCCAACCCCCTGCTACTCTAAATGAATAAATACAATCTTAAAAAAAAAAAAAAAAAGAATGGTGGTTCATGACTCTGTAAATTGAACTCAAGCTGGGATAAATATTAAAGTATATGTGGAATGGCTGAAGAGAAACAATCACTCACATTAAATGGATAATAATGGGAGGACTGGTTGTGATTAACTGTTATATGTTTCAAATCATGTCATATAAAAACTCAGGAAGATGTTTCATTTTGAGGCTTCTTAACATACGGTCACTTTTTCTTTAGCTAATTTCCTATCCTAGGAGTTTTGGTGGAAGGAAATAACTATCTGCATGGCTGAAGCTGAAAATGTCACGTTATCCTGTGTTCCCTGCAACTAGTCTGTGGTCACGGGCTACCTAATCCTTTCACTTAGAAGTCAGTACTGCAGAGAATCAGGGATAATGGCAATGCCATGTTTCCAGGGACAACTGTGACACTTGTTTAAGTTCTGAGAGGAAGACATAGGACCAAGGAAACCAAGAAATAATGTAGATTTAAGAGCCGTGCCAAGAAAATAATTTAGGGTGTGTTTATGGCACAGAACTTTGCCTGCAAGGAAGTAAATCAAAAGCTCATTGTAATTCTGAAGGAGTGAGATTGCTTAAAATATTGGGTACCAGTCCTAACAATTATTTGAATAATTGAGCCTTAAGAGAGTACTCTGGCCTACAAACTTCAATGAGAAGAAAGCAGGCTGTAAAAGCTATACCTCTGAAAAACATCCACTTTATATGTTGTCATGGAGGAAACAGACAAACCAAGATACTTCCAGACAATGGGAGAAGGGGTCTACGAGATAGATGACAAAGGAGTTCCTAGAGAACAGAATCAAGGACTTCTCAAGGAATTTCTCCCTTCTAAGAGTTTATCTGCAGAATTCCATTATCACTATGAATCAGTGACAACTATTTGTCTTGTACATCATTTTTTAAAATAGCAATTTTTATTATATTTATTTTGTCCCTATTATACCATGGTATATGAAGAGGGGGGGTACTAGAAACTTGTTTTCATTTATATAGATTACCAGAATAGAAGCAATGTCTTCCAGATGTGAGGAAGACTCACAGAGAATGTATGAACATTGAATTGATGACAGCAAGTAGGAAGAATTTGGATTATTCTCCCTGTGTGTGGGTGGAATTGCATTCTAGGGGGAAGGAAGACTGTCCGCAGGTATTTGGTAGCTATGTTCAACACAGATGGCTAGCTGTAACCAAAGATTGATATCCCCTCTCATAGATTATAGTTCCTCTGGGAACATGCTGCGTTTAAGAACTGTATTTCCAAGCCATGACCACTGAAAGTGTGTTAGATATAGTTGTTCCTAGTGATGTGGGAGTGGAAGTATTGAGTATCATTTCTCGGCCAATCTGGTGAAGAAGTCTGTGTGCTACCTCTGTTCTTTACCTTCTTTAATATTTAAAATTTATCTCAATATTGAGGGCCAACTGGATTCAAGAAGTGAAAGTGCAAAAGCCAATGTTAACCTATAGCCCTGAGTAACTTCCAGGAGTATAGGCCAACTCCAACCCCAGCATTAATCAGAAACACCAATACTGGTAATTACCTGAATATAAAACTAAATACCTACTGTTACAATTCACAGACATGTGGAACTAACATTAATTTACCTAAAGTGCCCTGTAATACCTTAAAACAGAGATATGTCAAACGACTTGTTTTCCTTATTATTAGCATATCCTTATATTTTAATAGCCATCTGGCAAGTAATATTGATAGCACAGCACATAGCATATTTTTTTCATAAAACGTTGTATATTTTTATTATTATTTTTAAAAGATTTCATTTATTTATTCATGAGAGATACACACAAAGAGAGGCAGAGACACAGGCAGAGAGAGAGACAGGCTCCATGCAGGGAGACCAGTATGGGACTCAACCCGCGGACTCCAGGATCACGTCCTGGGCGGAAGGGAGGTGCTCAACCGCTGAGCCACCCAGGCGTCCCGCATCGTATGTTTTTAATATTGTGACACCCACCTATTTTCAGGTAGGAAAAAAAATATTTCAAACAAGAATCAGAATTTACTTGAATGTGGGAGCAGATGGGGCAATGAATGTCTAGAAGTAGGGACTACTGAATCAGAAAAATAGTCACTGATGAAGTCATACAAAGTACTGGTAGAGGTAGATGAAATATAATTTGAAGGAAAACCCAAGAAACCATTCAGGACTGGATACCACAAAAGGAGAGCTTATGGAGACATGGAAACTACCACCTAATGGGATCTACTGATTAGAAATTCCTGCCTTTGGGGCAACCATTGTTAGTGTGGGAATCTACAGATCCTTAGCCAAACACCTGGTGTTAAATTTGGGGCTGCTAATGATCAGCAAGTTTAGCAACCAGAAAGTGAAGTGAGGCATGCAGCAGGAAGAGAATGAGAACGAGCTGGGTTTCAGGAGGAAACATTTCATTGTCTGTCATCATATATGACCTTCACAGAGTACCTTGTAAGAGAAATTGACTCTGCTTACCTTATTCTTTCCAAAACACACGTAAGTTCCTCCAATCAGCTTACTCCATTCTAGAAAAGATGATTCTAGAAAAAATAAGTTCCCAACTTAGGAGAAATAGTGCAAAGTTGATAAAACAAAACTCAACAAATCTGATTTTGTCAGGTAGCAAGATTTAACTTTTGTCAACATACATCTGCTATAATATTCTCTATTCAGTATTATTGGAATTTAGCTAAGCCTATGATGGAGAATAAGACAAAACTACAGGAATTCTATTTATTCTTTTTTTTTTTTTTTTTTGGTTCATAAAATATCCCATTGCCTTTTATTGTCTGTTCTTTTGTTTAGGCATAATTAAATCAATCAAGTGGGATTTATACCAAGTATGCAAGGCTAGTTCAACATTCAAAATCAACTATTGTAATTCATCACATCAGAAACTAACAAAGAAATCACATGGTCATATTTATAGATGTATAAGAAGCATTTAACAAACTCCAACATCCATTCAGAATTAAAAACTCTCAGAAAACTAGGTCAGCTTGATACAAAAAAACCCTATAGCTAACATCACACTTAATGATAAGAAACTTAAATCTTTCCATTAAATAGATCATTATAATTTCCAATAGTTTTATTTATAATTTCAATTAAGATCAGGTAAAGTAAAATAAATCTCCCCTTTCACCACTCCTCTTCAACATTGTACTGAAAGTCCTTGTTAATCCAATAAAGCAAGTAAAGGAAATAAAAGATAGATTGGGAAGAAAGACACAAAACTTTGTTCACAAATGATATGGTTGTCTATCCAGAAAGTACAAAAGAATCAACAACAATAAAAACCATGGGAACAAATAAGTGATCATGGCCAAGTATAGGATACAAGATTAAATGTAAAAGTTTATTGCTCTCCTATATACCAGCAATGAGCAAGGGGAACTTGAAATTTAAAACATAATGCCATTTACTTTAGTATTTTGCAAAATGAAATATTTATGCACAAATCTAACAAAATGTATACAAGATCTGTTGAAAAGAACTACAAAACTGATAAATGAAATGAAAGAACTGAATGCGTGAAGAAATATTACATATTCATGGAAAGACTCAATACTGTCAAAATGTCAGGTTTTCCCACCTTGATCTATAGACTCCATGTACTCCCAATCAAAACCCCAGAAACTTACTTTATGGATGTTGACAAACCAATCCTAAAGTTTCTATGAAGTGGCAAACGACCCAGAATAGCCAACACAATATTGAAGCTGAAGAACAAAGTTCTTGGAGGACTGATGCCATCCAGCTTAAAACTTACTATAAAGTTACAGTAATCAAGTGGTGTGGTACTGGGGGAGAAAAAGAAGATAAATGGAATAGAATAGAGCCCAGAAATAGACCTCACCTCATAAATATAGTCAACTAACTCAAAACAGAGCTTCAAAGCCCTACAATGGTACAAAGTTTCTTCAACAAGTGTAAAATATGAATCTAGACAGAGACCTTACACCCTTCACAAAAATTAACTCAAAATGGATCATAGATCTTAAAGTGAAATGCAAAATTATAAATAAACCCCTAGAAGATAATAAAGGAGAAAACCTATGTGACCTTGGATGTGGCAACGATTTTTTTGGTATGATTATACCAAAGGTATAATCTATGGAAGAAATAAATGATAAGCTGAACTTCATTAATTTTGAAAAAAAAAAAAAACTCCTGCTACACAAAAGATAATACCAAAAGAATTAGAAGAGAAGCCGCAGAGTAAGATAAAATTTTTCACATCTGAGAAAGGAGTGCTATCTAAAATATACAAACAACCCATAAAACTCAACAATAGAACAATCTGATTTTAAAAAATAGACAAAAAGCTTTGACCCTTCACTACAGAAGATAGAGAGATGAGAAACAAGCATATGAGAATATGCTCCACTTGGTAAGCCATCAAGGAAATACAAATTGAAACAACAATGAGATACCACTACCCACCTATTAGAATGACCAAAATCTAGAAGACTGACAACACCAAATGTTGGTGAAAATATAGAGAAACAGAAATTCTTAAACATTGCTGGTTGGAAAGAAAAAAATGCAAAGCTATTTTGAAGGACAGTTAGGTGGGTATTTTTTTTATTTTATTTTTTTTTACAAAACTAAACATACTTTTACCATAAAATTCAACAGGTGCACTCCCTTATTTACCTGGAGCTAAAAATGTATGTCCATTCAAAAATCTGCACACATATTTATAATAGTTTTATTTATAATTTCCAAAACTTGGAAGCAACTAAGATGTTCTTCAGTAATGAATGGATAAACTATGGTACAGCCAGATAATAGAACATTATTTAGAGCTAAAAGAAATGATCCATCAAGCCATGAAAAGGTATGGGGGAACTTAAAGTGCATATTACTAAGAAAAATAAGCCAATCTGAGAAAGCCACATACTGTGATTTCAACTATATGACATTCTGGAAAAGACAAAGCTATGGAGGCAATAAATAGATGAGTGATTGCCATGGGTGGTGGAAAGTGCAAGGGGTATGAATAGGTAGAGCACAGAGGAGTTTTAGGGCAGTAAGAATACTCTGTATGATATTATAAATGATAAATATACATATATATTTATATATAGCATTATATATAATTATATTATATAAAATTATATATATATGTGTATATATATATACATATATATATATATATCCACACCCACAGAATATAAAGCACCAAGAGAGAACACTAAGGTAAATGATGGTCTTTGGGTGATTATGATTTGTCAGTGTGGGTTAATCCTTGATAATAAAATATACTATTCTGAAGAGTGATATTGATAATGGGCAGGGTATGCATGTTTAGGGGCAGGGGACATATGGGAAATCTCTGAACCTTCCTCTTAGTTTTATTGTAAACCTGTTATTTACTCTTTTCAAGACAAATAATTTAAGAAAATGGCAAGGCACAAACTAGAATGACTTGGTAAAACGAATATCCATCAAAGACTCTGTAACCAGAATATATAAAAGGGCTTTTATAATAAGACAAACCCAATAAATATGTTGGCAAAATATTTAAATATATATCTAAAAAAGTTACATGTACGTTAAATAAGCCAATAAGCAAATATTGTCATTAATGGTCATCATAGAAATTCAAATTGAAACTAATGAGACCTTTTATACACACACACATACAGACACACAGAATAGTGAAAGTAAAAGAGATGGACAGAATGTGGAGCCATCACATATGTTATACTTTTGTGATGAAGATTCAAAATGGTACATCCACTTTGAAAATGGCATACATTTACCTTATGACACAACTATTCCAGTTCTAGATATTTAACTAAGAAAAATTAAAACTTATGTCCACTCAAAAATATGTACACCAATATTTATATTAGAATATTCATAGATCCAATAAAAGCAACCCAGAATCTCCATCAAATAGTGAGTAGATAACCTATACTCCTGTATATCTAAACCATGGTGTTCTCTTGGCAATAAAAAGTAAAATATTAATACAATCAAATATATGGATGAATCTTGAAAATATTAGGCAAAATAAAAGAAGTTAAAAAGATTATGTACAGCAAATAAAATTCTAAGAAAGTTAAAACTAACATAACAGATCAGTGATTCTTTGGGGCTGGGTTTTTGGAAAGAGATTAATTTCAAAGGTAGAAAAGAAAACATTTTATGGTGTAGGGACTATTTGTAGTGGTGGCTAGAGAGTTACCAAATTCAACAATCTTTACACACACTGGTAAATTTTACTGTATGTAATAATACTTTAATGAACAAAAGAGGTATAAAAGCCTGAAAGATCAATATATTTCACCACATTAACAGAAAGGACATGAAAAATAGTATTACCTGATAGAAAGACTAACCAATTAGTAATGGAAGAGAATTGCAGCTACCACAAAATGAGAGTGAACAAAAATTACAGTGAACATCATATTTAATGGTGAAATATTATCACATAACCTCAGATTGAGAACAAACAAGGACAATCATTATTACCACTTTTAATCATTTTTATTACACTGGAGACTAAAAAGTTAAGGGAAAGAAATGAAAGAATATGGATTAGAAGGAAGAAATAAAACTCTTTATTTACAGATTTTATAGCAGAATACATGGGAAATCCAAAATAATGTATAAATTATTAGAATAAATAAGTGATTTACCATGGCCATTGTATACAGGCCACTATACAAAAAACAATTGCAGATATTCCCTTCCACCAAGATGAGGCAAACCTATTCCGTTAGCTCCTCCCTCATATCACTTAAAAAAATAAAACAAAAATCAAACAATAATAAAAAAATCTGAATATAATATAACTTAGAAAGGCTAAAAAGATACACAAGAAAAGACAAAGAGATTAAGGCTCTTGAAACTGTAGGGATGACACAGATTTGAGTTCCTTTTTCCCTTTTTGTCTACCATATATCCCAGACAGGCTACTGTAGAAGTTTCTAACCTGGAACAGCCAACAAGCAGTAGGGTGGGGAGAAGCCCCAAGAAAAGCTTATTCCTTTCTAGTCAAAATACCAGGAAAAGGATAACCTAACAATGGAAAACCTTTTTGGCAATACCCACCTTCCTCCAGCATAATGCTGAAGAAAAAAGCAAAACAAAAGAAAACATGTTTCCTTTCTGTGATTCCAATGGGGCTGAGCAGAGTTGATCTTTCATCTCAACCACCTGCAGGTGAAAGCATGTAATGATGCTCCTATTTCCGCACTTCATGGAGTTTGCAAGATGGAGCAAGGAGCTAATCTTACTGTTCCTAAGCAGGCAGTGATCTGATTCTCCCACCTGGTTGAGTCCTTCAGAGAACTAGTCTTACATCTTCTGGCTGGTGGAAATCGCCTGCTGGGTTAGTGTGAGAAGCACTAAGGCAGCAGATAATCTTGCATCCACTGCCCAATTCCCCTGTTGGGATAGTATTAACAGGGCTGAGCCAGAAGCTGTCTCTCACTCTGCAGAAGCAGTATGTCTTTCCTCTTAATTCTTCTTCTAAAGTACACTTAGAAGGCTCAGCAGGGAGCTGATCTTCTAATCTCTGTCTGACAAAAGCAGGAGTGCTCCAATTTGCCCATGTGGTAGTGCTAGAGGGGGCAGGTTCCAGTGGTGAGCAGTATCTTCACTTCCACTCAGCAAAAATAAGGCAGAGGAAATGGTGGAGGGTGAAGTAGTAAGCCATCCTTTTTCACCCTTTTCCTCAATTGGTGTCAGAAGAGCACAAGTAGGGAGCTGAACTTCTGCCCCTAACTTGCCGTAGGAAGCAGGTGTGAGTAATCTTCCACTTCCCCCCTCCCTAATGCCAATGGAGTGAAGTGAGAAGGTGAAGATAAACATTCATACAGCCCTAACAATATACAGAACAGGGAAATTCTTGCCCAAAATAGAAGACCGAATAAGATTTGGAGTCTATAATATTATATAAAATTTAGGATATAATTGAAAATCATTTCTCATATTAAGAACTAGGAAAATCACACCTTGAATGAGAAGAGACAATGAATCAATGCCAATACCAAATTGAATCAGATATAGCAATTATCAGGAAAAAAGTACCCATCATAAAACAGCTCTAACAAGTTAATTACAAATTATACTGAAACAACTTTTTTTTCATTAAAGAAAGGGAAAATCTCAGCAAAGAAATAGCATTTTTATAAAAAATAAATAAATGAGAATTATAAAACTGAAAAATATAATAACCACATTAAGGTACAGGATTTAAAAGGGAATTAACTTTTTACACTTCATTTGAAGTGGTAAAACTTCAATAACAGTAGACTATACTAAGTTATGTATATATATCAGAGTACTTGGAGTACCAATAGGAAACTATGCAAGACAATATATTCAAGACTACTGTAAAAAATCAATATAAAAACCTAAAAACAAAAGCCCAAGTAATCCATAAAATTAAGAAAAGCTAATTAGAAAAATGACAGCATATGAAAAATGAGAAACAGAAAACAACTAACAGCAGACTTAAGCACTAACATAGCAAAAGATACATCTAAGTGGTCTAAATACACCAATTTAAAGAACTAGATTGGCAAAATGGGTAAGAAAATATCAACAATATTCTGTCTACAAAACTCACTTCAAAGTAAACTAGTTAGTGTGACGGTAAAAGCATAGGAAAATAGAAAACATGCCAACCTTAATGAATAAAAAAGGTAGAGGTTACCTTATTAATACAAAAAGTAGACTTCAAAGAAAAGAAAATTAAGAGGATCATTACATAAAGATAAAAGATCAATGTACCAGGAAGATATAATAATCCCAACAGCCTAAACACAAAATAACAAACCCTCCAAATACATGAAGCAAAACCATCCACTTGCTGGTGCCTGTAGAACTTATAGACAACAAATCAGCAGGGATATAGAACTCAACAACATCAACCAATAGATCTCAACAAACATGAATATTTTGAATATTCCACCCAATAATAGAATACATATTTTTTAAGCATCTGTGGAACATATATGACAGACCTTATTCTGGGTCATAAAACAAACATCAATAAGTTTGAAAAAAAATATGTAAGGCAGGTGTTCTTGGGTGGCTCAGTTGGTTAGGTGCTGGGATCTTGATTTTGGCTCAGATCATCATCTCAGGGTTATGAGATCAAGCCCTGCAGGGGGCTCTGCACTCAGCAGGGAGCCTGCTTCTCTCCTTCCCCCTTTTCCCCTCCCCCCATTCTCCTGTGTGTCTGTGTGTGCGTGCATACTCTCTAAAGTAAAATAAATGAATAAATCTTAAAAAAATTATATAAGGCAGAATATGTAATATGAGGGGAATGGAGTCAACTAGAAACTGGCAACAAAAAGCAACAGAAATCTCAAAACATTGGAAAATTATACAACAAACTTCGTAAAAATGCATGCTCAATGAAGTGATCTCAAAGGAAATTTAAAAACTACAGAGGACTAGAGGAAAATGAAAATACAACATATCAAAAGCAATGGAATGCAGCTAAAGCAGTGCAGAGAGGGATATTCATAGCAATAAACGCTTATAGTGGAAAATTCTTCAATCATTTAAGTTGGTACCTTAAGAAACTAGACAAATATGAGGAGAAAAACCAGAAGTGGGAGAAAAAAAGAAATAACAAAGAACAGAAGCCAATAAGATTGAAAAGAGGAAAATAACTTTAAAAATCCAAGAAGATAAAGAGCTGATTCTACTTAAAAAGTAAGAAAATTGATAAAACTCTAGCAATTCTGTCAAATGTAAGCAGAAAGAAGATACAATTACCAACATGAGGAATGAATCAGGGGATATTAGTATAGACCCTGCAGCTATTACAAATGAGAAAATACAACAACTTAATTCTTATACATTTGATAACTTAGAATTTGGACACATTCTTAGAAAACTACACTACAAAAACTAGACCAAAATGAAATAGATCATCTGAATAGTCCTTCTATAAATGTCAAGAAATTGAATGTTAAAATTTAATACTTAAAAAGTTCTTCAAAAGGAATCTCCAGATACAATATTTTATCTTATAAAATATGGAAATGGAAAATGGAAAATGCTACCATTCAAGGAAGAGTTAGTATCAATTTTAAAATTCGCTTTCAGAACAGAGGATTAAGGGCTAGTTCCCAAATCATTTTATGAGATTAGTATTTCTGATACCAAACTAAACACAGAAAGTACCAAGAAAAAAAATCAAAAAACAAAAAAGAAAAAGAAAACCACTGACTTAGAGGGAAAACAGATATTAATAAATCAAATCCCCCTATTTATAGAAAGAATTAAACATGATCGAATGAGACTTAATCGAAGTACATAAAGCTTGATCAGTATTCAAAATGAATCAATACAGTCCATCATATCCACAGGTATATAAGGAAAAGTCATTTAAACATAATAACTGATACATAATAAGCACTTGTCAAAATCCAAGACCTACTTGAAATAAGCTTTCAGGAAACTTCCTCAATTTGATATTGATAAAGATCATGTACAAAAAACATTTTGCTGGCATTAAACTTAATGAGTAAGACTGAATGTTTTCCCTCTGAGATCAGGAAAAAGGCCAAAGTATCTCCTCTCATTACTCTTTTTCAATATAATATTGGAGATTCTAGACATGCATAAGGGAAATAAAAGAAATAAAAAAGCATTCATATTGCAAAGGAATACATAAATCTCTCCCTATTTGCAAATAACATTATTTTATACATAGAAAATCTCAAGGAATATTAAAATGAACAAAGAGGGTTATCTGGATGCTTTGGTTGGTTAAGTGTCTGTCTTCGGCTCATGTCATGATTCCTAGAGTCCTGGAATACAGCCACATAGAGGGCTTTGTGCTCAGTGGAGTGGGTGCTTCTTCCTTTGCTCTTCCCCCCTACTTGGGCTCTCTTTTTCTCTCTGTCTCTCAAATAAATAAATAAAATCTTTAAAAAATAAACACAAAAATCCCCTAGAACTAGTAAGTAAGCTCAGCAACTTCACAGGATACAAGATCATTCTTTTGTATATTGAAAATGCACCTGGGAAAGAAATTTAAATCATAGTATGATTTGCAATCATTCCAAATAAAATAAAATACTTAGATGTACATTTAACATGTACAGGGCTTGAATGCCAAACAATTAAAAATGCTGATGGTATTGAAGAAGCCCTAAAATAAAAAGAGTGAGGCATAATGTGTTCATGGATTAGAAGACTAAACATAACAAAAAGATCTATCTTCTGAGATTGGTTTATAGGTTTTATATTATTCCTATGAAAATTGCAGGAATGTTTTTAGTACACATAGACTAGTTGGCTCTAAAATTTATTTGGAAAGGAATAGGTTCTAGGCTCTAGAATAAATAAAAATTTTGAAAAAGTGAGGATAGACTATTATAGCTGATATTTAGTACATAACATAACTATATTAATCAAGATAGTGTATTAGTAGTGCAACAATAGACACAGAGATGAATAGAACTGTGTAGAGAACCCAGAAGTGCCCGACCAATTTTGACAAAGGTATAAAAGCAAATCGATGGAGAAAAGACAGGCTTTTTTTTTTTTTTTTTTGGACAGGCTTTTTACATATGGCGCGAAAGCAATCAGTATCTAGAGGCAAAAATGAATGAAGGAAGAAAGGAAAAATAAATCTGATCTGAAATCTATAACTTATAGAAACATTGACTCAAAAGAGAATATAGAGTTTATTATAAAACTATAAAACTTTCATTAAAAAAGTAGGAATAAGTCTTTGGAATGTAAGGCTAAGGCAAAGGATGTTTATATCTGAGACTAACGTCTTGCTCTATTAAAAATAATAAACACCTCATAAAAATTTTAAAAATAAAGCTTTTGCTATGTAAAAGACTCTGCTTATAGAATAATAATAAAAAAGCTACAGATTGATGATTCAATGTGTAAACCACATATCTGGTAAAGGGTTAGTAATTTAATTACATAAAAAACTCTCAGAACTCAAAAGTTAAAAATGTCTTTCAGTGGGATATTGGCTAAAAAATTACAGTACATCCATTCCATGCAATGCTACTCAAGCAACATAAATAACAACAACAACAACAACAAATTATTGGTAAGTGCATTGACTTGGAAATTCAATCTGCAGGAAATTATGTTAAATGAAATACTAAATAACCAAGGAATTCCATTTATATAACGTTCTTAAAATGAAAATCTGCAGGAAATTATGTTAAATTAAATACTAAATAACCAAGGAATATATACTGTATGATTCCATTTATATGACGTTCTTAAAATGAAAATGATATTAATGTAGAACAGATTATTTGTTTCCAGGAGTAAAAGACAAGAGGAAGAAGGGAAGTAGATTTGGCTGTAAAAGGGTAACACAGGGAGGGATCTTTGTGGTGAAATAACTCTTATATGCCTTGATTGTAAAAATGTTAGTATTTTGGTTGCAATATTATGCTACAGTTTTGCAAGGTTTCTGTTGGGGGAAACTGGGTGAAGAGTACATTAGATATTTTTGTATTATGTCTTACAAATGGAATTGATCTACAATCATTTCAAAATAAAAAGTTTCAACAACAAATAGAAATTTACATTCCATACTTATGTTACTTATAATACCAATTGTATTTAATGCTTAAAATATCATGTAAGACTTGTGTAAATCATCTAACAGTGAAAATAAAACACTATACAGAAAATGTACAAAAACCCAAATAAGTGAGGGTATAAATCACACTTGTGGATTGGAAAACTCTATTTTAAATAAATCATTTTTTTTTCAAATTTGTCTATTGATTCAATGCAATAGCAAATATATTTTTCAGAGATTTAAGTCAATAGATTCTTTCAGACAATATTTTGGATATCTATCTATATATCAGTTTTCTCTAAGGGTGCTGTAAATAAAGCAAGACCAGTGATTAAGACCTTTCATTCTTGGAGTTAAATTCAACTGAAATGTATCATGTTTTCATCAGAGGCCTTGTATGAAATGTTTTGTATGAACACTATTGACAACTGCCAAAATTAGAAATAACCCAAATGCTTATCAATAGTCAAATGGATACAAATAAACTGTTTCAAACACATATCATGCAACAATATGAATTAATTTCATAAGTGCAATGTTGAACAAAAAAATCCAGAGCCCAAAATTGCATATTATATATAATATATATAATATATAATGTGTGTGTATATATATATATATATATATATATATATATATATATATATATAAAGTTCAAAAAGAGCCAAAATTCATCTATATTACTAGAACTGAGAATTGAGGGGTGCTTAATGATGTCAAAAGAACAGGAGGGGGGGATCCCTGGGTGGCGCAGCGGCTTGGCGCCAGACCCGGGATAGAATCCCACGTCGGGCTCCCAGTGCATGGGGCCTGCTTCTCCCTCTGCCTATGTCTCTGCCTCTCTCTCTCTCTGTGTGACTATCATAAATTAAAAAAAAAAAATTAAAAATAAAAAAAAAAAGAACAGGAGGGGGTTTCTGGACTTATGATAATGGTTTGGTTTTTATTCTGAATGTGTTTATATTTAGTTGATGTGATCTACTTGGGAAAATGTATCAAGTTGTACTCACATGGTGGGTGCACTTATGGATATATGCTATCATTTTAACAAAAACAGTTTCAGTAAAAGCTTCATGATTATGTAATTTAATAATTGAAATCATTATCAAATAGGTATCCCTGGGTAAGTAAATAACTGAACTTCTTAATATTATATAACTCATCAAGTTATTTACACATATATGTATACAGACTTCATTTTATAATCAAAATTGCACAGTGTTTGGATAAGCTGTGTTCCCCAAATCTGTAGGACCATGGGTAAGTTAAACTTGAAAATTGTGTTTCTGCTTTCTCTCTCTCTCTCTCTCTTTCTCTTTCTCTTTGCTTTTAAGTAGGCTCTACACCCTGGTGGAGCCCAACACAGGGCTTGAACTCATGACCTTGAGATCAAGACATGAGCTGAGATCAAGAGTCAGATGCTTAACCAAGTGAACCCCCCAGGTGCCTTTTGTTTCTTATTTTAAAAGAACATAATTAGATTGACATCTCTAAAGTTCTCATCCCTCAAAAACTCTGTTTGCAAGGCATATGATGTTTCTAAAAGCTGTTTGCAAAATATTTAAAATGCAACATCTTTTCAGTTTATAATCTAAAATTTTGAATACATCAGAGAAACCTGAAATGGTCTTGTATTTAAATGTATTTTATTGCATAACATGTTACTTTCTTTGCAGATTTGATTTAAAGGAAATGTTTATATTCCTCAGGATAAAAGAACCATGAACTGCATATTAGCCAACTTAATGTGATAGTTTTAGTTCTAGTTCTGGCATAAAGCAGCTTTGTAACCTTGAAAAGTCATAATTTTTTTTTTTTTTTTTTGGTTCAGATTCCTAATTCTTTGGATGAATAATACATACCCTTCCACTCAAATGGCTCATGTATGGATTAAATAAGATAACATAAATTAAAATCTATAAAGCAATCTACAAGTGTGAATGTAGTTACTATTGTTACCCTTATTATTGTAGGATTTCATATCAACCTTTGTTTTTCTTGATTTTAAAGGAGAGAATGTAGAATGATCATATGTATAGATATACACAAACACACCCTTAATTAGGCAGTTGGAAAGAAAATGTAGTACAATTTGTTTTCCTTTTTCTACTACTGAAGCTCTGCTTTGCTCATTACCCTTCCATTACTTTCCCTTCATTTTCCTCCCATGGGGCAAATGAAGATAAGCTCCTGTTGATAGTTCATGAATTTCAATTTATATACCCAGGGGCAGGGCATTTTCGAGGGAATGTTCCCAATGCTGGAACTTCTTGCCACTTGTGCTTTCAGAGATCCCATGTTTAAACCTTCAGGCCAATATGTAAATCTGTTTTTGTTCCTCTAAACAGAAGACTTGTGGGTATTTCAAAACAGATATGCATTAAATAAGTATTTATTCAATGTTACAGTTGTTAGAAGTGAGAGACTTTCCCTGGGACAAATAAAGTGAATGAGACAGCAGCGACCGAGGCTGCATTTCCAAGTGCCTGGCCCTGAACAAGTGTCCACCAGGCAAAGCATAATGGAAAGGACTATCTCATTGTCAAAAGAACATGCGCATGTGCCTAGGAAGAGTCATTGAAGTACAATCCCAAAATGCTTAGCACTGTTTGCTCACTGTTGGGATTTCAACTGGCATTTACTTCCTTCTTCCTATGTTTACACAGTTACCAGGATTTCACAACTAGTATGTAATTTCTATATAAATTTTATATAAAGACTATATAAAGAAACTATTTTATGCCAAAAAAAAATGCTATTTCAGTACAACCCAATATCCTTACAATAAATAGCTTTACTGATTTATAAAAACTAGTATGCACACTGTTTAAAGAATAACTAGAAGTGAGAAATTATTACACGGGCTCTACATAGTCTCCAGCTTGTAAAATACTGTATAGGCATACCTTGAGATATTGCAGATTTTGTTTCAGACGATCATAATAAAGTGAATATTGCAATAAAGTAAATACCAGAATAAGGCAAATCACATTATTTTTTGATTTCCTAATGCTTAAAAATTTATGTTTACACTATATTGTAGTCTATTGTATATAATACCATTATGTCTAGATAGATAGATAGATAGATAGATAGATAGATAGATAGATACTAATAGATTTATTACTAAAACGTGGTAGCCATCATCTGAGCTTTTAGCGAATCATAATCTTTTTGCTGGTAGAGAGTCTTGCCTTGATGTTGACGGCTGATGACTGATTGGGGTGATGGCTGGTGAAAGCTTGGGGTGGTGTGCCAATTTCTGAAAATAAGACAATAAAGTTTGCAGCATCAATTCACTTTTTTTTGGAGGGGTGTACATTTTATTGGAAACCTTCAATACTCTTCAGACAGAACACAATGTCTTCAGCTGAGGCTCTCATGTGGCCTACAGAACAAACTGAGATTTTTTGATTTAGGGCAAAGAGAGGGACAGCATAGAAAATCAGTGCTTAGTTTGCCAAAAGGACCCTCTCACCAATGCTCTTCAGCCAGCTTATCAGCTTTTACCATAGTTTCTCTAATGGGTCCCACCATAGAGAAGGCCTGTTCTGGGAGGTGGTCATATTCACCTGCCAAAATCTGCTGGAATCCTTTGATGGTCTCCTTCATAAGTACCAGCTTCCCCATATGATCTGTGAAAACCCTAGCAATCCAGAATGGCTGACACAAGAAACTCTGTATTTTCTGTGCATGGGACACAGTCAACTGGTCTTGCTCAGAAAGTTCATCCATACCCAGGACAGCAATGATGTCCTGGAACAACGTGTAGTCCTGTAGAATCTATTGGACTCTCATGGGCAACATCATAATATTCATTTCCAAAACATTGGTATCCATGATTTGAGAGGTCAAATTCAGAGGATCCAAAACTAGATAGATGACCAACTGAGCAATAGCATGGGACAGCACAGTGGTAGCACTTAAATGGGCAAAGGTAGTAGCCGAGCAGGGTCAGCAAGCCGAGCCAAGTCATCAGCAGGCACATAGATAGCCTGTACAGAGGGAACAGATCCCTTTTTGGTGGTGGTGATTCCTTCCTATGTTGTACCCATGTCAGTGGCCAGGGCATAGCCCACAGCAGAAGAAATTCTGCACAGTAAAACAGACACCGCAGAGCCAGCCTGGGTGAAGCAAAAGGTATTATCAACAAATGACAGTATATTGTGACCCTCTTGGTCTCTGAAGTATTCAGCAATAGTCAGTCCATTTAGAGCTACCCAGCCACGAGCCCTAGATGGTTCATTCATTTGACATACACCAGTGCTACCTTGGGGGAAGCATCTTTTAGGTTGATAACACCAGATTCAATTACTTCATAGTATGACATTGCCTTCACAGTTCCTCTTCACAACACCAACAAATACAGAGTGACCACCATAGGCTTTGATGACATTGCTGATTAGCTCCATGATCAATACTGTCTTGCCAATTCCAGCACCACCAAGGAGCTCAGTTTTGTCACCCTTGGCACAGGGAGCCAGCAGATCCACAACCTTGATACCAGTAACCAGAATTTCCTGCTCCACACTCATCTCTATGAACTCAGGAGCCTCAGCATGAATAGGTGTAAACTGTTGGTTTTGATGGGAGCTCCCTCATTAGCAGGTTTTCCAATGACATTCATGATTCTGTTCAAGGTCTCAAAACCAAGGGGAATTTTGACTGGTGTACCAGAATCCAGGACTTTCTGGCCTCTAACTAAGCCTTCAGTATCATCCATAGCAATAGTCCTCACTGTGCTCTC
The DNA here is from genome assembly GCF_018345385.1 of Vulpes lagopus. Classification (NCBI taxonomy): domain Eukaryota; kingdom Metazoa; phylum Chordata; class Mammalia; order Carnivora; family Canidae; genus Vulpes; species Vulpes lagopus. The sequence goes on along the minus strand of NC_054824.1, from coordinate 95,293,098 downwards.
ACCCAAATGCTGGGCCACCTCCAAAACCAGTCTGGTCTCTTTGCCTTGCTCTTCCAGTGGATTTAGGCTGGGTGATAATCGTTCATCAAACTGGACACCCACCACTGCACTGATGACTGCCACTACATCCCCAGTGGCAGCCCCTCCCTTCATAGAAGGAGATGTTTGGGCGGTACAGTCTCTGGCAGGTGGGAGTGCTGCTGGAGTGACCCATAGTAAGACCCGGACTTCGGGTAGCAGTGCTGAAGGGCTGAGTCCCCACAAGGCCCTGGAGGCCAGAGTAGCAACCACACAAACTACAAAACCCAAGATGGCAGAACCTTAGTGTAAACTCTAACTTGCCATTTAGTTTCTCTGTAGCACTTGATGCTGTGATAGCATTTTACCCCCAGTAGACCTTCTTTCAAAATTGGAGTCAATTTTTTCAAAGCCCACCCCTGCTTTATCAACGAATAAGAATTAGAAAAAAAAAATTGTTATTTCAACAATATTCACTGCATCTTCTCCAAGAATAGTTTCCATCTCAAGCAACCACTTTCTCTGTTCATCCTTAAGAAGTAACTTCTTACACGTGAAAATTTTATCATGACCTTGTAACAGTCTAGTAACGTCTTTAGGCTCAATCTCTAATTCTAGTTCTCTTGCTGCATCCACCACAATGGACTTATTTCCTCCATGGAAGTCTTGAACCCCTCAGAGTCTTCCAGGAGAGTTCGAATCAACTTCTTCCAAACTCCTATTAGTGGTGATATCTGGCCACTTTCCATGAATCTTAAGTGTTTTTAATGGCATCTAAAATGGTAGGTCCTTTCCAAAAGGTTTTCAATGTACTTTATCCAGATCCATCAGAGGAATCACAGCTAATGGCAGCTATAATCTTATGAAATGTATTTCTTTTCTTTTTAAGGTGTTATTTATTTATTCCTGAGAGATACAGAGAGAGGCAGAGACACAGGCAGAAGGAGAAGCAGGCTCCCTGTGAGGAGTTCGATGTAGGACATGATGCCTGGACCAGAATCACACCCTGAGCCAAAGGCAGATGCTCAACCAATGAGCCATCCCGGTGCCCCAAAATGTATTTCTTAAATAGTAAGGCTAGAAAGTTACTCTTTGATCCATGCACTACAAAATGGATGTTATGTTAGTAGGCATGAAAACAACATTAATCTCATTGTACATCTCCATTAGAACTCTTGGGTGACCATGTACATTGTCATTGAGTAGTAATATTTTGAAATAAATCCTTTCTGTTTTTAGCAGTAGGTTTCTACAGTGGGCTTAAATTACTCAGTAAACGGGGACACCTGGGTGGCTGAGCGATTGAGTGTTGGTCTGCCCTTGGCTCAGGTGGTAATCCCAGAGTCCCGGGATCGAGTCCCATGTCAGGCTCCCTGCATGGAGCCTGCTTCTCCCTCTGCCTATGTCTCTGCCTCTTTCTCTGTGTCTCTCATGAATAAATAAATAAAATCATAAAAAAATAATTCAGTAAACCATGTTGTAAATAGATGTGTTGTTATCTAGCCTTCTTGTTCCATTTCTAGAGCATAGACAGAATAGATTTACCATAATTCTTAGGTCCTAGAATTTTCAGAATAATAAATGACCATTGGCTGCAACCTAAGTCACGACCTACATTAGCCCCTGAAGGGAGAGCCAGCTAGTCCTTTGAATCTTTGAAGCCAGGCACTGACTTCTCCTCTCCAGCTATGGAAGTCCTAGATGGCATCTTTTTCCATATAAGCCTCTCTCATCTACACTGAAAAATCTATTGTTTAGTGCAATGACTTTCATTTATTTTCTTTAGGTAGATTTTCTGGATTATTTGCTGCAGCTTCTACATCAGCACTTACTGTTTCATCTTATACTTTTATGTTATGGAGATGGCTTCTTTCCTTAAGCCCCATGAACCATCCTCTGCTACTTTCAAACTTCTCTTCTTTTGATTTTTCACCTTTCTCAGACTTCACAGAATTGAAGAGAATTAGGGTTTTGCTCTGGATCAGGCTTTGGCTTAAGGGAATGTTATGGTCAGTTTGATCTTTTATCCAAACCACTCAGGTTTTCTCCATATCAGCAATCAAGTTGTTTTGCTTTCCTATCATTTATGTGTTCACTAAAGTAACACTTTCAAACTCCTTCAATAACTTTTCCTTTGTTTTTAAAACTTGGCTAATTCTTTAATATAAGACACATCTCTTTCGGCCTATCTTAGCTTTCAACATGACTTTCTTACTAAGATTAATTATTTCTAGCTTTTAATTTCAAGTGAGACATGCAACTAACTCCTCCTTACATTTGAACACTTAGAGACCATTATAGGGCTATTTGGCTTAACTTCAATATTATTGTGTTTCAGGAAATGAGAGCCTTGAGGAAAGAGAAAGAGACAGAGAAGCAGCCAGTCAGTGGAGCAGTCAAAACACAGAGAACATTTAGTGATTAAGTTCACTGTCTTATTTGGGGACAGTTTTTGACTCCTGAAAACAATTATGATAGAAATATCAAAGATGTCTGATAGCGGTTCAGTCACATCTTCAGATTCCATCTCTGATTACAAACTACCATAACAATACAATAATAATTTAAAAGTTTGAAATATTGTGAAGATTACCAAAGTGTGACACAAAAACATCAAGTGAGCAAATATTGTGGGAAAAATGGTGTTTATAGATTTGGTTGCCACAGGGTTGCCACAAATCTTCTATTTATAAAAAATGCAATATCTGTGAAACACAACAAAGCAATGGAAAATAAAATGAGGTATATTTTTTCAGGAGCACACAGAACATATATGAAATTTTCTAATGTTCTAAGGCACAGTGGGAGGCTCAAAAAAATGACCATGAAACGATATCACAGAGATGACATTCTATGATCCCAATGTGACTGCAAAATAATTATATCTAAATTCTTGTCATTTGGAAATATCAAAACATATTTCTAAATAACTAATGGGTAACAGAAATTGTAATTGAATAAACTAAACATTAGAATTGAAAGAAAGTGAAAGCTTTTTATGCATTAACACAGAAAAGACCAAACAAAGTTTGACTTTGAGGGAAAGTTATACCATTAGTAGACATTACATATCAAAATACATATATGTAGACATATTTGCAGACCACCTGGCCCTCAGACACATATGTCCCTGGAGGAAATAGCTCTGCACAGATACAGGATGGCTACGGGCAAGCCTGGGAGGGAGGCTGGGACCCAGGGTCATGGCTCCTGGAAAAAAGAATAAAAAAATATTTTTTTTTCTTTTGTATATATATTATACGTATAATATATATATATTATACGTATAATATATATATATATATAAGGTATGTATGTATATATATAAAAAGTATGACAAGCATTTTGATTACAAAATCAGAAAAAGTAAAATAAAAAAAAATTAAAAATGATTGATTTAAGAAAAATGAGAATTAGAACTTATAAAATAAAAAAACATAAAGACCAAAGACAGAATTGTCAAGAACGTAATCTACAAATTTAAGAAGAATAATAAAATAGTAAATAATTTTGAATAAGGATGGAAGAAAGTATAGGTAAGTAACAATGGAATTGAAAGGAAGAGTATAGCTATGTTTAGAATGGAAAAAAAATCATAAAAATACTCCTATCCATAGTAGTATAAAGCTAATCAAACATTTATTAGAAAAAATATATCTTAAAATATTTTTTGAAACTTAAATAAAATTGACTTCTAAATATTAAAGAAGTCAAACTGGCAATTAAAAGTCTAGCCACAAAAATATAGTTGTTTTTCAGATGAATTTTTATCAAACTCGGGATCATACCAAAAAGTAGTATATTTTATGAATACAGATATATGTTACAAAGTATAAGGACATGAATGTCATTAATTATCTTTAATTATCTGTTATTATTATTATTAATTATTATTAATTATCTGTTGTAATTATCTTTGTAAGTAAATAAGCATGAAGAGATGGAGAAGAAAACTTCAGGTATAATTGCCTAAATTGCCATTTTTTCAAATGGACATTTGAAAAAATAAGAAAATGTTAATGTATCTTTAATCTTTGTGTTGGGTCAGAAAGGGTTCTGAATAAATTTTCCCCAAAATGTGCCACTTAGGCACATGAAATATTTTGAACGGAAAACAATCAAGACCTAGCAAACTCAAGAAAAATTTTTACCTCTCCCTAAAGCACCTAAAATAATTCAGATAGGAGCCTGGCGCAGAAAGAGAGCTACTACCAACAGATAACTTTTTTATCTGAATGAACTATCTGTATGGCAGGATAAACTTCCAATTACCATCTTCTCTTCTTTTTTTGTCCTATAACTCACTCTCCTTGCCTTTGAGACCCCACAGCTCAATCCCATTCCTCAGCTCAAGATGCCATATAAGCTTCAATTGCCCAGCTTGTTCTTGGTGTTTCATACTCTAATGGAGCCCCCATATATATGCAATTATTTTTTTCTTCTGCTAATCTATTTTATGTTAATGTGATTATTAATAGACCAGTCAAAGAACTTAGAAAGTTAGAAGGGAATTAATTTCCTCCTCAACAAGTGCATAAGTATATATTTTGTTTTTCTGTAATTTGTATATTTCAAATTTTATTTAAAAGATAAATATGAAAAATAGAGTGTGGATAGGAGTATATAAGCATGAACCAATGAAGTGCTTACAAAAAATGTTAAGCAAGGTAAGGAAGTAGTAGTGTCATAGGCTGAAAAAACAATTTTTCCCCCTTATATGGTTGATGAACAGCTTGAACAAAAATCTATTTTGCTAAGAATTCATATCATTAGGAATTCAGGCAAAGGGCAAGGAGAGTTTTTGCTGATCTCTGGTCATTTTTTAGGCATTCCATTTTCCATGAACTTGACATATATGACCTAATTAATCTTCACTCTGATTCCATGGAGAAATAATATACCCAATACACAGGGAATAGCTCAATGAAAGGTAAATAATCCGCCTAATTTCAATTGTTAGTAATCGGTGGGAAAGGTTTACTCCAAAATCAGTTTAACTCCAAAATGTATGTCCTTTTCACTATAGCTTAGTAATAACCTGTTGTTGTTGATAATGATAATGATGATGATGATTGATGATGATGACGATAGCAGCTACTGTGTTTAGGCACTGATTCAAATGCTTCAATATGTGATATCTGAATTAGTTCTCAAAAGAACTTCTTATTTTATTATCTCACTTTACACATAAGGAATTTGAGGTTTAGAAAGAGCAAATAAAGTGTCTAGTGTGTCACTGCCAGTGATCCAGAACCACAAATACAGATTAGTTCAAAGTCAAGGCTTGTGACATTAAATACTAGATTGACTCTCACAAAGTAAGTTAGAATCTGGTAGTAGGTGAGACAGACCCAGTTTTAATTCATCTGCCCCATACAAGACAGCGTTTAGAAGTCCTCTTTCAGACTTCCACTGACAAGGACAAAAAGTGTAATGTTCTCTTTACTCTAGGAGAAGACACCATGGTCAAGACCTCCAGTGGATGGAAAGGCTGTACTCGATCTGCACAATGAATCATGGTAAGTAGAATATTTCACAGAAGCCATTTAACTTTTCTCTGACTGTCCCTTACCTCAAGCCTTAACACCAGCTTCTGATTTACAGTTGGCAGAAACGGTGGATCTTTAAGTGATTTTATGTTTTATGACTTCACACAGATCTATCTTGGAGTCAAATGAAATAAACACAAGATGATGCTCCATTTGCAGATCTGGGCTGCTTCTTGATTCAGTGAGTAAAGGGAATATCGTACAGAAGGAACTCAGCCTCTATGAATACCAGTTTCCTCATCATGAACATGGACTACGTAAGGCAATGAGGTACATGAAAAGAGCATTGCAAACTGCAAGCTATCATTTTAACATTGGTTACTATGATTTTAGGGGACAATGCTTTATTTTTATTTCCTTTTCTTCCTTCAAGGAGAACTATGGTTCCTCTTCTGTCTTCCCTTCTTCCCTGCCCAGTGAAATTCCTACTTTTAAATAAAAAGGGGAGAAAGAACAGAATTGGTCAGATCTATTCAGCACCTCAGCCCTTGTTTCCATATTTTATGTCACTAACCATCAGAAAATCAATTTCAAAATTCCAGTTTCTAGAGATATTTAATGAGAATGGAATTGCAGAACTGGAGAACAAGTTAGAAGCCAGGATTAGGGAATGTTTACTTATATAGAAAATGGATGAAACAGAGGGTTGCGAGAGAGAAGAGGGCAAGAGGACAAGGCAAAGGGATAGAAAGGGAGGGGAGGGGAGAGGGAAAAAATCAGAAAAAAGACATATAACATTGGGAATCCCACATATTTAATTATGTGGTTTTAGAAAGCAGACAAATTTAAGAAGGTGGCAGGATAGAAGCAATCAGAAAGTTAAAAAGATAGTAAAAAGAAGATAATTGTGTCAATAACATAGTATATGATATCAATATCTACAAATTATTGAGGGTCTAATATGAACCTTATTGCTTGTTGCACATATTTAACTAATCACCAAAAGAACGCTATTGTCAGTTAATCAGAGATTAGTGGATTGGTACTAATTTACTCAGTTATGTCTAGAGCAATAGGGTCACATACCACAAACCTAACTATACATGTGTTGAGACATTACAGGGAAGAGACAGCAGGCAATATGGTTCAATAAAAGAAATAGGCACCAAAACAAAGAACTGGATCAAATTTTTTAAAACCTAGCTAATTTTTATGGTAATTATATGGGTCAGTGTAGGTGAAATATAACCACAGATTCTATAGTTGTTTCTAAATGTTCGTAAATGAACACTGACATAGCTGTCAGTGGAATTTGTTATAGTGATCTATCATTGAAGGTTCTGCTGACCCTCGAAGACATGTAATCAACTCTCACAGTTCCAACATCCATCTCCTCTCTACCTCACAAAGTGCCCCCCCTTCTTGCTGACCCCCATTCAAGAATAGCTATAAATAGCTATTGTCAGGAACACATTTTTTTAAAAGTTTACCAATTCTTAAACCAGATCCAGTAGAATAGATATTTTCACAAGCAGACACGTACTGACTATGCTAGTTTTTTTCTCCCAATTCTTACTAATCCGATGACCATAAAATCATCCCCCTTAACTATTTTCCCTTTCCCCAAGTGGCTTCAGGCTACTAAACCTTCTCATAACTAGAGTAGTCACACACACACACACACACACACACACACACAGCTAAAGAATATTCAATATGGATTGAATATAGCAGATCTTAAAATTTTTTGTTGCTCTGATTGTTGGTTGTAGTGGCTAATGCAAATATAGCATCATCAGCATATGATGAAAACTTGCAGTGGCCAAAATTCCCTTGAAACAATGCAGAGGAAAGATTTTTTAAGAAGTTAAAAAAACAGAAATGCTTGATGGGTTTATTGTTTGTGTCCTTTGTGTCCTACAATTCCTAACTAGAACCCCAACCAAGAAGACTGAGGACCAGAAATCAGTTTTTTCTGCTTTCAAGTAAAACCCACATAAACATGTGTGTGACACACACATTCATGTACATACACTATTTATTTATTTATTTATTTATATTTAAATTCAATTATTTAAAATATAGTATATTATTAGTTTCAGAAAGAGAGATCAGTGATTCATCAGTCTTATTTAACACCCAGTGCTCATTATATCACGTGCTCTCCTTCATGTCTATCACCCAGTTATTCCCCAACCCCCCTCCATAGTGACCCTCAGTTTGTTTCCTATGATTAAGAGTCTTTTTAAAAGTATTATATTTATTTGTGTGTTTATTTATTTATTCATGAGAGATACAGAGAAAGGCAGAGACACAGGCAGAGGGAGAAGGAGACTCCCTACCGGGAGCCCGTTGGAGGACTGGATGCCAGGACTATGGGGTCACAACCAGAACCAAAGGCAGACGCTCAACCACTGAGCCACCCAGGTGCCCCTGATTAAGAGTCTCTTATGATCTGTCTTGTCTCCTTCTCTGATTCTTTTTTATGCATATTTTTATATCATAGGTTTTCTTTTTCAGAATGGAGGCTGACACAGAGTTTAGGGTTCAAGATGTTTATTACAGATAAAAACCTTTAGAATGAAAAGAGAAGATCAAGGATTAGACTGAGGTAAAGGATGCACTATGATGCTGAACTGATAAAGCTTCTATCAACCTGGAGGGGAACTCTAGAGTGACTATTGGCAGGCAGATTACCCCATGTCAGGTAGAAACATCTGGACCTTTCTGTCCTCACCTTGATCAATGACTGGTAAACAGTCCAAAGAAGTTGAAGAAGAGCATAATATACCACCCCAAGATATGCCTCTTTGGCATAAGGATTATTTTGAGCTGATTATTTTTAAGAAACAGAAGATACAGGAAGAGTTCTGAAAACTAAGTAGGTTAACCTTTCCTCAAGATACATCTCTATTTGTAAAGAAAATCTCAATTTGTAAGGTTGTCCTCCTCTCTCTATACCTAGAAATGGCCAAATTCCTGGAAACTCTTACCAACGGAGAAGGCAGTGATTTAAATCTGCATAACAACCATATCCTTGTTTACTGTTTTTTTTTTTTTGCCTAATAATCTTCCATAATTGGCTTTCCTTCTCTCAACATCTTTTGTCTTTAGCTGAAGATGGCATTTAAGGTGGCTGACTTGGGCCATTTTGAGGAGTTCCTTAGTTTTCCTGGCTATCCCCCATGTATATAGGATTTATACATGTTATTAAACTTCTGTTAGATTTTTTTCCTTTACTCTGTCTTTATTATGAGAGGTGGTGGTGGTAGAGAAGGCAAGGGTGTTTCAGCCAAGAACCTAGAAGAATAGAGGGAAAATTATTTTGTCCCCTACTAATGGCATTATCTGGGATGCAGAGGCTTTCTGCAGCTAGAACATACTTTGAAGGAGCTACACTGGAGAGTTCTGTTAAGGAGTTGGGATGAGTGAAATTGTTTTCTCCAGCTGATATCTCTGTAAAATACCACTTATAGAGCTGGTACCAACGAACAGGGTTGCAATTCATGCATTCAGGAATATCATGATGTACAGGAATTTTTAAATCCTTTCCTTGACTGAAATTTCTCCCTTTGATATCCCCAAGGAACAAATCAGGACAAATTAGTATTTTATTTTTAGGTGCAGCTCCATTCTCTAATATAAAATGCTAGCAAACTAAGTAGAAGGAATTAAGATCTTTCTCCCTAAACAACATAGACCTGAAGACTTAGATGGAAAATAGACCTCCTTTACCTAGTTCTAAACATTTGAAAACCATACCTGAATCCAATTCTTATTATCCATCCTGAGCAAATTTGTGAATGAGAAGATTAAGCAGAAAAGGAAAGCTAAACCCAATGGTTAGAGCAGAGATGACTTGAGATTTCTTACTTGGGCATATTGGCCAGGATCACAAACCCAAAGAATGTTCATGAAGGAGAAGAACATGCTCACATGCTCTTCTATCATCAACTCTTTATAAAGCTCTAATCATTGCAAACAAGGTTTCTAAATTAGGAAACCAAGTATCGCTCTCAAGCTTGTCTCAATGCCAGCATTTAGGATTTAAAGGAATCCAAGAGGAAAAGAGTAAAGAAAGAAAAATTAATTGTATTCCTGTAAAGAAAAGGAACAGACTCATACTTCTCCAAGCTTTGATTTATCCTCTTGGGCTATGATCATTAAGTCCTTTGGGAGAGCAAACCCTATGGTCATGGCGCCTTAAATTATCCTGGCATTTGGCCAAGAAAGATTTGTGATTCTAATCTATAAAGTTGAAAAGTAGAGATGGGATGGGGCAGAAAGAGAGTGAATGCTTCCTCTCCTTTAGATTCTTTAATTCTTGTGCAATTAAAGAGAATATGACTTTCTAACAGACATTTTAATAAATTGCTATAATCTGCAATTTCTCTGAACCCTCCCACTCTTCTAGGAACCTTATGCTATTATGTCACTGTTGCTAAAACTTTCAGTTCTAGGTACATTTCCAATTCTCAGAACACTCTGTCTCTCCTTGTCAGCCAGCTAGATACTCTAAATGAATTATAAAGGTTAAAGATGGTTTTGTCTTTTTCTCCTTTAGACTGAGAGAACAAGAAGTGAAATAGGTAGAATTATGACCCCTCACCGTTAATTTCTTTTCTCTTTTCTAACAGTTGCCTGTGAAGATCTTCTAGTGCTCTGATAAACTCTTACAGAGGTGGGATTGGATGTCAAAGTAGAAGCTGCCAGGAGTACCTCTGAAAGAAGTATTGTCAGGTAAAGATGGTTTATAGCTGTTGTGCCTCAAGAGGGTCCTCTTGGTCTTGTGCCCAGAGTGGGACAAAAAGCTATGGGTTCCAGCTGAAAGCTTCATGGTTAGTGATGTTATAAGGTTGAGGCAGTTTGAAATTCAAAAGTTCAGTCTCAGCCTGAGGTCAGTCTCTTCTGAATGATTAATCTATGGACAAGCAGATTTTTATGTTTTTAAATAACTAATATAAGTAAGAAAATATTGGAAGCTGGGATAGCACAGATGTGTGTGTGTATGTGTGTACATTGGCTCAAGCAGTTGGAAGCGAGGTGGGGCAGACAGCAACTGTGACATGAAGATTGTAAGCTGATACCTTGGAAGATCTGAGCAAGTGAATGTGCCAGTGGCCTCAGGTATCTGGTGGTTTTATGAGTTGGAAACCAGGAATGGTTCTTTTACTGTATTCCAGTAAATTTCTATGAGTGACAGAGAATAGAAGCTTTAGGACACAGTGCTGAGACAGAGCTCCACAGGATTGGTTGTTGCAAGTCCAGCAAAACATAAGCATTAAATGTTGTTAATTTGAGCCTCAGAAATCAAATGTAGTCAATTATTGTTGATGTGATTACAATGCAAATTGTACCATCAGTACTAGAGTAACTTCTGGAGTGAAGCAAGCCTGGGAGTCTAAGGAGGTGTACTCAGGGAAGGAAAGAAAAAAAATAGAAGAGTGGTGGCTGTTTGTCTGTAGGAAGCATTCCTTCCCATTTACAGCCTTACAGCCCACAGGGCTGCCTTAGGCTGCATGCTGGTGGAAACTTTGAAAATCTTGTGGCAGTTGATGTTTGCTTATTCTTTCACATATTAATTCCTAAAACTCCATTAGGCCATAAAGAAGGAAAATCAGAAGCTGATCTAGGACAAGTGGAATAAACTTTTTTTCTATTCTCTCTTCCTCTCTCTCTTATCAGAATTTTATTCCAATTTAACTGTGATAACAATGTGGATTTTTATTTTATTTTATTTATTTTTAGGCACAAAAGGTTATTATTTCTCTAAGCTTTCCCCAAAAGAAAATTGGGCACAGGTATTCAGGGTGACATCAAAGAAAATATGTGGGCTATTGAGGGTCTGTAAGACTTTGAAGATATAGATAAAGATATAGATATGTGGATATATAGTTTCAAGAAACTCTACATTGCCTATCTTATTTCTCATTGTCAAAAATTAGAGCTCCCTTTTTATAGATGTTTGTATCCCTTTTCTTTGGAATTCATTTTAAAGGCAACATAGTATAGGTTGAAAATCCCAGACATTGTTTCTCTTTCCATTTTCTGACTTTGTGACCTTGGATCAATCACTTATTTTTTATTTGTTTTTTTTTTCTTTTGTCTAATTTGAGTATCAAGATATTCATAAAATTTAGACAAAGTAATATGAAGGCAGTTGTAATGAGTAATATAGCCAGTGTAGATAGCATTCTTTACAGCAACAATCACTTAACACTGAATGCACTACAAAATAAGAAAAACTTATAAGTTGTTCTTGTAATATGTATTTAACAGACATTAACATAATCAGTAATTAAAGAATGCATAAGGTTCATATTTTTGAATTACCTATAAATTAGAAAATATTTACACAAAAATTCTTAATTAATCTCTCAGGAATTTTACTATTTAACAGCTAGAAGTGCCTCTGATGGCTTAGAACAGAGAATGAATTTATTGAATGGATACTGGATGGCTCGCTCTCAGAATCACGGAGAGGTCTTTCAACCATGATCAGAGGCTACAGGACCAGAAGCAAAGCCCAAACAAGCTGTAGAACCAGTGTAGCGGGAATACCATTGCAGGGCACCATAACCCTTCAATCCGCACTGCTGTCATAAATGACCATCTTGGCTGTTCCTGCTGCTCCAGGAACTTCACTATTCTATGACCAGAAGGTCAAGAAAAAGGATTATCTCGATTCCTGCTGGTATTCTTATTTGTTTTCAATTCTTTATCAAGGATTGATCTGTCTGGTTCGAGGAGCCTACCTGCCTGATTCCTAGTTGCAAGAGAGAGGTTGCAGAAGTATCTGGTATATTCAGCACATAAAATAGGTAATGCAATCTGTCTGCAATCTATAAAGATTCATAAAATCAAGAATTTATGGGCTATAAAAGGAGGTTTCAATGGTGACAGGGAAAATAAAGGGGGAGGCAAAGTTTACTATATTAATAACTTCTTAATTAATAGTTACTACATGTGGTAGTATCTGTTCTAGTCTAGCCTGTTCCTTTTATTTTTTTTAAGATCTGATTCTCATTTGTATGCACTAGTTATAATTTGTGAAAATGGTGTATACCATAGTAACTTTTTTTTATTGTTATTTCAGTATTAGTAGCTATGGAATGTGTCTAGTCCCATATAGTTGCTTCAAATTTTATTTTAAATGCAACTATTAACTATTAATAACTACTGAGTTTGGCTCACTTTGATAAGCTCTGTAAAGCGATGATTGCGTAATTTGAATTTCAACCTAGAAATGGCAATGTTTGCAACTTCACTGACTTTTCAATGTTTCTCTTAAATGTTAAAATACATATTCATAGGTCCACTCAGAAAATTCTGATATAATGGAATCTCAGTCTGATTTTGATGTAGTTGAACATGCTCAGTAACTTGAGGAACACTACTCAATATTGAACGTTCTCTATCCTGTGTATGTATGGTTCTCTATATTGAGATGAAAATTTTATCTCTTGGTCATAGCAAAGCTGAAAATATATTCTTCAACAAGTGAAGAAATGTAAATCCTGGTTTCTAGTTATCACCAAATTCAGGTAAGTCATAAATTTCTGGTTTTTATCTTAAAGTGGGAGGAATTTGGTGGTATTATATAAAAACCAGAAGAATTTACATTTATCAAGTTTGTATATGGAATTGTATACAAATATCATTTTAAATAAAACAGGTTAGTCTATTTTTATATAAAGTATGGGATTAATATGGTCTATTGTTGTACTTCAATTACATACCAAAGAAATCTTGTATATTTTTCCTCATCGTCTCTTAACAATAATGCTACTACATTTAAGTGTGAAAGAAACTTAGAATAATATCAATGGGGGGAGATTTCAAAGACTCCAACAAATATTTCATTTTGAATCTTGATATATGCTTCTATATTTTAACATCTATTTTATTGCCTCTTATAGAAAGCCGTGAAATTGAAATAATAAGCTATATAATAGGAAAGAATAGCAAGAATCGAGTGATATATTCCTCTATTCTACCTAATGAAATTCTCTAGATCTTTATTTTTTTTAAGATTTTATTTATTTATTCATGAGAGACAGAGAGAGAGAGAGAGAGAGGCAGAGACACAGGTAGAGGGAGAAGCAGGCTCCATGCAGGGAGCCCGATGCGGGACTTGAACCCTGGTCTCCAAGATCACACCCCAGGCTGAAGGCAGTGCTAAACCACTGGGCCATCCGGGCTGCCCCTCTTTATTGTTTTTAAAACTTTTTTTTTTTTTAGCATACACCTTCAAAAAAGATGATTTTCAAAGGTTTTTGGAAGTTTAAAATATGAATTCTTACACCCCTCTGAGTCTCTCAAGTCACTGACAATATGTTAGAAATACCACCAGGAAAGAATGTATCTGAAATTGTCTGGCACTTCCACTTTAGTGACCAGAGTTATTACAAAATGTTAGTGTGGATGGAAAAGTTTGGGAGGCCTACATATCAGGTGACAAGACTTGTAAAATAGAAACTGAGTACAACGACTCATTGGACAGGTAGAAATTTTATTTGGATTTCTTTTTTTTTTTTTTTTGGATTTCTTTTTAAAAAGATTTTACTTTTATTTATTCATGAGAGACACAGAGATAGAGAGAGAGGCAGAGACACAGGCAGAGGGAGAAGCAGGCTCCATGCAGGAAGCCCAACGTGGGACTCGATCCTGGACCCTGGGATCACACCCGAAAGCAGATGCTCAACTGCTGAGCCACCCAGGTGTCCCTGGATTTCTTATTTAAATTGTAGTCATTTATTTCTTAATATCTTAATACTTCAACTCTATGTCACTTACTATGACTCAATGCACCCCTAAGTAGTTCGCAGTTGTTATTATAAGGAAAGAAAAAAATCAAAATGGACAATGGAGTAACCAGGAAAATAGTAACCATTTATTATAACTTGAGACATTATAGGCATTATCTTACTCTACTTTGTTTCTCAAATGTCTACAACAATATATTTTTTAACAAAATTAGGACATTCTTAGTCTCTTTAGCATTCTTAAACTCCTAGCAAATGTACTAGAGTACTCAGGTAAAAAAAAAAAAAATGCTTTCATTTTAATCAGTCTTTGTTCTGCAGCTCCTATTTTGCTATAAGGTAAATATTTTATACTCTAAGCAGTACTCTATTTCAAATAAATGGATGGTCTTTTACTTTGGTACCACAATGGGAAATAGCTCTGTGTCCCTGGGACCAACAGAGAAGAAAATAATAGAAAAAAGGACATTACAGTTCTGACAATGAACACAGTCCCTTTATTATGAGAAAGGAAAACAAACACTTGTAAAAGCAAAAAATATATATCTTTGTGATTGTGTTTAAATTTGATAGTGCTAAGGAGTTAAATATCCAACTATCTGTATTTCATTATATCTTGCTCTTATTTCTTTCTTCAGTTCAACTTAGATTCATAGGGCACACAGCCGGAAAGAAAATAGAAATCCAGGACTGTGGAGTTAATGCTCGACAGATGTGGAGGTTACACAGTTGTTCTACTGATCTGCCAGGGAGAGTATGAAAATAATTTGAAACAACCCCAGCAAACAAGTGCTCAGGCTAAGTCTTTCCAGCACCAAATAGAGTGGTTACATTTGAACGAGTCATTGCCAGAGTTAAACCATCAAACCATACAGATTCGGTCCTACAGAAGATTTGTTTTGTTTTGTTTGTGTTTGGTTGTAATATTGTAATTTATAAGAAAAGCATGTTTGGTTATTCAGATAACCAAACATATATTTCTCATATTTATTTAGTCTGCATTCACAGGTCTACTATTGGAAATAGTAGACAACATCCAAGAACACATGGGTAATATAAGCAAAGAGTTAGAAAATTTAAGAAAGGATCAAAAGAAAATACTAAATATAAAACATACTAAAGTAGAAACAAAAAAACAAAAAAGAAATAAAAGATGCCTAATGGGCCAATCAGTAGCCTGGAAACCTGCGGAATCCGTGCCTTGTAGATAATGTCAATATAAACATCCCAAGCTTCAATGCAAAGAATAAAAAGAATGACAAAGATAAAACAGAATATCCCAAAACCTTTGGTTAATTAAAAAGGTGTAATACACATGCAATTGGAATACTAGAGGGAGAAAAAGGAGAAAACAGAGCAGAAGTTTTTGAAGTAATAAGAAGTGAAGATTTTTCAAAATAAATGACAAACACAAAACTACAGATCCAAAAAGCTTAGGAAACATCAAAAGGGATAAATATTAAAAAAAAGAAAGAAAGAAAAGAAAAGAAAAATAATACACCTAGAATTAGCCATAGCACTTTCTCATTAGATACAACTCTAGAGGCAAGGGAAACAAAAGCAAAAATGAACTATTGGGACTTCAACAAGATAAAAAGCTTTTGTTTTTGTTTTTGTTTTTGTTTTTGTTTTTGTTTTTTTTTTTTGATAAAAAGCTTTTGTACAGAAAGGAAACAATCAAGAAAACCTAAAGACAACCTTTCAAATGGAAGAAGACATCTGCAAATGACTTTAGAGATAAAGCGTTAGTATTCAAAATATACAAAGAACTTACCAAACTCAACACTCAAAAAACAAATAATCCAGTTAAGAAATGTGCAGAAGACATGAGTAGACATTTTTCCAAAGAAAACATCCAGATGGTTAACAGATACATGAAAAGATGCTCAACATCACTCATCATTAGAGAAATACAAATCAAAACTATGATGACAGACCACATCACACCTTTCAGAATGGTTAAAATTAACAACACAGAAAACAACAGGTGTTGGTAACGATGCAGAGAAAATGGAATCATTTTACTACTGTTTATAGAAATGCAATCTGGTGCAGTCACTCTTAAAAACAGTATGGAAGTTCCTTAAAAAGTTAAAACTAGAATTACTCTATGATCCAGCAATGGTATTACTAGGTATTTACCCAAAGGATACAAAAATACAGATTCAAAGGGATATATGCACCCTGATGTTTATAGAAGCATTATCAATAGCCGAATTATGAGAAGAGTCCAAATGCCCATTGACTGATGAATGGATAAAGAAGATATATATGATTATATAGAGGTAGGTAAAAATATCTATAGATATAGATATATAGATAAAGAAGATATGATATATGTGTATATATACATATAGAGAGAATGTTACTCAGTCTTCAAAAAGAATGAAATCTTGTCATTTGTAATCATATGTATGGAGCTAGAGTGAATTGTATTAAGCAAAATAAATCAGTCAGCAAAGATAAATATAATTTGATTTCACTCATGTGTGAAATTTAAAAAATGAAACACGAACATAGGGGGAGAAAAGAGAGGCAAACCATGAGATAGATTCTTAACTATAGAGAACAAACTGAAGGGTGCCAGAGGAGAGGTGGGTGAGGAATGGGCTAAATGCCTGATGGGTATACAAAATACACCAGGCATATCATATTCAAAGTACAGTAAAGGAAAAAAAAACAAAAAAGAAACATTTTGAAGGACAAAATAAAAATATCTTGCATGTAAAGAAGCAAAAATAATAAATAAAACCGACTTCTTGCCAAAAATAATGTAAGAAAAGAAATATCTAAAGCATTTAATTTAAAACAACAAAATAAAATACTGACCTAGAATTCTACATTAAGTACAATTATCTTTCAAAATGAAGGAAAAAATATATATATTTTTAATAAAAAGAAAAAGAGAGGGAGGGAGAGGGGTGAAAGAGAGAGGATTCTAAGAAGAAATGTTTGAGAGGAAGAAAAAAAATTATATTGGTCAGAAACCTGGATCTACATGAAGCATCAGAGAAGAAATAAATAAAGATAAAATGAATTGTACTTCTTTTTTGTCTTCACTAATCTCAAAGTTAACTCTGTTTCAACAAATAACATTAACTATGTAGTAGGTGATTGAGTGATCATTGCATACAAACAAGTGACATAAATGACAGTGATGACATAAGAAATAGGAGGAAGAAATTGAGACTACTGTTAATAAGGTAACTGCACTAAAAGAGGGCATCACATAATGATAAATAAATCAATTCTACAAGAATGCATACTTATTAACATGTATGAACTTAACATCAGAGCTCAAAATATACCAGGCAAAAATTTATAGGACTGTGAGAACAAATAGACCAACCCACTATTATCAGTAAGGAGATAGCTTACCTGAAAAGAATTATCAAACAACATAATTGAATTGACATTTATAGAATATTCTACTCTAAATATTCTATGAGAATATTTTCTTAAAAAAATGAGAGAATACTCATTTCTCATGAGCGGTAAATGAGAGAATACTTTATAAAGTTTACATAAAGTATTCATCAAATTTTAGAGTAAGACAAATGTGGATTTTATTTATTTATTTTTAAAGATTTTATTTATTCATAGAGACACACACACACAGAGAGAGAGAGAGACAGACAGACAGACAGAGGCAGAGACACAGGCAGAAGGAGAAGCAGGCTCCATGCAGGGAGCCAGACGTGGGACTCGATCCCGGGTCTCCAGGATCATGACCTGGGCTGAGGGCGGCGCTATACCGCTGAGCCACCCGGGGTGCCCCAAATGTGGATTTTAAGAAACAAAAGAGATGATCATAGAAGAAGGGATGGGAGGGGAAAAATAAAATAAAATGAAATCAGAGAGGAGGAAAAACCATAAGAGACTCTTAACAATAAGAAACAAACTGAGGGTTGCCAGAGAAGAGGTGGGTTGGGGAAAGGGTGGGTGACAGGTATTAAGGAGGGCACATGATGTGATGAATACTGGGTCTTATATGCAATGGATGAATAACTGAAATCTACATCTGAAACTAATGATACACTATATGTTAATTAACTAAATTTAAATGAAATAAGTTTATTTAAAAAAGACCAAATTTTGAACCATAAAACACATCTAAGCAAACTTCAGAGAAGTGAAATCATGCAAATATTTTCTTCACTAACAAATTAAATTAACAGCCAATACCAGAAAGTTAGCAAGAAATTTCAAACTATTTGGAGATTAAACAACACATCCTAAATAATAATTTCAAGGGAAAATTCTAAATACCTTAAACTAAGTAAAATGATAACAAAGTATCAAAATTTGTGGAATGCAGTGAAAACAGTGCTTAGAGGCAAGATGATGGTATTAAATGCATATATCAGAAAAGAAATACCTAAACATCAGTGATAATCTAAGTGTCTATCTTGGAAAACTAGAGAAAGAAGAATAATTTAAACCTAAAGAAAGGAGAAGAAATAAGAAAATTATAGCAAAAATAAATAAAATTAAAAACAAGGAAATAATGAGCAAAATGAATGAAGTCAAAAGCCAGAATGATACAACTGAGAAATTTAGCTATGTTAACTAAGAAAGAAAGAAAAGACGAATTACTAACATTAGAAAAGAAAGAAAAGTTGTCATTACTGATTTCATGAAAATTAAATGGATAGTAAAGGAATAATATGAGCAACTCTGTGCCTGAATATTTAATAAATTAGATGAAATGGACCAATTTTTTGAAAGATGAAAATTATCAAAACTCACACAAAAAGATATAGGTATATATAGATAATCTAAATAGGCTTATGCCTATTAAAGGAATTGAAAATGAAATCACCATGGCCAGATGGGTTTTTGCTGTTGTTTTTAAAGATTTTGAGTTAGGCTCCCTGTTCAATGGGCTGATTCTCCCTGTCCCTCTGCTGCTCCCCTGCTTGTGCTCTCCCTCCTTCTCAAATAAATAAAGTCTTTAAATAAAACAAAAACAAAAAACAGTGATGTCATGTTAATAGTATGGAGTTTTGTTTTGACCAATGAAAATGCTATTTTCCTTGTATGGTCTTCCTCCTAAAAATCCACACATAGTCCAAGCATGATAAAAAAAAGATTTGACAAACCCTGATAGAGGAACATTTTGACTGGACATCTGTTCAATACTCCTCAAAACAGTCAAAGACAGAAAAAACATGGGAAGTTTGAGAAATTGCATGCAAAGAGACATGGGAAATAACTGTAATGTGGTATGCTGAGTGAGATCCTGAAACAGAAAAAAAAAAAAAAAAACAACTAAGAAAATCTAATAAAACATGGATCTTAGGTAGTAGTAATATATCAATACTGCTTCTATTGAAGCACTAATTATAAGAAATATATCACACTAATGTGAGATGCTATTGTAGTTTAATCCTTGAACAATGGTGTCTGAGCTACATGGATTGTCCATTTATATATGAATTTTTTATAGTACAGTATTCTTCTTCCTTATGTCTTAATAACATTTTCTTTTGTCTACCTTACTTTATCATAAGAATGCAGTATATAATACATATAATTACACAATATGTGTTCCTTAACTGTTTGTGCTATTGGTAAATCTTGTGATCAACAGTTAGAAGCTTTTGGGGAGATTTTCAACTGCATGGGGGTCACTGCCTCTAACTTCTGCATTACTCAAAGGGGAAACTGTTTACAAAATATATGGGGATTTTCTGTAAGATCTCAGTTTTTCTGAACACTATACTGTTATAAAGTTTATTTTTCAAAAAACAAGAACATGTCCCCAACAGTAGTATAAATTCCTACCCTAAAAAACTTGAAAAAGTAAGGCAATATAAGCACAAAGTAAGTAGATGAAAGGTATTAATAAAGATAGGAGCAGAAATTAATGTAATACAAAACATGACAAAAATAGAGGAAATGAAACAGTTATTTCCTGCCCCCCAAATCAATAAAATGATTAAAATTCAAGTAAGATTGACAAAAATAGAGGGGTAATCAATATTAGGAATGAAACCGAGTATATCCCTACAAATCCTGCATCCATTAAAAGTATAAGGAGACATTATAAAAAAACTTTATGCTTACAAATTCAACAACTTAGAAGTAATGGGTCAGATCCTCAAAAACCTCAAGCTACCAACTCAACCAAGATAACATATATAATCTGAATAGTCGTGTTGCCATTAAAGTTATTAAATGCCTAACTAAAGTTTCCAAATAAGAAATACTCAGGTCCAGATTGTGTCACTGGAGAAATCCATCAAATATTTAAAAAAGACTTTATGCTGATTTTATGCAATTTCTCTATAGAGAACAGGAGAGAACACTACCAAATTCATTTTCTGATTTAGAGTATTACTGTGATACCAAAACCAGAGCAAAAATGAAAAAGAACAATAAGAACCTACATAATGATATCTATCTTGAACTTTTATATAAAGATCCTCACTGAAATATTAGCAAGTAAAGTACAACAATATATGAAAACAAACACCACCATGAATGGGATTTATTCCACATGTGGTGGGCTAGTTCAATATTCAAAAACCATACCATGGAATATTACTCAGCACTAAAAAGAAGAAGCTTTTGACTCCTATAGCAACTGGAAAGAATTTCAAAAGATGCACGGGGAGTGAAGAAAGCATATCCCAAAATTTAACATATTGTGTGATTCCACCTATATATAATATTCGAAATGACAGCATTATAGAAACGGAGAGGTTAGTGGTTGTCATAGCAAGGGAGTCATGGGGCAGGGGGCAGGTGACTGTGACTACAAGAGGACAACAGGAGGGGTTCTTGTGTTCATGTTTTTGTGTCTTGATTGTGGTGGTGGATTCATGACCACGTATGTGACAGAGCTACACGGAAGTAAATACACATATACATAAACCAGCAGGTAAAACTGGGGACATCTGAATGACATCGGTGAACCTATCAATGCCAATTCCCTGGTTATGATGTTTTACTCTAGTTTTTCAAGAAGTTACATGGGATCGCTTTGCTGGCTTATTTGAGTATGCCCAGTGGAGTTTAATGAGACCTTCAATTATCCAATTTTTCACAGCTGGCATTGTGAAAATTCAAACAACTCAGACTTCATGATTAAATGTTAGCTAATGCTTTCTGTGGGAGAAAGAAAGAGGAGAAAATGGGAATGAATAGTCACACTGGCTCCAAGGCTGCCCCTGACTTGAGGTTGCTAAGCTGTCATCACCAGTGACAGAAGGAAAAATAAGAATGAAACTTGAAGGTTGCACTATAATGGGAGAAATCGTTAAATGGACTACAAAAGACATTCGAGCAGAAATTTCATGCTTTGAATACGTTTGCCCTCTTTGGTGAAAACTAAAATAACTGAAGAAGAGGCTGAGGCCCAGGTCTGCTGAGTTTTGGCTGGTGACCTCAGTTATACTGGGGCAGGACCTGACCTGATGCCACAAGACAAAGACTCGTGTTTCGATCTGAATGCTCACAATCCCTACCCATAACCGCTAGATAAAGACTATAGATATATTTTACTGAAGGAAGAAATCGAGAGACATGTGAAACATGTTTAAACAAAGATTTAAGTCATTCTGTGGGGAATAGATATCTGTGAAGCCAGTGCTGAAATGCATTTTATATTTTGGCAATCAGGGAGTTATTTCCCCTATATTAGTGCTGCCAAACATGTTCGTTCTTATTCATGATCCTCATTAGTTGCAATTTCTGCAGAAATATGGATAGACAAACTTCTAATAGGTGAATTTCATAAAAGTGAGGATGCATAAAGCATACCTTGAAAATGGGAATTGTGCAACTCCACTGTTAAAAACTAAATGTATCACATTACTTTTGAGGTTGTTTACACGGTGAGAGTGCAACTTTTGGATTGAACATCTGATGACAGTAAAGTATCCTCTAATTTTATGCCATTGACCTGATGTTAGTGATATGAATGAGGCTGCAGCAAACCTGTTAGTTCATCCCCTCTAAATAGGATTGGATAATGGAAATATATTAGGATCATTCAAACAAGAGGAGACCATAAAAATCAAAGAAATGGAAAAAATATAACAATGAAAGTGGGTAGAAGTATTCAGATAGTTGATTTAAAATGGCTTAGAAATAAAGGAGATAGATAAAAGAGCCATTCAAAATTTAATGGACCACCTAGTAGAGATAATGTGATCTAGTTGCTCCACCAACTCTTCAAATGTGAGAGAACCATGGTAATAAATTGATTACTAATTAAATATGATTCTTTCTCTTGATCATCAACTACAGAAGAACACCTTTAGGGGTTTTAATTCAATTTCTGAATGCATTTGGTAATTAATATACATTATGGCTTTTATAATCGTTCACATTAATTTTAACCATCATGCTAGTGTTAAATAAAATTTTGAAACGATCTTTTGATACCTTTCATAAAATTCAAATGTCATTGGTGAAAGAAGGTTAAAGAGGTGTCAACCTTTTGAATGATTATTAACAATGCATACTGAAATATTTGGTAAGCTGAAATGTGATTTTAAAGTAACGATTGGCAAATTTTACTTTATAAGGCCAGTTAGTAAACACTAGAATTTTCGGCTACATACCTTTCTTTTTACACTATATTTTAATGTCTTTGTTTTTATAATCCCTTAAAATATATTTAAAAACCTTTTTGGAGTGCTGGGTGGCTCAGTCGATTAAGTGTCTGCCTTTAGCTCAGGTCATGATCCTGGGTCCAGCCCTCCTCCCCTCCCCCACTATCCAGTTCCCTGCTCAGTGGGGAGTCTGCTTCTCCTTCTCCCTCTGCTCCTCCCTCCACTCATATGCTCTCTCTCTCTCTCTCTATCAAATAAATAAATACATAAATGCATAAATAAGTAAATAATCTTAAAAATATTTAACCCCAGGGCTATGCAAAAATATTCCTATGGGTTGGATTCTGTTCGTGGACCATAATTTAGAGACCCCTGCTTTATTTTTTATTTTTTATTTATTTTTGGTGCCAAAACCCTGGAACGAAGAGACCCCTGCTTTAAAGAAATATCTAATACCTCACTGGCTGACTGGAAATACTATATATACATATTTTAATATAGTATAGTTATATTATTTAGTTATATTTAATGTAAATATATAAATATATATAAACATAGTTATATTTAATAGTTATATTATTATTGCAAAAAGTCTTCTTAAATTATCATATGATTGACACTGAAGTTGCTAAGTAAATGTTCAGGCATCATTATAATGCAGACAAACGATGATTAGTTGAAGATGCACCACCGATTTTAGAGACTTCTGAGTTCATGATGAAATTGCTAACTGGCAGGTTTGTTACTTTTAAGACTCTACTACTGTCACAAATTCAGGGTCGCTTTGTCACCTTCTGCTGCTCCTTTCTCAGCCTTGAAACCCCCCTCAGGCCTTCCTGTCGGCCTTCCTGCCCTCATAGGACTCTTGTTCTGACCCTTTTGGGAAAATAGTGTAGTACTCCACTTCTGCCTTCCTGAAAGCCACTTCATCGGTTTCCTCATTTTTCCAGAGGCTGCCTGTGCTGTTTGGCTTCTTTCCTCCATTTTCAAAGCCAAAAGAAGGAGGGTGGGTGTTGAGTCTTTTCCATAGCACATCATTCCAACCTTGCTTCCATCATCATATCTCATTTGTTCTAGTGTTGGAAGACACCATTGTTTTGGCCCCAAGTGTTTCATAGCTCCCATCAACTTCCATGAAACTCTCGTAGAATAATTATTATCCTTACAAGTAGGATAAAACCTCAGAGTCCTCACAGTTCTTGATACTAAAGAAGATCTCTAGCTTCCATACTTAGCTTTCAATTGTATTAATCACATCAAGTCTTTCGTTATCTTTTGACAGTAAACATATCGTCTCTACCAACTGTTACACTGTTTTTGTTCAGCTCTGTATTCTGAGGACATAGACGGACGCCCAGAACATACTAGGTGTTCAGATCATTGCTGAATAAGTGCATGAAAGTATATGATATAGATTCATTCTGGAGCTAAGAATCTTTTACACACAGAAGAGTCTCAAAAATATGAATAGTATTTTATCTTTCTCCACATGGATCCTGGAAAAAGGAACACAGTACCAGACAGATCAGAAGTTTGGAATGGAAGTATAACCACCTCCCTCATTTCATGTTAAGGGTTAATTGGCATATGCAATGTCTTGCAAGTGACAGTGACAATAAGGATGAAGACAATTGCTTGGCTACTGTATTAGGGTTCTCCAGAGAAAACAGGACCAATAGGATGTATACATGGATCAGGAGACTAAATATAAGGTATCAGGTCACGTGTCTGAGCCTGACAACCAGAAGAACTGATGCTGTGGTCCCAATCTAAAGGCTGTAGGCTCAGGACCACAAAGTAGCTGATGCTTCAGTTTGAGTCCAAAAGCAATAAAGAGCCCACGTGACAGCCTGAAGCCAGACACGCAGCAAAGATTGTCTCTTATTTGGGGTGAGGGTGGGAGGTTCAACTTTTTTGTTTTATGCAGGCCTTCAACTGATCAGATGATCCACACCCACCTTAGGGAGAGCAATCTTCATTCAGTCTACCAATTTAAATGTTGATCTTATCCCAAAACACCCTCACAGAAACTCCCAGAATAATGTTTGACCAGATATCAGGGCATCTGTAGCCAAGTCAGGCTCACACATAACATTAACTGTCACAACAACCTGTTTGGTTCTGGTGATGCCTGGGGACATAGTTGGGCATAAATAAAGAGAAAAGTACACTTTGTATGCTTACAGGTTTGCTGTAACAGATTTGCTGTTGTACAAACTTTACCAAAGCAAGGCCTAGAAATAAAGGCTATGGCTTTCAAGAAGACTTCCCTACCTCAGTCAGCAGATACCATTTCTTTCTCCTCTCACATGATTTTTATCTGTAAAGTGAATATTCTTTTTTTTCAAAGATTTTATTTATTTATTCATAAGAGACACACACAGAGAGAGGGAGAGAGGCAGAGACACAGGCAGAGGGAGAAGAAGGCTCCACACAGGGAGCCTGATGTGGGACTCAATCCCGGGTCTTCAGGATCACGCCCTGGACTAAAGGTGGCACTAAACTGCTGAGCCACTGGGGCTGCCCTGTAAAGTGAATTTTCTATTTAAACAAACACTGCTTCTTCATCAAAATTCTTTGCAAAATCTTGGCTTTTACTTTCGTCCTTTGGGAAAAGATTATGACACCGATTATTGACATTTTTTAATTGTCAATATTTTTTTTTTCTGGTAGGAAGCAGAGTGTCTTGCACATAGTAATCCATCAATAAATGCTTGATAAGTAGATAAAAATATTATAACTAAATATTTCTGTAAGGAGAATAAACAGGTAAAACTGTATGAGATTACTTTATCTTACAGCAGGAGAGGGTACTGACTCAAGATGAGTTAGTGTTTAATAGTAAAGTAATAAGATGGAATAGTTACAATCCTTTCAACTCGGCTTTCAAAGCTTTATTCTGGAACAGAGCTGAACTGGATATGCCAAAGCTACTGTTTCTGTTCAGACTTACCCTTGGTAACTACGCACTCTGCTTTTGAAAAATCTATCTTTGAAGACACATCATTCACAAACCTGACACAACAATCCTACCAGAGCAGAAAATACAAGCACTCTTGCATCAGAAGCTTTCAAAAACATTCACAGAAGAAGGTGCATTGCATCCTTCACACTACTCAAAGATGCAGGTCAGCAGAGGCTACTCTTGCATGGTGCGGAACTCTCAATGATCATGGATTTCACCTGACTCAAACAGTGTTATGTATTTACAGGTAAAATTGTTGAGGAAAAGAAAACTAAAAAAAGACTATTGCAAAAGTGACAGCATTATCTATATTTGATAATCTTTTAGCAAAACTGAGCAAAGGTGAAAAAAATCCCTTAAAATTACAACTTCCACAAAACACAGTAGTTAAAACATTAACTACAATACAAACTACTGAGTGCATAGATCCAAATTTGTCTTTTCATTCGAAGCATGGTTCTATTTTGTTTTTCAAAGGTCATTTATTTTTTTTTTTTTAAGATATTATTGATTTACTCATGAGAGACACACAGAGAGAGGCAGAAATACAGGCAGAGGGAGAAGCAGGCTCCATGCAGGGAGCCCGATGTGGGACTCGATCCCGGGACTCCAGGGTCATGCCCTGAGCCAAAGGCAGATGCTCAACCACTGAGCCACTCAGACGTCCCCGAAGCATGGTTTTAAAGCATACATTTTCCTTTCCTCTCTTTACATGTAGCTGACAAGAGAACCTGACTTCCAATTTTTTTTAATACTATCTATTTATTGGCCAAGCAGAGTAAAAACTATGAAATCTCCAGAAAATAGAAATGAAAATAAATTTGCTTAACATGATCCCCCCAATTCTACAAATTCCTTTAGATTATTTGATATTTGTATTCTTTTTTTCTTATTTTCTCCCCTTACATAACTAAACATGTGTATGATTTGGGCAACCTGCTTTTGTTATTCAATAGCAAAAATGTTTTTTTGTTGAGTTGATAAGGAAAGGTTATCTTTAATTTGATTTTTTTTGTGTTTCTTCTATTCCTGTTCACAATTATTCAAATGAATACATTCATTATACTACTTAAACCTTACTATAAAATGATAAATAATTTCAAATGTATATATTATATATTATATTTTGTTCTGAGAGAATTTAGGCAGTCACTGGTGAATTCAGAAATTTGGACATCTCTTAGTAAATTCAGTCTGGAATTACCAATTCACTGGATATGATGTGGTCAACTACTTAAAGCTCTATCTTCCGAATAAAATCTTAATGAATCAGCAGCTACTGTTTATGTGCATACTTTTTAATTAGCAGCTTGCAGAAGTGGGTAGGATGTATTTATAAATTACACTGTGGCTCTGAAAAAGATTGGAAGCCCTTCAATTGTTTAAACCAACAGAAGCAGTTCCATATGTTTAAGGAAAATTTCTTTTTGTTTGTTTGTTTCTGCCAAAGAAAGAGGGATGTGGGGAAGTAGAAGGACACAAGGTAGAAAGGAGGTGATGGAGATTTGAAAAGATGACAAATCTGTGGCTTCAGACTAATCTCGTATCTCTTTCCCCTATAGGGTTGGTCAGTGGGGCTTCACGGCCCCGACATAAACTGCCTCTTCCCTTCTCAGTGTATGGAGTCTATTTAGATTAAACCTCTGGAAGCCCAGAAAGAAAAAAGGAATCACCAACAATACAAAGCATATATACTTGATACTCAAATATATATTACATACATGATATGTGCAAATATATATTACATATATGATATGTGCTAAGTACTATATATAATGCATGCACATGTAATATAAATAAGTATTAAGAGAGAAACATTCAAGCTAAGACTAAAATACTCTCCTTCTGTGCTATCAGCTGCAAGCTTCCTAAAATAACGGTGACAAAGCATTCTGCTTTCAACAGGTGTTTTTCATCAAAATTCTCATATTATTCATCTGCTGAGGCCTTTCTGGTAAAAGGAAAGTTGTTTTTTATCCACTGCTTCTTTGGAGACCCAGTTCAGGCATCTAGGATTCCATTCTGATTATTAAAATTAAAAACATATGGAGGGCGTGTGCACATCCTACACATATTGTTCATGATAACGTGGCAGGTAGCTACCCATTTCTCTTGATACATTATGCAGAACTCACCAGAAGAAACCAAAGTAATTTATCTAGTTTGCTTTGAGGTTTGTTTAGACAACAGTATCCCTCTCATGTATTCAGAGGACTTTTTTGCTTAGGGGCGGGCCAATTGCCAGGGGCATTAAAAAGATTTTTCAATGGCCTTGTATTGACTTTGGGGTTCTTGCTAATGTCCTTCTCAATCACAAACTTTAAAGCACTTTAACTGTGGCATCTCTCTCTCTTGCTTCTGTCTCTTTGCACTGTCTTTGCTATTTCTTTCTCTCAGTGCTTTTTCATGGGTAGTGCACAGCTCCATGAGGCGTGACATTATATAAAACATTTGTATTTTGGTATTTGATGTAATATTATTGGCACAGCATTTGCCTTGATCATCAAGGGCCGTTTCCCTAGCCTATTCTGCTATATAACGGAAAAGAAAAAGTTCATTATCCAGAGATTTATAATTTTACTTTGCATTTGATATTGCATTTCTGCTCTAACCTCTGAATGTTCTATGATATACTGATTTAAAAAAAAAAAGCACTGTGTATGAACAATGGAATGTGCATTTTAAATTGTCTGGTAATTATCTGGTAATATCTTCTTGGGCTCTTTTCAATCAATGTTTCCTTCCAGCATGTGACTATTGTAGGAATCTGCCTATTAAAATTCAAATTAGGTAACAAGGTGCAAATTGCCTCATGAATGTTTTTTTTTCCGTCTTTTGCAAATTCTTCCTCATGTTTATAGCTCTCATAGTTGCTATACTATCCATGACACTCAGTTTTCATACGAAATTCTTGTGCAAATATGAGTGTGGTAGTTCTTAAATGAGAAACATGCACATTTCCATCATGTTGCTTTGAAATGGAAGCTCAACCGATTAGCACATTAACTAGAGCATAAGAAGCTAATTAAGAATCCCCCTAAATTCTGAGGATGAGTTTAGTAGAGAAGGATGAGTCAGTTTTTAAGTTCTTAATATCACGTAAGTGAAATTTTTGATGGGGGCAATGTGGTAATCTCACTCCTGGGACTTGTGGATGTAGCCTGACTAAGTTGCTTATGAAAATGTGATTTCTCAGAGCTTTGGGCAAATTTGATTTAAGGAAAGAAGCCAAGGAACTTTTGCTACAGCACTGAAGTGACAGGTTAATATCATTGGGAAAAAAGTGGAAATGTACGCTTTTCCATTTCAGTATTTCGATTTTGTCAATAGGATTGGCACCATAATTATCTCTGGATTAGTCACAGGCCTATATATTTGTTAAAGGCGAATACCAAACTGTAACTTGACAGGAAATTTGTTTTCAAAGATCTGTGGGGGGACGGGGCGAGAAGTGCAAGCAGAGAAAGAAGTCGAGCGTCTTAAAACTTAACTGCTGAAACTTAATATTACTTTTCAAAAGATATTGGTGATAACAGACAGCTTCAGGGGGTCTCCTCTCCACCTCCTCAAGGCTTAGTAAATCACAGAACCAGGCAGTTTCTAACTAAAAATATCACCTGTGGCAAGCCCTGGGCGATTCCCAGACCTTCCTCGCCTGGGTTTCTGCCCACCTTCCATTGAGGAGGTGGCCTTTAACTCCTCCTAACACACAGAAGGAGAATAGGATGTGTCTGTTGAATGGAAGGATATGAAAAGATTTTCTCTTGCTTCTCTTCCCCATTCATTGATCTATTTATCGGTCTACTTTTTGATTACAGCCATAATCTTCTACTAAGCATTTGCAATTCTTTGAATGAGAAGTGTTTGCTGTGCTTTGTTTTTCTCTTTGCTCTTTTTTAAACTGAACTTTCTCAACAACAAACATCAATTTAGAAATTTCAGTAGAAAAAATAAAAACATAGCCAAGGTAGGCCAGGTGAACAGACAGAAAAAACAGATACATACTTTATACAGTTTTTGGACTAAAACCAAGTTCCTTTAGCTTTTCCCTACCTGTACGTTTTCCTATGTGTGCTAAGTATTCAGGATAGAAGATGTTGAAGAGAAATGTAATCCTTATAAAAAGGCAAAATACAACACATACTGAGATATCAAAAACAAGTGTCATTGTTTTCCATGATGCTGGAATATTACAATCTATAGCAGCCACAGATATGTAATACAGATATGAAAACTTTAGAGCACACACAAAACCATAATTCTTCTTTTAGGAATGTAGTCCAAAGAAATGCTTACTTGCACAAGATATAAACCAAGAACCATTACTATAATGTTTTTAAAGGACAATGAAAATTAAGTGTTCACCGGTAGGGGACACACTGAATGAATGATGATGAGATTTTAAAGTTCATAATCATGGTATTTTTCATTTTTGAAAAACACATATTCCAAATTAAATTTGTCCCAAACTACACAATTTTTGTTTTCAAAATTATGCTATGAACACAACAGAGACAATAAAAGGCAAATAGTGACAGATTAGACAAAATTCCAAAGTGACTGTGAACAAATATCTCTGCTTCTCAGTTTCTACCTTAGAGATTAAGATCCATTCCTTCTCTTTGTCATGATTATGGTGAAAATTAAATTATCAACATGTCAGCTGTATCATACTATACTTGAAATATGGTAAGTACCATTATCATAGTAGGCTCAACAAATGGTCATCTTTTACTTTTTTCCCCCTTTCTGATAATGCTTGTCTAATAAAAACAGGTGCTTTTGTATTCACTTCATTCAGAGTAATGTATGATATGGTAAAAAAACAAAAATTTTCATTGACCTATGTTAGGGGATTTTTTTTCTACTTTGCCTGCTTGTACCCCAGGAGGTGCTAAGATATTTAATTAAATTCAGTCAAATTATTGAATATCCATCATTTATTCTGCATTTTGCTAGATGTGTTTGAGATGACAGATGTAAGGACTACAAAGATTCTTCTCACAAGGCAATATAAGAGAAGCACATAGTTATAATGCAGTGAAGAGTATAATATAGAAATAGATACAAGTCACAGTGACACCACAGAGGAGGGCCTGCTTAACTAGCTGTCTGGAGGGAATGACAGAGCAGGCTTCCCAGAAGATAGGACTTTTGAAGTGGGTTTGGAACGTTGACTAGATGGCTTAGGAGGAAACAAGTGCTAGCCCAAGATAAAGACATAGAGAAAACTGTGTAAAATGCTTTTACATTTGGAGAAATTGTGAGTGCACTTCCCACAGGAGTGTAGCACAAAGAGGCAGATGAGAGGTGGGCAACAGGGATGGAGAAGGGGGTGAGGGTCAGTGCCGGGTGACCCTCAGCAAGCTCCCAAAGCCCTCTGACACAACTACACTGTGTTTCTTTCTTTTGAGAAGCAGATGAGTTTAAAAATTTTGCTTTTGCTTAAGGATGTGACAGGAGGAATTCTGTGACCCTTTTCCAAAACATACACTTTACTGAGAAAACAGAAAACGTAGTCTGTGGAATCTCTGCACAGAGTTTCCTTGTTTGGAGATCCGGCTGACTGGCCATCTAAAATTCTGTTAGAAAAGATCAACTTGTCCTCCAAAAAAGGTTTCTGACCAGATGCCACTGCCATCCGATAAGTCTGCTCTATGGGAAGTGATATAAGGGGTCACTTTCCCCCCTACCTGAGTGGCCACCCAGAAGGACCCATACAGCATGGCGAGGGTGGAATTCAAACCCCCCACTCTACCTGCTGACTGACCAATGAGCCACATCGCCTCAGTATTATCTGTATATTTAAGGAAACCTTACATTTGGCTGAAGGCTTGAATCTGTGTGACTAATATCTGAAGGCTGATTAGCCTTGTCACGGAGAGTGAATAAAAAACAGTAAAAATTATTCCCTGGTATTCTGAAACTGTTTGTCTCACTAACATTTAAGAATTAATTTTCGTCCTGACCCAGAGGGGGAAAACATCCAAATGTTTGGTTGTTTCTAAGATGGCTACATTACGAAAGCATTTACATGCTTTACTAGAGAAATGCCAAGTGATTTTGGAGTTAGCCTGCTTGAAAATCCACTGTAGAATCATCTGGGCCCAATTCTTCTGAAAGTAGTTCCTCTTCCTTCTTCCTGTCCTTCCTTCCTTCCTTCCTTCCTTCCTTCCTTCCTTCCTTCCTTCCCTCCCTCCCTCCCTCCTCCTCCTTCCTTCCTTCTTCCTTCCTTCCTTCCTTCCTTCCTTCCTTCCTTCCTTCCTTCCTTCCTTCCTTCCTTCCTTCTTCCTTCCTTCCTTCCTTCCTTCCATCCTTCCTTTATTATTAATAACTTCCCAATCTCTTCCATTGTTATTGATTTGTTCAGGTTTTCTCTTCTGGAGTCAGTTTTGATAATTGGACATCCATTTCACCTGGCAGGGGCAAATTAAAAACATGCACTACTACTAATTTTCCAATCTTACAATCCTTGAGGTTCATGTTCTATATCTGCATTGCTTTCCCAACGTGTCCATCTTCCTATCTAGGAAAAAAAAGATCCTACTTTGCAGGCTCCCTGGCTCCATCTCCATTTGGCATCCACTCACAGGTTGGAGAGCAAGCAAGCTAGAATCAGCATTCATATAAGTGCAAAAATTTTTGATTCCAGAAGATAGGACACAGGTTTGTTTTTCTTTTAATAAATTTTTACATAGATGAATTGGAATTATTTTTACTTTATTTTTTTATAATAAATTTATTTTTTATTGGTGTTCAATTTGCCAACTTACAGGATAACACCCAGTGCTCATCCCGTCAAGTGTCCCCCTCAGTGCCCGTCACCCATTCACCCCCACCCCCCGCCCTCCTCCCCTTCCACCACCCCTAGTTCGTTTCCCCGAGTTAGGAGTCTTTATGTTCTGTCTCCCTTCCTGATATTTCCCAACATTTCTTCTCCCTTCCTTTATATTCCCTTTCACTATTATTTATATTCCCCAAATGAATGAGAACATACATTGTTTGTCCTTCTCCGACTGACTTACTTCACTCAGCGTAATACCCTCCAGTTCCATCCACGTTGAAGCAAATGGTGGGTATTTGTCGTTTCTAATTGCTGAGTAATATTCCATTGTGTACATAAACCACATCTTCTTTATCCATCATCTTTCGATGGACACTGAGGCTCCTTCCACGTTTGGCTATTGTGGCCATTGCTGCTAGAAACATCGGGGTGCAGGTGTCCCGGTGTTTCATTGCATCTGAATCTTTGGGGTAAATCCCCAACAGTGCAATTGCTGGGTCGTAGGGCAGGTCTATTTTTGACTCTTTGAGGAACCTCCACCCAGTTTTCCAGAGTGGCTGCACCAGTTCACATTCCCACCAACAGTGTAAGAGGGTTCCCCTTTCTCCGCATCCTCTCCAACATTTGTGGTTTCCTGCCTTGTTAATGTTCCCCATTCTCACTGGTGTGAGGTGGGATCTCATTGTGGTTTTGATTTGTATTTCCCTGATGGCAAGTGATGCAGAGCATTTTCTCATGTGCATGTTGGCCATGTCCATGTCTTCCTCTGTGAGATTTCTCTTCATGTCTTTTGCCCATTTCATGATTGGATTGTTTGTTTCTTTGGTGTTGAGTTTAATAAGTTCTTTATAGATCTTGGAAACTAGCCCTTTATCTGATACGTAATTTGCAAATATCTTCTCCCGTTCTGTAGGTTGCCTTTTAGTTTTGTTGACTGTATTCTTTGCTGTTCAAAAGCTTCTTATCTTGATGAAGTACCAAGAGTTCATTTTGCTTTTGTTTCTTTTGCCTTCGTGGATGTACCTTGCAAGAAGTTACTGTGGCCGAGTTCAAAATGCGTGTTGCCTGTTGCCTGTGTTCTCCTCTAGGATTTTGATGGAATCTTGTCTCACATTTAGATCTCTCATCCATTTTGAGTTTATCTTTGTGTATGGTGCAAGAGAGTGGTCCAGTTTCATTCTTCTGCATGTGGATGTCCAATTTTCCCAGCACCATTTATTGAAGAGACTGTCTTTCTTCCAGTGGATAGTCTTTCGTCCTTTATCGAATATTAGTTGACCATAAAGTTCAGGGTCCACTTCTGGGTTCTCTATTCTGTTCCATGGATCTATGTGTCTGTTTTTGTGCCAGTACCACACTGTCTTGATGACCATAGCTTTGTAGTACAACCTGAAATCTGGCATTGTGATGTCCCCAGCTATGGTTTTCTTTTTTAAAATTCCCCTGGCTATTCAGGATTTTTTCTGATTCCACACAAATCTTAAAATAATTTGTTCTAACTCTCTGAAGAAAGTCCATGGTATTTTGATAGGGATTGTATTAAACGTGTAAATTGCCCTGGGTAACATTGACATTTTCACAATATTAATTCTGCCAATCCATGAGCATGGAATATTTTTCCATCTCTTTGTGTCTTCCTCCATTTCTTTCAGAAGTGTTCTATAGTTTTTAGGGTACAGATCTTTTACCTCTTTGGTTAGGTTTATTCCTAGGTATCTTATGATTTTGGGTGCAATTGTAAATGGATTGACTCCTTAATTTCTCTTTCTTCAGTCTCATTGTTAGTGTATAGAAATGCCACTGATTTCTGGGCATTGATTTTGTATCCTGCCACGCTACCAAACTGCTGTATGAGGAATTATTTTTAAATTGTTTTTCTATAGCTATGCTTCTATGGTTTAATTGGATAGTCTTATATTGTAAGTAGGAAAAGACACCTATATTGGCAGTCGTTGATCCACTCACACATCATTCAGCATACATTCAGGGGACAATATTTTGTCACATGTAATAAAAAAATGACAGTGGTAATTAAGCTATCTTAAGACCAATAATAGGAGTATCTTCAAACTAAAGAAAATCTCCCCTCGGACCATGAACCATATTCAAAAAATTTTGACTGATCTACTACAGATCAAAATGATTGACACTGACCAGATGACAGAATTATTGGCATTGAACATACATTGAACAATCCAGGATCAGTATAGTTATTGATCAAATAGCTTTGGATCCCACTTGAGGTAGTAGCATCAGCACTTTGCTTCAGTCTGTGGTGACTTGTACAGAGCAGGAACATGTTAAAAGTTTAGCTTGAAAAGGCAAAGCCTGGAGACCTTAATTCTACTTAAGCAGAAATTTTATTCCTGTCGTATTTGTCTTATACCAAAGATGTATAATGAAGGAACCTTCCACTGGCCACCTGCTCCACCTAGATTTTTACTAAGAACTGATAAGGCTGGTCTCCTAAAAAGTGAATTTCTTTACTTGACTCCCAGAGCCATACACCTTGACTCCATATTTTAAAACTGTTTTATTTTATTATAGATACATCTATTGCAAAATCCAGCTTTTTGCCATTGCTTTACAATGTTACATTTTTGTGATTAATGCTAATTGTTTTTAATGGATTGCTTTCCAACTTTAATTCATTCTTATTTATAAAGTTGGTGTCATATTGTAACCATGTGTCTCTATATTTCTCATATATCATACTTTTATTTCAGTGTGGGAAGCTAAATGCAAATCCAAATTATGAGCCCTTCCAAACTCATGCTCACATTAGAGGCTGACACACCTTTAAAGGATGAACAAACATAAATCTAAAAGATAACTACATGCCTACAGATGAGATACACAATCAATTTAGCAAAGGTGTCCCATAATATAGAGATTTTAATACACAAAAAAAGTGCATAAAGAGACAAATTTTCCCATCTGTTACTATTCCTCTAACCCACTCCTTTACTGCTTGCTGCAAGCAGTTGCAGGGCTGAACAGGTCTTGAGAAATCAAGACCTTCGAGTACTTCTTTATAAAACTCCAAAAAAAAAAAAAAAAAAAACTCATATCACACCCAGGCAAGCAGAGAGGGGAACCATGAAGAATCTGCCTAAACAGGGCAGCCCGGGTGGCTCAGCAGTTTA
Organism: Vulpes lagopus; assembly: GCF_018345385.1. Classification (NCBI taxonomy): domain Eukaryota; kingdom Metazoa; phylum Chordata; class Mammalia; order Carnivora; family Canidae; genus Vulpes; species Vulpes lagopus. The sequence goes on along the minus strand of NC_054824.1, from coordinate 95,257,367 downwards.
GCGCTGCCCTCAGCCCACAGTGTGATTCTGGAGACCTGGGATCGAGTCCCACATCGGGCTCCCAGCATGGAGCCTGCTTCACCCTCTGCCTGTGTCTCTGCCCCTCTCTCTCTCTGTGTGTCTCTCAAAAATAAGTAAATTAAATATTTTAAAAAAGGAATCTGTCTAAACAATTTTTAGTGAAAATTACATATGTTAACAGGAGAAAAAATACACACATATATGTATATATGCATATATATGTATGTATATAGCTATGCAAATATTTGTAATATGCAAATGATAGAAAATGCAATTTTGAAGGAGACACCCTAGGAAAAGAAGACACGTTTGTATGACTAAATTCTCAAGGAAATTTTTAATGAATTCTATAATACAAGAGATAAAAGGGGAATTGGAAGGGTTTCAGAACTCACTTAAAAGACAAATATATCAACACTGCTAGCAGCAAAATTCCTGATAAATAATGTAGAAAACCAAGTGGAAACCTGTTGGAATTGAAGGCACTGCAAAAGAGACAAATTAATGAAAATAAGATGATTTGCATGGAGGATGGATGAGGCTGATCCATCAGATTGGTAATAAATATAGCTGCAGAAATGAAGTAACAAGTACATTGGAGAACATATTTGAAAATGTGAAAAAAACGCTTCATTAAAATGAAGGAATATCTAAGTAAAGTTATTGTTAACAAAACATTATTAAATAATCTCATACCAGTCACTGTGGTAAAAACATTGAAGTTCAAGGATAAAGAAAAAAAATCTGACATAAATCCAGGTGAAGAATCAGAGATTACCTGCAAATACTAAGACAAAATATCAGGCTCACCTCAGACGTCTCTAGGTACATACCATTTGGTTGAGGTGATTATGACACAGCCCTTTCCACATTCCTCTTATGACAGAGGGATGTTCTGAATTCACTTAGGAAAAAAATAGTTTTGTATTATTATTTTTTTAATTGCCTAATAGGTGGAACAAACACCTATTCTATCTTAAAGACTTATTTATCTATTTTACAGAGAGAGAGAAAGAAGGAGAGCAGGGAAAGGGGCAGAAGGAGAGATCGTTAAGCTCCCTGCTGAGCCAGGAGCCTGATATGGGGGCTTGATCCAGGACCCTGTGATCATGACTTGAGCCCAAATCAAGAGTTCCACACTTAATGAAACGAGTCACTTAGGCATCTCTATTCTGTCTTAAATAAGGATCCCACCCACCCCTGACCCTGCTCTATGTATGTATCTTCAAGTTGTCTAATTTTTTCTTTGATGTCAAAAATGTCAGTGGTTTGCTAAACTTTCATTAAAATTTTGCTTTCATTTTGTTCTTACATTTTTATCAGGTTTTCTGTATATACTTTATTGCTTCTTTGTTGCACACAGTTCACTGTATTTACACATTTTTATTTCACTGTCCCCTTTGGCAATTAAAAAGTTTCTTTTGTCTGATTTGATGTTTTTAATAATGAATTCTAAGTGTGTGATTTAATATCTTGACCCAGGATTTTATTTTACTTTTTGAATTTGTTTATTGTATCTTTGAACAGTACTTATATTGAACCTTCTTAAGACAGTTTGTGTTTGGTGAATCTCTTATTTCATATATTTTAAAAACACATTTCAAATGTTTTCCTTTTAATATGTATGCTTTTTATTAAGTCATATCCCCTACCTGTCATATACCCTACCTGTTTTTTTTTTCTTTATCTTTTTTACTTTTTTTCTTTTAAAGCTTATTTCCTGTTTTCTTTCTTTTTTCACTTTCCCTATAGGTCAACTTTCTTTAATCACATCTTCCCCGCCCAACCTCTCCTGCAACTGGAAAAGAGTAATTGCTTTTAGGGTTTGTTTTTTCTTTCCATCTAAACTCTGAAAGTGCTTATAGCTATTATATTTCTCAACTTTACAAACAAAACAATATGTAATACTTAAGTTTCTCATCTCTTTTTCCAATTCTCAATTTTGTCAGTATGCTCAAGTTTTTACTCAGTCTTTTAGATATAAAGTATTGCTCTTATTGGCATTAAAATACTCCTTTGTTTTTTAAAGATTTTATTCATTTATTTGAGAGAAAGCAAGAGCAGGAGAGAGCTCACAGAGAAAGGGGGGGCGGGGAGAAGCACTCCCTGCTGAGCAGGGAGCCCTGCGTGGGACTTGATCCCAGGACCCTGAGATCATGACCTGAGAGCCAAAGGCAGATGCCCAACTTACTGAACCACCCAGGCACCCCTCCAGTACTCCTTTGGGGTAAAAAGGAGTCTGCATCATGCACAGGTAAACAGAGACAGGAGCCATGAAGAGTCTGTCTGAACAATACTTTTTGAAACCGTATTTCAAAAAGTATAAACTTTAATAGAGTTTTCAATATAATTTCAAATTATATTTCTATTTATTGCAATTTAAAATGTGGTCATTGCGCAACGGGATTTCATTCACACAGTTTCCTCTCCAATTATGAGTTCCTTTTTTAGATTAAAGTACTGTCACATTTTACATATGGTTAAATTCTACTGACAGCATGTAGGATTAAATTGATTTCCATCAAATTGTTATTGAAAATCCCTTAAATTACAGAATCATGAGTAACATATAGTCCATTATCTCCTATAGTACTCTCAAGTTCTTATTAGGACTATACATGCTAGGAAAGAGCTGCACATGTAAAAGATATTCAGTGTAAACCAAGATTAATATTATTTACTGAGATCTGTTTGGACCAGGTCTCATTATCTTAGTTTGAAAAACTATTGTGAAAAAAAAAAAAAAAGAAAGCCCTTAAGTAACTAATTTCTGTATTTTACATGATTGAGGATATCATTCACCACATACATATTACACTATGAGGCTGTCTAGTGATCTTTCCTCTGGTTTCAGTAATAGAGTAGTGATACTCAGCAGTATTTCCATTATTTTATTCATACACTATGAATCATGCAACTAATCATGAGACCCTCTGTCTCTTGGCTACTCAGATTTCACAGACAAATTTATGGTAATTGATTGACATATTCTTGTCCAAATATACATTTTTATCTTTATCACTTTTATTCAACATGTATTTACATGAATGCTAAATGTTTCATCTAATATTTGTTATTCATTTTGATTATCATCTGATGTATATTCTTTGTCAATCAATCTCATTTAGGAATAAGGTACACTATAAATTAATAGTAATCTAGAGCATCTATTAGGTGTGCATCATACTGGGAGGCAAGTTTACAAACAGAAATCTAAAGGTTCTAAGTGATATTGAAATCAAATTAATAGAAGGACAATTCAGACTGTTGAAATGGTTAGGAAAGGCTTCAGGGAGGATGAAGAGTTTAAATTTGGTTTTGAGAGAAATAGGAAAAGTGCTTTTTACATTAGAAAAAAATGCAAAGGAAAGAACTAGAAAGATGTGAAGACTGGTAAAGGAGGCCATCCTATTAGAATAACGGTACCCATAAGAAAAAGAAGTAATGAAGTTAAAACAGGCACTGGGACAAGAAAGTGTCAACACATTGCTATCACTAAACAACTATGAACTTCATCCTGCTGGTACATGGGTGTCATTGATAATAGGTGGAAAGAAGATTGACATCGATAAACTAGTTTTTTTTTTTAATTTATTTATTTATTCATGAGAGACACACAGAGAGAAAGAGAGACAGAGACCCAGGCAGAGGGAGAAGCAGGCTCCATGCAGGGAGCCCGACGTGGGACTTGATCCCGAGTCTTCAGGATCAGGCTCTGGGCTAAAGCAGGTGCTAGCTAAACCGCTGAGCCATCCGGGCTGCCTCGATAAAACTACTTTTAAAAGAAAAAAAAAAAAACTTACCTTAAAAAAATACATAAAAAGAAAAGAAAAAATGTATCTTGAAATAATGTGTCCAATAGATTGGATAAGGTTGCAGAGATAAGGAAGTCCATTAGGAAACTATTGTGATAGTTGAGGCATGATATCTAACACAGAACGTAAATGTTTTGTACACGTTCATTCAATAAATTAATGACTGACATAACAAAGGAATGGATAAGAGGGAAAAGACCACCATTTATTAAGAGGGATGTGAAAACAATTACAGATGATGGTGTGACAGAGTTGGAAACTAATTGCAAAAGAAGGTGTGGAAAAGATTAGAAATTCAATTCAGATGCTTAAATTGTTTGCAAAAATATAAAAGGCAAGAACAGTAACACCTTCATTGAAGATGATTAATTTGACTTTAATTATATTGAATTTGAGGTGGAAAAAATCTAGATGAAAATATTCAAGATTATAAGGAAAATATATTTTTTTATTTGTTTCATTTGTTGATTTGCCTCAAGCACTTAGAAAAGTGCATGGCACACGGTGGGCTCTCAATATATCTGTCTTATATTAAATTGAAATGTTTCAGGAAATGTGACTTGACTGATGTTCACAATACACATTATGTCTCATGGTAATTATGTATGCTATCTACCTAAAAATAATATTGGAAACATTCTTCTGAAGTGAACATAGAATAATATAACAATACTATTTTACTTATGTACATTTATTGAAAGTATGATTTATTCCCAGAATTTAGTTTGATCTTATTGGATTATTTTATTAAATATTCTTGATAATATTTGAGCAGAGATTGAGATTATCACAAACCCATATTGAAAAACACTCTGTAGATTTACATGAAAGAGAAGGAATTTCTGACTCATCCTTTACTGGGAGGCTGTGACCTGTTATGTGTGTAACTATTCTATAAATTCTGACTTAAAAAAATTTGGTATCTGTAAGGTATTCCCTGTGTCATATATCTTTTCAACAGAAGCATAATATAAACTATGAATAGAGATCGATTAGGAATAATGAACTTGAGTAGTTACATGGAGGACTTCTCATTATTACTAAATAGAAAATAGCTCACTGAATGTATTAGATCCGTCTAGCTTTCAGTATATTACTGAAAAAAAACGTTGGTATGAGAGTGTCTGCTCATAGTAATATGAGGATCTGTGGAACAAAGGCAGAAAGAAAAAGGGATAATTTCACTTCAAGAAATAAATATGAGCAAATGATATTTTCTTGCTCTTTCTCATAATAATTCACATCTGATTTGGGAAATATTCATGAGGTCTGTAAATTGTAATTACTTCATTTTTACGCTTCCTGAAAAGAGAAAAAAAATAAAAAGCAGATCTGATACTACTACTGCTGTTAACAATCTAAATTTAAAATTATATGCTAACTACTTTTCCATGATGTTTTATTGATTTTCTTTTGGTTCAACTTCATTGATTAAATGAGACAAAGCATATGGTATTGAGATTTCTCACTGACGTTTTCATCGAGACTGGATAAAGTCCAAATGGTATAGTATCTTCTAGCCTGAATCAAAGCTCTGATTTTAGAGAATAATTGTCTATTTTTTTTCTTTCTTTCAAAGGCTGGTTTCTTTCACTTGTTACCTAATATTTAAGTACAAAAGTGATGTTTTTATAGTCCTGCCTTCTTATAAATAATAGATAATCCAAACAAATATTTTAATAAGAATTGCCTAAGTCATTATAGGTCCTAAAAACAGTAGCCAAGTGGTATTTGAGCTAGAGAGAACAAGTAAAAGGAAGAGAAGAAGAAAAAAAAAATATTAAAAGAAGAAAAAATTTTGATCATTTATCGGTTGGATTCAGTATCAAACAAATACTTAACATTCTCTTTTATCTTCGGAACTTTCTGAAGAGTCAAACTATATAAGTCACATAACAGGAATTTGCTCCACTATGGATAAGAATCTTGTGCAAGGGTGTGAATCTGTGAATTATTTCATGGTCCCAAAGAACAACAAATTGTCCAGATGAAGGCAAAGTCAGAGATTCTGAGAACTAATCCAGGAATACCTAAACTTAAACTTTCATGAAACCTAATTCAGGTCTGCATTGCCAGCTCTCTTTCTTATAATTTATTTCTCAAGTTGTTCTTTTATTTAATATGCTGTGCCCATTACAAACAAAACAAAAATAACCACAATTAAAAAACTCCAAGTATTGGTTTTCCTTTATTATCTAGTTTGTGTTTCTTTTTTCTTTTATTTTCTGTTTTAAGATTTTCTTTTTTTTTTAATTTCATTTTTAGATTTTATGTGAGGTGCTTAAATTCCACTTTTAATTCTTAATCCACTTCTCATAAAAGGAAACCAGGAAATAACAATTTTGACCAAAAGTTGGATATAAGGATCGGTCTATTTTATATTGCATAATTAATTATAATGTTTGATACAGCATACCAATCTCTCTGCCTCTAGCTTCTGTTTCCCCCTGGAATCCTCATCTAGTTAACTCCTACTCATGCATACCACATTTTTTTACAGGCCACTTGGTTAAATAGGGGCCTCCATTGCCTGAGATCCCTTTTCCTGATGAGTTCCTAGTTAGACCTGGCCCAAAGAACAATATATAATAGATGGGATAAGTGAAAGTGAGCTAACAGCATTACCTTCCAACTGTCTTACTGTGGTCATACAGATGGTAGAGAGACACAGAGGTGTCTGGGAATTCCAGTTTGTTCTTGTTCTCCTCCATTCTGTGACTAGCTCTTCTTCCCAATTATTGACATGATAACTAACAGTGACACTAGATCAAAATAGGCAGAAATTACACAGAAATGAGAGCTTCCTTTTAAATTATTTATGAATTTCCCTTACAAGCAACCCCCTTAGATGATTACATCTGAAATCTATATTAATAGTCACAAATGACAAAACTCTAGTTCTATTTCTTCAAGCAAATCACAAGTTCCTTTAGTAGATGTATCAGTTGGTTAAGTCATCAATATAGAAACTACCAGAAGTATTTCAAATAGTAATGGGTTTAACCCTGGAGATCAGAGGTTTGCCTAATTGTTGGAAGAGCTAAGATAGTGAAGATCAGAAAGCTCCTGGTAGATTTCACAAAACTGGGGAGTGTACATGTTATAGAAAATTGACTCTCATGTTCTCAGTGGCTTACAACGATGAAAGGGATGACTCAGAAGGGCACATGGAAGCGGCTGGCAAACACTCTCAACTGACATCTGCCAAAGCCATGTGCTTGTTCATAGTTGTTAGCAGAAGAATAATTACTTCTGTTTTTCTTCCATTTCCCAAATATTTTGAGAGTACCTCTCATTGGTAGAAATAACCATACTGGCAGGAAATAATGAGAAACCCAGTTTCCAAATTCTAGTTCCTATTATACATGAGAAAGCTTAAACAGGAAGAGTGTTCTATACCATATAGATAGTGATTGCTTTTGATATAAAAATTCATTTAGAAGCATTTATCTCCTCAAACCTCAACCCATAATTTAGTTTTTCATCCTAATATTAATATTGTTCTTTTGCCTATTAGTAAAATTTAAGGCTCTTCTAAAAGTGATAAGATTATTGTGTCACACATGTGCTATCTTATTCTTAAATAATAACCAACTTTTCTAATTATTCTCTTGAAGGAAAGTTACAATACACACAGAGAGACTCGAAGCGGCATGTGTGAAAAACATCTGAAAAAAATTAAAGTTTCTGGACAGATGTTGTAAGAGTCTTGTAGAAAAAGCTATCAGCATTACAATCCCAATTCTAATTTACTTTACATCAGGCATTTAAATTTATTATCTTTAGGCCATATGTTCCAAATGAAGCTTGGTTCTATATTCATGAATCAGTTGACAATGAATAGTTAAGTTCTGCTAATTCAGAAAGGTGAAGTTGAGTGAGCTTATTTAAATGGTAGAATATTTGTAACTACAAATTCTACATACCATCAGAAAACTTCCAAAAAAGACCTGCCATATGTTTTAAACCGTGATGGAAATGGTTTAAAAAAAACCTGCAGCTTTTATGCAGCTATACTTGAGAATATCTTAGCATTTCCATTAAAATTCTATTTTGAGAGTTTTAAACTTGGCTCTAAAATTCATTGTAGACTAAAACTCAACATGTGCAATCTAAGGGAATATTAAGTAACAGAATATATTAAAATAATTAAATAGCTTTCAACATTTATAGGTCTTTAGTATCTTAGCTGTACAGTTAGATTTAAATAATTAAAAAAACTTTGTGCCACGTGGACTATTGGTTGTGGCTCTTGTCAGTGTGATAATGAACTGTCCCAGCACACCGGTCATAATCTTCATGAACATTACACTTGACTTGCTGGAAAGAGCAAAAATGACTACAGGTAGAAAAACTGGGAGTGGGAGGTTGCATTCCCTGAATTTCCGAAGATCTCAAGGTAATAGTCAAGGTAATATTCCAGATTCTCTGAAAAGTAGCCCACTTAAACAGGAAGCAGCATGTTATCAGTGAAAATTTAGAGACTGGGTACCCAAATGCTTAAGTAGAACCTGAATAGAACTTAAATAGAATTGAACTTATGTACTCAAGACTCCTTCCAGTTGAGGAGTCAGTGAAGATCATACAAAGAATATCTTATATTTGTGATGTAGAGCCTGATTATCTCCCCTGACACTTGTCTGTAGCATGGTTCCAGGGATACATTCCTAAGGGAATCTTGTTGATCCCCCTAAGGCTTATCCTGGGTTAAAGGGATGATGCAGAGAATGGAGAGCTTCTGTATTCTCTCAAAGTCACGTTGGAATCAGAGAAAGATGTGTTTGAGCCTTGGGTTTGTCGTTTTCAGTCTGTGTGATCTTGGGCAACACAATAACCTCTCTAAATTTCAATTTACGAATCTATAAAATGGGGTGATTATATAAACCTCAGAGGTTTTTAAAGTTAGGATCAACTAGATAACTACACAAAGTTCCAACAGTGTGTTCATCACATATCAAAACTCAATAAAATCTAATTGTTATTTTATATGTATGGACACTGAACACTGTTTCATTGACTGGAACCACCTCGCACCTCTATTCCCGCTTCTATCAGGAGCTAGTTACTTTTGATTCTCCCTCTAACACTGATGATCACCCCCCAGGGATATCAGGAAGGTGATGGGGTGACAGAGGACAAAAGCATAGTATTTTAGGATGAGGACCAAAATCTTTTTTTTTTTTCCTGAAATATCATTCCTTCATTTAAATATTGATCTTTCAATTCCATCTAGTTCTAATACATTTTTGCACCACCTTAGTTCATTCAGTAAACATTCATTAAGTCTTCGCTGTATGCCAAATTCTCTGTTAAAAACTGGTGTGGAAAAAAAAAAAAGAAATAAAATATGTTTCTTATTCTCAAAGCTTGTAGTTCCAAAGGTATGGCTGATAGGAAGGAAATCATCCTAATAGCATGGGATAAGAGTTGAGAAGTCAGATGCAGGAAACATTAATATTAGATTGAGATGTCTGGGAAGGGTTCTTAGAGAATGTGATGAAACGGGTTTTAAAAAAAGAATTTTAGTTGAGCATATGAATGCAGGGAAGGAGAATGTTTTAGTAACAGGAAGAGCACATTTAAACAAGTTATGAGAGCAAGAAATCATTTAGTTTGGAAAAAGTCTAAAATTATGGTAGCAACCTAAAAGAAAGAAAGATGTGCAAGGAAAAGTCGGAAAGAGTTTCTCCCAAATCATATGGGAGCCTATCAAAGGATTTTATGTAGGTAACTGGTAGAATTAGATTTGCATGTGAGATTTTCAGTTTGGTAGCAGTATGAAAGGTAAGACTGCACTCAGTAAGAACAATTAGGAAGCTATTCAATAATCCTAATAGCACAGTGTTTACTAGTTGTATAACACTGGGAAAGTTATGTGGTCTTAACTGACTTCTTAAAGCCTCCTTTTCATTAGTATTATGTCAAGGAAAATACTAAGAGCAGCAGCAACAACACTAACAACAGGTAGGTCAAATTACACGCCAGAGATTGATACAAAGATTAGATGAAAAAGTGTAGGTAGAAGCATTGAGCTCTGTGCCCATGTAAGAGTTGAATGTCCTTGTTCACATTTTTCATTCCAAATCACATTGGCTTATGTGGAATAAACACATGGAGGTGAATTTTTGAGCTGTTGGATGTTTTTGTGATCATTTTGGGATCTAGGCAGAAAAGGGTGATGAGTGATAATATCTACAGCCCCTGTAAGGCAACGCTTGCATACTTGAACGTGCATCAAAATCACCTGAGTATGTAGGTAAAATGCAGATTTGCTAAAGTGCAGATTCAGAATGTGCAGGCCTGGAATAGGGCCTAAGATTATGTGTTTCTGCAAAGTTTCCAGATTATATTGATGAATCTGGTCCATGAACCACTTTTTGAGTTACAAACTCTAAGGAATGCTTCATATTTTGCCCATGTTCCTAAATGCTCCAATTAAAATATATAGGATTTCAGAATGGATTTTAAATAAGCAAGATGAAGGTGAAGAGGTAGATTTTAAAAAGCAAATGCAGGAGACATGGAATTAATATGCTGAAATGCTACCTACCATGACTCATTCTGTAGATAGGTCCTATGTCCCACAGCAGTTTTCATCTTTTTTCCCTTTAAAGCTCTATACATATCATATATGTGATACTAGTTCTATAATTTAATTTCAAACTAGTTAATTTCAAAATGTGGGTGAAAACACATTAACTGTTTATTTATTTTTAAATCACATACTCAAGTTAAACACTTCAAAGCACTCCAGCACCACGCAGGGGCTTTTGGCACAGATTGGACACTGGCTTCCCTGGAAGGAAGAGGTATCAGGTAAAATCTGAAATTTGAAGATGAGATAATTTAGGAGTCAGAACTGGAAAAAGAGATAATAATGTGTTCCTCTACCTTTCCAGAGACTTGATCAGTGGCATGGGATTTTATATAAAAAGACTCAGTAGGTACTTCCTGAGGAGCAAAACTGTCGTTGTCAGCAATTGGACAGATTGTTAGGAAAATGTCTTTCAACTACCTTTAGATGAGGGCCTATTTAAAAAGAAGAATTTTGCTATTGACTCCCATGAGGTGTTTTACTATTGAGCACCCTGAGGACTTAATTTCTAGGGAGTTAAGAAAGAGACATCAAATAATAATTGAGGATATATAAAATTGTACTTACTCGAAAATATTCCACATGCATTTCTGCAACCAAGACATTAGACATAATTCAACATTTTTTAAACTTGGATTAGAAATATTTTATAGGGGGGCACCTGGGTGGCTCAGTCAGTTGAGCCTCTGCCTTTGGCTCAGGTCATGATCCCAGGGTCCTGGGCTGGAGCCTCACATTGTGCTCCCCTCTCAGTAAAGGAGTCAGTTTCTCTCTCTCGTTTCTGCCTCTTCCTCTACTCATGCACTCTCTCTCTCTCTCTCTCAAAATAAAAAAATAAAATCTTTTTTTTAATAAAATAAATATTTTATTGGAATAAAAAGTCCATATTCTGAAGCAAAGTCAAGTCAAATCTGAAGCTTGGTTTTTGAAGCAAAAGTCAATGCGTCTGTCGAATTGACCTCTTTATTTGATAATAATTTTTTCTATACTTAAATGTATGTTAGTACTTTATATTTAATATCATTCTGAAAAAAAAGAAAAAATATCATTCTGAAGGCATTAGGGAATGTACAAGGGTGAGATAGAAGAAGAATGTTTCCTGATGATTAGAGTATGCTGGTAGCACTTTATTAAAGAGAACTAAACAACACGATATTTTCAAGCAATATAGGGAAAGTCAAAATACATTCCTCGTTTCAGGATTGCCATTCTTTCTAAACACTAGATTTGAGAAGCATTTTGTAAATCTCATCAATGCCTAAAATAAAACCCAATAATGCAGAGAATGACCGTCTGATATCTGCCAGGGTCATTTAGTACACCATCCAGACTTGGTAGATTTTTATTTAAAAATACATTGCAAACTCTGAAGTTTAAAATCTCTTTTTATGTTTTATTTGTAATAAAGATTCAAAAGTTATCAGTTGCAAAAAAGAGAAATTCAATGTTTGGATTAAACAAAATGTGCCATTTCTAGAAAAATTGCCTTTTCTTGTCTATTTTTTCTTGTTTCATACATCTGTGCTTTTGTAAAATAAAAACTAGTTAGCATGGCAACTGGAGAGTCACGTGTACTATCTCCGAGCTAAAAGACTCCTTGTTTGAGAAATATTATGTTTGCTATTTATTTGAATATGTATAATATTATATTCAGAGGAGAAAATATTTTTTAGGTACCATATCACAAAACTATTCAGTGCATTTTGTCTGTTTTTCTAATAAATAATTTATTGTTATTTAAACAACATGTTTAATAGTACCAATGAAGAAAACCCAGATAGAATAAAAAATAAAGGAAATTAAAGTTTAATATTCTAGATGAATCAAAGGGCAACTGAAAGACTCTTCCTTATAATGAAAGGAATAAGTTGCTTTCCTCAATATGTTAAAATTATAGTAAATAAAGAGATCAAGGCACAATTATAAACTAAAACAAAGCTCTAGAAGTTCCAGTATATACCATAAAATTGCTACTCATTTTACCATCATTCTATTTTTCAAGATTTTTAATGTGGCAATTTAACTTAAGCATGAAGAAGATAGTTATGGATTCAACTTAACCAAATTTCTAGAAGGGATAGCAGAGCTCTAGTCCTGGGGATGACTAAACCATGCTCCTACACGTCAGGAGACTCTCCTACTGATTTTTATTGTCTTTTAAAATTATTTTGTTCTCTGCTACTTCCAACTTCAATAAAACAGGGTGCACCAACCACATCTCAAGGATTTTACTCTTTTAACTTTCAAAGTGGAGAGAAAAGGTAATTTTTTCTGAGAGAGGAATAACTCTTCCAGGACCATCCTGGGTATGGTACTCTATTCGTAAATTATTTATATATATGGTCCAATATTGTCCTCAATTTAAATGCACTAGTGACCTGTTTAATTATATACATGATATACGGTGAAAAGACTAGGGAAGAGAACCAAAGGAGCCAATGGCCATAAAAGCAGGAAAATTGTAATGTAAAGGAGAGCTATGACCCTGAGCCCAATATATATATTCTCACATTATCCAGAGAACAAACACTGAGTTTAAGTTGATCTTCTCTGAATTAAGCAAGAATATTGCTTACATATCTCTTATTCATTAAAATCTGTGTTTATTTCATGCAGATTTTCTTCCTTTGCCAGGAAAGATGTATTCCCCTGCTTTGCAGCAGTAGTGTGCTTGCCTCATCATCATTTTTTTAAATTTTTTATTTATTTAGAAGCAGGCTCTATGCAGGGAGCCTGATGTGGGACTCCATCCCGAGGTCTCCAGGATCACACTCTGGGCTGAAGGCGGTGCTAAACCGCTGAGCCACCCGGGCTGCACTCCATCATCATTTCTATAGGCTTTCTTTACCATGGTCTATGAATGACATAATGTCGACATTTCAAAATAAACAGATAATGGGGGCTTTGCCAAATAATTGGGTGTGTCTTGCAAGGAGAACTCTGCAAGAAAGATACTGGCAGTCAGGAAATAAGTAAAGTGCTTTTCTTCTCCTTCCCTGGCCTAAATCTTTATAAATCACCAAAGACTGTAAAGATCTGAATGGGGAAAAGAAATATATCTGTTGCTCATGAAAGTAGAGGCATTTGTTTGTCCTTACCAACCTCTCCTGTTCTTCTTCATCTTGTCTTTGTTTTTGTCCTGTGCTTTCCTCTACTTTTTTGGGTGGTATGTGTCTAACAAAATCCAGGGAAAATATACCCATTACGCAAGGATTTTGACTCAAGTTATACTAAGGAGATGTAACCCAGACATGTTAAATGACACCAAATAATACTGCTAAATAAATAACATTTATAATTAAGAGAGTTATGTTTAAAAAGCTTCCTCGTGTAATTGGTGTATATAATTGTACAGATAAAAATTAAGTGCATTAACTAGACCAAGAGACTTTCCTGTAAGAACTTTATTTACCTATTTTATTTATTTACAAGTCAAACAATTTGGAATATAAATATCTACAAATGCTGTTCAATTGATAGTACTTTATTTTATTTAAAGATTGTATTTGTTCCTGAGAGACACAGAGAGAGGCAGAGACATAGGCAGAGGGAGAAGCAGGCTCCTTGCAGGGAGCCCGATGTGTGACTCAATCCCAGGACCCTGAGATCACAGTCTGGACCAAAGTCAGACGCTCAACCATTGACCCACCCAGGCATCCCTGATAGTACTTTAGAATGTCATCAATGTCATGATTGTGATCAGTACCATAATATAGATATATGATAGATAGATAGACTTATTTGAGAGAGAGAGAGAGTGTGCACACAAGTGGGGGGAGGAGCAAAGGGAGAGAATCTTCAAGCAGATTCCCTGCTGGGTGCAGAGCCCAATGCAGGGCTTCATTATCAGAAATCAAGAGTCAGGTGCTTAATCGAGTATAACATCCAGGCCCTCATAATTTATATATATATATTGAATGATTATGTTACAGGGGCCATGCCAAAGACTTCCCATATCTTATTTAACTTACTCCACACTAAACTCCACAGGGCTAGTTGTGATTTCATCTTTAACTTTTCCCATTACTTTGTTCCCAGATCATTTTCCCTGACCTGTAATCTATCAGTGAAGTTATCAGGTATCTTTCAAATCATTTTTTATTCCTGCTTCCCATTCCTAATGTTTCCGTAACCCATTGGGCTGGCATTACTTCTCACTTGAATGGCTGTCATCACTTCCTGACCAGTTACTCAACGACGATTACCCACGATCTTTCCTACACTTAGCTGCCAGAGCTCTCTCTCTAAAGTTCTGCTTTGACGCTACATTATGTTATTCCTTGCCCAAAAACTTTTCCTATTGCCAAGCAATTAAAAGTACTCATTAACAATGTTAGATAAGTTACACTAGAACATAGATTATATCTACATGTGTAAATCAAGTTGCATTTTCCCAAGTGGTATCTGTCTTTGGAATTGGAAAGGAATTTAGCATAATATAAAAATTTATTTGATAGTAACTAAGTGGTGGAAGGGCATAATTTCCAAGTGGGTCCTTAGCCAGTGTGAATGCAGGATGATATAGCATTATTTAATTCTGACCTCTCTGTATAAAATGACACTCAATTGGGTAATTGAAACAATGCAGTCATGAGCTACTTTCTGCTTTCTGCAATAAGGATGCTGATAATTCTGTTTTTTACCTAAAATTTTCCAACAGAACTAATGTATTAATGTCAGTAGCAATGAGCAATACCTCTCACCTTTGACTACGCCTTTCTGCAACCCCATCTCCTGTGTTGGAAAAGAAAATGTCATAGTTTGTAATTCATGTTGTGAAATTTCATCTACAAAAGTTAAAATAAGAGTCAATAGAAAAGTCTATTCCCCCATAAATAAATAAATAAATAAGAAAAGTCTATGTCCCTAATAAAGAACAGTCTATATCAGGCTACATTATGTATATACTCTCATGAAGTATTTTTGGCTGTATACTCTGTCTTTGCTATTTAGAATCATTTTTATGACATTAAGATAGTTCATTAGTGTAAGAACCTCAGGAATTTTTTATCCAGACCAATCTCCTAAAGCAGTTTTAAGATAACATTAATTGAAAGCAATATTAAAAGTGGTCTTGTTTAAAAAGGGGAGGCATGATTCCGTGGTAAAATATTTATAAAATTCTGGATAACTTTTAAGGAAAATTAGGGATACCCCAGAGCTTTTCATATGTTAATTCACTATTAGTATTAAAAAAAATCACACAGATAAACATAAGGTGCTGCATTTTATACTAAATTAGCCATGGATCTCATCATCTCCTATTTTCTCTCATGGGATCTCTTGCATGACTAATAGTCCCTGAAACCCATTTTGAAAAACACTCTATGAACACTACTATAAATACTGTTCTCCACATACATACTGCAAAATAATTTAAAATAAGTCTGAAATAATTTAGCCTTTGCTCGTAGTATTTCTCCATGTCTGGAATACTCTCCTGCTCTCCTTATTTCACCTGTTCAACTCCTATTCATGCTTTGAGGCCAAGATCAAATAATGCCTTGTCTATTAGAGTCCGTTAACTTCCCTGGAAAAAATAATAGCACATTTAAACATATTTATTATGACTCTTATTTTTATAAAAGTGTCTCATGTTAGTTCCATGAGGAGAGGGAAATTTTTAACTGCTTTGTGAATACTTTTAATTTGCTTGGCAATAGGAAAAGTTTTTGAGCAAGGAATAAAATAACATAGCATCAAAGCAGAACTTTAGAGAGAGAGAGCTCTGGCAGCTAAGTGTAGGAAAGATCGTGGTTGAGTAACTGGTCAGGAAGTGATGACAGCCATTCAAGTGAGAAGTAATGTCAGCCTAGTGGATTACGGAAACATTAGGAATGGGAAGCAGGAATAAAAAATGATTTGAAAGATACCTGATAACTTCACTGATAGATTACAGGTCAGGGAAAATGATCTGGGGGCACAGTAATGGGAAAAGTTAAAGATGATGTTGATGTTTCCCAGCTGGGTTTCTTGAAATTTAGTAACAACATGAAGTAAAATTAGTAATCTGATTATTCTATATCATCACTTACAGGAGAATAAGGCCTCTAGAAATGACACAAGGAAAATGGAAGAGTTGCAAGTAGTAGAGGTTTAGAGTGCCACTTGTACTCTGAGCAGTGGTGGAGACCATCTCAAGAAACGATACCTTTCACAATTCTAGGATCAGCTCTGGAGTATCCTGAAATAATTTGAAAACAAATCAAAAGCAGTGATTATAATTGATACAGTTCTGTTCAAGGTTTTGTTTTCAATCAACACATGTTGGCCTTTTAATCAATGTTTTATATTTTTTCATGTACATAACCATAAAATTATTTAAATAACAATGAAAAGACACTGCTGCCTAGTACAAATAACTAGAAATCTAGTCATGTGCCTAATTACATTGAAAACATTTGCATTTAACTCAGCTTAATTTTAAAATTACAAAGTTTATCCTATTTCCCAAATTTTAGACATGGAGATAGTGTGCATGTGTGTCCTTTGAATTACAGAAGGGATGAACATATCATGCAACCAATCCTGTCCCCAAACCCAATTCTTCATTGAAATTAGAATGAAACCCACATGGAGTTTGGATCTGTTGGCTACTGCCTGAAGTAAGCACTCTTGCTCTCAAGCTCTGGAAAGAGCTATAAAAATGCCCTTGGCCCACATACATGTATGTGTGGTGTGTACAAGAAGTCAAGAGCATATATATTTAGAACAGCATGATTCTAAACCTGCTGACTATCTCCTTTCCTGCTTCACCATGTCTAATGTCAGATATCACAGCGTATAGGAAATTGCAGTCAGCCTCACAGGAAAGCACCCTCTCTTGTCATTTGCAGAAAGACTGAGGTGGTCCTAACAGAAAATTCACTCTAATGAGTAGAAAGATCTCCTTCAGTGCTATTTTGTTTAATACATATAATGACTTCAGCTAGAGACCTAAAAAAAAAAAAAAAAAAAAAAAATGCAGGCTTAAAGGCCACCTTAATTTGCCTAATCAAAAGAAAAACTTTAAAAGTATATCCAAATAGATTACTAATTAATGATGCCAGTTTTCCTATATTTTCTCTATCACTTTTTTAAATTTAAAAAGCTGTCAATTTGAATGCCATCATTATTATTAACATTTTGCGTATGTCTTCCC
Organism: Vulpes lagopus; assembly: GCF_018345385.1. NCBI lineage: Eukaryota > Metazoa > Chordata > Mammalia > Carnivora > Canidae > Vulpes > Vulpes lagopus. The sequence continues at coordinate 95,239,795 of NC_054824.1, read as the reverse complement.
ATGACATGGCTAAGTGTCCATAGATTTCTAGGACTATTTTTAATGTGGATAATAGTTTTTAGTAATAAAAAAAAAATGGAAGAACATCTTTTCATATTCCTAAAGATTCTAAGATTCTGTTAGTTAACAGAAGAAAAGAATGGCTAAATTGTACAGATAAGTGATTACTGCCTAGCATTATTTATTGTATTTTCATCAATATATAATTATAAAACAAGATGAAACTAAAGGCCTAGGTCATTCTTCCATCATATATAGTTCATGATTATTTTGAAAAAGTATTAACCTCATGAAATTGCTTTCTGCCAAAGAGACTTAATGGTGTAAAATACCATCTTTATAGAATTATAAATGAAACAAATGAACATAGGTAAAGGGGGGGAAGAGAGAGGGAAGCAAACCATAAGAGACTCTTAATTATAGAGAACAAACTGAGGGTTGCTGGAGGGGTGTGGGTGGGGGGATGGACTAGATGAGTGATGGATATTAAGGATATTAAGGTACTTGTTATGATGAGCCCTAGGAGTTGTATGTACGTGAAAAATCACTAAATTCTACTCCTGAAACCAATATTACATTATATGTTAACTAGCTAGAATTTAGATAAAGATTTGAAACAAGCAAACAAACAAACAAAAGATAACCACTTTTATAGGATTCTATGAATGAACCTAAAGGCCAAAGTGGACATATTCTTAAGGTGCAGACTGGGCTGTAATAATTCCTTCATTTAGTTTTTAAATTAAAAAAAAATTATTCAGATTGTATTCAAAGTCCTATGTTTCTAAACTGAAAACAAAACATGATCTTGCCATTATGAAGTTTCCAGTTGAGTGCTATCAGATTGCATCAGAAAATAAGTCTTTATGTATCATTATATATACCATTAAATAATGAGAATAATATACTTCTTTACTTTGCTTTATGAATTTTGAGCATGGAAGTGAATTTGAGCAAGCATTCCACTTTTTTCCATTAAAAAAAAAATATCTCCCTGCTGCTGCCACTATATCTCAACTCTCGGTATTCTATCTAGCTTGAGTTTAATCTCCCTTTATTGAATTTTTTTTTACATTTTTGCGAATTTTGTATTCCACATGCATATTCATACTTGCTTAATTTTTGTTATCCTGGACTTAAAAATATAAATATGATGGTTATCTTATTAAAGGGTCAAATAATTATTAATGTCATTATTTTATACTCACATTTAAACAAGAGTTTGAGTGATTGAAGAAAATTTCAAAAATAAAATTGACACATTGACTGATACATGTTTTCCAAAAAGATCAAAAGACTCAAGCAACACAAAAATCTGAGACTCTCCCCCTAGTAAATGAAGTGTCGCCAATGATTTATTTTGCTTTCTTGATCTGTCAGTTGCAAAATGTATTTGACTTGCATTTGCTTCCATATTTCTGGCTACTGTCTTTGCACCTGTTACCCCCAGAATCTATGTCTGACATCTTTGTTTTCCATGAGATTTATTCCTATGAATTAGTGTACTTCCTCCAAAAGAACAATACTTATGTCACATATTTGTATTTACTCTTCCAAGGGGCCTGTGTCAGGATAAGTGCTCAATTAATGATGAATCAGTTGATCTTTTTTGTCTTATTTTCTCCCCACACTCTATTTTCTAGTCATTTATCAAGTACCGCCAGTTTTCCTCTTTGCGGTTTTACATAACTGTCCTTTACTCTCTCCCAGACCCACCCTCTTCTACTTTAATCAAAGTTACCATCTGATCATCCTAAGGCTATTGCAATTATCTGCTAATTGAACTACCTCCCTCAAGACTCTTGGTAATGCAATTCATTGTATAAAGCATTGCCTGATTAATCTTCTTAAAATGGTATTGTCAGACTCTGCTTAAAAATTTACACACATCTCTATAAAATTCAAATTCTTAATTCCCACGTTGAAAATTCTCAGAAATTGGCTGCTATTCTCTTCCGTGGTGCCCAATACATGCAATTTATAACCCTTGGTGTAGGGATAAATATAGAAGGAATGAGACAAATAACCTACCATCCAAGAGAAAATATACCAATAAGGTCTTGTTGCTTAAGCACAGATTTGATTTCCCCACTCTGACACCAATGATTGGGCAATTTACACTCCTCCAAGTTTTCTTCCTAGAGCACTCAAGTTCTACCCTCTCGTGATGCCTTCTATTGATGGAAGAAATGTTCACGCTACACCCTTGTGTTTCTCAGAAGAGGAAGAAAATTCTTTTTCTCTGGAGTAAAAGGTTTTGAAGGTGCCATTCATTTCTTTTTTTTTCCAAAGCCTTTTACTGAATCCTCATCATGAGAGCAAAAGTGGTGATTTACCAGAGTAATTGGTATGATTGATTGGTATATATAGAGAAGAAATGAACTTGTGTGGCTCAACCCCTTTTAGTTTTCTCTCTCTTAGAGAAGGCTACTCTCAAGTTAGTCTCCTTTTTTCCTTTGCAATAACTAGCCTGCTCCTGAACAGAAGATCTATATTTGTCCAGCTCCTCTTGCTCCTAAGAAGGAATGTTGAGTAAGGGGGGCAGAGAGGGTCAGAGTGTAGACGGGAGTGTCAGCCTGTTTGTGTCAGCAAATCTAGTATCCTCCTAGTATCAGCTTTACAACTAATAAAATTAACAGTTTGATCTCTTATGTCTGGATCTTTTGTCTATTTCTCTATTGATTTGGCCAACTACATAATATTGCTTATAACCATATTTTTTATCTCTTAAGACTAACAGAATGTCCTCTATGTGGTATTTGTTTGTATTTGGAAGATAATTTAGTTTTAAACTTCATGGCTTAAGTGCTTTAGAAATTTGGAAAAGGGACACTAAAGAGTTCCAAAGTATCTGGAGTACTACTCAAATGTAAGGAAATTGACCTGGGGGTTATTGCATTTCAGAGTTAAAGAAACCATAAGTAGAAGGCAGATAATTCATAGCAAGTAAGAGTAAAATATGAAATAAATTAAATTAAATTAATTAATTAATTAAAAATAAAATATGAAATAAATTATAGTAGAAGAAAGGAGACAGAAAAGGAAAGGAAACTAATCTTTCTTGGAATTAATGGAAAATTAGTTTGCAGTGTTACTTAAATTATAAATAGGCCCGAAATTCAGCATTGATTTCAGATTACATAGCATAAAGAAATAGTACCCATCAGAATTCCATGTGTTCCTGAACATCTCGTACCATTTATGATGTAAGAGCCATCTGACTGGCCATGGTCATATGGCCAGTGCATATAAATGGTTTATACCACTTTTGGCCCAAAGCAGTTTAATGTCTCTTGATTCCATATTTCCCTGCCTTGGTGACCAAGTGCTAAAAAAAATAAAATAAATAAGATAAATAAATCATTTAATAATGTATTATAGATCTGTATACTAGATGGAGGAAAATTCTGGCTAAGTGCAATGAATAATATATGATTGAGAAATAAACATTTGCTATGTTAAGCCGCTGAGATTGGTTAAGATGATGAGATGATGATGTTGCTGAATCCTAACAAATATAAACTGACTGGCCAGGAATTTAGAGTAATGATAAGCCAAATTCTATGGTATTCTGACCATTTTCTGGCCATCAATTAGGATTAACGATTCAAGTAACTCAAGTAATCATTTAAGTACTTTTTGAGTAACTCCTTTTCAGAGAGCCCAGCAAATGTGTGTTGTGTAAATATATTCTGCAAGCTAATCTTGCAACTGGACCTCACTAGAGGTGAGGTGTTTCCTAATTTATCTTGTGGGAAATATTTACAAAATACATGGCTGTGTTCTGTTGGTAGGAGGGAAAGAGTAATGAATAAATTTACTCACTATATTCATTCTATTGGAATGAATAGAATAAATGTATTAAATAATCTCTCAGAATTTTGAGATTATATGGGGTAGTTGGAGCAATGATACAAAAATAGACAGTGAGAAGTTAGCACTAACAAGACTATGCTAGATAAGCCTTCCATTTGCATTTATCAGATATCCCTCCTCAGAAAAGATGGGACTTCACTTGTTCTTTGAAAGAGACACGTCAGGATTTTTGAGGACATGTAGGAAGAATGGCAAACACAGAAACAAACAAACAAAAAGATTCAAAAATAGGTGAGAGTTATTTCAAAGATCTGTGAAAGAACATTTTGGCTGGCATGTGTGATTGCTTTGCAGAAGCAGAGAAATCAATTACCTAAATAGGATTTTGAGGCCCAAACTGGAAAATATTAGCAGTTCGAACTTTGTTTAGAAATATATAGAGATATAAAAGATTTTGAAGCAAGGAATTGCATGTGATATTGCTCTGAATTCTTACTTATAGATTATAAGAGATTCCTGTTTTGTTTTCCTGAGAAAGCGATTATAAAAATATATTGTGTAGTTCAGAAAATTGTTTAGGAGCTAAACTATGAAACTCTGAGCTGGCCTCCAGGAACAAACCAGAATCTTGCTGCAGAAGAGGTCTGTGGGGAAACTACTAATAGTAAAGTCTGTAACCTGGTTACCTTTTCTGGACCAAGAAGTCAACCTAATTGCTACCATTGCTTTTCATGCCTATGTGCCAGTTCTGTCTTAGGAAAGGTCCCTTATAGTCACTGACGCCTCCAAGCCCACGTGTCCCTAATACTCTCTTACCTGAAATGTGCCTGGTATCTGAGCCCTACTTCTCTTTTTTATGAGTAAAAGTTTCAAACAGTGAATGTGAATGGTAAAATTTGAGACACAGGCCTGTGCCCTGGGTGCACAGGATAATGGGAAAGCAATTTTCAGGCTTAAGGAAAGCGCTACTGAGAGGTGGAAAAATCCCCAAATGTAAGCAATGAGTTCAAAAGGGCCCAAGGATAAATTTTATAGGGATCCTCTATATGTTCATATCTGTACTCTATTAAAATTGATATTATGGAGGTTAATAGACAATAAAGAAAAAAAGAGAAAAAATGCATATTAGGTAAGAGATTATGGTAGTATTTTCTTCCTCCCACCCCAAAGCAACATGATCCTAAATATACAGCCTGAGACAATAAAATAGGAGATGCTAAGTAAAGGCACATTTAAAAGTTTAATTAATAAACTGGACTATAGGATGGGACCAGCAAGAATACAGTGTCCATATTCCTAACATGCTGACCCTGTACATACAAAGGATGATTGTACAATAAAAACCAACTAAAAATTCAGGAGGAGGAGCTAATTTGGAAGAAGAGGTGTTGATTTGGGTTTCAGACATGCTGAGCTCAAGGCTACGTAGCATATGCAAATTAAAAAATGAATAAACTCAAGAAAATGTGGAAAGCTTAAAGAAAGCCATTAGTTTAAGTTTCTAAACAAAGATTGAGTTGGAGGAAGCCAAAAGACAAGGTGCTACTTAGTTTTAGCTGCATAAATAAAGGTGCAATTTATTTGGGTTGTGGAGATTCATGACAGTATTATGTTGATCTACTGTTCTCTAATTCCATTGTGGCAAAACCAGAAGAAATCAGTTCTTTGGGAAGAGCACAAGGGCTATAGGCACCAGACTAGACTATCCCAGTAAAACACAGGATGTCTGCTGAAGATTGCTGAAATACGACATAGAACTTCTATCTGTCTGGTTTGATTTTCAAAGAGATAAAAGTTGAAGCCAGGGGATGAGAGACAATGGTCTAAGTGAGCTTTTAAAAGGATCTGCATATTGTAGTTCTATAATTCTTATAAAGGTTCACAAATTTTCATAAAGTTGCACATATAGTCTAAGAAAAGTACTTCCTTTTATGCAGAGGAAGCTCTCAGGATTGTCTGCAAAACTTAACTTCAAACTGCAAACTACTTCTTAGCGGGAAGATGATCTAAATATTCTCCAAGAGTAAGAGAAAGCTCTAAGCTTCCTATTATTCTCCATGTGAGTCCTGGCAAATATAATTGGTTTCTCAATCATAATGAGCCTGAAACAACAGCAAAAGAAACTACTTTTTCATCGACTATTAGAGAAGTGACCCCTTAAGTCCAATATTGTCCTCAATTTAAATGCACTAGTGACCTGTTTAATTATATAAGCTGCAGTTCTTGTAGTCATTTACCCTGGGTTAACCAAGAACGGAGAAACGGAGAAGGAAAAATATATTCTTTAAAACAGCTGTTCTCTAGTACTTTGGGGATATTTATGTTACTAATTCTAGGGAGTACTTAGATGTAAACAGTTAATAGTTGATTTAAAGGTCTGTCACTGCAAGAACTAGGGCAGTGATATATTGTATTAAAAGCAAAAAAAAAAAAAAGATGACTAGATGCTTTGTTTCTGAAAAGAAAATAACTAATTATGTAAATGAAGGATTCTGAGATAAAATTCTCCAAGAGACATATGGGTTTAAAGAAGAGCTAGCTGACAGACAACTCCTCTCACAAACCTAAGCTGAATAAATAAGCTCAGGAAAAGACCCATAGGAATAGAAAGCTTAATTTGTGGAGCTAATATGTAAGTCCTAAATTGGTCAGGTTAGCTTAATTGAAATGGTGACCATGAAAGCTTTCTGCTTGTTTTAACAGACTCCAAGTGTTAATAGAATGGGATTTGCAAAGTCTAAACTTTAACAGGGGGCTTGTAAAGTCATTGGAAGTTAATAATTAATTGGGCTTTACTCACTCTGGGATTAGTATCCATAGTCAAAAATAGATTTGGGGCCAAGAGAAGGAGGAAGAAAGGGTTGGTTTCTAATAAGGAACAGACTGTTTTTAAAATAATAAATTTAGGCACACAGTAATTCAACTTTGGTTTTTACAAAACACCTGGGCTTTTGACTCAAAATTTACTCATTTGTCCTGTTTTCCAAACTGGTAGGCCTCTAGTAGTAAAGTAGGTGCTCAGGACAGCAGCATGTCTTCTGCTAACCACTAAGAATCCTCTTCACTGGCAACAACATAACATAGTTATTCTCTTTGTTGAGACCATGGTCAAATAATTATTGAGCACAAGCTCCATGCAGGGCATGCTACCAGAAAGGTGCACAGCTAGAATTCCAATGAGGCGTGGAGGAGGAATTACCCTTTAAAGACGACCATATTGCTTTTGCAATATTGACTCTATCACCTTCACAGTATAGAGACTGTATTACAGTATAGTAGAGCAGCGCAGGTTACTATATGGCTTTTCGTAAGTTGCATGTCATGAGATTTTTGCACCCAGGCATACCTCTCTCCGCAGCCAGGGGAGAATGTCACACAAAGACTGATATTTTACTTTTGCTGCTAGTTCCTCTTTCAAATATCTGGGCCAGTCTGGTTATGGTTCTGATTTATGCACAGTTGTTTTCTTTTATTTTTAAAAAGATTTTATTTATTCATGAGAGACAGAGAGAGAGAGAGAGAGAGAGAGAGAGAGAGGCAGAGGGAGAAGCAAACTCCCTGCAGGGAGCTTGATGTGGGCAGGACTCGATCCTGAGACTTGATCCTGGAATTCCAGGATCATGCCCTGGGCTGAAGGCAGGTGCTAAACCGCTGAGCCACATCATATTGTGCCACAAATCTCAGAACCTCTGTTCACTTTTTATGTGTAATTATTTTTTCTCTTTGATGTGGTTTGATAATTTCTATTGACTTGTGGCAAGTTCACTCACCCTTCTGCAGCGATCAGTCTTCTGTTAAACTACTGAATAAATCATTCATTTCTGATATTACATATTTCAAATATGGGGATTTTTTTCAGTTTTTACTTTACTGAAATTCTCTAAGTGTTTGCACATTTCATTGTCTTTTAATGTTTGTATATTTGTTTATCTGTAGAAGTTTTATGTCTCCTGGCCAGGATGTTGTTCCTAATCCTGTGTGTTTGCCACTATGAGCTTGGAGAAAATGGAAAAAAAAAAAGAGAAAAAAAAAGTGCCTTTCTGAATGGAGAAAAGGCCTCGGATCAAAGAACATCACTAGTGTATCTCTGAAATCATTTATGTCTTTTTGACTAGTCCGTCTCCAGAACTGTTGCATCCATCAGTGAAATTTTTCTAACACATGAAAAATTGTGTCCTGTTATGCTTTAGTTAGGGCTGGAGTTTTAAAACCAAAGTTGTCAGCTTTCTGTGTGTTTGTAATTCTGTGCATGTGAACGTAATGTCACTTCCCCTCCTTCTAAAGAAGTTAGAGTTTAACAGGAGTCTGTTTACAAGTAGAGCTCTCTTTCTCTCTCTCTCAATTGTTAAAGATTAATTTGTCATAAAGATCCAACATTTCTGCAAACTATGGGCATATCTACTGAAACAGACAGATCAGCAAAGGGGAGAAATACAGAAAACACTTCTAGTGACTTACACTGAATATCAATGAATGAATATTAGTAGCTGGTGATAGAAATAGTCTTTTATTGTGGCACAGCCTGTTAATGACATACCAAATGCCCATCTCTCTCTTTTCTTTATTAACAGAACTACAACTTAATAATGAGCAGCAACATGTCCAGGTTACAATTCATATTTTTTATATTACCTTGTACCCAAAGTAGCTAACTTTGGGCCCATTAGATTCATTTATATTTCTACATTTTTTAAATTTATATTTTCTGAATTCTTCTGTTCATCACCTTTTTTCTTTTCCTAATTTTGTCACTAGCCTTCTTCCTTTAGTTACTAAAAAGGAAACGATTTTTGCTATAGTTGAAGTAGCCACCTTGAGATCAAAGCTGAAGGGTTGAGAAAATCACAGTAATCTCTGCCTTTATAATCTTGAAGTGATTACTCTAGGAACTCCTTATTTCTACCTTTTTTTAACGAGAAAAATATATTATTTCTTTGTTACTAGGAATTGGATACTTAAGTAATATGCTTGTCTAAAGATATTAAAAATGTTAAAAGCATATTAGAACCAAAGCCACAGAAGAAAACTAATAATCCAACAAAATAAGTCATGCTGAGTTTAAATTGAAAGGTACTAACATTAATTGCTACAGAGATTAATAGAGTTCTCATCATGGAGGAAAGACTCATGCAGAAATAAAACTAGAGCCAAGCATTGAAGTTTTAAAAAGCATAAAACACCTAAATGGGAAGAAAAAAAAAGATAGGAATACCAGAAAAATAGCTGAGAAAAAGTATATGGGAAATGGTATTTATCATTGGACATTATATATTTTTTATTTATTTATTTATTTTTTTTTTGGACATTATATTTTTATGACACAGCTCTGTAACGTTTCCTGTTGAATATTTATTTTTCCTTAGTACTTGAGTACAGGGAATATGTAATATTCATCTGTGCTTTCTGAGTTCTAGTAATGTGCCTGAAACATAGAGAATAATCAATTTTTGTTGAAGAAATGAATGAATATATGTATTTAGAGCAGGGTAAGGGCAGAAAATGCTATATAATTGTGGAGATCTTTTGCTTTTGATGATTATCATCAAAAGACAAGAAGTTTTTTGAGCTGGAATTTGAAAAAAAAACTGGAGTTGTATTTTGGGAAAATATATTATCACTGGTTTAACAATACATCAAGTAGAAGGAAATAGATCTCTGGTTAGGAAATACATATAATATACCAAGAATGAGATTAACATGCCCTGAATTATTATAATGGAATAAAGAATATAAACAAGGAAGCAAATGAAAAAATAATGATCAAAGTATAGTGACTACAGCTAATACTGCTGTATAAAGTATAGAAAAGTTATTAAAAGAGTAAATCCTAAGAGTTCGCATCACAAGAATTTGTTTTTTCCCCTTCTTTCTTTTCTTCTTTCTTTTATTTTTATTTTAACTACACAAGGAGACAGTGGTTAGCTGATCCTGTTGGGCTATAATTTCATAATATCTATAAATCAAACATTCATACTGTAGACCTTAAACATATATAGTGAAGTACATCAATTATTTATCAATAAAACTGGAAAAATAAAACTGATAATTAAAACTAAAATAAGTATTAGCAAGACAAGTATATAAATGGAGAGGAATAAAAGATTTTCTCAATATTAAGATTACGGAACCTAAGTGAATAATAACATCCTTCCTAGAATACATAAGTTTGGTTCGAGCTGAAAGATATTTGACTTGTATATGTTGAGTCTGAAGGGTTAGAGACAGGGATGTTCAGATAAAAGTGATTAGGAGGTACAGAGATGTAAAAGTGAACCTTCGAGAAAGATAAACAAAGGCATAGTTTTTATTTATTTTATTTTTTATTATTATTTTTTAGGGGCATAGTTTTTAGATAAGGTGTTTAAGCTACTAATGAAGTATCAGAAAAGAACTGATCAAAAACAGCTTCGTGGTCTCATTCTGCAACACATGAAGTACAACCTCTCATGAGATGTTAGTGAAAGAGGGTTTCTGATAGTGACAGGGGAGGAATTGGTAGAAGCCTAAAGAGAATCAAAATTGAAGAGCTTTTGGGGGGGTGGGAGGGAGATGATTAAGATAACAAATGCCTTAGAAAAATAAAAGGAAATTAGATGGTGTTCAGTAATAATAAAGGAGACTCAATAATAAAAGATAATTTTGTGTGCTTGAAGAAAGAAATTGCCATAATGGTATTAGAAAAGGATTTTGACTTCATTGTGTTAAAGAGTGGGTGGTTCACAAGGAAATGGAAGCAGTGCACGTGGGTTATTCCTTGATGGTTGCAGTGGTGAAAAAGAGAATGGCATGAGATAGTACCTTGAAGGTATGTTTGTGTCAAGAACATGAAGGGCTTACAAATTTACTCTGTTTGCAAGCTCATGACATAGTTTTTCAGAAGACATAGATTCCCAGGTTAGAGACGAAAGTATTATTACTTATAGCAGTAACCATATCAGCAGAGCATCATGTGCATGAGTGTCTTGAGCTGCAGCTCCCCCAGACAGCCAGGGGAGGTGTCAGCTGAGATGCCTGCACATGGAGTGGGTTTAAATATAGGAAAAGAACCCAGAGCTTAGGGAACCTATATCTGACGGTCCATAAGCTTGTTTGACCTTTGTCATAAAGGAGACATTACCCTTATTACACAGCACAGTAAAGAAACTTTCTCTTTGCTCCAGAGGGAGACACTATCTATCTCTTCCAAAAAGCTATTTGCTATACAAACATCCTTGAAAAGATAGGCCAGAACAAAGTCAATCAATGCCTCGGCTTGCAAGACATGAAGAAATGTGAGAGATCCATGGAGATTTGTCTCCTTATAATTAGATTGGAAAATAAAACTAAAATTTTATGTGAAAAACTTCAGAATGTTTGTTAGCAGAAAGGCAAAATCTCTAGTGAAAATATTTATTAATAATAGAGGAGATAGAAATAACAAAATACTTGAGGAAATACATTGGAGTATAGTCAAACAAACAGATAGTAAAGTGGCATTGCCAGAAATAGGTAGATTCGTAGATATTGACTCTAGGAAGAAAAGAGATTTTGCAGTTAGGTCAATATTTACAAAAAATTAGGAATGGAAGAGATTTTCTGTGAGTAAATGTGGAAAAAGATAAAGGTTTCAATGAGAAAATATGATACCTCCAATTATTTGATGGACTCTGAGACAAAAAAAAAATTAAGAGAAGTGGGCATGATGTGAACTCAAATGCAAGAAATTCTCTTTATATTATTGTTGTTGAATTTAAACATAAAAATGCATGTTAGTTTCTTGAATCTCAAACAGATTTCTAAGTAAAAATAGATTTCATCAGTAGTTCCAATATTAACTTGAAATGGAGAGCTACGTTATTAAATGTGTTCAGCTACTGAGTCACACACAAAAAAATAGAAGATACTTGTACATGAATAATACAATTCAAAGTCAGGGAGATCTCAAAACAGAACTTTACCATTAACATCTTCATATTTTGACCATCAGTTATGTTTCGGTTTATTTACAGGAATATAGGTAAAATTAATTGAAGTCAAGTTGCACCAACCTGGTCAACAGCCCAGTAGTTAGGTAGTGTGTGGTTGACTGGATCGAAGCATCTCTAATTCATATTTTCCTTATTTTTTTAAATATTCAAATTCAAGCAAAGGGGTATAATTTGGAAACAACTTAATCATGTTACATGGAAACCTAAGGGCAGATTTGCCAAGGAGTGAAGTTAAACTTCTCAACTAATCCTTGACACATTCACTTATGAGGTGAGCTTTAACAATTGCGTTCTTTCTAGAATGTAAGTAAGAGATCATTAACGTCCCATTTCCCTTCCTTCTTGGCATCCTAACCAGTCAGTGCACCCGCAGACTATGGTGGAGGAAACCTATTAAGGCCATTAAAGCTTCCAGCAGACAACAGCTCCTATATTCCTTTCTCCATGTGCTCTCTGTGGGCTCCTGGCTTACCAACCTAGAAGCAGTGTTTTCCGGTGCCAGCCCCCATCTCCCTGTCCTGTTTCCTCTCACAGTGTCAAGACCACAGGTCTTGTCATCAACACTTTCTCTGGCCCACACCTCTTCCATCCCCATGACTTCTCTCATGTCTCTACAAATCAAGATGTGTCAGCATTTCCAGTGAAAGTCTTCCATGATCACTTCTCTACTGCTTGTTCGTTGTACTCCTAATTATTTTCCTCTGTATTACATATGTTTAGATCCATATTCTAAAACCTTTAAACTTTTGAGATCCTGGGGTAAGTGATAATGCATGTCCTTCATATTTATAACATCATATTGTAGCACGGTTTCAAAAGCTTTAAATTTATTCAACAATCCTTTGAAGGCTCTGTTGCTTTTGCTACGATTTCTCAAAAACACATTTTTCTCTTTGCAGCATATCCATCATATTCTATATCTTTCAATCTTCATGTTTCCCTATTTGGTGCTATGTGTGTTTCTGTATTTTTATGAAGAGTTGCATCTGAATCAATCAATCTCTCCCCCTCTCTTCCTCTCCTCCTGCCCCACCCCTCCTTGCTGATCTGATGGACTACTATTTAGCTGCCAGCTGCCAGCATCCTAGTCATCTATCTTGAAGGTTCTACATTCTCTTACCTACTTTATCTTCAATTCTTTCCTATTCATTATCTTTCTGACTGAATTTACTCAGGATGATAATTACTAATTCTCCTTTGAAATATATTCTGAAATTGGAGGAAAATGCCTAGCTCCTCGCAAACAAAGACCTCTAAATAATGCAAGCACCTGTCTTTGTGTTGCTTATTTGTTTCCTAACTTGATTTAGACTCTCCAGCAACCATTCACAATTTACTTCAAAGATATTGGACAATTGCTCTATGGATTTGCTAAACACATGCCTGGACTCAGGGGTGATGTTAAAATAAAAATGTTTAGCAACCAATATGACAGAGGAACTGGCCAATCCAGAAAAAGTACAGGAAAGCCTACAGCAGAGCCCTGTAGGCTACCTGCTGTGACACCCACTAACTCTTCAGTTACAGTTTTGCTGTCAGTGAGGAAGAGAAGGACCCCGGTGTCCAGATGAAGGACTGGCTGCAGCCAGAAATAATTATTTGCATACATGATTGAAATTATTTCAGTATTATAACTGCTAAGGCTATGTCAATGAATTCTTGCTAAATCATCCTCTCCACTCCACTCTCCATGCCTTGGCCAATTCTTAATTCTGTTTTTAACCCCTTACTATTATTACTTCCCAGTTAAAAAAAAATTCCAAACATCTTGTGACTATCATCCAAACTGACCTAAGAGCAAAACTCACCTGGACCTTGTGTTAATATTTAAATATGGGAGTCACACGCCTGCCCCTCTAAATCAGAATCTCCAGGGGAGGGATCTGGGCAGTTAATAAGAGCTTTCACTATCCCTGCAGGTGACACTGCTTCTTACAAAGTTCATGAAACAGTGGCTCACTTGACGTGATCCTCACTACAACTTCATAGCTTGGGCAGTACAGGCCTTATGGGGTCTATTTGTACAAGAGAAACTGAACCACATCAAGGTTTCATAACTTAATATTAAGGAATCAAGTCTTCTGTTTCTAATTACAATAGTCTTGGTATATCGAGATTGGATTATTTTCCTGCACTAAGAAGTTTTTAAAAATGGTAGCATTTCTCTTCAAATTGTAACTTTGTGTGCTAGTTTATTTTTTCTCTGTCATTTTTTATTTTATTTTAGAAGATCACCTATTGAAAACCACTTAGTATTATCTCTATTTGTCCATTTCTTAAAATCAAACACAAAACATTAGCCTCATTAGCAAAATAATAGGAGCAAAATTTTATCATAAAACATTATTCTAATAATTAAATTTTTCTTGTAAGTGACAATTAATACAAGATAGAGGGAATTTAGTTTTTTAAAAAGCACATGAAAAATCAAAGTAAAATGGAAATAATATTGTAAAATAATAGCTATTTTACCATGTGTCTTCTCATCACCTGTTTCTCCTAACAGTACTAGTTTTATCATTTTGTTTTTTGGGAATAATTGTGAAGAAATTTTTACCTCCCTGTAAATGATTTTTTTTCTTTTTTTCCCCCCCTCTGGTTAAAATGTAGTTTCCTATCAAGAGAAGGCTGGTATGTGTTAAATGTATACAAAGAATAAACAACATTAATTGACAAAAAAACGAATGATTGAAACTAGGCAAAATCATATGCGAAATGAATATTGTGGTATATCATTCATTGAAAAACCTGGAGGTGGCCTGGAGTATCCAATCTAAGCAGCTCTGCCAATTAAATGAAAAAGAAAAAATAGAAAGAAAGATTACCGGGGCCATCAATAACCATCCAGAAGACAGAATTTGCACTAGATGGAGGTGAACTTCCTAATGGAATATGTTCTTGTTTCAATATTGACTAGACCTTCGATGTAGAACTAGATATATTTATGTGACTCAAGTCCAAATTTCTGGAAATTAGGAATCCATCATGGAGGTCTGAGGGTCATTTTGTCTTAATAAGGGGATTTGGAATTTAAAATTAGGCCAAATAATAATAAGGTTGTTCCTGATGATCTCATTCTTGGCTTTGACTTTAAAAGGTGTTTGAGTAACTAAATATATGAAGAAATTTTCTGAATGTTCTAGAGACTGTTGGGAAGTATATGCATCTATAATGCTAGAATGATTGAGAATGTTTACTTATTTGTTTTTTTGTGGATATTCAATACAGTTTTCCTTAAAATGAACCAATGAAGGAATTACTGTAGTGCTTATCATAAAGACATGTTCCTTAGTCTCTTTGAAAACAGTTAACTGGCAAGTAAGTCTGTATTTATTTATAAGCATTCCACATGCTTCTTATGCACAGTGAGATTTGAGCACCGCTGCTCTAACTGTATTTTTTAAATTTATTTTTTAAAGACTTTATTTATTTATTCATGAGAGACACAGAGAGAGCCAGAGACACAGGAAGAGGGAGAAGTAGGCTCCATGCAGGAAGCCCAATGTGGGACTCATCCTAGGACCTAGGATCACGATCTGAGTGAAAGGCTCAACCGCTGAGCCACCCAGGCATCCCAATGCTCTAACCTTATTGAATCAGGTACTTTTCTACAGAAGCATGTTCTAAAAAGTTATAAGTAGAACTCAGTGGTTCTATAAACATGTAACTTCATCATGTGATATAAAGAGTTCTGAGATAATTCCTCCCCAAAAGACAGGACTGCTATAAAACCTGAAACTTCATTTTGTAACATTTATTTCTTCAGATTAAATAAAACTTCTTTATACATCCTCTTCTACTAAGCCTTCTGTTAAGGGTAAGTCAATATCAATAACTTTGATAAAAATAATTTCAACCCCTTTGCTAAAATCTTTCATCAAAAATCTTTTCCCATAGGTACCACAGGGCAAAGCAGCAAGAAAATGCATGTTGTGATGATTAAGACAGAACACAGTTACACATTTCTACCAATATTATACTTGTGTCTTATATTTTATTGTAAACAGCTGTGTGTACACATATGATCCCACCTAGTGACTAATAAAGTCTTGAAGGGCAGGAACTGCTTTACTGATCTTTCTATCTCCAGGGATCCAGGGCTTGCTGTACTGCTTGATGCATGAAAATTTATGGTCTGAGTAATAATACTGTTATAAAAGAATTAAGGCTTAGGCATGGGTTAATTTTGAGGGAAGGCTGAGCTACTGGGAGAGAAAGGCAGTCTATCTCAAAGGAGAAAGCAATCCAAGGTAGGATGAAAATAGAAGAGGACAGAATGCATTTAGATTCCTTTTTAATTCTGTCAGAAGTCAGTACTTCATTCAAAAATATGTTTTTGCCTCTGAACCTCATTATTTTAAGTAAATACATAAAATTTGAGTATACATATGTGTGTGTTATTGATAACTGCATGATTTTCCTCTATATTAAATCTAGTGATTGTTTAAGCAGTGATAGCCTTTTAAAACATGCATATATTTCATTTTTTAAACAAATTATGCATTTATGTATAAGCCATTCACAATTTATTACTGTTTGCAAGACACTAAGGTAAATCTAGAGAATTTGGAGCTAAATAGGTTACTTTTTAGAAGGTCACACAGTATCCTTGATTAAAAATTGAGTGGGAATCCTTGAATGGGTTTATGGTCTAAGATTAACCACTTACTTCTGAGAGTCTGTATTGGTGAACAATTTTATGGCCATGACCATACTAGTTGCCTAATGGAACTCACAGGATGATTACTAAGTTGGAAAGAAGCATTGTTTATGAAAACATATTGTATAAATTAAAACACGTATGTGTGTGTGTGAGATAATCAGTGTCAAATATTAAAATTACAGCCATAGGCTTCCTTTGGGCTTTAAGAAAAGCTTGAGAAGCATCAGAATCTGACATTCAGACTTTTTCCACCTATTTTCTAGGTTCTGTCTTCCAAGTAGTCATTCTAGTGGCCAGAACAAGTGACGTAAGATCCAAACAATAAAAGGTTCAGACATTGGACTTTAAGGGTTGTTAAGCATATCCATTCACAGTTATTTGCAATGGGCTTTGTTCCAATCCTGTTTTTAAACCCCTGAAAAATTGCTGATTACTCGTTTGATTAAGTTCAAATCATTTAATTTGGAAGTAGGAAGTAGAACAAGATTTGAATGCTATAGAATTTAGATGTTTTTATAAAATCCTGAAAACCTAAATCTGATAAATTAAGAACATCCTTTCTCAAAAAAAAAAAAATAATAATAAAAAAAAAAATAAAAAAAAAAAATAAAAAAAAAAAAAGAACATCCTTTCTCTGTTTTGGTTGATGTAGTAAGACCATGACTGCTATTACTAAAATGTTTACACACTTATTGATCATTGGGTTAGGCTGAAAAATGACTTTCACAAAGGACAAGAGGATCCCTATGCTCTTCCCAGAATCTATGAATGTTACATTGCAGAAGAGACTTTGCAGAAATGGGTTAATTTAAAATCTTGAGATGGTGAGGCTCCTGGGTAGCTCAGGGGTTGAGTGTCTAGCTTTGGTTCAGCTTGTGATATCAGGGGCCTGGGATGGAGTCCTGCATCAGGTTCCCCAGAGGGAACCTGCTTCTCCCTCTGCCTATGTCTATGCCTCTCCCTCTGTCTCTCATGAATCAATCAATAAAAAAAAATCTTTAAAAAAATATCTTGAGATGGAGAGATTGTGCTTGATTATCCAGATAGGGCCAATATAATCACAATGCCCTTATAAAAAAGAAGTAGGAGAGCAGCCCGGGTGGCTCCCTGGTTTAACGCTGCCTTCAGCCCAGGGCGTGATCCTGGAGACCCAGGATCGATTCCCACATCGGGCTCCCTGCATGGAGCCTGCTTCTCCCTCTGCCTGTGTCTCTGCCTCTCTTTCTCTGTGAATCTTGTGAGTAAATAAATAAAATCTTAAAAATAAATAAATAAATAAATAGTAAAAAGTAGGAATGTCAAGGTTAAAGGAGGGATCTGTGGTTTTTTAGGAGTTCAGTTTTTACAGATTCTCTATGTAGGTGATATTATACAATATTTATTTTTTCTATGTCTGACTCATCTCACTTAGCATAATGCCCTCATGATCCATCCACGTCACAAATGGCAGGATTTCTTTATTTCTCATCGCTGAATATATTCCACAGTGGGTATGTGTCTGTGTGTGTGGGACTATACATTATTATAAATAAGTGTATATAAAATATTGTAAATAATCCCACAATGACTACAGGTGTGTAGCTTTCGAGATCTTGATTTTAATTCTTCTAGATATATACCCAGGATTGGGATTGCTGTTAATGCTATAGTGGTAATCATATTGCAATATATAAACATATATAAACGTATCAAATCAACATATTGTAACGTTAAACTTACACAGTAGTGTTATCTCAAAAAGAAAAAAAAAAACAGAGACCAGAATGATTAGTTTTTCACTGGGGGGCCACAAACCAAGGATTTTGCACAGCCTCTAAATAAGCTGAAAAAGACACAGAAATGAATCTTTCCTAGAGCCTTCAAAAGGAATGCAGCCTGGTTAGCATCTTGATTTTAGGGCTCTGATGCTAGAACCTTAAGATAATGAATTGAGTCACTTCAAGCCACAATATTGATGGTAGAGTCTTACAGTGACAATAGAAAACTAATATTGTCATCAAATACAGCCATAATCTAATTTCCATTAAAGAAGAAAAATATAAATAAGGAACGGTTAAGAGTTTAGTCTATGGAATTAGAATGTCTGTATTTAAATCCCCTTTCTACCACTTACTAGATATGTTACTTTGGCAAGAGTGTGTCTACTTGCACAGGAGTAATAATTATAGTACCTACCTTATAAGGTTTTTTAGATTAAATGAGCTGTTGTGTGACACACACTAAGTTTTCATAAGCTCTAAATAATCATTAATCACCTTATTATTGTCATTATCAAAGTTGATTATCATTTACTTATTTTTTTAAAAAAGATTTTATTTATTTGACAGAGAGAGAAAGAGAGACAGAGAGCAAGCACAATCAAGGAGAGTAGAAGAGGGAGAGGGAGAAGCAGGCTCCCCACAGAGCAGGAAGCCTGACTTTGTTGGGCTTGATCCCAGGGCCCTGAGGTCTTGACCTGAGCTGAGGGCAGATGCCTAATTGACTGAGCCACCCAGGTGACCCTGGTGAGCCTGCTTCTCCCTCTCCCTCTACTTGTTGCTCCCCTATTTACTTATTCTTTAAATAAAAATACCTGTTTTTGCTCTAGTTGGCTATTTAATGTAGAGGGTGTCAAAATGTATTTTACCAAATCTCTGCTTTGGGGAACTTTCAATCATGAGAGAGGGGTAGAAATTACCGCAGTGCAGGATGGAAAATACAGATGTCATAGATGTTTTTCTTCCTTCCCACCTCCCTAGCAAATTTCATAGGTGGTATATTGTGTATCTGCCCTTGACTATGAAAGTATCTCAATTGTAGTGCACTTTTGTCCCAATTATATAGATACAATTCCTTTTAATTAGAAAAAAAAGTAAGTTATTTTGGGAGAAATAAAAGGCATTTGATTCTGGTATGTGTTGGATTGCTGTCCATAAATTCTTCCCACTAGGTGGTAGTTACAAACTCTAATTACCACATAGCTCATCCACCATCACACAAAATTGTCAGATATAGAGTCATTTTAGTTCTAGTGCTTAGTTAAAAACAAAAACAAAACAACCAACAATAATAAAATTTATGTTTTATACCTGGTGGCAAGCTACCTCTTCTGGTGATAGCTCTCACATTTTTTTTAGAATTATAAAATGACAGCTCAGGACTATAGATAAAGCTTCAGACAAAAAAACAATAATAACAATCTGAGCCTATGTAGCAATTTTCCTCTAAAATCAACCTTCACAATGCTATGATGGATTAAACAGGTACCATTTTCAGATGTCATCTATAAGAGAAGGAACATTCAAAGTTGTATGATCCATGGTAAAAAAAAGAAAAGGAAGAAAGATAAACATCATTACCATCTAAAAAACATTTAACAAGTGCTTTTTTTGTTTTGTTGTTTTATTTTGATTTGTTTTGCATGCAGTATTATATTTCTTATGGACCAAAAAAAAAAAAAAGGCTTCAAAATAGGACTCGATTTGTATATATGTGATTGAACAGTTAATTATAGGTACCTTCACCTGAGCAAGATGCTGGACTATAGGCATGCCAGCCACTCTCATGTTGATCTCCTTTAGCTCTACAATTTAGGAAGGTCACATAAACAGCATAGTTACATGGATTAGCTTAGTATTTGCTTCTCTCTCTGGAGACACTGCCTGAAAAAAAAAATCTGTGTTTAAAAACTATGATTTTGTTTGAACTTAATGGAAGAACATGAATTAGAAATCACAAAATGAACCAAAATATTAAGATCAGCATATAAAAGGGAAAGACTCAAGGGAATTCTAAATATTTCCACTTGTGTCTTTGGCTATGTAAAGTTCAAAGACAAATGTTCACATAAATTTATACATTTATCTTTCTTACAAATACTCTCAACTTGTAAATGCACATATGTTGCTGTATCTATTTAAAAGATAAAATTATGGGGCCCTGGGAGGCTCAGTCAGTTGAGCATCTGCCTTTGGCTCAGGTCATGATCCCAGGGTCCTGGGATTGAACCCCACATCAGCCTCTCTCCTGAGCAGGGAGCCTGCTTCTCCCTCTCCCTCTGCTTGTTGCTCCACCTACTTCTGCTTGCTCTTGCTTTCTCTTTTTCTGTCAAATAAATGAACAAAATCTTAAAAAAAAAGATAAAATCATGTCACTACAATGCATAATCTTTAACTGATGGCATTTGATATTTGCTAAATATCATTTGAATAACTAAGGCCAAAAACTATTTTAAAAAGTTGATATTAGCAACAAAAACTTACATTTTCATAAGGGCACAATTTTACCTATTTTAAGGAAGTTATTGCTTTATAGCCTTCACTGAACTTCTAGATCTTGGTAATTATTTTCAGACAACATTAAATTCATCCTTATAATATATTCTTCTTTCATTTTTTAGGTAAATATAAAGGTCTTGGCCCAAAACTATAGCATTCTTCGTGAAGATCATATGGCACAAGCTATACACCAAATGTAGGCTGAATATGGTGGGTTTTTCCCAGAGATATGTATTTGGGGAGCAGATCTTGTCAATTCGGTGCCATACTTTGACAAACCATGGATAAAGTATAAAGTCATAGTACTTTAGAGTTAAAATACAGGCATGTGCTAGAATCTTGTTAGTATTCTTTAGTTGCAGATCACAGAAACTGGCTATAACTTATTTCAAACAAGAGAAGTATTTAAAAAGGATTTTGGAAGAATGCAAAATGGATTTTAAGGTGGGAGATCTGGGCTTGAAATTGGATAGGAAATTCTGGATGGCAATGGCATTAGTTTTACAGCAAGAGGCATGAAGTCTGACAGCCTCTTCTAGAATGAAATGAAATTGAGTGTGTTTACATCTTTTTGTGGCATGCTCAAGTTTCTGATTCTAATAGACCTTGGTTGAATCAAGAGCTCAAATCTTGCTAAGGGCAGAACAGTGCACATAGTTGAGAGCCTTAACTTACTATATAGAAGATATAGAAGAGAAAGAGGAAGTCCGAATGTGATTAGGAGGGAGGAATGGCTGCTAAGAAACCATCTTCCTCCCCCAAATCCAACTGTGTGCAATAGGTTTATTTTCATATTTTGACAGTTTTTAAAATTCTATGGCTTAAAATTAGGAAGCTCAAATATTTATTTCATTTTTTTCTTAAAGTCTCATCAGTGCTAGCAGCAGGAAATGGACTAATGGCGGTAGGGTACAGGTAAAAGGAGCATTTTTTTAAAGAATAAATTTATCTGAAAGCATACAATTTTAAAGAGTTCTCTTTAGGCTGGATTGATAATTAATTCTGAATCTTTTTTATCAAGCAAGAAACTGGAAATAAATCAAGCCTTCTATATTATACCCTAGACACCTGCCATCCTTAGTTGTGATAGATGCAGGCTAAATTGTTTGAATTTTTACTTAAATGCAGTTTAATACAGAATTTAAATTGTATAAAGTAGAAAAATAGCTCTAATTGTATAATGCATTATCTTAGCAAATAAATAATATATAATTCACAGAATCTATAAATGATACCCACAGAAGTTTCATAAATTTAATTGTGTTACTCCCACCCATCAGTATTCTATAATCACTTAAAGTCTAAGTCTTCATGAGGTGACATTATTTTAAACTTTTCATATGCCGACAAACAGACCTTTTTATTCTCCATTTACAAAATGACATCTGTTCTATTTCCATTTTACTTTTTTCAAAATGAAGTTACTTTAGTATTTTATTTCTTATTTTGTCAAATAGCTTTGCCAAAGATGGTGAAAATGCAGTCCCTGAAGACCAAAAATTACAGAAATGTAGACATAATGCTTTACATATGGTAGTTATGTACTTAACATTTTATATTAAGTTATTTTAGACATCTATTTCCCCTCTATATTTTTCAACTCAACCAAACACAAGAAAAGTTTAAGCAAAAAAAAAAAGACAACCAATTCATTTAGCAAGTAGAAAATTATTATTTTAAATGGCAGTAACAATATAGTATTATTAATATAAATCAGTCTTCCCATCTGATCATCTAAGTACACACAGTCTGTCGCTCTTTCTATTCAATAATGACAGAGACAAAAGTCAAACTCTGATCAGAGATATGTTGCTATTGTCATCTGATTATCTGATCATCGTCTCCTTCACATTATGTATCTCTTCCCAAATGACATGCAATGTCCATGCATATACACAGATGCACACATGTACACACACATGTACACACAGACACACAGACAGACAGACACACACACACACACACACACTGGAGGGTGGGGTTTGATGCTGTAGATTTTGCTGTCAGACTCATCTAGGTTTAAAGCCAGCTCATTCATTTACTAAGTATGCAACTTCAACTAAGTTACTTTTCTAAAACTTGGTGTCTTCATTTGAAAAACAAAGAAAGGCACCATGCATATTCTAAGTGTAAAATGCTCATATTGCTATTTACTATTGTTGGTACAGTGCTTTTAGAAGAAATAGTAGTTGTGATATTAGTAAGTGTCCATGGTTTACCCTCCGTATTCAAAAAGTTTATTCCTAATCATAATCAGATAGAAACATCTTGTTGAGAGATCATTCCTAGAGCATAGCATATATCAGAAAGAGTAATTAGAAAGCCTAGGATGAATCATAACTTTGATAAAACCTGAGGCAATTCTGCATTAGAGCTACATATTTCCTTTTTCATTTTAATCTTTTTTTTTAAAAAAAGATCTTATTTATTTATTCATGAGAGACACAGAGAGAGGTAGAGGCATAGGCATTGAGAAAAGCAGGCTCCCTGTGGGGAGCCAGATGTGGGATTCAATCACAAGACCCTGGGATCACAACCTGAGCTGAAGGCAGATGCTCAACCACTGAGCCACCTAGGCATCTCTCATTTTAATCTTTTTTATTTGCTTAGTAACTACAGAAATTGGAATATTAGAAGAACTCAGAAGGACTACTGGTGACCACTGGTGAATTTTAACAAATAGGATTAGATGAAACAAGGTACAAAACACATTTTGTTTTATTATTACAATATATTATTTTCATTTACTTGTACATCCTTTACCACTGCAATTAATTCAGGCTCAAACCTGAATTTTATTAATGTTTTAATCAGTAGACTCCCAGAAAGATACAATGCTGTATTAAGAAAACATATAGCTTTAAACTGTGATCTTGCTTCCAGTTTCTCTCCATTTTTAACTAAAATGCCTGATGTCTGACATCACAAGAATCAGCATTTAAATAACATATGTCAGTCTCTTCTGTGTCTAGCTTGAAGAATATCCCTTGCAGAAGAGGAGATTTCTCTAAGCATATCTGAGCTAAGGATACAAAAACTTTCCTGTGTTCTGGTCTAACCCTCCAAGTCTAGGCTCCAGGCTCTAGCATTGTTGTAAATTCAGAAATGTCACTCTTTGGGGTACCTGGGTGGCTCAGTGGTTGAGCATCTGCTTTTGGCTCAGGTCATGATCCCAGGGTCCTAGGATGGAGTCCCGCACTGGGCTCCCCACAGGGAGCCTGCTTCCCCTTCTGCTTATGTCTCTGCCTTTCATGAATAAATAAATAAAATCTTTATAAAAATAGCAATCTCACTTTTCTTGATAAAAATGAAAAAAAAATCTTAAGCAAGAATAGTTTAAGAGAAGAAACACAACTAGAAATCAAAAAGTCTGGTCTAGCCTTTAATCATCTTCCATCTATCTCGGTAACTATGAGCAAATAAAAGAGCTTCTCTGTAAAATGAGAAAGTTTGGTTAAATGATTTCTAAGCAGCACTCCCATGTTAATGTTGCAGGGGGAAAGAAAAAAAACATCAACATGTGTTATATTACCCTAACTAATGTTTTTCACAAAATAGACACCAGACACACTTTTCATGTACACTTACAGATACACGCACTTTGTTTTTTTCTTTTTCTTTTTTTACATGCACTTTCTTATCTCTCTCTCTCTCTCTTCCTTAGCCAAATATGGAAACATAAGATTCCAATAGTCTTACTCTTATTAAGCAGAAGATAAATCTAAAAGGATTTGTCATCAGATCAGGAGGATTCCATGGCAGATTTATTTCCCTGGGGAAATATATATGCCAATGATAGAATTCTAGGTCTGACTTTGCATGGTGATAAAATGTCTATTTGTTTTTTGCTAGTAAAAGAAAAATGGAGGAGAGGTCATTTATCACCTGTGGGGTGAAAAGTGCTCAGCAAATGCTTAAGTAAAATCCCCCCTCCCCACCTAAGATACAAGTCCTCCTAAACCCACATCTACTTTTATTATTGATTTTTATCTTCTTTGCCCTCAAGAAATAGCAAGAAACATGCTCAATTCTAGCCTGGGGGAAAAGAGAAGAAAAAAAAAAAAAGAGAGAGAGAACATCAGCAATCTATCCTACTCTGGTAAAAAGATTGACTTGATGACCTAATTGGCCTTTCCTGGCACTAATTTATATGATTGACAGATAAAACACCTTTCGCTAGTTGGAAACCAAATTGAGCACCATAGTAGAGAGAGAAACGGCAGCCAAATTGAAAGGTAAATTAGATGTACTTGTCTGAATCTGAATTTGCCAGGCTGTTCTATTGTATCTCTATGGCAGTGTGTAATTCCATCCAAAAGAAGGTAAAGAACAAGTTAGAAGAGCCATCAGGAGAGGAAATAAAGTAAATTCTTATTGATCTTCAAAGGAAATAAATATCTCATTAGTCTGCCTCTTAGATGCTAACCTATAAGATGTCTACTACACAGGAGATAATTTCTGGGTTATTTCAGTAAGCTAAATTTTCATGATACCACTTAGAAACCCAAAACCATGGTAACCTGATAATGATTTCTAGATATTTCTCAGTTATGGCAACTGGGTTCATTTGACTGCTCAAATTCTTCCATCTAACTTCAAAGGATGCATAGGAAATTGCATGAGGTAGCAATTATGTTGTATTCTTAATGGTACAGAATGATGCACAGTAGGAGAAATTTTTCCTAACCCATAAAACCAAGGCAGTGTCATAGGCCTCTAATATGAATTCTGTAGAAACAAGGAAGCTGATCAAAGACAAATATAAATAAGTGATCACCTAAACAAATTCGACTCAACTACAACAGAGTAGGATTGGAGAACTTTCTTGATCCATTCATCCATTTCTTTTTCAACCACCTACCATCATTCTACCAAACCCATATCAGAAATATATTGAACAGTGTGTGCCTCACCTTCAATAGCCGACTTGACAAACATGGCTAAAAGATGCCTACTTGCATGTGTGGTAGATGGTGACTCCATCATTTGAATTGAAAATTCCAAACTCACAACCCAAACGGTAACAGCAGACTTTTGATCTATTTGTGAATTATATGGAGAAGGTCTGAACTCGTCTTCCCCTTTTTTCTTTGTTCTCCTAGGTGCCAAGAAATAGGAGGTTGAGTGTACTACATTAATACTTAAAAGTATAAAAGTAAATAACAGTAATATCCAGGATTATTTGTGTGCTCATTGCTCTAAATTTACATACCTTCCTCCATTTCATTTTCACAAGAACCTTCATACTCTCATTTTATAGGTGAGGAGACAGTGTTTTAAAATCTGAGTTCAGGGGATCCCTAGGTGGCTCAGCGGTTTGGTGCCTGCCTTCGGTCCAGGCATGATCCTGGAGTCCCGGGATCGAGTCCCACATCAGGCTCCCTGCATGGGGCCTGCTTCTCCCTCTGTCTCTCTCTGTGTGTGTCTATCATGAATAAATAAATAAAATCTTTAAAAAAAATAAAAATAAAATCTGAATTCACTCAACTAATAAGCAGTAGAGAAAGTGTTAAAGCACAGGTATTTTGTATCCAGAAGCTGTCATTTTAAGTATTCTGAGACTTTGGCAAGATAGGATTGTAATTTGTACCAGGATACATTGATACTCTGAGTTGCAGGACATTTTAGCCAATAGACTGCTATTATGTTATAGATGACTTTGGTATCTTAATTAGAATTCCATTAATCCCAGTTTTGTTTCTGCATATCAGCACTGTTATCCTTTCACGTTTCTACAGAGATTAAAAGTTGGATTAATTAATATTTTGTTGAGAAGAGCAGGATTTATGTTATAAACCACTAGGAGCCGAAAGAAACTATTAAATAAAACAAATAAGCAAAAAGAATAAAACAAGCAGAAAAAAACCCAAAACCCCATCTACGTTTTCTGTGGTAGGTGAGAAGCAACAGGCATATGCAAGGGAGAAGGGCCAGGCATGCCTGTTCAGATAGATAGACCATTTTCAGCTATGCGAAGGATACAGGGAAAAGAAAAAAACAAACAAAACAAAACAAAACAAAAAACTGAAGAAACTCAGGAAGTAGAAGCTAAATAGGTTTCTATTTTTTTCCTGAGAAGTCTTGCAATTATTTTATTTGTTTTTCACTTAAAATGTTAATAATATAGAATTGTCTACACTCATTTCTTTTCTTAGGGTAATGAAGAGATTACTACATTAAAAAAGTAAAATCTGAGGCATCTCAGAAATGCTGAATTTTGACTTATCAAGTCCATCGCATAAAAATTAGAGTTTATTGAACTTTAGACATTATATTAGAAGCTCTACAAGCTCAAAGCATCGATGTTATACGCTGCAAATTTTGTAACAGAAAGCTATCAGACATAAGACAAGGGAAAATACCTTCGGCATCTATGCTTTGCACCGCCAAATAAACTGCTTCAGATGCAAACCTTGGGATTTGCCTCGTTGTATAAACAATACTGCCTAGATGAATTGCAAATTTGCAGAACAATTGTAGATAGAACTGGAAAATAAATGAGTTAAAGTGTATTAATTCAGTTTCTACCCATTAGAAATTCAAAATGTGTACATTGTTCAATGACTGCAATTTAAAAATATAAAATGAAATGAAGAAAACATTACCACAACTAATATCAAATCATAAGCATTCAACTTTGGCAATCAACCTTACAAATGAACTAATAATATCAGTATATGATGAACAAAACTCATGTTTGTGTAGGGATGGTACTTATGTACATGTCTAATGAATCTGGAACATTTAATGAACACACGTAGTATGTGTGCAGGATATGTAAGCTCTAAAATTGGAAAGAATAGCTGGAGATGGTCTTTTCACTTATAGAACTTAAAATAAAACATGTCCTCATGATAAAATATTGATGAAAAAATATGACCCAAGTTTTTGGAAAAAATCTCTTCGTCAACCTTTCAGAGCTAAGGGAGTTTTATCAAATAAGCCAACTCATTCTGTCTAATTTGAGCCATTTTTTATAAAGTATACTTTCGGGATGTAGGTTCCCCAAGGTCAAGGACCCTGCTGTCTCACTTTGGGCTAAATTCTCTGTCTCTAGAAAAAAATTGCCAGATGTCACCAGATGTCAGATTCATATTCATTCTCTCTCTCTTAATAAAGATTAGTAAGTCAGGCAAACAAATTTACACAGATTGAGGCTTTGTCAGAGGAGGACGAAGTACATTTTTACTGATTCAGTCTGAGGAAGAGAGAGGTAGAGAGGATTTCCAGTATATCCAACCATTTTGCTCTCACCTTGAACTCCGTCTCTTTATTTTGCATCTACTTTAGCATTATACTGTTCTTATTTACTTATATTGCTTTGGGTTTATATGAACTAAGGCAGCGGCTCCCCAGAATGATATATATAGTTTGCTTTAAGTTTAGCTACATAATGGTAAGCACTCTTTAAGAACCAAATATATCTCCACACCAAAACTGAGAGCCTTGCAGACAGGGAAACAGAATTTTAAGCTTTTACTTAAACTGTATAATACTGGAAAGATCATTATTTTCCACCTTCACAAAAGCAACATAAAAAGCTGGATAGCATACTAAGCCAAAATTTCGTGAACTCAGAGCAACAAGCTCACCAGAAATCTACAGAAAGACACGGCCTTCTGAAGAGACATAGGACACAACACTTACTTACCAGGGGCAGATGCAATAAGCCAACAGGCAAGGAAGAATTCAGGTGACATTTAAATAAATTGTTAAATATTGAACATGGACCAGCGTGAGAGTATAGAATTCCTTAGCGCTAAAAAACACTAAGATAATTGATGCCCACTTATAAAATTCCTCCACAGACCTCAAGATATGATCATGAGAAAAACTGGAGTCAAAGTAAGAGATAGAGGAACCCTCATGATGTAGGCCAAGAGAAGGGGACTTCCATGCAGGATAAGTAGGAAGTCCCATTCAACACAGGAATATATTATGAGGTACAGAGATTCCCAGTTAAAAAGAAAGAACATGGGATCCCTGGGTGGCGCAGCGGTTTGGCGCCTGCCTTTGGCCCAGGGCGCGATCCTGGAGACCCGGGATCGAATCCCACGTCGGGCTCCCGGTGCATGGAGCCTGCTTCTCCCTCTGCCTGTGTCTCTGCCTCTCTCTCTCTCTCTGTGACTATCATAAATAAATAAAAAATTTAAAAAAAAAAAAAAAAAAAAAAGAAAGAACACAGAAAAAAAAAAAAAGACACCTTTCCCAAGCCATTTAAAATTCCAATTGGGAAAACATTAGGTTTCAAGGCCAGGGGATAATACTCTGCTTGAAAGTTACACTCATTGGGCTTATGGCTCCGTTCTTGGAATCATTCATCCTTTTCATGAAGCATAGCATGCGCTTGAAACTTAGTAACCTTATCATTTTTTTTCATGCCTGTGGAATTTTGGGAATCTCTCAACCTTTTATTTCCTCTTTTATGCGTCCTTCTTAGTACAAATTGCCGTGTTTCTGCTGGTACAAAATTTTCAAGTACCTTGTGCATCTCCCATGCATGTCACGTGGATTCACTATGTTAGAAAAAAGGTTCTTCCATAGATCTTTCCTAGATGATCCCATATCTATTCCTAGCTTCTACTGAGATGACTAAGAGGACCTACTTGTCACATCCAATCTCCTCACAAAGCCTTCTGTACGATAAAAACTGTATTTTTAATCCTTCTGAAGCACTATAAAATGATTTGCCTAGCTGAACCCTGGTTCTGTTTCCAGAGCATCGCCTCTTGGCAGTTAATTAGTTTTGGTAGGCTTTACAATGTAGATGGCCTGAGAATTTCCCAAATCGTCATGTCCCGGTTCCTTTTTGCTTAAGAATTCTTCCCTCAATATATCTCCTTTCCTCTCATATTTTGCTATTGGGAGCAAAAAGAAATCAGACCACACCTTCAATAGATTGTTTGGAAATCAGTGGGATGGAAGTCTCATTGGCATGAGGGACCTGAACCTCTGACTAAATATAAAACAGGCTTTTCTGCCTGGAGGTGATGCCTGGGAATCCAGGCTTACGAGTCCTATCATAGTCATGCCTGACAGACTGGAATACTATATACATAACCAAGTCCATGCTTTTTTAAAAGCAGTCACAAAGAGAAGTTCCAGGATACAACTTCCTCTCTGTATGTGGGACAAAAATCAACAATAAGGGCACCTGGGTGGCTCCATGGTTGAGTCTCTGTCTGGCTCAGGGCTTGATCCCAGGATCCTGGAATCAAGTCCCACATCAGGATCCCCACAGGAAGCCTGCTTCTCTCTCTGCCTATGTCTTTACCACTCTCTCATGAATAAATAAACAAAATCTTAAAAAAAAACAACAATAATGACCACCTATATAAAAAGAGAAAGTGATATTTCTCTCTAAAACTTTCGTGTAAGGAAGGCCCTCAATTTTTCTCTAACTCCTACCTCCAAGTGCAATTGGTCTGTAAATATAAAGATCAGGAATAAAAAAAAAAAGATCCAGGAAATACTATGCTAAATGCATAAATTAAATTTATGGATCCTTTTTCAAATCAACAGCTAACAAATATAATCATGGGTAATAGTTTGAGACATTCAGTACCACAGAGCTTTATGTCATTCTTTTAAGGAACATAACTTAAAACAAAGTCATTCCAACATATATTTAACTAGTACACTAATTCTGGTATCTGAGTCCCCAGTGTCACCTTAGATCACTGATAAAACAAGTCTCGTAAACTTCAGACCTCTGGCATTCTTTGACTATTAAATATAATTTTCTCATCAGCCATTTTCAAGTTGCCTTTGTTGTTGTGTGTTTTCTCCTAATTAGTTTTTTCTCATGTTTTGTACCCTGTGTCATCTGGTAATACAGTGCAAGTTTTCACACTCTGATGGCATTCATCAAAGTGTAAAGGGCTTGATTTTCTCATTAGTCAACTTTCATTTTTTTGCATGTGTTTATTGACTTTTGGCTTAAAACATTCCTTTCAACATCCTTTAACCAGAATTCCTATCTTGATGACATGAGTGTTACCTAACAGTTTAATTTTTTCCTAATAAGGTATTCAAATCATTTTTTTAGTTCTGATGTCACACAGCTTGAATTAAAAAAAAATAGTTTTTTTCTTTATTTTGAATATTGCATGTTAAAATAAAACAGGACTTATAAATCCCCACGATTTGAACTACTTTTATGAAACCTTCCGATTAGACTTAAGGGTGGACATATTCCTATTATTGCTAGTAATTAGGTAGAAATGATAGGTCCCCAAAATGTCTTTGTTGTTGTTGTTATTTTATAGTCTGGAAGATTGAAGGATGAGAAAACGGAGGGCACAGGAAAGTGCTACGGGGGGTTCCTGAAAATTCCTGGCTACAGAAGGTGCATTCAGCCAGGCTTCAGCCAGCCCTCCCTCAGGAAGCACACAAAAGCTGCAGAACAAGACCTGGAGATCCCAAACTCTTCTTCCTCCTCCATCTCCTCAAGCCCTCTATGTAAAGGAGGACCAAATGGATAGTTCTCAATGTATCCCTTCTCCTCTCTATATTTCTGCTTGAAGCCAAATAACTAGACTTTCTTAAATATTTTCTTCAGGATATACAGAGCAATGATATCAGCAATGAGCATGAGGATACAACAAAGAGTACAAAACCATTTCAGTTTGCTCAGGATTGAAGATGCAGGATGCAGATCTTCAGTGCTAAAACTAAGCAAGTCCGAGGCACTTCCTGATGAATTAGGAAGTATTTGTTACCCTAACACAATAGGATGTGAAAGGTGACCTCAGGATTGGGTGTTGGCTGTGTCCCCAATCTCAGCACCAATAGAGAATATGTGTCAGAGAAGGCCATCAGAAAATCCTCAGAAGCCCAAATATCTTTAGGGATGGAGGATTAATATATGTATTGAACTGCATGCAAATATTTAGAGTCTGCCAAAAACAAAACAAAATTCTGCACTCTTATTTTAATCATTAGTTTATAGTTCCTGATAAATCACTTGTTCTTCAGGGAGCTAGCCCCAGGTATCTTCCTAAAGCCTTCACGTGCACAGTGAAGCATGATGGTCATGATTGGTGGCATGTGGATCAGAGCACCCTTTGGAGGCAGACACTGAGAGTTTGGATGCCAGCAGCAAAACCCAGTATCTGGGTGGTTATGGGAAGTTCCATAACCTCCTTGGGCCAGTTTTTTACATTTTACTAGTGTCTGTCTCATAGCAATGTTGCAAGAGGTTAAAGTGTTAATATATGCAAAGAATTTAGAACCGTGCCCGGTTCATAGTGAGTATGAAAAAAGTAAAGTGTTATTTGCTTCCCCATCCTGTCACTCATCACTTAACAAATATCTATCAACATACATGGCATGCCTTACTATTTTTTCTCTATCTTCTGTGTGTAGAAAAACACCTGGAACTTAAGAGTTGATGGATATTTGTTAAAGGAATGAGTAGTGGAGTGTGGGTTAAATGATGAAATTAAACCAAGTCTTCCTCAGCCCATCATGATATTCAACCTGAAATGTCACTATAAAGAATGAGTCATCCATAACAAATAGTGTTAAATACTAATGACTATTAGTAAATACTAAATACTATTAGTAAATACTAAATACTATTACTAATACTATTTAATAGTGTTAAATACTTTTAAATAAGAGGCACTGAAGATATGTATTTTGAGATAGCCAAAGGAAAGGTCCTGACTAGCAATTCTCTGCTAGAATATTAAGCTATTGCATTGATGGTCATGGATGCCGGGGTCTCAAGCTTGGATGTCCCTGTTAGGACTTAAGATATACTCCCCCAAGTGCCAGTTGTCAAACTCCTTTGGGAGAGGTCCAAGTTGAAGAAAATGCCCCCCCCCCCAAGTTATGCCTAATTCTTGAGACAATCTTCTTCTAATGACTGATGTACATGGAGGTTTAAATACCTGCCCCATAACCTCTAATCAGGAGAATTCTAAAGGGCCATACTAGCTTCCAAGTCCACACAGGGTGGCTCAGGCCTTCCCTTCTCCTTCAGTACATTCCTTTCAACAACCAGGAGTTGTTGTGAGGCTTAAATGGGATTAGCTTCTGAAAAATAATTGAACTATGTTGCTTCACATGGTGAACACTCAGTAAATATTAGGCATTTGTATGTCTCTTATTGGAGCAAATGACCTAGTCCGTATATGAATCCACCTAGCATTCCTCTTTGAAGGCTGATACATCTGGCATCTGAAACATCCTATCAGGAAACTTACTGCTTATATTGAGCAATCCTGCTAAAATTCTGTAGGCAACACTTTCTAAGTCAAAATCTCCTTCCCTGCAATAACGTGCACCCATTTTCTTCCATAATTGCCTAAGATAAACATAATCCTTTCACAGCTCTTCACATTTTATCTTGAATAAAGAGAAACTTTTCTTACTACCTCAAAATTACTTTACATATCCCTAAAACAAATTATATTTCCTTTGGTGTTCATTTGTTTGTTTTCTTTTGTTTGGAGTTCCCACATTGATCATGACTAATTCTGTCCTTTGCTTGCTGGTAGCAGACTGGAGAAAGAATCTCCTCAGGGAAAACAAGTCTCTTTCTTTTATAGCTATCTGTCTATTATCTATCATCTATCTATCTATCTATCTATCTATCTATCTATCTATCATAAATTTGCAGAATCAATATTAATTTACTGTTCCAGGAGAATGAAGAGATTTCCTTAAAGAGATTACTGATAAAAGGTAGATCTTTAAAAGTGCAGTCGAGATCTTCTTTATTACCACAGATGGAATATTTAGGAAGTCTTCATGAACCTCTTCTTCATGGATTTGAGTGATAACTGAAAATGCCGTGAGCTGAGAAAGTGAGATAAAGAAGGATGCAATAAACAAAGAGGTCCTCTTGTTCTTGTGGCCACACTTTTTGGAGGAACAATTTCTTAGGACCATATGATATGGATCAGAAAGAGAGTTCTATTGGACAGGATGCTCTATGCACTACATAGATGCCCTTCTCTTTTTTTTTTTTTCTCCTTGTAATTCCAACTTACTCCCCCACACCCACATTGGGTGGCATAAGGAATCAAAACAGAAAAACTGACATACTGATAATTTAAAAAAGGTATCGCAATTTCAACATTGCAATTTTCTCACTTATGATACTTTTCTTTCTTAAATTTCCACCAGTTAAATATAATATATTAACAAGTAAAAGTTAATACGAGTACATAAAGCATCTTATGAAAACATTGCCTTTTATGGACCTTTAACTTGTAATATTAGTTTTTCATGGAAGCTTGCAAGAGACCATGGCATATATCAACACTTGAAGCACACAAACTCATGCTTCTTTGGCTGAGCAGGTCACAAATAAAATAATGAGTTGATGCCGTGTTTTTTAGAGAAAAGTTGATGCAGTGTGTGGATCTACTCTGTCATAGTGATAGCTCGCAGCACGCCCTATCATTTGGTGAGCTATGATTATTTCATAAAGCAGCAAATTGGAGACCAAAGGTAAATAAAAATGAAAACAAGAGATAATGGGGAAAAGTAAATCACTATTGCTTAGTATTTTTTATTCTCTTTTTTTTTCTTCAAATGGCCACCTTTACTTGGGTCAAAGAACATGGCATTCGTATTTCATGACAGTTGTCTGTGTCTTTACCACGAGGACTAACAGTTTGCACAAAGCAAGAGTATCAAGGCGGAGTTATAGGAAAGTAATATTTTATGATTCAGAAAGAACAAACGTGTTTTAACATATATTCGCAATTTCATACCTTGTATAAATTTTTAGAAATCAGTAAGTGCCTCATATTTTTCTGCTTTGCTTTTCCTTTTAGGCAGCCTACCCCCTGCGTGTCTCCTGGACATTGTAGGAGCTAAGTCTGGTAGAACTGGTACTCAGTAGTAAAGAGTAAAATAAATTTGAGACATCTCTGACCACCAGTACATGTAAAGCTTCTACTATCAGAAGTCGAAAGATGCTGTTCTAAACTGCCATTATGTTTTTTTTTTAAGATGTTATTATTTTTTTTTTATTTGAGAGAGAGAGACACACACAGTGTGCATAAAGGAGAGGAGGAGAGAATCTGAGCTATACTATATGCAGGGCTCAGTCCCATGATCACGAGACCATGACCTGAGCTGAAACCAAAAGATGGACACCTAACAGACTGAGTCATCCAACTGCCCCTAAGGTGTCATTAAGTTTTAAAAACATCAAATACTGTTCTTTTACCAGCATCTCCAGTACAGAGTCACCTTGATTTCTGTTTTTTTATTTTAATTACTCTAGACCTTTCTCATGTTGCCAAGCATAAAATATCTACTAAAGGGCCAACGATAACAGGAATCGTTTCTAATAAAAGATTGAAAAATTATCTTTTCTCCATGTACTTTTGCAAACGCTGTTGCTATATATATTTACTAGAGAGTTAAAAGGAACTCTGCATATTTTAGAATTTTCTCTGTGCCCAACTGGAGAATTGAATCCAAAAAAGGATAAGTTTTGCAGTGCTGAATTTTAAGGTATGATTTATCAGTGCTGTTTCTTCAAATTCTTATTGGAGATAAGAAAGATTTCATGCAAATCTCTTAGAGAAAAAGGAAAACCTACACATACTCCTGAAAATAACTGATGTGGACAAGTGTCTTATCTGACTCCATCAGACAAGTAATATGGCCAGGGTGCTCAAAGCACTCTATTAAGGATATAGGGAAAAGTACAATCTACTTTATAAACATGCACAAGCACACACACATACAACCTGCGTGAACAAAATAGCTTGAGAACTATTTCAAATATATTCCTAGGAATGGGGTATATTTATCAGGGTGTTCAGTTATAAATAACAAAAAAATCAAGTCAAATTAACTTGAATTTTTGTTTTTTAAATGACGTTATCAACTTAAAATTTAACTCACGAATAGATCCGGGGCTCAAATGATGATATCTGGAGCAATAATCTTTCCCACTGGGCTGATTAATTCTTCCGTTATGCTTTGCTTTCATTTTTAAAAACCTATGGTAATATGATGGACCCTCAGTACTACACTCTTACATACTCAGGGTATATATGTGAGAGAAAAAAATATATATATATATATTTCTATATCTCATTTCAGAACAAGTACTTAACTTGAGAGTCGAGTTATTAAAAATCACCTACTGTGGACAGGGGTTGGAATTGTTAACAAAGCCTGGATTTATGCCGAACTCTGGAGCTAGGGTTCAATCAGTTCAAACAAGTACCAAAGAGCCATGTAAACTGGAGATGGGAAAGGGGATTCTTAAAGATAAATGGGAGTCCTGTTATCAGAAAAAGGGGAAATGGTTTCATGTTTGGCAAAAACTATGGCTGTCTTTAACTCCTGACAAATGATATAACAGAATGCAAATGCTTCTTGTTAGTTTACTAGTGAAGAGTTGTGTGAGTTTCAAAATACTGCATTAATTCAACTTTCTTCTCCAGAAATGTTGTACCTGCCTTTCTCATTATCAAAATCACCTCAGTTCGGTGGGCTTCTGCTATTCATGACTTCATCCCTTTCTTGCCTGGTAGTTGTGGTTTCCAGATAGAAAATTTCAAATTGGTATCCCTGTCTAATTCTCCAGATGAAAGATAAGTTTTGTGGTGCTACAATTTTAAAGTAAGTAATTCCAATGTCATTCAGCAAACATTCAATGATTTACTTAGAATATTTTGGGGGTAGGAACTGGGCTATGTATTTTGTTAAATATAAACTTCAGTTCCTGACTCAATAGCTCAAATCTAATGTGGAGGAAAGAGCAAGCTTTAAATTCTGAAAATTAAGAGCAAAGGTATCAAAAAACTGTATAAACTTTATTAGACCTTTCCTTAGAAATTATATACCTAAATTTTTGCATATAACATAAATATTAATTGATATGGTGCAACACTAATGCATAAAGATACAGATTGAGGAGTAGACAAGAAAGCCCCCAAATCACCTAAATAAGTTTGGAATGTAATCTATGATAAATGAACTTAAAACTAAATTTATTTAAAATCAACATGTAAAATAGTTTAGGAAAAGAGAGCAGGAATTTGAAAAATTAAAGATGATGTATTTTATAACATGTAACACAAATTTGAAGTGTATCTAAACTTCAAATATAGAAAAACATCAAACTATTAGGCAAAATTATGAAATATACACACATATCCATTCATACATACATAAATACATTCATATATGTTGGAGTGGAGAGGTTTTTCTAACTCTAGCCTAAATCCAGATATACATCTGATAAATTTAATGATATAAGAAGTAAAAAATATAAAGTTCCTCATAATCAAAATCAAATTACAAATATCATAGTGGAAATATTTGCCACTGATGCCTCAAAGGACTATGTTCTCTAATATATAAAGAGTCCCCCCAAATGAATAAAAACAAGACCATAAGGAAAGCATACAGAGAGAAGACATAGAATGACATTTTATGGGAAAATTTGTATAATTGCTCCAAATCATATGAAAATATTTCAATTTCCTCAGACAGAGTTACCGATATTAATTAAAATTACAAACGTGTCTAGTAACTTAAAATAGTATTTTACTATAAAGCTAAAGATTAGAGCGCGGGCGCTCCGGGGGAGGGGGCGGGGAGGGGCAAAAAAATAAATAAATAAAGCTAAAGATTAAAAGAATTCTAAACAAATATTCTAGCTAGTAAATTTATTTCGTACAGGGCTAAAGGTCAGCAGTTCTAAAATGCTTTATGCATATTCTAGGATTGAGCAAATAAAATACAACGTAAGTGATGTGAGCCAAATTCTTTCTTATCACAGATAAAAGATACAAATAAAGAAAAGAAGAAGGCTAAAATAAATTCTCTGATGTTGCTCAATTGGAATCACAGATAAAATTAAGAACTTGTGAGTTCTAAATATATGTATTTAAATTTACACATGCATACATATATATATAGATGCAAATATGTGCATGTGTCTCACTGTGTGTGTATATATCAGTAACATACATATATTTCCTAGCTCTGTTCACTGAGAGGGCATAGAAACCATGATATCCCAGTGGCAATGAGCACACCTAGCACTCTAAATACTAACCTCCCATAATAAGAATTAGGGGTCCTTAGAGAAATGATTAATCTAGATCTGGGGTAGGGAAAACATATGATGAGCCTGGAGCATCTGTGATTTCAGAAAATAATGAAGAACTAAAAAAGGTGTGTGTGTGGGGGGGATGTCCAAACTCACAGGAACCAACATGAAAAATTTCCCAGTGGCTAATCTTAAAAATAAATAGAAATGGTATTAGATACTAACTCAAAGTAAAATAAATATTCATGATTCTACACTGATGCAAATAATTAGAGAGACAGAATGCCTAATGCAATGTGGTATCCTGGATTGGGTTCAGGAGAAGAAAATAAATGCATTAACGAAAAGAGGGGAGGTATAAAATCTGAATAAATTCTGTAGATTAGTTGATAATACCATACCAATCCAATATCTTAGCTTTGATAATGGTGTTATGCATATTTAAAATGTGAACCTTAGGAAGAAATCGGTGAATGATATCTGGGAACTATCTGTACTATTTTTGCAGCTTTACTGAAATTCTAAAATAGTTTCAAAATAAAATGTTTTTAAAAACATAGTCCAGAATAGCATAATAGTATGCCTTTAATTTTTAAAGTATTAGATATAATTTAAAAAATATAATAAATACACAAAAGTAGGATTTATATATTGTAAAGAAATGAACCCTTCAAAAGTTCCTGGGGTCCAACGGGGTGGATATAACAATGAACTGGGATAGTGATTCATGGCATCATGGAAAAAATAGGTATTAATTGAAACTAAATATAATTCTGCAATATGAAAACTAGTGGATTAGACCAAAGAAAAGAGGGCATATGAAATAGAAGGAGTAACAGTGAGAGAATTTTAGAGGTGGGAAAGGGAAGACATATTTAGGGACTAGGAACTAAAATTATTAGACCTGAACATAAAAAAGGAAAGCAAAAAAATTCTATCTTTAGAAAAATCAGAAACATAGAAGGAAAAGTCACCCCACATTAAAATAAAGATAAAATATAACCCTTAGAGAAAAACATGTGCTTGCATATGTGCTTTATAATTTTCCACAGTTAGAATAATATACATATAATAAAATTCAATGATTTTTAAGAGACATTGAAATTCCTTTATTAACAAAGTAATCGATAGTTTCTAGTTTCAGAAGGCCTTGTTTCATGGAGTGTGTGTGTGTTTCTAAAGCATCTTATTTCAACTCTAGCAACAATATTCAAAAATTGATATTATCTACATTTTATAAATGAGGATGAACAGTTTAAATTACTCATTTGCCATCCTCCAGCTAGTTGGTAAAAGGGCTGGATTTAAAGTCACACTTACCGAGTTCCTTATTTGATACTCTGTTCAGTATATTATGCTTCCGCCTGCTTTTTATGTCACCGCCTAGTAACAGCCCACACTTTTAGAGAATAGGAGCAAGAAATAACATTTTATAATCTCAGAATTTAAAACCTGAAACACCGTACAGATGAGTTAATCTAGCTCCAAAGTGTTATAGCTCAGAGAGTAAGAACCAGCCCAAAGGATGCAATTAGTTACCAATGTTGTTGACTAGACCCAAGTTTCTTAGTTTCTAGCTCCTTCTTCTATGCCAAATGACTTACTTTTCTGAAAGCTGATATAACAGAAAGCTAGTGACAAAACAAGACATTTCATTATTGAACTTACTGAAAAAAAATCAATTTACAAGAAAAAAGATACCTATAAAATAGAACCTAAAAAGATACCTATAAAGTATACCTAAAAAGTCCTATTTAATAGACACCTTTTTTCTTAAGAAAAAAACTATTTAAATTAAGTTATCCTAAGCTATGTAATTGTCTAAATCCATAAGTTCTTATGACCACGTCAGAATAATCAATATCTACAAGTATGGGCATTTTAAATATCTACTAGCACCAATTCTAACTTGAAAAAGAAGGTTGGAGAAAAGTGAGCATATATTGAGGCATTAAGTGGCAGAAGTCAAAACAGCAAGAGTCTTCCTGGCATTACTCACTCAAGAAGAAAATTTTAACCATTTCCTCCTCATAAATCAGAAGACAGGCTTGAACTCAATTAGCATAGGACATCTTTAAACCATCCTCAGAATTCAGAATCAGTGAAACATTTGACAGGGGAGAGAGCAGACTGGCATAGTAAATTGATCTGTGTTTCAAGGACAGAATTGTATTCATGCTGCTAAACAGTGCAGACAGATCACTGAAGCATGTCCCTGTAAACACGGGGATGTGGGATGCGGGCCAATTACCCTGCCTTTCTCCTCCTCTTCCTTCATCTCCTTGTCCTTACTCTTCCCATTCCACTAGGCCTTCCCTCTTGCCACCCCCCCACCCCCCCAGGACTTGTGTATTTCTCACAGGCTGCAGTTAGCCTGATCCTGAGAAAGACATCACAGCCATCCCTTCGGTAACCTTCACAGTGTCATCACCCCATACCCACTATTGAGATGGTAGGAAAGCACAGCATGAACTCTGATAAGCAATCTAGCTCTTGAAAGAACAAGATAAACTCATGCAGTTTCTATCTAATAATTGTACATGGAAGGATGACAGTCACCCTATGGGTAAGCCTCAGACTAAACAATGTGACTAAAGCAGATTCAGACAGTTGTGCATATTCTTTCATCATACCTTAAAAATATATATATACATATATATCATATTTTTAAAATATATGTATATATATTTAAAAGTTTGATATATATAAATATATATAAGATATATATGTATATTTTTAAAAGTATGATATATGTGTGTGTGTGTGTGTATATATATATATACATATACACATATATATATATATTCCTCAAGAAGTGTTGGAAACAAATGTGGAATTTTCAGTTTTTTCCCATTACTAAGTTGGTTCTAAATGGATTGACTGATATAGTCATCACTCTATGACCCTATGAGTCAAATAACATTTGCCAAAAAGATAATACAAAGAACAGTGAAGAAAAAAAGGAGAATGATTTCTTACGAGTGAACTTATTGTAACATTTTCTAAAACAGGCATAATGGTAGAAAAGAAACACTAATTATTTTTATTTTTATTTTTTTATTTTTTTAAAGATCTTATTTATTTATTCATGAGACACACACACACACAGAGAAAGAGAGAGAGAGAGAGGCAGAGACACGGGCAGAGGGAGACGCAGGCTCCCTACAGGGAGCCTGACATGGGACTCGATCCCAGGACTCCAGGATCAGGCCCTGGGCTGAGGCAGCGCTAAACCGCTGAGCCACCTGGGCTGCCCCA
Organism: Vulpes lagopus; assembly: GCF_018345385.1. Lineage (NCBI taxonomy): Eukaryota > Metazoa > Chordata > Mammalia > Carnivora > Canidae > Vulpes > Vulpes lagopus. The sequence continues at coordinate 95,198,794 of NC_054824.1, read as the reverse complement.
CTAATTAATTTAATGTGTTTTTCTGAACAGCAAGCAGATACATGTCTTAGGAGTCTTGCCCAGTATGTGGCTGAAAACCTAGTTAAATGTCCTTATTCTTTATTTGCTCTGGTTGCGGTGTCTTGGACATTGGGAAGATCAAAATAAAATCAGTGGTATCCAAAGCTAATAGTAATAAGATATGAAAGTAATATATGTTATGCTTTTATGTATTAATACAGTATATGTATATATGTGCATATATTAATATAACATATATTGGATGTATAGATTGTATGTATTTTATATTTCTCAGAACAAACTACATCCATGTTACCATTTTCTCTCAAGAAGTTGTGGAAAGCCATATGTTGTTGATCAAAATATCAATGCAGATTTTATTTGGGAAGCAAGACTGGATGGACTCAACTGTAAAAATATGAATGATCCTAGCTGCCATTGCCTGAATGCTTACAATGGGTTTGCCTTAATTCTAAATGTGGCTTATGGCTCAACTAATTTAATCTTCACAATAATATTATGAAGAAGATATTCTTCTTATTATATCCCCACTAATTTAACTGTGTGATCTGATCAAGTTCCCTAAACTCTTAGCATCTGTCCTCTAACAGAGGATTAAAAGAATATATTTTCAAAGAACAATTAAAGTTATAGGAAGGTACAACATCTCAAAAAACAAGCAGGGTACAAAAGCTACACATGTTTTTGATATATAAGATATGTGTGCACATATGTATTTGTTTCTATGGCATTTTCCCCTTGCCCATCCTTTGGATTCTCGCTAACCCTTCTAAAATCTATCTGCGGTCACTGACCCTGTGGAGCCTCCTCCATGACATTCCACAATCTGGAATTACCAGCAGTGACAGGTCCATCAAGTTTTACAAAAAAAGATTATTGTGTTGACTGATAACCAACTCATAAGTTAAAGTAATTGAAATCACTGGATGGAATTTACAGGAAAAATATGGATTTAGTGGCAGCCCAGGTGGCTCAGCGGTTTAGCACCACCTTCAACCCAGGGCGTGATCCTGGGGACCCGGGATCTAGTCCCACGTCGGGCTCCCTGCATGGAGCCTGCTTCTCCCTCTGCCTGTGTCTCTGACTCTCCCTCTCTGTCTCTCTCTGTCTCTCATGAATAAATAAATAAAATCTTTAAAAAATATATATGGATTTAATGTCTAGATGTAAGCAATATTGTGTCATTTTGCATTTTTTCTTTGTATTATTATTATCTCACTTCACAGATCTAGTGTCTATAGACTATTCCTTTAAATTCCTTTTCACATTAAGAAAATTGGGAGTAATGAGTTTATTAGTCCATTTTTAATCAAATGTTAAATTTTATATTTAATTAGTGCCAAATGAAAGTCAATGATTGAAGAAAATGTCACTTTTCTCTAAGACTGGCTTTTTAATTTTTTTTATTTTTTTATTTTTTATTATTTTTTTTTATTTTTTATTTTTTATTTTTTTATTTTTTTTTTAAGACTGGCTTTTTTAGCAATGACTTACCACTTTTGGATCACATGTAATCCAGAATGTCGTTTTATTATCTCGATTTCCTCTGTCAAAGGATAATAATGCTTATTTTGCTTTTCCTCGTTGAGCTCCTATGTCATTCATGTGATTATACTGAAATATTAACTACTTATTTTAGTCTGGGTACTCTTCTTCGTGGACAAAGTTTTACTAAGAGAAATCAAACTACGATACAAGAGTGAGCCTGAGGGAGGAAAGCAGATGGAATTTTCCTAGACTGCTGTGTAGGTTCAAGAAAGGTTTGGAGGGCTGTGGGGAGTCCTAAGTCAAAATCCCCCTTCAGGGGCACTTGGATGGCTCAGTGGTTGAGTGTCTACCTTCAGCTTAGGTTGTGATCCTGGGGTCCTGGGATCAAGTCCTGTATTGGGCTCCCTGCAGGGACCCTGCTTCTCCCTCTGCCTAGGTCTCTGCCTCTCTCTCTACATTTCTCATGAATAAATAAGTAAAATATTTTTAAAAAATCTCTCTTCAGAAGAGTACCATAGATCTCTTTGCTATCTCCACAATGCTCAATCATTGGCTGGGAAAGCCCATGGGAAGTGGCCTCACTACAAATGTTCAGCAGGATCTCAGAGCTCAGCAGCTGTGGCCCATGGCCAATTAGGCTTTCTCTATTTGTAATTTCTGAAAGGTACATTCTTATGTCTATACTACTCAAGCATTTATATTTACAATTACAGTCACAGTTCACATGTTAAATATAACTGGTAAATATGATGGGTTTAGGACATCTTCCCACATTTTAGTACAGCAGGTTTAGTGTATGGTGTATTTACCTTGCTTTTTGTTTAACCCTTAGAAAATGAATATATTTTTTCTGAAGATTTATTGCTCGGTACCAAATTATTACACAGACTTGCAATGATATGTGATGAGGAAGAAGAAGGGAAAACTAAATTTAACATATTATTTTCTTAAACCTCATATCTGCTACTATTGAAGTTCCATAAATATTCTGCTTGATGTGAAATTACAAATGGAGAAAAATGATGAATATTATTTACTTCACTATATTAGTTATTCTATGGCTTCAGGGAAAATATCCAGTTATTATCTTCAAGAAATTTTTCCACATCTTTTTCATTCTCACTTTGATTATTAAAACACAAACACAAGCAGTAATATGACTTGAATTATATCTGTACTTTGCAGAAGATTCTAAATTCTTGTAGAGGAACACATCTTTGGGAAAAAAGAAAACCTAAGAACCAAAAAGAACCATACTAATACAGAATTTGTTTTCTTTGTCCTTGTTGCTGAGACTTTTATGCATGATGCTAGTCATTTGTAAATATTTTTAAAACTAAAATAGGGAAAGAGGTATACTTTCACAGCATTTAGGTAGAAGCACCAAGATTCTCACAGTAAAACATTATCCAGTCGATTAGGAAATACCACCATTTTTCTCCTAAGAGTTTGGTTGTCTTTAAACTAAAGTACAATAGTACATATTAGAATTTATCTTTCTCAATAATAAATAATAATGCCTACTAAAATTAGAGTTCAAAAGAAATTAGGATAAAACTTTTGGTCTCTCTAAATGTGTCATAATGAATATTTTTCCATGAAACAATAGTTTTATGAGTTTCCCTGGTAACACAGGCAGTAATAGATCAAAATTATTGCTGTTAAATAGTCTAAACACATTATCCTTAAATATCATGACTTTGAGACCCTGCCTGGGAAACTAAATAAATTGACAGAGTATCACTGGGCCCAGTAATGTCATATATGGACCTTAGATCATGAGGCTACCTGAAGGAGATTAAATGACCAACAGATTCAGCTACTTGACAAGAGCATTCCAAGCCAAAATCATGTTTTGCATTCCTAGCTTCACACAAAGTTATCTAAGAGTTTGTTAAAAGTAAGCTGATCAAATTATAACTCAGAGCACCTCATTCCTCTCATCAAAAATATCCAGTGCTTTCCTTTACCAATTAGAATGTGCCAAACTCTTTAGAATGCCCAAAGGCCATATATGACATGTTCCTTAATTATTTCTGCAGCTTAATATCCTAACCCTTTCTCTCTTGTTTCTCTATATTTTGACTGAATTAATTAAGCTTCTTACAGTGAATTAAAAGAGTTGAGCTAATTCTTGTTCAGAGCCTTTAAAGTTCAGAGATTCTATTGTCTGTCCTTGCTCTAGTCTTCCTTCAACAGGCTAGGGATTGATCATGCAGGTATGTGCTCAAATACCATTCGAATTTTTAATCTTCAGAGATGTTGTCTCTGACCAAGTTATCCCAAATACATTCTCAGCTCCTGCCCAATATATATTTTTCCTTTATCCCAATATCCTGCTTTATTTTCTTTATAGCATTTACATGAAATTAAATTCATTTTTTCTTCCATTTAAAGAATATGAGCACCTTGAGAGATATCCGTGTTATCATTAGAGCCTAAAACAGTGCCTATAAACAGTGTTACAGAAAAAGAATTTTGCTTGTACTTAGGAACTAATTATTTGAATATGCAGGGTATATACCCTTAAAATTCAGTGTGAATTAATTCAACTAACAAGCTGATTAAAAGAATGATGTTATATTAATCCCCATCATGAATTACTTACTTCAGATGCTAACGGAGGAACTTCTGCTTTCCAGCCTGGATAGAAACTCCCTTTTCAGTTTGCCTTTCTTCAAGTAGACTTATTTATCACGTAGCTTCTAAAATATTAGAAATAAAAATAAACAAGGCACTGATATATGTAATTGGTTTCAGTTCAAGCTAATTCATCTTGCATATCTATAATCCTTATTTTTATATTGATTGTTTCTTGAGAATAAGGTTGGCCTTCAACATGTTACCAACCATATTGTACATTCAGAAAAAAATGCTATTCTACACAAATTATTATAGGTTACCACATATATTTTATGAAAAGCATTGGAAAGTAAAAATTAAATTTCAAATAGGACCTTCCTTCTATCTAATGAAATTCAGGGCTCTTTTCTCATATTGGGTAGCCATCAGAATCTAAAAAACATGGACATTATACAATAATCCATAATCCATGTGGTACTTAGTTCATTTCTCCACACTGAATAATCCATTAAAGAGAAACACATTTTCTCTCTTTCTCATCTTTCACTCCATTTTTAAAAATTTTTTATTTTTTATTTTTTTTTCACTACACAGAAGTTTATTGTGAAAGTAAATGAAACATACAAACATACAGTATGGCTAATGGTGGCAAAAGCAATCTGATAGCTTAAGGCAAGTTTTAATGGAGATGTATTTAGAAAAGATGATGCAATGATGCAATTTTCTTTAAATACAGATTATGGAAAAATATCAAATTGCATCAATAACTTAATAAGAGTTTTCAAAGCCTGCACTATTGGAGAAAAGGGGCTCATGATCTTAATGCCAGCATTAAGATAGACAGAAGCAGCACTGTGCTGAATGACAGGAAAAATCGAGTATTTGCAGAAGGATGGCGAAATGAACATTTAATAACATTTGATCTTAGTTATTGGTGGAATGAAAGCCCTTAGCTAGAATAGAGGAAAAAAATGTACCATCATTGTGTTATTAAAAAAATTAAGTGCAGAAGTCAAAAACCAATAATCCATAATCCATGTGGTGCTTAGTTCATTTCTCCACACTGAATAATCCGTCAAAGAGAAACACATTTTCTCTCTTTCTCTGCCTATGATCAGATATGCTTCCTACTGCAGCATTTATCACAGAGCATGATTTTCTGCATATGCTTTTTTTAGCCTCTAAATTTTAAGCACAAGTAAACACTAACCATGTCTACTTGTTCACATTAATTTAACCCTTGTACCTAGAAGAGGTTCTAGCACAGTAGAGGTACTGAATAAATATTAATTGAAAGACTAAATGAACTAGATAAATGACAACAAATACTAAACATACTTTGATTGTAATAATATGTTGACTTACACCTTCCTTAAGACATATTTGGAGACTTATTTTATTTTTTTAATTTTTTAAAAAGATTTTATTTATTTATTCATGAGAGACAGAGAGAGAGACAGAGACACAGGCAGAGGGAGAAGCAGGCTCCCTGCAGGGAGCCTGATGTGGGACTCGATCCCAGGACCCCAGGATCATGACCTGAGCCAAAGGCAGATGCTCAACTACTGAACCACCCAGAGGCTCCCTAGAAAATTACTTTAAATGTATCAAACTATCCCTGAAAATGATAGTTGGCTATCATTTCCTGTTGTGGTAAGACTAAAATGAAGTTGATAATACTAAAATAAGGGTTTCATTGATAGGAAAATCCTTTTAGATTCCTCAGTGATGAGCTAGACACCTAAATAATAACTGAGGGCATTTGGTAGCACTATTTGTAATATCCTCTGAGAATTCCAAAGTTGAGTTCATTTCTGTCAATAAACAGTCTTTCTACCATTTTCCACCAGATATTGTAAAATAACGCTTGACAGCCAGAAGGTATTGCTTATACAATTATTGCCAACTGGAGTTGTGTGTAATTATAGAAGAAGCTGGATCAAGTTTTGACTTTATTTGATGTGATTTTAATTTGTCTTATGAATCATTTCCATTTAATCAATGCTAAGAAAAATACTGGAGTATAAGATGGTTACAAACTACTACATATACACTAAAATATGATCTTCAATTGGAATATGTGTTAACTCTAAAACAATATCTAGTCCCCTATAATTTTTCACTAGATGTCTTATGTCTCTTATTTATATTTAACATCAGGGTCTAATTTCTGGTCAGAATGATATGGAAAGGTCTTGCTTCTACTCACAGACATTGTTATAAATCAATAGAAACAATAAATAAAATATAAAGAGAATTCTGTTCCATTTAGGCTGTAGAAACCTGTAGAATGTCATTCTTAAAACTAAAAATTAGAAAAGCCAAATAATCTACAAAATCATAATTTTTCTAGAATCCATCCCAGAGGAAAAAAAATTAAAACTTTATTTCAGGGATTAAAAATTCCCTGCATGGAGAGAAGGAATATATCCTTTTTAAAACATGGGAGAAAGGTGACTGCCATGAATTAAGATAAAATTGACTGATATTTTTCTAGAATCTTTAAAGGTCAAGTGTAGGCTAGCATATCAATTTTGCATAGCTGGGAGCTCCAGAAAGACAAGAAGTTTATAATTAATCTTAAGATATTTTCAACAGGTCTGTACCAAGAAAGACTGGAACTAGGTCTGAGGAGCGATCCTGCTTGATGGCAAAATGTACAGGATGTAACTGGATGTCACTGGAACTCATGCATGAAGCTACGCTTGTTTCCCTAGACACTTCTTTCTTTGGAAGTAAATAAAGGCTTTACGCTGATGGTGCAGAGACAGTGAATCATTTCATCTAAAGGGCTCATACAAAATCCACTGCTTGTTGTAGAATGGAAAAAAAATAAAACTGCTTGCCTCTTGGAGATGGTTAGAAAATATTTCCCAAACCACAGAATAAGCAGTGATTCATTGCTCATGACGTAAAATAAAAGAAAAAGCAAAAACAAAACAAAACAAAAACTTTTGTAAGCCCAAGATTCTGTATCAACACCAAGATGAGATGAGCTACTGCTAATGATGAGGTAGAAAAAAAATCTCCCCCATGGAAGACCTCCATGGAAGACAGTAGAAAGACAGAGTTTACTTGCAGTGGAGAAGTGGGGAAGGAGTGCTGAGGAAACCCTACACCCTAGGCCCATGTAAACAGGGCTCATCAGAGACTGAGTCTGATCCAGGAGAATGAAGAACACTTCCAGGTCCCACTGAGTAGAGTAAGCAACAATAAGACCCCCTTCATGGCACCTGTGTGCAGTAACTGCTGACAGAACTGAATGGGAACTCTAAAGAAAGTTTCTAGCACCACACGCTCCATTCCAATCCTAAGGTAATAGCAACCTGGCAACAGCTGTCCCCTTAATGCCCCAACATAAGTGTACCAGGTATCACACTATTACTCCATTTTCAATTGGTCTTCCCCACACAACACTGTAACTAAATAAAAAATTGTAGATGCACAAAAAAGCAAAAAAACATATTGTCAAGGTAAAAAATAATCAGCAAAACTAGATTCCGAATGTATCAGAGAGGGAGAACAACATGATTACAATTAATATGACAAAGGGTCCAGTGGAAAATGTGAGCAGCATGCATGAAAAGATGGAGGATTTCAGCAAAGAGGTGGAAATTATTCAAAAAGTCAAAAGGGATGCTAGATATAGAAATACTAGAGATAAAGAATTCTTGGGATGAATTCAAGAACAGGCTGGTTACAAATTGGGAGCTTGAAGATATATTGACAGAAATGATCCAAGCTGAAATACAAAAATAGAAAGGATAAAACTATTAATTAGTTAATAAAATCAAAAGTAGAGTATCCAAGAAAACACAAGTATGCAACACAAATTTGATCAGATAGTGGCCAAGAATTTCCAAATGAATGGAAAATGAATTGTAGGTCCAAGTAGCCCAGAGAATAGTAAGCAAGAAAAAAATATACTGCAACGCTTAGTGGCCAAAATGCTTATTTAAAGAAAGATGAATAAAATATCTAGAAAGCACCCAGAGAAAAAAGAAACATAAAGAGGAACAACAACAACAATGAAATATAACAGATTCCTCTCAGAAAATATGCAAGCTGTAAGACGTGGGATGATATTTTTGAACTATTGGGAGAAGTATTTCATTCAAAATTCTATGTCTTATGAAAATGGTTCTGGGGATTTCCGGGTGGCTCAGCAGTTTAGCACCTGCCTTCGGCCCAGAGCCTGATCCTGGAGTCCCGGGATCGAGTTTCAAGTCAGGCTCCTTGTGTGGAGCCTGCTTCTCCCTCTGCACCCCCTTCTCTCTCTCTCCCCCTCTCTCTCTCATTAATAAATAAATAACATATTTTTTCAAAAGAAAATATTTCTAAAGTTGTTTTATTGATTTCTCTGTTGTTATGTCATTGATTTCTACTCTGTTTCCCATTTTTTTTCTATTTACTTGAGTTTTATTTGCCCCGTACTAGTTTCTTCCTCCCTTCCTTCCTTCCTTCCTTCCTTCCTTCCTTCCTTCCTTCCTTCCTTCCTTCCTCTTCCTTCCTTCCTTCTTTCCTTCCTTCCTTCCTTCCTTCCTTCATCTTTTTTTCCCCATGAAGATAATGAAGAGCTGATTTATTTTTCTCTCTTAATATAAACATTTAATGCTATAAATTATTCTTTAATTACTGCTTTGGTGACAGCCGAAAATTTTAATATATTTTATTTTTATTTTCTTATAGTTAGAAACACATTCTGATCTCCCCATTTGATTTCTTCTTTGACTCATATTTTATTCTGAACTGTGTAATTTCATTTCCATATATTTGGGTATATTCCAGATATCCTTTTCTTACTGTATGCTAGTGATTTCTATTTTAATACCAGGTGTCAGAAAACACACTTGGCATGAATTGAATCATTTTAAATTCATCAATAATTTATTATTTATAATTTCCAAGTACTTAGAGATTTTCTTTTTCTTTTTTTTTTTTTTTTAAGAGAGAGAAATTGGAGAGAAAGAGTAGGAGCAGTGGGGAGAGGGGCAGAGAATGAATCTCAAGCAGGCTCCACATCCAGCAGGGAGGCCCACTCCAGGCTTGATCTCTTGACCCTGAGATCTCATGACCTGAGCTGAAACCAAGAGCCTAACCTTTCTGTCCATAATGTCTTTTTCTCCAACTGCCTATAAGGTTTTCTCTTCACCTCTCATTTAAGACATTTGATTATGATACGCCTTGATGTAGTTTTCATCATGTTTATTTTATTTGGAAAACGTTGAATGGAATATCTACTGTGGGATTATGATTTTCATCAAATTGGAAAAATTTTAGTCATTATTTATTTAAATATTTTTTCTCTACTCAGGAAATTCCAATTACATGCAAATCATGCACGTAAACTTTGGTAACTGATATTTTGTGCATTATAATTTTTTATTACTCTATTTTTAGTAAAATTTCATTCTCATGTCTTCAAGTTCACTAATTATTCTATAATTCTGCCATTAATCCATCTAGTATATTTTTAGATAATATTTTAGTTTTCATCTCTTGAAATTTAATTTTTTATATCTTCCTAGTCTCTACTTATCTTTTGAACATATGGAATACAGTTATATTAATTAATTTAATTTCTTTGCCTGCTAAATCTAACAACTTTGTCCACTACGGATCTATTTCAATTGAGTTCTCCACATTATCTAGTAATTTTTTTTGTTGAATACCATATATTGCAAATTTTACTTTTATGGATATTTTATATTCCTATAAGTATTTTCAGTTTTGTTTTCACTGAAGTCCAGTTTCTTGAAAATAGTATGATCATTTTATTCCAGATTTTAAGATTTCTTAGATGGGACTGGATTGGTGGTCAAATTAGGACTAATTATTCTCCTCTACTCACTCCTTACCCTTCTGTTTACTCAATTTTCCCTGAATTATGAAGCTTACCAGTGTTCTTGGGAGGAATAACCACTATTGCTGTCCCTGTTGGAGCACTGGGGATGTTACTGTTAATCCCTTTGTATGTGTGTGTGTGTGTGTGTGTCTGTGTGTGTGTGTTTGTGTGTTTTCCTCAGCCTCAGGTAGTTTCTTCACACAGATATGTTTTTACTACTGTGTTGAATACTTGAAAAGGACCTTTTCTAAATCTCTGAAGTTCATTATCTATACAGCTCCTTTCTATATTTTGCTCTGTTTACTCAAATGGAATAAAGCTGAGACAATCTTGGTGGTCACCCTCACCTTTTTCATGTTACTCAGGGATTACTGTCCTTCTTTGATGGACATCTTAAAAACATTGGTTTATATACTTTGTCTGCTTTTCGGCTATTTTAGGTGGATGGATGAATCTCATCTCTATTACTCTGTTTTTCTTGGGAAGAGAAATTAAGATTTTAAAGCCTGAGGGAGTATATACTTATTTGTTACATTTCCTTGCTATTTTTGTGAATTACATGTTATTTTACAATGTTGTTAAAACAGTAAATCAGCTTTAGTTAGGAGATAGACCTTGGATGCTCAAGTCTATGTTACAACAGTTGGTAGGAATAATAAAACATGATCATCAAAACATCATGTTGTCATTGTTTAATAACTGATGGGCCCATGACAGCATCTCAGACACCAGAAAACATGAATATTCATTCTGATTACTTTGAATCACATTGTGACATCAGAATGAAGCTTCAAGGGCATGCTCTTTCCAGTCTTTTGACTGCAGGGCAGACAGCAGTGTCAAAACATTACCATACTGTGATAGGAAGCTCACCTGTTTATTTCTCCCTTTGAAATTATTATCTAGTTTTGGAATAGGCTGCAGTCATCACACTCAAACTTTGGATATTGAACTTGTGAACAGAATATTAGCAAACAAGCTAAAGAAATCAATAAGCAGTCGACAAGTTCAGAAGCTGTTATATTGGACTACTTTAAGGTCAACTACAGTTTCATTAATGGAAAATTTCACAAGAGTATTAAAAAATGTTCAAAGAGTTCTCTTTTTTAAGTGGATTGGCAGTTCATCCCATGAGGGGATATAAGGTACAGATATCAGAAAATGTGGGAGATATATCTTAGTACTGAATATATTCTCACGTCTTACATCTATCATTCATCATGGAATCTCCTTTCTTTGTAGTTACGATTGCTATTTATTGGGGGTCTTTCATCACCTGGGTCTTTTTGGTGGTGATATTATATTCTCTCTCTCCCTCTCTCTCTCTCTCTCTGTATCTGTCCTTCTCATTCACTTTATCTCTCTGAATGGCCTGGTTTAGTTTTAACACGATTTGGGGGGAAAATTGAAATACAAATAATTTAGCTACATAATTTAAAAAATAATTAATAGATTTTCATCAGATGTCAAACCAAGTAAACCAAGTATCTATTTAAAATATGTTGCTTAACATAGTACTTTTCACCATGTGTGCTCTAAATATAAAACATAATGATAGATGTAAGAAGTGAGAATATTTTTCCCACATTCTAGATAATAACTTTCCCACATTTTCTGATATTATCTTTCTAATATTTTGGATTTGGATTGGACCATTTTCCTAAGCAAAAACAAACAAATAATGAAAATAAAAATGTTATAGTTCCTGTGCCAGGATATCACTATCTAGGTCCTTTAATGGGATGGTGTAAATATTTAAGGTTTTCCTCCGTATCTTTGGCAGTTGTAGATATCAGAAGTGAAAATACATCTGTAAAGGTTGGGAGATTTAGGCCTCTTGGTTATAGAGAAGTTGAAAATAATTTTCTAAGAATCTGGCTTGTGTTTAAGAATATAATTTTACTTTAGAAATGGAAAAGTGAGTGAGATAATGGGATTTTCTTTTCTCTTTGGTGAAAGGATAACGAAGCTGTGATGGGGATGAAAACTTTGGTGGATGTAAGGGGAGAGTGCAAGAGAGGGCTTTACCTCACTCAATACAGCTTCCAAACATATCTTGGGAAGTGACCTAAAAAGAGAGAAATTGAACATCATATGAATACTGAAGTGCCCAGGATTGCATGGAAATTGAATTGGAAGTCACAATTATCCAGTCTGATGCTGCATAATTATGGTTTATCTTTTTCTTGTGGGGCTACAATGTGTGGACTCCTCTTGTGATATTCAGGAAATCTCATGAGGTGATGGTGACAAATCTTCACATCTCCTTGGAGGAAAAGCAGAAATGAATTAAGTCACACTGGAAATGAGATGGGATAGTGAGTACCCTGTAATTATGCCTTAAAATATCCAAATAAAAATGGAGGGGGGGAATCATTGTTAAGAGAATTCTTCATTGGGCCTTTCATGTTTCTGTATCTCCTTTAAGCTAAGACAATGAGAACTTCTTGACCAGACTAACTTCTCAAGAATTTTTGTAGAGTAAATGGCCTTGAAAGGTAAGGATAGTATCTCCCCCCAGAGAAAAGGAAGGTTTATTTGACACTCAGAATACTATCTCCTTACAGGGTGAGATTTGGGCATGTTCTTATGCAATCTTTTTTATAAAATGTTGAGGTTTCCTATATGTGTAGCATCTACCTGTGTGCTCCTTGTCATTCTTGTGAGATCCAAGAGGAACTGTCATGAACATGAAGCTCGTGCCATTTGCTGTGTAGTGAGTAAAGAAGTCTTATCCTTGACCCAGGAAATCATGCCTCCTGCCAGCATCCATGAAATTATGGCAAACTGATTTGTTAACTTGTAAGTAGGGAAAAATCTCAGATTCTACACATTTGACTTAGTTTCTAACATTCAACTGAGTTGTTTTTCCTTTGGTAAATTAAGGATTTTCATACTCATTGATTTCATTTAGATGTATAATTTCATGCTTATATACTATGACACAAATTGAATAAACATGCATATTGATTCAGTAGTTCTCAAAATGTGCTCTATAGACCATTTTTTTATGAGACTCTCCAAATGGATCCATGAAATGCATATGTCTCTGGGTCATATAGCACACTTATTGTAACAGAATCTTTGAGATTAGGGTTCAGGAATCTGTCTTTTAAAAAAATCCTCAGGCAATTAGAGTTCTCTAATGTTTGTCAGCCACTGAACTATGCAATGTCAATGGGTAATAAGTAACATATGGCCACATATTTCTCTTTCTAGTTGTTACCTTATTTTGCTTTTTTAAAGTAAGTGTTGTGGTTTATTGGGAATTACTCTTGAAGAAACAGAATTGTTTAGAAAAAAATGGATTAGTGACAATGAATTATCAGCTCTCCAGCTCTGTCAAAACAAACACTAGGCTTCACACTTAAAAGAATTCTTTCAAGTTTCTAAGCAGCCTATGATAATACTGTCATCACTTTATATATTTTTAGGTTTGCAAGTTCAGCTCCTAAAAGGTTGATTTTAGTACTTAGGATGTTTTTTTTTTTTTTAATAAAATCATTGTTTTTTTGCATCTGCAGTAGGCACAAGGTTTTTTTGTTTGTTTGTTTGTTTGTTTTTTGGCACAAGGTTTTTACCAGATCAGTGTTGCTGATTTGTCTATTTGACTTTGAGGCCCAAACAATAACTTCTCAGCAGTAGGGATATGCAAGTGATTCTCTGTAAATCAATCACTAAATTATCATTTTTATTGCTTAAAAAATTAAAACTGTAAAACTACTGCAATACTGCAAAAGAATGTGACTGTGGATTAAATCTAGTTCTTTGGCTTTCTGGTTCTGAGGTCTTAAGCAAATGATAAAATACTTGGTTTGGAAGTATATAAAACGGTTACAATTAAATTGTATGACCTAAGAGTCTACGTGTTACATAGTTCTCAGTAAGTATCAGTTTTTCATTTTAATGGTCTATATCATAAAGTTCACAAACATTAAATATTATGACATTAAACATTACTAAATTATTAAATAAGATCTACATCTTCAACAACATTTTAAAGAAGAATACATCTAAATACACTTATACAATTAGATACTTTCATTATGAAAGCTAATTCGTTTCACTAGCTGGTAAATGGAACATACACCTTCAAACATACACAGACACACATTCAATTGCTGAATATATTTTTAGGTCCAATTTCTCCCCAAGGGTAATTTAGAAATAAAAAATTTCCAGGGATTTTTTGATGGATATAAAGCTTCATCCAATTTAGTAATACTCCTCTGCCTTCCACAGCTTTTAAAACCATCGCCTTTAAGTTCTTCTGAAATGGGAGTTATTTTACTGCCTTGAATTTTCTTACTCTGACTTGAACAAATGGTGCTTAGATCTCTTTTGCTACTATTTGCAATGTCTCTGTTTCCATAAATCTCAAGCTCGGGAAGTCTTAAGGGAGATAGTACTCCCAAAATAATCTATTTCTAAATCTTCTGAAAAGCTTAAAGGAATAGATTAGATGTAATAATTTCAGTGATGGATTTATAATATTTCCTATCTCTGTGAATATCTTAATCTAGTAAAATGTTTCTGTGCTTATGTAAATGAATTTTGCAACATATTCCCAAAAAATAACTATTACAAGAAAAAGAAGGTACTGTTACAAATATGAAATCAATCCATGAATTTAGGAATTAAAATAATCACACAAGTTCACTTTTAGATATAAAAATCTGTCTCAGATATCCAGAAGGTGTGCATTCGGGGCTCTGCAGAAATAAGAATTGTGTTACTTAGGATTAATTTTGGCTACATACAAAATAAAAACCTCTGGTAAAGGACTTAAACAAGATTCCAATTTAATCTCTCTCATTTAAGAGATCCAGAGGTCTGTGTCCCACAACTGACGTGGGGCTCCACACATTCTGACCTAACCTCCTTTCATCTCTCCCTCCTGCCATCTTTGTCTGTGTCTTCCATCTCTGTTGCTAAGACTAGCCACTATATCAAGCACAGAAAGTAGAGTTTTTTTTTTCTTTTTTTAAAAGTAAAAAATCCTTAATGTCACATTATATTTCTACTTATGATTTTTTAGAAGAATTTAATCTCATGGCCACACTTAGTTGCAAAGCAGTGGGAAAGCAGTGGGAAAGCAGAATAGTGCAAAGCAGTGGGAAAGCAGAATAGTGACTTTTAATGCATATGGCAATGTGACTAGTTAAAAATAAATAGTCTGTTACTATGGTGGTACCCCTTATCCACAAAGGATATGTTCCAAGGTCCCCAGTGGATGCCTGAAAACGTGGACAGTACTGAACCCTACACATACACATTTTTCCTGTATATACATACTTGTGATAAAGTTTAATTTATAAATTAAGCACAGTAAAAGATTAACACAGTAAAACTAGCACAGATTTCTTTTTCTTTCTTTACGATTTCTCAGCAATAGAAGATTTGTTCTTGCCATAGACCTTAGCAACCTCAGCACATATATATATATTTTTTTCTGTATTAAGTCAAGCTCTTTAACCTTTTCACTTAAAGGAAGCACTTCGTAGCTTCTCTTAGGCATATCCAAATTGCCAGCATCACTACTCTTGCACTATGGGGGTATTTATTTATTTATTTATTTCGCACTGCATTTGATTATTTTGACTTTTAAAAAAGTGTTTACTTAAAGCTCAGTTAGTTAACATACAGCATAATATTATTTTCAAGTGGATAACAGTGATTTACCACTTCCATACATTATGCGGTACTCATCACAAGTACACTCCTTAAGGGCACCTGGGTGGCTCAGTCGGTTAAGTATCTGCCTTTGGCTCAGGTCATGATCTCAGAGTCCTGGGATTGAGCCCCACGTTGGGCTTCCTACTCCGTGGGGAGCCTACTTCTCCCTCTCTCTCTGTTCCTTCTTGCTGCCTGTGCTCTCTCTCTCCATCTCTCTCTATCAAATAAATAAGATCTTAAAACAAAACAAAACAAAACAAAAACCACAAGTTCACTCCTTAATCCTCATCATCTATTTAATCCATTAAGTAACACTTGTGTTACTTAACATAAGCACTGTGACATGAAGATCGCTGATCTGACAACCAAGATAACTATTAAGTGACTAATGGGCCGGTAGCAGGTACACTATGGATATGCTGAACAAAGGGATGATTCTCATCCCAACTAGGATGGAGCAGGAGGGTGCAAGGTTTCATCACACTACTCAGAATGGTGCATAATTTATAAATTGTTTATTTCTAGAATTTTCCATTTAATATTTTCACTGCAATTGACCATGAGAAACTGAAACCATGGATAAGAGAATCACTATACTGAGAAATGTAATAGCTGACATAGGGCTAGTTCGTTACAATATTCCTTACAAATGTAACATGAAATTACTGAGGGAAGTAAGGGAACAGGGTGATGTATACTTGTTTTCTTGTTGAAACTTTTTAATATTTGGAGAAATTTCTTCAAGAAGTTTTTTTTTTCTTTTTTTTTTTTTTACCTACTGGAAATTTTATGCACTTGCTGGAAATAGTATCTTATTTCAGAAACAAAACAAATAACAACAATGCCTTCTGAATAGCCTTAAATTTCTCATTTCTTGGATGTGGAAATGGAGGATGTGACCAACAGCTTGATACACTGCTGATGTTATCTGAAACAAATGTTTGTTTTTAGTTTAGGTAAATATCCAGAAGTAAAAACCTAAACACTGTATTATCGGAGATAATAAATTATAAAACTTTCTTGATCTAAATTTATTCCTGAGATAGTGCACCTCAACTCTTTATGGAGCAGGAAAATGAGGAAGTCACTTGCTCCAATCACATACAAAGATCCTGGCCTCCTGCAACTGATAACAATTTTTTTCCTCCCTTGTTGAATTTTTAGCAGAGGAGACCTCATAACCTGTTTTACTCAATCTCTCTCCTCTTTCTCTAGCTCATTTTCTTGGTCTCTCTAAGGATACATATTGTATTTCTGGTAAAATGAAAAGGAAGAGATATTTATTTTCTAATATTCAATGCAAATATTATTAAATGCATAAAGAATATGCCAGACCATGTGCTAAGTGACAATAAATTCTAAACAAACTTTAGAAAGCAAAAGCAATGTAGAAAAAATAATGGCATTTGTAATTCATATTTTATTTTATGGAGTAGAAATCAGTGAATAATTTATTTGCTAGTAACAGAGACCTGCTATTAGCAATTTATTAAAATTTTGGTGTTTATTGTTCTCTTGTGTAAAATGAAGACAAAAAGTAGTTAGATCAAGGCTGGTACAGTGGCTGTACCCAAATCATTCTACCATTCTGCTTTTCCCCTATGGCATATGTTTCTTTCTGTACAGTGTCCTCATGTTTGCATTAGATGAATCTCCAACTCACCAGTCTCATTGCAAGGAGAGGAAGATGGAAGGAAAAAGGAAATTGATGGTTGAATCAACCCATATTAGTAAACTGCTGGGAGTCCCACTAAATAAACTTCTAATCAAGTAACCTGAGCCAAAACATTAGCCATCTGCTTACCTTTATATCAAAGGGAGCTTAGATATGTTCTTTCTCAGCTTGGTATATCACCCCTCTTAAAAGTAGGGTCATGTCTTCAAGTCTAAAGAGGGGACTGGGCACTGAGATTTCAGCTGCAGTGTTACATTAGAAAAATTTCCAGGAAATAACTGGCATTTACAGCAGCCCAGGGTTCATGCACAACTAGTAAGTTATTTGGATGGTTAAAACAGGGAGGTAACTAGGAACTGGAATTATTTAGGAAATGGATGGGTTGCTTTGGAGATTGTAAGAATAGGATGGGCAGAGAGGAAGATCATTTTATTAGAAGAATAGACAGCAATATGACAAATCCTCATTTATCAGGAAAAAATGGGTTAAAAAGTAAAATTTAAGGTTGCCATTATGAGAGTTGTTGCATAAATAGGAAATTTGGACAAAGGAAAAAGTATAAAGTGATTTATCTGTAGTCAATATCCTTTTTAACATGCCATTCAATTCACATTCCATCCCTCATTCTGGTGAAGAGAGGAAGACTGAATCGGGCTTATTGGATTACAAGCATAAAGAGAGATGGCAATTATAAAATTCAGAAAGCTCATGCCAGTTTAAGATCAGAGGGGCATACATAGGGTCAAAACTGGAAGCACATCATTGGTAGTTAAGTCAGGTAAACACAGACCAATGTCTGGCAGTACATACAAGATGAAAATATCTGTCAATATAGCTGGGACACTTGGAGTTTCTGCTATTAGATGTGGGCTTCCTTGTATAAGGCTCTTAGCTAAAGATAACTACACTGGGGTCTGGGGAAGGAAACTTAAACATTACCTTCCTTCTTGAATCCATGATATTCCTAATAGCTCCCCAATTCCACAATGTTAAAAAGAACAAGTGTTTTTGGATGACTAAGAGCTAATGAAAATAAGTTTGAAATGTAATTTTAATGTAAATTTTACTACTAAGTTATGTGTATTGAATAACTAAAAATAGTAACAGATATAGTATATCATTTGCTAATAAATGTATTAATGTCATTTAGATTTCGAATAATCACAGACATATTATATAAGAACTTCCTACAAATAATTTATTATCTCTGATATAAAAAGGTGATATTCAGCCTCATTTGTGGTATATTGTACACAGGGGCTCGCTGGAGAACATTAAATTATTACACACAGTCAGAAAAGCTCAAATATATATATGTATTTACAAGCCAGAATCTGTAAAAGCCATGTTTCTGCTGAATTGCAGGAATAAGCCCTGTTCCTGCCTACACGTGCATACCGTTAACAGTTACCTAATGAAGACAATAAAAATAAACATGTGCATGTATGTGTTGTATAAAATAAGAACTATAGGGGAAAAAAAACACCTTTGTAGATCATTTCGTGTAATCCAGTTCAGTTTTAAAGCAAAATGCCAGACCCACAGAACAAAGAAACAATTCAGCTCAGCTTGAGTACAAGCAGTCTATTAATTAATGGAGTAAGTTTCAACGAAATCAACACAAAACTTTGGACTTGATCCAAATAATGGGGAGTCATTAAAGATTCTTGAGCAGGATGGTTACAGGATGAAATGTATACTTCTAAGATAGTTATTTAGGTGGCTGTTACAATTATAAAGCAAGCAGAAATGTAGTAGTGCTGACTTGCACGGTTAATGACAACTTGTATTTGGGGGTGATGTGGGGTTCCATGGAGAAATGCTGTGAATATGATGAGTTTCATAAACTAAAGACTTACTGAGAATCAAGATTAGAAGTAGAATCTGGGAGGTTCAATTTAAGAGCTAAAAATAAAGGTGGAGACTCAGATTAATTCTTTAAAAAAGTACATAGGTGAAAAATACCATAGTCAAAGACTTACCATTAGAGGTCTCATAGATAATAGATCTTTATAGACGGTGGAAAGGGAAAGAGGATAATACGTAGAAAATCCTAAATACTACACACATGCACACAGACAGACATGAATACACACACACACAAACTGTTAGAACTAATAAACAAATTTAGAAAGTTTCAGGATACAAAACTAACATACACAAATTAGTTGCATTTTTGCATGCTAATACTGAAGTATCTGAAAAGGAAATTAAGAAAACAATCATAGTTTCATGGCATTATAAACAATAAAATACTTAGGAATAAACTTACCAAAGAGATGAAAGACTTGTACACTGAAAATCATAAAACACTGATGAAAGAAATAAGTGAAAAGATATCCTGTGTTTATGAATTTAATATTGTTAAAATATCCATACAACTCAAAGTGATCTATAGATTCAATGAAATCCCTATCAAAATTCAAATGGCATTTTTATAGAAATAAAAAAATCCTAAAATTATTATAGAACCACAAGACCCTAACAAGCCAAAGCATTTTGAGCAAGAAGAACAAGACTGGAGATATCACAATTCCTAGTTTCAAAATATGCTATAGAGCTATTATAATCAACACAGTATGGTACTGGCATAAAAACAGACATTTAGATCAATGGAATAGAATAGAGCACTTAGAAACAAATCCACACATTTATAGTCAGCTGATCTCTGTAAGGGTATCATGAAAACAAAACTGGGAAAGAATACTCACTTCAATAAATTATATTGGAAAAATTAGATGTCCACATGCAAAGGAATGAGCCTGAACCATTATCTTATATCATATATAAATATCAACTAAAAATAAATTAAAAACTTAAACACAAGACCCTGAACTGTAAAACTCCTAGAAGAAAACAAAGGGAAATCTTCTTGACTCTGGCTTTAGCAATGATTTCTTGACCATTACACCAAAAACAGAAAACAAAAGTGAAGGTAGGCAAGTGGGACTAAATCAAAATAAAAACCTATTGCATAGCAAAGAAAATAATCAATAAAATGAAAACAAAACCTATGAAATGGAAGAAAGTATTTGCAAAGCATACATTTGATAAATGGTTACTATCCAAAATATAGAAGGTGCTCTTAATAGCATAAAAATCCTAACTAATCTGATTTTTAAAAGATTAAGAAAATGAATTTTTTTTCCAAAGAAGACATTCAGATGGACAAAGTATATAGGAAAAAACACTCAAAATCACTCATCAGAGAAATGTGAATAAAAGCCACACTGAGATATCACATCATACCTGTTAGGATAGCAATTATCACACACACACACACACACACACACACACACACACACAGATAACACTGTTGGCAGAAATGTAAACTGGTGAAATCACTATGTAAAATAGTATAAAGATTCCTCCGAAAAGTAAAAATAGAATTACCATATAATTCAGCAATTCCACTTCTGGGTATTTATCCAAAGCACTAATTCAAAAAGATATGTGCATCTCCTTGTTCATTGCAGCATTATTCACAAAGCCAAAATATGGAAATAACCTTAAATGTACATGGATGGATGAATGGATAATGAAAATGTGATATATATATATATATATATATATATATATATATATATATATGAAATGGAATCTTATTCAACCATAAAAATAAATGAAAACTTGCCATTCGTGACAACATCAAAAGACCTTGAGGGCATTAAACTAAATGAAATAAATCAAGACAGAGAAAGACATATAATCCCACTTATATGTACAATGTAAAAACATGAATGTAAAATCTGGCATGCTGTGAATAGATTCAGAAAATAGATTAGCGGTGGATGGAGGCAGAGGGGAGTGAGGGGCAAAACAAGTGATCAAAAGGTACAAATTTCCAGTTATAAAAAAAAAGTAAGTTATAGGGATATAACCTACAGAATGGTGATTGTAGCTAAAAATACTACTTATGCATAAGGGGTCTATTTTTCATCTTACGCGGCATGACTGAGGTCATTCACTAACTGAAGTTTGGCCTGATGGTTGAAGCCCTGTTGATATCTGAAATATTAAATGAGACAAATACAACAGACTTTGTACCAGTGTCTGTTGGTCAGATTAATCAGTATTTGACAGAGTACTTTACTCATGTTGAAAATTTGAGTTCTGCAGAGAACTTGTAGGGCAGAGGGGTGGATTGCTGGGAGAGGTGACCTCCTATGGGCCTTGAATACCCTCACAAGTTCTTGCTGGGTACACCAAGAATGTAAAGTCCTGACTGCCCTTTATCTGGGTCATGTCTCAGGATGCAACTTTGAGGAGGAAACATCCCCCAAAGAGCAGACTTGCTTTTGCTGATTTTAACGGTAGTAACCCCTCTCAGTCCAGAGGTTCCTTCAAGTAATGCAGCCAACTAGGGGTACAGGCATCAAAAATGGGCCTTTTACCTCCCCTGGAGGGTCAGAGGGAGCATGAGAATCAACACAAACCAACATTAATTTCTGGCTACTGCTCTTGCTTTGAGCAATAAAGCCCTTTGTCTTCCATCCAGGACTACTGTGTCTTCTGCCAAGCTTAATGAAATAGTAATAAGATAACTGCTCAGATTCTAAGTAAAATGAAATTTCAGATCTTTACAGCTTTTGTCAAAAAAGTTATCTGCTCTACTGCTTCTTGGGAGAAAAATTCATCATTGGTAGAAAGGATCAGTGATTCCTAGCTGTGAATATAAGTTTTAGAATATGATTTTTTATACCTGTTTATTGCGGTTCTGGATTTTTGTAATTCACATAAGTAACTTAGCCTCTTGATCCCTCACCTTTTCCCCCAATGACATGCAAATTTATAAGCTGAGGTCTTCTTAAGAGCTTTGGCATGTTTGGATTTAAGACAACACCATGTATGAAACTAAAAAGCAAGGTTTTCACCATAATAGAATCACTGGAAGGTCAGTATCTTCAAGATAAGCAAGAGAAATTTTTAGGGAAATTTTGAATGGAAACTACAATAGGCCACCACAGTACAGCTCTAGTGAAAAACACTTCCATACTTTGCTGAATATAGACATAATGACAATATTGTTGATTATATTCCTTAATACGAGGACAGGAAGTATGGTAGAGATAGTTGGCTCAGCTTTTTCTTTTTAATGTAACCTACTTTCTTTTCTTTCTTTTTATATCATCCTTCACCAGTTATATCTATCTGTAGAGTCAGCATGCACATGCATTTGTCTGGAAAATTCCAATGTCAGGGGATGTCTCTGAACTCATATTATTTTTTAAATTCCTTTCAGAAGTTGAAGGCAAAAGAA
This sequence comes from Vulpes lagopus, assembly GCF_018345385.1. Lineage (NCBI taxonomy): Eukaryota > Metazoa > Chordata > Mammalia > Carnivora > Canidae > Vulpes > Vulpes lagopus. Next base: position 95,176,246 of record NC_054824.1, on the reverse strand, counting down.
TCATGTTTTAGTTCTCAGGAAGATCACTGAGACTCTTTGGACTGAATAATTTTTATCTCTTGTATCATAATGATAATTTCTTATGATGCTTTTGTGAGAATCAAGTAGATAAATGCAGAATTAAGCATTTTATAAGATGCAAAGTGTTACATTTGCCCAAAGTGTGTGTGTGTATGTGTGTGTGTGTGTGTGTGTGTGTGTACATTTTCCTAGGGCTGCCATAACAAAGTACCACAATCTAGCCGGCTTAAAACTACAATTTATTTCCTCACAGTTCTGAGGGCTAGATGTTCAAAATCAAAGTGTTGGCAGGGCCATACTCTTTCTCTGAAGTCTCTAGGAGAGGATCTTTCCTTGTCTATTCCATCTTCTGATAGCCTTAGGTGTTCTTTGGCTTGTGGCATTATAATGGGAGATATATATATATATATATATATATATATATATATATATATATATATATAATGTATGTTTTCATACAGGCACAAGAATTGGAATTAGATGAAAAAATATAAAATGGCTTGTGGTATCAAAAATGACTAGATTCTGCCCTTGACTATCCATGTATACCCAATGCATAAAGTCCCAGATAAAATATATGCATAGAAGAGACAGGTAGCAGAAAATAAATCTCTTTTGGCTGCTGTGGCTTCATGCCAAATGCCATAGGGACAGCCTGTGCCTACATTAAATGAAGCTTAATTGACTTGCAAAAAAGTATACCATAAAACCCAAACTAAATTACAGTTCTTATAACACTTACTTCAAGAAAAAGGAGAGCATAACCACTGTTGAGAAGGATATAATGTGATTAATGCCATACCAGAGGTAAAACTTGATTCCCCATCACATTAAAAAAAAAATAACTCCTTAAATAGGGAGCAGAAAAGAGAGGAAAATGTCTATTACTATGAAAGCACGTTTGCCTCATGGATGAACCTAAAGATGTCCAAAAATAGCTATACATTAAAAAAAAAAGGGTCTTAGAGCAACTAGATGATCTCATTTGAAAGAAAGATGTGTACCAATGTTATAGTGCTTATAAAAATTAATTAAAATGGAACATAGGCCTAATATAGCTAAAACTATAGAAACCTCAGCAGAAAACAGTAAACTCGATTATCTTGAGTCACATAATACTTTCTTAGATATGGCATTAAAAGCTTAAACAACAAAAGAACAAATAAATAAGTTGGGCTTCAACAAAATTAAAATTCCTTCATATTTCAAAGGACACCATTAAAAAGTGAGAAGATCCTTCTTAAATTCTTCCAAAAAATAGAAAAGGAAGGGACACTTCCAAATTCCTTTTATGAAGACAGCATTATAAAACCAGACATGCACAACACAAGGAAAAAAATTACATGCTAATATCCCTGATAAACATACATGCAAAATATTAGCAAATCAAATGTAATAATATATTAAAGAGGAACATACAACATGATCAAATGATATTTATTCCAGGGATGCAAGGGTGGCTCAACATCCAGAAATGAATCACCAAGACACACTACATTATCAAAATGAAGCATCAAAATCATATCATCTTAATAGATGCCAAAAAAGGATTTGACACAATTCAACCTTCATTAATGATCCAAATCCTTATGAAAGTCATAGCTAAAATGATATTCAATGGTGAAAAGCTGAAAAACTTTTTCTCTAAGATTATAAACAAGACAAAAAATGCCTATGGTTGCCACTTGTTTCAACATGATATTGAAGTCCCAACCATGAGAATTGGCAAGACAAAGAAATAAATGGTACCCAAATCATAATGAAAGAAGTAAAACTGTCACTATTTGCAGATCACATGGATATTATATATAGAAAACCTAAAAGACACCATCAAAAACTCATAATAAACAAATTCAGTAAAGCTGCAGAATATAAAATTAATACACAAAAATCTGTTGCGTTTCTATACACTAATAATGAATTATCAGATAGAAATTAAGAAAATTTCACTTACAGTTACATCAAAAATAATAAGATTCTTACCCAGGAATACATTTAACCAAAAAAAAAAAAAAAAGAATACATTTAACCAAGGAAGCAAAAGACCTGTACACTGGAAACTTTAAGACATTGGTGAAATAAATTCAAGAAGACACAAATAAATGGAATATTACCTGTTCATGGATTATAAGAATTAATATTGTTAATATGTCCATACTACCCAAACAACATACAGATTTAATGCAATTTCTGTCAAAATTCCAATGGGTTTATTCACAGAACTAAAACAAACAATTCTAAAATCCGCATAAAACCACAAAAGATATTGAGGAATCAAAGCAATCTTGAGGAAGAACAAAACTGAATGCACTATGTTCTCTGATTTCAAACTATACTACAAAACTAGAATAATCAAAACAGTATAGTGTTGGCATAAAAACAGATCCATACATCAAAGCAACAGAATAGAAATCTAAGAAATAAATCCACACATACATGGCCAATTAATTTATGTGAAAGGAGCCAACAATATACCACAAGAAAAGTAGAGTCTCTTAAATAAATGGTGTTGGGAGAATTGGATAGCCACATGCAAAAAGAATAAAACTATACTATCTTACACAATATAGAAAAATTAACTAAACTTGGATTAAAACCTTGAATGTAAGGCCTAAAACTACAGACTCCTAGAAGAAAATATATATGGTAAGCACCATGACATTGACCATGACACTTTAGATCTTACTCAAAAAGCAAAGAAAACAAAAGCAAAAATAAACTATTATGACCACACCAAACTAAAAAAAATCTCTGTACAGCAAATAAAATCATCAATACAATGAAAAGGCAATCTACTGAATGGGATAAAATGTTTGTAAATCATGTATCTGATAAGTGCTTAATATACATTATATATATAAAGAACTCATACAACTCAATAGCAAAAAACAATCTGATTTAAAAAAAATTAGTAGAGGATCTGAATAGACATTTTTCCCCTAAGAAGACATAGAGATTGTCAATAGGTATATAAAAAGATGCTCAACATCCCTAATCATCAAGGAAATGCATATCAAACCCAGAATGAGATATCATTTCATACCTGTTAGACTGACAATTACCAAAAAGACTAGAAAATAACAAATGTTAACAGGATGTGGAGGAAAAAAGAACCCTAATGCAGTGTTTCTGGGACTGTAAATTGGTGCAGTCACTATGGAAATCAGTGTAGAGGTTCCTCAGAAAATTAAAAATAGAACTACTACATGATCTAGCAATTCCACCTCTAAAGAAAATGAAAACATTAACTTCAGTAGATATCTGCACCCCCATGTTCATTGCACCATTATTTACAACAGTCAAGACATAGGGACAATCTAAGTGTACACTGATGGATAAATGGATAAAGGAAATTGACACATGGATATGGATAAAGGTATATTGACACAATGGAACACTGTTGAGCCACAAAATAACACCGAAATCTCACCATTTGCCACAACATGTATGGTCCTTGAGGGCATTATGTTAAATGCAGTAACTCAGACAAAGAAGACAAATAGCATATTATCTCACTTACATGTGGAATAAGAAAAAAGAAGGAAGGAAGGAAGGAAGGAAGGAAGGAAGGAAGGAAGGAAGGGAGAGAGAACAAAAGGAAGACAGAAAGAAAGAGAAAGAGAAAGAGAAAGAGAAAGAAAGAGATAAAGAAATAAAGAAAAAGAAAAAACAAGCTCACAGACACAGAACACTTTAGTGTTCAGGGAGAGGGGATGAGTAAAATGGGCTAAAACGGTCAAAAGGCAAAACCCCCAATTATAAAATAAATAAGTCTTGGGAATGTAATGTACAGCATTAATAATATTGTATTCCATATTTGAAAGTTGCTAAGAGAATAAGTCTTAGAAGTCTTCATCATAAGAAAAATGAATTAATAACTATGTATGAGATGAATGTTAACTAGACCTATTGAATGTTAACTAGACCTATGGTGGTGATCATTTCACAATGAAATAAAATACTGGATCATTACATTGTATGCCTGAAACTAATATAATGTTACATGTCAATTATATCTCAAAAAAATGAAGAGACGATCCAAGCAATTAGTACTTCCAGTTCCACACCTAAGGAGTTCAGAGGTTGCCAATACAATCTAAAGATAAGTAAAAGTTAAACAAGCTAAAAAAATCAACAAATTTTCTTGGATTTGTAAAAGAAAGAAGACACAGGCCAAACCAAATATTAAAGAGACAGACAAATAATGGAAGTCACAACTTAACAGAGGAGGAGGGACTGAGGAGCAGAAACAGCCATGGAAACTAGTACAGGAGTAGGAAAAAATGACATGTTATTGATGAATTGCTGGAGGCTCAGTGTGAACAAGTCTGAGAGTTAAAAACTCCAGGGGAACCTATCTTGGAGGTGAGAGCTCACAATGAGAATTCACAATGGGAGGAGTATCAGAGAAAAATCCCCTCCTGCAGGCAGGACAAGGGGAAAAAGAGTCATTTTGAAATACCCCAGAGCACTCTGTTCTTTTTAACAAGATCTGCTTTCAGGAAAAACTAATTAACCAATTCCTAACCTGTTGGGGAATTATAAGAGTCTAACCTGAAGAAGGAAAACATTCAACTCAACCCTATTCTATTCAACCTGTCCCACCTGAGCAGGGAGAGAAAAATGAGAAACTCTAGTGAAGCCCACAGTCCAGAGGCATAGGTTCATTAAAAGACTGAATGTTAATCAGAGGACATTTGAATACTTTCTTTCCCTCCACATCTCACCACCACATAGTTAAAAACCTATTTATAAGGGCTTTTCACCCAGTACATCAAATCACAAAGCATAACAAAAAGCAAAAACCATAATTTGAGAAGACATAGCAAGTATTAAAAATATATGTGACAGGGATGTTAAAATTATAAGAGCAGGAATTTAGAACAACTATGATGAATATGCTAAGGGTTCCTGTGGAGAAAGTAGAGGACATGTAAACACAATAGGGTGATGTAAGCGTAGAGGTGGAAATCCTAAGCAAGAACCCAAACTAAATGCTAGAGATAAAAAAAAAAAATGGAGAATGCCTTTGAAAAACTTATTAGTATACTGGGCAAAGATGAGGAAAAAATCTCTGAGCTAGAGCATTTATCAATAGAAATCCCAAAAAGCAAAAAGAAGAACAGCAATAAATAATAGAACATCCAGGTATTATGGGGCAGCAAAAAGGCTGTATTATATCCATCATGGGAAGACCAGAAGAAGAAGAAAGAATGGAACTAAAGAGATAATTAAAACAATAGTGACTGAAAATTTCCCAAATTAATGTCAGGTACCAAACCACAGATATAGGAAGCTCAGAGCACAAAGAAAGTCAAATGCTAAAACAAAGACAAATCAAACAAAACATAATAAAACAAAACAAAAACATGACCTAGGGATATAATTTTCAAACTACAGAAAAATCAAATATAAAGTCCTAAAAGAAGCCAAAGGAATAAAACATCTTCCCTATAGAGGGAGGAACAAAGATAAGAATTACATATTACGTGTCCTCAGAAACCATGAAAGCAAGAAGAAAGTGGAGTGGAATATTTAAACTATTGAGAAAGAAACAACAACAAACTAGAAGGGTATACTCTACAGAATTATTAGTAAAAAGTGAAAGAGAAATAATACTTTCTCATAAACAAAAACAAGGAATTTGTTGCAAGTAAGCCTGCCTTGCAAGAAATATGAAAATAAGTGTTTTCATGACTATAATGAATAAATAAATTTCTAGAAATCTAAAACTTACCCAGACTAATTCATGAAGAAATAAAAAATACAAACAGACCAATAATTAGTAAGAAGTTTGAATCAGTAATTAAAAGCCTCATAACAAAGAGTAGCCCAAGTAGGCCTTTATATGATTTCACTGATAAATTCTACCAAACTTTTAAAGAAAAATTAACTCCAATCTTTCTCAAACTCTTCAAAAAATTGAAGAGGTAAGAGTCCTCTAAACTCATTTTCGGAAGCCAGGTTTAAGCTGAAAGCAAAAACAGGTAAGGGACACTACCAAAAACAAACAAACAAACAAACAAAAAAAAAACCAACAACCTATAAGGCATCCTGTAGTTCATTCATCCCTGACAATTATAGATGAAAAATTGTAAACAAAATATTAGCAAACTGAATTCAACCACACATTAAAAGGAGTATATACCATGATCAAATAAGATTCATTTCTGGGATGCAAAATGTTCAACATATATCACATTAAATAAAACAAAAGATAGAAATCATAGCCATCTCAATAATCAGAGAAAAAGCATTTGACAAAATTCAACATCCTTTTATGATAGAAGATTCTCAATAAATTGAGTATAAAAAGAATGTACCTTAATATGATAAAAGTTACACATGGCAAGCCTGCAGCTAACCATATTCAATGATATAATATATACATATATATTACATGTATATATAATCCATTTCAATGATGTAATACATACATATTATATATTACATGTATATACAATCCTGCCATTTGAAACAGTATGGCTGAACTTTGAATGTATCATGCTAAGTGAAATAAATAAGACAAAGATAAATACTGTAAATCTCACTTATAAGTGGAATCTAACAAAAACAAAATGCATAGAAACAAAGAAGGGATTGTTGGTTGCTAGTACTGGCAGGGGTTAGGGAAAATAAGTGAAAAGTGGTCAAAGGGCATAAACTTCCAATTATAAATTCTGGGAATATACACATGATGACTAGTGCTAACAACATTGTATTGTATACTTAAATAGGAGTATATCTGAATTTTCTCACCAAAAAAAAAAAAAAATAATAATTATGTGAGGTGTTAGATTTGAGGCTAACATTTTGAGATAATCATTTCAATATAGATGTATATTAAATCCTTATATTGTTTACCTTATACTTAAACAAAGTTATATGTTGATTATATCAATTACATCTCAATTTATTTCTGGAAAAAAGATTTCGGAGAGAAAATAACATTGCTCAGAAAAAAATCTATATAAAATAAAAGGAATATTGAAAAAGGCGCAAATAAAGGTAAAATGAAAATGGTTACTTTTCTTAATTGATCTAACAGTTTACAGTTTGTCTAAAATAATACTACAATGATTATGTATTTATATCTATATATATGCTTATTTATATATATATATGTGTGTGTAAAATTAATGAAAGAAATTTTATAAGAAACAGAAGGGGGTAATTAGGATCATTTTGTTTTATAAGGTACTCATATTACCTATGAAGTGTGGTAGTGTTACTTTTTTTTTTTTTTTTTAATTTTTTTTTGGTAGTGTTACTTTAAAGCAAATTTGTATTAATTGTAAATGTATATTACAAACACTAGAGCAAACACTAAAAAAAAAAAAAAAGTAAAAGCAGAAGTATAATAAATATGCCCAGAAAAGAAATAAAATGGACTCATATAAAATGATCAGTCAAAACTACAAAGGGCAGAAAAAAAGTGGAAGACAAAAATAGCAGAAAAAGAAAAAAGAAAAAAATGAACAAAGGTGACAAATCAAAAACAGTAGGGAATACAACAGATAATAATCCAACCATGTCAATAATCACTTTGAAGTCAATAATGAAAATGCACCAATTAAAAAAACTGAGATTGGCAGAGTGAATCAAAAAATAAGACTCAACTATATCCTGTCTTCAACAGATAGATTAACAGTAAATGGGTGGAAGAAAATACACCATGCTAAAATTAATTAAAAGAAAGTAGTAGCTATATCAATTTCAGAGAAAGCCGACTTCAAAGCAAGGAAAGTTATCATAGTTAAAGAATAACACTATATAATGATAAAGGGTCAGTTCTCCAAGAAGACATATTAATTCTCAGCATATATATGCCTAACAACAGAACTGAAACTATGCAAGGCAAATCTAATAGAACTGAAAGGAGAAATAGATGAATCTACTATCATAGTTGGAGACTTCAGCATCTTTCTATCAGAAATGGACAGATCCAGCAAGCAGAGAATAAGTAAGGACGTAGTTGAACTCAACATCATCAATTTAATGAATATAATGGGTATCTATAGACTACTTCTTCCAACAAATGCAGAATATATATTCTTCTCATACTCACGTAGAACATTCACTAAGTTAGACAAGAATCTAGGTCATAAAATAAATTTGACAAAATTTAAATAGAAATTATTTAATGTCTGCTCTTAGACCACAATGGAATTAAACTAGAAATCAATAACAGAGAAATAACTGAAAAATCTTGAGATATGTGAAGATTAAACAACACACTTCTAAATAGCACATGGGTCAAGGAAGAAAATCAGGAGAAATTAAAAACTATGTTGAACTAAATGAAAACACAACTTATCAAAATCTGTGGGATGCAAAAGCAGTACTCAGCAGGAAATTTATAGCATTGAATGCATATATTAGAAAAGAAGGATGATCTATATTTCCGCTTTAGAAGCTGAAAAAAAAAAAGCAGAAGAAATTCAAATAAGTGGAAGAAAAGGAATAATAATGAGTGTAACTGAATCTTGGAAGAGCTGCATTGTGAGACTCTCTCATTCTTGGTGGCCTAGCTTCTCCCAACATCTATGTCTCATGTACCCCCTTGGACCCCTCTAAGGAATCCTTGCCATTGGATAGGAGTCAGAGACACTTTGTCTTAAGGCCATCAGTCACTGCCATGCTCAAGAATAAAAGTAAAGGGGGTAAAATTAGACACCAGGTAAGAATGAAAATGAATCTGAAAAAAACAGAGATGGTGTTCAAAAAGGGTGAGCAGGGATATGCTTATATAATCAGTGTTGGAAAATGGACAATTAAAAGTGTTTTGACGGGGTAAGAGATTCTATTATCTCAGAGAGAAATTGAGAAAAAAATGTTTGGATAAATATCTCAGACATTATACTGGTTGGTCCAGAAGATTACCAGGATAATGAAGCTGATGTAATTTTAAAATACAATGCAAATGAAGCCAGAAGCCTGAGGGCATGATGAGCTTCCAAAGCATGCTAAATATAATAAAGTGGATACATTTGGGCCTAGAGATGATGACGGAATGCACTTTGGCAACACTGGAGATGATGAAGGAGATGTGAAAGTATCTAAATTGAACTCAACATTTTATGTTCCAATTTTTTTTTGAGAATTGTTCTACACTTCGAAGTTTGCTATGACCTATTAAAGAAGATAAAAGTTTTATTAGCATCAGAGCAACTTGTTAAAGCCGACTGCTCTGTCTCTAAGGTATCTATGTTTCTTTAAAAATTGGTAATGCTGAATATCTCGTCAAATGTTAACTTCACTTTGTTCTTTGGATGCAATGAAGTTTATGGATGAAAGACTGTTTTCTATTAAAAAAATTAAAAAGGGGATGGGAATGCATTGCTGCGTTTTCTCCTTTGACTATTTCCAATAAGTAAATGGATGTTTTGAATGAATCATTTGCCCTACATACATTATGGATTATGATTAAGCCCTCGTTTTGACTAGCTTGTTGACTATACAGTATTATTTTTGAATAGTCTGTTTCTTAAGATGACCCCTTGAGAACCTGATACAATGCAAAGGAGGCAGAAATATGCATTTTAAATAAAAATGATAGGACTATTTTATATATTTAAGTGGCAAGCAGCTATTTTTATGTTAGTTTTGATACTATGCACATTCGTTTCATGATCTCATTTTGAGACTATAAACATTTAAAAAAGCATTTTTTTTTTTTAAAAAGCATTTTTAAACATGCTTTTTGGAAGCTGGATTTTAAAAGCAATTTTGAGTTTGTAAGATTAGTAGTTGCAAAAATTAAACATTAGATGGCACCTAGTTTTCTTAACAATGGATATGTTGATGTATTTGTTGACTTTTTTCTTACCATGCATAGGAAATTTTCCAATAAGAAAATATATTATGTTCACATACATGTAAGTATATTTTTTATAGAACAAAAAGAGTGTGATAAAGACTTGTTTTATTTTCAGAAGTTATATGCATGTGACTATAATTTAGGGTGCTTTATAAATAAATTATGTGTAAATGAAGATTTAATTTCATAACACCTTACACAACTTAAACCCTTTCAAACTATTCCTAAGTGGGGCGGGGGTGGGGGGGGAGGAGTAACAACTTAATGAAAAGATGGTCTTTAATTTCTGAATGGAAGAACTATATAGTTAAGAAAAAAAAATAAAGGCAGTGGCAAGGTACAGAGTTAAAAAATAGAAACAATAAGAACTAGAGAAGAAATCAATGGATTGAAAATAAGAAATCAATAGAGAAAATCAAAGAAAACAAAAGCTGTTTCTTTAGAAAGTTCAATATAATTGATAAGCCTTTAACTAGGTTAACTAAGAAAAAAAAAGATAGAGAACACAAATATTAGCATTAGAAATAAAAGAGGGTTATCAGCACAGACCTGATGGACATGAAATGGATAATAAATAAATACTATGAAAAACTCTACCTACAAATTTGATAACCTAAATGAAATGGAGCAATTACTTGTCATACATTATTTGCCAAAACTCACACAAAAAGAAATAGACAATCTGAATAGGCCTATGTCTATTAAATAAATTGAAATAACAATTGCTAACCTCCCCAAACAGAAAGCACTAGGACCAGATGGGATCATTGGTGAATTCTAGCAAACACTTCAGAAAGAAATTATGCCAATTCTTTATAATACCTGTTAGAGAAAAGAAGCAGAGAAAGTACTTCTTAAGTCATCCTATGAGGACATTATTATCTTATTACCAAAATCAGACAAAGATATTATGAGAAAAGACAACTGTAGGTCAATATCTTGCATGAACATACATATAAAAATTCAATAATATATTAAAAATTGAACCAAGAATATACAAAAATAATTATACATCATGACCAAATTGAATTTAACCCAGGCATGCAAAACTGGTTCAGCATTTGAAAATCAATTAATAGTATCCATCACATCAACAGGATAAAAAAGAAAAATCATATATTATATTAAGAAATAAAGGTAAAAAAATTGACAAAATCCAACACCCATGGTAAAAACTACAAAACTTTGATAAATGAAATTAAAGAACTAAATAAATGAGATATCCCATGTTCATGGAAATCACTACCCTCATGGATTATGATTAACATTTTTCAAAATATTAATATCAATATTTTTAAGATGTCAGTCTCACTTGGATCTATAGATTCAATGCAATCTCAATTAAGTTCTCAGCAAGTTCTATTATGGATGCTGGCAACCTGATTTTAAAGTTTATATGGAAAGGCAAAAGATCTACAACAGCCAATAGAAAATTAATGGAGAAGAACAGATTACTGACCTGTGTGACTTCAAGACTTACTATAAAGCTACAGTAATCAAAGCAGTGCAGTAGTGGTAAAAGGAAAAAAAAAATCAGTGGAACAGAATAAAGAGCCCAGAAAGAGAATCCCATACATATAGTCAACTTGTCTCAATAAAGGAGCAAAGATAAATAGTCTCTTCAGGGCAGCCCGGGTGGCTCAGCAGTTTAGCGTTGCCTTCGGCCCAGGGTGTGATCCTGGAGTCCCAGAATTGAGTCCCACATCAGGCTCCCTGCATGGAGCCTGCTTCTCCCTCTGCCTGTGTCTCTACCTCTCTCTCTCTCTCTCTTTCTCTCTCTCTCTGCCTCTCTCTCTGTGTCTCTCATGAATAAATAAATAAAATCTTTTTTTTTTTTAATTTTTATTTATTTATGATAGTCACAGAGAGAGAGAGAGAGAGAGAGGCAGAGACATAGGCAGAGGGAGAAGCAGGCTCCATGCACCGGGAGCCTGATGTGGGATTCGATCCCGGGTCTCCAGGATCGCGCCCTGGGCCAAAGGCAAGCGCCAAACCACTGCGCCACCCAGGGATCCCAAATAAATAAAATCTTAAAAAAAAATAGCCTCTTCAACAAATGGTGCTGAAGTGGACATCCATGTGACAAAAAAAGAAAAAAATAAGAATCTAGATACAGACCTTATGCCCTTCAGGAAAATTAACTCAAAATGAATTATAAAGCTAAATACAAAATTATAAAGCTCCAGGAAGTTAACATAGGAGAAAACCTAGATGACCTTGGGCATGGCAACAACTTTTTAGATACAACATCAAAGTCATGATTCATGAAAGAAATCGTGATAAGCTAGACTTCATTAAAGTAAATTTCTTTCTGTGAAAGAAAATGTCAAGAGAAGGAGAATATATGCCATAGACTGGAAGAGAACATCTGCAAAAGATAAATATTATACACAACTGTTATGTAAAATGAGCAAAGAATTCTTAAAATTCAGCAATAAAAAACCGACTCCATTAATAAATGGGCCAAAGACCTTAAAACTCACCTCACCAAAAGAAGATATATCGATGACAAATAAGCATATGGAAAGATGCTCTATATCACATGTCATGAGGAACATACAAATTAAAACAACAATGAGATGTCCCTACGTACCTATTAGAATGGCCCAAATCCAGAAGATTGACAACACCAAATGCTGGCATGAGGTGCAGCAACAGGAGTTCTCCTCCACTGCTAGTGGTAATGCAAAATGCTACAGCCCGGTTTAGAAAACAGTTTATCAGTTTCTTACAAAAGCAAAACAAAACAAAACATACCCTTACCTTACCAAATTCAGCAACTGTCTTCTTTGGTATTTATCCAAAGTCATTTAAAACTTATGTTCATACAAAGACCTGCACATGGATGTTTATAGCTGCTTTAGTCAACATCGCCAGAACTTAGGAGCAACTAAGATGCCCTTCAGTGAATGGGTAATAAACAGTAATACATGCAGACAATGGAACATTATTCATCAGTAAAAAATATATATATAAGCTCTCAAGTTATTATAAGACATAGAAGAATTTTAAATACATATTACTAAGTGAGGAAGTCATTCTCCTCCTCTTGCAATGTGACTTTGTAACTCCTTCCATCAAGAGCTAGAGTCATTTCTCTGAATATAGTATTATCTTGCTCTTCCCTTTGGCTGGATTTACAGTGCCAAATATGACACAAACATAGACTTTAGAAAAAAAAAAAAACTTGTACACTAGAACTTGTCCTTTTTTTTTTTTGTTGGTCTTAGTATCCATACCACCACTGTCCTGTAAGACACTTACGCTAGCTCACTGAAGGATGACAGAGGGCCCATTCATCCCAGCTTTCTCAGGTGAGGTCATGATAAACAAGCCAGCCCCAGGGTGCCTACCAAGCTGACCATAGATGCATGAGTAAGTCGGCTTCAAGATCAGCCAAATTCCCTCCAAATCAACCCAAATTACTAACTTGAAAAATTGTGAGATATGTGAAACGCTAGTATTTTAAAACGTTAGTTTTTGGATGGTTATTGCATAGTGAAAGCTAACTGATTACAAAGTAACATATATGCAATTCACTTTGTGCTTGGAAGTATGGAGTTCACTGTATGTATTCACTTGATTAATTTTCACAACAACCCTATAAGCTATTTAATGGTGTCTCGATTGTGTGGTTGAGAGAATATATTCTAGAGAGTGGAGAGGGAGAGCGAGTTATTATTCTAAGTCACACAGATAGTAAGTGGTAAAGCAAGACTTGAACATAGGCTATCATATCACCAGTGATATGATATGATGCCACGTTCTCAACTGCCACATTCTACTGCCTCTTGACAGAAGGACAGTAGATGCAAAACTGTGGAAGTCCAAGACTACTTATTAGAAATTTATGTTTTAATAACTTTTAATGTGCATTCTTGCCATTCACAGCAAAATCTAATCTTTATTAAAAAAATCTAATCTTAATTAATGCAGAATTTGGTACTCAAATTATAGTGCTACAAGTAACAGAACCTAAGCATATGGCAATGGATTAGTACAACTTGTCATATGTTGGGTAGGAAGGATTAGATAATAAAAGTTAATACTACTTGCTATTAAGTGTCAAAATATATGGCACAAATTCAAAAGCAGATCATATGCTAAAAGGGGCTAAAACACTAACAAATTATTTTAAAAATTTAAAATGTAGATATTCATTAGCTATTTATAGATGCCTAACAGAGAGCAATACTCAGACTAGATTTATCACCCAAAAAGCATAATTGGAAAAAAGAATACCATTCTCCCTAGGAAAGCAATCTGGTTCTGTGGCAGCCAATTTTCATTGACTGAAAGTCAAGTAATGAATGGAATCAGAGGACAAAAACCAAATACGTTGGTACTCCAAACCAAAGCCATTATTAATGGTGGCTCTCAAGAATAAACTTTAATGTGATAAGACTATCTCCCTAAGCTTATTTCAAATACATTTTGTTCTCTGTTGCAAAGACCAGACTAATTTGTTTCCTTTTCCATCAGAGTCTAATGTTTCAGATATTCTCAAAGTAGCTTACAATAAGTGATATACAAAAGAGAACAGTCTTCAAACTTAACATGTTATCAAAGAAATTTGGCTGCAATTGCTTGAACATAGAGAGTGCTAGAAGAAAATTGACTGGACAGCTATTAGGTTTTGATGGAAATTATATCGTCAAAATCAGAAGCATTGCCTGACAAAGCTCATAATAGTTTACACCATAAAGAAATAGCAGACCCAATCATGAACCAATAGGAGACACAGTATGAAAGGTGAAACAACCACATATGTTTTGTGTCTTCCATTGCCAAGCTCAGTGATGGGACCTACAGGAGATGATCTTACACAGAAGCGAGTCTTTTCTATTTTGCTCTGTAGGAAGAGAAAAAAGCTACAACCAATAACTGCTGTGTGTTTCCTGCTGTCCATTTCTCCTTGTATTGCATTTGTTCTGTCCAGGATAAGACAACCAGTTAGGATAAACCTATGTTCTGGACACCATGATGTAGTACCATAGCCCTGAACTGCCTATCAACTTTTAAACTACTTTATTTTGTCACTCACAGACAAATTGAACCCTAACTAATCACAAAGACTCATGCTTTCTTAAGTCATCACATGCACACACACAGACATACACCTATACACACCAAACCTAAATGAACACCATCTACATTAAGTCCAAAAGGGTCCACAATTTGACACAATTTAATAAATACCTACTTTTCGATTGCTTATGTCTTCACCTGATGTAAGAGAGAGAAAATATATGGAAAAATATATAACAATTGTAAGTTGTGAGGTGACAGCATAACTAAACACAAGACTACTAAAAGCTATTCAGGTATTTATTGAGTCAAAAATATTTATTGAGTACCTCCTTTTTTTTATTTATTTATTTATGATAGTCACAGAGAGAGAGAGAGAGAGAGAGAGGCAGAGACACAGGCAGAGGGAGAAGCAGGCTCCATGCACCGGGAGCCCGATGTGGGATTCGATCCCGGGTCTCCAGGATCGCGCCCTGGGCCAAAGGCAGGCGCCAAACCGCTGCGCCACCCAGGGATCCCTATTGAGTACCTCCTATTATGTAATAGGAATAATAGGTACTATAAATGTAGATGGCAGTGAAGAAAGCACTAAAAAAGTCTTCACCCTCATGAAACTTTCATTCCAGTGAGAGAAGCAGAGATAAACATGATAAATGCTCCATTTCAAAGATTTCCAATCTATATTTTAATATCTTTGGAAATATAATACATCTTTCACCAGTGATATGATATTGTTTTATTGGCAGCATGTTTTCATAATATTACTTAAAATAATGTTGCAGCTTAAACTGAACACTTCTGAGTTACTAGGATAAAGTAATTAAAATATATTGGCATAGAAAAAAAACTAAGAAATAGGACTAAAAATTTGAACAGAGACTTTCTAGAATAGCTACTAATCATGTAATTGTTCTATCTGATATATAGTACTAAATGCTAAGGAGAAACTATAAACCAGAACGGGGGTGAGGGTATTGTAATTATATATAGAGTGAGTAAAGAAGACCTCCATGATGACATGTTTTTGTATAGACTTAACAAAGTGAGAAAGTAGACGATGAAGATGTCTAAGGGCAGATCATCCAAGGCTGAAGGAATTATACGAACAGTCTAAGTTGGTACCATGACCGGCTTTTTCAGAAAAAAGTCATAGTGACCTGTGTGGCTCAAACAAAAGGAACAAAAGAGGCTCCTTTGGAACAGAGTTAAGGTTCCAGAGTTAATGGAGGTCCAGATCCTGCAAGGGTCTTATAAGTCATAGTAAGGACTTTGGCTTTGTTTCCTCTATTTTTCCAGCTAGTTATTTCATATTTATCTTAAAATTTCTGTAATCAGATTAAGTAATTATTTGAAGAGTTTCACTGAGGAAGGTCTCTGAGAATTTCAAAAGGTTCTAGTCACTGGTAGTTAAGTATAGACACTATTTTCCTCTCTATGTCATTCCCACTGACATACAAAGATTGAGTTTCAATGTAATTCAGTTGTCACATTGTGCATTTTTGAAGGATTTCAGAAAGCCCTGAGGCCTAAGAAAGCTATTGATGATAAGCCTTGAATTGCCTAAGAGAATATATTCCCTGGAATCTATTGTCAGGGTGATGAGAAAAGCATATATGGGTATATAGACACATAAGTAAAAAAAAAAATGGAGTTATCCAAAGACGCAATTTCATACTTTTGTCTCTGGTTAACTTTAACATTTAGCTTTCTACTAGAATATTTGACTGCCATGTACATGTGATTCATTTATTGCCTTTCAACTGCCCTTCTTTTAAAATAAAGGAAATTCAAGATATTGTGACTTCAGCTTTAGGAAGTCACCAGGTTGAGTGTATGAATAAGCAAAAGATTTTCACTAAGAAATCCTAATTCTGTAATCAGATTACAGGGCTGTAATTAAGACATTTCTAACTCCAGATTGTTATATTTTTCATACTAGCAAAGAATTAATTTAAAACCAATTCTCTGATACTTAGGTTTTTTTTTTTCATCGATATATTTTTCAAATAGGACTGTTATATAACACTCATTAAAAGTAGTAAAATAATTAAGTTAAATAAATAGAGGGGAATGCCATATCATAAGAGATTGACTCTAGTCAACTTTTTCTTTCTTTTCTTTTTTTTTTTTTTACATAGATAAGTTTCACTCTTCATGTAAAGAAAACTGCCACTCTTTAGATTGTGTTGTGTAGTTTAGTTTATATAGTTTGAATGCAATGATCATTAATATAGCGTAAACCCAATTTTGTAAGCATTAGACATTCATGCTAATGAAAATAACCAAAATATGAACTGAGTCCTGAAATATCAGTGCCTTCTTCTCTATCATATGTAATCAAGTTATCAAATCTTTTTTTCCCCTCTCAGCTTGACCATTTATTCATGCATTTGACAGAGTCAGGAACTGGTGTCATGCTAAAGTCCTCAGATACAAGAAAAAGAATGTTTTCATACTGACTTAGAAAAATAAAAGATATCTGTCTAAAATGTTTTGAGATTCTGATGTGGAATCTTCCTCTCTTACCAATAGTTTCATTGTTAGGTTGCTTGTAATTTAAAAAGAAAGTCTAGCTTCTTACTCATTCAAGCATAAATTCACTTTTGGAGTGAAGTGTTGGTCAGAGGTGGCCCAGATACAGGCCAACTGCAACAGATCAGTTTTTCTTTGTCTCCTCTCTTTCTGCAATACAATCCCCTTGCCACCTTCACACTTCTATTTTCTACTTTCTTGTTCATGATCCAATAGTCATTAATGTTCCATTTGAAAGGAATTAAAAGAACCATAATTTTATGTGATTAAATATGCCCAATTACACTCTAAATCCACTAGTGGATAATTTCTTATAAGTGCTTTAAGAAATCAATAATCCAAGTTCATAATTATTACTGATTCTATCAGTGCGCTGCTTTTTAAAATGTAATGAAGGGATGTCTTTCTACAACTGGGCAGGAGACAAAGCTTTGAATTGTAACAATAAAAGAAAAACCCTAGAAATTGTAATAACTATAATTGACAATGCAGAGTTTCTCCCTTATACTGAAATAAAAATGTACTTTAATATTTTAAAAGAGCAAATATATATGTGATAAACACAAATTATGGTTATGTACAAATATACTGTTACAAGTAGCGCGTGATAGTTTCAATAATTGGTGGCTCCATTTTGGAATTTTTACTGTATTGAAATATCAGTTGAATTAACTAAAGACATTTTGATAGCTCCCCATAAAGTCCAAAGTCATAATTGGATTTTATGGAGCATTCTGAATGCTAACAGAAAAACAGATGCAAATGGTTTTTAAGTAGATATTAAAAGAAGAATTGATGCAATGCAACTGTACATGTTTTGTAGTATCATGCTTAGTGGTAAGTGGAAATTATACAGAAATTGTGAGAAAACATCACTGATAACTTGCATTAGTCTCTTAGAATACTTGAAATGCTAAGTTATCAAAAATATAACAGCGTACTTTTTTTATAAATGTATTTTGGACTCTGAATAATTTCTTCTTTTTGACAAGTAATGACTTCCTGATACTCAGAAGTTTAGTCCCCTTCTCCTGTCTTCATGTGACTCTTTATCCTTTCTTAGTATCTATTACATAATAGGATTTTCTCAAGAAGTAGGCATCCTCCCATACACATGTCATATAAATGTGCTGTGCAGAGATCTCATGTGCTTTATAAGGAGATAACCACTGGAAATATACAGCAAACATTTTTGTACTTACCCAAATTTTCAGATGGCCTAGTCTTCTTTACAATAGATGTTTCTGTTCTGTGGATGTGAGTTTCAAATGATATTCTTTGAATTAATTTACATTTAAGATTTAACATTAACCTTATCTGAACTGTCATAATTTTGATGTATAAATATGAGCCCTAACCACTAGAAAGGAAACAAATATTAAAATATATACCTGTTAACATTTCTATAAGATGTATGGGCTTTTAAGAATTTAAAGTTATAGTAAAATGTTAAATGTATTTTTAAACAAATGGCAAGATAAACATTCACTTTATACTCATGCAAGCAATATTCATTGTGCATTTACTCTATGTAAAGCCCTGAGCTGGCAATTAGGAACAATAAATGGAAAAAGACAAGTGAAAATGTTTAGTAAACCAAAATAGTAGCTTATTAAACACATTAGAGTTGATAAAAAATAAGGACATGTACACAGTGATCCAGGTAGAGTGGTAAAGATGTTTAATTTGGAGCTGATGAAAGGAAATGAGTTTTAGCTAGTATTTGAGTAATTACCATGTGCCTGGAATTGTGCTGTTTTTAGTTAAATATGTGAAATTGCCAATAAGCAACTGCTTAGACAAATTAAAAAATGAATTTGTCTAAGGTCACATACATACATCATAAAAATTAGAGCTGAAAATGACACATAGCTATATATAGCATACATTTCTTCAATTCCGGTATAAAGTTTTAATAAAAAGTATATTCAGGATTACTGTCTTTATACAAGATGTGCTTCTTCATATAAAATACATTTTTTTTCCTTAGCCTCCCCTCCCCTTCCACTTCCTTCTTTTCCCAGCACATAAAGTTTTGGGCTTAAGACATCTCATTTGGGGCAGCCCGGGTGGCTCAGCAGTTTAGCACCTGCCTTCGGCCCAGGGCATGATCCTGGAGATCTGGCATCGAGTCCCATGTCGGGCTCCTTGCATGGAGCCTGCTTCTCCCTCTGCCTGTGTCTCTGCCTCTCTCTCTCTCTCTCTCTCTCTCTCTCTCTCTCTCTCGCTGTGTGTGTGTGTGTGTGTCCCATGGATAAATAAATAAAATATTTTTAAAAAATCTCATTTGTCTCCAGTTATCTCCGGGGCTGTCACAAAATTCTATAAACCAAATTAATTTTAATTAATTTCACTAAGAAATTAAAGTAAGAGCATGTACTTTCAGAAAATAGAGCACAAGTATCATGAAATGACAGCCATAAAGAAAGGTGAGGAATCAACTAAGGAAGAATGCTGCAATCAGAAGTAGCAGCGTGAGCAAAGGCCTAGTGGAAACGAGAGAGAATGGCGAGTTTATGAAACAGAAAATAATATCCATTGGACTGCTGTGGAATTGAAAGGTAAGGCATAAAGCCAAATAGATAATCAGGGGCAGATCATGGAAAGCCTTGAACACTTTGTTGGAAAATTAAACTGAATATAATAGAGGATACAGGAGGCTTTTGAGAAAAAGTACCCTAAGGATGTATTAGACATCATGGAGAGCAGTGGGAAACTATTCAACTTGACCCTTCTCCTTGAAGATTTGCAACCATGTGAGAACAAGTAAAAAAGCAGTAGAGGATACAAGTATTAACTGTGGCATAGACACTAACTGTGTAGTGTTAAAATATGGGATGTTTTACATTCTTAGTGGTCAACGTGGTTGTGAATAGAATCCTTCTGGGATTAAAAAGAGGAAAATAGCCGAGTAGAAATAGTGTTTGATGGCCTGGCTGATTTGCTATGCATTCAATATCAACAGCATTTGGTTGAGCATATGGGTTTAAAATAACTGGACTGAAACTGGTGTGAGCATAGAAAGACTGTTGACCAGTGTGTGCTGCATGTCCACAGGAGGTATTTTTAGAGTTAGGAGCTAAAGCAAGAAAAGAAAACTAGATGTGTGTGTGTGTGTGTGTGTGTGTGTGTGTATACATATATATATATATATATGTATATATATATACACACACATATATATACAGTGTCCATATGTATATATGGACACATAGAAAAAAACCTAAATAACTCAGTTTGGAACTCTGAAAATCCTATGAGTTTAATATCATTTTGAAATCTAACTATATTTGAAGTGTTTTGCAAGACTGTTAGGTTACATAAATGTGTCTTATTAAATTCATATCAGTTGGAAATAAGCATCATAAGGAACTCTGGTACAAGTTTATTCAAAAAGAAGTCTCCATGCTGAAGACCTGAGTACAGAAAGCTGTGTGTAGCAATGAAAGAGTTAAAGTAATTAAAATAAGACAATATTTCTTTAAGTTCCTTAGGAATATTTTGAGATTCCAAAAAATCATAAATAACAGGGAAAAGACTGTTGATGTATACAGAACTTTATCAAATCCTCATGAGGCTAAGTGTAGTGGGTAAGTCATCTCTCACCAGAAAGTTTCTCAATCTATGCCCATCATATTTGGATTACATCAAAATATTGACATTTCCACATTTTAATTGAGAAGCCAGTCAACAGATTTAAAATATTAATGGGAAATTTTGATCCAGAAATAATATTACAGGTTTTTCCTTTTCCTTCTATCGAAAGCTAATTTTCAAAATTCTAATATATACAGAACTATTTTAGGGAGTGTTTCAGAGGCTGCCTTCCAAGTTTGAGTTAAAAAAAAATAAATAAATAAAATGTTTTGTCTCATTTCATTCTTTAAGTATTGTTGAGTTTAAGCATCCAAAAACTTCTCTCAAACTAAGCACTACTATTCCTTGGACGTTAGCATGGTAGATATATTTTTTTTAAGATTTTTATTTATTTATTCACGAGAGACACAGAAAAAGAAAGAGGCAGAGACACAGGCAGAGGGAGAAGCAGGCTCCATGTAGGGAGCCCGAGGTAGGACTCTATCCTGGGTCTCCAGGATCACACCCCGGCTGGAAGGCGGTGCTAAACCGCTGAGCCACCAGGGCTGCCCAGCCTGGTAGATATTTAATAACATGGTACTGAATGATTGAATTAATTTTATGTATGAAACACACAGGTTTTATTTTTATTTTTGTTTTTAACCAATTCTTGTTCATATGTAAAAGACTAACCAAAGTCACCCAACTTCAATTATGACTTTCTTAAATACTTTAATCAATGTCTTACTACTCTGAACTAATAGGATAATTCTTGATTCCACAAAATTTTACACTCACATATATTACTTACTTTTATTATGGTCAACTGCCTTAAATTTTTTTAAAAGATTTTATGTATTTATTCATTAGAGACACAAGAGAGAGAGAGACAGACAGAGACACAGGCAGAGGGAAACGTAGGCTCTATGCAGGGAGCCTGATGTGGGACTCAATCCCGGGACTCCAGTATCATGCCCTGGGCAGAAGGCAGACGCTGAGCCGCTGAGCCACCCAGGGATCCTCTCAACTGTCTTAAAATTAAGATTACTTAGCAGGGTTAAACACATTACAAATCCTGAAAAATTCTTATTGAAATAAAATAAATATTTTAGTCTGCCCAATATACTACAGAAGCTTTGTGGCATAACATGAATGTAATAGTGTCATTCCCTCCCTAGATCCATTCCACTGAATGAATGAATACATAAGACTGGTGATTCTCAGTCCAGGGATATAGAGGAGAGGAAGTCAGAGATTACTTCAGAGTTTTGATAACATGGCAAAGTATTAAATAGTAAAAAGAGAAAACTGGGAGGATGTGATTTGAGGAAAGGATGTTGGATTTTGCATTTTTCACGTTTAGTTTATGCACTTATATGTATTGCCAGTGGAAGTTTCCAGGAAGGCATTTTAACGTAATTGTTTTTTTTTCTTTCACCATTAAATATTAATAGCTATCGCTGTATGATGACTTAAAATATTTCATGTAGTATACCAAGAGCTTTATAAAACATTTTACACTTTATTTAAAAAATGTTGTTAAATAAGTATTATGTTTACCAATTTTGAAGGTTAAAAATCATGTCAATAGCTTGTCTTAGCTCATATAGCTCTGTGAGATATTCATGATTCCAATCCACATATATCATATTACAAAACTCGTGA
Organism: Vulpes lagopus; assembly: GCF_018345385.1. Taxonomy (NCBI): domain Eukaryota; kingdom Metazoa; phylum Chordata; class Mammalia; order Carnivora; family Canidae; genus Vulpes; species Vulpes lagopus. The sequence continues at coordinate 95,153,604 of NC_054824.1, read as the reverse complement.
TCTTAATAACCTTACTATATGTTGCTACCTAATTTATTAAGTCTATAACTTTGCAGACATTACACAATAAGCTGTAAATGCAAAGACAAATAAAAATTGTCTTTGACAATGACAAGGAGTAAAGAAACTAGGAAAAGATGATATGTAATCAGAGACATGCATTTGCAAACAATGTACACTAGTTCCAAAATGAATGATCATATTCTGATGGACCACAGAGAAGACCAGGAAAGGCAAGGACTTGCAGTATAGTTCATACTTTACAATCAAATGAACAGTGATGATGTGAAAGTGACTATTTTGGAAGAAAAAGAAACATGAAGATAATAATGGAATAAAAAGGGCAATGGATAGGAATTTGGGGAAAAAAAGTAGGTCAATAGTCCAAGAAGTGTGGGAAAAGATTGAGTGCTTATGTGTAGAAGTTACCATATGATTTCTCATAAAGGTGTTTTCTTTCTTTCTTTCTTTCTTTCTTTCTTTCTTTCTTTCTTTCTTTCTTTCTTTCTTTCTTTCTTTCTTTCTTTTTTTTTATGGTGTTCTCTTTCAATTGTTAAAACTACAGTAAGAATTAAGTATAATCACTGACATTTTGCTTAAGAAAAACCACTTTAAAGAGGCTGAGTGAATTGGCCAGGATATAACTATCCAGTGGTGGAAACAACACTGCTGTCTTTGGTTGAATAAAGGCCACACATTCCCTCTCCATTGGAACCACTGTAAACTCTGTAAACATCTTCGATTCTCAGATGTGCCTGAATTTTAAGGGCATAAAAGCAGGCAATAGAGCAAAATACCATAAAGTCTGATTGAAGATCTCTGAGTAGAACTGAGACATCACTTCAGCACTTATAAGGCTCAGTTGGTTAGGCATCTGACTCTTGGTTTCAACTCAGATCATGATCCTGGGGTGGTGACATAGGACCCTGCAGCAAGCTCTGTGCCAGCCTCTGTGCTCAGTGGGGAGTCTGCTTGAAGATTCTTTCTCTCCTTCTCCCTCTGTCCCTTCCCCTTGTTCTCTCTCTCTCTCTCCCTCTCATTGTCTCTCTAAAATAAATAAATAAATCTTTTAAAAAGTACTGAGATAGGGATCCCTGGGTGGCGCAGCGGTTTGGCGCCTGCCTTTGGCCCAGGGCGCGATCCTGGAGACCCGGGATCGAATCCCACATCAGGCTCCCGGTGCATGGAGCCTGCTTCTCCCTCCGCCTGTGTCTCTGCCTCTCTCTCTCTCTCTGTGACTATCATAAATAAATAAAAATTAAAAAAAAATAATATTATAAAAAGTACTGAGATACTACTGATAGGGGAAATAGATTTTTTAAATGAACCCTGAAGGAGATAGTGTAAGCACACGTATGTTTTGACCTTGATCTAAATGAAGCATTAAAAGAAAAACAAAAACAAAACAAAAAAGCAAAGAGAAAAATCAGAAAATCCTTAAACACTACACTGTACATGGCATATGGAATTTCTAATTCCATTGCAACAAAATCAGGTAATTCATTTCTTAAGTATATGAAATATATACTATTTAATTTTATCTCCAGAGGAATGGATTTTATTTTATTTATTTTATATATTTTTAAAGGATTTTATTTATTCATGAGAGACTCAGAGAGAGAGGCAGAGACACAGGCAGAGGGAGAAGCAGGCTCTGTGCAGGGAGCCTGATGTAGGACTCGATCTCAGGACTCTGGGATCATCATCTGAGCCAAAGACTGATGCTCAACCACTGAGCCACCCAAGCACCCCTGGAGGAATGGATTTTAATCATCACATATTTCCACATATAAAGTGGAAATATTCAAGAGAGTATAAGCATACATTAAAATTGCATAACCCACAAAAAACCACAATGAACAAAGTCAGAAGAAAGAAAGAAAGAAAGAAAGAAAGAAAGAAAGAAAGAAAGAAAGAGAGAGAAAGAAAGAAAGAAAGAAAGAAGGAAGGAAGGAAGGAAGGAAGGAAGGAAGGAAGGAAGGAAGAAAGAAAGGAAGAAAGAAAGGAAGAAAGAAAGAAAGAAAGAAAAATGCATAACATTAAATGTCACAGAAAAAGAAAAAAAGATGAAAATTAATAGCCCACACACTCAAGTGAAGAAGTAGAAAAAAATAATTTGACAATATTAGAAGAAAGATACAATAGAGAAGATTGAGAAAACCAAAGGATGGTTCTATGGAAAGTTTAATAAATATGACAGATAATTGGCAATATTAACAAAAAAGGAGGAAGCATCAAATAAACAATGGAAGGAAAGAGAAATGAAGCATGCTAGTGATGCAGCATAAATTAAAATCAGGACAATATAAATATTTTTAAACCTGAAACTTAGTTGAAATGTCAAAAGTTAATCAAATAGCACTAGAAACTGTGAATGGTTTTATAATTATTGAAGCAACAAACCAATGCCTTTCTCTATAAAGCCACAAGCTCAGAATGTTTTATAGGTTACTACTAGCAAAAAGACAAGGAAGAAATAATTCCAGTATTACTTAATTCTTCCTGAATACTGAGAGGAATTTTTCTTAATTTATCTCATGAATCTAATAAAACCTTTTTAAATATAGAAAATATACATGCATACACCCAGAGACAGTATAAAATAGGCAAATAGAGGCAAAATACTATTAAATGGTATTAATTATTTTAAGTCATTAACTTTTGGGTGCTTTGTTATACAAGAAAGACAACTGTAGTTAAGTAGATGAAAGTTTTATCTTGGACATTTATCTGGCATTGCAGATGATTGGAAAAGGCTAACCTATTTATATGTAGTACAGAATCTTTTTCAGATAAAGCAAAACTTCCTTCTGCTATATACACAAATTAGTAACAGATGGATTAAGAAATAAGTGAGAAAGGACAAATTTAAAACTTTTTGAAGAAACTTTTAAAAAGTTAGATCGAAAAATAATATAGTTATAATGCAAATAACACAGATTTGAATTTAGAATATAAAATAACACAAGTATAAAATGAAATAAAAATAAATTCTATATTGGGACGCCAGGGTGGCTCAGTGTTGAGTGTCTGCCTTCAGCTCAAGGCGTGATCCTGGAGTCTTGGGATCGAGTCCCACATCGGGCTCCCTGCTGGAGCCTGCTTCTCCCTCTGCCTGTGTCTCTGCCTCTCTGTGTGTTTGTCTCTCATGAATAAATAAAATCTTTAAAAAATAAATAGATTCTATATATCATAAAAGCCCAATAGAAAAATGGACCAGAGATGAACAAACATTGCACCAAGAAGATATGGAAATGCAAACAAATATAGGGATTTAGCCTCACTCGTAACTAGAGAAGTACAAGTTAAAAGCACACTGTGATAAAATTAGCTGAGAATTAATGAAAATGCTAATTATAGTGTAAATGTAGAGAAAGGGGAGCTCTCATATACTGCTGATAAAAGTGCAAACTGGGTAAAATCATTTGGAATACTGGCACAACCTTGAGAAACTAAATACACATATACTTTATGACCCAGTAATTCAACACCAAGAGTATACACACAAAAAGCTTATATCCATTTGTGGGGTGCCTGGGTGACATGGTTGGTTGAATGACCAACTCTTGGTTTCAGCCCAGGAAATGATCTTAGGTTTGTGAGATCAAACCCAGTGTGGAACATTTATTTAGCTCAGTGCAGTCTGCTTAACATTCTCTCTCCCACTGCCCCTTCCTGTACTCTCTCATTCTCTCTAAAATAAATAAATAAATCTCTAAAAAGAAGAAATTTATATACATTTGCACTAAAAATCTGGCAAGGTATTCACAGCTGTATTATTTATAGGAGCCACTTAAGGTAAACACCTCAAATTTTCATTAAGAATATAATGGATAAGGAAATGATATATTTGTGCAATGGAATAGCATGAAGCAATAAATGAACACATTTTGAAAAAAAAAAAAGTTGCTATTTGCCACAAAAAGAATGAATCTCCCAAACATGATATTGAGTGAAAATAACTATTTAAAAATTATGCAAACTAAATTATAATGTTCAATGTTATACGCTTAGGTATAATTTCTTTTTTTTAAAGCAAGGATATGATGACCTAAATAATTCAAGATGGTGGTTATATTTTGCAGGAAGCTATTAGTGGACAGCCTGCTGAGGTTATAAGTTACTGGCAATATTCACCTTGCCCTTGGTGGTGGTTATGTTACTATTCAGGACACACATTGTTTTTACTCACTTTTCTATCTGTTGTTTTATGTATTAACAAAGTTAAAAATGATAGACATTTGAACTTATGAAGAAGACATAAATTAAGGATATACATACCAGGTTTCAACTTTAGTGATGTAGGAGTTTGCTGATAGTTTGCTGATTAATCAGTTATAGGGAGGCTGGTAAATGTTTGTTAAAATTTTGAAGGGGTATTCAAAGTTACATAGGAATGATTCAAATAAATGCAGTAATGAAAAGGGAACTGAATCAAGTTAGGAAAACTTGAATTTTTAGTAGATCCAGTTCACAGCTTTTTTTGACACTCTCTGCCTGACATTTGGTTTTCTGTTAAGATTATCTGCAAAGACAGGTTAACAGTAATAGGGAGGGGTTTGACCATAGGCTTCAGGTCTGTTAATGGTATAAAATAAAAGGACCTTAGAAGCTCTTATTCTGTTAGCATATTTTCAGAGATCTGAGGAGTACAGAGTCTGAAACTGGGATGTGGAAACAGAGGACAGGTATTCAGGGACAAAATTGGAAGTTATGACTTCAGGACAACTTACTCATTAACTGGCAAGAGATTGCTTCTAAGCAACCTAAGGCATAGAAGAAGGACACTGTCTCGTAAAGACCCTGAGACATATCATCAAAGCTGAAATTTATTTTCTACATGTGAACAAAGCTGTTATCTTTGGAAAATTTTCATGGAAAAAAGTACCCTGCATTGGTTCTCGTCTGACACACCGTGTGTTGCATTAAGTGGATTGTTTTCTTGCATCTTTCTTGATGTGGTTTCCTCAGCTAAGTGTTCTGACTCAAAAATCTGACTCTGCCATAACAACCAGGAGATTTTGAAATCATTTACAAAACTTCAGGGAGATTACAGAAACCTACACAAGGTTTGAGAATGAAGAAACACTCTTAGAAACCACTTAATTTTCCATGAAATCGAGTTATGAAAAAGGCTTTGAGTTGAGGAGAAAGGGTTGTTATTTTTGCTTGCTGAGCTTCAGAGGAAAAAGATAATGTTTCACTCTGACCATTAGTTGCTGATTTCAGCTTTCTCCATTTTTTCAGTAATTTTCTCTTCAAATTATTGCCATATGATATTAACCCACTCTCCTGTCAATTTCCCTAAATTAGAATTACCAAGACCAGGGAACTTTTAGGTCTTCATTTTACTGGACACCTTTTCAGACTTTCACATTGTTGATCATTCACCTGTTTTGAAATTCATTCTTTCTTTGGTTATTGAAGTATCTCTCTCTCCTTTTTTACCTTCTCTTCCCCTGATTTAATATAGTTTTATCTATTAATAATAACACTTACTAATGCTCCTATATAGCAGGACTATATAGCTGTGTCCTGGGGATGTAAAGGAAATTGCTGTACAATTTTATACCTAGATTTTTTTATACCTAAAAATTTGTATCTTCCTTTTCACTAAGTTTTAGATTATGAAGAATGTCCCGTCATTTTATATTTTCATTTTAATGGCTACATAACATTTATCAAAATAAATGAGCCACCACTCTTATATTTTTCCAATTTATAATTGCACTAATTTTTTTTGGTCAAATTTCCTTAGAGAAATTCCTGTTTTTTTTAGTGAATTTAGAGAATAGAGATGAATAAGCTGTTTATACACATCTTGACATTGTTGTTGTTGTGTGAAGTAAACTAAGACAAACTCTACCAGCAAAGTATAGGAATATACATCTTGGGGCGGCTGGGTGGCTCAGTCAAGTTAAGCATCTCACTCTTAATTTCAGCTCAAGTCATGATCTCGGTGTGATGAGATAAAGCCCTGTGTAGGTCTGTATGCTGGGCATGGAGTCTGCTTAGGATTCTCTCTCTCTCTCTCTCTCTGCTCCTCCCCCACCACTTGGTCTGTCTGTCTCTCTCTCAAGAAATAAATAAATAAATAAATAAATAAATAAATAAATAAATAAACACCCCTTACCAACTCTTACCTTTTTATCATAAAAGATAAGAAAATCAAAATAATAGATAAAATATCTTATTTTTTGGTATTGTTTTTGTCAAAATTTAAATTGAAAGACAATTCTAATGCCAACAATTAGGCATTAATATTTCTAACAATTTAGTGTATAATATAGTAACATAGAAGCATAACAAAAAATACCATATATTCAATTGTGTTGGAATACCTAGATTTAAATAGTAAAAACACATCAGAGACTCAAATTAATGTATTCAAAATTGTATAGTCACACAATGAAGTGTTAAATGCAATAAATAAAACAAATAAAATTATAAAGAAATAGAAGGGAAGAAAATTTAAGGGAATATGCCTATTTGTTGACCTACACACTTAAGGAAAAGATCTCTAAGAATGAATTGAGAAATTAATGCAATAACTTTCATTTTTGGTCATGATACAAGAAATTGTGAGATGCTTGGGTAGCTCAGTCAGTTAATTGTCTGCCTTCAGCTCAGGTCATAATCTCAGGGTCCTGGGATTGAGCCCCAAATCAGGATCCCAGCTCAGCAGGGAGACTGCTTCTCCTTCTTCCTCTGCCCCTTCCCCTACTTGTGCTTATGCAATTGTGCTCTCTCCCCAACTTCTTTCGTTCTCAAATTAAAAAACTAAGTAAATAAAAAGGAATTGTAAGAAACTGTCATTCTCACACTAACCATGAAACAAGCTGGACAATATACAAATTTTAGTTTGTTTTAAACTCATAAGAGCATCATAGTCTAATATAACTTTCAGTGATAATGAAATGTTTCATATTTGCACTGTCCAATATGATCCTAGCCAGATGTAGCTAGAAATGTGACCGGTGCAAGTGAGGAGCCAGATTTTAATTTTATTGGGATATAATTTATTTAAAGCTAAGTATACATAGCCAAATATGGCTAATGATTATTCTATTGAACATCACAGCATCAGAGAACTGAGGATGCAAATAAAGTTAAATGCAGTAAATTACAGAAAATGTGGAGCCCTTCCCAGGAGAGAAAAGACCTGAGGCTGCTTTAATCTCTGACAGAATTAGTAGAAGTAGGGGAAATCCTCCAGAAATAGTAGTAAGTATAAATCAAATGAATTCTTAACATACTTTATTGGACATAAGGGGGCCAATTGACAGATTTTAATTCTAAAGAGCTCAGAATAAAGTGAGCCTTCACACACCCATCAACACACCCTTCATCCTCCATCCTGCAGTCTTCACCAAAGGCAAGGAAGTGCCAAGTCTGGGAAGTGGGCAGGGGGGCTGGGAAACACCTCCCTCAGTGTAGGCAGTGTCTCCCCCAAGTGCCCTGCCACATCCAGCTGAAGGCTGAGGTTAGGGAGGAAGTTGGAGAGAAATACCATAGGCTTCAGTAAAATGTACTGTTGTGACTCCCCAAGGGCTGGGGCTCGGGCATGATGGTGGAAGATCTCTTGAGGTTCAGAGAGGCAAGGACAGAAATGAAAACAAAAATAACTCCCCAGGAACTCCTCAAACCGGCACCCAGCCAGTGATAGAGTGATAGAGATCCAGTCCTTATTTTCTAAGTATTACCTAAGAACTTCAAAATATTTAAAGATATCTGAAAACTGATTCTAGATAAAGATACAAACAAATCCTAGGCCAAGAGAATACAGATTAGTGTAATTCAGTGGTCTGAAAAAAAGAAGCAGCATGCCCTTACTTGATCTTGAGATGTATATTATTTGCTTCAGTCTCTACTGTTCTTTTAGATGCAATATTTGTTGGGTGGGGTGGAGAAAAGGGAAAGCAAAATAGAAAAAGAAGCAGGAAAATTCATGGTCCAGAGAATAAATAGTCAATACAGAAACCAAAAAAGATGCATATATTGAAAATTTTAGATTACTCTGTTTCCCAAACTCAAATCAGGTGTCCGTCACTGAGCTGAAACACTATTTCATACGGTGTGTGTTATATAAGTGCAGACTGAGCCACCCAGGCCTGAAGCTTGACAAGAACCTCGTAGGCCCACTATTTCAACTCTACTTGCTTCTCATATTTGGTTTCTGTTTCTGTTTTAGCTGCATGAAAAAAAAATGCATTTTTAGTGGAACAATATATTAATTTTTTCTATTTATGCTTTATAATCTCTCAGTGTTTAGGATGTATACAGATTAGGGACTCAGACAATAAGTATATGATAGGGCCTTGAATTACTGACCCTATTATTATTATTTAGCTCCTTTTTTTGTAAACAAAACTATGCTGGGTTGAGGATGTGTAGCATACAACACATCAACACAATTCTTTAACTATATGTAGCATAGCTTTATGCTTCCATATTTGAAAAGTATTTACAAGGCTTCCTATATCTTAAGCAGTACATGAAGAAATATAATTTCACAAGATGTTGCTTTCATACATCTTCTGTTTGTCCACAATGTTGATTTCTCATTTGACAGTGCAATACACTGATTACTATCTATTTATTAGCTTAGTTAATTCTTGGCCCTTGAAATTTTATCCTTCAAATAGATATTGGAACAGAAATACTAGTGAAAATTTAAGAATAAATAACCTTGGGTCTTTCTTCATTATTCTATATTTCTAGCTCAGTAAAAGAAGGTGAAACTTCCTTAAACTTATCTCTTGCACATTTTTTTTTTCCTGTTTTGGGATCCCATGCATCTCTGGGTTGATAGAACACTGATTAATATTCCTAAATTCTGTGGCTTCTGAGTGGAACAGGGTGCAGAATATTTGGGTTTAGTGAGTCAGCTCCCACCTTAATCTGAAAATACACCCTGGATAAATGCTTGATTTACATAATTTTTAGTTAAGCAAAGTCCCAATTTGCGGGTGATTAATGGGAATTTAAGGTGTAAGGGTAATTAAAATGCATTAGTAGCTTCAAAATCTTATTTATCCTTACATGGCCAAGACCTTGAATCAGTTGTGGATTTGTTTGTTTGTTTGTTTTGGCTGAATCTTTTGTCAAAATTGCTGATAGCAAATGTAACTAAATTTCAGAAATGTATACCTATTTTGCAGAAATTCCATTGAATGCACTAAGCTAATTAGCACCAAAAAGAAGTTTTATTCTATATATAATTTTTACCATTCACAAACTGTATAAGCCATAGAACCAAACTATTTATAACAAACTAGCCTCTCAAATTAAATATCACTATTTACCCACATTTCTCCAATGGGACTTACTTGAGCGAAAGGCACACACATTTTTTTTAAGTATGAAATGCCTTTTTATGGAGCTATCACACTTAACATTTTTGTGTATCTAGTCACTTTAATTTCAAAATCATTGCACTGCCAATAGAGGTAAAATGTGATCCCACATGTCAGTCTCAGACCTACTCACAGTAAATTCTTTGCACGCATTGCTCTGCTTTTGTCAGTATCATCCAACTGCCAATTTTGCTCATCCTCCTGTCTTCTAACTTGCTATCAGAAAAAAGAACACTCCAGCTGCTTCAGCACATTTTGTGTTTTGTGGGTTCTGTGAATGTATATGCCTGTGTTTAATGTTATAGCCGTGATGTTCTATCCTCCCCCACATAGCCATATATTCCGAAACAATCTGTGAAGAAGCAGCTCTGAAAATAAAATTAAATCAACAGGAATTAAATAGAAGTGGTTGTGATCTATAGCACTTACTAGTGTCCACCCCCATAGAGATTTAATAACACCCACATTCTCAGATAAAAAATAAAATTCCCACACCTAAGTTTTTACTGTTTTCATCTAGTAATAAATCCCTTCACATTATCTTTATCAACTTAAAGGGGAATTATAAAGCACAGAAATGTTATCTAACAATTTTTAAACCATCTGAACACTTTTAACTGCATTTACAGTTTTTCGGTATATTTTTATATTCTGATATGTAAACAGTAAAGTCGGGGAAAATAGCTTCATATTTAAAATACAATACTTTTCAAAATTCCTTTTTCTGATTTATTTGAAAAGTATTTTGAATAAAGATTTTCACCAAGCAAAGAATAGTTTCTGATCTATTTATTGAGTCAACCAAAAAGCAATAAGTAATTTTAATACATGTATTCTGGTTTTTAATAAGGCAATGTACAAGATAGAATGAGAAAGCAACAATCTAGTGGTTATTCCCTAGAGTTGTGGTCAAGACCTAAATTTTTCAGATAAGGAAGTAATTTATGGGTCTTGAGAGATGAGCAGGGGTTCACTTATATGTTTCATTATTATGTATAAATTCTTGCCAAGTTAGGTTTGATTTTTTTTCCCCATGGGCATGTCTTCTGTATGTCCCTCGAACTTAGATCTCTTATGTGAAAGTGACTGCCTATCATATTATGGAACTCTGCTAATAGTCAATTTCTTTTTGCTTTGTTAATAACACCAAAATATTAAAATGTGTTCCTGTTAAAGGAAGTATATATATTTTACAGGAATTATTCAATTATTAAAATTACCACCTTTATTTGTATACATATATGCATTTATATGTATATAGGAATTATACAATCAAACCAAATGCCTACAAATTAATTAATCCACCTTCAGGAAAAGTGGATTTTTAAGCTATCTGTGTGCTTATGTTATTTTCTGAAAAGAGTGAGGGAATTCCAGACATAAATTCTGGGGATCACCAAGAAGTTAAAAAAACACAAGAATAAAGTAAAGTCCAAGGCTGTGAGAGCTTCACAAAGGAAATGGAATTTGAGCCCAGATCACAAAGGTTACAGGGAATTTAGATTGGCAGAAGAGAATAGGAATGGGATTCCAGAAACAGAATTAACCAAAACACCCACGTAAAGGTAAGGTGGACAGTGAATAAATTATTTTGACTAGATTAGGCTAGATTAGAAGGAGAAAAATGGGGAAAAAATATCTGAGGACAGGTCTTTTGTTTCCTAAACTCACGGTTACATTATTAACCAAAATCCCAAAAGAGGAAATAAAATATTTCTTAGGTTGTTACTTAACCTCATTTTCTGATATGTTGTCACTATAGCTACCATTTTAAGGGCTCAAAACAGTTTTGTAGTATGATAAGGGATGCTAGGTACAAGCCTCTGTGGAAAAAAAAAAAAGGCACCTCCAGGTCGGCTCATTTTTGTGTCAATTAACTGTTTACTGAATTGAATTATAAAATCTACCAATTTCTCCTACCCTTCCTAATTTAAAAACTCCTATACCTTAATTGCTATGGCATATGGCCAAGTTATTTTCAACTTGAAAATTTCATAAGATTCAAAGTAACACCCTAAAGCTTGGTAAACTGGGTTAAGGGAATGTCTGAAGGTTTTTTTTTTTCATCTTCTCTTTCTTAATATTCAAAGAAAGTGCAAATTTAAATATTATAGGTGAGAAAAAACAGAGAAGATAACAGAAAAAGCTGATTTTTTCAAGATTCTAAACACTGAACTTATAAGAAATATAGAAAACCTGAAATTAGAATTGTATACTCAGAGGGATACATATTATGTTTTATATTTATGCTTTATAATAACTGTAGATTTTATCATCCCAAATATTCTTTGAGAATGAGAATAATATGTAGTGTCAAGTATATCACAGCCCCACTATGACTACTGTTGAGAGAATGCATGAATGAACATTATTCAATAGGAAGTTTTAAAGGTACAGAAAGGTTGATAAATATGGATTTGCAACATGCAATGAAAAGATTAGAGAAAGAGTATCTTCAGAGTCTCTGAATAAATTTTCTGTAAGTAACTTTAGATATTGGCAGGGAAATAGCTGATTCCATTGCATAATTAAAATAATAACTAACCAGCTGGAATCTCTTTGCTATTCAGATCCCTTTTCTCCTGATGACCTTTTCATAAGCCAATATAAGCAACTGAGAATCCTGACAACAAAACATTCTGACCTAATTATATACCATTTGCAGCTGTTTCAAATTGAGATTATGCTAGACCCAGTAAACAAAATTAAAAAATATATAATCTATATGAGAAATTGGGATATATAACAATGTCGTGTTCCCTGTAGATATGTACCCTCTCTACTATTTTATGAATATGATCTAATCCCAGATTCCTTTGAATTCAGAACCTTTGAACTTTTGCAGACAGCGCTAGGTCATCATCCTTGCATTAACTTTCACGATGCTCATTATATCTTACAACCAGAAGCTGTTGACAGTCCTTCTCTTTCAAATCTTTCATCAATTCATGCTTACATGGCCTGAGTAGAGCTAGTAATTTGCATGCCAAGTTGCCAAATGCAGCTGTTACCATTTCCACAACCGTACGTAATTATCTTAAAATATAGGTTCTTCTAGTGAGAAATAAGAAACTACAGTGTTGAAAATGGTCACTCATTCCCGGCTTCTGCCCGCATATTAGCTTCCACCTGCATCTCTTACTCCTTGCGGTACTCTTAATTCATTTTCTATGTAACCATTTTTCCAATAAAAATATCTAATTTCCTCTTAAACTTATTTATACCATTTGTTTTAATTGCCATATGTTCCTTCTTATTTCTCATACTCATTACCCATTGAGCAAAATATAACTAAAATCATTCAGAGTGAACTAATGCATGCACAAGAATAAAAAGTTGCATGTCCTATCTCACTCCACTGCATATGTCTAAATCACATTACAATATGTGATCTATAGGAATATATATAGTTATAATATGTATATATATAGCTATGTGATATGTAGGAATATATAATATAGTTATATAAGAATATATAACTCTTCCCCTTTGCTTATCCCAATTAACCAAAGGAACTATCTGATAAATAAGGACATTACAAAATTCCAAATGGTTTACAAATCTCCAAGGCCTATTCATAAACTGGCCATCTTGCCAAGAAATAACAAATACTTCAAAGTTCTGTGATTTAGTTTTCTTCCTGGATTTCTATGACACAGTTTTCTCCTTCACCATGAACAAATTAAGTAATTAAAATACATTTTTACGTGTGACTTGTAGAAAACATCCATCAATTGCACATCCATGTTTCAGAAGGACAACTCGTTTGCTTTGTTAGATAAGTAACCACTTATACTGATCTCAAAAAAACACATTAGTGGACTTTCTACCATCTCCTAGTGGGAGAAAAAATTAAATTAAATAATGCAAAAGGACATTTTTTACAAAAAAGAAAAAACCAAGAATTTTATTGTTAAAATTGTTTTGTTAAATATGGAATAGGACATTTTTTTCACTCAGTTTTCAAAGAATGGATTTCAGTCAGCTATATGACAGAAACTTTTTTTTCCCATTTGTCTTGTGTATTGTTTCACTGGTTAACACACTAATATTTAATATCCTTCCATTCTAAAATTAGGAAATAGAGCGTTTTGTAGTTGTAACATTACCGGGGACATCTGGCAGGACATGTTAATAACAAAATAAAAGTTTTGACATATAGACTGTCAGTCCTATTTTTTTTTTTTTATAGATCTGGAGATGATGAAGAATTTTTCCAAATCCGACAACTAATAGCCACCACAGTAATAGAAGAATTGAGCCAGTTTGTTGTGCTCAGGAAGAAATGGTTCAAGAGGACAAAGGAACTATATGAAGAGGAAGGATTCACGCTCATATAAAATGGATACATATATTTAAGTGTGTATGCAAAATATGTTCATAATATCTAGTGTAATTTCACAAATCTCCTCTCCACAAATTCTTCACACAGTCTATGTTTTAACCATACAATGACTGTCACAACGTAACTAGCTAAAGTTCACACCTAATTTTTTTGTCTCAACAACTGGAAGATAATTACTTCAGTTGACACTTCCAGGAAGATATTCTGCTTCTGAGAGTGGGAGTCGTGAATCAGGGGAATTAAGTTGGGCATCAATACAGAATATACTGTTCTAATATCAAATCAGAGTTTGAAACTCAATTTCTTTATTTGATTTGGCTAGAATTTGCCCGTGTTCCTTCATTATTTAAACCACGAAGGTGTAATAATCCAAAAGACAATGATAAAGCATATTTCTCTTGCTTTAGAAATTAAACATTGCAGTCCTTGTTTCTTGCATGCACATTGCTAGAATTGTCTAGTTTATAGTCTTTCAAATATTTTGCCAAGTCAGGAATAAAATATGATTTCATGATTATGCTTTTCTTGACATGCTCAAATGATGCGTGGGTTTTATTTAAGATATCAGCAAAGGCTAGGCATTGTAAAGTACTTTTTGGTTTATCATGCAACAAATTTAGTTATTTAGCTAAGGTTAACTACATGACCGAGACCTAGATTTAAATACAACTTAAGTCATCTTAGTCTTCTCACTTTTTTTTCCTTGTCAAGCATTTTAAGCATCTGACAAAATAAACAACATAATTTTTTAAATAAGCTTTTAAAAAAACTAAGAAAATCAAATTTCTAGCATGAAGACAATTCTGGGAAAGATGCTAGAGTGCAGTTGTTGAAACTGAGATATTGGGTAGGAACCAGGGAACAAGAAATTACTTACTGTCAGTCATATTCCACCAATCAATGTGTATATTCTCAGGAGTAATATTGATAAGTTGAGTAATAAATTAATTCTTTGAATTTCCTAGGGTCCCTTTAATAATACAACACTAGTTTATAAAGAGAGATCTCAGTGGACCTCAAATATTTTATTTTACTTCCAAGGACCTGACTTACTTCTAAAGATTAATTTATGCACTGGGGAAATACAGTTAATTATTAAATTGGTTATTTTTGTCTGTAGCCAATGAGTCTATTTTCTTTGAAAGATAGATTGGTAGTAGGGACTGTTTAAAATGTCCCTAATTATTTCCAGTTATCTTGAAATCCCTCTGTTAAAGCCAATAATAAGTATTAAAATATGAAAGAATAGTGACAAAGGTGTTTGTTTCGTTTTGGGGTCTCTTTTTTAAACTCATGATAAAAATATCTTTATCATGCAGATGATACTTTTCCTCCTTTCCTTGGAATAATAGAGGAATGTTTACTATAGAGTCTCAGATGATTCCAACACTTGTAATATAAAATTATCTGTTCAACTACAGACTCTCCAAAACAAACTGGGTTTTAAATTCCCAATTTAAGGAATCAATTAAGTAGAAGATATAATCATAATCAAAATAGTCTTTGGTAATTACATGTGTGATGCTCATAAAATTATCAGGTATTATATTAATGTATCTGGTTATAAAACTGTTTTGGATTAGAACAATTATACCATATCTGTTGCCAGGAATCAGTTCGTTGCCAAGAATCTTAATTAGGCATGACAGTGAGTAGTAAATGTGATTTTTTTTCTACTTGTTCTTCTAACTATAGTGTTGTTATAGCTCTATTGATGCATTTTGCCTCGTTTTCCTACTGTTCATCCATTAATGTTAATACTTAGTCAAATTACCAATCTTAGAGCAGTCTCATACTAATGCAGCTTAATGAGGAACTTCTTTAAGTATTACACATAGTCTGGACCTGACTTTACCTTGAGAGATGATCGAGCCTAACTTATTGCTCCTTATAAGATCATATTTAACACATTTTGGAAAATTGAAGCTATACTTTCTTCACAACCCTTAAATGTATGTAATTCCATTATAGAAATTATTCTTTATAGTAAATATTTATGGCATACCCAAATCATTAATGTCGTGGTTAACCTCAGATACTTTTAAGAGATATTTAATCTCAAAAATAAACATCTCATAAAATTTTTATCATCATCCCTTCTTTTAAAATTCAGTTGTATGTTTCTAGCAAAAATATTCTTAGTAAAATCAGAAGGATACAACTTTCTTCTTTTTCTCCTTTTCCTTCTATTTTTTTCCTTCAATTTCCTACTCTGTATATGACAGTGCAGGAAATAATAAAGACCACCAGCAAAGTGAATAGGTAGATAAACATAAATAAATGTTAACTATACAAAACAATAATTACAATATCTTCAAATGTTTTATGTATATACTAAATAACATGATGCAAAAGTCAATAACAGGTAAGTGGAGATAAAGTTTGAATATTCTACTGAATATATATTATATGTAGTATATATTGCATACACATACACATATATATTATGTATATATAATATATATATTACCTACATACACATATATATGGATAAGAAAGTCAGAGAACATTTTCCTAGGATATTTTCCTAATATAACCCAGAAAACCAACCAAGAGGGGAAATAATACAATTTCAATGATGAAAATACTAATTTAACTTGAATGAAATAAATTCAATTAAGAAAATTAAAACCAAACTTAAAAACAAAAGTAAAGCGGGATCCCTGGGTGGCGCAGTGGTTTGGCGCCTGCCTTTGGCCCAGGGCGCGATCCTGGAGACCCGGGATCGAATCCCACGTCGGGCTCCCGGTGCATGGAGCCTGCTTCTCCCTCTGCCTGTGTCTCTGCCTCTCTCTCTCTCTCACTGTGTGCCTATCATAAATAAAAAAAAAAAAAAAAAAAAAAATTAAAAAAAAAAAATTTAAAAAAAAAAAAAAAAAAAAAAAGTAAAGCAAACAAACAAAAAACAATAGCCAGACATGAAGACACAACAAGTACCAGTTGTGTCTTCTTGATGCTATAAAAGACCCAAAAACAAACAAACAAACAAACAAACAAACAAAAAACTAGAATACTATACAAAATAAAACAATAATTTTCAGACCTAAGACAACAGACAATGCAGAGGTAAGCCCTGAGGGACAAAAACAAGAAATCAACCCTACAATCACTGTGTCTTCCTTCCTCAGGCATTTTCTGGACCACAATGCATATAGGAAGAAACCAAGTAGAGAACAGTGGTTTTGCTGAGGTAAGGAGGCAGGAAACCGAGGGGATGAAATAGTTAAAAACTGGGGGGGGGGGGCGCAGGGGGGGTGATTATTGTGTGAAGGAAGCTAGGCAGAAATATTTAATAAACTATGAAAGGCTTGAGATTTTTCTCTAGTTGCACATTCCTACATTCATCTACCGCAAGTTTATCAGTATACCAGAAGACTCCTGGGTCAGAGACAAAGAACAGTTCATTACTCAGAAAATTGTCTTTCTGAGGTACAAGGACCAATAGGAATTGAGATAAATAAAGCTAAAATAAGATTCATTAACTCTAAATTCTCAGTTGTTCAAACAACTGATTATCTAATACAAATATAGTAGAAATGATTTTTTTGTTTATAATACCTTGGTATAAAATTATTTAAAACAATCTAGATTCTGATTATCCTGATTCTGATTCAGGGAAATGAATAGTGAGGAAGCAGTCTTAACCCTGTAGGACCCTATGCCAGTAAGCCGATACTCATTAGCAAATAAATAAATAAATAAAAAAAAATAAAATTTACAGGGCTAAGAGGAAAAAAAAAACAGATGTATAAATAGAAAAGAACTGCTAAGTCGATATATTTTAATCCAATCATTATTAAACAGAGGAAATCTAAAGTTACATGCAGAAACTAAAAGACAAATAGATTAGATTAAAAAATTAGATTCAAATATATCCTGTTTATATGTTGATATGCTTATATGTTTATATGTTATTACTTTAAATGTATATATTATATAAATCTATATATACATTTATATAAATATAACAATACATTAAGAGTAAAGGGATGGAGAGGTGCCTGGGTGGCTCAGTTGTTTACATGACTGACTCTTGATTTCTATCCAGGTCATGACCTCAGGGTTGTGAGATTGAGCCCTGCCTTGGGCTCCGTGCTGGGCATGCAGCCTGCTTAAGATTCTCTCTTTCTCCCTCTCCCTTTGCCCCTCCTCCCCACTTCTCAAAAAAAAAAAAAAAAAGAGAGAGAGAGAGAGAGAAAGAAAAAGAAAAAGAAAAAGAAAAAGAAAAAGAAAAAGAAAAAGAAAAAGAAAAAGAAAAAGAAAGTAAGAAAGAAAGAAAAAGTAAAGGGATAGAAAAGTGTATGTAAGAACTACCTAAAAGCAACCTGGAGTAGCTACTTAATAGCAGAAATCTAGATTTCATAAAAAGAAATTTTGTCAGGGGTAAGTACCTTTAAAATACATGAAACAAAATGATCTAAAAAACCCCACAAAAACAAATTTGCAGTTGTAGTAAGAGACATTAACAGTCATTTCTGTAATGACAGAACAAGTGAGGAGAAGATCTTAGTGATATAGATGACTGTACAACACCATCAACCAACTTAACCTACTTGATATTTTTAAAATATTCCACCCAACAATAGCAGAATATATATTAATTATAAGTTCATGTGGACTAGCCACTGTTAGACACTATATTCTGGGCCATAACTACAATTTATCAAATTTAAAAGAATAGAAATCATATAGAGTACTAGAATTAAAATAGAAATCAATTATGTATAAATATAAATATATATATTAATATATGAGAGAGAAAGAAGAGAGAGGAGTAAATCAACAAATAATTGGAAATTGAATTATAAATATTGTGTCTGGGCTAACCAAGATGCCCACCCCTGCCCCTTCTTTGCTAGATAATTCTCTGTGAAGGAATGAAAATAAATGGCAGAAATTCAGTACGTTGGCCAATATCAAAAGTATGCCTTGTCAGAACAAGCAAATGGCTTGGGAATCAGACAATTACAATTCAGGAAAGATGGAAATCTTTGGGAACAGATTAGAATAAAAGGGTAGATTTTTAAGGCAAGAAAAGCTTAAGAGTCAAGAACAGAAATGATGATCATTAAGTCAGAAGACTTCAGGAAAATGCTATCAAGTTCTAGAAGAGAGAGCCCCTGATGCGGAAAACTGAGAAGGTACTTCCACTTACTCAAGGCTTAGCTACTAGTATCATTCTTCTGTTTTTAAGGCACTTTGATGAGCAGAATCTTATTCCTTTAGACATGAAGGAGTCGAGAAATAGTCCCCAGAGATCAGATTCTTCACAAAATGGGAAAAAGGATGAATGAAAAAAAAAAAGAGAGAAGAAGAGAAGGGAGGGGAAGAAAAGAAAAAAGAAGGGGAGAGGAGAGGAGAGAAAAAAGAAAAAAACAAAGAAAAAAGACAGGACTACATTGCTGTGACCCACTTGGGTTTTCCCCGGGGGTGTCCACACTTTCCTGGGACTATCAGATGGGATCTTGGTGCGATCTTGAACCGTTCCCACACACATTTTAGTCTCTGTGAATCCTATCTCCTTTGAACAAAGACTATGTGTATTAAAGGGGCTTTTAGTGAAAATCAAGCAATTCCTAAGCATTGAGTTTCTGTTCACCTTGTTTGCTCTGCTGCCTGTCTGGAGCAGATGGCTGGATGACTGGTACCTTCTCACAATGTTAATAGTCATTATCACCATGTCATTTGAAGTGTTGCTTCCATTCTGTTTATTTCTCTTTCCTTCTCCCTTTATGCACATTTTCCTTTCATGTGTGCCTCAAATCCCTGATACTCTTTCATGCCTTTTTCCACTTGCTATGGAAATCCTTTTTGATATGGAAAGTAAAAGTAATAATGAGCCTGTGATGTATGAGGTGACTAATGAAGTGTCAAACTCAACAACTGCTTTCCTTAAAATTCTGGAGGCACAGAATGTGTATTTTTCTCATCAGCAGTCATAGCAGTGGGATTACTACCTTAAAAATGAAGATACTCCGGGCAATCTTCCATTTTATGACATTTGAAGGAACTGCCCTAAGATGTGTATTCTGTGACATGCGTTGCACATACAGGGTAAAGGTGACTTAATGAAATGATACGGAATCAATGCTAATTCATAAATACAGTTGCTAATTTATGGATGTTTCTGCGTCTTCCCCTAACCTGTCAAATCCGCTCTTGAAAGTGCAGTGTTTGGTACTAACTCTTATATTCTCATGTATTTTTCCTTCTTTTCAGTTGCTCTGTTGGAAAATCTGTCAAATAATGAATGTGTAAGTTCCACTGCTAGCAAAATTTACGTGTTCTTTTTTTGGCAGAATATTCTAAAAAATGGCAAGTCTAATATACAATGTCATTTTAAAGGGAGAATGCAGTCAATTTGGGAAAAAATGCTCAACGTACAGGACTAGATGTGTGCACTAGAAAGCATAAAGGAAAGTGGATAATAAAGAGCATGCCCCGTGGTCAAATGGAATAAGATAAATGAGGAAACAGTGTGAATACAAGCACTCGTCCTTCTGAGCAAAAGCAAAATTCACAAATTCTATCATTTGTTTTCCTCCTGATGTTTAGCAGAGAGGTGGCATGCCAAAGTAGTGCTAGATATAAATTCTGGTAATAATATTCACTACTATTCTCACCACTCATTATGCTATGTTACACTCTTTATATAGGAGTGCAAAACAATTTCTATGTATCCTTTCCAATATAAAACTTTTATGATGAAAATTATTATCTGTGAGTCCTCAAACTTAATTACAAACACTCTATGGTTTTCTTTTAAGTCGTTAAATAACAAATATTTTTAAGTATTGTTATAATATTTATAATATTTTCAACCCATAAATTACAGAAAATGCTACAACTTGCCAAGGGAGAATTCAAATCTTCTACAGGATTAGCATCCATCGTGGTCTTATAAGCTAGGCAAAGCTGTGCACATGATATTATGAAATACACAATAGATTTTTAGAAAAAAAATCCATAAAAATATTAAAAATGCTAAACTTGAATCACAGTTTGAAGAAAATTCTATTTACACAGGTAGCCTGACTACTTAACAAAGTAAATTTAAATGTGAATAATTTATTCCTTCAAAGTGGTTTAGGATATCATATTTACAGCATATGACTGATTTCTATTTTTGAAGGTTCCCTAACAAAAAAAAAATTGTAATAAATTGTATTTTTAATAAGTGCAGTAGAAATGAATAATGACTCTGGAAGAAAATGTAGATTTTTACTGTCTTCAAAATCAAGCATATTAAGACAAATTAGGGATTGTCTGCTCATTTAAATGCTATGAAATATTTAACCTGAAAATTCAAACTAAGCCCAGAAACATAAATGATACACTAATATATCTATTAAACTTAACCTGAAATGCTAGTTTAGCTTCGACAATTCAGATAACTTTCTCATTTCTCTCATTTAATAAGTATATATATATATAACATTCATGGAAAGATACAGCAGGCTCTTTTTCTCTTTTGGTCTGCTTTAAAAAAATTTTTTTTGCCTTTGTTTTTTTTTATAATAAATTTATTTTTTTATTGGTGTTCAATTTACCAACATACAGAATAATACCCAGTGCTCATCCCATCAAGTGCCCCCCTCAGTGCCCGTCACCCATTCACCCCCACCCCCCGTCCTCCTCCCCTTCCACCCCCCCTAGTTTGTTTCCAAGAGTTAGGAGTCTTTATGTTCTGTCTCCCTTCCTGATATTTCCCAACATTTCCTCTCCCTTCCCTTATATTCCCTTTCACTATTATTTATATTCCCCAAATGAATGAGAACATACACTGTTTGTCCTTCTCCGATTGACTTACTTCACTCAGCATAATACCCTCCAGTTCCATTCCACGTTGAAGCAAATGGTGGGTATTTGTCGTTTCTAATGGCTGAGGAATATTCCATTGTGTACATAGACCACATCTTCTTTATCCATTCATCTTTTGATGGACAGCGAGGCTCCTTCCACAGTTTGGCTATTGTGGACATTGCTGCTAGAAACATCAGGGTGCAGGTGTCCCGGCGTTTCATTGCATCTGTATCTTTGGGTTAAATCCCCAGCAGTGCAATTGCTGGGTCGTAGGGCAGGTCTATTTTTAACTCTTTGAGGAACCTCCACACAGTTTTCCAGAGTGGCTGCACCAGTTCACATTCCCACCAACAGTGCAGGAGGGTTCCCCTTTCTCCGCATCCTCTCCAACATTTGTGGTTTCCTGCCTTGTTAATGTTCCCCATTCTCACTGGCGTGAGGTGGTATCTCATTGTGGTTTTGATTTGTATTTCCCTGATGGCAAGTGATGCAGAGCATTTTCTCATGTGCATGTTGGCCATGTCCATGTCTTCCTCTGTGAGATTTCTCTTCATGTCTTTTGCCCATTTCATGATTGGATTGTTTGTTTCTTTGGTGTTGAGTTTAATAAGTTCTTTATAGATCTTGGAAATTAGCCCTTTATCTGATATGTCATTTGCAAATATCTTCTCCCATTCTGTAGGTTGTCTTTGAGTTTTGCTGACTGTATCCTTTGCTGTGCAAAAGCTTCTTATCTTGATGAAGTCCCAATAGTTCATTTTTGCTTTTGTTTCTTTGCCTTCGTGGATGTATCTTGCAAGAAGTTACTGTGGCTGAGTTCAAAAAGGGTGTTGCCTGTGTTCTCCTCTAGGATTTTGATGGAATCTTGTCTCACATTTAGATCTCTCATCCATTTTGAGTTTATCTTTGTGTATGGTGCAAGAGAGTGGTCCAGTTTCCTTCTTCTGCATGTGGATGTCCAATTTCCCAGCACCATTTATTGAAGAGACTGTCTTTCTTCCAATGGATCATCTTTCCTCCTTTATCGAATATTAGTTGACCATAAAGTTCAGGGTCCAATTCTGGGTTCTCTATTCTGTTCCATTGATCTCTGTGTCTGTTTTTGTGCCAGTACCACACTGTCTTGATGACCACAGCTTTGTAGTACAACCTGAAATCTGGCATTGTGATGCCCCCAGCTATGGTTTTCTTTTTAAAAATTCCCCTGGCTATCGGGGTCTTTTCTGATTCCACACAAATCTTAAAATAATTTGTTCTAACTCTCTGAAGAAAGTCCATGGTATTTTGATAGGGATTGCATTAAACGTGTAAATTGCCCTGGGTAACATTGACATTTTCACAATATTAATTCTGCCAATCCATGAGCATGGAATATTTTTCCAGCTCTTTGTGTCTTCCTCAATTTCTTTCAGAAGTGTTCTATAGTTTTTAGGGTATAGATCCTTTACCTCTTTGGTTAGGTTTATTCCTAGCTATCTTATGCTTTTGGGTGCAATTGTAAATGGGATTGACTCCTTAATTTCTCTTTCTTCAGTCTCATTGTTAGTGTATAGAAATGCCACTGACTTCTGGGCATTGATTTTGTATCCTGCCACGTTGCCAAATAGTTGTATGAGTTCTAGAAATCTTGGGGTGGAGGCTTTTGGGTTTTCTATGTAGAGTATCATGTCATCGGCGAAGAGGGAGAGTTTGACTTCTTCTTTGCCAATTTGAATGCCTTTAATGTCTTTTTGTTGTCTGATTGCTGAGGCGAGGACTTCCAGAACTATGTTGAACAGCAGTGGTGAGAGTGGACATCCCTGTCTTGTTCCTGATCTTAGGGAAAAGGCTCCCAGTGCTTCCCCATTGAGAATGATATTTGCTGTGGGCTTTTCGTAGATGGCTTTTAAGATGAGGAATGTTCCCTCTATCCCTACACTCTGAAGAGTTTTGATCAGGAATGGATGCTGTATTTGTCAAATGCTTTCTCTGCATCTAATGAGAGGATTCTTGGTTTTCCTCTGGCTGATATGATGAATCACATTGATTGTTTTACCGGTGTTGAACCAGCCTTGTGTCCCGGGGATAAATCCGACTTGGTCATGGTGAATAATTTTCTTAATGTACTGTCAGATCCTATTGGCTAGTATCTTGTTGAGAATTTTTGCATCCATGTTCATCTGGGATATTGGTCTGTAATTCTCCTTTTTGGTGGGGTCTTTGTCTGGTTTTGGAATTAAGGTGATGCTGGCCTCATAGAACGAATTTGGAAGTATTCCATCTCTTTCTATCTTTCCAAACAGCTTTAATAGAATAGGTATGGTTTCTTCTTTAAACATTTGATAGAATTCCCCTGGGAAGCCATCTGGCTCTGGACTTTAGTGTCTTGGGAGGTTTTTGATGACTGCTTCAATGTCCTCCCTGGTTATTGGCCTGTTCAGGTTTTCTATTTCTTCCTGTTCCAGTTTTGGTAGTCTGTGGCTTTCCAGGAATGCATCCATTTCTTCTAGATTGCCTAATTTATTGTCCTATAGCTGTTCATAATATGTTTTTAAAATCGTTTGTACTTCCTTGGTGTTGGTAGTGATCTCTCCTTTCTCATTCATGATTTTATTAATTTGAGTCTTCTCTCTCTTCTTTTTAATAAGGCTGGCTAATGGTTTATCTATCTTATTAATTCTTTCAAAGAACCAACTCCTGGTTTTGTTGATCTGTTCCACAGTTCTTCTGGTCTCGATTTCGTTGAGTTCTGCTCGAATCTTAATTAACTCTCTTCTTCTGCTGGGTGTAGGATCTATTTGCTGTTTTTTCTCTAGCTCCTTTATGTGTAAGGTGAGCTTTTGTATTTGAGTTCTTTCCAGTTTTTGAATGGATGCTTGTATTGCAATGTATTTCCCCCTCAGGACTGCGTTTGCCGCATCCCAAAGATTTGAACAGTTGTATCTTCATTCTCATTAGTTTCCATGAATCTTTTTAATTCTTCCGTAATTTCCTGGTTGACCCTTTCATCTTTTAGCAGGATGGTCCTTAACCTCCACGTGTTTGAGATCCTTCCAAACTTCTTGTTGTGATTTAGTTGTAATTTCAAGGCATTATGGTCTGAGAGTATGCAGGGGACGATCCCAATCTTTTGGTATCCATTCAGACCCGATTTGTGACCCAGTATGTGGTCTATTCTGGAGAAAGTTCCATGTTCACTTGAGAAGAATGTGTATTCAGTTGAGTTTGGATGTAAAGTTCTGTAGATATCTGTGAAATCCATCTGGTCCAGTGTATCATTTAAAGCTCTCGTTTCTTTGGAGATGTTGTGCTTAGAAGACCTATCGAGTATAGAAAGAGCTAGATTGAAGTCACCAAGTGTATTGTTATCTAAGTATTTCTTCACTTTGGTTATTAATTGATTGATATATTTGTCAGCTCCCACATCGGGGCATATATATTGAGGATTGTTAAGTCCTCTTGTTGGATAGATCTTTTGAGTATGATATACTGTCCCTCTTCATCTCTCACTACAGTCTTCGGGGTAAATTTTAGTTTATCTGATATGAGGATGGCTACCCCTGCTTTCTTTTGAGGATCATTTGAATGGTAAATGGTTCTCCAACCTTTTATTTTCAGGCTGCAGGTGTCCTTCTGTCTAAAATTGGTCAAACCTGTTGACTCAGGTTTGTCCTGAGCAGCAGCACAGGGTGGGGAGGGGGTGCCGGGCAGGAAAGCCAGAGGGGGGATGTGGGATGAAAGCCTGCTAGGAGGGCAGTGGACACAGGCTTCCCAAGCCCCTAAGCATTGCCAGATGCCCAGGCTGCAGGGAGAGGGGTGCTCCTTCCATACCACCCCAGAAGAGCAGCTGGGGCTCCAGCCAACACTGCTGCTCGCCAGGCATCCTTCCAGGCTATCCCTGCCAGCAGCAGGGGCACCCTGAAAATACCTCTGAGATAACTGCCCAAAAAATAGGTAAAGTGGGAAGAAGTAGGGGAGGAAATAGAGAGGTTAACCTGCCTACCACCTCACACGTTTAGAATGCAACAGGTGGCTCAGTCCATTAAGCATCTCCCTTCAGGTCATGATCTCGGGGTCCTGGGATCAAACCCCACATCTGGCTCCCTGTTTAGCAGGGAGTTTGCTTTTCCTTCTGCCCCTCCCCTTGCTTGTGTTCTCTCTAGCTAAAAAAAAAAAAAAAAAAAAAAAAAAACAAGCCCCATTTGAGTCTCTTGTAGACAGCAAATAGATGGGTCCTGCTTTTTTATCCAGTCTGACACCCTATGCCTTTTGATGGGGTCATTAAGCCCGTTCACGTTCAGAGTTACTATCAAAAGGTATGAGATTAGTGTCATCATGATATCTATTCAGTCCTTGTTTTTGTGGATTGTTCCACTGAACAACTTCTTTTTATTTATTTATTTATTTAAAAAAAAATTTTTTTTTGAACTTCTTCTTAAAGGGGAATTTTAAGAGTCCCCCTTAAAATTTCTTGCAGAGCTGGTTTGGAGGTCACATATTCTTTCAGTTCCTGCCTGTCTTGGAAGCTCTTTATCTCTCCTTCCATTTTGAATGAAAGCCTTGCTGGGTAAAGTATTCTTGGTTGCATGTTCTTCTCATTTAGGACCCTGAATATTTCCTGCCAGCACTTTCTGGCCTGCCAGGTCTCTGTGGAGAGGTCTGCTGTTACCCTAATACTCCTCCCCATAAAAGTCAGGGATTTCTTGTCTCTTGCTGCTTTAAGGTACTTCTGTTTATCTTTGGAATTTGCAAGCTTAACTATTAGATGTCCAGGTGTTGAACGGTTTTTATTGATTTTGGGGGGGGGGGGGAACTCTCTATGTCCTGGATCTGAATGCCTGTTTCCCTTCCCAGATTAGGAACGTTTTCAGCTAGGATTTGTTCAAATCCATATTCTGGCCCTTTGGCCCTTTCGGCACCCTTGGGAACCCCAATTTAATGTAGGTTTTTCTTCCTCAGGCTGTCGTTTATTTCCCTTAATCTATCCTCATGGTCTTTTAATTGTCTCTTTTTTCCTCAGTTTCCCTCTTTGCCAAAACTTGTCTTCTATGTCACTCACTTGTTCTTGCACTTCGTTAACCCTCGTCGTTAGGACTTGTAGTTTGGATTGCATCTCATTCTATTGATTTTTAATTTCTGCCTGATTAGCTCTAAATTGTGCAGTCATGAAGTCTTTGAGTCCTTTATGCTTTTTTCTAGAGCCACCAGTAGCTGTATAATAGTGCTTCTGAGTTGGCTTTCTGACATTGAATTGTCATCCAGATTTTGTAACTCTGTGGGAGAGAGGACTGTGTCTGATTCTTTCTTTTGAGGTGAGGTTTTCCTTCTAGTCATTTTGCTCAGTGCAGAGTGGTCGAAAACAAGTTTATTGGGAAAAGGAGAAAAAGAGAGGAGAGAAAGAAGGAAAGAAAAGAGAAAAAGAAAAAAAAAAGAAAAAAGGAAGAAAAAAAGAAAAGAGAAAGAAAAAGAAAGGGGAAAAAAGGGTGGGGGAAGCAAACAAATCAAAAAGAAAACAAAAAACAAAAAACAAAAAACCACGGGGAGTATCTTCCGATTCTGTATACTTTAAGTCCCTTGACTTCCCCTGGACCTGGTCCGTGTCGCTGGTCTTCTGGGGGAGGGGCCTGCTGTGCTGATTCTCAGGTGTGAGCACTTGGGGGAGCTGCTCTGCCCCTGCCTGGTGCAGGGCTCAGTGGGGGTTGTTCACCCCGTGAGGCCCCGGGAGGAAGCCCCAGTGGCGGGGGCAGCTCTGGGACCCTGGAGTCAGCCCCCGCAGTAGCTCCGGGGCTCTCCGTCTGCAGGGCCTGGGGGCTCCCGGGCGGGGCCGCTGATCTCCTCAGGTCGGGGCAGGAGCGTCCTCGGGGTCCTGGGCCCTCCCGGCCTCTGCCTGTTGGGGGGGCCGGATCCTGGGCTGTGTCCCGGCGCCCTGTGCTACGGGGCCTGCGCTGTTGGATTCGCGCTCCCGCCCCGCAGCCCCCTCCGCGGAGCCGCCGCCCGAGCCCCCCCGAGCTGCTCCGGGTCCTGCCGTGCGTGCTGCAGCCCTTAGGGAGCTCGGGGCATCCCCCGGGGCGCAGGTGCCTGTTAGTGTCCCGGGAGCCCGAGGGCGTCCCCGCCTTTCTGGG
The DNA here is from genome assembly GCF_018345385.1 of Vulpes lagopus. NCBI lineage: Eukaryota > Metazoa > Chordata > Mammalia > Carnivora > Canidae > Vulpes > Vulpes lagopus. The sequence goes on along the minus strand of NC_054824.1, from coordinate 95,125,999 downwards.
GATCCTGCTCCAATTCCCGGGGAGCCCCTTTCCGCGGGGAAGGTCGGTGCAGCTCCTGCTCCTCCGGGACGGGGCTCTCCTGTCCTGGGGACACTCGCCCCGGCCTCAGCCCGGCTCCTCGGGCCCCTCCCCCTCGGAGGCCTTTTGTGTCTTTATTTCTTTTTCCCCGTCTTCCTACCTGATAGAAGCGCGAACTCTTCTCACTGGAGCGTTCCGGCTGGTCTCTCTTTAAATCTCAGGCCGAATTCGTAGATTTTCAGGATGATTTGAAGGTTATCGAGGTAATTTGGTGGGGACAGGTGACTTGGGGACCCCACTCTTCCGCCGTCTTGCCCCGCCTCCTTGCCTTTGTTTTCAAATACTCACAGATACTTCTAATATTTTTAGCAAAAAGGTCTACTGGTTGGTTTGTTTTTGCAGTTGTAGTTTTGCCTTTGCTGATGAGTAAAAACTTCTAGAATTATTCATAATTTTATTACAACATATTTCTTGTCAAAAATGTAGTCAACATACAGTGATACACAAGATGAAGATATCTCAGTGTTGGGGGAGATCTGTGAACAGGGGAGAAGAAATAAAGTGAAGGGAGAAAACTAGGAATCATGAATGTGCACCAACATAAATGGAAAGACTCTGACAGTGGTAACGATGGACGATATCCTGAAAGTAATGATTCAAAAGAAGAGCAGCCTATGGAAGACTCTGTAGGCATAAAAAGTATCATAGAAAAAGGAAGAAAGAAAAGATGCAGGGAGGGGTAGGCAGTGTTTCTTGGACCCTCTCAGGTCCTCTTTGAACTGCTTGTTTTGAATCTTAACCCAATATCAACATATGCTACCAGAGTGAAAATCACACATTTTTTTCCTCTTCCAATTTTTATCTGAGTTATTCTTTTTTTTTTTTTTTTTGCCCTTTTTACTTTCTGTTCATTGTTGGACAAATTTAAAACAAATATCCCAATGTGAAGTGAGTGACTTCCTGTAGCTTCCAGTGTACATATTATTGTTTGGCTTGCTATAGAGAATTTGTTTTTAATTTGTTTTTTCTATAACAAAAACAAGAAATTAGTGCAATTGTTTCTAAAAAAAATATTTCCTAATGGAGACATCACTCATTTTTAAAATATTTATTTATTTGAGAGAGAAAGAGAAAGAGTGAGGGGGGTGGGGAGTAGAGGGAAAAGGAGAGAATCCCAACCAGACTCTCTGCTGAGTGCAGAGCCAAATGCAGAGCTCTAGATCACAAACCGACATCATGATCTGAGCTGAAACCAAGAGTCAGACACCTAATTACTGTGTCATCCAGGTGCCTTTCTTTTTTCTTTCTTTTTTCTCTTTTTCTCTTTCTTTCTTTCTTTTTCTTCTTTCTTTTCTTTCTTTCTTTCTTTCTTTCTTTCTTTCTTTCTTTCTTTCTTTCTTTCTTCTTTCCTTCCTTGTTTTTCTAAGATTTATCTATTTTAGAGAGAAAAAGAAAGGAGATATCACTTAATTTTTAAATAAGTTGCTTCAAAATGAGCTTTAATTTTATCAATATACTTATCAAGATTAATTCTTTGCAAACGTTCATTGTTGTTGATCTTTTCATTGGTTTGTACATTATCTAATATAAACAGCCAATTGAATTCAAATTCATTTTCAATATCAGAACCAAAAAAAGTGAATATAGTTCAATCAAAATAGTTCATTTCTGACTGCCATTTTGAATTAACTTCATAACTTTCTCAAAAAGAATATCCTAAGAGAATGAAAGAAACACTATATTTACCAAAAATGCACATAACTCACAATAGAGCAACCTAATCATCAAAATTTGGGTATGCTCAGGGAAATTACTCATCTGAATATATGGTGGAAAAAAAAAAACTCTTAATCTAACTCATTCACAGAGAATTCTATAAGACTGTTGTATACCGGGTTTTGTGTTTGTATTTGTTACCTGCCAGACCTCTGCCTAGGAAGTAGAAGTATTAGTCATCTATTGCTCTTCTATCAAATTGTCACAAATTTAGTAGATGAAAACAGGAAACATTTATTATCTCATTGTTCTGTAGATCACATATCCAATATAGATCACATTGGGCTAAATCACTACAATGGCAAGGTCATACTCCTTTTTGGTGGCTCAAGGGGAGAATCTATTTACTTGGCTTTCTGGTTTAGAGACTGCTTTTTTTTTTTTTCCCACTTCCTCTATCTTCAAAGACCGCAGCATCACAATTTCTGTCTCTGACTGCAACTGCAAAGGGCTTTTAAGGACTCATAATTAAATGGGACTCTCCTTAATAATCTAGTATTATGCAGCTATTTCAAGGTTCTTTAACCTAAGTCACATCTACAAAGTCCCTTTTGTCATGGAAGGTAACATATTCACAAAATCTGGGGGATTAAGACACAAATATTGTTAAATGGCCATTATCCTTTTTATTCCAGGAAATCACATCAGATCTCAGTCTATTTATTTGAAGGTGATTTGATGCAGAATTTTATTTCTAAAAAAAGATTTGTTGAAATAGCATAACTTCCATTATCCAACAAAGGAATATGCTATTTCATCCACACAGCACACATATTATTTTAGTACTAAAAAGCCATGGACCAAGTGACTATGTGGTATAATCCTATAGTGTTGTCAGGTTTTCAAAAATGAATTTGAATAGGAAAAATGTTTGCAGTTAAAACTTCTTTGCTAGGAATGAAAAGATCAGTGGTTGCTAGGTGTTAGTGGTAGGGGGAGATAAATAGAGCATAGAGAATTTTTAGGACAGTGAAACTATTCTGCTATGAGACCATAATGGTAGATACATGTAATCATATATTTGTCAAAACCCATAGATTGTATAACTCCAAAAGGGAATTCTAACATAAACTACGCATGTTTATTGATTGTAACAAACTAACTGTGCATATGTAGGAGCAAGAGGTATATGGGAACTCCCTATTCAATCTTTTTTGCTTTTTCTTCAAGTTTTTATTTAAATCCTAGTTAATTTATACAGTAATATTCATTTCAGAAGCAAAATTTAATGATTTATCACCTACGTGTATCACCCAGTGCTCAACACAGCAAGAGTCCTTCTTAATACCCATCACCGATTTAGCCCATCCCTCACCAGCCTCCCCTAAATCAACCCTCAGTTTATTCTCTATAGTTAAGAATCTCTTATATTTTGCTTTCCTTTTTCCCTATGTTCATCTGTTTAGTTTCTTAAATTCCATATATGAGTGAATGCTATTTGTCTTTCTCTGACTGACTTATTTTGCTCAGCATAATACACTAAAGCTCTATCCACACTGTTGCAAATGGCAAGATTTCATTCTTTTTGATGGTTGAGTAATATTCCATATATTCCAAAGACGTGTATGTATGTGTGTGTGTGTGTGTGTATGTATGTATGTGTGTTATATATATATATATATATATATATATACCATTTCTCTATCCATTCATCAGTCGATGGACACTTGGGCTCTTTCCATAATTTGGCCATCATTGATAATGTTGCTATAAATATCGGGGTGCATGTATCCCTTCAAATCAGTATTTGTGTATCCTTTGAGTAAATACCCAGTATTGTAATTGCTGAGTGGTAGAGTAGTTCTAGTTTTAACTTTCTGAGGAAACTCCATACTGTCCTCCAGAGTGGCTGCACCAGTTTATATTCCCAACAGTGTAGGAGGGTCCCCCTTATCCACAACCTTTCTAACCCCTGTTGTTTCCTGCTTTTAACTTTTGCCATTATGACAGGTATGAGGTGATATCTCATCATGGTTTTGATTTGCATTTCCCTGATGATTAGTGATGTTGAGCAACTTTTCATGTGTCTGTTAACCATTTGGATACCTTCTTTGTAAAAATGTCTATTCACGTCTTCTGCCCATTTCTTAACTGAATTATTTGTTTTGGGGTATTAAGTTTGACAAATTCTTTATAGATATTGGATGCTAACCCTTTACAGATATGTCATTTGCAAATATCTTCTTGCATTCTTTAGGCCGCCTTTTAGTTTTGTTTATTCCTTCGTTGTGCAGAAGCTTTTTATCTTGATGGAGTCCCAATAGTTCACTTTTCTTTTGTTTCCCTTGACTTCAGAAACTAGCAAAAAGTTGCTCCAGCCAATGTCCAAGTTTGCTGCCTGTGTTAGCCTCTAGGGTTTTGAAAGTTTCCTGTCTCACAGTTAGGTCTTTTATCCATTTTTAACTTATTTTTATGTATGGTATAAGAAAGTGGTCCAGTTTCATTCTTCTGTATGTTGCTGTCCAGTTTTCCCAACACCATTTGTTGAAGAGACTTTTGGATATTCTTTCCTGCTTTGTCAAAGATTAATTGAACAGACAGCTATGGTATATTTCTGGGTTTTCTATTCTGCTCCATTGATCTATGTGCTATTTTGTGTCAGTACCACACTGTCGTGATCACGACAGCTTTGCGATATAGCTTCAAGTTTGGAGTTGTGATGCCTTTAGCTTTGCATTTCTTTTTCAAGATTGCTTTGGCTATTCATAGTCTTGATCCATACAGATTTTAGGATTACTTGTTCAAGCTCTGAAAAATGCTATTGCATTAAATGTATAGATTTCTTTGGGAAATATAGACATTTTAACAATATTTGTTCTTCTAATCCATGAGCATGGAATGTTTTTCCATTTCTTGTGTCCTCTTCTGTTTCTTTCGTTAAGTGTTCTATGGTTTTCAGAGTACAGATCTTTCACCTCTTTAGTTAGGTTTATTCCTAGGTATCTATGCATTTTGGTGCAATTGTAAATGGGATCTATTCCTTTATTTCTTTCTCTGCTGCTTCATTATTGGTGTAGACAAATGCAACAGATTTCTGTATGTTGATTTTATATCCTGCTAACTGCTGAATTTAAGTATTAGTTTTAGCAACTTGTTGGTGGAGAGTGGAGTCTTTTGGGTTTCCTACATGTCTCCCATGAGTAGTCAGTTTCACCTCTTTTTTTTGGCTGTTTTTGATGCATTTTATTTCTTTCTGTTGTCTGATTGCTGAGGCTAGGACTTGTAGTACTCTGTTAAATAACAATGGTGAGAGTGGCATCCCTGTCTTGTTCCTGACTGTAGATGAAAAGTTCTCAGTTTTTCACCATTGAGGATGATATTAGCTGTGGGTCCTTTATATATGGCCTTTATGATGTTGTGACATGTGCCCTCTATCCCTACTTTATTGAAGATTTTTATCAAGAATGGATGCTGTATTTTATTTTATTTTTTTTTGACGCTGTATTTTATTAAATGCTTTTTCTGCATCTATTGAAAGGACCATATGGTTCTTATCCTTTTTTTTTTTTTTATTTAACATGGTTTGGTTTATTATGTTGATTGATTTACAAATATTGAACCACCCCTGCAGCCCAAGAATAAATCCCACTTGATAGTGGTTTACTTCTTTTAACGTACTGTTGGATTGAATTTGTTGATATATTGTTGAGAATTTTTGCATCCATGTTCATCAGGGATATTGGCCTGTAATTTTCCTTTTTTTACTAGAGCCTTTGTCTGGTATTGGATCAAGGTGATGCTGGCCTCATAGGATGAGTTTGCTAGTTTTTCTTCCATTTTTATTTTTTTGGAATAGAAGAACTAGTACTAACTCTTAAAAAAAAAAGATTTATTAATGAGAGACAGAGAGAGGCAGAGACATAGGCAGAGAATAAGCAGGCTCCCCGTGGGGAGCCTGGTGCAGAACTTGATCCACAAACTTGATCATGGTCTTGATCCACAAACTTGATCATGATCTGAACATATCCAGGTGTTGAGTACTAACTTTTCCTTAAATGGCTTGTAGAATTACCTTGGGAAGCCATCTGTCCCTAGATGTTTGTAGGAAGATTTTTGATTACTGATTCAATTTCTTTTTGGTTAGTAGTGTATTCAAATTTTCTATTTCTTCCTGTTTCAGTTTTGGTAGTTTGCATGTTTCTAGGAATTTTTCATTTTCTTCCAGATTACCCAGTTTGTTGGCATATAATTTTTCATAGAATTCTCTTATACTAAAAAAAAAAAAAAAAAAAAAAAAAAAAAAAGAATTCTCTTATACTTATTTGTGTTCCTGTGACATTGGTTGTGATCTCTCCTCTTTCATTCATAATTTTATTTATTCGGATCCTTTCTCTTTTCTTTTTGATAAGTCTGGCTAGAGGTTTGTTAATTTTATTAAAATCTTTCAAAGAACCAGGTCTCAATTTTGTTGAACTGTTTGCTCCTTTGTTTGTTTTTATATAGTTTATTTTTGCTTTATTTATTTTAATGATTTTATTTATTTATTCATGAGAGACATAGAAAGACAGAGAGAGAGAGAGAGGCAGAGACACAGGCAGAGGAAGAAGCAGGCTCCATGCAGGGAGTCTGAAATGGGACTTGATCCCCCGTCTCCAGGGTGAGGCCCTGAGCTGAAGGCAGCACTAAACCACGGGGCCACCCGGGCTGCCCAATTTGCTCTAATTTTTAATATTTTCCTTCTTCTGCTGGCTTTAGGCTTTGTTTGCTCTTCCCTTCCAATATCATTTAAGTGTAAGGTTAAGTTGTATATTTGAGATTTTTCTTGTATTTTGAGGTAGGCCTGTATTGCTATATACTTCACTCTTATGACAGCCTTTGCTGCATCCCAAAAGTTCTGGACTGTTGTGTTTTCATTTTCATTTGATTTCATGTATTTTTTTTTTTGTTTGTTTGTTTGTTTGTTTTGATTTCATGTATTTTTTATACGTTTTCTTTAATTTCTTCGTTAACCTATTCATTCTTTAGTAGAATGTTTTTAAACTCCAAGAATTTGTGGCCTTTCCAAATTTTTCTTCAGGTTAACTTCAAGATTCATTGTGTAGTGGTCTGGTAATATGCATGGTATGATCATGATCTTTTTGTACTTGTTGAGGACCGATTTGTGACCCAGTATGTGTTCTATCCTGGAGAATGTTCCATCTGCACTAGAAAAAGAATATGTATTCTGATGCTGTAGGATGAAATGTTCTGAATTTATTCGTTAAGTTAATCTGTTCCAGTCGGTCATTCAAAGCCAATGTTTCCTTGTTGATTTTCTGCTTAGATTATCTGTCCATTGATGTGAGTGGAGTGCTAAAGTCTCCTACTATTATTGTATTATTATCAATGAATTCCTTTATGTTTATTATTAATTGGCATATATATTTGGGTCTCTCGAGTGGAGGTATAAAAATTTACAATTGTTTGACCTTCTTATTGGGTAGACCCCTGTATGATGACATAGTGTCCTTCCTCATCTCATATTACAGTTTTTGGTTTAAAGTGTAGTTTGTCTGATATAAGTATGGTTACTCTGGCTTTCTTTTGATGTCAGCTAGCATGATAGATGGCTTTCCATCTTCTCACTTTCAGTCTGAAGGCATGTTTAGGTATCAAATGAGTCTCTTCTAGACAGCATATAGATAGACCTTTTTTTAAAAAATCCATTCTGATACCCTACGTCTTTTGATTGATGCATTTAATCCATTTACATTCAGAGTGGTTATTGATAGATATGAATTTAATGCCATTGTATTACCTACCAAGTTGCTTCTGGAGATTTTCTCTGTTCCTTTCTAGTTTTTGTTGCTTTTGGTCTTTATTTCTCAAAGAGTCCCTTTTAATATTTCCTGCAAGTCTGGTTTAGTGGTTGGGAACTCCTTTAGCTTTTGTTTGACTGAAAAACTCTCTCTCCTTCTATTCTGGTGACAGCCTTGGTAGATAAAATATTCCTGGCTGCATATTTTTCCCGTTCAGCATGTTGAATATATCATGCCATTCTTTTGGCCTGCCAGCTTTCTGTGTAGAGATCTGCTGCTAACTTGATTTGTCTTCCCTTGTAATTTAGGGATTTCTTTTCCCTTGCTGCTTTCAAGATTCTTTCCTTATGTCCATATTTTGAAAATCTTACTAAAATATGTCTTAGTGTTGTCTGGCTCTTGTTGATTTTGATGGGAGTTATCTGTGTCTCCTGGTCTTCTATGTCTGGGTTGTTTTTTTCCTGAATTAGGGAAGTTTTCAATTACAATTTGCTCAAATAAACCTTCTGCCCCTTTTCCCTTCTCTTCTTCTGAGACTCCCATGATACAAATCTTACTATGTTTTATGGAGTCACTGAGTTTCCTAAATCTACATGTGTGATCCAATATTTTTCTTTCCCCTTTTCTTCACTTCATTTTTTTCCATAATTTTATCTTGTATATTACTCATTTGTTCCACTTCTTCCTCCATCCTTGGGGTCATTACACCCAGTTGGTTTTCCATTTTAGTTATAGGATTTATAAGTTTTGGCCTGACTAATTTTTAGGTCTTTTATCTCTGTGGTAAGGGTCTCTCTGGTTTCCTCTATGTTTTTCTCAAGCCCAGATAGTATCCTTATGATTGTTTTTTTTTTTTAAACTCTGGTTCAGACATATTACTTGTATCTATTTTGATTAGCTCTCTGGCCGTGACTTTTTCTTGTTCTTTCCTTTGGAATGAATTCCTCCATCTTGGCATTTTATTAAGGACTCTGTTGTATGTCTTAGGAAAGCCTGTACCTGGTCCTATTTCCACTAGAGCTGAAGCTCTGCAGCACTCCTGACCTTGTGTATATGTGTGGGTGTGCCTGCTGGGGGAGAAGCCTGCTACTGTTGGCTTTCAACCACACTGGTCCTAGTAAAAAAAGGTGCCTGCAGAGCCCAGGGGGGCAAGGCTTGGTGTACAGGGCTCAAAGCTTGCATTATGGGGCACTGTGCTGATGGGTGGGGGTAAAATGGCATAGGTCTGCTCTCTTCCCCAGAAAGGAGAATTTATGTCTCTCACTGCTCAGGAAGCCCTCATAGAAGACCAATCCATCTCCCCTCTTGTGTCCCATGTTTCCGTCAGATCCCTACTTTCACCCTGCCTGTGACTGAGTCTTCTGCTCCTGTGCTTTATCTGAGGTGTGCAGCTGAGTTTCAATATTCCAAATTTTAGGGACCTGTCATAGCACAGACTTGCACAGACCTGCTCTGATCTTCTGGGGGAGGGTTTCACTGCAGTGGGCTGGTGCCTGTTTGTCTCAGAAGGGCAGTCACATCAGTGCTCAGGGGACAACGTACATTAAGTTGGCATCCAAGTTACCACTCTCAGTAGGGGTCAGTACTTACATACTAATGAATGGGACAGCTTAAGATGACCACCTTCTCTTCTGTCTCTTCTAATGTGACTCAGGGGATACTAAGAGCATAGTGCTGCTTCTGGGTCTCTGCCCTCCTCCACGACAGCACCACTACACCCACCAGCCTCCACCTGGAGATGGCACAAATGTCTAAAACATCAGATTTTAGCTTTGCTGCTTGTAAAAACTTGAAATAATCAGCCTCTCTGATTTTCCCAGTCAATGGTTTTGGGAAATTATTTTTCAGATGCAAGCCCCTGCATGCTGTTTTATTTCTCTTTATCTCTCTCTGTTCTCTCTCCATGATCAGGGCTCCCTCCCCTCTGTAGCACCATGATTCTTTTCTCCCCCAAATCATGTCCCCACACCTCCTACCTTCCACAATGTGATCTCTTTCCTTCCTCTAGTTGTACAGTTTGTTCTTTCAGTTCTCAGATCACTTTCATGGTTTCCATGGATACTAGATGATGCCATTCAGGCTTATGTTTTTATCTGAAAGTGGTACCCCAAGGTCACTAACATAAGGATGTAGATGTAGACTTGGATCTCTCTCTTAACTTCATATCCAGTGATTTTTTTCTTTTTCTTTTTTTTAAGATTTTATTTATTTATTTGAGAGAGAGAGAGAGAGCACAAGCCAGGAGAAGCAGCAGAGAAAGAGGGAGAAGCAGACTCCCTGCTAAGCAGGGATCTTAATGAGGGGCTCAATCCCAGGACCCTAGGATCATGCCTGAGCTGAAGGCAGATGCTTAACCCACTGAGCTACCCAGGCCCCCCTGTTTTTTTTTTTTCTATTAGACTTTAAACATGTGGATAGTGAAACCCCTACTAGCTGCCCTTGAGCTCTAGAAACACAACTGGGAGGGAGCCCCTGCCCCCTCCAATCTGTCCACTCTGTGAAAAGTGGATGAGAGGAAGTGGAGAGAAGCTAAGAAGGAATAGCTAGGTCCATACACTGAGAAAAGTGCATGGGCTTCCCTCATCTTTCCACTGAATTTTGCTATGAACCTAAAACTGCTCTAAAAAATAAAATCTATTCAAAAGGTAACCAGAAATCATTGCTTACATCCATATGTTATCAGTTTTTAATAAAATTCTTGACTAGCCAAGAATCTCTTCTATCCTCCTTTCTATTCTGTTTAACTTGTATTCATTCTATGCTGTCTCTCACTCACTAACTCACCCAGAAACAAAACTTCTCTGCCCCAGTCTGTTAGATTTTACTCTCTCCTTCACATCTTTATTATGTAGATTGTGTCTCTTCTTATGAGGTCATTTGTTCTTTCTTCTAAATTCTATGCTTTTTCTGTCTACTATACATCATCAAAAAGTTTAGACAGTTCTTACAGGGGGATGAGATGGGAATAGAGATGTTGGGTTGGTCAGGTAGATTGATAATTATGTTCTCTTTGGACCAGTGAGGAAGACTGATGGAAAGAAGAGATTTGTAGCTATTTTTATGTTAATATATTTATATATTTTTATCTCATTATACAATGGAATTTAATTGTTAACAATTGCATTAGATTCAATTGTTAACCAAGAAAGTGGTAAAATCCCTTCCTTGAAGTTGCAAAAATAATTTTCCCAATTAGCTAATTCTTTCTTTTCTGGGTATCATATTGAAATTTCTTCCATCTTCCTGTATCAGGGTAAGGCTTTTAAAGAAAATATAGCAGGATTAGTTTAAAGTCTTCTGAATCTTTCAGCAAACATGCTTTTCTTTTTCTCTTTCCTTTTTGTCTCTCTTTGTACAATGAAGCTTTACTCTTGTACCTCTTACTTTAAACTGAACATTCATAATCCAATTCTGTCCTTTTTGGTGACTACCCCCTTTTTTCTACTAGAACAGCAGCCTCTTTTAGCTGTTTTCTGTATTCTATGGTTTGAGAAACTACTTTAAAGCATTTATTTTGAAGGAAAAGCCCTTAGTGCTCAGTGTCTAATGGAGAAAAATGGTCCTTCCAATGCAAAGAAACAGACACTGTGGTATTTTTGTTAATGAAACATCATTAAAAATTGCCCATGCAGCAGTTCTTAAAGAGAAGCTCAAATTCCTTCATCTTCCCTATGCTACTCAATATTGTAAAAGAGGAGACTGTGAGACTACAGAAGCATTTCAGAAGAATAATGTAAAAAGTTAGTGCATATTGAAGATCTTTAAAATGAAGGAAGAATAGAGTGAATGTTTGTAACAAGAAAGAGAAGTAGAATATAGGAAAACACCATAGAACACAGGCATGATAAAGGTTTCATATCACTAAATAAATGGTCCCACCCTGAAGTTTCCTGACACACTCTGATTAGCCACATAACTGACTAAATTATGCATTCATTTAGGAGAAATTCAGTGTGGAGCTCTTGAGCAACTACATGAACTAGTCATTTTGTGAAGATTTCTAGATGGAGGGAGGATAAATTGGATACAGACTCTCCTTTAATATATACTATGCCTATGTTGATATTTATCTATCATCTATCTATCTATCTATCTATCTATCTATCTATCATCTATCATCATCTTATGCTACTAGATATGTCAATATATGGTATTAGATATCTGTATACTATATACTATATGCTATAAAAGGATAAGTACACATAATAGTTTTGTCCCTTAAAATGTTATAGGAGTCTAGTGAAGAATGGAATTCTACTTGGAAGAACAAGAAAAGCAACCCATTAGTTTGAGTAAAGAGGGCTGAGACATCCTGAAGCAGAGAGAGGGCAGTTTAGGGGGATGGAAAAACTGGGGGAAAAGCAGTAATACATTAAACAGAGAATTTACCTGCAAATATGGATAAGGGGTATGTATAAGGAAGCCTCAGGCCGCAGTAACAGAAAGCTATATTCAAACTGACTAAACCATAAGAGAATCAACTATTTCACATAACAAAGAGTCCAGAGGTAAGCAGGTTCCAGCCAGAGGAATTTAGTATTTCAGTTCTATTTCTAAACAAGTCTCTCGGTTTCGCTCTTTTCAAGATTTTGGTTAGTCTTTCCTGAAGTGGACATCCTTCATGGCTACAAAATGGTAGCAATCAGCCCCTGGGGCATTAAGCCTGTTTATTATTATTTTTTTATAATTATAAATTATATTATATTATTTTTATAATAATATAATATTATTTATTATTTCAGTAAGTAGGTGCGAAACTCCACACCTAATCATAAAGGCAAACTCTTCCTGGAGGTCCTTTTGGCTCCACTTACGTCCCTAGACTTCTCAGAGCTAGTAACTATTGCTTAGGTGTTCCCACACTGATTTGCTTAGAGACTGAAGTGAACCATGTCTGAAGACAGGCAAAAGGCACTCGATCAAAAAATGAAGCTTTTCAAGAAGGAATGTTTCCATATGTATAGGACATAAATGTATCTTTACCCAATTTAGTTTGGAGTCATGCTATGACTAATTTGAAACACCAAGACAAAGAGTTTGTATGCATTCTTAAGTATTTGCAGATTTTTTGAGTATGGGATGACATTCTCAAAATGTCATTGGTACTTTTAAAATACGAACACAGCCACAGGGTATAACTCTATAAATTAGAGTTGGTTGGAGGAGGAGAGCTTGGGACAGAGAAAGTGAAACAATGAAGTAAGAATGAAGGAAACAGCTTTAATCAAGTTGCTATGAAAACGAGAAGATAAGGCAGATGCAAGGGATTTTATGGGGAAAAATGAGAGGATTTTCAAACTGATTCAATTTGGAAGCAAGGAAAAGTAAAAGAATATATTTTACTGGCAGAATGGAGATGTAGTTATCTGAGACAGATGCCATAGAAAGAGAGGGCCTGTGGGCAGAGGGGAGATGATGAATTCAATTTGGCTCACTGAACGGAAGGAACCAAAGGGCATTCTTTTGGCATTCCCTTGGGGTGAGTCACAGACTCTTGGAAGATGAGGAAAATAACAACAAAAATTGAAGGGAGAAAGACCATCAGAGCATGGTGATTTTGAGGGAAATTCTGAAAGAAAACCTGAAACATGGAGAAGGAAAATAAGAAAGAGTCTTTTTATTGGGAAATAGCTCATTACATATTTATTAAATACACTCTTTAGTACTCTTCTTATCAGGGACATACGTTGTATATGGCACACAAACATATCTATGCATTTTTTATAAAGATAAATGCAAAACACCATCTATTCAACTTAGACAGAAAGTTTTGTTTATATTCTGATTTCCAAATGAATATGAGGGCTGAGGATTTTTTACTTAGTTTAACTTTATATTTGTATCTCTGCTTTCATGGAATATCTTGATTCTAATTACAATAACATAATTGCCTATTTCTTATATACTCAACATGAATGTAATAATTTCAAATAGCAATAGCAATTTTATAACCAACAACCCCCCCCAAGAAATTGATAAATGCAGTTTGAGTGGTACTTGTCAAGATTTACTTAAAAAAGATATGTATAGCTAACACACACAGATATGTACTGATGAAGTTTTGGAATATAGGTGAGGTCTGGAGCTGATGACCAAGAAAGAATTCCTGAGACATCTTTGGTGCAAAATGGTGGTTTTATTAAAGCCCGGGGACAGGACCCGTGGACAGAAAGAGCTGCTGCCCTGGGCCTGTGAAGGGTGGCTGATTATATACTTGGGAGTTGGGAGGGGTTTGAGGATAGGGTACTAAAGAATTTTGGAAGCAAGGTTTCCAGGACCTCGAGGGGGCTGGCTGTGGTTGGGACAAGGTCATTTATTGGGTCTAATAAAACCTGAGTCATAAGACCCTTTACATGTGAATCGGTGGGCCATGTGCTTGGGGGATGATTGCCAACATGTCACTTGGGTGTTTAGAGATAAAGGAAATTTCTAAAGGAATTTTTATATGTAAAAGTAGACTTACAGGGTCCTGGGGGTCAGGCTAAGATTGCCTTCTGCCCTTAGCAAAGTATGAACATCGAAGCCCTTAAGTCCATAGAGGAATATCCCTTTGCCAGTTCCAAGGACTTGTCAATGTGCTGTCCCAAGCTTATGCCTTGTCCTCAGCTATCCCTGTGTTCCCCCATCATGTACTATATATATATATATATATATATATATATATATATATATATAGTACATTATCAATTGTATAATTATATACTATATAAACTATAAACAAAACATAAGTCTATGTGTATATGTATAATATATATATTTTTTTCAGGGCCTTCAATTCTTAAGCTAGAATAATTCCTGCATTTAACAATGTTTCTCACTTCTTGTATTTAACAATATTACTAACTTCACTACCCTAAGTCAGCTGTTTTTCATAATGATAAATCCTGTCTCGATAACTCAAACTTTCCTTGGAAGTTTTTTATATATATTCCAGTAAGGAATATATATATTCCTTTCAAATAAATATATTCCATTCAAATATATCCTTTCAGCCTTTCAGATATCTAATACATATAATATGTATTACCATTATATATTTATAAATTATAGCAATTGTATAATTATAAAATATATAAATTATAAATATAACCTCTGTGTGTGTGTGTGTGTGTGTGTGTGCATATGTATGTGTAGCACAGCCTTTACTTCTTAGGCTAACACAAGCAACAATTCCTATATTTAACAATGTTTCTAACTACCCTAAATCAGTAATTTTTCAGAATTAGAAATCCTAAGTCTTGATATCTAAAAGTTTCCTCAGTTTCCTTTCAAGTACATCAGTTCATTTAAAGTGTAGATGGAAGTTGAAAGGCCTTCAAAGAAAATGGGTTCAGGTGTTTCCTTTTTGTCTTTTAATTGCCTAGAATTGTAGGTTCAAGATCAAGATGAGTTAGGCAACAGGGTTTTCTTCCCATTTTTCTGTAATCCATAGTTGAAGTTGTGAAAGCATTGGAGAATATAAAAATGTGTTTTTAAACTGAAAGAAATAATCATTATATAAAACAAAATGTCAATATAAAAATGCCTGTCATCCACTATTTTTTTGAACCAAAATAGAACATTTAGGTGGGAAAATGAGACACCAAGGCATTGCTATCATGATTAACTGTTAACTTTTCATTATAATTCATTCTCTTTATCAGAAATGAAGCCTGAAAATGGGAAACAGAAACAATCATCTCTTTTGGGCTGTTATCATTGTCAATCTAACTCTTTCTCTGCTTCAGTAAGCCTAAATTACTAAAAGTAATATAACGGGATGGGTAATTCAATAGGTGTGAACAAATGTATCCCAATGCAAATGACCTCACATTATGAGGGGGCTTTTTCTTGCCACTGAAAGTGCCCTTTGATTAATACTTGGCCTGTGTTTGATTGCCCCCCACTGCAATCTTCTACTTGATGCAACCTGAAGTTATCTCTAACCTGACAACAATACAAAATTTAATTCCTTTCTTCTATTTAGGAGATTTACTTAAATTGTTTTTGACTCACTGTAATATTTAATTAACAGATAAAAATAGAAGATGTGGATGTTTGTTTTATGGAAACTGTACCTTTTTTATTCAACTTATTCTTGACCATACCTTATGAAGCTCTAAAATCCTTTTTTACATCTACTTAGAAAAAAACCTTTCTTACATGATGGTGAATCTGTAGTGTGCTTAGGTGAAAAGATATTGCCTTTCAAATACTGGAGACATTCTGTCTCCTATAGTCTCCACCTCTCTCTCTCTCTCTTTTAACTTTTCTGTCCTTCTACCCTTTCTTTTTCTCCTCCCCTCTGCCGCATTATCTTTCTTTTTCATTCTGTCTTATTTTTCTCCCACTTTTTGCATTTTATATTCAAATTCTTCTAGTAATTAATTTTGAAATACAATGATAGATGGTATAACTTAAGGTCCACTGAGGAATAAGAGTCAAGAGTAACAGGGAAGTTTGGTAAGTGAAAGAGAAAGGAAAGGTTGTGAGTACATGCTTGCCGTAAAGGTAAGGGGCCGAGACAGACACAAAGGTGAAAATAAAGGATGAAAACTGTGCAAGGGGGTTACCAGGAACTTTAAGAAGAGTTTTGGTTGAAACTGGTAAAAATTTAATGGACTATACTACACTTGTGTATGTTAAAACCAAAATCGTATCTGTTTCGTTGTTAAAGAAAGGGCAACATATATTTAAACCAGGGATGTGGCACTGCTATCAATAGATAGTGTATTAATCCTTAAATTAATCTGCTCTTACAGCTCATGTTGCTACTTCCTGTATTTTTATGATAAAGAGAAACAAAGAATCACTGGAGAGCAGTCATCTAATATAAACAAACAAATGAATGGAAAAATGAATCTGAAAATTATTTTTCAGTAATAAGAATGTTCATAAACTTGCAAATAGCACAAAGTAAGACAAGAGCAGTTTAGTATGAGGATGGGTAGTTAGAAGGAAGTGGGCTTGCACAATTTGAAATGTGGTTATTATGGATTAAGTTTTCATAACTTAGACCACTGACTTAATATCTCAAACAGAATATATCTAAACTATAAATGCTTTATGCTTTTTATTTTAATCCTATAATTCTTATTTATTAAACTACTTTACCTCAGATAATAGATAACCAGAATATGATAACCTATAAATCAAAGGCTTAGGGAATTTATAAAAGATGAAATCAATATTTGGAGAGTTTTAAGATTTAAATAACCTAATAAAATTTTTAAACTATTAAGGATTTCAAGGAGGTGGAGAAAAAAACAGAATATAGTAGAAATTAAATATTAAGAAAAAATATTCAAAAAGTTAAAGATTGCTCATGATAGTAATCAAATCATCTTTTTTTTCTTCTTCTTTTAGAGATAGAAAGAGCATTCATGAGAGCTGGGGAGGGACAGGAGAGGCAGAGGGAGAGGAAGAGAGAACATCCCAAGCAAGTTCCATGCCCAGAGCAGAGCCCAACATGCGGCTTGATCCCACAACCTTCAGATCATGACGTGAGCCAAAATCAAGAGTCAAATGCTCAACCGACAAAGCCGCCTAGGAGCCCCAAATCATTATAAATTTTTTTAAACAAAAAAATTGCACTGTGGAGAGCAACCTGATGGTTACCAGAGGGGAGCTCGGTGAGGGGATGGGTGAGATAGATGATGGGGATTAAGAGTACACTTATCCTGATGAGCACTGAGTAATGTATAGAATTGTTGAATGGCTGTATTGCACATCTGAAACTAATATAACACTGTATGTTAACTATACTGGACTTAAAACAAATTAATAAATAAATAAGCACTATAATAATATATGTTTTATTATCCTGTGAAATATTTGCCATTATTCCTGAGATTTTCCTAGAAAATGATCATGTCAGCCAAGTTTTTAAGTGTGTCAAGGCAATTAAAGTACCGTTTTATGTATTTTCTTTATTTTGTTTTTTGTTTAAACATCATATTTTCTGTTCTTTTTGGAAACTTAGACCACCAAGCCCATGTCTACTAAAGCTTAACACCTTGTGATAAAAAATGACAGATGATAAAATTAGGAGAAATAATATGTGCCCAGAGTAAACTCTAGCCCTATATTATATAATAATGGAATGCTAACAATAGTAAGTACTGTTTTCTATATTTAGCACAGTTACACAGAAATGATTCAAAATATTTAGACATTTTTTTAATATAAGTAAATATCCCATGCTACCTTTTCCTATCTCAATCCCACTCCAACTAGTGTGTCATTTTAATTTTTTGTTTTTATTTTTTCAAGAGGTTATTTCAAAACTCTATGTAAAATACTGCATTTTGTTTGATTCATCAACCATAGAAATTATCCATTTACTCTTCAATATGAAAACAATGGTTTAACTCATCCTATCTTTTATTCAACATCTAGTAATATATATTTCAGATTTTCTATTATTTTTTTATTATTGATTGTGATTATTTTCATCAGTTTTGTAATCTCTTGTGATTTCCCACTTTTAAGGATATAATTCTATTAGTGGAAACACAAAAATATCTTCTAAGCTTTAATCATAAAATGACAAACTATTAATTTGCATTAATGTGTGAGGATTACATTTTATTTGCTAAAAAGTTTCTTCTGGATTGATTTTTATTCCTCCTAAAATACATATATTGAAATTCTAACCCCCAGTACCTCAGAATGTGACTGTATTTGAAGATATTCTTCTAAAGAGGTAATTATTTTGAAATAATGTCATGAAGATGGGTCCTAATTCAATCTGATTGGTGTGCCTATAAGAAGAAAAAATCTGAACACACAGAGACATGAGGGATGTGCATGCACACGGGAAAGAGCATGGAAAGACACAGCAAAAACAAAGACAAAAACCAAAAATAACAAAACATCAACTGCAAGCCAAGGAGATAAGCATCGGAAGACACTAACCTTGCCAGTATCTTAATCTTGGACTTCAGCATCAAGAACTGATAAGAAAATAAATTTCAGTTGTTTAATCCACCTCAACTGAGGTGTCTTTTTTATGACAGGCCCAGCAAAATATACATTATCTCCATTCATGCCACTAAATAGAGTATTTTACCAAGATCACAGAAAGTCACTGAGTCATGATCTCTAATAAATTTATTTTTTCATAGAGTTTTTAAATCTTGGGAGTTTCTGGCATTAATTGACATTACCATACCCTCAAATTTTAAAGCTCTTTAATATGCTATCATCATCTTATTTTTTTTTTTATCTCCCATTGTGCTTTTCTTCCATCTATCACACCTTCCTGTACTGTGTAGGTTGCTCTCCAGGTCTGTTCCAGAGCTTTTTCAGTGTCATGTTTGGTAGATCAGTTCCCAATACTTCTACAAGTTAGCAAGATGGTTAATTTGGCCAATATGTTCCCCTTTCCTTCCAAATCAGCTTTACGATGAAATCTGAAATCTCATTGACAGAGAGTTCCCAAAACCATTTGGGTCATTTGAAATATATATATATATATATATATATATATATATATATATATACACACACACACACACACACACATATATACACATATGTATATATTTAAAATATATCAAATATATATATCCAAATATATACATATTTGTATATATACAAACAAATACAAATATATACAAATATATACATATGTATATATACAAATATATACATACGTATATATACATATATAAAATTTACATATGTATAAATATATAATACATATATATGTGTATATCTCTAAATGTGTGTGAGGTGTGTGTATAGCAACCTACATAGAGCAGATTCATGTACAGATATATATATGTAATACACATTATAAATTTATCTGTAATATATATCTAAGTAAATAAATATATATATTGCATATATTTGCAAATAGTTATTTATCATTGTTGGCATGAGTCTATCCTTAAACTAGATTCATTAAATTCTAATTCAGAATTCTTTCTAATGCAGTGTCACTGAGATCTCACGGAATTTTAGAGCTGAAAAGAATCCAGAGGACAGGGATGCCTGAAAGATGAGTAATCTTGAGTCTGAAAGCATAGCTCACCCAAAGTCTCACATGTTAGACAAATAATGTCATTGTAAAATATATATGAGTTTTAACCAAAGAATCGTAACTTGGGTAGTGAAAAATGTAAGGGTTATAGAAGTATAAGAGAACCAGAAATATAATGACGTAAACACGTTATAGAGGTGGTAACATGTTTTCCCCTTCTTTTTATGTTGTTTTGAATTTTATTTATGGAAACACAAAGATAACCCTTTTTTCTACCCATAATTTCTATACCTGCCTTTAGAACGGTAATTAGTTGTTTCTGTGGCAAACAAAACCTATATAAGTTAAAATTCAACACAACTAAGGAGAAAAAGACAGACTATATTCTGAAACAATATCTTGATCACATTTACTTCAATTACAATCTTAATGGTTAAAACAACAAAGAATACCCGAACTAAATTCTTTAACCCATTATGAAATTTTCCCAGTAAAACCTTAGCCAGGGTGTCTGGTTGCTCGGTCCATTAAGCATCTGCCTTCAGCTCAGGCCATGATCCCAGGTCCATGCCCTACATCAGTCTCCCTGCTAAGCAGCACCCTGCTTCTCCTTCTCCCTCGGCTTGCTGCTCCCCCTGCTTGTGCTCTGTATCTCTCTCTGTCAGATAAATAAATAAAATTTTCCAAAAATAATAATAAAATCTAAGATATTATGAAATGATAGAAAATTATGCCAGCTGTTTACATATCCAGAATCAAGTATTGGTTTGTATTCATCTTTTTTCGTGCCTTAAGATTTTAGCATTGTTTAAATTAAATATGGTAGGATTTTTTTTGATAAGAATATTAAAATCTCTTATAGTGAGAAATACCTTGAATCAGTAATGATATTGTTGTTCTGGAAGATTTGCAGACTTGATTGCCCTATCGTATTTTAGCAAGCTAAGTTCTGTGCACTAGATGTAGTGTGTATAACTATTATTATTACCATTTAAATTTTTTGTTGGACCAGATCATTTTTAGTGTTCTCTTCTCTAAATCTACATTTTGTAATTGTCTTGAAGATATTGTCACAATTTCTTACTGTTGACAAGTCCAAGCCAGAACAAAAATAATGTAAAATTTATTATTACAAGTTTACAGTCTCTTTGAGTTCAGAAAACAATACATGCTAAGCCATTAAATCCTATTATAATAGGCTCCCAGCCCATAATCTGACTCTTCAACTGAAAATATGTAATGTTACTTAATGATCAGGGTGTTTGAACTTCTTTTTGACTGTAAAAAATAATGATCCTTCATTATAATAAAATATTTCTCTATTGCATAGTCTGTGTTTTATGAATTACTCTACACACACTTTGTGTCAATTATAGGCCATAGAATAAAAGGTAACACTTCAGCCTTCAGGCTGAATCATTTATTTGGAGCTCGCTGATGTGTCCTTAATTCAATTTGAAGTCTCTCCCCACCCACAGTTTGTGGAGAAAGAGATGCAAACATTTTTCTTCATTGGCAGTGACTGGAGAATGCATCAACATGACAAATATTTTCCAAGAGGAAAAAAAAAATGGTATACTGTGTGAGTAACAATCTCTCTCTCAAAGGAAAAAAAAGATAATCATAACAATATTTATAACATTTCTTTTATCTCAAAGGAACCTCCAAGCACTTTAGAAATGTTAACGACGATCAGGTTCTGTGGGATTCACATCTCCTGTCACTGAAACGGATTCATGTTGAACAGTGCACGGGTATGACAGGCCCTGCAGAAAGCTCAGTTGGATTTATTACCACATCTGTAAGGCTGAAAGGGGAGAACTGCATATTCCAAACTGCCCATGTTAGAATGTGTATCCATCACAGAATCAGAGGCATGGGCTCCCTGCATATGCAAAATGTGATGGATAGCGTAACATTCACCTGCTCTCAGATAAAAGTATTGGTGAGGCATCACAGGATACTTTGCCCACACCATCTGGTGCTGTAGACAACATTATGCCTGTTAATAAGACATTAGTTATCATTTAAAAACACTTAATATGTTCATGTGATTTAACACTACTTTGGCTTCTTCCACCTATTTAAAAAATTCAGTGTTCAGAATCCTAGGTTAATACATCTGTAGAATGGGGCAAGCATAACTATTTTTCCAATACAGAAATATTTATATGTCACTGCTAAATTCCCTCATATAGATTATATGGCTGACTTGAACAATGATGATATGTTGTGAATCCTACAACTGTGAATGACACTGCTTGCACAATAACTAACAAGTGTTGAGATTTTCTAAATACACAAACATATGCACATGTGTAGTCATGTACATGTGTATACATGACATATATCAGATAGTTTCGTCATGTACTATTGTTTGATTTATACCATGTACTATTATTTACCTCACAATTACTAATATTTAAAAACAGGAATAAAAAATAAATGGGAGTATACTGCAGTTTTTTTTTTATTCCATCATTATCTATGCTATTTTGTGGTAAAATTTCATTCATCTATGTCTTTATTCATTCAGGGAACATTTATTCAGTATTTATTAGACCCTATTCTAGGCACTAGGCTTTTAAAGAGACATTTGAAACATTCCTTATCTTCAAGAAGATAGTACTCTTCCAGGAGATATAAATATTTAGAAAAAAAATAAATAGAGTGCCTTGAAAACACCAAACAGGCAGCTCATGCCATTGTAATAGAAGAGGCAGGGGCAATTTTACAAAGAAGGCAGCATTTGAATTGGTCTTGAAAATTGAGTAGGAGATGTCAGCCAAAGCAAGTATTCCTGTCAAGGTTCTAAGTATAAAATTAAAATATATTCCTAGCATTGACTGCAAAAAAAGATATAGCCCCAGCAATACGAAGGTTGAGTGAGTGAAACAGTCTGAGTTTCAGCAAAATGTGACTAAAGCAATCTATTGATACATAGGCATACCTCATTTTATTGTACTTCATTTTGTTGCACTTTGCAGATATTTTTTTCTTTTCTTTTCTTTCTTTCTATTTTATTTTATTTTATTTTACTTTATTTTAACAAATTGAAGGTCTGTGGCTACCCTGCATCAAGCAAGTCCATTGGTGCCATTTTTCCAACATCACTTGCTTACTGCACATTTATGTCACATTTTGGTAATTCTTGCAATATTTCAGTTTTGTCATTATTACTATACTTTTTGTGGTGATCTGTAATTAGTGATCTTTGATGTCGCTATTGTAATTGTTTTTAGACACCACAAATGGTACTCATATAAGATGATGAATGAAGTTAACCAATAAATGTTGTGTAACTTTGCTCCACCAGCTGGCTATTCCGCTGTCCCTCTCCTCCCTCTTTTCAGGCCTCCCTACTTCCTGAGATACAACAATATTGAAATTGTGTCATTTAATAACCCTACAATGCCTTCTATGTGTTCAAGTGAAAGGAAGTGCACACAACTCTCAGTTTAAATCAAAAGCTAGAAAAGATAAAGCTTAGTAAGGAAGGCATGTCAAAAGCTAATAAGCCCAGCACTAGGTCTTTTGTGCCAAACAGTTAGCCAGGTTATGAAGACAAAAGAAAAGTTCTTGAAGGAAATTAAAGTGCTACTCCAGTGAACACAGAAATGATAAGAAAGTGAAATAGCCTTATTGCAAATACAAAGAAAGTTTTAGTGCTCTGGATAGAAGATCAAACTGGCCCCTACAATGTTCCCTTAAACCAGAGCCTAGTCCAGAATGAGGCCCTAATTCTCTTCAATTCTATGAAGGGTGAAAGAGGTGAGGAAGCTGGAAAGGAAAAGTTGGAAGCCAGCAGAGGTTGGGTTAACATGAGATTTACATAATGAAACAGACTCTTAACTATAAAGAACAAACTGATGATTACCAGAAGGGAGGTGGGTGGAGAGATGGGTTCAATAGGTGATGAGAATTGAGTGAAACCTGTCATGAGGAGCACTGGGTGTTGTATGGAAGTACTGAATCACTATATTGTCAAACTAAAACTAATATTACTGTATGTTAACCAGCTGGAATTTAAATAAATAATTTTTTTAAAAAAAGGAAGCCAACTCCATAACATAAAAGTGTTAGGTGAAGCAGCAAGTGGTGACATAGAAGCTATAGTAAATTATCCAAAAGATCTATCTAGGGTAATAAATGAAGGTCGCTACACTAAGCAACAGATTTTTGTGGGTAACCAGCATGGAGCTAATCTGAGAACTAGATCTTGTAGCCCTCAGCGCACTGGGGATAGTGAGGTCCTGAATTGCCACACTGACTCTTGACCACATTGTTCTCCAGCTTTAGCTCCTCCACTCCCCACTTTGAGTTAATAGCCTATTCTTGGACCCTTTGAAGTAAACATGTTTTTCTCTGTTTTCCAAAATTACTCATTCCTATAGCTAATGTGCTAGCTCTCAATAAAAGCTGGATGAGAAAAAGCCTCAGGGTCTGAGTTTGAGTCTGAGTGTTCTCAGTCTCCTTGCCCTGAAGATTAAGATTCAATGAGGCTCTGAGTCTTTCTTCATATCCTGTCCTCTGACTATCCTGGCTCCATGGCAGATTTTCAGTGGACATTAAACAGATTTCTGTTGGAATAAAATGCCATCTATGACCTTTATAGGTAGAGAAGAGAAGTCAATACTTGGCTTCAAAGCTTCAAACAGGCTGACTTTCTTGTTAGGGGCTTATGCAGTTGGTGACTTTATGTGGAAACCAATGCTCATTTACCATTCTGAAAATCTAGGGTTCTCAGAATTTAAGTTACATCTACTCTTCTTGTGTGCTAGGAATGCAACAACAAAGCCTGGATGACAGCATACCTGTTGACAATATGGTTTACTGAATATTTTAACCCCACTATTGAAACCTACTTCTCAGGGAAAAAAAAAAAGAAAAAGAAAAAAAAAGATTCCCTTCAAAATACTACTGTTCACTGATAATGCGCCTGGTCACCCAAGAGCTCTGATGGAGATGTACAGTGAGATAAATGTGTCTGCATTCCTGCCAACACAACATCCATTCTGCAGCCTGTGGATCGGAGTAATTTTGACTCTCAAGTCTTATTATTTGAGAATTACATTTCATAAGCCTATAGGTGCCATAGATAGTGATTCATCTGATAGATCAAAGTAAATTGAAAGTCTGGAAAGGATTCACCATTCTAGATGCCATTAAGAAGAAGTCAAAATATCAACATGACAGGAATTTGGAAGCAATTGATTCCAACCCTTATGGATGACTTTTAGGGGTTCAAGGCTTCAGTAGAGGAAGTAACTGCAGGAGTGGTGGACTTAGCAAGAGAAATATAATTTGAAGTGGAGCCTGAGATGGGACTAAATTTCTGCAATCTATTACACAATTTTAATGGGTGAGGAAATGCTCCTTATGGCTGGGCAAAGAAAGTGATTTCTTGAGATGGAATATACTAGTAAAGATGCTGTAAAGACTGCTGAAATGACAATAAAGAGTTTAACATATTATAAACTCAGTTGATAAAACAACTGCAAGACTTGAGAAGATGGACTCCAATTTTTGAAAGAAGTTCTACTATAGGTAAACTGTTCACAGACGGCATCGCATGCTACAGAAAGATCATTCATGAAAAGTAGAGTCAATTGATGTGGCCAACTTCATTGTTGCCTTAGTTTTGGAAATTGTCACAGCCACTCCAGCCTTCACCAACTATCACCATGATCAGTCAGTGGCCATCAACATCAAGGCAAAACCTCCATCAGCTAAAAGATTGCAAATTGCTGATAGCTCAGATAATGGTTGGCAT
This sequence comes from Vulpes lagopus, assembly GCF_018345385.1. NCBI lineage: Eukaryota > Metazoa > Chordata > Mammalia > Carnivora > Canidae > Vulpes > Vulpes lagopus. The sequence continues at coordinate 95,100,729 of NC_054824.1, read as the reverse complement.
CTTTCAGCAATAAAGCACATACTTACTTAATAGACTATAGTGTAAACATAAATTTTATATGCTTTAGGAAACCAAAAAGAAAAAAATCATTTGATTCCCTTTGTTATGCTAATCACCGCATTAGGGTGGCCTGGAACGAAACCTGTAATATCTCCGACATATGCCTCTACACTATCCCCTTTTTTAGACTCACATACCTGACCTCAGATGGAATAGAGTTTGTTTTCTTTTCTTTTTTCTCTGAGTTCTTATATGTGCCTTTGACACCTATGCTGCTTCTGTTAGGAAATAGCATAATTTATTTGGACCGCATAACTCTTTGCTTAAAAAGGAAATAAGCATCAGATCTCCCAGAGTTCCACATAGAACCTTTATTCCAGGCTAACACAAGTACACAAGAAACTTCTTGGTTCCCAGGCTGCTTGGCAATTAATTGGAAGTCAGAGAGAAGAACTGACCTCGGTATGCTGACTTTGTTTTCCTAGATGTTCAGCTAGATGTTCAGCTCACTTTCAGAAGGCTTCTTTATCCCTCATGTCAATAGATTATTGCCAGGTCACAAACTGACGAGGTATAACCAGGCAGGCTTGAAATCCCACAGACAACAGAAACAAAATATAGATAGATGTTCTGGGTTGAATCCTATCCCCCCAAAAAGATATGTTGAAATCTGAGAATGTGCCCTTATTTGGAGATGGAATGTTTATAGAAATCAGCAGTTAAAATGAGGTCCTTAGGTTGGATCCTAATCCTGTATGACAATTGTATTTATAAAAAGGGAACATTTGTACCCAGAGATAGACATGTACAGAGAGAGGATTATCTGAAGAGATACTGGGAGAACACCATGGAAATATAAGACTGGAGATTGGAGTGATGCATTGACAGCCAAAGACGGCCAGCCAATCATCAGAAGTTACAAGGGAGACTAGCCTGCAGAATAAACCTATCCTGACAACACCTCGATTTCAGACTTTTAGCCTCCAGAACTGTGAGAGAATAAATTTCTGTTAAGCACTTTATTATGGCAGCCTAGTTACTAGCAAACTAGTACAGTCGATAGTTGATGGTCCCCAGTTCCACTTCCCCTTCTTCAAAACGGTTTCCTATCCTACATTATGTAAATGAGTCTCTGCTTTCCTTCCTACTAGATATAAGATTTAGAAATGGCAGGTACTGCATCTTATACATTTATGTTTCTTTGCAGCTCTAACGTATTGTTTTGCACACTACAGCAATGGAATTAATTTTTGCTAAATATATTTTAAAATAGAAAAATGAACTGTAGTTATTGAATAAAATAATCTTAGTTTCATAAGGGAAGAAAAAACAAAGATAAATCGATGTAAACAGTCATGGAAAAACAAAATTATTTACTTCATTGTGTTTAATATATCTCCATATATACACATATTTTCTCAAAATCATTAGTATTTATGACTATGAACTTTCAGTGAAAGCAGATATATTTTATAGAAATACCCTAATGCCTATATATTTATAATTTTACAAGAGCTTGTTTATTTCATGAATATTAATTATGGTTTTAATCTCACTCTATATTAATGTGACTGAAAATACAATGTTGATTATTACATTGGTTTGTATTACATCATAATACTTTTTTTAGCAACAATGAATCTAGCCTGATTTAGAATACATTAATACAAGCAGAGCAACAAATTAATTTAAAGGTTAGTAGTTAAATATATCAAAACCACAATGTTACAGACTAATAGGCCCTTCTATACTATGAATCGTATTATTATTACTGAGACTGCTATTAGCACTCTTCTAACCATACTCATTTGACTAGAAAATTGGTTCAGTACTAATGCATCACCTATTATGTTGTACTTTAGAGAAAGGAATGTTATACTGATACAGGGCAATTGTGAATAATAAAGATGGTTATATATGGTTTCTTATAGGACGTCTGAGGTGATTTGCCAAACTAATTTTTTTTCACACAAAAACACCTCACGGATGGTATCTATGTGAACAACTGCTTTAGTCAAATTTGGTGTAAAAAATAAAAAAAAAGAATTGTTTACATATATAATTATACATCTTGAAAGAGATTTTAGAGAAGGTCAAATTAAAAACAAATCATAAGCCTTTCATTTAATTTATAAAACTATTTTATTAAAATTTTAATTTTTAGCTATCTCTTTCTGACATTACATAGGCAAAAAGAAATGGAAACCTTATAATATATGGTAGTGGGAAGCAGTAGAGGATGAATACTATGTGGAGATAATTTTTTGCTCTATGATCCTGGTTTCTTTCTTTTAGTACAAGGTCAAATATTCAGTTATTTTTCTTGAGTTTGAAACTTTGCTAAAACCATGGCCTGAATTCTTATCAGGAAATCTTGAGACCACAAATCAAATCAACACTTATAATTAGATGGGTAAATTTAAGTTTCAATAAATCTGGTTGTGTAAACTTACATCTAAAGTAAAAAATATTTAAAGTCTGCTTTTTACATAAAAAATTGGAAGAAAATAATTTTATTTCTGATTGGCAATGATGAAAGGAAGAAATCAACCTAAGGGGGACTGCTGATTACTTTTGGAAATTATTAACATGATTTTCCTGAAAACTCAACATATACTCCATTTTGATTGAAAGTATCCTCTGAGCTGTTATGAGAGATGATTGGAAATATAAAATAGACAATTGAGACAAGTTCTATTCAAGTACAATTATTAGAAAACAGAGCAAATCAAGGCATAAGTGAGACCTGACTTTATGTATTTAAGACTGTTAATACTTTGAGAGAATATTCATCCACTAAATTTGCATAGGGCTTTTATGTTTGCAGGAGCAACCTTGTTCAGTCCTATACAGTACATACCAATTAACCACAATCACAGTTCTCAAGGATCTTACAGACGAAGAGGGAGATACCTTATATGTATACGTAATTACACTAGGGAGTGGTATATTGCACATTTCACAAGAAATGTAGAAGGAAAAGAGTGAAAAGGGAATTTGAATGAATTGAGAGGTCACTACTGGCTGGAATGGTGACATAAAGTGCCTTAAAAAAATACAGTAAATCTGGAACTTACCAAATCGGGAAAGGATGAAGTGCATGTCACGAAAAATCTTTTTCCCTAAAGAAATTCCAAGGATTGGAAATTATAATCTGAATTCAAATTATCTAAATTATTTTTTGTGTAATCAGGACACAAATGTAGTGAATAATGGACAGAAATAGGAATCAGGTAATTTGATCAGAGCCTATGTGTTTAACTTATATGATGCTTTTCAAACAGCTCAAACTCCCTCGTTACCATTCTTCATTCCATCACGTTTGCCTTTGATTTCGAGTACAATTACTTATAACAAATACTTATAAATTGTAAGTTTATATGATAAATCAAGGGCATGCTTTTATATATCCTCATAGTCTGAGAACTTCAGTATATCGCACTCTGAACTGGCAGGTTGTAACATAAAAATGGGCCATATAATATTTTCTTTCATTTTAGCTTAATGAAAATACTCTATCCTGACCTATAAGCAGTAATTTTCTTTAAAAGTAGATGCAAGCTTCAATACTTCCCAAACACAAAATCCTTTTGTATTTTTCTCATTACCTTTTTTGCTCTATTACACTCTGTAGTCTACATCTCTTTATTATTTCCTAGGCTTTGATTTTTTTTTTAATTAACTTTTATTGGTGTTTAATTTACCAACATACAGAAAAACACCCAGTGCTCATCCCGTCAAGTGTCCACCTCAGTGCCCGTCACCCATTCCCCTCCAACACCCGCCCTCCTCCCCTTCCACCACCCCTAGTTCGTTTCCCCGAGTTAGGAGTCTTTATGTTCTGTCTCCCTTCCTGATATTTCCCAACATTTCTTTTCCCTTCCTTTATATTCCCTTTCACTATTATTCATATTCCCCAAATGAATGAGAACATACACTGTTTGTCCTTCTCCGATTGACTTATTTCACTCAGCATAATACCCTCCAGTTCCATCCACGTTGAAGCAAATGGTGGGTATTTGTCGTTTCTAATTGCTGAGTAATATTCCATTGTATACATAAACCACATCTTCTTTATCCATTCATCTTTCGATGGACACCGAGGCTCCTTCCACAGTTTGGCTATTGTGGCCATTGCTGATAGAAACATCGGGGTGCAGGTGTCCCGACGTTTCATTGCATCTGAATCTTTGGGGTAAATCCCCAACAGTGCAATTGCTGGGTCGTAGGGCAGGTCTATTTTTAACTCTTTGAGGAACCTCCACACAGTTTTCCAGAGTGGCTGCACCAGTTCACATTCCCACCAACAGTGTAAGAGGGTTCCCTTTTCTCCGCATCCTCTCCAACATTTGTTGTTTCCTGCCTTGTTAATTTTCCCCATTCTCACTGGTGTGAGGTGGTATCTCATTGTGGTTTTGATTTGTATTTCCCTGATGGCAAGTGATGCAGAGCATTTTCTCATGTGCATGTTGGCCATGTCCATGTCTTCCTCTGTGAGATTTCTCTTCATGTCTTTTGCCCATTTCATGATTGGATTGTTTGTTTCTTTGGTGTTGAGTTTAATAAGTTCTTTATAGATTTTGGAAACTAGCCCTTTATCTGATATGTCATTTGCAAATATCTTCTCCCATTCTGTAGGTTGTCTTTTAGTTTTGTTGACTGTATCCTTTGCTGTGCAAAAGCTTCTTATCTTGATGAAGTCCCAATAGTTCATTTTTGCTTTTGTTTCTTTTGCCTTTGTGGATGTATCTTGCAAGAAGTTACTGTGGCCAAGTTCAAAAAGGGTGTTGCCTGTGTTCTCCTCTAGGATTTTGATGGAATCTTGTCTCACATTTAGATCTCTGATCCATTTTGAGTTTATCTTTGTGTATGGTGAAAGAGAGTGGTCCAGTTTCATTCTTCTGCATGTGGATGTCCAATTTTCCCAGCACCATTTATTGAAGAGACTGTCTTTCTTCCAATGGATAGTCTTTCCTCCTTTATCGAATATTAGATGGCCATACATTTCAGGGTCCACTTCTGGGTTCTCTATTCTGTTCCATTGATCTATGTGTCTGTTTTTGTGCCAGTACCACACTGTCTTGATGACCACAGCTTTGTAATACAACCTGAAATCTGGCATTGTGATGCCCCCAGCTAAGGTTTTCTTTTTTAAAATTCCCCTGGCTATTCGGGGTCTTTTCTGATTCCACACAAATCTTAAAATAATTTGTTCTAACTCTCTGAAGAAAGTCCATGGTATTTTGATAGGGATTGCATTAAACGTATAAATTGCCCTGGGTAACATTGACATTTTTACAATATTAATTCTGCCAATCCATGAGCATGGAATATTTTTCCATCTCTTTGTGTCTTCCTCAATTTCTTTCAGAAGTGTTCTATAGTTTTTAGGGTATAGATCTTTTACCTCTTTGGTTAGGTTTATTCCTAGGTATCTTATGCTTTTGGGTGCAATTGTAAATGGGATTGACTCCTTAATTTCTCTTTCTTCAGTCTCATTGTTAGTGTATAGAAATGCCATTGATTTCTGGGCATTGATTTTGTATCCTGCCACGCTACCAAATTGCTGTATGAGTTCTAGCAATCTGGGGGTGGAGGCTTTTGGGTTTTCTATGTAGAGTATCATGTCATCGGCGAAGAGGGAGAGTTTGACTTCTTCTTTGCCAATTTGAATGCCTTTAATGTCTTTTTGTTGTCTGATTGCTGAGGCGAGGACTTCCAGAACTATGTTGAACAGCAGTGGTGAGAGTGGACATCCCTGTCTTGTTCCTGATCTTAGGGGAAAGGCTCCCAGTGCTTCCCCATTGAGAATGATATTTGCTGTGGGCTTTTCGTAGATGGCTTTTAAGATGTCGAGGAAAGTTCCCTCTATCCCAACACTCTGAAGGGTTTTGATCAGGAATGGATGCTGTATTTTGTCAAATGCTTTCTCTGCATCTAATGAGAGTATCATATGGTTCTTGGTTTTTCTCTTGCTGATATGATGAATCACATTGATGGTTTTACGAGTGTTGAACCAGCCTTGTGTCCCAGGGATAAATCCTACTTGGTCATGGTGAATAATTTTCTTAATGTGTTGTTGGATCCTATTGGCTAGTATCTTGTTGAGAATTTTTGCATCCATGTTCATCAGGGATATTGGTCTGTAATTCTCCTTTTTGGTGGGGTCTTTGTCTGGTTTCGGAATTAAGGTGATGCTGGCCTCATAGAACGAATTTGGAAGTACTCCATCTCTTTCTATCTTTCCAAACAGCTTTAGTAGAATAGGTATGATTTCTTCTTTAAACGTTTGATAGAATTCCCCTGGGAAGCCATCTGGCCCTGGACTCTTGTGTCTTGGGAGGTTTTTGATGACTGCTTCAATTTCCTCCCTGGTTATTGGCCTGTTCAGGTTTTCTATTTCTTCCTGCTCCAGTTTTGGTAGTTTGTGGCTTTCCAGGAATGCGTCCATTTCTTCTAGATTTCCTAATTTATTGGCGTACAGCTGTTCATAATATGTTTTTAAAATCGTTTGTATTTCCTTGGTGTTGGTAGTGATCTCTCCTTTCTCATTCATGATTTTATTAATTTGAGTCTTCTCTCTCTTCTTTTTAATAAGGTTGGCTAATGGTTTATCTATCTTATTAATTCTTTCAAAGAACCAACTCCTGGTTCTGTTGATCTGTTCCACAGTTCTTTTGGTCTCGATTTCATTTAGTTCTGCTCGAATTTTAATTAACTCTCTTCTTCTGCTGGGGGTGGGGTCTATTTGTTGCTTTTTCTCTAGTTCCTTTATGTGTAAGGTGAGCTTTTGAATTTGAGATCTTTCCAGTTTTTGAATGTATGCTTGTATTGCGATGTATTTCCCCCTCAGGACTGCTTTTGCTGCATCCCAAAGATTTTGAACGGTTGTATCTTCATTTTCATTAGTTTCCATGAATCTTTTTAATTCTTCCTTAATTTCCTGGTTGACCTTTTCATCTTTTAGCAGGATGGTCCTTAACCTCCACGTGTTTGTGGTCCTTCCATATTTCTTGTTGTGATTAAGTTCTAATTTCAAGGCATTATGGTCTGAGAATATACAGGGGACTATCCCGATCTTTTGGTATCGGTTCAGACCCGATTTGTGACCCAGTATGTGGTCTATTCTGGAGAAAGTTCCATGTGCACTTGAGAAGAATGTGTATTCAGTTGAGTTTGGATGTAAAGTTCTGTAGATATCTGTGAAATCCATCTGGTCCAGTGTATCATTTAAAGCTCTCGTTTCTTTGGAGATGTTGTGCTTAGAAGACCTATCCAGGGTAGAAAGAGCTAGATTGAAGTCACCAAGTATAAGTGTATTATTATCAAGGTATTTCTTGAGTTTGGTTATTAATTGGTTTAAATATTTGGCAGCTCCCACATTCGGGGCATATATATTGAGGAGTGTTAAGTCCTCTTGTTGGATAGATCCTTTGAGTATGAGATAGTGTCCCTCTTCATCTCTCACTATAGTCTTCGGGGTAAATTTTAATTTATCTGATATAAGGATGGCAACCCCTGCTTTCTTTTGAGGACCATTTGAATGGTAAATGGTTCTCCAACCTTTTATTTTCAGGTTGTAGGTGTCCTTCTGTCTAAAATGAGTCTCTTGTAGACAGCAAATAGATGGGTCCTGCTTTTTTATCCAGTCTGAAACCCTGCGCCTTTTGATGGGGTCATTAAGCCCGTTCACATTCAGAGTTACTATTGATAGATATGAGTTTAGTGTCATCATATCTATTCAGTCCTTGTTTTTGTGGATTGTTCCACTGAACTTCTTCTTAAAGGGGAATTTTAAGAGTCCCCCTTAGAATTTCTTGCAGAGCTGGTTTGGAGGTTACATATTCTTTCAGTTCCTGCCTGTCTTGGAAGCTCTTTATCTCTCCTTCCATTTTGAATGAAAGCCTTGCGGGGTAAAGTATTCTTGGTTGCATGTTCTTTTCATTTAGGACCCTGAATATATCCTGCCAGCCCTTTCTGGCCTGCCAGGTCTCTGTGGAGAGGTCTGCTGTTACCCTAATATTCCTCCCCATAAAAGTCAGGGACTTTTTTTCTCTTGCTGCTTTAAGGATCTTCTCCTTATCTTTGGAATTTGCAAGCTTCACTATTAAATGTCGAGGTGTTGAACGGTTTTTGTTGATTTTAGGGGGGGATCTCTCTATTTCCTGGATCTGAATGCCTGTTTCCCTTCCCAGATTCGGAAAGTTTTCAGCTAGGATTTGTTCAAATACATATTCTGGCCCTCTGTCCCTTTCCGCGCCCTCGGGAACCCCAATTAAACGTAGGTTTTTCTTCCTCAGGCTATCATTTATTTCCCTTAATCTATCCTCATGGTCTTTTAATTGCCTGTCTCTTTTTTCCTCAGTTTCCCTCTTTGCCATCAACTTGTCTTCTATGTCACTCACTCGTTCTTCCACCTCGTCAAGCCTCGTCGTTAGGACTTCTAGCTTGGATTGCATCTCATTTAATTGATTTTTAATTTCTGCCTGATTAGATCTAAATTCTGCAGTCATGAAGTCTCTTGAGTCCTTTATGGTTTTTTCTAGAGCCACCAGTAGCTGTAAAATAGTGCTTCTGAATTGGCTTTCTGACATTGAATTGTAATCCATATTTTGTAACTCTGTGGGAGAGTGGGCTGTTTCTGATTCTTTTTTTTGAGGGGTTTTCCTTCTAGTCATTTTGCTCAGTGCAGAGTGGCCAAAAACAAGTTGTATTGGGAAAAGGAGAAAAAGAGAGAGAAGGAAAGAAAAGAGAAAAAGAAAAAAGAGAAAGAAGAAAAAAATAGGGGAAAAAGAGAAGAAAAAGAAAGAAAAAGAAAGAAAGGAGAAAAAAGAAAAAAGGGGGGGTGGGGGAAGCAATCAGAAATCAAGAAGAAAGAGAGAAAAAAAAGCACAAAACAAAACAAAAACAAAAACAAAAAAACAAAAAACAAAAAAAACCACGGGGGAGTATCTTCCGATCCTGTATACTTTAAGTCCCTTGACTTCCCTTGGAACTGGTCCGTGTCGCTGGTCTTCTGGGGGAGGGGCCTGCTGTGCTGATTCTCAGGTGTGAGCACTTGGGGGAGCTGCTCTGCCCCTGCCTGGTGCAGGGCTCGGTGGGGGTTGTTCACCCCGTGAGGCCCCGGGAGGAAGCCACAGTGGCGGGGGCAGCTCTGGGACCCTGGATCCAGCCCCCGCAGTAGCTCCGGGGCTCTCCGTCTGCAGGGCCTGGGGGCTCCGGGGCGGGGCCGCTGATCTGCTCAGTTCCAGGCAGGAGCGTCCTTGCTGTCCTGGGCCCTCCCGGCCTCTGCCTGTCCCGGGGGAGGCCGGATCCTGGGCTGTGTCCCGGCGCCCTGTGCTCCGGGGCCTGCGCTGTTGGATTCGCGCTCCCGGCGGTGCAGCCCCCTCCGCGGAGCCGCCGCCCGAGCCTCTCCGAGCTGTTCCCGGAGCCGCGCAGCCCCCTCCGCGGAGCTTCTTCCTCCGCCCGAGCCGCCGCCGCTGAGCTGTTCCCGGAGCCGCGCAGCCCCCTCCGCGGAGCCGCCGCCCGAGCCCCTCCGAGCTGTTCCCGGAGCCGCGCCGCCCCCTCCGCGCGGAGCTTCTTCCTCCGCCCGAGCCGCCGCCGCTGAGCTGTTCCCGGAGCCCCGCAGCCCCCTCCGCGGAGCCGCCGCCCGAGCCCCTCCGAGCTGCTCCGGGTCCCGCCGAGCGCTGCAGCCCTTAGGGAGCTCGGCGCATCTCCGGGGCGCAGTTCCTCTGTTACTGTCCCAGGGAGCACGAGGGCGTCCCCGCCTTTCTGGGGATCCTGCTCCAATTCCCGGGGAGCCCCTTTCCGCGGGGAAGGTCGGTGCAGCTCCTGCTCCTCCGGGACGGGGCTCTCCTGTCCTGGGGACACTCGCCCCGGCCTCAGCCCGGCTCCTCGGGCCCCTCCCCCTCGGAGGCCTTTTGTGTCTTTATTTCTTTTTCCCCGTCTTCCTACCTGATAGAAGCGCGAACTCTTCTCACTGTAGCGTTCCAGCTGGTCTCTCTTTAAATCTCAGGCCGAATTCGTAGGTTTTCAGGATGATTGGATGGTTTTCTAGGTAATTTGCTGAGGACCGGTGACCTGGAGACCCTACTCCTCCGCCATCGTGCCCCTCCCCCCCCTAGGCTTTGATTTTAATTGTTATATGAATTACATGCTTGATCACTATGTTCAAATTATTTACTTCGTAGTGTTTATGATACTAATTTTATATATATTAACATATATATTTTTATATCTCTTCCAAGTTTATGCTGTATGACTTTGAAGAAGTTCCTTCAACTCTGTGGTTTATAGATTCTCTAAATGATTGGTCTGCTCTGAATAATTTCTACGATTCCATTTAGCTCAGAATGTTATATTTTAAATCACCTCTTTCCCAAAGAGGTGAGATCTAGACTCTTTTGGCTATCAAGATATGGAGGCTTCTATACTGGGCTCTATCCTCTAGGCATGGAGCCAGGGAGAGAGGGGGCCCGCAGAGACAAACCGATATAGTCAGCTATTATGTATATGGCCTAAGGAATAATCCACTCTTTTAGTAAACAGAATTTTTGTGAGATTTTATCATTTCCTAAGTCTGTTCCTTATTTACGCTACCCCATGGACTTTTACTAAGTAGGTAATGTTAAATAAACTGATGGTCAAATAAACAAAACACTGCTATAAATAATCTTTGACAAAATATAATTCAAATTACTATGTGCTATTTATTTTGTTTTATTTCAGTTAATCTTATTAAATTTGTATCTATTATATTTGTCAGTACTTTGAATTATCCATTTTGTACATGTGTTACACTGAAATACTTGACCTGTCAGCATCCCAAAGTTGATTTCTAAAATGTAAAATTAAGGGCTCCTGGGTGGCTCAATCGGTTAAGTATCTGACTTCGGCTCAGGTGGTAATCTCAGGGTCCTGGAATCAAGCCCTGTGTTGGGCTCAGTTATCAGTGGGGAGTCTGCTTGTCCCTCTCCCTCTACCCCTCCTCCATCTCATGCTCTCTCCTTCTCAAATAAATAAATAGAATCTTAAAACATTTAAAGATGTGAAGTTAAAAAAATGAAATAAAAGGTAATAGGGTAGGTAAAGTTAATTTTGGTAAGGTTTTTAAAAATGCCATGTTTCAAAAGCTAATTACGCAGTTTTCGATTTGACACTGAATGAATTATAGCTGTAGTTATAAAATATCAGCTTATTAAGCTGACTTTGAACTATAAATTGGTAAATTATTCAGTATGATATAAAATAGTAAGAAAACTTAAAGATCCAAGTAAAAGCTCAAATTATTTTAATTTTTAAAACTTGCTTTCTGTAATATTTACTTTGCATATCTATAGGAATTTTCCTTATTCTAAAATTATTTCTTTCTAATAGCAATCTGCAAATTTTTTCAAAACAATGAAAATCTTATAATCTAACACCTGCATCTATCTCTTAGAGGAAAAATGAAACAAGAAAATTTTTACCAGGTCACCATTAACAAGCTTTTTTGTTGAAATACCTCAAAAATGGAACCCAATACGATGTGTCATGACACAGGACTTCCATCTCAAGCCAACCTCTCCTAAAAGTTTTTCATTCAGAAACATGTTAAATACTATCTAAATTGAATACAGTGTCTTTTTCCCTCATGATAGGCATGAAAAAAAAAAAAAGGAAACTCCACTGTATTTTCACTATCTGAAAGAGAAATAATAGATATTTGAACAAGAATCCTCATACTTTAACTGTTTGCTATTCAATGGGTCCTACTTACTGCAGATAAGCCTAAATTACCTATATAAAAGAGCCTACCTATATAAAAGAGTCCCCCCTGCCTTACTTATTATAAAAATTCCTATGTGCAAACTTACAAACATGCAGCACACTCACACTCACACACAAACACACCTATATTCATGAATTGAACCCAAAATTATATTTGGCACTACAATATCAATACATTGATTAGGGAATGTAATATCACATCTTATATTAAATTTGGATATTAAGAAGTTTGCTTTCTTTCAACAGCTATATATTAGTTGAAATATTTACCATTAGTTTATATCTGATTGGGCTAATGAACATTTTAATCTTTATAAGTCAAATTGAAAAGTCATGATATTAAGGTTTTGAAGCCCAAGTGAACTAACTGTTGTTCTCTAAGATAGGATAAGTTATATTTTATACCAAACTATAGAAAGCCCCTCAATAATTTAGAGTAGACAGATGCATTTTTTTTTAAAGGCGGGGCAGGGGGATAAAAGGAAAAGAGCAAAGTTAAGAGAAAAAATGAAGAGGAAGGCAAAGAGAGATATAAATGACAATGAATATGTGAGGCCAAGTAAGTTCTTGCTTGTTCTTCAGTGTCCTGGATCACATTTCTCCAATTTAAACCTGGTTCTCCAGTACTCTTCATCCATCTTCATCACTACCTATTTAACTCCTGGTCATCTTTCTTCATTCAGTAAAGAGTGTGCCGTCTTTCACAGTTTTCATCTCAAATTCTGTAAGTCGGGATCCCTGGGTGGCGCAGCGGTTTGGCGCCTGCCTTTGGCCCAGGGCGCGATCCTGGAGACCCGGGATCGAATCCCCACATCGGGCTCCCGGTGCATGGAGCCTGCTTCTCCCTCTGCCTGTGTCTCTGCCTCTCTCTCTCTCTCTGTGACTATCATAAAAAAAAAAAAATTCTGTAAGTCTAGGTAACATTGACATCCAAGGGGGTGAAACACCACATACAGCCCCATATCCTGGATCTACCAACCTGGTGTTCCTAAATCTTTACTGCCTTCTTTGTTTGTTTGACAGGAAAAAGACTGTGAATATGTTTTAGAATTATTCTATATTACTGCCCAACATTATTTTTCTGCACCTTGCTAAAATCACATCCTCCACTGCACTGATCTCTTCATAGGAGGGTTGGAAATTTGTGTTTGAGCCTCTAAATAAGGGTATAATGACAGAGTTGTTTTAGCTGCACTTCTAAAACACTAAAAAAAAAAAAAAATCCATTTCTGTATTCAAAATAGCAATGTTTTAACTAGATTTCAATTATGTTTGTTGCGTCTGTTGTTTCCTATGCCAACATCATATTGTTATAATCATTGAGAAGAAAAATCCAAATTCCAATTATCCCAAATTATTTTCTAACTTTTTTTATTTTAAGATTATTTTTACATTTATTCATCTTAATTTAGATTTTTTTTTGTCCTGTTGTAAAATAATCGTAGTAAAATTTCAAGTAAAACTGCATTTCCTATGTAGATAATTTTGGGGGCAATTGGCATCCTTTTGATAATGAGTCTTCCATTTTAATGAACATGTTCCTCTGTGTATGCAATACTTCATTTATGGCATACATATTATTTTTTAGGTTTTTATTTTTATTCCAGTTAGTTAACATACTATGTTATATTAGTTTCAGATGTACAATATAGTGATACAATTCCATACATCACCCCATGCTCATCACAAGTACACTCCAAAATCCCCATCACCTATTTCACCCATCCTCCCATGTCCCTCCCCTCTGGTAGCCATCAATTTGTTCTTTATCATAATGAGTCTGTTTCTTGGTTTCTCTCTCTCTCTCTTTTTCCCTTTGCTTGTTTATTTCTCAAATTCTACATATGCATGAAATTGTATGGTTTATTCTCTTTCTCTGACTGACCTATTTTGCTTAGCTAGATCCATGTTGTTATAAACGGTAAGATTTCATTTGCTTTTATGGCTGAAGTATATATATATGATATATCACAACTTCTTCATCCACTCCTCAATTGTTGGACATCTGTGTTGCTTCCATATCTTGGCTATCATAAACAGTGCTGCTATGAACATAGGGGTGCATGTACCCCTTTGAATTAGTGCTTTTGTATTCTTTGAGTAAATACCCAGTAGTGTTATTGCTGGGTGGTAGAGTAGTTCTACTTTTTACTTTTTGAGGAACCTCCGTACAGTTTTCCACAGTGGATGCACCAGTTTGCATTCCCATCAACAGTATTAAGAGGGGTCCCCTTTCTCTGCATCCCCACCAACACCTCTTGTTTCTTGTGTTGTTGGTTTTAGCCATTCTGACAGGTATGAGGTGACATCTCACTGTTGTTTTGATTTGTATTTTCCTGACGGTAACTGATGAAGAGCATCTTTCATATGTCTCTTGGTCATCTGTGTGTCTTCTTTGGAGAAATGTCTGTTCATGTCTTCTGCCCAATTTTTAATGGGATAATTTGTTTTTTTTGGGTGTTGAGTTGCTTAAGTTATATAGATGATAGATAGAGAGATGATAGATAACCCTTTATTGGATATGTCATTTGCAAATGTCTTCTCCCATTCTGTGGGTTGCTTTCCAGTTCTGCTGTTTCTTTCACTTTACTGAAGATTTTCACTTTGGTGTAGTGCCAACAGATTGTTTTTGCTTTTGTTTTCCTTGCCTCAGGAGACATGTCTAATAAGAAGTTGCTATGGCCAATGTCAAAAAGGTTACTGCCTGTGTTTTCTTCTAGGATCTTTATCATTTCAAAACTGTTTCACATTTAGGTCTTTAATCCATTTTGAATTTATTTTTGTTTATGGTGTAAGAAAGTGGTTTGTTTTCTCTCTTTCCATGTTACTGTTCAGTTTTCCGATGCCATTTGTTGAAGAGACTATTGATTTCCTATTGAATAGTTTTTCTTGCTTTATCAAAGATTAATTGACTGTATGCTTATGAGTTGATTTCTGGGTTTTCTATTCTGTTCCATTGATCTATGTGTCTATTTTTGTGCCAGTACCACATTATTTTGATTACTACAGCTTGGTAATATAATTCCAGACTTGAATCTGAAATTTTGATGTTCCCAACTTTGATTCTCTTTTCCAAAACTGCTTTGGCTATTTGGGATCTTTTGTGATTCCATGCAAATTTTAGAATTGTTTCTTCTAGTTCTGTGAAAAATGCTGTTGGTGGGACGCTTAGGTGGCTCAGCGGTTGAGTGTCTGCCTTTGGCTCAGGGCGTGGTCTTGGAGTCCCTGAATGGAGTCCCACAGCGGGCTCCCTGCATGGAGCCTGTTTCTCCCTCTACCTATGTCTCTGCCTCTCATGAATAAATAAATAAAATTTTTAAAAAATGCTGTTGGTATTTTAATAGGGATTGCATTAAATGCTTAGATTGCTTTGGGCAGTATAGACACTTTAACAATACTTGAACATGGTATGTTCCATTTCCTTGTGTCATCTTCTATTTCTTTCATCAGTGTTTTATAGTTTCATCACACAGGTCTTTTATCTGTTTAATTAGGTTTATCCCTATGGATGGGATGACTGGGTGATGGGTACTGAGGGGGGCACTTGACGGAATGAGTACTGGATGTTATAGTATATGTTGGCAAAATGAACTCCAATAAAAAATATACAAAAAATATCCCTACATGTCTCATTATTTTTGGTGCAATTTTAAGTAGGATTGTTTTCCTATTTTCTCTTTCTGCTGCTTCATGTGAGAGTGGACATCTGTGTTTTGTTCTTGATCTTGTCTTGTCCCTGCTCTCAGTTTTCCCTCATTGAGGGTGATGTTAGCTATGGGTTTTTCATATATGACCTTTGTTATGTTGAGGTATGTTCCCTGTAAAACTATTTTGTTGTGGGTTTTTATCATGAATGGATATTATACTTTGTCAAATGCTTTTTCTGCATTTATTAGAATGATCCAATGGTTCTCATCCTTTCTTTGATTGATGTGATGTGTCATTTTGATTGATTCATGAAAACTGAATCACCTTTACAACCCAGGAATAAATCCCACTTGATCACAGTGAATGATTTTTTAAATGTATTGTTAAATTCAGTTTCCTAGTATTTTATTGTGGATTTCTGCATCTATGTTCATCAGGAATACTGCCCTATTTTAGTGGTGCCTTTATTTGGTTTTGGTATTAGGATAATGCTGGCATCATAGAATGAATTTGGAAGTTTCCTGTAATTTTCAGTTTTGTGGAATAGTTTGAGAAGAATAGGCATTAATTCTTTAAATGTTTGGTAGAATTCACCTGTCAAACCAGCTTCCTGTACTTTCGTACTTTTGCTTGCTGGGAGTTTTTGATACTTGATTCAATTACTTTGCTGGTTATTGGTCTGTTCAAATTTTCGGTTCCTGCTTCAGTTTTGGTAACTTATATGTTTCTAGGAATTTCTCCTTTTCTTCTAGGTTGTCCAATTTGCTGGCACGCAATTTTTTCATAATATTCTCTTATAATTGCATTTCTGTGGTATTGGTTGTTATTTCTCTTCTCTCATTTGTGATTTTATTTATTTGAGTCCTTTATGTTTTCCTTGATAAATCTGGCTATAAGTTTATCAATTTTATCAATTTTTTAAAAGAATGAGCTCCTGGTTTTAGTGATCTGTTCCATTGTTATGTAGATTCTATATAATTTATTTCTGCTCTAATCTTTATTATTTCCTTCCTTATGCTGGTTTTAGGTTTTGTCATTCTTTTTCTAGCTTCCTCAGGTGTAACGTTAAGTTGAGATTTTTCTTGTTGTAATGTTATAAACTTCACTCTTAGAACTGCTTTTGTAGCATCCCAAAGATTTTGGACCATTGTGATTTCATTTTCATTTGTTTCCATGTACTTTTTTATTTCTTCTTTTTATTTCCTGGATGACCCATTAATTGTTTAGTAGCATATTATTTCACCTCCACTTATTTGTAGTGTTTCCAGATATATTCTTGCAGTTGACTTCTAGTTTCACAGTATAGTCAGAAAAGATGAATGGTGTGGCTTCAATATTTTTGAATTTTCTAAGGCTTGTTTTATGGGTTAGTATGTAATCTATTTTAGAAAATGTTCCATATAAACTTGAAAATAATGTGTACTCGTATGTTTTAGGATGAAAAGTTCTGAATATATCTGCTCTAGTGTGTCATTCAAAGGCATTTTTACCTTGTTGATTTTCTGCTTAGATGATCTGTCCATTGATGTAAATGTGGTCTTAAATTTCTCTATTATTATTATATTACTATCAATTACTTCCTTCACAGTTATTATTTTGTATGTGGGTCCTCCTATGTTGGGTGCCTAAATATTTACAATCATTTTATCCTCTTGTTGGGTTGTCCCTTTTATTATTATATAGTGTCCTTCTCTTGTTACTATCTATGTTTAAAGTCTATGTTATAGTCTATGTTTTAAAACATAGACATAAGTCTATGTTTTAATTCTATTTTGTCTCAGAATTGCTACTCTGGCTTTCTTTTGATATCCATTTGCATGACAAATATTTTTCCATTCCCTCACTTTCAATCTGTAGGCATCCTTAGGTCTAAAATAAGTCTCTTGTAGCCAGCATATAATGGGTCTTGTTTTGTTTTATTGTATCCATTCTATTATCCTATGTCTTTTGATTGGAGTGTTTAGTCCATTTAAATTCAAAGTAATTATTGATAGATATGTACTTACTGCCATGTTATTACTTGTTTTATAGTTGTTTCTGAATTTTTTTTCTGATCCTTTCTTGTCTTTCTCTCACATTTTGTTGAACTTCTTTAGTAATTATTTGGATTTTTTCTCTATTTTTTGCATTTTTATTAGTAATTTTTGATATATAATTGCCATTAGGTTTGTATATAACTTCTTCTGCATATAGCAGTTTTTATTAAGTTGATGGTTATTTTAAGTTTGAATCCATTCTTTTCCTCCCTCCATGTTTTAGGTATATGTTATTATATTTTACATTTTTTGTGAATTCCTTAACCTATATTTTACAGAAATATTAATTTTTACTCCTTTCTTGTTTCCTCCCTTTATACTGTCACTTTTGGTCTCTCATTTCCATTTTTGAGTAGAAAAAAATTACTGTATTTTGCATATTTAATTATGTCTTGGGGTGTGTATGACATGCATTTTACAACTTATATAGGTTCTGTGCTTTCCTTCTTAATTATTAGACTTTTTTCTATTGGAAATGGCATATTTTCTCCATTGTATTCTCAAGGACATACCTTTTCACTTCTTGGGTAGGAAAAAAAGTTGTGTATATTCATGTCTAACTATCTTTACTAAAATTCCATAATACATCTAATAGTACAAATTGTCAACTTTACCACCAGCAACAAATAATTATTTTCCTTTTTAGAAGTAATACCTGTTTTTTTTTGTTTGTTTGTTTGTTTTTTACTAGATGTAATATTGACTAGAATTGTCAAATAATGTGACTGCAAGGAGTCATAGTGGAAAATTTGTTTCTGATAATAATTGAAATGTTTTTAGATATGTACTATTAAGAAAAATGTTGACTGATAGTTTGTGGCAATTTTTATTGTATTCTTTTAAGTAGGTATTAATTACATTTACTTTACTAGCTTCTGTTGTTAGTTCTAAATGAACAAATTCTAAATTTTATCAAATACTTTTTTAAGTCTTGAGATGGCTGTTTTTCTTTGATTTACTATTGCCCATGGACTCTACTAACATATTTTCTGATCTCAACTAATAGTTCACTCTCTTCAATAAATTCCCATAGATTTAAAATATTTTTGTTAGCTTAGTTTCTAAAGTTGTAATTGATATTCATATAAATATTAATAGATTCTATTTTCTGTAATACCTTTTACATTATTATAGGCTTTCATTTTTTTTCTATAACATGGAAATGCTGATATAACTTCAGAATCAGTTACTTTAAAGATTTACAATGACTTAGCACAAGGATTTTCCTGAAGATAACTATACAAAATTAATTTATGCAACAATTCTACTGTTAAATTTCAAATCTATAATGACATTACATCTATGTCTTTTATTCACTTCATTCAAGCCATACAGCATTTGTTATTTCTTAAATATGTCAAGTCATTCTATGTTTTACAGTCTGCAATTGCTCTTACCATTACCTATAAATTTTATCTCTAGCTATATTTGAGTAGCTCATTTTCTCTCTTCAATCAGATCTCTGCTTAATATTATCATTTTAGAGAGGCTTTCCTTTATTATTATTCTGTCTAGAGTAACATTTCTCTTTGTTCACATGCCCTTTTCTGTCTTTCTTCTCTCTCACTATCTGTATATTAGTTTAGCTGTTTTTGTTACTAATCTTATAATTCACTTCTCTTTTATTTAATAATCAAACCTCACAAAATAGTATTGGTATTTTTAATTTTTTTAGCCTTTTGATTTTACATAAATAATAAATGTCATTATTTTGTATAAATTTCTTATTTATTCTCCCTTTTCTATGTTCATGTTGATGATCAAATTGATCTTTTAGTTCAAGCTGTCTTTCTTTTTGTAAGAACTTAATATATACAGTTTTCTATAACAGATGATTGAATTGCACCCCTTATTTTGTGTAATCCTGCTATGTTTTTATTTTCAGAGAAGTCTATAGCATGCCACTAAACTTCTTATTCAAAAAGAGAGTTATTCAGGGGAATGCATTATTTTTACATTTCCATATAGGTTTTATTTGATTATATGTCAGAAAATGTGGTTGGTATTCTGTCTACATGAAATATCTTTAGGTTTTAAGTTATAAAAGTACAATTTTCAAAAAAGGTAAAAGACAAATACATATAAATGACACTTATCAAAGATTTTAATTAACTCATTAATTAATATTTATGTATTATGTCTATGTATTTTAAAAGTAAGGTATACATAGATAATTTAATAAAATAATGTTGGGAAAATCATAATGGCTTAAATATAAAACTGATTATTGACTATGAGACCCCAAAGACCATAATCACTTGGGTTATTTGCATCCTTATTAGACAAAACCTACAAATTAAACTCTGCTCAGAGAAAAAGAATCAAGGCCAAACCAGTAATTTATTGTGTTTATTTCCAAGTTTTGCATAATTAACCTATTTGTGGGACAAGCTAAGAAACAGCCACAGGTCTACTATAAGACTGATATTTAATAAGATTACAGAATGATTCCTCTCTCACATTTATCACCACATAAACAGGGCTTCAATATAATTCTGAATTACAGCTGAAAACACTGCAAAACAGAGACTCCATCTAAAAAGAAGTTTCTAGGGAAGCCCAAAGATAATATGAGACACAAGAGGAAGGACACTGGCAAAATTTCTAGCCTTTTTTCACCTAAAGCTATATACTGTATTCGACACTGACTCCTAGCCAGATTGACAAGATATGTAACATTAAATATATATTTACCTCAGTTTTCCTATACCCAATAAATGATCTCTAACTTTTAACAACAATAACAAAAAAGCACAAGACATGCTAAAAGGTAAGAAAAAAACAGTCTGAAGAAAAGTAAGCATCAGCACAAGTCTCTGGTATGATGCAGATGTTGGAATTATTAGACAAGGAATTTAAAATGACTGATTAATATTTTAATGGCTATGATGGTAATGTAGACAACATGCAAGAATAGATGGTCAATGAAAGTACAGATATCGAGACTCTATGGAAGATTCAAAGGAAATATATTCAAAGACACAGCCTCAGAAATGAAAAAATGCTCTTGATGGGCACAACTATAGACTGAAGACAGTCAAGGAAAGAATAATAAAGATTGATGATTTTGATTAAACATACACATCCCAGAGAAAACTATTCATTAAATTGGGCTGTGTTGCTTAAAAAGTTTTTAATTATCATGGTTGAATTTACGTACAATAGCTCATAGAAACAAAAATAAATTTTCCTTTAGGCTTGTGTTTTTTTTTTTTTTTCTTTTTATTTATTTGAGAGAGAGAGAGAGATAGTGCATGAGCAGAGGGAGGGGTTAGAAGGAGAGGGACAAGCAGGCTCCCTGTGGAGCAGGTAGCCAGATTCAGAACTTGATCCCAGGACTCTGGGATCATGATGTGAACCAAAGGCAGATGCTTAGTCAACTGAGCCACCCAGGTGCCCTTTATTTGCTTTCTGATTTCAACTTAAGAATAGTATTTTTTCTTTTGTGAAACACTAATCACTTTTACTCCTTTTCTTAACCTAATAGGTGCTGAGTGTTAGCATTTTTGTTTCTATTTGTTTATTTAATTCACAGAGTTTGTGATTGTGAGTGAGATCTGTTGAAATATTTTCAATATTAAATACAGCTTTAAAGGGTGAATTAGCTACCCAAATTGTCATATATACTCATTTCCTGCGATGTTGCTTCTGAAGATAAGCGCCATCAGATACCCAACACTTAGAAAGATGATGATATTGTGCAAAGCATGGGAAGTGCTAATTCCTGGGCCTTAGCAGCAATGTAGGACTAAACACAGGCAATGACTTTATTTATTTTAGTGTATATTTTAATCCCCAAACTGGTTTCCAATAGTTTATGGAAAAATAATTTTCTAAATTGCTATATAAATTTGTAATAAAAATTAAAATGAGATAAGGGGAGGGGAAGCATAATGGAAATTTCTACATTAATCAAAGCAATCCACACCATTATTCTTCCCACCAAATCTAAGAGAAATACCACTTCATTTCTGACTTATTTTCACTGACTTTTTTTTTTTTCTTTAAAGAGAAAGTGAGCAAACAAGAACAGGGGAAAGTAAGGCAGAGAGAGAGAGACAGAGAACTTTTTAAGTAGGCTCCATGCCCAGTGTGGAGCCCAACTCAGGCTCGATCTCCCGACCCTGAGATAGTGACCTGAGCTGAAATCAAGAGGCTCTCACTTAACTGACAGAGCCACCCAGGCCCCCCACTGCATTCTTTTATTTCTTTAGATATCCTGTCCTGCAGGATGTCATTTAATTTCTGTTATTTTCCCATGCTTTTGAAATCCAAATATTTTTAATACCTTCAATATTGTGCTGTTAGCCAGATTAAGTCCTGTAAAAAGCTTCTTTGTCCATGCTATGGCTAGGAGTAAAAGCTCTATGCAAAATAATTGAATAAAACAAAAGAATGTGCAGCAATTTAAAATGGTTCCTGAAACAACAGATCATTGGTTATATAAATTTCAAAGTGATATTTCATGTTATACATAAATGTAATATATTACATTATATATTTTATCTAAATATATATTATATATAATTCATATATTATATATTATTGTATTTATATTTACAACATGATTATATATGTTTATATTTTGAAATGATTACCACAATAAAATTTGTTAGCACATCCATAACCTCCCATAGTTACTTGTGTGTGTGGTGAGGACATTTACTATCTATTCTTTTAGCAAATTTCGAGTATATAACATTAACTGCATTCACCATGTTGTCCATTGGATCCTCATAAATTATTAATCTCCTAACTGGAAGTTCGTTCATTTATTCATTAATTTTGTCATTTTATTTTTTGAGCTTCTAGTATCATGAACTGAAAATTTGACACTATTCCTTCCCTAGGGAACTCATAGGCTGGTAGAAGGCACAGGTTTGAGACAAATAAGCTATAATGATGGTAAATGCATAGTGTTTTATGCTGAAAAGTTGTTCAAACTCAAGGAAGAGAGTAAATGGATTAAAGAAAGTTGTGTTTCTATGAATTATACAAAGTTTTGTTATAAATATTTTAATTATTTATTATTATATAATTTTCTCTCTTTAAAGGTTCTAAAAAATATACAGAAAGGCATCTTTTTTATAGAGGTATCGATGGTTAAATTTAGTCCATTTACTTATTTTAACTGCTAAATTCCCATCTCATACAACGGTGTTGAATGATTTATGGACAACATTAAAAGTCTAATATCTTAAGCACATGCTTTTAGTTTTGATGTATTTTTCTCATCTTTAAAGCTAGGAACCTAGAATTTATAATTTCAGTTATCTTGTTACTTTTTGTCTAGCACAACTCAAAAAGTTATAAGTGAAAATTAATATTCATGACAGCCTCAATATTTTAATAATTAATAATGTTCAAATTGGCATAGATGGAAGTTGAAAAAATATGTTTCTTCTGATACTTATATTTACTTTTCATGGTTCACATGTTCACAAACGCATATTTTTCACTCTATTCATCTCACTTTCACTCACAGCAAACATTTTATTTTATTTATTTATTTTTTTTTACAGCAAACATTTTAAAACTGATTTTCTCAGACTTTCATGATGACTGCTCTTCTTTTAGTCTCTTGTGTGCTTATCTACCAGACATGCATAAAGAGTAAGAACTACATCTATATATGTGCTGCCAAGAAATAGAGCATCATATCCAGCATCAGGCTGAATGCAAGTTTTGAAGCAAATGATTTGTTATTGGATCTGCCTCTTTTACAGACTCTACCATTGGTTTGAGTGCTCTGTTCAATTTGTGATTATAAAAGTCTGAAAATGATCACAAGGTGAATTTCAATAAATTGAATTTATGATGAGTATGAAGGATAATTTGCTGACAGCTTTAAATTGTAAGCACTTCTTTCAATTGTAAATATAACCAAATTGCTTTGTTTTTCTCATAAGAGATTCAGCACCTTGAAACAAAGATTTGCTATAAAACAAACTCTCCAACAAACATCTGCTCCCTGTCTCTAAAACCCTGAGACAGGTGAAATAGAACTCTGGCTGTATACACGGTTTTAAAGTGTTGGCAGTGGAGAGGAATTCGATCTTTACATTTGTATGAGTAAAAGGATTAACGTTCTTCCTCAAAAAGTAAAAACAGCAGACCTGTTTCAAATATATCTGTCTAGTTGGGAGACATGGTTTATGCCAATATAAATCTAAAACCATTTAAATGTAAGTAAAGGGATCCCTGGGTGGCACAGCGGTTTAGCGCTTGCCTTTGGCCCAGGGTGTGATCCTGGAGACCTGGGATCGAATCCCACGTAGGGCTCCCAGTGCATGGAGCCTGCTTCTCCCTCTGCCTATGTCTCTGCCTCTCTCTCTCTGTGTGTGACTATCATAAAAAAAAAGTAAGTAAAATATTTGATGTTGTTCCTATTTTCATGTTGCTTGAATATTTGTATGTTTAATGTTTGGGAGATTCATCTGGTAGTTTTAAAAAATTATATTTTTTTAAATATATTTTAAAAATTATAAAAGTTAGCCCTCTTCTGGAAGGCTGCATGATCTACAAATCTTCACGCATCGATATTTGTAGAAACGTAGAATGTTAACAGAAGATATTATGCAAAAATACTATATAAACTAACAAACATGAAAATATACACAAAGTCACTAGTGACCAGAGAAATGCATTAAGATATCATTATATACTCATTAGATTAAGTCAAACTAAAAAGAATGAAATGGAAACTGTGAGAAAGAATGTGGAGCAAATTGGAACTCTTATGCACTGCTGATGAGCGTGTAAAATGTAACAACCACTTTGGAAAACCATTTGACACGTTCTAGTAAAGATGAAGATAGATGAAAGTACATGACTCTCCACCTCTACTCATACGCCTTCGAGCAACTCTGTCAAATACGAAAATGTAAGTCTGATATGTAAATTTAAATTTTCTTGTAGCCATATTAAAAAAAATATAGGCGATACAAAACTTTAATAATGTATTTTTAGCTCAGTAGATCTAAAATATTATTTTAACGTGATCATTATGAAATTATTTAGGAAATAATTACTACTCTTTATTTTTTGCACTGTCTTCAAAAATCAAGTGCTTGTATTAAACTTAGAGCACACCCAAATTGTAAGGATCACATTTTAAGTACTTAATAGCTACATGTGGCCAGTGTCTATTGTACTGGACATGCGGCCTTAGTAAACTTTTTCATATGTGCACCAGGAAGTATGCACAAGAACGTTCATAGTGACATTAGGATTAATAGTCTATATTAGTCAATGTTGAGTCAGTAAAATAGAACCATGGCCATGTCCGATAGAGGAAATGTAAAATGCAAAGCTACTTATACTCATGCTGTAAGTGTTGAAAACCTTCCAAATCAAACAAGCAAGCAAGCAAGCATGCAGTGAGCCAATCCAGAGATAAATAACAGCAGTCAGCAGCTACATCTCTCAGGTTGATAGAATAAAAGAGCATGGTATCCTTTAAGCCCAAACTCCTGAGTCACTCACTGAACTTTTAATGATCTTGCCCATATTTATTTCTCCATTTTCAATTAAAAAAAAATTCCCTACCCTCTCTCCTATGTGCCAACTGTACCAACCCACATGCAGCTCCCAGACTATGCTCTTTTACTTCACATCTTTGTGCCACTGTGTCTATAGTGTAGGCTGCCTGATTAACACTCGCTGGAATCAACTTCTGCTTTTTCTCATCACAGGTAGGTGTAAACTGCTGCCATAAGAATATTGTGCCTATCTTCTCAACGCCCACTTGCCACACTGGGTTAATCATACTTCTATACAACCCTAGCATACTTAAGCATACTCTGATTTAAACATTTCTCAATGGGGTGCCTGAGTGGCTCAGTAGTTTAAGCATATAACTCTTGATTTTGGCTCAGGTTGTGATTTCAGGGTCATGAGGTCAAGCCTTGCCTCAAGCCCTGTGTCAGGCTCTTTGTTGGGTTCTATGCTCCACACGGAGTCTGTTTGTCCCTCTCCCTCTGATTCTTCCCTCACTGCTCTCCCTCCCTCTCTAAGGCGGGTGTTGGAGGGGAATGGGTGACGGGCACTGAGGTGGACACTTGACGGGATGAGCACTGGGTGTTTTTCTGTATGTTGGTAAATTAAACACCAATAAAAGTTAATTTAAAAAATAAATAAATAAATAAATAAATAAGTAAATAAATAAATAAATAAATAAAATCTTTACTGCAATAAATAAGCACTTCTCAAACATTTTTATAATATTGGTCTTACCTCCTCCTCTGTATCATAATGTATCTAAGAATAGGTATTTCAATATTTTCTCATCACCAGCTAGTGGTACATAGTAGGTATGAAAACAATATTGAGGATTAAACTAAACCACAGATGTTCAAATAAAGATGTAATATAAACACACTTTTGAATGAAAATAACTTGGTTGTTAATATGCTTTCCAAAAGGTGTTAATTGCAATGATTGTGGACTTTTTTTAACCATTAGCCAGATCATGACTAACCAGGACAGAGAAAAAGTATGATGAAAATTATAGCTAATTGACATAACCTGCACACTATAATTTAATTTAGAAACTATTAATTCTTTATTTGATATATTTGTGACTGCAAAACTCATAGTTCATGTATTACAAGTAATGTAATCCAGGAGAAAACAAGTAACTTTTACATTTTTACATAGCAGAGAAATAATAAAGCAAATATTGCAATTTCTTTGCAGCTATGACAACTATCCAAAAAGAAAAAGAGAGAGAGAGAGAGAGAGAGAGAGAGAGAGAGGGGAAAAGATAAATTCCTTTTTTTTTTAATAGTAAAAGGCTGAATTTCTTTTTGAAACTTTTAAAAATATTTCAGTTTGCAGTTCCAAGTTTTTATTTAAATTTCAGTTACTTAACATACGATGTACTATCTGTTCCAGGTGTAGAATTTAGTGATCCATCACTTACATACAACACCCAGTGCCCATCACAAGTGCCCTCCTTAATACCATCACCTATTTAACCCAACCTTGTAGCCCCCTCCCCTTGTAACCGTCAATTTGTTCTCTAATAATTAAGAGTCTTCTTCTTGGTTTGCCTCTCTCTCTCTCTCTCTTTTACCCTTTATTTTCATTTGTTTCTTAAAATTCCACATATGAGTAAAATCATATGATTATTTGTCTTCCTCTGAAACTTTTTTCTTTTATGTTACTTATGTTACTGTTAATTCACAACCCCCTCAGGAGCATCCCAGGTGAAATCTGAACCTGGCCCTAAACGTAAGTGCAGAGAGAAAGCAAAGAAAGAGTCAGGCCCATCCAGATTGGTAGGTAGTAGCAGTTTCAATAAGCAAAGGGAATTTAGACATGATGTTTGTCTTGGGTGGCAGCAAAATGAATGGATCCCTGCAATTTCCTGCCAAATATTAAAAACTTATAAAAGGATCTTAATTGTATACCATGGTGCAGGTGCTCTCAACACATCACTATCTCAAGGCTATGTCCTTGGAGCAGTTTTAGAACGGGGAAGCAAGAAGAGGGGAAGAGGGGAGGAGCCTCCGGGTGCCAGGGTCCTGCTCAGGGTCCATCAGCAGTCAGTTCCAAAAAAAAAAAAAAAAAAGAAAGAAAAAAGAAGAAAGAAAGAAACTTCTACTGGAGACTTTTTATCCTTTATATTGAATTCAGGGTGAGGGAGGAAGATTTCCAATAACTCAGCAAGGTACTCGTATGACTAATATGAAACACTGGAATCAAAACTGAAAACTGATTTTCTCTTTTAGAATTAAATCTAAAAGAGTTTCCAAGTATCTATAAAATATCTGAAAGACTGAA
Organism: Vulpes lagopus; assembly: GCF_018345385.1. NCBI lineage: Eukaryota > Metazoa > Chordata > Mammalia > Carnivora > Canidae > Vulpes > Vulpes lagopus. The sequence continues at coordinate 95,073,490 of NC_054824.1, read as the reverse complement.
AGAATACATATAATAGTAAATTATATCTATTTTGGTACAATAATGCATTTGGAGATACTTGAAAGTATTCTCTTTGTCTCTGTATTTAGAACAAGAGAAAAATACATTAATTAATTCTTATCAGAAGTGCATTACATAACACGGACACAATTAGTACATCTATTTGCTTTAGCTAGGTTTATCAAGATTTGTCATTTTCTTAGGATTAAAACCAGTGAGGTTTTTCTAGCAGATATATATTCTGAAGCACTAAGTGCAGATATTTGGAAACCATGCTTTTGCATTGCACTTGAGAGAGAGAGAGAGTGTGTGTGTGTGTGTGTGTGTGTGTGTGTGTGAGTGTGCCTGTGATGCAGTGGTCCTCATAAATGAGTCCAATTTTGAGCACTTCTTTAGGTTCTGATTTGGAGACCAGAGATGGAAATATCCATTTACATAGCAAAACCAGTTTCAACCATAGTCTCTTCACCTCCATTAATGTGGGTAGGGTAGTTTGACTTGGTAATTCTCTTTCCAAAGTAGGTACATATAAACATTCTGTTTAATCTTTTCTAATTGGTTTTTTACTTGGATCTAAAATATCAGTTGTGTTTCAACATTTTAATTCATTTGTTTCACAGAGACTTATTAAGCACATTAAGTGTCTATCAAAAATGGAGGCTGCAAAATAGAGTATGTGATCTGGAGGGATGTAAGGCTGGCCAACATCACGGATCTAGAATTAACCCAATAGATACAGGACATTTTATGCCCTGCATGCTCCATCTTTTCCTTATTGCCTATCTCAGTGCTAATTGTTGAGTGGTTGTCTTCTTCCCTGAAGTTACTCAGAGAAACTTAAAGCTTGAGACTCACTCACCAGTCTCCAGAGATAGAAAGCCGGTGAGAGACTTCTAGGATCACATATGACCCAGGTTGGGCCCGGGGATCTAGTCAAATGGGATATCATGAAAACCTGTCTTTTCCATGGTTTTATTGTGTAAAATGTGATTTTCTGCACTTCAAATTGTATTAGTTTGATTTGTGTGGCTGAAAGTCCTATATCCCTATTAATTCTGATTCTTTTAAGAATTCTTGTATTTTAAAATTACTTAAATGATATAATTTATGGATTAATTCTGATAATTTTCCAAGCACATAGATTGAGAACCTTGAACTGTATAGATGTTCTTCCAAATATCTACAAAATAGCTTCTTCCCAAGTTTTATGTTGATGTATATAGAAATGTATGTTTATCAATGGCCAAATTCATCTTTAACCAAAATTCTCCTATAACTCTAATCTAGCTTATCTCACAACTCCTTGAATCATAGAAAAGATGGAAAATATATGTAATCTGAGATGATATTCTGTGCGGGATGATTACTTGAGGAGCAAAATGTAGGAAGTTGAATTTATATGTTTGGAACAAAAATCAAAATAGAGAATACAAAGTCTCAAATTATTTCTTAATAATGGGACATATTTTAAATAATTTACAAATCAATTCAGAACTAGAAATTCTAACATGTACTATACTAATTTTGACTAAAATATTCTTGTTAATTTTGATGCATATAAAAATGATGAGATTACCTTGCTAAAATATTTATTTCTTAAAGCTTATTAAATTGAGGTTGTCACTGCTCCTGAGAGAAAATCTGTGTGAAGGAACTTGGTTAAGATAAGTCAATAATCACTACATCAGATAAAACAGGCATCTGCTAATGTCCTGAAACTAAGAACACCATACATGGAATACAATTAATGATGGTGAACATAGATTTAAAAAGAGAGAGACAGGGAACAAAATTCTGTGAAATGTACTGAAGAAATACTTAAAATACAAGTCTGAGAAATATTTTTACTTATTAATATAAACTTTTTTAATGCATTTAACTGAAATATAATTTACACTTTTGATTTAGCTTATACTAAAAATGCACCATTTCCCTCTGAAGTCTGCTATATTTTGCTTTCCATCACAGCTGAGAAATACCCAATATATCATGGAAGATTTTGTTGTTTTTACTATATTAGACTTCCTGTTCAGTTATATGAATGAAGATGGGCGAGCAGCAAAAACACATGCCACAGAAAATCTTTTTTTCTTCTTAAAAAAGAAAGCATGTTCAAAAGAGAGAAAAATATCTCTTAAATCTCATGTGACTTCTCTTCATTGCAGCTATAAGAATTTTCTTCATTCATCTCTACCTCAGAAAACTAGCTGTACCATCTTTGTAGTGAAGTTTTGGGTTTTTTTTCTTGTTTCAAAATGCCAGGTTATTCTTTAACTCCCATAAGGAAAAGCAAAATCTATATCACATTGAGTTGGCTACCAAAGGGATTCCAGAAAAGTTCAGTCATAGGCACTTTTTTATTTCTGTGAACAAACTCTAGCTTCCAGATCACCAAGAAACCAGCTCAGTGAAAATGTTACCAAAACCAACTGAATCAAATGTAATTCATGCCTATACTTGACATCTATACCAGGTTAAATTTTGTGAAAATGTGGAATTTAAAAGTATAATCCCTCTTGCAATGTTCACATTATGTTCTGGCTCTTAAATATTTATATTAAATATAAATAACAATAGTGACTGGTGATGTTCAGCACATCTGGTGAATTACTATGTGTTGGATGCTGTGCATTAACCTACTTTACTCTAAAAAAAAGGAACTTAAAGTAAAATAATATTTCAAATACAATTTACATGAATACATTTCTAGCATTACTTTTATGTTCAACATTTCTACAAGGTACATGTATTACTTTGACTTCTATATTCAGAGACAAGAAAGGAAGACTGTAATACTAGTAAAAATTTAGTTATCTTCTAGTTACATTTTAGTATATTTAGATAATAAGAATCCATTATAATGTCCAAAATTCTACAAGAGTTAAAAAAAATTTAAAAAAAAGGAATTCAGTAATCTAGGAAAATAGTTTAAAGATTATGATCAGAATCTTAGCAAATACAGTACAAAAAAGAAAGACTTGACATTTCTGTAGGTTAAGGAGCAAATCATCTCTGCTCAAGATTATTTTATTAATATTCATTCTCATCTGTAAAAAGAATGTTTTAATATGAATTTCTTTCTTTAATTGATATGAATTTCAAATACCATTTTTGCTATCTAAAAACATTTACAAAATTATTATTTTATAAATTTTTTAAAAGCACAAAGTTAAGTAAATAGAATTACAAATTACATTTAGGTGCAAAATACACCTAAATGCAAAATTCAATTGTGTGCTTCTTGAAAACAATTTGATTTACCAGGTAACCAAGGACAAATAGATTTATTGGTATGATGGGAGGACGGGTAAAAACAATAGCTGAGTGAATATAAAAAATATCAGAAAACTGTAGGATTATATATTGCAACATATAAACCTTCTGGACTGTGTCTCCAAGCAAAATATATCTCTGCTGTCAGTTCTGTTGGTACCAAACTGCAGAATTTGGAAAGTTATTCCAGAATTTAAAATTGAAGGAGCAATTAAATAATAGAAAGGAAACACGCTGCCTAAAAGAAATAGGCTAATTTTAAAAAGCACACTTCACCATTATTATATTTAAATGAGGTTCTCAATCACTCGATCTGACCCGGCGTGGTGCATAGTAACTGCAGTCGCACAATATAGTTGAATGAGGATTATTATAATTTACTAAGAGGTGCTGCAGGGGATTAGGAAACTTGGAAGGCCAGCACTGCACTTCCATAACAGACATCACTGCCAGATAATTAACCTTGCTGTTTGTTTAGCATCCACCGAATGCTTCATTACTGATTCAGTCAATTATCTCCTGGTAATGACCGCTACAGAAGGTAGAATTGCTTAATTAAAATTATTTAGACCAAGGAGGAACTTTGATTGGGCCATGCATATTAGAAAGGCTTGATTAATCTTGATGAGATACACAACTCATTTAAAGCTTTACTTTATTGTATCAAAATGCCAAACTCATTCTTTTTCCAATCAAAAATATTTTTTTTTAACTTTGCCAATTTACATTTAAAAAATAAGACAGCAGCAAGGGAGTGGATGAAAACTGGCCTTTTCAGTGCTATTTTTACTAGAGTGAGGTTTGAAGAAAGAAAGTAGAACCCTATTTATCCATAAGATGCAATTGATATAAAAAGAATTCCTTATTGTTTGAAGAAATGGTACATAAAAGGCAACAAAGTGACACTATGTGTGCGAACCAGCTAAAAGGTGTCAATGCAGGTATCTTCACCCTTCTTCATGTGTATGCACAAGTGAATTTCCTAGTTCATTCTTCATGTTAACGAGGCCACTTGATTTGAGAATTGGCCACCTGATGCACTTTGTGGATGGGGCAGGATACACTGGGTTTTGAACAAATCTCTTCCATACCAGCAGAAGCAGTTCCACAGGGTCTATGGTGTCCAGTTGTTGTCCCTTGAGTGAAGAGTGCCCCTTCTTTTTAAATGAAAATAGGGTTCATTTTTTTACCTCATTTATAGCTGCAGTTAGGTCAAAAATAGTATGCATCCTCTTGCCTACTCATGGTAAAAATTCGTAAGTGAACTTCATAAAGTACGGTCATGTAAGAATATATTTTATTTTTTTGTTTGCTTTGATGGGAAGAACGGTTTTTGCTTGTTTTACATATGATGCCTCATTTCAAAGCTCTCCAAAATTTCAGGGAGATACTGAGAATAATTGCAAAAGCTTTTCAATAAATACATTTATTGCTTAATGAAGCAAAATTTATTGTTAATTGTATATATTATGCCACAAATATATTAAGTACTTATAGGAGAAACCAAACCTAACTATAATTTCGGAAATTACTACTCAAAGTTAATGAAAAAGCATCCTGGAAGTTCTTAGATGTGATACAGATTCCCCAAAATATGACCCTTTCTGTGAGGCCCAGTGGTTCAACTGGCATTTCAATTTGTACTGTGAAAATACTGACAATGCTAATAGTTATATTACTTAAGAGTCACAGATAGCTAACCTACATTGTGATCCTCACAGATGCTAGGTCTATGATTCTTACTTGGAAATATGCACAACTGAGATTCAAGAGAAATGTTGTGGAGGATAATACCAGAGAATGATTTCTTGGAAAGGCATCCATTAGCAAACTTTTCCTTACTCCACAACTAGGAAAGTAATAGCACTCTTAATTCTATAATAACAAAAAGGCAACCAACCAATAAACAGAAATGTAAAATAAAGTTCTAAAAGAGTGCATTCCTCAACATCTTGCAGAACAATATACTAGACAACAAGAATTAAAACAACAACAAGAATATGTGATGATCATGTTTTCTGAATTAATGCAACTTAGAATTAAGAAGATGCTTAAACCATTTCTATGGATACTTTTTATATATCCATGGAAATAAATAAACCAACATAATTACCTCAGAATGCCTCTTAGAATGCACTAAATAAATGTATGAAAACAGTGGCATTCAGAAAATACCTAGTACCTTATGATAATATATTACACATCAAAATTGGAGGGATTAAACTTAAGTTATATTTGTAAGAAAGTTTTCTGTTCTACATAATTATAATAGAAAAGAGAAAAGCAATAAAATGAAGGATGAACATTCAAGCAGAGATATTAGAAACCTGAGAAAATTAAAGGAAATTGTATAATAGAATATCAAATGCTATAATAGAAAATTACAAAAGTCCCTCAAAACACTAATGAGAGAAAACATCTATATATTTGACTAATAGAATCAGAAAGCAGAAATAAATAATACAAGAGGAAGGGTGCCTGACTGGCTCAGTTGGTGGAGCATGCAACTTTCGATCTGGGGTTACAATTTCAAGCCCCACATTGGTGTAAAGATTACTTAAAAATAAAATCTTAAAAATAAACACAAGAGTAGAGTCAAGGGTCAAACTGCAGCTGACCACAAGTTTTACATAAGAAAAGAACACTTGAAAGTATATATAAGCCAATATACAAAAATTTGAAATTAAAAAATTTATATAAAAGGGCCAGTTACATAGAAAGTTATATTTGAAAATTATTCCATAGTACATATTCAATGATTTGTGGAAAAATGTAGATTGAATGGAAAACACAAAAACTACTCTTTTTTATTGATGATTTAATTGTACATATAGAAAATGAACAACATGAGGTTGCTCACTGCCCACTTTTAATTTACAAAGGTAAAAATGACAGGTATATATCACTGAACTTAATATGAGAATCTACGCACAAATTATTAAAAGTAAAATTTAGCTGTTGTTGAAAATAAATTTTATTTCTATACACTGGTAACAAGATAAAAAAAATACACTTTTAAAATGCTAAAAAGCAGAAATTATGAGCTGTCAGTAAATAGGAAGAAAATATTGTATAGAACTATTAATAAAATACTTATGACTTTATTTAAGCCATACATACATAAATCTCTAAATATATGAAAAAAATTATACCCTACATGTGAAAATTAAATACTATAAAGTTACTTATTCACCTCAAATTAATCTTTGATTTTAATTTAGTTCAATAAAAATTCAGTGTTTCCTCAAGGAAAATGACAATTTTTTCATAAAAATTTCATAGAACAGAAAGGAAAAAAGGTAGTTAGGAAATCTTAACTGAACCAATAACAAGTCATATAAAGCTTTATTATGTGTGTAATTTGCACAATAATAGGCAAATTATTTAATAGTACAGAATAGAGCTTTCAAAAATAAGTCCAACCTCATATGAAATCTTGTTTATGAACGAGGTAGCATCCTGAATCACTGAAGATAAATAGATTTTTCACTAAAAAACTTTGAGATTTTTGTATTCATATGTTAAGATGTAGAAAATTAAAAGAAGCTCTATTTTATATCCTATACAAAGTGGGTTTTGGGTGAATAAAGACATATCTATTAAAAGCAAAATTTCAGAATGTTGGGAGACAATAAAATAGTTTGCTGTATATATAGGGAAATTTCCCAAAGTAAACACAAAATTAGAGTGAAAGATACAATTGCAACAAAATAAAAACATTCTGTACTATAAAACTACATTATAAAATGTGATAAAACAAGACATAGATAGGATAAAGTGCTTAGACCGATACCTGATAAAATTATTACCATCCATGATATATGAAGATCCTCTAAAAACTTGCATACTAAAAGATTAGAAGTCCACTATGAAAAAAAAGGCTTAAGGCTATAAACCAATGGTCAATAAACACTTTAAAGATGTTTGGTTTTCCAGAGCAATGAAAACTAAAACATCAATGCAATACCATTTGATTCATCTGTTGACAGAACACTTAAGTCTACTAATACCAAGCAATTCACTAAGTTGGTGATATGATGGGGAAAGAAAACTTTCAAACACTTCCATGATGCTGATGTATAACCACTTTGGGAATCCCTCAGCAATGTCAATCAGCTCTGAATATATACTAGTTTTAGGTCAGAGACTTCCAGTACTAGATATATTTTCTAAGAACTGTCATGTATATACGTTCATGCACATATACACAACTGAGTTTACTGAAATACTGTTTATAAAGTTTAAACATAGAAAAATCATCTTAAATTCTCATGGAAAAATGGAATTCTATAAAGCAGTTAAAATGAATGGCCTATCAAAAATTTATCTCATAAACCTTATGATTTTATTTTATTTTTTTAAACCTTAAAAAAAAATAAATAAACCTTATGATTTTAAAGGAAGCTACATAACAATACATTTGACGTGATTCTATTTAACGAAGTTATTATACATGTAACCTATGTATTGATTACTGATGAAGTCTATAACAATATGCATGGGACCTATAAACAAATTTAAGAAAGTATTTATATCTGGAATGAATCAAGTAATAATAAATTAAGGATAAAATATGTGTAAATTTTATTCAATTTTTTAATATTTTATTTGTCAAAAGAGTGAGTTAAACATGGTAAGTGGTTATATTTGATTTAGCTGAGTGCTACTTATGTCGGTGGTCATTATATAATTCTCTCCTTTTTTCATGATTTTTGAACTGTTTTGTTAATAAAATATTTTAAGTAATATTTTATGCTTTTTTATAATTATCTTGAAGTTAGACATAAATGTTCTTTCTCATTCCTGCATCCACTGAATCACTTTGAGTAAAAATGCTAGCGAAAGCATGTTACCTCTATACCAAAAATGATACATATGAACTCACAAAGGGCTCATCATTTATAAAATGACATACTTATCCTGGAGCCTAAATTATAATCTGTTGGAATTACTTGGATGAACAACCAGGGCAAAACTGGTAATGATGAACACAACTTTATATGAACAGAATGAATGAAAACCATTATTCTAGCTCACAAAAGACAAAACTTTCCTCTCAGAGCCATAATTCAGTATTAAGAATAACTCAGTGGTAAAATATGCTTCACAAATGACCAGCTAATTAGCAATATTGTTTCTAAGAAATAAACGATAAAAACAAAAAGAAAACCAATTATTAATCCACATATTATTAATCCCTGCACCTGAGGCTTCCACAGCCTGGTCTAACTCATCTCTGCAAGCCTATTCCACTAGTCAGGCTTGTGGTTCTGGAACCACAGGGACCTTTTCTCAAATCTTTGGGCTGTTGCCGTTTTAATCACGTGGTCTAAAGAAATCACTGAGTTTTTGTTGTTTTTGTTTTTGTTTTTCACCTTTGCACTGTGGCATCTTACAAGTTTATAGGAATGACCGAAATGACTTACTTGAAAATATCAGACCATGTTTATTCCATGAGCATCATATATAATCAATGTTTAATCAAGAAAACAGAAATGACTTCACATGATTACAACAAAGGAAATGCAGAGCTGACAATGGTGGAGGAACTGAAATACCATAAAGGACAGAGGAGAAACCCAGAGATTCTCCACAGCGTGGAGTCAATGCCACTGTCTGGCTGGAGAAACAAAAGGAACAAGAGGAGTTACTTTTTCCTGAGGTGTCCCAGGAAAAGCTGGAACCCATATAAGGTGGCTCACCTAGAAACACAGAAGTGATATAACCACTGCTAGGAATGCCAGTTGAGTCCAAGAGGATCCTGGAAAATACTCTGGTTTCTCTCTCCCTCACTCTTTTCATTTTCCAGCCATTGTCATATATTTCCCAAACCAGAAAGAAGCCAGGTGACACAATGAATTTAGTAATGGGGGTCAGGGGTCAGTGTCCTCTCCTACCACCTATTCACCTTAGGAAAGGGCAAGGGCAAGAAATAGATATAAAGACAGATAGTACAAGATCTATGCAGTGTTACAGATTGGATTGAACACCGTGAAGAATGGAAAGCCAAACACCAAACTTAGACAAACGAAAGAAAGATCACTACTTTTCCTATGTTCTGAACTCCTTGGAAATAAACAAGAAAAAAAAAAATGCCATTCAGAAAAGAGGACAAAGAACTTACAAGAGAAATTCACAGAAAATGAAACACATGTTGCTTAATAATATATTGTTATTATCTTCCAAAGTGGCAAGATAAATAGAAAATAAGCTGCATATCAAATGCTTGAATAATTTTCTATAAGTGATTTTAATGAATGTAGAAAATTTGAAAATATAGTAAGTACAAAAACAAAAGTAAAAGTCCCCCTGTAATGTTATTATCTGGATAACAAATTGGTATACTAGTCTTCATATATTCATATATGGTATATAGATGCAAAGTGGTAAGGACATATATATCCGTTTATTGATGATGACTCAGATAGTCTCTTTTCCATTGATGTGAGCAAGCTTGCTAACGTTGAATATGCTGCAAAGTCATGGTTTGTAATGACTGCATGATATTCCATTTTACACCTACATTGAAAATTATGTATCTACTTCTATACTGTCAGACCTTTAGGCTTCTTCCAATTAACAAGCAATATAAATATAAATAATACTGTGATAAAATAAGTATTCAATATATTTAAAATAGCATTCAAATGTCTCTTTTCAGATAAGTGATACTAAGAAACAATAGTACTCATTTTTGTGAGGCTGAAAGAAAATCACAATCTTGTATGTATTGATTGGATGATAGTTTTTTTCTGATTGGATGATAATTGATACTGTTTTTGGTTAAGAATTTTGTAATATATTTCAATAATCCTGAAGTAATCTAACACTTGTGAATCTAACAATTTACCTTAAGAAAATTATGATTTAATGGTTCAAATTGCAATGCAGTTTATCACAGTAAAACTTACAATATGGAAAGAAAAATCTGTGATGTTTATCAGAATAGAATTAGAAAAATAAGCTATTTGTATCTTTAAATTAGGATTTTAGTTCTTTTAAGATGATGACACAAATTTATATTTATTGAATTATAAAGGCAAACAAGGAAAATATAGAACCAGTTATGAAATATAAACTAAAATATGTGAATGTGTGATTATGTGTTGATGTACACACCTGTATTTTTGTGGTCCTATAAATACAACTGAATTGGGTAATATTCTCTTGTCTTCTATTAAACAGAATTATTTATTTATAACTTGCACTTCCCTTTGGCCTTAGAAAACTTTAACAATTTCTCCTAGCTAATGCATAAAATTATGTAATTATTTAAATCTATCTAATGAAGGCAGGCAGAGGAATCACACTATATTCAAAGAGCTGACATGTCAAGTAAGTCCCAAAGTTTATGAAAGTATGAAAGATGACTAAACACCAGAAATAATAATAATAATACTGCAGAATTTTATCTATAGATTTGAGACAGAGTTTTTTTATTCCTCCACTGACAACCCACTGTTTATTTTCCCACCATTTAATAATTTTGAAGGTAGATAAATTTGTGAAAATATGAACATGAAAGAAAGCTTTCTGAAATCTATGTATATCTTCAAGAAAAATACAAACCTTTGATACAGGTTTAAGGTATTTCTCTGCTGGCCTCCCACATGGCTAACTTGGCTTCAGGGGGATGATAAGATATTCCAAGTTTGTGTCCTCCACTCTCTTTTCTCTTCATTAAGTTACCAGCCCTGGTTCTAAAGGGAACAAAGTACAGGCCAACCAAGATGTACTCCAAAATGTTGACAGTGCCTATCCACAGGGAGTAGGCTTAAAAGTAACTTTCCTTTCCTCTGTACATCTCTGTACATTTGGTGATTTTTAAATTTTTATTGTTTACAAAAATGATATTGGGTTGATAATCAAATGAAGGTATTAAATTTCTTTTTCTAATGATAAAAATTAGTAGGTATCGCTCTCTTTGGTTTCCCCAATTTAAAAAAAAAATAGATTTGACTTTTTATAGTATATTTGACACACAATGTTACATTATCTTCAGGTGTACAACATAGTGCTTACACATTTCTACATATTAAGCTATGTGCACCACAAGTTTGGCTACAGTCTGTCACTATACGACACTATTACAATATCATTGACTAAATTACCTAAGCTGTGCTTCTTATTCCTGTGACTTATTCATTACATAACTGGAAGCACATATATCTCCCACACCTCTTCACCCATTTCATCCGTCTTCCTATTCCCCTTCCCTCTGATAACTCTCAGCTTGTTCTCTGTATTTATAGGTTTCATTTTTTTGTTGTTTATTTATTCATGTGCTTTATGGTAAGATCTAATTGCTTTTTATGGCTGCATAATATTCCATAAATATATACAACATATATATATATACATATATATGTACATACACACCACAAATCCATCTTCTTTATCCAATCAGCTACTGATGAACACTTGAATTGCTTATTTATCTTGGCTATTATAAATAATGTTGCAATAAACATTGGAGTGCATATATCTTTTTGAATTAGTGTTTTTATTTTCTTAAATACCCAGTAGTGGAATTATTGAGTCATATGGTATTTCTATTTTTAATTTTTTATGGCACCTCCAAACTGTTTTCCATCATAGTGGCTCTACTCATTTCCATCTTTCCCAGCAGCGCATGAGAGGTTTTGTTTTTTTTTTTTTTCCACATCCTCATCAACACTTATTTTTTGTCTTTTTTTATTTTACCCCTTCTGACAGGTTGTTTGCCCCATTTTAAAATCCTGTCTGCTATGTATTTCTTCATCTGTTTTCATGATTTTATTTGTTGTTTGCTTCTCTTAGAACGACTTCCATTTTCTCAGTACTCAATGGGGTCTGCCTACCAGCTTTTTAAATCATTTCCTGAACACTTTAGCTCTTAGTGATCTTTACTATATTTAACACTTACAATCATGCATATTACTTTCTGTAAGTGTATACACATTTACCCACATATAATTCCTAGTAATATATAAGAAAGTCAAATATCTATGGGTAAATCTGCTGTCAAGTGCCAACATGGTGTCTTAGCTCAAAAGATTCATTACTCAGTTAAAGGATGAAAGTCCAAATGCTGCCTACGAAGGGATTCTGTAGTACAGAGAAGTGTAGGTTGTGGGAGAATTTGACCTAAGAAATAGGAAGTTTGCCTTATTTTTATGCCTTCTCTAGTGCCTAATAAATTAACTCACCCACAAAATAATAATTTACTCTTGATTATCAGTATTAAATGACAATAATAAATCATTGTAAGATAGCTATGAATTACAGATGCGTGTTATGATTTCCCTGTGCTTCACATAGTACACTGGTAATGTTTTTTTAAAGTAAAGCTTTCACAGTAGATATACTATTCATGACACTAAATAAGCTCTCATCATTCAGAGACTGGTTTGCAAAAAAAGTGTCCATCTTCATTTTTTTTTCTCCCAAATGTAATTAACTTAAAATAGAAACCGAAGAGAGAGAAAATATAATAGATTCAAGTACATGTCAAATCTACAATTTCTGCATATATATAAAAAATAATGAACACAATGCAAGGCACTTCAAATCCTATTTCCTCCAGAAAGAGAGTATAATCAGAATATAATAAGCATTGAAATTAATAAATTAAAAATAAATGTCCATAAGAGAAAAGAGTGTATTTCAATCAGGCTGTAATTATGTTTTCAACATTGTAAATTAATTCCCCCAATGAATATCTTTCAGTGTGCCCAATTTACTATCCTTTCTCATATTTTTTATCTAAAGCTCAGTGTTTCTAACTTGACTGAACCATCACATTATTAAGAAATAAAACGAGGTGTTCATTAATGCACACACTGACATTCTATTATCTCAATTCTCTTGCTGATTTTAAATAATGAAATATATATAACTAGAGTGTGTAAGAAAAAAATTTTTAATGATGACACAGAAACAAATGGAGCCACCTGTAGTTTTAGATGGATACTCTGTAGGGACATTAATATTGAAAAATGAGTAAGGATGACAAATAAGGTGAACATTTATTAAGTAATTAAGTAAATTAAGATACTCATTTTTCTTTTAGAATACAATTTAGTATAGTGGCGATTCTAGTTAAGTCTGAAGTCAGATTTGATATATTAGCTTTGATTTTGTAGATTTATCACATACTATGATTATGAACAAGCTATTTCCTTCTTTTTGTTCAGTTTCCTCATCTAAAAAAGTATGAGAAAAAAAATTTATCATAAGGTTATTATGAGAAACAGATTAGGTGATTTTTAAAGCTTTTAGTTCATTCTCTACCACACAAGAAGTACCACAAGTAACTACTTTTAGTATTTAAAGTAGTCACTAAATTAGTTCTTCACGCTATATATATATCTCTTCTTCTGTTTTGTGACTCTGTGACTAGACGTCATGCAATCAATCAACTTGGATGCCACAGTTGTGTGTGCCTGTAAGAAATATTTCAATAAAGCTTTAGATAATGTCAATAACCCAATGATTTTAAAACATGGAGGGAAGGCATAAGTAGTCCAGCTTCTAGAAATGATAATGAAATGGATGCCATATAGAGAAGTGCACTGATACAGTAAATAAATTTAATGTGCTTTATTGGAAGCAAGGAAAGATGATAAAAATGTTAGAATCCAGTTTAGAGTCAAAAATTAATCTTACTTTCAGGTATAAGGATTGACTTTAATTTTGTGAGATAAATTGGCAAAGTTCTAAGAGGACTGGCAAACTTAAAGTTTGTAAATTATGTTATTTGTTAATTAGATGAAGAGAGAAGTCTATGCTGTTCTCTGGCTGTGTGTGTTATGTTGGAAAAAGCATATTTAGAAAAACAGTACGATATGTGACCTCAAAGTCTTGTTGTATTAGGAACTTCAGAAATTCACCTCTATGGACCTCAGATTCTTCTAATTAAAAGATTTAAACATAAAGCAATGACTTAAGTTTCTTTGAATTTGATATTATTATTATAATCAAAGACAGTAATTCTCAAAGTGTTGGTTGAGAATGAACTATATATAGTACGTGAGGTGGGATTTTCACCTCCCCAAAACAAAACAGCTTATTAAACAGATTATATACAGACGCAAGTAAGATAATCTAGCTGTCTTCCATGAAGCTGTACATTATAGAGATTTACAAAACTATGAAACAATGCCATCATTCTCACAATTAAAAATTTTTATATTGAATATTATAGTTATTTTCATAAAATTGTTATGTATGTGATCATATAAGGGTTTATTTTTATTTGTATATTTAAGTGAAAATTAATTATTTAAACATTTTCTCATTTAAAAATTTAATACATATATTGATAGATATAATCCATGTAAACAAAATAATTAGGGACCTTAAGTAATTTTTAAGTTTGTAAAGAAATTTTGAGTTATGCTTGTCCTTTTACTTTTGAAAGCCACTTCAGTACCTTTCTACTCGTTTTTTCCCATTTAGTCTTTCTCCCAATGATAATTTATATTCTGAATCCTCTACTGCCTTGCAATAAACTCAATTTAAGGTTTTCAACTGCAGTGTTATTTCTAAAAAGGTAAAATCACTGGGTATTTTCTTAACTACCAGCTACTATTGAATTACATTTGGCATTTTACCCTAAGGGAAATTTTCATTTCCTTTACAAACACTGAAAATATAAGGTTATCATGAAAAAATATGTATAATTTCTTCATAACTGTAGCTTGTTATATAAGGGAGAAGGTCTTGCATATGAATTTATGAATTACAAGGACATTTCTGCACTGACTTTTTCATGTTCTAGTACCAAAATATACCACAGGAAATCAAAAGGACCAAAATTACAATTATTTTTGATGGTCTTTAAAGTCTAGTTTATCTATCTGTCAATCTGTCTTTTCTACTACCTATCATCTATCATTTCTTTCTTTCTTCTTTCTTTCTTTCTTTCTTTCTTTCTTTCTTTCTTTCTTTCTTTCTTTCTTCTTTCTTTCTTTCTTTCTCTTTCTTTCTTCTCTCTCTCTCTCTCTTTCTTTCCATCCATCCATCCATCCATCCATCCATCCATCCATCCATCTATCCATCCAACTATTTTAAAAGTCTTGGAACTCGAGAGCAAATTTATCATCCATAAAAATCCAGGCTAGTGAAATAAAGCTGATCTGAATGGCTTCCAGGTTTGAGGTGGTGTTTCTTCAACACTTGACATTTTCCTCTTTTCACATAGATAGATTTGTTCAACTTGCTCAAATATGTACTATGTCTTAGTAGACATTTATCTCAGTTACCTCCTTTCTTAAGTCCTATTCAACCGTGAGGATTTGGCTTTAATTCCAGTTGTACTACAATCTGCCTATCTTTATTGGTAAAGATTTTTAACACCTATTTGTTAAAAATCTAATAAATGACTCTCTAAGTTCCTGATTTTTAAAATGTATATACTATGTTTCCTAACATGGTTGTTCTTTACTGGAAAAAAATCAAGAAGTATCTGAATTATTGTCATTTGTATTTTTTCTTTGTTTTAATTCCCTATGGCAGCTTAAATAATCACAGTGTAGTTCTGAAAAACAGTGTGATTCCCTACATCTCTCTCCCTCTGAAGAAGGCTTATTTCCTATCCATGAAGTTTTACTGACATACTGGTGTTGGTCCCTATTCTATTGCCCAAATAATTTCCCTCTCTGATGAGAGGGGTTAGTTATTTAGGGAAGGCATATATAATTCTCTCTGGTATTCTTTTTATTGCTGCCCATATGACATATTTTTGAGAGAACAAATAGAGAAGGGCTCATCAGCAGATGCAAAATGACACTCACTGTATCATGAGCTATGACATATAACTGGAAAGTTTCACAGGAATGAAATTTTCATATCATCTTTGTTCAGTTATTCATCAAACAGAAAGCATACTGGTATACCTCAGCTATGATTTAAAAAAAATCAGACTTAGATCATGATTGTATGATACTTTAAATGCCCTCCCCTCCCCCCGATCTTTAGGTGTCAGATCAATTGCTTTGTTTCAGTTCTTATTATTGTCATTCAACATGGTTAAATAAGAAATAATGATTGTAAAATAACGCCATTCCATGAATGAAATGATATTGTTTATGTCAGTGAACATGATTGGTAGAATAAGGAAATATGTGCAACAATTGTGGATGGAGGGAACAGCTGTACCTCCCTCTGTGTGATGTATTTTTATTAGCAGTGGAGCCATGTTATCATGTAACGGCTACATGAAGGGAGATTTTAGGAGTTACAAAATGTTATTAAGAAAAAAACAAAGAAAAGAAATCACAATTTGTGTTTCAACTGCTTGCTTTGAGAAGCACAGGGGAGAAATAACATGATCTGTTCTATTCTCTGAAGTTTGTCTAACTGCTCTAGATAGGAAGCTCTCAGACAAAGAGGATGGCAGGAAGATGAAGTGTGAAGATGAAGGCAGTACAGTGAATAAGTGATCATTTTTTTTAAAGTATGAAGCACCATGAAGGTGCTACATAAGATGAACCTTTGAAGGTAAACTTGTGAAGGTGTAACATGAACATGTAACAGTAGAGGAAGTTCTCACATACTTTGTATCCAGACCTCTCCTAATAGAACAATTTAGTTTCCTTGGTCATGATATTCCATATTCTGTGATTATGAGAAACTGCATTATTGTTACCTATTCTTCACTCTTTCTTCTGTCCATTCTCTTTTCCATATCACCTTGTTGTTTCTCTCATTCTCCTCCACTCCTTGGATTTGGACCAAATTATGTGACTTTCTTTGGATCATATGATACTGTGATGACAGTATAAGCAGAATGGATGTTCACGTAGGGGTATGTTGGTGTTTTGAGACTTACTTCTTGAATTCTGTCTTGAGAAGACGAATCTGAAGTCCTGGTCCAAGGAGTCTGAGAGACACATGGAATAGATCCAAATACAACTTGCAGGGGCAGCCCGGGTGGCTCAGTGGTTTAGCATTGTCTTCAGCCCAGGGCATGATCCTGGAGACCTGGGATCGAATCCCACGTCAGGCTCCCTGCATGGAGCCTGCTTCTCCCTCTGCCTGAGTCTCTGCCTCTCTCTCTCTCTCTCTCTCTCTCTCTCATGAATAAATAAATAAAATCTTAAAAACAAACAAACAAATACAACTTGCAGGTTAGAATTGACAATCAACTTTACTCTGTTAAACATCTATGTTCCTGGGGAAGCAGCAACAGTTAAAGAAAAAAACCCAACCTTTTGTATTTCAGGAAATGACTTGCTGCAAAGAACCACTCTTCCTAGCATGGTTTAGGTAAGACTCACGGACAGTCTCACTTGTTTACCTATGACAAGATCAGACACAAACCTCTTAAATGTCCATTCCTTCCATTATAAAGGATTAACTGAATGTTTGTACCACTGACCAATCTGAACAAAATGCCCAGCTTGACCAAACTTTAATTAACCTTTCTCCTTTCTCCAGTTCCTTAAATTTTGATCCACTCTCAGCTGGAGTCAGGATACATCCTCTCCGCCTAAGTCCAGATTTGTTTTTTTTATTTAACAGCTTGTTGGGGCTGTGACTTAGATGACATACCAATCAGCCCTCAGGCCCTGACATATTCATTCAAGTAGTGACACCAGCTTCTTGGCTCACTGTGTCCTTCTCTAGGTGGGGAAATCACCATAGAGTCATAACTCCTAAACCAGTGCTCCAGATACCCCCTGCTATATAGCCTTATCAGGAGTTATTTGGATTCTTTAAGGCAGAGTCATTTTTGTTGTTGTTATTATTGTTCCTTCTATAATGCCTCTTTGGTTTTTACAAGCTCCTTAAACCACAGGGATTATGGGAATAGCCTTACTGATTCCTCAAATCCAGCGTTTGGACAGGAGTATTTCTTCATCTTCCTGACCTGGGGATGGGGATTGTGTGAGGGAATTCATTCAGCAGGGCTTTTTCCTGGCTCCATTAAGGTCCTATTGCTGACTGAATTTTCTAATCCCATGGGTAACTCTCACTCCCTACACTGCTTTTGGTGACTACATGTTTCCCACTATGGCACCCAATCAGTTCAATATCTTCAAACATGCCAAAATTTTACTGAAGATCATTTAGAATTACCATGAATATCCTGGGTAACGGGGACACTCCCCAAACTGTCTCATCTAAGGCCTTTTCTTTCCCATCACTCCTATTCCTCTCTCCTTTCTCCCACATCCCACCTTCTTTTCAGCTCCCTCAAGTCCTTTGATCTGTTCCCCTATAACACCTATCTCCTCCACCTCTCTGTCTAGCTCTGCAGACCTTTCCCTCTCCATGACAGCTTCTGAACTCCCCTGATCTAGAGTTTTTCCAGCTTCTGCCTCTATCTGTCCCCATGAGGGGATAGTAGGGGGGCTCAGGAGCCCCAAGAGCAACCAGTTGAGGCTGAAAGGGTAATTGAGAACAAGTTGGATATTTTATCCACCCCTTCCCTTGCCAGGTGGTCACTTTGGTATACTTTCAGTCCTTCAGTCACAATTTAGCTTACAGCCTCCATAAGGTTACACATCAGGACAAAAGGAATCTTGACCTTTGCAAGTTCTGGTGGGAATGCTGTTAAGAAAATAAACTCAACTTGTTCCATCTTCCAGAAACACAACCCTGGTAAAAAATGATAAGGTGGAACAAGAACCAAAGAGGTCTTTTATATGAAGCTGTGAATTATGGAGTTCAAGTTATGAACTCTCCATTTTTCCCTGTCTTTCTGTTATATGTGTGTATGTATGTTATATATGTGTACATGTTAGGTATGTGTAATATTTACCAACCTCCAGTTGGTATTTCCAAATTATATGATAAGATTGCTTTAAAGAGCTCTATTCTAATGTGTTTAGAATTAAACAGTTGCATAAATTTTATATTCCCCAAATTTCCAGACTAAATACATTTAGTTTTAAATACCTCCAAAAGTAGTCTTACAGAAACTAACACAAGTATTTTAATTCAATTTCACATAATTTATGTAAATGTTAGAATCTCACTTAATATTGTTGGTTTAATAAAAACAGCTATGTCTACTGAGTTATCAGTGTTAAGTATAATAAAAGCATAGATTTTTATTTTATGTCCTAAATTTATACAGATCCCAAACATGAAAAGTGATATGCACCTCCCTTATTTGTAGGACTAGTTTGTTCTCATTCTTTAGTTTTTTGGCTTACCCAGCTCTTCACTGAGAATTTCCCTACTACCTTAAGTAACTTAGCAAGAGATTCTTAATTTCTGACACTGTTTTACAACATATTTATGTGAAATTAAATTTGTAAAAATTAGTTTTTAATCTACTTTTGCTCTTTCTCCATCACCAAATGAAAACTCCCTGAGGATAGAAACCATGAGAAATTTGTTTATCCATGGCCAATCATAACACCTGACAATTTACTGCATGAATGTGTAAAAATATTTTCTGTAAGGGATAATACTATTGTTACTTGAGTAGATATATTTTATTTTAAAATCATAATTTAATAAAAAAAATAATGTCTTTGTCAGGAAAACACATGAAGCTTGGCTCTTCGAATCAAATATCACAAGCCAAGAAACAATTCAGAAGCAATTTAACACTAATGCAAGCAATGTACTTAGGAGAAAAACAGTTGTTTTGATCCCTATTTGTACAAACTTTGACCAGCAAAGCGACAATAGATGCACACTAGCAATTTAGTCAAAGCATTCAAGTTAGTTGTGCATGTAGATGTAGGCATAATCTCTTCTCTGATCTCTTTTAATGATAGTTTTGGAAATCTACAAATCTATCATTTCCACGGAAGCATTCAGAGAATCAATTATTGGAAAAAAATCCAATTTCCTAAAATGAATCTTGCAGCAACAGATTGGATTTGTTCTCCACCCATCAGCAATTGAAAGTTTTATGATGACTTCTCTCAGTCCAATGAGCTTCTGATAAAATTGTGAGTTTTGTTTTGAGAGTTGCATGTTTCTTTTTCCTCTGATATTAACAGAACAGTCTTTGAACTATTGAAATGAGATTGCAAAGAAATATCCTGACCTTGATTACAGACTATGCATTTATTGGCAAATGTGTACAATCCTTTTAATCATGTTTTATCATTGACAAGAAAGAATGAAAATATGTGATAATAGGCACACTTTAGCAATATGCACCATTATGATTTTATGTAATATCTTATAACTGTTCCAGCTTGGGTATCCTTCCTAAATCTCTGATAGGAAGAGTAATAAATGACCAGAGGATGTTACAAGCATTAATTAGACAATGAATGCATAACTTGAGGATTCCTAGAAAGCCAATCCCCCAAAATGTACTGGTTTATTTATTATTAGCAATCAATCAACTAGTGAAATTGATTTTAGATGCCAGGTTCATAGAATATTTAAAAATAATATTATTTTTAGTTATAGAACAATTTTCTAATTTTTTTAAAGATGTACTTATTTTAGAGATAAAGAAACTTGAACAGTAGGGGCAAAGGGAGAGGGAATCTCAAGCAGGCTCCACAGTGAACATAGAGAACTTGCAATATACTCATCATAAAATAGGACATTCATTTAGGGAATACTTTACAGATAGAAAAACTGAAGCAGAGAAAGGGTAAGTGATGTGTGAGTCATATGGCTAGTACGCATCAACACCGAGATTTCAACCCAAACAGGATGGCTCTAGAATCTGTGCTCTTTGCCATTACTAATGTCTCTCATTAATTCATGATATTTACAGAATTCCTAAAAAATATGATTGATGAATGGATAATGAAGTTGTGGTATATATACAATGGAGTATTATTCAGCCATAAAGAAGAATGAAATCTTGCCATTCACAAGGACATGTATAAAGCTAGAGAGTATTATGCTAAGGCAAGTAAGTCAGTCACAGAAAGACAAATACTATATGATTTCACTCATATATAGAATTTAAGAAACAAATGAGCAAAGACGAAAAAGAAAGAGAGAGAGAGAGAGAAACCAAGAAACAGACTCTTAACTGTAGAGAGCAAACTGATTGTTACCAGAGGGGAGGCTGGTGGCGGGTGGGTTAAATAAATGATGGAGATTAAGGAGTGCATTTGTCATGATGAGCATGACATGGAATTGTCATATGCATGGAACCATTGAATCATTATTATATAATCACTATACTGCACACCTGAAACTAATAAAACACTGTGCATTAGTTAACTGGAATAAACATAAAAATAAAAACTTAAAATTATGTCAAAAAATTGAGGAAAATATCCTTTTGACAAAAGGAATAGGGATTTGCTTGAATAGAAATATTATGGAAAATAGCTTATAAGGAACATAGCTTTAGTTATGTGTTATTCCCACTTTTTAATTCTTTGAAATTTTAACAAAGACTTGTGGAACTGTGACGATCAGAAAGCAAGTATATTGGTAATGAATCCAATGAGTTGCCTTTTACTTCTGACTCTGTCACAGATTCTATAGGTGACATTAAGACGAGCACATAATTATCCATGTCAGATTTCAAGTAGGAAATCATTTATACCATTTAAATCTTACAAAGTGAAGGATTCTAACATTTATCTTCTTTTCCAATGACATTAGATTATCTTGATTATCACCATTATTTCAATGTCATCTCCTCAGAAATGTAATGAAAGCAGTGAACTTTAGAGAACCAGTGCAAGTATTCTTAGTTCTTTCAATGTGCCCCAGATCTTAAACCCCACATTTGCTCATCTAATTTCTAAGAATTTCAAAATTGTCAATTTTAGGTCCTTTGGAATTTAGCTTTGTCTTTCCATCTTCTTCTCCTTTATGTTTCTATTTATATCACTCAGAGTCACAGATATTATTTCTGTCACTGTCATTTTGTATTGACTCATATAGAATTCTTTAATTGATACCCTTAAAATTAACTTAAAATCTTAGGCTACACCCCACAATTTCATAGAAAATCTAATAAGTAAAATAAACAGAGGTGCTTATATTTTAGAATTACAAACTGCCCAATTTTACAGTATGTTCTGAAAAGAGACTTTTCATTTGTCCTCCACGATTTTGACTAGACATTATTATTACTGACTAGACAAGGTTATTATCTACTAGACATTTGGACCACTGACAAAAAAACTGCATACTGATGTAAATACTTATGTCGATGCAACAGAGAAATAAATTTTTATGACAGAACAATTGTATATATTATTTCTATGGAAATCTTATCTTTCCTCATGTGTTCATCTGAAGGAAACTGACTTAATTATGAGGTCTCTGATCTTTTAATTGGGCTATACTTTGGAAGTAAGGAATTATGTCAAAAAACACATTCATGGTCTTCATCTGAAAAACTAAGAGCTTATCTAATAACCATCTTTCTATGCAAAATAAAACTTGGAAGTACAGATGAAAATAGCTTCATCAAAAATCTTGATAGAAAAAGTAATTGTCCCAGAGTTCATACTGATGAGGCTTAAGGTATATCAGAAAAGAGCTATGTAGCTTCTGTTAAGAAAGAAATATTGCCATGTTTCTAATGCTTCATTCACATCTAAATAGTTATAGTAGACATTATTTATTAAATATCTTTTGAACAAGTCCAGGCCCTAACATATATTGTAACAGTAAATGTCAATGCTCTGAGATAACCAAAACTGCTGTTTACATCCTGATGAGGTATCTATTTTTACCTAATGCCAACCAATTCCTTCCAAACCTCTCCTCCTTGTAATAACCTCCCTACTTCTAGTGGTTAATGTAAAACCAAAGCCTGAAACTGAAGTGGTCAGGATTCGAACCACACAGTATGTGCCATCACTATCTCATAATGAAAAGGGGCTTAGATCATGACTGAGAGAGGAAACCAATTTTGGATCCATTGGATAGTTCTATCATTCTAGGAGGAATCACCAAACTCCCTTTGGAGTTTTGGGGCTTTACACTAGCTGGATCCAATCACATGACTTGACTTGTTAGAATGGCCTTAATTTATGAAGAACAGATTAATGTAACTTGGAAATTTAAAAACTGTTATTTTTCCATATATTTTCATGACCTTCTATATGTCAAGAATATCTACCTCTAAGTATTTTAGTTTTGCTTTTTTTTCCCTTGAAGCTAAACCAGCTTTTGTCACAGCAAGCAAAAGAAAAAGTATTGAAAAAGACCTTAGTAATGACAGGTTTGAATTTGAAACAATCTATGGTATTTGGATAAGAGAACACATGGTTTAGAAAACAACCATAACTCGATAATTATAAATCTACAGCAGTGATGAGAGTTTATCAGTTCCACTTAGTAAGTTTTAAATATTGTTTCCCTGTACTATTTCTACATGAAAGGATGTAATATTCTCCCATAGAGCTTGCTTGACTTATTGGGAAAAATAATATGTATTTTGAAAAATGAGCTCCGTGAACATCAATGAAAAAGACTGAGCAAGCACAGAAGGAATGGTCACAGTTGGCTGTGCAAATAATGCATTAGAAATCTGTTCCCATTCAAAAACACAAGTAAAATTTTTCTAATAGCACCCCAAATGTTAATTCTTAAACTCTTTCTCAATTAGAAATGTCACCAACATTTTCTATTTTGAAAATGATTAAATTAATTATTTGGAATCTAAAAGAGACTCAGTTTTTATCTAATATTATTTTAAAATGTATTTTGGCATAAGAAAATTATTTCCCTGTAAATGTATGTTAAAGATAAATTCTCAGTTCATATGTTCTGTTAGAGGCTTCAGGAGTTTAGAAATTTGGGTTTAAATATAAAACTAAAGAACTGGGTTCACAAAATATCCTAAAAACGAATCTAGTGAACCATTCAAATTGGGTTAACAGGAAGTTAATTTGAATTAATAAGACAATTTCATGATAGGACAATTGTGAAAGTAAAAAGTATAAGACATGTTTAACTTCAATAGCAATTTAGCCAAAGGCAAATTTAATGTCCTTCTATATTTCTGGAAATTAATAGATAAAAATAATTTGCAAATGGCATAAAAGAGTTTGTAAATAGCCAATATTAAGGGCGGGTATAGAAAAAATGTATACTTTTTTCTCCTAATATAGTTCTCATAACAGTATATTCATTCTTTTAAATAGTATTTTCCTTCAATCTGTAAGAACTGGGTTCAGTCCAATCATTTCATAGTATACAGTAATAGTAGTTCAATAAGAAAAGCTAAATTATAATGCATGTTTCATGGTATAAGTTTTAAAAGTACTACAAGTTGTCATTAGTTATCCATTATTTCATTCTGCAATGGAAATTTGTCAATTCAGTATTTTTTTCTTCCATTATCTGATTTCATTTCTTTTCTTACCTCAAATGGAAGTAATCCTGACATTTTGAAGTTTTCAGAGTCTCTCAAAATTTCACTCTTTTACACTTCTCTATCTATTAAGTAATAAAAAGTTCCAATTTCAATTTAGGGAATAAATCATTTTTATTTAATTCCTTTAATAGTTTAATGATGTCTTTCTGAAAACTAATATTTAGAAAATTTTAGTACTGGTTTAGGAGGCTAAGGACAGAACCACAATAGCCTAATTATGAATGACTGGCACAATGTTAATCTCTTGCCTTGACAGGAAAGACATTTTTGATTGATTTCATTGCAGAAAATAGACAAAAGAAACTATGAGAATACGTAGGATATGTGCAAATGCATACATCAGAAATCCAGGCCCTAACTCTCTGTTCCCCATTTATGAGTGCAATAGACTCACGTGCATTTTTATGTTTGTGTGCCTGACTTTGTGCTAAGTACCTTCATTAGTTATCTCAATTCTCCTGAACAATACTTTAAGGCAAGAGCCTTCATTATTAACATTTTCCAGAGGAAGAAATAAATTTATATTAAAAAATCATTTGCAGAATTTAAACTCAAATGTATTTGATAATCCAATCTGGTGTCCTTGAGCACCCTATGTGCCTCTTACAGACCATAAGAGCAGTCTATTAGATGAACACCACCCTCCACACCACTCCAAGGAGCCTCAAGCATGCTTCCAATGCTGATCAATATAATCTATGACAGACTGCAAGATGAAAATTAATATATGGGTCAGTAGCTACTCTCTGGGTAAAAAAGAAATAATTATAGAACATGATAACTCTAAGAAAATTCAGATCAAATTTAGTTCTAAGTAAAAAAGGAAGCAGCACCTAAGCAACTAAATTCTACTTCATATAATGTGACCTTATGTGTCTACACTTCTATCTACAGCATGCAGTGAGTGGTTGGTCAAGTGCAATAACAATGCAGGAAACAAGTCACTAAATAACAATCTATTAGGCAAATGTTTGTGTGGAAGCAAACACACATAATTCCTTAGATTTCACCTAGTGATGACAGAAAATTGTATCTAAATATAAAGCTCTGGCATTTTTGTGTTTATTCAAGCATCATGGAGGCTGCCTCCCTCCCTGGTCGGAGTGACCCAGGATTTGTGTACAGAGACCCAGGCTAGGAGAAATGCACATCACTGGGGAAGATTGCCTGGATCCACTGCCCAAGTAGAGGATCCTTATAGTTATAGTTCACAAGGTGGGATAAAAAGGGGCTGTTTTCACAATTTATCCCAGAGACTTTACCAGTTACACTACACTTTTATGAAACCTATAAAATCTGCTCTCCAATTCCCTGATACTTTGTCATTATCCTTGATTTTATCCTAAGCAGAAGAGTGTACTCTGTTGTGGTCACCCTTTCTGTGATACAAACTAAAATAAAATTCTAAAGAAAAAAGTTCTTTCTGTAAAACTCTGTATTTTCAGTATTCAGTATGAAAAGTGGAGAATACTATCCATTTTTCTATCCCTATAGCTTTGAGAGTAGAAAATATGAGAATAGAATTAGGGAATAGAAAATAGCTAGTTTCAGTTTTACATTTCCAAGGTGTAGCAAATGGTTAACACAAGGTATCTAAAATGATTGCACAGATTAATGAATAAATAAGCAAATTGAATATATAGATTATCACAGGCATTTGATAACTTTCAGTTTTGATCCTAAGGCATCATACAAATGTAATTACATAATGTCATTATGAATAGCATTCAACAACTTTATCAGACGATATGGAGGAGTGCCTAAGAACACCCACTCTCAGTACAATACTGCTTAGGCTTGACTCTTGGCTTTGGCACCATATTTATATGTTATCAGGCAAGTTTACTTAAGCTCCTGTATCTCAGTTTCCTCATCTGTTAAAGAGGAGTAAAAATTAATGGCTGATGAGACAGATGGGGATTCTGAGGTACTTGCTTGGCATGACAGGAGTGGAGGTTATATCTTGGGATGAGGTTGCCCTGGGCCCTGGTCTTCTTATGATTTCAGTCTGTTTCAAAATAAAAACATCTTTGATTATCTGCCTGCCTGTTTGTAGTTTTCTTTTCTGGGGTACTTGCTTTACAACAGTAACTTGCAGAAAACCTCAGGCCCCCATATAGAACTCATTTCTCTAGCCCACCTTGCAGGTGTTGCATGTAATCAGGAAAGCAGAAACCACACATTTGAAACAAGATTCAGAGCCCAACTTACAATTGGTTTCTTCCTGGAAAGATTAGACCAGACCTGTCAGAGCTATGATGGACCCCATCCTTGACATACTTTTTCCATATTATCATGCTAAAAATCAAGCCCAGGGGTGGAGACTTATGCAAATAAAACATACAAGCATGAAGAAGCATGTTCCATCAGTTGGGTCTATATGCCCAGCTCCCTGCATTTCCCTGTCCCTCCATGCTTAGACATCACACCTCTCTTGCTTCAGCCCTTTCCAAAACATTTCCTGGCCACAGTTCAGGGAGTAGCCTGGCATCCCCCTTACCAAGGCCGTCTCCCTCAATCCTGGCCATGAGCTTGCAATAAACAGTGTCAGTACCATCTTGGTTCCATGTCTGTTTCTTCACATGAGAGTCAAAGAACCCTGAGGTCAGTAACACTAACCTAGGTTAAAAATAGTTATCATATATAACATGATTAAAACTTAGCTAAAATATGAACACTAAAATGGATTTTTTGGCTATGTAGTCTGAGGGGTTGAGGGGGGTTGCAATGTTTAGAACTGGATTCAGCGTTTTATTTTAAGAAAAATGTCCTTAAGCCAGGAGAGACGTTTTATCTTATGTTATTTCCTTTGCACTCATGTACTTCCAACAGCAAGCTCAGCTTCTGCTCTTCTTTCACCCAGCATGGTTCTGTTGATGATTTCTTGCTTTAAGGCCTAGTTCTAATGTGATTAGAAAATATCACTGGGATTTACTGAGAAAGATGAGAAGAGTAAATTAATGTTTGAACTTGAAGATAGTACAAGTCTATAAAGGCACCTTACAAGTAAGTGGTATCAAGTACCGTAGGATTTTAAATGAGAAAAACAATATCATGCAAATTGAGCTTTATATGGAACTCATACGCAGCAGCTTAATGCAGTGTACTTGAATCTACCACAAAAACAAATATTGTACAAAACCTGGAATTTTCTCTTATGTGTTGTTTTTAAGCTTCTGCCAATATCAGCTGCCTGCTTCTCAACTCATCCCAGCAATACCATTGGGGCTTGATTTTCTATAGCCAAGCATTCACCTTCATATATATTAACTCTCTGGTATTACTGCCTCATAACTTTGCCTTTTTATCTCAGCTGCTAGCCTCTATGTCTCCTTTTGAACATTTTATTCTAAAATATGTGAAACTTAGTAAACCTATTATATATTTAAGTGGACAAGTTGTGAATTTCTGATTCCAATCAAAGAAGTCAACTTTGTTTTCTGCAGATTAATCAAGATATTTAAATCCATGGTAAATCCTATAAAATGATTTACTAAAAAATAATGGAAATTGTTATATCAAGACCAAACTGTCACCCTAAATGTAAAGTAGATGAATATTATGTGTTTACATAGCATAGTGAGTCCTTTCAATTTACATATTGTTGAACTAGTTTACTGCACCAGGTAAAGTAGAATAGACATTGTCCCAGCTGTCAAAGAGCCTATAATCACAGAGACAATAGTAATTATCATGAACAGGAAATAAGAACCTATAAAATAAAATCCATTATGTAGAAGTACTATAAGTTAATTTATAATTTATGTAGCTTATAAGTATATATTATGACTGAAGCTCTAAGTATTATGTAAGTCTATTGGAGAGGTGGGTGTGCAGTATAGACAAGTGACTTGAGAAAGAGGAACCATTGATAAATCCTCCTAGACAATCTTTCTAGACAATCTTTATGGCAGGTGAGACAAGGTGGTTGGTTCCATTAGGGCAGCCAGGTGTATCACACCTGGGTTATTATTCTAGGAAAGTAGACTTCCATATGAGGTAAGAAGATGAAGAGAGATTTTAAGCTTATACAAGGGGATGAAAGGATGAAAAATAACAGAGAACATGGGCATGCTGAGGAGAGTTTTCTTTCAGTAGAAAATTCACCAGGTATTTAAACTCATTAATTCATTATTTGGAACTTGATATAACTACAGTTAGCCCTTGAGTCTAAAGAGAAAGTTACTGTTTCAATCCTATTTGAAAGAGTAGGAGATTAGTCTGAAGACTTATTTTTTTTTCTCATTAAACTTTTTTTTTTAAACTTTTGTTTAAATGGGTCTCAAAATTCTGTGACCGATTTTTGGTCAAGTTGTTTACACTAAAAAGTACTGATTTTAAAAGCTAATAACTTAAAACTCACACACACACACACACAAATGGTCCACAAAACATTTTACTTTCTTTCTGAAGGTTTTACGATGCATTGTTATCATTAACCAGTCTTTTATTATTAAACTTAAATGGCCAATTGACACAAACAGTTCTGAGACCCTTCCTCCACCACTGATTAAGACTGGGGTGGCGGGTACCAGGGATAATATTCATTTACCCTTCTGAGCTTTCTGGACTGACTTGGTGACCTTGCCAGCTCCAGCTGCCTTCTGGTCCACTGCTTTGATGACACACACAGCAACCGTCTGTTTTGTGTCACGAAGAGCAAACGGCCCAGAAGAGGATAGTCAGAGAAGCTGGATGGTTCAGGATAATCCTTCCTGAGCCAGGAAGCCAGATGCTTCCATTGGTGGGTCATTTTTGCTGTCACCAGCCACGTGGCCACGATGAACATCTTTGACAAATATGTTGTTAACATTGAAGTCCACATTGTCCCCAAGAAAAGCCTCACTCAAAGCTTTATGGTGCATTTCAATAGACTTTACTTGAGTTGTAACATTGACCGGAGGAAAGATGACCACTATGCCAGTGGGCACAAGTTTCCATTCGGCCCCCTGGGACAGTACTGATACCACTAATTTTATAGACGTCTGGAAGAGGCAGACACAGGGCTTATCAGTTGGATGAGTTGGTGGGAGAATGCAATCCAGAGCTTCAAGCAGTGTGGATCCACTGGCATTCCCATCTTTATGGGTGACTTTCCATCCCTTGAACCAAGGCATGTTAGCACTTGGCCCCATCACGTTGTCATCATTCCAACCAGAAACTGGCACAAATGCTACTGTGTCAGGGTTGTAGCCAATTTTCTTAAGGTAGGTGCTGACTTCCTTAATGATTTCCTTGTATCTCTTCTGGCTGTAGGGTGGCTCAGAGGAATCCATTTTATTAACACCATCAATTAGTTATTTTACACCCACTGTGTAAGCCAGAGGGCATGCTCATCTGGCTCCCCATTCTTGGAGATACCTGCTTCAAATTCACCGACACCTGCAGCCACAATCCGGACAACACACTTAGCCTGAGATGTGACTGTAATCAGGTTTTTGATAAAGTCTCTATGCCCTGGGAATCAGTGTGGTCACATAATACTTGCTGGTCTCGAATTTCCACAGAGAGATAGCAATGGTGATACCACATTCACATTCAGCTTTCAGTTTATCCGAGACCAGCATACTTAAAGGAGCCCTTTCCCATATCAGCAGCTTCCTTCTCAAATTTTTCATAATTCTTTTGTCGATCCCACCACATTTATAGATCAGATGACCAGTAGTGGACTTGCCCAAATCTATGCATCTACCAGTAGTGGTAGACTTGCCCAAATCTATGTGTCAATGATGACGATGTTGATGTGAGTCTTCTCCTTTCCTTTTTTTTGGTTTCAGTTTAGTGGTCGTTTTCACACCTGTGTTCTGGCAGCAAACCCGTTGCAAAAAGCTGAAGATTTATTTAAATAAGGAGATTTATAGAATCTGGCTAAGACATTACAGAAGAATGGATTTCTGAATATATTTTTTCAACAAACCTGCTTTTATCTCTGTGAAGCAAACTTTGACCATTTCTTGCTTCTAATATCCACTTTTATACATTTTAAATTATATATGTATCTAATAATTAGATTATAAGATCTTGCTGATGAGAATTTCAGACTTCTCAATATACAGTCTTTTACTATTGAATTATTTGGCTATCTCTGAATATCTCCCTTTAAAAAATATTCAGCTTATGAGAGGCTTTTAAAATTAGATTTTGAGTATGTTTTTGTAAGTAATGTTAAGAGAACTGATAGCTATGATTTTTATTTCAGTATCTGTGGGTATGAGTCTATAATATTAATAAAAATAATATTCTACATGCAATAACCATTCTAATATTTTCAAAGTTTGCTTGGTTCATGCAATAGACATATGAAGTATGTACATAGAACACTTCAGATAGACTTAAATGTGACCAGAACAGAAAGGAATATTCATTATTGCCATTATCCATGCCTGTATTTCTAGAGTGCAAATACAGGGCAGATTGCTTATTTCATTTACATGACCCAGGATGGCTTAGTGGAAATAACAGTCAAAATGCATCTTACTTTAATGGGCACTGAAATGACCAAAATCAATAGCAAACTATAAATGCATTCATAAATCTTACATTCTCCTGATAAAAGCTGCAACATTTAAGAATCAGAAGAAAGGTATGGAACTCCTTCTGAGAATATGCCTCCTTAAATAAGAATTCTCTACTATTCACTTTGAAATATAAATGAAAGGTTGTTTTTGTTTGTTCTTTTTTTCACTTTTAGGATTTTTTTTTCTCCTTTAGTAATTAGTACAATATAAGAAGTATTTATCTCCTTGGATATTGTAATTGTTTTTTCTGGTTTAATCCTACTGGATAACTGTTATAGAAAATTTTAAAGGAGATAAATACATACATTTATATATGTCCAAGAAGATAAATATATATATATATATACATATATATATTCCAAGTATCAACACATTAGCTGATAATGTAGGCATTTTCATATTTAATGTGTCATGATTTTATTGATTCAAGATGCAACTTTTTGACAGTTGTTAATAAAACATTCACTGTTTACATATATCACCTAATGGTGTATATAGCACAAAATGGTTTTTAAAGTATTTTTAACATGCATTATTTCACATATATATGTGCAGTAATATATTATTGCCCTTAATCTAGTCATAGGAGAAAACTGAGCTTAATACTGTTAGGCTCACATGTATAGTAAAGCTTGCCTTGGTATGATACACTCCAGTCCACCCTTGGTCACTCCACTCCCTTAAACTTTTATTTTATCCATTTTCCATATTCTCCTCTTCATTCCTGAATACTAATAGAATGTATGTTAGTGAGAATTTGTTTCATAAAAGCTTGTTTTTGTAATTCTAGAAAAAAAATAGAATTGCTACTAACTACAAATGTTCAAAAAATTCTGTTAAAGGTTTATTTTGGTAATCTACATTAAAGTTGACAATTAGACTTCTACGTTTTGAATCAAGGCTTGTAAAAATACTCAAGCCTAATTTTGTAATACCTCATATATGGATCTCATTTTAAGATAGATAAATGGTTTTGTTATCACATTGGATACTGGCAGCAACACTAAGCTATCACTTATTTGTTTTGATGGGATATGGCTTGCAGAAAAGTTTAGTAGTTAGTATAAAATTTGGGGCATTATTGTCATTATATCATTATATCATTAGGCAAGGTAAAAAAAATCCATTTTTCCATTTTATAGATGCCTGAAGCCCCATAGCTAACCACAATTACTCTAGTTCAATTTACCAAGCTTAGCACCCTCTTTTTCTAATTAATTTCTGGTTACTTTCTCCAGTCACCAATAATTGAGTATGCTGGCCCAACAACAGCATGTAAAAAGAATTCTAAGTAGTGTAGAACTAGGAGGGAAATTAGTCTATGGATCTTTGCCTATAAAGTATCTAAAATTTTAATAAGATAATAAATTTAATTATAAATTATGAACATAAATTCAGGGAAAGTTTACATTATTCTGTTAATATAATTAATCACAATAAAGGCCAAATATTATGTATGTGTTTCTCTAAATGAGAGGTCTACATATTTATTTTATTTAATAATCTTGTCATACATGTATATAGGTTATAGTTGCTTTATAAAATGAACTGTGGTTGTCATTTTTTTAGATATATTCTGGAAACCAATAAAAATATAGCTAGATATCACACACATACACATATGTAGATGTATATATATTTTCGCTGCAGAATTATTAGTCCATTCAAATTTCTGACTTTTCCTTTGTCCTTTTTAACAACCTTTGTTCAGATAATGGTGGGTAAGAATTGTTTAGCGCAAATAGTGAGATTATTTACTGGTTTATTGACTTATCTTCCAAGTATGACCTATGTCATACTGACATAGGTAGTCCTAGTTACCGGTTTATTGACTTATCTTCCAAGTATGACCTATGTCATACTGACATAGGTAGTCCTAGTTACCGGTCCTAATGTTTGAGTAATGTTCATTCAAGTGGTCTCAATTCTTAGGTCACAAACAAATACTCCAGGGTTTGGTCAGATAAAACAAATTAGTTAATGACAGCAGACAAAAATACAGAGCATAAAGCATTCTGAGAACCTGGGAACTATATCCATAACCAATGCAATAAAGCAACAGCAAAAACAAGATACCATGTAGGCTGAAGAAAACATCGGCTATTCAAATATGCCCTCTGGGTACCAGTTTATTCTATCTCATGTACAGTGTACTAAATTCAGCCCTTCATCTTCTAGCCATTCCTCTTCTCACTATAGTTTGTTGCCTCTCACCATAAAAAACAAACAACCAAAAAGTCTTTTCTTGGTAAATCATAAAATGATCTCATTGGTTAGCTCAATGACCATTCTTAGAACTTCAATCTCATTTGACTTATCATCAGCATGTTGGTATAGTAGTTTTATTTATTAAATACTGCATTCAAAATAATGATTTAAAAAAAACATCATGTCTCTTACTTAATTTTGAGCATCAAATGGCTGTTACTATTAAATACTTTGAACTGTTACCTCTTATTTATCTCCTAAGTGGATTATAACTTCCTACCTGCATATACAATTCACTTATTTTTCCATATAACATCACTATTCATGAAAACGATAGCTGTTATTATTCATTTTTCTCATTACACATTTACTGCATGACTTTCAAGTTTTATACTGATTTTCAATCTTGGATTTTTTTTTTTTTGAGAGAAAGAGAGAGAGTTTAAGCAGAGGGGGAAGGGGCAGAGGAAGAGAGAGAGAATGTTAAGCAGGTTCTACATCTAGCATAGAGCTGATGACCCAGAGATCATGACCTGAGCTGAAATCCAGTCAGACGTTTAACCAACTGAGCCACCCAAGGATCCCATTAGTCTTGGATCTCTTAAAAAGCAAATGTTGAGCTTTTCAAAATTCCTAAACTAACTCCACAGAGACTCTGATTTCTTTTCCATGTTAGGTGAAATAAACTGTTTTAAATCTATATAATCTTACAGTTTCTTGTTATCATTTTTTTTGCTATCGTTATTTTTAATGATTTTAGGTGATTATATCTAAGACTGAGAACTACTCCAAGCTTTGAGGTTGCAGAGGCAAAAATGATTTGATTTCTTTATTGGGGAAGCTACTTAATCTCTTATTTCTCTCTTTCTTCTTAAATGTATAATGAATTGTCTCCATATAATTTGCTTAGTAGATCTTTGGTGGAACGCAATCCTACCATTAATTTTGCTTTTAGTTTCAACTCACATAATATGCATTGGTATTTGAGTCAAACACCCATTATGATGTTTAGTCTTGCAAAGAAATTTCCCATTGATATAACAGTCTCTATGTTCTGGCAGATGTATCATATGTGACTGATTTGTTGGCCTTGTCACAATATAAATTCTACTATGAATAAACAGGTGCTAATATTTAGTAAAACAATAGCTTTGGTTTTGTGAACTTTATTTTCTTCCAATATTTAAGGAATGAGTAGTTTTTGCAAAACATAGAACAATGCACTGGGAAAACAAGAAATTAAAACATGTTTCTTTTTCCCCTATTGAGAGCATTTTCATTAATACATGCATATTTATTTCCATTTGACTTTTACCAAAAAGAATAAAGAACAATAAACACTCATGCACTTATCACTCTGCTTCAACAACTATCAACATTTTACCATGCTTGTTTCATTTATCCTTCTTGCACCTCTTTATTGTTGGAATATTTTAAAGTGAATTCAAGACATTTTAACATCTCATCCATAAATATTACATTATGCAGCTCAAAACTCCATTTCATTACAAAAGTAAAATGTTATTATTTTATCTAAGAAACTAAAATAATTATATAATGACACCTCCTATCCAGTCAGCATATAAATTCTCTGAACAACTAATACATGAATTTTTACAGAGCATTATTTTTGAAAGAGGATACAAAAAAGGAAATGAAATTCACTTGTCAAAGTTATTATCTCTTTTATATTATAAATTTTTAATGTTATTTAATCCAGAAATATTTCCTTCACTTTATCTTTTTCTTTTTATTGACTTGAAATTGACTAAGCTGTATCTAAAGGCAGGGCCACTTCAGATGGTTGTGGTGGTGGGCTGTGTGTGTGTGTGTGTGTGTGTGTGTGTATTTTAATTTCCTATTGCACAGGAAAGAAATATTTGTTTACCAAGTCCCTATTTTTCCTCTAAAAAATTAGTTGATTTGTATGATGGTTTGAGTGCTAGAGTTGTGAGGACTATCATGGGATATGTAAAAGAAATGTATATTTTTATAGGCAGAAAAACAAACTCTTAAGATCACACCAATAATTATAATTCAACTGCAAGATTATAGAGATTTAAGACAATTTATTTTCTACTTTATGTTGAGAAGGTTCCTAAGAACATGATTATAATTACTATTTGATGTATTGTACTATATGCTATTTCAAAATAACAATATTATAAGAACACTATTAATAATAATATTATCATATAAAAATACTGCTAAAGAAAATCCAAATTTCTCCCAAGTTTTTTGTCTGCTTTGTTTTTTGGCCCCTACATACCACTGTAGAGAAAAATTAAGAATTTAGAATGGGCAAAAGAGATTATTTTGAAGGTTGTTCTTCCAATGGTATGCTAAAGCCTCTTGTGTGCATATAAATGGAGATTACTTGTGTCCATTGGCATGCAAGTAATTATTGCTTAATGAATAAATCAGTTTTTACAAAATTTTTTAAATGTTCCATTACTGTATATAAATATGTAGTTCTTTGGTTTTTCCTTTGAATTAGTGATAACAATTTCAGTTTTCTCAATTAATAATTTTATGAAAACTTTATGTATATGACAGCTATGATTTTTAACTTTTTTGAAAATTTTTTCTTAAAATGACTGACAATCTAGAGTCAAATGCTACATTTTTTTCCTTTGTGTTTATGTCTTTGACTTGATGAAAAGTCACATCATTTGTTTTAATGACTTTTCAATTTGAGGAATTCCTCTCTTTTTTATTTAATATTTGGGTTATATAAATGTGTATATAATTTCAATATTATAAGAATAAAATATAGACCCAGATTTTACATTTACAGCCTAAGTTTGAAGTAAATGGGAAAAAGCCTGACCCTCAGGGGATTTGAAATCCAGAATCATATAATCTGATCACCTATTTGTTTAATATTTTCTGGAATTTCTGACAAGCCACAGTGATGACCACAATGTTCTATGTAGTAAAACAAATTCACCCAAAGTCTTAAACTATCGCTAGAGTTTTTTTCACATACAATGCCCAACATTCAATAAAACAATCACAGGCATGGAATGGTCTAGACAATGTAAATCAAAACAAAACAAAGCAAAAAAACCCAGAGGAAGAAAAAAATTTAAAAATAGTCTTAAAAACGATCCATTTGTTAATTCTGTTTCCTGCAACTTAATGAATTCATTTATTAATTCTAATAGTTTTTGGTGGAATCTATAGGTTTTCTATGTATAATACCATGTAATCTGCAAATAATGGCAGTTTAATTTCTTCCTTACCAAGATAGTTGCCTCTTATTTCTTTTTGTTGTCTGATTGCAGTGGCTAGGACTTCAGTACCATGTTGAATAAAAGTGGCAAGAATTGGCATCCTTGTCTTTTCCCGAACTGAGGAAAAGTCTAGGTTTTTTACCATTAAGTATGAGGTTAGCTGGATATTTTTCATAATATAGCCTTTATTATGTCGAAGTAGGTTTCTTCTAAACTCACTTCATGAATAGTTTTTATCGTGAATGGGTGTGGAATGCTTTTTCTGCATCTATTGAGATGATCATATGATTTTCATCCTTCATTTTGTTGATGTGACATAGCATATGGATTGCATTTCTGCATACTAATAATGGAGGGGAAATTAAGGGCAGCTTGGGTGACTCAGCAGTTTAGCACTGTCTTCAGCCCAGGGTGTGATCCTGGAGACCCGAATCGAGTTCCACGTCAGACTCCCTCCATGGAGTCTCTGCCTCTCTGCCTGGGCCTCTGCCTCTCTCTCTCTCTCTCTGTCTCTCTCTCTCTCTCTGTGTGTGTCTTTCATGAATAAATAAATAAAATCTTTTTAAAAAGGGGGGCAGGGGAATTAAGAAAACAATCTCATATACAATTGCACCAAAAATAACTTTAAAAAACCTAGGGATAACCAAGAAAGTCAAAGACTCTAACTGAAAACCATTAAATACTGATGAAAGAACTTAAAAACAACACAACCAAATGGAAAGATACTCCATGCTCATGAATTGGAGGAACCAATACTGTTAAAATACAGATTCAACACAGTATCTATGAAAATATGAACAGCATTTTTTTTCACAGAACTAAAAAAATAATACTAAAATTTGTATGTAATTACAAAAGACCCTGAATAGCCAAAGTAATTTTGAGGGAGAACAAAGCTGGATGTATCACAATTCCAGATTTCAGGATATACTACAAAGCTGTAGTAATCAACACAGTATAGTATTGGCACAAAACTAGACACAGAGATCAATATGATAGAATACAGACCCCCGTAAATAAACCCACAATTACATGGCCAATTAAGTTATGACAAAAAAGGCAAGAATATTCAACGAAGAAAAGATAGTCTCTTCAAAAAATGTTGTGGGGAAAACTGGACAGCTACATGCAAAATAATGAAAATGGACCATTTTCCAACACTATTCAAAAAAGTAAACTCAAATGGGGATTATAGGCCTAAATGTGAGACTGGAAACCATAAAAATCCCAGAATAGAACACAGGCAGTAATTTCTTTGACATTGGTCATACCAATATTTTTCTAGATATGTCTCTTTAGGCAGGGGAAACAAAAACAAAACTAAAGTAGGAACTCACCGAAATGAAAAGATGTACACAGCAAAGGAAACCATCAACAAAACACTAAGGCAACCAACTGAATGGGAGGATACACTTACAAATGATATATCTGACAAAGTGTTAATAACCAAAATATATAAAGATATTCTACAACTCAACACCAAAAAATACCCTATTATATAATGAGCAGAGGACCTAAACAGACATTCTTTTTTTCTAACAAAGACATACAGATGGTCAACAAACACAGGGAAAGATGCTCAACATCACTCATCCTCAGAGAAATGAAAATCAAAACTACAGTGAGAGACTGTCTTATACCTGTCAGAATGGCTAAAATAAAAAAGATAATAAATAATAAATGTTGGTAAAGATGTAGGAAAAAAGGAACCCTCATGCACTATTGGTGGGAATGTAAATTGGTAGACCCACTGTAAAAATAGTAGGGAGGTTCCTAAAAAAATCAAAAATATAAATACCATATGATCCAATAATTCCACTACTGGGTATTTACCCAAAGAAAAGAAAACCACCAATTAAAAAAAATACATAACACTTTTATATTTCTTGCAGCATTATTTACAATAGCCAAGATACGAAACAATCTTAGTGTCCATTAATAGAGGAACAGATGGGCAGCCTGGGTGGCTCAGCGGTTTAGCGCCACCTTCAGCCCAGGGCTCAATCCTGGGGTCCCAGGATCAAGTCCCGCGTCGGGCTCCCTGCATGGAGCCTGCTTCTGTCTCTGCCTCTCTGTGTCTCCCTCCCTCTGTGTGTGTGTGTGTGTGTGTGTGTGTGTGTGTCTCATGAGTAAATAAATAAAATCTTTAAAAAAAATCGATGAACAGATAAGATGTCACACACACACACACATACACACACATATCACGGGAGCAGAAAAATAAAAATGGAAGATATACTCTAAAATCTACCAAGGCTATAGAACTTAAAATAGTGAACAGTTGGCCTCCAGGCCACCAAATCTTGCTGGCTCTATGTTGAAAGCAAGCCAAACAGAAAGGTTTATTGTCTACAATTTTGCCTTCCAGTGTCTATCTCTTCTTTTGGCAGAAACTAACAGGAAGTCAGCTGACAAAGGACAAAAGTTAGATATCCTAGGCCCAGAATCATGAGGCATAAATTATGATTATCATAAATAACAATATTAACTATATACCCAAAAGATGTGTATGCACCTATGTTAACCAAAACAAGTACAAAAAATAGTTCCAGGCAAAACAAAACAAATAGTACTGTTGTGAAATGTAGGATGATAAATAAACTGTGGCATATTCATATAAAGGAATTATGCATAGCAATGAAATATAACACATTTGCACACAATGTATAAATGACCCTCACAAAAAATGTTAAGTGACAGAAATCATAAAAATAATAGATACTCTAAGATTTACATTTACATTAAGTCTGTACAGTGTTAAATTTGGAGAAGAGAATGGAGTCATATGTTCATTTCTTAGGGCCACGCTAATAGGGTACCACAAACTCGATGGCTTAGAACAATAGAAATTTATTCCCCCACAGTTCAGGAAGCTAGATGTCTGAAATCTGGGTATCAGCAGAGTTATTTCTTCCTCTGGGTTCTGAGGGAGAATATATTCCATTTTTCTCCTAATATTTGGTGGTTGCTGGCAACCGTTCATGTTACCCTCCCATCTCTGCCTTCATCTTCATGTGTGGTTCTCCCTCTACGTGTGTCAGTGTGTCTCTGTTTTTCTTCCTTATAAGGATGCCAGAAGTGGATTAGGTAACCCCTAATCCACTATGACCTCATTTTAGCTAATTATAAGCTTATAAAAGCCCCATTTCCAAATAAGATCATACTCTGAGGTTCTGGATGAACACAGTTTTGGGGGGACACTATTAAATACAGTACATGGTAATGTTAGATATTTTGATGGGTATGGTGGTTTCAGAAGCTTGTTCAGTTGATGATATCCATCAAGCTGTGCAATTTTTTCTGTGTGCAGTTATCTTCAATAGCTGATATAAGAAAAAATATAATGATACATCAATCTCACACATTAGTAAAGATAAGGAGCAAAGAAAACTCTCACACATTGCTGATGTAGTTGTAAATCACAACAATCGGTTTGCAAAACTGTTTGGCATTATCTACTTGAGATGAAAGCATCCAAGCCCTATTACATAGAAATTTTACTACTAGGAGAAATGCTAAAATAATTGTGTACATATGTGGATGGAAGTACCTGGAAGGAATGTACATAGCGGCAGTGTTCATGATATCCTAATTTTGGCAACATCAAAGGAGAATTTCAAGAACGGAATAGATGGATAAATTGTGTTATAATAATACAATAGAAAAATCTACAGTAATTTAAAAATTACTTTAGATTACCTTTAAAAACTCTAAAAAAATAGAGTTCTGTTAAATACAACATAAATAAATCTCACAGCCATTGAGATGACAGAAATAAATTCAGATCCAAAAGGATACATGTTTGGTTTCATTTAGAGATCAAAAATAGTTCAGTGTTGACAGAGAGGAAAGAGAGAAACAGAGAAAGAGAGTGACAGAACAGAAAACAGAGGTGGTCTTGAAGTCATTGGTAGGTCATCCTTAAATAGTGGGTATGAAAAAAAAATAGTGGGTATGAAGGAGATTTTGTAGTACTTTTACTGCTCTATTCCTAGATTGGATGTTGGTTACATGGGTATGCACATTATATGACAATTCAAAGCCTATAATCAGTCTTGATTCACTTCCCTGCTTACATGGCTTTTTAATAAGAAATTTTACAGTAATCAAAAAAGCATATAGCAAATACATCCACAGAAATTTCACTTCCATTACTCTGCTCATTCTGTTCTATTTCCCTGCTTTTAAATGAAATTATTTTTACTATTCTTAATCTTTCTATCATTTTTTGTGAACATTACATTTATACATGTATTCCTTTTTCTTACATAAAATGTTTCATGCAGTCTACAAAGTTCTATACCTAGATTTCATTGCTTTATTATGTCTTCTATTTAAGTCCATATATGAATTTCATTTTACAGATGTGTAGTGCTGTGTTGTGTGAATGTACTATAGTTTCAGTCCATCCTACTGATGATATTGATGTGATTTTCAATATCTTATTTTAATAAATAATAGCTATGTGAATACATTTGTGCCTATGTCATTTTATCTTTTTCTGATATACCTTTGAATAGAGTCCTATTAGAAGTAGGGTTCTAAGTCAACCTGTTAACAAATTTTTGTATAATGTTGTCAAGTTCTGTTTCATAGTGGATATATAATTTTGCATTCTCATAAAAATATATGAGAGGAAATGAAAGAGGAAAACGTGATGGATCAAACAGCTTCTCAGTGAAGGAATTGTTCTTTCCCTGTCCCTCAGTGCCTAAGATAGTGCAAGAATTTAGGATTGATTGAGTACATGCTTAGTGAAAAAGCAAATGGAGCAATGTTTTTTCATTTGTTTTGCATGAACAGAAAGCTCATTATATTAAATGTTTAGGGAAATAATCCCTAAAAAAGAAATAAGAATTCTTGGTTCAAGTATGTGACCAGTCAGTATTTATTAAGAAAAATACTGTCCTTTCAAAATCACTTTAAAAAATCCCACAAACATATATGAATACCTACCAGTGCTTCAAAAAAACACTCCTGACTGGTAGCTAAGTAAAATAAAATGTGAGAGATGAGTGAAACACTACTAAAAGAAAAACTGTCTTGGCAAATTTTGTACCCTTGAAGATTAAGTCATTGCATTTTCTAACAATAAAAAAAGATCTAAAGATACTTATCATACAAATCCTAAGAAAATGGAGAAAATGAAGAAAACAGTCTCAGAAAGAAAATCTGACACGTCCATGAAAATATAAGCAATTCCAAAATGCTATGCATCCTTGAAGAACAAATTACTATTTCACATGGCCAGAACCAAATAATTCAGTTTTTAATACTTTGATAGTCAGGGGATCCACTCTTTCAAATCCCCAAATATATTTAATTACATAGAGCCTACCAAAGAGAAAAATTAAAAAGAAATGGTTAGACTATTATAGCTGTTTTCCAGCTATTATCTTCAAAAGAGTATGGAGCTAACAGGTCAGTGTATGAACAGTACATGTTTTCTTTCCTAAGATAAATAATAATGTCTATGTTACTATAATTTCTGGTTTCCTTGACAACTCTTCCAGAAGTTTGGAGATAGAGAACTTAAACAATATGGGGAAAAGAAAAGCTGGGAAAAAAGTACTTAGAAGGGACTGCTTGAGTTTTCATCTTCTCCAAGCCATATAACTAAATGAATGGATATACATTAGCTACATATAAATGTATTTATTAATTGATATTCCACTGTAATATT
Source organism: Vulpes lagopus (assembly GCF_018345385.1). NCBI lineage: Eukaryota > Metazoa > Chordata > Mammalia > Carnivora > Canidae > Vulpes > Vulpes lagopus. The sequence goes on along the minus strand of NC_054824.1, from coordinate 95,031,307 downwards.
TTGTCTAAATGACCTAGCAGTTGAAGGTAGCAATGTAGAGGCATAAAGCAAACAGTACTCACCAATACACAAAATTTACTTCTGCTAAAAACTTATAAATAGCTCTTTCCTAAACCACGTAACTATTAACTATATCTTAATTGCGTACATGCATTCATTTGTTCATTCAGAAAATGTTTATTGATTTCTTATTTTGTGTTAAGAATCAGATAGCATCATGAATGTATCTGATTTATAATTCTATTACTTCTCAGGCTCAATTTTTTTTCACTCCAGTCACTGTTTTAAGGATATGTTCCACATAGGCTTTTGAGGTTCACATAGTTAAAACCTTACAGTTCCTTGCCTTGTGTACTTCATCATATGCTTTTTGCTTATTTCAAAGGGCTTCTCTGTTACTCCAAGGTAGAATAAAAAAAATGAATGTTGTTTGGCATTTGTACGCATGCAATCTGAATGCATACAGAACCTGATGCACACAGGATCTCCTTTGATGAGTAGGGGATAGTACAAAATAAATAAAACATATATATCCTTCTTTTAATCTCCTACTAATAGTTTCTGAGATCCATTTCATGAAAATCTTGAAATGTCCCATGGAATTGAGTATCAGTGTCTCATAAGAGTGAACAAATTTATATTGCACCTTTGCATTAATTTTTCTTCCTTGACTTTCCAGATCACCAGTGTCAATTGCCTACTCTCTGAAATCATGTTGTCAATAAACTATCTTTATTCAAGCCTTTATCTTTGCCTTCATGGTTACCTATGTTAAAGGAATTCGTAACCTTCAGATAGAATTTTGAAGCTGGATCAGTTGGCCAGCTACAGAGAATGAAGTCGCTATTTCTTTGGTAATTTAGAATGATGATCACTGTCCACTTGTAGTAGCACCAAAACGATCATGACTTAACAAAATGACTGTGATTAGCTGCAGGTTGAAAATGAAGTACTCAGTTACAAGGAAGCTGTGATATTTCAAATGAAGGGGCAAGGGTCACATAAAGAGTGTGCGCTTGTATGCTTTTTCTTAACTTCTTTGGAAGCCTTAAAAACATAAAATGTGGTATATGCATTATGCATGCAATGGAATATTATTCAGTCTTTAAAAAGAAGGAATCCCATCATTTGTCGTACTGTGGGTAGACCTGGAGGGCAATATGCTAAGTAAAATAAGACAAACATATAAAGATAAATGAGTTCCTCTGTATGTAGAATCTAAAATAGCCAAAGTCATAGAAACAGACAGTGGAATAATGATTGCCGGGTGATGGTCAAAAGGTCCAAAGTTTCAGTTGTAAGTAAGTTCTAGAGATCTACTATACAGCAACATACCTATAACAAATGATATTGTATTGTATAGCTACATTTTTCTAAGAGGGTAGATGTTATGTTGTGTTTTTACTACCACCACTGCTACTGCTACTGCTACTACTACTACTACTACTACTACTACTACTACTACTATTACTAGACACAGGATAAACTTTAGAATTGTCTGTGGCCTTGATGGTGGTGATGGTTTCACAAATGTACACCTAGCCTCTGTGTGTGTGTGTTTATATTATATATATATATATATATATATATATATATATATATATAGTGTACTCCTTTTACATGTCATTTATAACTCCATAAAATGGTTTAAAAATAAATTGCTATGTTATGCCACATGTTGGCAAATTGAACTCCAATTAAAAAATAAATACATTACTAAAAATTAATTAAATTAAATTAATAAATAAACTAATACCTTGAGTTAGTTTATTTAAAGGTATGTCTTGAAAGCCAGAAAGCTTCTATGATACCCTTTAAAAAGTCTCTCTTCTCACATAGACTTATGACAGACCATGCTAAAAATAAGTGCCTGGTCTCATATAAATTTGGAAGAGCAACAGAGGTCCCTGAAAATGCAGTCATAACGTATGTCCTGTGTCAAAACCAAGAACTTGCTAGAAGAATTGGACCCTGAAACTTGAGATGAGTTTGAAACAACTTGTAGCTCCAGATTCTTCTCAGTACTCTGAGATTGACAGATGCTAGATGATAGATAGATAGATGGATTAGATAGATAGATATAGCTGTGTTCCCAGCAACTGAATGAGTGTATGAAACAAAAAGACAATAGGATTTTCTCCTCTCACTGTCAATCTAATGACTTACTTGTATTTTTGGCTCCTGTCTTTACAACAATAACCTTTGCAAAGGATTAGAAATCTTGATTCTCAAGGGGGGGATCCTTTCACAAAGGATCACAGTAGTATTTGCAGTCAATGCTTTATCTGCTTTGTGGTCACTTTGTGCTTCTCATCCAGTGGGTCAGTACAGAAAAAAGATTTGAGAGGGGGATGGGTGGGCGGGGGCAGCAGGGACTCAAGGGATAGGGTAATTAACACAGAGTATTATGCAGAACTAATATGGCAGCTACACAATTCAGGAAGGCAGAAATATATCTGGAAACAGCAATATCACTGGAACATCTCTTCAAGCTTCCACAATGGTAACCAGCTATTGAATGAACCAGTAAGTAAGGACAAGTGAATTAGAAACTTATATTCCTCATGGAGTAAGGTTAGGCTCATCCTATTAAGAAAGTAGCATGAACCAGTGATATTTTGGCTTAGGATAAAAGAAATCCATAGAGTATGGTGGAGAAGAGAAATAAAAATATCAATTATGATCTTGGTGTTAGCTGAAGTGATGGGTACTGTAGCTTATTCCATTAGCTCACATATATTACAGTTTTGTGATGGTTTGTATTTAATTTGAGAGTGTACATGATTTGAGGGCACAAATAGCATGCTATATCTTATATCTTTTACACCACTTCATAACGTCTAAGACACATCAATAATTATTTTAAACAAGCTATCTAAGAGATACTTTTCCAAAATAAAGGCTTAAAAACCATTTGACTCAAAGACAGTTGAAATTAATGTTCCTCAGCACTGAGTCTATAACTGTGACTAGTATTTTAATATCTTACATGTAACTTAAATTTAGGTTCTAAGGTTCTTACTTTATTTTGATTCAGTATATATTCTTGTATATTTCAGATGGGAGTTGAAATTAATCAGTATTTCCAGATGACAGTTTACCAACCCATAACCAGAGTCTTAAAAACAGTTCATTATAACATTTGACCTAGTAATTACAGAAAGTCATCATATAAAAATAATTCAAAATATGTTCAAATCAGACTATCAAAAGTGCTAAAAGTAAAAAAAGCAACCTATGTGATGAATAATATAAAAATGAGTAGGTAAATTAAAATCTATCTGTATTATATTTCCATCAAAATTATGCCTTTTGAAATTTTAATGATTTGAGAAAATGCTTGGTCTAAAATTATAACCTTAAAAATGATACACAAATCTAAGCCTAAAAATTAAGATTAAATACCAGAAAATATCATAGATATAAAGACTTATAACAGGATACCTCTTCAACAAATGGTGTTAGGAAAATTTGATATTCACATGCAAAAACCTTAAATTGGATCCCTATCTTACACAATACACAAAAATAAACTCACAATGGATTAAATACCTAAATGTGAGACAGGAAACTATTAAAATCTTAGAGAAGAACACAGGCGGTAACTTATTTGATATTGACCATAGCAACTTCTTACTAGATATGTCTCCATAGACAAGGGAAAAAAAAGAGAAATGAACTATTGGGACTTTATCAAGATAAAAAGCTTCTGCACAGCAAAGGAAATGATCAACAAAACTAGAAAGCATCCTTCAGAATGGGAGAAGATATCTGCAAATGACATAAACCGACATATGAAAAGATACTCAACATCAGGGGAATAAAAATCAAAACTACAATGCGATATCACCTCACACCAGTCAGAATGGGCTAAAATCAAAAACACAAGAAAACAGGTGTTGGTGAGGATGTGGGGAATGAGAACTCTCTTGTACTGTTGGTGGGAATGAAAACTGGTATAGTCATAGTGGAAAACAGTATGGAGGTTCCTCAAAAAGTTAAAAATAGAGCTATCCTACAATTCAGCAATTACAGTATTCAGTATTTACCTAATGGATACAAAAATACTAACTCAAAGGGATACATGCACCCTGATGCTCAAAGCAGCCTTATCGACATTAGCCAAATTATGGAAAAAGGCCAAGCGTCTATCAACTGATGAATGAATAAAGAAGATATGATATATTATGTATTTTATATTATATATATTATATGGAATGGATATATATTATTTTGGATATATATTTGTGGAACAGAATCACATATATTATTATAACAGAATAATATATATTCCATTATATTCCATTGCATTCCATAAATGCTCATCAACAGTTGAATGTGTAAAGAAAATGTGGCATATACATGCAATGAAATATTATTCAGCCTTAAAAATGAATTAAATATCTGCCTTGTGAAAACATGGATAAACCTGGAAGACATTATACTATGCTAAGTGAAATACAGGAGTCACATAACATCATATACCTCTTGATTTCATTATATGAGGTATCTAAATTAGTCAAAATTGTAGAAGTAGAGAATAAAATACTAACTGTCAGGGTCTGAAGGGTGGGGGAAATAAGAAGTTGTTATTCAATGGTTATAAAATTTCATTCACACCAGAATGATAAATTCTAGATATCTGCTGTACAACGTGGAGACTATAAATAATATTGTGGTATTTTGTACCTCAAAATCTGTTAAAGGTAGATGTCATATTAAGTATTCTTACTACAAAAGAAAACAAAGGGATGAAAGAAAATTCTGGGAGGTGGTAGATGTGTCTATTACCTTGATTGTGGTTTGCATGTCATTAAATTGTACATATTTAATACGTGCAGTTCTTTGTATATGAATTATACTTCAATAAAGCTCTATAATTTTTTTCAGTAGAAAATACTTCATATTTGTTTTACTTAAAGGCAAAATAATAAATAAGTGTTTTGGATCCCAAAAATGTATTATAATTTGAGATCACTTAGATGTTTATCTTCTCTTTTAATTCTCTCTCACACATTTTTATTCTTTGAAGTTTTGTCTATGAATTTTTGAGTCAAAAATTATTTTAAGTAAATGTTTAATGTTCTGGGAAAAACATGTTTCTCTGCTGACTTTGGAAACAAATGAATGATTTAGTGAAAAAATATTTCTATACCAAGGAAAGATTTCTGAGTAGAATAGACCAAACTGAACTCTGAATAGGGTGTTTATTTATTTATTTTTTTTATGTTGAGAAAATGAAAGGGAAGTAAAGAAATCCTAAAGTAATTATACTTAAGGATTTACTTTAGTTGCATAATACAAAATTCATTTTGTAATAGCTTCGACACATTTGCCAATCAGTTTTTAGTGATTATAGACTTTAGATCAACAAGTCTGAACAAGTTTGGTTATCCTAACATGTCTAGATCCATGCTATACCAATATAGTAATCAACATGCACATGTGGCCCTTCAATTTTAAATTAATTAAAATTTAATGAAATACAAACTTTAGTTCCTCAGTCACACTAGCCACATTTCAAATTCTCAATGGCCACATGTGACTTGGAAATACAGTATTGGGCAGATGCAGAGGATTTCCATCATCATAGAAAATTGGAGTGCATTACTTTTGAACTTATTATGAAATTACTTCAACAATAACAACAACATAAACTTTTCAAAACCATACATGATATGTTAATTCATTGAATTTAAATACAATTTAAACATATTTTTGAATTATTTAAATTTACATTTAAAAGTAGTTGAGACAAATTACATTCCTAAACTGTGCTTATCAATTGCTAGTTTGCCTTCAAATCCATAGACCACCCTTCCCTTTTCCACTATGTAAACTAAGAGAATTGCATTTAGCAGCATGGGATTGATGTGACCAGAAGAGAAAGTTTCTTTGCTTCATGAAATGTCTTGCAGTGGCTGCATCTCTTCTCTCCCTCTGGCTGCCACACCTGTCTCCTCCTTGCAGGGTCTCAAACTTCCCTCTTGGACTCCAGATAAACTGCTAAGATTCTAGCTCCCTTTTCACAGCCCTAGACTCTCTGTCCTAACTGCAGCACCTCCATCTTTGTCTCTCAATTGCAAAATAATTACTTCCTGTCCTTGAAACTATCTGGACTATCTCACTGTTTCTTGCTTATCTTCTTAGTTCTCCCAAAATCTATTTAACCAATTCCTTGTTTTAAATCCCTCCCCCCTTTTTTTTTCCTTCTATTTTCATAAACCTGTATTGATTTCTGCTTTACTGACTGGATCCTGATTAATGCACAGACTAATTCAAGTAAGTCTTGAAATTTTGTTTTTAATAAGCCAGGTCATTTAAAATAACACATTAATGTACAATGTTCTCAAGGCAAAAAACACTGAATAGAAGAAAAATGAGAAGCTTAAAATGAAGCAATTTTACCATATTTTTATTTTGTATGTTTGCAGAATAAGAAATGACTTTGAATTACTTTATTCAACAACAACAACAACCACAAGAAAATAACTGTTTTATGCTGAGATTCTAAATAGAAATTATAATAACTAAAATTTCCCAGAAGTCATTTCTGAATCCCTTAGGGGTCTTTCAGCTAAAATCTATTTCAGTGTTACCCTTTATGAATAAAAAAAGGAGGTTAAGTATGTGAAAAATAAATTTTGTTCATATTTTTCCATTGAGAGAGTTCTGAAATTAGTATGTTGCTTTCATGAACTTTTCAATGACAAAACATTTGCATTTTCTTATTGTAATGTATTTGGGAAATCAATTGAAGATGGAAACTGGGGATAATTACACCCCCTTAAGAAAGGAGAAAAATCCTCAGACATTTAGAGCAATGATAAAAATTTGTTTTTATTAGTTAGAATGGTTTGTGATGAGGTTTCTAATTATATTAAGGCTAATTTTGGTTAAAGATCTCAGTTAAAGCAAACCTCAAATAAGGCTGAAAAAAATTTTTTATTGGCAATTTGTTCCATTCTTCTCCAATATAATGCATATTTTCCATAAACTTTTTCTCCTTCCACTATCGTATTTCCAGAGTTCTAATAACATCAAAATATATATGAATTGAGAAATTCCAGGACCTTTAGGCATGCCTCTATACCACATGCTCATCCAAAATAGTGAATATGATCTTTTTGGATTTGTTTTTAATTTTAAAATCTGTCACTATGTATATTGTTGATCTCTGATGTGACTGTATATTATTGTTGTTAAGATTGCCACTAATTAGTTACTGTTGTATTTTTTTAAAAGCCATTTACTGAATGTCAGAAAAAAAATACATAACTTTTGAATTGGTTCCAAAATCTTCTGAGTATGTTTTTTCCCCTTTAAACTTATTCCAAACCACTCCAATCCTCTCAAATTATTTTCCTTGTTATGCCCAACATTTATCATTGCTACATAAATAGGACTTTGTAATATTAAATTGGGGTTGTAAGATGTAAAAGCTAGTCAGAGAGTTAGAGAATCTCACCACAAGTTTTATTTATTTATTTATTTATTTATTTATTTATTTATTTTTAATTAATTTTTATTGGTGTTCAATTTACCAACATACAGAAAAACACCCAGTGCTCACCCCATCAAGTGTCCACCTCAGTGCCCGTCACCCATTCCCCTCCAACACTCGCCCTCCTCCCCTTCCACCACCCCTAGTTCGTTTCCCCGAGTTAGGAGTCTTTATGTTCTGTCTCCCTTCCTGATATTTCCCAACATTTCTTTTCCCTTCCACCACAAGTTTTTGATCTTTCTTTAGTAAATCATTAATGGTATTTTTTCCTTAAAAAAAGATAATATCACTAGGTGAACATTAAAGTCTTCTCTTTGGATTTTTATCTTTTTATGCAACATTAATATATTAAAAAGAGAAAAGATTAATTACAAATCTGTAGTTTTATTAAAAAAAACGTTTTCCTTGAGAAACTCAAGCCTATTAATAATGATTCAGTAGTGCAAGATGACTAAGATTGTGAAGTCTAGTTAAAGAAGAACTGGCTTCAAATCCTCATCTCATTATTATTACCATAATTATTTGATAAACATGAATTTATTTAGAGTCTTTTATTTGTAGGTTATTTTGCCAGTTACCTTATAAAATGTAAATGAGATACAGTCATTACACTTTGATTTCAGTTTTCAATATATATTCATTTAGAGTCTAATAGTTGGTAAAGTTATCAGAATTATAAATGTTAGAATAGTAGATCGGAGAAGAGAAGAGATTGCAATGGCTTCTTATCAGATTGCTTAATCACAGGAAATCTTATCAAATAGAGTAGAATCTATACAGAACTCTGAATGAATGGACTCCTGTAATTAATAAGGGTGAAGGACTTGAATAACAAGAAAAATATGGAATATGGAGAAGTAAAACATATACGAAAATATAGCTGACATAAATGTTTCATGGATGCAGGGACAGGTTATGGGATTATGTTCTGTAACACTTGCTATGAAATCTCACTCCCAGTAATTCAATAGAGTAGAGGCAGAAATACACAAGAGATAACTTCTCGGACTTTGGGAAGTGAGTTCAATAGTAGGAAGCAGCAAAAACAAGAAGCAAAATAAGAGTGCTGGATTTATTTTTTTCTATTTTTTATATCAAAATATTTCATGCATTTATCCTGAACATAAATCATGTAGTGATTCAAATTACTTAGTAATATATTCTTCTTCAAATAGCCAAATGACAGAAGACATCTGTGTTGGTAGTAGATGGCTGGAGTGACCTGTTAACCCTTATGACCTCTGATGAGCCACACTCCTGGTAGTTATGCCCTTTTATAGTCTCCACCTACTTTAACTCTGGCTAAGTCATGTGACGGGCATGGTCTACGGGATATGACAATAACCATCTAGATGCAAACAAAGGCCTACTACATATTTACACACATAAGCATTCATTTTTGAAGCCAGCTACCACTAAACAAAGGAACAGAAGCTGGACTCTTAGAAAGACCACACAAGACTGAATAAAGTTTTGGCCTTTGAGCATCAAGATGCCAGATATATAAGTAAATCCATTTTAAATGTCCCAGCCTATTTCCTAGTGCAGGTGTATGGGAAACCCGTAGAAAGTCTAGGAGAATGTTTTAGCTGAGCTCTTTTCTTTTTTTTTAATATTTTATTTATTTATTCATGAGAGACACAGACTGAGAGACACAGGCAGAGGGAGAAGCAGGCTCCATGTAGGGAGCCTAATATGGGACTCGATCCTGGGACTCCAGGATCACACCCTGGACCGAAGGCAGGCGCTAAACTGCTGAGCAACCCAGAGATCCCCGCTGAGCTCTTTTCAAATCATAGACCCAATAAATGATAACATGATTGCTTAAATTGCAGGATGGTTTGCTAACAGTCATAGATAACAGAAACAATGGCAAAAGATGGCAGGAAAAAATAACTTCTGAATATGCAGGAATGGGGAGGTGCACAATCTCCAATCAACAAACAGGAGAGAAGCCCAAGAGAGTAAACCCATCCTGCTACCAAAGGAAAGATTTATATAAAGCTCTTTAAAGTTCAGTCAATAAGGTAAATACAAAATGATAATTATGAAATGTGTCTTTAGTAAGTGAGTGGAAACATTACAATCAAGACATTTATGAATGGCTCGTTTGGGGAAACATTTTTATGACTACATTTTTTAATGCCTGTGGGCTTTGGTTGAAGAGGTGATCTGAGCCAAATGCTTTACTTTCTCTTTTTTCCTAAAACTTCATTAAAATGATAATAGAAGAACAAAAGTATATATCCACAGAAAAGAGACAGTATCATTAGAAGTTATTTCATTCATTTATGGAGGATGGAAATTAGGAAGGAAAAATAACAAATGAAGGAAAGTAAAGAAAGCAATTCTTGGAGGTGCATTCCAAAACAGAAGAGAGCACATCTGCCTAGGAGAATCCTGCTGAACATCCTGATGCCACTCATGTCATACATGGCAATAGAAGATATGAGGCTGAAAACAAAAGGACAGAATAATGTTTGCTTCATAAATTATTTTACTTTCCCACTTTCTTTTACTCTTAAGTATAGAATGATTGTACTCAAGTCCTCAACTTAGAAAATAATTCAGAGGCTTCTTGAGTAGAGACATTTAATTAGATTTTTTGGAGGAGGGGAACAGCTCACATGAATGTTGGTACCTTGTCAATCTAGAATTGAAGGCTCCCGCAGCCTTAGGACCACAGCATTCACTATACAGAAGTTGTCTGATCAAGAAGGCTACTGGGGCTAATAGCATTGCTCACACTCTACTTCCCAAGCCATGTGCCAGGACTGCATACTCCCAGAGAAAAAACTGTCTTTTTAAAATTTTACCAAAGGTTGGGATGCCTGGGTGGCCCAGCAGTTTAGTGCCTGCCTTCAGCCCAGGGCGTGATCCTGGAGTCCTAGGATCGAGTCCCACATCAGGCTCCCTGCATGGAGCCTGCTTCCCCTCTGCCTGTGTCTCTGCCTCTCTCTTTCTGTGTCTTTCATGAATAAATAAATGAAATCTTAAAAAAAATAAAATAAATTTTACCAAAGGCAATTTATGGTCTAGTAGCCATTAATAAAGATTATAATCAATTATTCCTTCATATTAGGCTTAAATATGAAATTATATATAGAGGTTATCAGACACTTTAAGAAAAGTATAGAAAATAAAAGAGAAAAAATATGTATGAAAAAGAAAAAAAGTTTAAATTCAAACACATAATTTAAGGAATATATTTTTAAAATTTTGAAAATATATTGATTACATCTAAATAATTTAAAAAAGGCTATGTTTAAGGAGTGAATGGCCAAAAATGAGCTGTTTGAAATTGAGTGTAGTAAAGGAAATCCCTGAAAATGAAAGGAGGTTTAGGATGCTGGCTAACAGATGAAGTTATTGGATTTATACTTTTCTACAGTTTGCAATTTTTCTACAACAAACATATTTATTTTATAATCATCATTTTTTAATGGCCATCATACTTGCAAACATAAGGGAAATTATGCGAGCTGAGGATTTCTTACACGCGTGCATGCTTTTAGGCAGGTGTGTATATTTCTTTGTATACATTTGCATGTGGTTACCAGGAGTTCATGTTTTGATAAATGAAGCTTTTGTGTGTCTCTCAGACATATAAGTAAGGATGTGAAGTAGGCCGTTATCCATATTGCACTGAATTCTCGTAATACACTCCTTATTAGAGATAAAACCTTGGAAGTTATCTATTTACAGATGGCAAGTGAAGTCATGGAATTGGATGAATATCTCTAGTTCTAAGATACATTTCATAAAATCTAAACATATACTATGGATTGAGGGCCAAATATTCAAAGTTTCACATAAAATCAGAGTTTCATTGTAAAAAACAAATATAATCTCCAGATAAAGAATAATATTTTCCTTTTTTTTAGATTTCTAAAATTTATTTATTCAAGAGAGACCCAGAGAGAGAGAGAGAGAGAGGCAGAGACACAGGCAGAGGGAGAAGCTGGCTCCATGCAGGGAGCCCGATGTGGGACTCAATCCCAGGACCCCAAGATCACGCCCTGAGCCGAAGGCAGATGCTCAACCACTGAGCCATCCAACCGTCCAACATGTTTTCCTTTTGAAACACCAAAAAAGAGTGCTTGGAATAAAACAAAAACAAAAACAAAACCCACAAATATAAATAGGCACCGGATTTGAATTTATTGGATTGATATAGCGTCTTTATAAAAATGACAATTTCTTCAAGGACTCTTGCATAGTAAACTTGGCTTTCACCTCCATGCTTAACATCTAAGTGCTCCTTAAAAATAAAACCGTATTTTACTTATTTCCATTGTTTTATATTTTGTATTTATACTGGACACTTTCTAAAAGAACTGAGCTTGGTGTTCAGGATGGACTCCCAACATGTGATTGGGTAAAATGACTGAACACTAACTAGATTCCAGAACATGGATGTCTGCAGAAATGTCAGGACTTTTTGTCAGAGTTAATAGACACTGAAGCTTTTGTTTTGAGGAGCTAGGGGAGAAAATGGATAAGCTTTCGTACAAAGAAGCATTGTAAGAGAGAAAAAAGAATTAATGGGAGCAGATTGGACTGCCCCAACACCATAACCCATGTTTTCCCCAAAATGTTTCAATTCTCTTCCTAATGAAGAAATTTTCTGAAATTACTTTTCACAAGTTTAAAAGAAATAACTAAAAAATGAATGATTATAATTTAATTTAATTCATTCTTCTTTCTTATTTGTTACTGGATTCTGCCAGAAATATTATTGAAATACAAAGGGCAAAAATAAATATTTGAATGTCTATTATGGATCATCCATAAGAGCTGGAGATTGTCACTGCTGTGTTGGAAACTCAACCCAGGAATCTCATATTCTCTCAGGAAAAACAAATGTCACTAGGATCTTAGGCAAGAATTATGCTCCAGCCAGCTGTACGCTGCTCCTCAGCCATATTGCCCAAATATCTCCTTTGTAGTTGGTCAGCTTTTCTCTTGTGTTCTTTATGAATACTGAACAAGTTTCCATTCTTGCAAATTAAAATATAGTACAAATACTGTAACTTACATACACACATTTGATTCTCCTACTTGATTTTAAGCACATTAAGAACACATTTGAAAAAAAAAGAACACATTTGTTCTTGTATCTAGTAGATAAAATGATAATTAGAAATTTCTGAAGAAACGTGCTAGATGAACAACTGAATTTGAATGGATGAGAAATGGACATTTGTTGAATCTTGGGAAGATAATTAACTCTCTGAAGTGTGCAAAAGAGCAGAAATGTTCCAAATGATCTGCCCCACTCCTTTACCTAGGGTCAGAGAAAGGAAGTGGAGTGTAGAAAGACAATGGAATATCAACGAAGTTGAAAAATGACAGAACATTAGAGTTTAGAGATTTTTCAAGATGGCTTATCCTAATACCTAATTTTATAGATGAGCACACATTTTAAGTGACCTCCCAAACCACAGCTGTTTAGTAGCAGAAACAGAATTATAACTCTAGTTTTTAGCCTCTAACGTCCGTTTTTTTTACACCAACAATTTTCAAACTCGCCAAATAAAGTGGCTTTTATTATTTCTCCCATAGGTCTTAAGTTTTAAAATATCATTTCTATAAAACAAAGTGATTTTTAACTTAGAAAAAATGTTTCTTGCCTTTTGGTTAACAACAACGATGCTTAATAATATATTTTATCAGCAGAGAAATTAGGTATTAAAATCAGTTAATGCAAAAAAATAAAATAAAATAAAATCAGTTAATGCCTGTTTTAAAAAGGAAAATGGGCCTCTAGTTCACAAAATACTAAAAAAAAATGTAATTTAGTTTAGATTTTCAAAAATATTAAGAATAGTTCAGATTTTTATGACTAATTTTGCAAAGCTCAGAGGTGCAAGCTCTGCCAGGAGCTCTCTTACTACATCCCAATGCTTGCAAGTGGTGTCTTCCTTTACTGTGTTGCCATCATGGCCAATAGGCTGGTAAACAGGCCCACCACCATGGTTCTATGCCATTTAGTTTTTGAATAATCTGGAATTTTAAAGTAATTATATTTGGTGAGAATATCAGTGAATAATGTTCAGTGAAGATACCCAGCAGATAATCTAGAAAATTGTTATAATTGAAACTATAATAATTTTCTAATTACGGAACCTGTACATTTGTTGCAAAACATGAAAAATAATTGTCTATCTTATTTTTCCTGTGTCATAGGGCTGGACTGGTTAATGAAGTGAGTATGGAGACTGTTGTAGAACATATAGATGACATTTAACTTCCATTCTGGTCTCTATCTCTCTCTTTATACAACACTCACAATGAATGCTATTATTGTCAAATTGACAACAATTAAAGACTATATGAAATCTCTTTTAACATTATAACTCTCTTCATCTCTTGAGGAATTAACTTATCCTAGGTTTAGATGATATTAATTTAAACATTGAATATGCCAAATATTTTCCAATTATAGACATCCCTCTCTATATACTTTCTGTCCCTGAGTATCAGATGAAAAAGTGAAAGTATCTATGAGACAGAATGATTTCTTCTTTCATATGATTGATTGTTGGTAGTCTGGCCCCCTCTCTTCACATTTTATTATCCTGGTAGGAATCATACGGGACAAATATATTGTTAACTAACATTATCTTAAAATCATTATATAAACAGAAATTAAATAAGACTTAGAAATGTCACTGTATCTAATGTAGTGGGTGCTGTGGTATGCTGCCCAAAACTCCCTGCTTTGGCCTAGGTACTAATATTCCCATCAGCCTGCAAATTCTGCCTAGTACTAACACATAGTTGAATCCTTTTTTTTCATTCTTTTAAACAATTATTTATTTAAGTTCAATGTAGCTAACGTATACTGTATTATTAGTTTCAGAGGTAGAATTTAGTGATTCGTCAGTTGTATATAATACCCAAGGATCATAAATCAAGTGCCCTCCTTAATGCCCATCACCCAATTACCTCTTCCCCCTACCTGCCTCCCCTCTAGCAAATCTTAGCTTGTTTCCTAGTTCAGCATCTCTTTTGGTTTGCCTCCTTCTTAATTTTCATCTTATTTTATTTTTCTTCCCTTCCTGTATATTCATTTGCTTCTAAATTCTACATATGAGTGAAATCATATGGTATTTGTCTTTCTCTGACTTATTTCACTTAGCATAATACCCTCTAGTTCTATTCACATTGTTGCAAATGACAAGATTTCATTCTATTTGATGGCTGAGTAATATTCCTGTGTGTGTGTGTGACCTCTTCTTTATCGATTAATCTGTTGATGGCCATCTGTGCTCTTTTCATATTTTCGCTATTGTGAACATTGCTGCTATAAACATTGGGGGAAGGTGCCCCTTTGAATCACTATGTTTGTATTCTTGGAATAAATACCTAGTAGTGCAACTATTGGGTTATAAAACAACTCTATTTTTAACTTTTTGACGCAACTCCATACTGTTTTCCAGAATGACTGCACCAGTTTGCATTCCCAACAACAGTGTAAGAGGGTTCTCCTTTCTCTGCACCCTCACCAACTGTGTTGTTTTCTGAGTTGTTAATTTCAACCAGTCTGACTAGTACAATGTGGTATCTCATTGTGATTTTGATTTGTATTTCCCTGATGCTCAGTGACATTGAGCATTTTTTCATGTGTCTGTTGGCCATGTGTATGTCTTCTTTGGAGAAATGTCTGCTCATGTCATCTGCCCATTACTTGATGGAATGGGAGAAGATAGTTGCAAATGTCTATTCAGATAAAGGACTAGAATCCAGCAGCATCTATAAAGAACTTAACAAACTCAACACCCAAAAAACATAGTTGAATCCTTTTCTCAGGAATTGATCTCAACTAGAAGTCAGTGACTGCATTCAATGCCTAGTTGACCTGAGGGTAAGTCCTAACTATACAGACATCTTTGAAGGCCATCCAACTTGATAGTGTCCCCATGGGCTATCAACTGCACTGCATTTATCCCAATGTGCTTTCTTATCCCACTTATAATATTATTTCTTTTTTTTTTTTTAATTTATTTATGATAGTCACAGAGAGAGAGAGAGAGGCAGAGACACAGGCAGAGGGAGAAGCAGGCTCCATGCACCGGGAGCCTGATGTGGGATTCGATCCCGGGTCTCCAGGATCGCGCCCTGGGCCAAAGGCAGGCGCCAAACCGCTGCGCCACCCAGGGATCCCTATTATGTCTGAGGATAATTCCCAATAAACATTGCACACAAATCCTGGGAACTTGAACTATGGCATCTAGTTGTCCCTTAACAGCTGCAATGCTTTTAATTATTAGCATTATTTTCCTAATGGGACTAAGGATTTCTTCACCCCGTGGGAAGACCTGGTTTTAAACAATTAATTGGAAATTTTTAAATTATCTTCTAAAAGTTTATTGAATATATAACTCTGCATACATCTAATGAATCAATAATGATTCTTTTGATTGCAAATAACCAAAACCTGACCTGAAATAACTTAAAGAAATTGGAAAATGTTTTATAAAGCGAATTGAAATAAAATTTAGTCAGGTACAATGATGTTGTGGAGTTAAAAATTGCCATGCCTTTCTTTCAGTCTTTGCCAATTCTGTGTGACTGCTTCTATTTCCACTCACTGAATTTTTCTTGAAGCTGTATGGAAAACATGGTTGCCAATAGCTCCCACATAGAAATTTAACAGTCCATTCACTGAGAAAAGAGATGGATTTTTCTTTTTAGATTACATTTACAAATATCACAGAAAAGGACTCATTTCCTTGAATGAGTCAGATTCTCTCCCCCGGAGAGCAATAAGCATTGGTCAGGGGTAGCAACATATTTTATTCACATGATAGCTTTAATAATTATGTAGATAGTGTGTGGGGCAGGAGTAATTTCAGATCAAGAAAGAGGTGGATAGGACAATGCGCACATTAAATAATAAATATTAAAGCATGGTATATGCCTTAAAGTAAAAAAGAAAAAACAAGACAGAAAAAGAATTTCTTAGTCATAGAACTCATCAGGGGGAAAAAAAACATACTAAGAGGCGGAAGATTGTCATACTGATTACTTTGTCCTCATAAGCTAAATAAGGACAAAAGACACTCAGAGTCACTGCTGAATTTCTCAGTGACCACACCTTCCATCCTAAACAGAAGCCCTTAATACCATCACCGTACCTTAAAAACTGTATTTCACTCCAATTCTAGGGGAAAGATCTTACTAATTGCCTTTTCCTACACTTGTGAAACAATAAGGAGATAAAGGATGCCTGTGAGTTACCCTGATGCCAGGAAGATGTGGATGTTTATGTCATTCTTAGCTGTGATAAATGGATGAAACAATATCAGAGTGGTGGTTAGTGGGAAAAAATTATGTTGCAATAATAACACCTATTGGATAATTGCACTCCTTGTAACTATGCTTATACTGCAGTCATAGGCAGAGATTGTTTTTCTTGTTCCTCTGCCACTCCTGAATATTGTGACTTGGTGGTTTCCCTTTTGGACTTTCCCTTAAACAATTTGGGACATGTAAAAAGATCATCCTGCATTTGTACTTCTCTTTGAAAACCATCCAAATCAAATTCAGCAAAAAGGTTTATTATAAAGAAATCATCAATTAGTCAAAAAACAAATTGTGAAACACACCAAAATTTGATGAAACAAATTTGAAATACACAGGAATTTGATGTTACTAAGTATATGGTATGAGAAGTCACTAAACTCATATATGAATACTACTGGTCAAAATGGATGCTAATTTGAATATCAGCATTACTTTACACATGGTCCTAAAATGCATATGAGTGTATTTATGAATATGAATGTATATATACTCTATTAAATACCCTACTATAATAAAAACTACATATACTCTCTATCTACTATATGTGTATAATTTTAGATACTTATTTAATTTCTATTTCTTATATTGATTTATTTATATTTATATTTCTGCTATATATACACATATATAATTGTTTTGATCCAGGAGACTCACAGTAAAAATACATTCTCATGAAAACAGAATATAATCATGCTCTCTTGCTAATCTCAAACCCGAGTGGCTGTTTGAAATACCTGAGCTTGTATAGACCTACAAAAATGCTCAACACTAAGCCTACTTGGACTAGGGAAATGACATGATTATTTTCCCCCCAGGTTTAAACAAAGTATTTGGTGAAGCATTTTCATTTAACCCCCTCTTGTACGGTGTCACCAGGTGAACTTATTTTCCATGTACACTTCTGTGATAGGCTGAAAGTTTATATGCTCCATTTCAAAAGAGAAAGAGATCGCAAAGAAATTTACAAAGAATTCAATTAAGTTGTACATGGGGGGAAAATAAAATACTACAGCAGTAATTACAAAGAAGAATAATCCATTTTCCCACTCCTGTTATCAATATACATCTTCTTTTAAGAGGCATTCTGGTGGTAATATTCATATTTCTAAGTAGTATTAAATAACTTTATGCAGATTCTGTTAGCCATAATGAAAGATGAAGATTTAACTCTCATGACTTTCTCTTCTATTTCATTCCAATTTAAAACATCACTGCATTATTATTATAAATAGAAAACATGCTAATAATTATAAGGAATTTATGCAAAAACAAACATATGAAAAGATTCCTAATCCACTTTGACCCTAATAATACATCCATCTATATACCTCCTCTATATATGGGAAGAGGTAGATAATGAGAGAGAGAAAGAAAATATATATAAAGATGTACTCATAGAAAAATACCATATTGCCATACCTCTTAAAACTTAAAAAAAAGCAAAACTTTAAATTAAAAAAAAAAAGGAAAAAATACACCGATGCTAAAAGAATTACTCCACTAAAGATAACTGTAACTTCATTTAAATGTAGATGGTATTTCCTGAAACATTTTTTGCTAGAGAAAATAATAATTGTAATTAAAAAAAACCCATTGCATCATTATTTTCCTAAATGGTACACTCTACACTCAGAAATAACATTAGTTATTTCTAACAACTAATTTGAAATGAAAAAATAATTTGCTTAAGCAGTCTCTCATTTCCTTCCACATCCTTCTAACCACTTCTCAATTTTACCAATTTTTATTATTTTTACATTTTAAATACTTAGAACATTTTATGTTGTGCCCTATAATCCTAAGTACAAAAGCTTAGTGTGAATTTTACATTCAAGAGAGTACATGCCATTCATAGGTCATTTTGTCAGTCTTCTGCTCAGATTTTTTTTTTCATTTAAATTTATGTCTAAATCATCTTCATCTCAGTGTTCAGTCTTTTTATTTTGGAAAAACTAATGGATGCCATGTTGCGTGTTCTTTTAAGTTTCAGAATATTAGTTGTCATATATTTGAATGGAATTTTGGTTGGGTGAGTACTGTTGACTTAAGTACATTTTCTTCACTTTCAGAACCATGAAGGTACTGATCATAGTCTTTTGATCTTGAATATCACACTGTGGTGAAGTCTGAGGTCAACTCAACATTTTCTCATCTTTCATGCATTTTGTCCAGTTGTCTAAGCAATCTTTTATATTTGAAGTTTAATAAGTCAGCTTGATGTTAATAATTCTGTATCAGCTTTCAATAGAATGCAATATAAACTTTCACATAACTATTTAATTAATCCACTTATTCCTCTGACAAATATTTGTTAGAATCATCCATTCAGTAAATGTTTCGGCAAAGTCCTAGGAATATACAGGTCAATACACATACCACAGTGAACAGAATAGTCAAAATTTATGCCTTCATTTAGCTTATAATATATTGAGAGATAATATTTTATTTAATAGTAATTGCCATAAAAGAAGATGAGAAGTTTATTATACGAAGAAGAAAAAAAGACCTTTTTAAAGAGTTGACATTCGAATAGAAACAAAATTTAGTGAAGAAGTAAACTATAGAAGGAGAAGATGTTTTTGTGCTAGAAGAAAATGTTTCCAGGCAGACAGAACAGCAAGCACAGTTCCTCATGGAAAAAAAAAATAGTGTGTTTTTCAATCTTTACATACCTGTATGCTGGTGTACAGAAATAGGGGTTTATTTCTTATTCATATGTTTTTCACACAAAATGGGTTAGGTGTACCTCTCTGCTCAATGCTCTTTTAATTCTAGATCTGAGTCTAAATTAGAAGACTCTAGGTGAACTAACATTGATTAACACAGCGAAAAAAAAAAAAAAAACAAACAGGACTGAGCATGAAGCACCTGTTGTTTTTTAAATCTCAGAATGATATACATTGGTCTTGTTGAAATTTCACATGTACTGTAAATTATTTTATACATAGAGGCATAAAATAATATAATTTATTCCAAGGACACTGAGGAACAAACCATGAGAAGGTCAGGGTATACCAGGAGCAGAATGGTATCTATAGTCTTGTAGCTCAGGGTAAGTGATTTGGATGTTATTCTAGAGCATGATGGGATTTTGAGTAGAAGGTTAAGTTGCTGTGTCGAATTATATTCCATAAAGGACCAGTATGAAAGAAAGGAAACCAGTCAGGAAACTGTGGAAACAAAGAAAACAATGACGTGATTGGCCTAGGGGGATAGTAGCGCAGGTGGGGGAAAATTATATTCATAATATACTCTAGAGGTGGCACATTTAGAGTGTATCTCAGCGATTAAAACAGAAGAATAAATATATGATTAAAAAAAAAGCTGCTGGCTGGTATTGTTTGCCTTGACAGGGGAGGCCGGATTGCCAGGAGTTAGCTGAGGTATCAATAATTTCTATAGTAATCACATATTAAGTGATTTAAAATAGAGAATGTATTAGGACAGAGGGCAGAGCCTTGAGGGCTCCAATATTTAAAAGGAGAGAAGGAGACAGCAAAGGAGAAAAAAATTAGCTCTACTGGAGTAGAGAGAATTGAGAAGAAATGGTTTCCTGGAATTAGGATGAAAAATGTGTACTCAGAAAGAAGAAATGATTATTTCACACCACCTGGCATCAGTCAGGATTTCTTAAAAGTTAACAGAAGACATTCAGGTTAGTTTATGTAATATATTTAACAGTGGAATAGTTGCATACAAATGATAGGAAAGAAAAAGGGGGAAAAAAAGAAAAAGGGGGGACAAAGGAGTCAGAGGAGTGAAGGGAGAAGAGATTGCCAAAAAGAAGAGACAGGGAGACAATGCCTTCTCACCTCCCCAGGGCCCACCCCACTGACTCCCCAGGACAGCCCCCTTCCACTTGGCCTATTGGCAGTCATGGGACAAGCAGGTTTGACTCAGAGAGGCCCATAGCCCCAGATCTCGAGCACTTGCATAACTCTGCTAAGGCTTTAGCCACAGGAACCTGTTATGCCTGGATTAGGGATGTGGCCTGTTGGCTGGAGCATTAATAAGTCAGGAGATACCCTCAACCAATAAGATATGGGAAGGTGGAGACATATCTCAGTTTCTTCGGCCCACACTCACTTAAATTGAGGTATTTGCTACACAAACTCTCAGAGTTTGACAAAACCCACTCATTAGCACACTCTCTCTGATTTTCCTTCCTTCCTTTCCTTCCTTCCTTATCCTACCCTTTCTTCTCTACTCCCTTTGCTATATTTTATGAAATTATCTCCCAAATATACTCCTTGCCCCTAAATTTTTGTTCCAAAGTTTGTTTTTGTGGAAGTACAATCTAAAACAAAATGAGGGTGATAAACATAGGACATTATAAAATTTAGAAATAGGGATCCCTGGGTGGCGCAGCGATTTGGTGCCTGCCTTTGGCCCAGGGCGCGATCCTGGAGACGCGGGATCGAATCCCACGTCGGGCTCCCGGTGCATGGAGCCTGCTTCTCCCTCTGCCTATGTCTCTGCCTCTCTCTCTTTCTCTCTCTGTGACTATCATAAATAAATAAAAATTTTAAAAAAATAAAAAAAATTAGAAATAAATGTATATGCATTGAACATGGTCAGAGATCTAAGACCTTCATAATTAGAGTGCCCAAAGGACCGGTATTTCTAGTATTTAAGCTTTTCCAGATCAGAGAATAATTTTTAAAATTTCCAGACTCCAATGTTGATGAGAACAGACCATCAACACCTACGCTTCAAGAATATAGCAGTCTCCCCAAAAATCTAGACCTCTCACTTACTGGTAAAGAAGGTAAAATCCTAAATAATTATTAGACCAAAAAATATACATATAAGAAACATAAAATGGAAGGTAAGAATGGTTCAATAGAAGGAAATATATTAATATAATTAATCCTATTAATAAATATGATATCATATGACCAATTGGTTCATATATTTAAAAATCAGTAAAATTAAACATAATTATGGATAAAAACTCTAAAAGAAATAGAAACAGACTCTCTCTTTATTCAATAGTGAGCTTCAGAATCAATATGAATGTTCTACTCTTTTTTTTCAACATTATTACCCTAGGCCACATGGCATAGGATTATTCCATGATGAAATTTATATAACCTATAGCTTCAAACAGCTTGCCTATTCTTATTTCAAAATTTCTGACCAATTTAGGAACATCCATATTCCTACTTTGGATTTGAATATCACATAGGGAAAATGGTATCAACTTGGCAGAAATGCAATATTGGTTTAAAATAAATCTTATTTTCATGAAATTATTTAATAATACATTTTCCCAAAACATAACAATATTTGCTCTTCATTTTTTCCATGACACTTTAAGAAATTCTTATGGATTATGTCACCTACCTCCATTTTGAACTTTAATCTTTTAAGTTATTTAAATCATTTTATAAATACATGGTATTCTCTTTGCTACTTACTTTTTAAATATCACTTAATTTTTATGACTGCAAATTTAGAAAAAAATAGTTGGAGGTTACTAAAACTGCTTTCGTGCTCATTTGATAAAACTGATAGCACATTAAAATACCACACTTATATTTTACTGTTTTTTTTTTTAATCTTTAGGATCTGGCACCTACTTATATATTAAAAAAAAAAAAATCTGCTTGGTGGCTCAGTCAGTTAAGTGTCTGCCTTAGGCTGGGCTTAAGTCATGATCCCTCCGGTTTCTTGCTCAGCACAGAGCCTCTTACCTCTCTGCCCCAATCCGCCAACCCCACATTCTCTCTCTTGGTCTCTCTCTCTTTCTCAAATATACAAATAAATTATTTAAAAAGTATATGATCAACTAGCATTAGAGAATCCCAATTAAGAATGTTTTAGAACAAAATAACCTTGTTCTTTACTTGCTAAATCGATCTCTTTGGCATTTGCTTGTGCTATACTCATTTACCACTGCTATTTCAAGAATTTGAATTCTTTCTAAATCAGTTTCCATGCTTTTTTCTCCAATGTTTAAGCATATTGCACAACAACCAAGAACAGGACATTTTAGCAGGATAGATCAAGGAAACCTTTTGCTATGTGAAAGTGTGTGTGTGTGTGTGTGTGTGTGTGTGTGTGTATGAACCAGAGAGAAAAGAGAGTAGGAAGAAAGTTAAAAAAAAAAAATGAAGGAAAAATGAGTCATAAACATTAAGCGAACAGTTAATTCCCACATGATAAAAAATCATGAAAGACATTTAGTAATACGTAATACTTCCTAAACATCTTAAGACTTTACATATTTGCAAGTAAATATGTAACTGTATTGTTGAAATTTATTTACTATTTTATAGGATATACACCCATAGTCATGTTCATGAATGACCTAACTATGCAGTATCTACTTAAAGAATATTCTATCATGATCTTTTGTAAGAGTTCATTCATTGGTTAGAGTTTTACATTAATGAGAATATTTCATCTGTTTTAATTATGAAATTTAATTAACCACTAAATTAGCTCTACACAAACCATGCATCCCTGTCCAGTTAATTAGCTCTACACAAACCATGCATCCTCGTCCAATGTTTCTATCATCCATCCTTTTATTATTTGCTTGTCATCCTAGATTTCTTTTTTTTTTTGTCATCCTAGATTTCTAAGCTTATAACCAATGCTCTATTATCATAACTCCCCAAAACTTTCACTAGTCTAGTATGTTCTTTCTCACCTCCATCTTTCCTTCTCTATTTCTTCTCAATTTAATACTTTGAACTCACTTTTTTCTGATTGGAAACTCTTATCTCCCAACCTGCTTTAATCTAGCTAACTATAATTCATACTCTGCGTTGATGTTTAAATATCAGCTCCTCTAACCCTTACTGAACTTAAAGCTCCCTATTACACATTCTCAGATTAACTTTTGCTTCAAAACAACTGACCAACTTTAAATACTTAATTTATTACTTTGCTTAATGTTTACATTCTTCCTTAGACTATTAGTGACCATATCTTAGTGACAGATGAAAGCCAGTGCTAGACACATGGTGGACACTTAATATGTGTTCAATATTAAAGGAATTAGTTAGGATAGGAAATAAGAGAATAGAGGCAGGGATGTGGCAATAAAGACCATGAGTATGAAAATGGATGTAAATATTATATGTAAGAGAAACATAAGACTTAGAGGGTGAGGATGAGGGGCACCTGGGTGCCCAATCAGTTAAGCACCCAACTCTTGGTTTTAGTTCATGTTGTGATTTCCTAGGGCGTGGGATGGAGCCCCCATTGGGGAGTCGGCTCGAAGATTCTCTTCCTCTGTCCCTCCCCCCCTTTGTGCTCACTCTCTCTCTCAAATAAATTATATATATATTTTTAAAGAATGTGAGGATGACAGTACATTGTGGAATCAGGAATGGCTTATTATTTGAGGATTTTACAGGTTGCCTGTATTGGAGTACTATGATTATTAAACTGTCAATATTCAGTGCAGATCATATCACTGTAATCATATAATTGCTAGCAATGGATTAGACTTGAGAAATTTAGTATAAGTCACTGGCTTGATAAATAGGGATACTAGACCAGACAAAGGAAATGCTTTCAATTTCTTAATGGATTTATCAATAAAATAAACATGCATGGATAATGCATTACTTATATGATACCAATTTTCTAGGTTGAAAACTTTGCATAGAATATATAATGCTGAAATCAAGTTTTGAGTGTTTTATAAAATGAAATAGTGGTGATAGTGCTATAAATATGTTAAAGTTTGTATTTCCAAAATAAGCATATTCTTAAGTGGGTCTGCTAAACATTATATTTTTTGATTCTTGAGAATAATTAATAGTTTAATATTTACTGTTCTTGGTTAACAATGAGTTTAATGTAAATAAATTCAGAATATCACTGATGATATATACTTGCATTAATATAATTTTTGCTATTTTTCAGTTTGATAAGTACATTTTTAAATTAATTTCATTTATTTCTAATTCATCAGTTTCTTATATAAACATATTGGTGATTCATGTACTAGTATCATTCTTTGTAAATAATCAGGCTTCATTCAGATGTAATGTGAAAGGATTATAGAAATAATGCATATAAAGCACCTTCACATCTTTGAAGAAAACCATCCACATAAAAGTAGTTGTTACTTTGATGCTTGTATACTGAAATATATTATGTAAATGTGGGGTCTCAAGACTATAATATGTCTATTGTTTTATTTCTCAGAGGCAGTAACTTTTTGTTTTTCATTTTTGTTGCAATAATCGTAGGACTTTTCTTGATATGTACAGAAGGTAGGATTGTTTGTTTGTTTTTTGCGCAGTAATAAAACCTTATTTTATTGCTTATTCTGTTTCACAATAATAATTACCATGACTTTGGAACTCTCCTGGCATTTTGTAAGTAACAGAACAAATAAAACCATGTCAACTTTCCAGTTTATTGTAAAATTATAGTACTTGAAAGTTGGCTGATGAGGGACTATGAAGCTCAGAGCTTTATAATTGGAAAAATATAATCCAGCTCTTCAGCTATGTTTCAAACATGACCCAGGACAGCAGTGATCAAATTACTAACTATCTCAATGATAGTTATCCATAAGGAAAATATATATGTAATGATAAATAATGCTGTATAAAACAATTTTGTGCATACTATACCAGGGAATTTAACTAATTTTCTTCAATGAGGCTGGATTGGAGATACATCCATATTCTGTACAGGAGATTACCAGAGTTATTTGTAAGCAAATTTGAATTGATAACTAACCTAAATGCAGTTTTTAAGCATAAACCATCATTTTTAAACTCACAGTTGCTGAGTCCGAGCATATCCTAAAAACCCTCCTGGTGATTCTGGTAGGCAGCAAGCTAAGAGTCTTTGTTTTAAATGGATGTAATTTGTTTACATTACCTAGCATGCTGCCTCATACATGGTAAGCAGATAATAATAATTCATTATTAATGGTGATGATTATAATTTCTGTGCTGTCGTATCTTAGGCTACTAGCCTACAAGGATGTGCTTGGATTGGTTCTGTTTACCAACACCCTTTCAAAGTGTCAATTTGGTCCTCATACCCTACAAGTCCTTCCTGAATGTGGTTATGCAGAAAATAACAGACAAAGGGGAAGGAAATATTCTTTAAGAGCACCTGTGCAAGCACTCAATTGTGGCACAGCACAGGACTAGTAAGTTTTGCCAAGCTCATGACACTTCTCTTCACCTTGAGGTCTATAGAGCAGTCTCTGGCTTCCTCCTTAACCACCAACATGGATAAGGATGGCCAAATACACTGCCCTGAGGCAACAAAACCTGGTCTTAGAAGCCAGGACCAGAATATGTGAGAGAGTGGGTAAAGTCTTTGCTCCTTTCTTTAAAGAATAACATTACTGTCCATTTTTAAACCTGGCTCAAAGAGTGTGCTGGGCTTTGCTTAATTCGTTTGCAAGACTTCCTCTCTGGAAAAGAAGTAAAGGAGAGATGTAGTGCCTCCACAGGAGGAAGAGAGCAATGACTATTTGAGGTCAACTGTTAGTGTATGTAGAATGTAGGCACATGAAAAGAAGAAACAATCTTAACTTTGAGTTCCACTGAATTGTAGCTTTTGGTTGCTTTGGAGACAGTGTGAAATAAAAATCACCCATACAAGTCTTCAAATCCTACCTCTTTCACTTAATAGAATTCATCTTGAAAATAATGTTGAAATACCTAATAATTGTACTTTCCATATATAAATTGGTTGTAATATTAGTCACATTTCAGGAATTTGATTAGAATCAAATAAAATAGATTCAAGAAGTAACATGTAAATTATTTACATGCAGTAACAATAAAAAGGTTCCACAACAAACTATGTTTGAGATGAATTATCTTTATTTCAGTATTTATCGGATGTATTTAATATGCATTATACATCCCCAAGGAGGATGCGGCAGGATTTTTCCCACAAATTATTTATCCATAGAACTTCTTTTTCAATAAAAAGTATTTCCAGAATTAATAATTTGCTGAAAATCCTTTGGGGGACATTGAGTTGGGCATCATAAGTAAAATGACTAAGAAAGCACTTAGTGTATTGCAATTTTTGTACTCCGTGATTTGTGAACAATGGATATTTTGTAGTAAATTGTGTTTTTTCAAAAAAGCACAGAGCACCTGTGCAAGCACTCCTTTTATACCTTATGTGAATTGGAGATTTCAGAAAAGAATGGTGGGCACCAGAGTTCCCTTGGAAAAGAGCAGTGGGCTGTGAGACACAGGAACAAAAATTCTTTTAATCTGGATGCCTCTTAATCTGAGTTTTGACAAAAGTTGCAGGACAAAAAAAAAAAAAAAAAAGGAGGTTGCGGGCATGGCTCCTCATCAATCAGGAGCTGCTTAGAAATAGTGTTTTAAGAAGGGCTAGATTAGGGGGAGGGGCAAGATGGCGGAGGAGCAGGGTCCCCAGGTCACCTGGTCCTCAGCAAATTACCTAGAAAACCATCCAATCATCCTGAAAACCTACGAATTCGGCCTGAGATTTAAAGAGAGACCAGCTGGAACGCTACAGAGAGAAGAGTTCGCGCTTCTATCAGGTAGGAAGACGGGGAAAAAGAAATAAAGAAACAAAAGGCCTCCAAGGGGGAGGGGCCCCGCGAGGAGCCGGGCTGAGGCCGGGGCGAGTGTCCCCAGGACAGGAGAGCCCCGGCCCGGAGGAGCAGGAGCTGCACCAACCTTCCCGGGGGAAAGGGGCCTGCAGGGAGTTGGAGCAGGACCCAGGAGGGCGGGGATGCCCTCGGGCTCCCTGGGACAGTAACAGAGGAACTGCGCCCCGGAGATGCGCCGAGCTCCCTAAGGGCTACAGCGCTCGGCGGGGCCCGGAGCAGCTCGGAGGGGCTCGGGCGGCGGCTCCGCGGAGGGGGCTGCGGGGCTCCGGGAACAGCTCGGAGGGGCTCGGGCGGCGGCTCCGCGGAGGGGGCTGCGGGGCTCCGGGAACAGCTCGGAGGGGCTCGGGCGGAGGAAGAAGCTCCGCGCGGAGGGGGCTGCGCGGCTCCGGGAACAGCTCGGAGGGGCTCGGGCGGCGGCTCCGCGGAGGGGGCTGCGCGGCTCCGGGAACAGCTCGGAGGGGCTCGGGCGGCGGCTCCGCGGAGGGGGCGGCGCGGCTCCGGGAACAGCTCGGAGGGGCTCGGGCGGCGGCTCCGCGGAGGGGGCTGCGCGGCTCCGGGAACAGCTCAGCGGCGGCGGCTCGGGCGGAGGAAGAAGCTCTGCGCGGAGGGGGCTGCGCGGCTCCGGGAACAGCTCGGAGGGGCTCGGGCGGCGGCTCCGGGAACAGCTCAGCGGCGGCGGCTCGCGCAGAGGAAGAAGCTCCGCGCGGAGGGGGCTGCGCGGCTCCGGGAACAGCTCGGAGAGGCTCGGGCGGCGGCTCCGCGGAGGGGGCTGCACCGCCGGGAGCGCGAATCCAACAGCGCAGGCCCCGGAGCACAGGGCGCCGGGACACAGCCCAGGATCCGGCCTCCCCCGGGACAGGCAGAGGCCGGGAGGGCCCAGGACAGCAAGGACGCTCCTGCCTGGAACTGAGCAGATCAGCGGCCCCGCCCCGGAGCCCCCAGGCCCTGCAGAAGGAGAGCCCCGGAGCTACTGCGGGGGCTGACTCCAGGGTCCCAGAGCTGCCCCCGACACTGTGGCTTCCTCCCGGGGCCTCACGGGGTGAACAACCCCCACCGAGCCCTGCACCAGGCAGGGGCAGAGCAGCTCCCCCAAGTGCTAACACCTGAGAATCAGCACAGCAGGCCCCTCCCCCCAGAAGACCAGCGAGACGGACCAGTTCCAAGGGAAATCAAGGGACTTAAACTACACAGAATCGGAAGATACTCCCCCGTGGTTTTTTTTTGTTTTTTGTTTTTTTGTTTTTGTTTTTGTTTTTTTTTGTTTTGTTTTGTGCTTTTTTTTTCTCTCTTTCTTCTTGATTCCTGATTGCTTCCCTCACCCCCCCTTTTTTCTTTTTTCTCCTTTCTTTCTTTTTCTTTCTTTTTCTTCTCTTTTTCCCCTATTTTTTTCTTCTTTCTCTTTTTTCTTTTTCTCTTTTCTTTCCTTCTCTCTCTTTTTCTCCTTTTCCCAATACAACTTGTTTTTGGCCACTCTGCACTGAACAAAATGACTAGAAGGAAAACCCCTCAAAAAAAAGAATCAGAAACAGCCCACTCTCCCACAGAGTTACAAAATATGGATTACAATTCAATGTCAGAAAGCCAATTCAGAAGCACTATTTTACAGCTACTGGTGGCTCTAGAAAAAACCATAAAGGACTCAAGAGACTTCATGACTGCAGAATTTAGATCTAATCAGGCAGAAATTAAAAATCAATTAAATGAGATGCAATCCAAGCTAGAAGTCCTAACGACGAGGCTTGACGAGGTGGAAGAACGAGTGAGTGACATAGAAGACAAGTTGATGGCAAAGAGGGAAACTGAGGAAAAAAGAGACAGGCAATTAAAAGACCATGAGGATAGATTAAGGGAAATAAATGATAGCCTGAGGAAGAAAAACCTACGTTTAATTGGGGTTCCCGAGGGCGCGGAAAGGGACAGAGGGCCAGAATATGTATTTGAACAAATCCTAGCTGAAAACTTTCCGAATCTGGGAAGGGAAACAGGCATTCAGATCCAGGAAATAGAGAGATCCCCCCCTAAAATCAACAAAAACCGTTCAACACCTCGACATTTAATAGTGAAGCTTGCAAATTCCAAAGATAAGGAGAAGATCCTTAAAGCAGCAAGAGAAAAAAAGTCCCTGACTTTTATGGGGAGGAATATTAGGGTAACAGCAGACCTCTCCACAGAGACCTGGCAGGCCAGAAAGGGCTGGCAGGATATATTCAGGGTCCTAAATGAAAAGAACATGCAACCAAGAATACTTTACCCCGCAAGGCTTTCATTCAAAATGGAAGGAGAGATAAAGAGCTTCCAAGACAGGCAGGAACTGAAAGAATATGTAACCTCCAAACCAGCTCTGCAAGAAATTTTAAGGGGGACTCTTAAAATTCCCCTTTAAGAAGAAGTTCAGTGGAACAATCCACAAAAACAAGGACTGAATAGATATGATGACACTAAACTCATATCTATCAATAGTAACTCTGAATGTGAACGGGCTTAATGACCCCATCAAAAGGCGCAGGGTTTCAGACTGGATAAAAAAGCAGGACCCATCTATTTGCTGTCTACAAGAGACTCATTTTAGACAGAAGGACACCTACAACCTGAAAATAAAAGGTTGGAGAACCATTTACCATTCAAATGGTCCTCAAAAGAAAGCAGGGGTTGCCATCCTTATATCAGATAAATTAAAATTTACCCCGAAGACTATAGTGAGAGATGAAGAGGGACACTATCTCATACTCAAAGGATCTATCCAACAAGAGGACTTAACACTCCTCAATATATATGCCCCGAATGTGGGAGCTGCCAAATATTTAAACCAATTAATAACCAAACTCAAGAAATACCTTGATAATAATACACTTATACTTGGTGACTTCAATCTAGCTCTTTCTACCCTGGATAGGTCTTCTAAGCACAACATCTCCAAAGAAACGAGAGCTTTAAATGATACACTGGACCAGATGGATTTCACAGATATCTACAGAACTTTACATCCAAACTCAACTGAATACACATTCTTCTCAAGTGCACATGGAACTTTCTCCAGAATAGACCACATACTGGGTCACAAATCGGGTCTGAACCGATACCAAAAGATCGGGATAGTCCCCTGTATATTCTCAGACCATAATGCCTTGAAATTAGAACTTAATCACAACAAGAAATATGGAAGGACCACAAACACGTGGAGGTTAAGGACCATCCTGCTAAAAGATGAAAAGGTCAACCAGGAAATTAAGGAAGAATTAAAAAGATTCATGGAAACTAATGAAAATGAAGATACAACCGTTCAAAATCTTTGGGATGCAGCAAAAGCAGTCCTGAGGGGGAAATACATCGCAATACAAGCATACATTCAAAAACTGGAAAGATCTCAAATTCAAAAGCTCACCTTACACATAAAGGAACTAGAGAAAAAGCAACAAATAGACCCCACCCCCAGCAGAAGAAGAGAGTTAATTAAAATTCGAGCAGAACTCAATGATATCGAGACCAAAAGAACTGTGGAACAGATCAACAGAACCAGGAGTTGGTTCTTTGAAAGAATTAATAAGATAGATAAACCATTAGCCAACCTTATTAAAAAGAAGAGAGAGAAGACTCAAATTAATAAAATCATGAATGAGAAAGGGGACATCACTACCAACACCAAGGAAATACAAACGATTTTAAAAACATATTATGAACAGCTGTACGCCAATAAATTAGGAAATCTAGAAGAAATGGACGCATTCCTGGAAAGCCACAAACTACCAAAACTGGAGCAGGAAGAAATAGAAAACCTGAACAGGCCAATAACCAGGGAGGAAATTGAAGCAGTCATCAAAAACCTCCCAAGACACAAAAGTCCAGGGCCAGATGGCTTCCCAGGGGAATTCTATCAAACGTTTAAAGAAGAAATCATACCTATTCTACTAAAGCTGTTTGGAAAGATAGAAAGAGATGGAGTACTTCCAAATTCGTCCTATGAGGCCAGCATCACCTTAATTCCGAAACCAGACAAAGACCCCACCAAAAAGGAGAATTACAGACCAATATCCCTGATGAACATGGATGCAAAAATTCTCAACAAGATACTAGCCAATAGGATCCAACAACACATTAAGAAAATTATTCACCATGACCAAGTAGGATTTATCCCTGGGACACAAGGCTGGTTCAACACTCGTAAAACCATCAATGTGATTCATCATATCAGCAAGAGAAAAACCAAGAACCATATGATACTCTCATTAGATGCAGAGAAAGCATTTGACAAAATACAGCATCCATTCCTGATCAAAACCCTTCAGAGTGTTGGGATAGAGGGAACTTTCCTCGACATCTTAAAAGCCATCTACGAAAAGCCCACAGCAAATATCATTCTCAATGGGGAAGCACTGGGAGCCTTTCCCCTAAGATCAGGAACAAGACAGGGATGTCCACTCTCACCACTGCTGTTCAACATAGTTCTGGAAGTCCTCGCCTCAGCAATCAGACAACAAAAAGACATTAAAGGCATTCAAATTGGCAAAGAAGAAGTCAAACTCTCCCTCTTCGCCGATGACATGATACTCTACATAGAAAACCCAAAAGCCTCCACCCCCAGATTGCTAGAACTCATACAGCAATTTGGTAGCGTGGCAGGATACAAAATCAATGCCCAGAAATCAATGGCATTTCTATACACTAACAATGAGACTGAAGAAAGAGAAATTAAGGAGTCAATCCCATTTACAATTGCACCCAAAAGCATAAGATACCTAGGAATAAACCTAACCAAAGAGGTAAAAGATCTATACCCTAAAAACTATAGAACACTTCTGAAAGAAATTGAGGAAGACACAAAGAGATGGAAAAATATTCCATGCTCATGGATTGGCAGAATTAATATTGTAAAAATGTCAATGTTACCCAGGGCAATTTATACGTTTAATGCAATCCCTATCAAAATACCATGGACTTTCTTCAGAGAGTTAGAACAAATTATTTTAAGATTTGTGTGGAATCAGAAAAGACCCCGAATAGCCAGGGGAATTTTAAAAAAGAAAACCTTAGCTGGGGGCATCACAATGCCAGATTTCAGGTTGTATTACAAAGCTGTGGTCATCAAGACAGTGTGGTACTGGCACAAAAACAGACACATAGATCAATGGAACAGAATAGAGAACCCAGAAGTGGACCCTGAAATGTACGGCCATCTAATATTCGATAAAGGAGGAAAGACTATCCATTGGAAGAAAGACAGTCTCTTCAATAAATGGTGCTGGGAAAATTGGACATCCACATGCAGAAGAATGAAACTGGACCACTCTCTTTCACCATACACAAAGATAAACTCAAAATGGATGAGAGATCTAAATGTGAGACAAGATTCCATCAAAATCCTAGAGGAGAACACAGGCAACACCCTTTTTGAACTTGGCCACAGTAACTTCTTGCAAGATACATCCACGAAGGCAAAAGAAACAAAAGCAAAAATGAACTATTGGGACTTCATCAAGATAAGAAGCTTTTGCACAGCAAAGGATACAGTCAACAAAACTAAAAGACAACCTACAGAATGGGAGAAGATATTTGCAAATGACATATCAGATAAAGGGCTAGTTTCCAAAATCTATAAAGAACTTATTAAACTCGACACCAAAGAAACAAACAATCCAATCATGAAATGGGCAAAAGACATGAAGAGAAATCTCACAGAGGAAGACATGGACATGGCCAACATGCACATGAGAAAATGCTCTGCATCACTTGCCATCAGGGAAATACAAATCAAAACCACAATGAGATACCACCTCACACCAGTGAGAATGGGGAAAATTAACAAGGCAGGAAACAACAAATGTTGGAGAGGATGCGGAGAAAAGGGAACCCTCTTACACTGTTGGTGGGAATGTGAACTGGTGCAGCCACTCTGGAAAACTGTGTGGAGGTTCCTCAAAGAGTTAAAAATAGACCTGCCCTACGACCCAGCAATTGCAGTGTTGGGGATTTACCCCAAAGATTCAGATGCAATGAAACGTCGGGACACCTGCACCCCGATGTTTCTATCAGCAATGGCCACAATAGCCAAACTGTGGAAGGAGCCTCGGTGTCCATCGAAAGATGAATGGATAAAGAAGATGTGGTTTATGTATACAATGGAATATTACTCAGCAATTAGAAACGACAAATACCCACCATTTGCTTCAACGTGGATGGAACTGGAGGGTATTATGCTGAGTGAAATAAGTCAATCGGAGAAGGACAAACAGTGTATGTTCTCATTCATTTGGGGAATATGAATAATAGTGAAAGGGAATATAAAGGAAGGGAAAAGAAATGTTGGGAAATATCAGGAAGGGAGACAGAACATAAAGACTCCTAACTCTGGGAAACGAACTAGGGGTGGTGGAAGGGGAGGAGGGCGGGTGTTGGAGGGGAATGGGTGACGGGCACTGAGGTGGACACTTGACGGGATGAGCACTGGGTGTTTTTCTGTATGTTGGTAAATTAAACACCAATAAAAGTTAATTTAAAAAAAAAAAAAAAAGAAGGGCTAGATTAAAATTAGGCTAAAAATGAAGGAAGGAAGGAAGGAAGGAAGGAAGGAAGGAAGGAAGGAAGGAAGGAAGAGAAGGAGGGAGGGAGGGGTGGGAGGATGATCCCTAAACTATAGGCAGAGAGATTTTAGATTAGGAATTATGTAACTGAAGAGAATCAACAAAATATTACAGAGCAATGAATCTTTCTATAAAGTCTGTTTTTTTTCTCTTGAATTGAGTGAGTCTAGACTCTTTTTTTCTATGTATGCATACAATTTATTTCTGGAAAATTCTCATATATATGGTGATGTAATAGCTGGGTCTAGATACTACTGTGACTGTAAGATCAAAGCCTAGAGAGAAGGTTCTTGAGCAGTAATAGTTGTGGGCATAAAAATAAGAACAATACCGATGATCCAGAGAGCCCCCTTCATCAAAATGCTTAGATGTCTCTTCCTGTCCACTTTCACTAGGGAAGCATTAACATCTTTGTTTCCTTATTTATTATGATATCCCATAAACTAAATATCAAAAGACAGTGCAATTTATTAGAAGCCACTAATTCCATAGTGTTTATATTAGAATAATATACTAGAATAATATTTAATCACTTAATTCCCAAAAACATATTCTGAAATATTAGAACTAGGGGAAAAAAACCCTACAAGATTGTAAACTCCTATTGTAACCAAAATCTAGGTTAAAGAAAATAGATTCTTAAGCTCTGGCTTTAAAACCTGCTTCCCATTGTGATACAGCTTCATCTGCACCCCATTCTACTATATGCTGCTGAGTGATTTCACAACCCATTTCCCATTCCACTCAGTGTAACTTCAATGAGCATAATTTCATATCTGTTACAACTAGAGTGTTTTGATGAATAAAAAGATATTCTAACGAGAAAAAGAAAAGAAAACCTATGATCCACTTCAAGGAAAGTCTGCCAAATACTATTTAAAACGCTAGCATTTCTCATCCAGAAACCAATGTAAACTAAAATATAGATGACTTTATTCATGTTCCGTTTAATAAAGTTTCTTAATTCCACAAGGCAAGAAATCCTGGACTGACATTTAGTTTTGCAGTAAGAGGAAGTGCAGTATTGTGCAGGAGCAAATAAAATACTATTACAGTGCACAATTTTATATTCTTCCTCTAAAAGTCTCTGAGATAAGTGTCACTGCTAATTGTGCTGCTAGTCCTCAGGGGTCAGGAACTGGAGGTTCCTGATGTGACAAGCTATGCACACACCAAGATTAATCATAGGAAACGCTAAATATATCCAATTCTCCTAGAGAGAAAGTAAGAACAAAACGCCATTGCTAGTTGATTAGTAGGATTTAAAAATATCTATAAAAAATCAATTGTATGAATATTTTCTGCATTAGCTCAATATAACCTGGTATCACAATACCAGGATGGTTACCAAAGGAAAGAAAAACGGACATTGTCTATAAGACTTTTCAGGGCAATAACGTGGATATAGGGGCTGGAATTTTCAACAGTGAGTATTTGGGTTATATTCCTATGGAGTCCTTAGCTCAAAATGCTGCAGATCCACCTGCTGCTTATTGAGGAAAATGGGGACATGCAAAAGGAGGATTCCAAAGGGTGCTCTGGACTGTCTTGTGGGGCTGCCCCGTTTCTGTCTCTTCAATCTCAGTTCAATTTGCTTGCTTCTTTGAGAAAGATCACCCATGAACGCAAGTCCTCTGTAACTGCAATAAATGTAAAGCAGTTCCCTTCAGTCTGTATTAAGGAAGAGTTCAAGGACATGTCCTGATTGACAATTAGTGAGTAGGGGAGAAATCCTTACCATGCATTTTCTAACTCTGATAGAATCTTTACTTCTGAAATACAATTAGTTCTTCTGGCTTAATAATCTTGGTTCTTTGCATCTGCCTGCAGCAATATTTTCCAATACAATGACACTCTCACTGGTGATGTTCTCTGCTATTTTCCCATAGACAGCTCTACCGTACAGCCTATGGACACAGGACAGAACTACAAGGCACACATTTGCTTACCCAATTCCATTGTGGCCCCTGATTAAATTTGCTTCTGTAGTTGTAGGTCTTGCTGCATGGAGTAGCTTCCATAAGTCATCACACACAATACTTGTGCTAGTTTTTAATTTATTGCATCTCGGCTCTAAATCGTGGCAAAAAGGGATCTAAAGTTTTTGAATGATTTTCCTTTGTCAGCTGGCAAGGTATGAAGCTTTGTCAGTACAGGATAATAGAGATAAATACAGGAAACAGAGACACTCTCATGGTTCTGCTGTCTTTTTGGCAAGCTCCTGCAGGCTTTATCAGGCTCCACTCCTACAGTGTGGACAGTTTCCTACTGCCAGCCCCTGCAGCAAAGGCAGCCTTTTCAATGCTCAGCTTCTGTAGTACACAGCAGTCAGATGCATCCAGTGACCAGTAGGCTCCCTAGATCCCCACTTTGGCAGTTTCACAGAGTGACTCTAAGGTGACATTACTTTCTATGGCAACTTAGAAAATAAATTCCAAGTAAGTTCCACTGTGCAGCAACACAGCTACTTCTGTGTCATCCAGTGAGGAACAGCCATTCATTTGCAAGGTCTGAAATTCAGCTCTGGGGGTCCGGAGGTCTCTTCTTAAGGTGGTTTATCCGAGCTCAAGGAGTTGGCTACTCCTTATAACTGCGATTCTTCAATTCTTTAGAGTCATTACTTCTTCCTAGCCATAATGGTCAATTCTATTTGTCAAGTTTGGCTGGATTATGCTAACCCATTGATTGGTCAAACACTGCCCTAGATGTTGTTAAACAATTGTTTGGAGATATAATTACCATTTACATTTAGTTGTCTTTAAAAGCAGATTGCTCTCCATTATGTGGGTGGGCCTCATCCAATCACTTGAAAGTTTTAAGAGAAGGTTGTGGTTCCCTTAAATGGAAGAAATTCTGCCTAAGTTTTCAGTCTTTGGTATAAAACTGCAACAACAACTGTGACCTAGATCTCCAGACTGGCAGCTGTGCCCTACAGATTTCATTTGGCCACTCTCACAATCTGATTCCTTGAAACACATCCTTCCATGTCTTTCTCTCTCTATCTTATTTATTCTGTTTCCCTGGAGAACTCTGAGCCAGTCCTTCATTAGTCAAATCACTTGTCTGAGTTAATAATTTTATGTTCAGCTTATGCTATACATGTTACTGTGTGGTTTCTGTCTCCTGTTTAAACCCAACTTATTCAATGCTCTTGCAATATTCTGACAGCATATGCGTTTGTGAGAGAAGTTTCTGGTGACAGAGTTGTGATACTGAAAGATACCATTTAGTATCAGGAAAGTTTCACATTTCCTCTATGCCCATCTCTATTTATATTTTTCTAGGATTCTGGTCATCTTGGTGTCAGGTGAGTGGGTACAGGCAGCAAGAAACCAAAATGAGTACCTAAAACAATCAGTGTTACCCATATAATTTAAAAATAGAATTGGAGTTATGTGGCTATTGCTTTTGGCATATCTCATTTTCCTGACTTTTATTGTGAATATATTTGGCGCTAAAGAGAAGAAATAAGGAAGACTAATCATTCACTAATTAGAGAGGATATCATATTCTAAGCAGAATTATCAAAATTGTTAGAGTAATAGATCAGCTTAGAAATAAGCCTGGAAGGGCTCACAATTGGAAATATACATGAGGGACAGTAAATAAACTTTAAGATTTTTCAATATTTAAAGAGGTAATTGTATGTGAAAAATAACTTAAGAGTTACTTCATTTTTTCCTCTTTTTTAAAGATTTTATTTATTTATTTATTTGAGAGAGAGCAGGGGGGAGGAGCAGAGGGAGAGAGACAATCTCCAGCTGACTCCATGCTGAGTGCAGAACCTAATGTAGGGCTTGATCTCAGGACCCTGAGAACAGGACCTGAGCCAAAACCAAGAGTCAGATGCCCAACTCACTGAGCAACCAAGGTGCCCGAGAGATCTTTCATTCTTTTTCAATCTGTATAAATATGCCTCTAGTAACCAGATACCTGGGGATTTCTTTTCTTTTTTCTTTTTTCTTTTCTTTTCTTTTCTTTTCTTTTCTTTTCTTTTCTTTTCTTTTCTTTTCTTTTCTTTTCTCTTCTCTTCTCTTCTTTCCTTTTCTTTTCTTTTCTTTTTTTCTTTTCTTTCTTTTCTTTTCCTTTCTTTTTTTTTATATCACCTTTCTTAAGTCACTATATACAATATTTCACAAAGTTTGGCACCTGTTAGCACAAAAACATATCTCAAGTCAATTCATTTCTCTTTGTACATAACACTATACCAACCCTGAAATCATTAGCTGTAGCTAATTTGCTACCATTTCTCTCCTGGACTGGTTTCCTAATATCCTCTCAGATTTAATTATAGCCTTCTTTGGTCCAGTCTTTATCATCAGTCCAAGTAATATTTAATATTTGAAAATGTCTACAGTATCAAGCCACTTTACAACTTAAAACTCTTTGATGACTATTCATACTTTTGAAAATGAAAAATAAATCCCTTAATATGAACTTAAATAAGAACACAAAAGCAATTGCAAAAGCATTTATTCACTTTTTATCTGAAGCCAGAAAATTTTCTAAGTACTCTGCATATATTAAATGATTCGTAGTTCACAATGACTTTATGCCTTCGATTATGTAATTGTATTATTACTATTATTATTCTTATTTCATAAATAAGAAAAATAAGCACAAGAAAATTAAACAATTTACCTACATAACCAATGACTGCTACGGTCAGAATTCAAACACAGGCTGTCTAATTCCAGAATTGACAATATTAATCTACATGCTTTACCCAGGCTGTGGCTCAGCATAGTTCTCCATAGGCTTCTCGTGCAGTAATCCCTATGTTCTAACCCCACTGGTATTTTTAATGTTTCTACAATGTATCTAACTCCTTTCCTTTTCAGGCTTTCCCAGTTGCTGTTTCATCTTCTTGGTATGCTTTTCCTCCCACTCTCCTCGTGATTATTTGTATGCATCCTTTAGGACTAAATTTAAATGACACTCCTCTAGAAAATGTACAGATCATTGTTTAATCTAAAAGGGTACTATATGTTTTTAATGTATTGCACTTATAATTAATAGTATATATGTGTGTATATATATATATATATACACATGTGTATATATATATATATATATATATATATGATTAATCTCTCTTTTCCCTTGTAAAATATATGAGGATTAAATCTGTTTTGTTCAGCAAAAGGCTTCCAGTGCCAAGCAATAAATACTTTATGGATGACTGAAAGAGTGAGGGGTGGAGGAGAATGCTTGATAGGAATCCAAAAGGGTTCCCATCTGGCAGCTTCTGTTATTTCTGAATACAGGACCTTTTGCTCAGTGAGGAATGGGCAAGAATTGGGTGTGTGAGAAACATGAGAAGATTTAATACACTGTTACATAAGGTGAACAACGAATATGAAGTGTTAGCAATCTGTCCCATGGTATAAATATTTTTAAGTATCACTCATTTTTGGTAGTATAAGAAAAAAAAATAAAAACAGATAACAAGCATCAGAGTATAGGCACATTTGGGTTTCAGATACATGGTCAGAAGAGAAACAGAGGTCAAAAAGCAACCCTGAATTGTGGAGCATTAGAATCGATACTGTGTATTAGGGGTGGAATGTGGGTGTTACAGACAAGATGACTTTATGTTTTAATCATGTTATGAAACAGTTGTAATCGGGGCACCAGGGTGGCTCAGTGGTTGAGCATCTGTCTTTGGTTCCGGTAGTGATCCCAGGGTCCTGAGATCAGTCCGGACTCCCTGCGGGCCTGCTTCTCCCTCCGCCTATGTCTCTGCTTCTCTCTGTGTGTCTCTCATGAATAAATAATAAAATCTAAAAAAAAAAAAAAAAGAAAAGAAAAGAAAGAGAGAGAAAGAAAGAAAGAAAGAAAGCAGTTGTAACCAGGGTGGTTGGCCAAGCAAGCAGGAAACAGAAATGTCATTAGAGTGGCATATTTGAACTCATGAAATCAGGGGAGCTCTATTAGAAGCAGGTGGCTATGGTATAATGGTGATGATCATCGGAGATAAGGACGTCAAGGGACCAAAGGTCCAGTGTGGGTCATGTTGAGGCTGAAACCCCCTCTCCCCCCAGGACAAAGATAGAAGCTGAGGTGGAGATAAATACTGAGATAAAAAAGTTTTTCCAATAATTCAATGGAAGAGTTTGGCATCAATAAGCAATTAAGTCATCAGTCTCAGCTCTGAGTCATGAGGATATGAAAATAAACCATCCTGATTTTCATAGAGTTATACAAGAAATAGTCTTTGAGGTAAATAAATTTTGTTTTTGGCAAAGAGATGGAAATGCTGTCTCAAAGATGTCAAAAATGTAAGTGGTTTGACTAATTAAAATATAAGAGTTTTGGAGATTGAAGTGGTAGGTTTGGGAAG
Organism: Vulpes lagopus; assembly: GCF_018345385.1. Classification (NCBI taxonomy): domain Eukaryota; kingdom Metazoa; phylum Chordata; class Mammalia; order Carnivora; family Canidae; genus Vulpes; species Vulpes lagopus. The sequence goes on along the minus strand of NC_054824.1, from coordinate 94,990,982 downwards.
AAAAAGGAGAAAATTGTAGTTAAGTGAGTATTATAAAAAGGTAAAGAATTATGAAGACAATGTAACAGAAAATGCTTAACAAATAGTGGAAAGGATGGACCTTAATACTTTGTTCATTTATTTAGGAAAACATAGGATAGGCAGGGGAAATTTCATCTTGATATTCTAGTGTATAATTACGAACCATTGAACCTATAGCTCTAGTATAGAATGAAAGTTCTTGTAGTTGTGATATAACAGCAGCTAAGGCTTTCTTCATAAACACAGACAATGGCACCTGCCACGTCTATTCGTGAGCCTGTACTCAGAATATGGGGAAAGGAGCATAAAGACAAGTAGTCCTAAATGCATCAGATAGGTAGTCAGTGTAGTTTGCTTGTACCTTTACCATGCCTGGGATAGTAGGACACTCTCTTTACCCTTTCTCATTATCTGCCCAGCATAAAGTCTATATGTCCTCTAAATATAAATATAATCACAAAAGTTTGTGATTTTTAAAAATTTCTCACTTCAAACGTCATTATCACTTTTCTTGTATAAAACATCACAAATGTTTCTGTTTTATCTTGTATAAACTATAAGGTTCAACCCTAATAAGTCTATACCTATAGATCTATGGTCACTTTTTCACTTTCCTATTCATTTCTCTTCATAGTTTTCTTAGGCCCACCTGCTACATTACATTTCACATAACAATAAAATGTGTGGGGTGCCTAGGTGGGTTAGTAGGTTACTATCCAACTCTTGATTTTGGCTGGGGTCATGATCTTAGGATCCTGAGATTGAGTCCCCAGCCCCCTCATCTAGTGGGACTCCAGACTCAGGAGAGTCTGCTGGAGATTCTCTTTCTCCCTTTGCCCCTCTCCTCACTCACACACTGTCTCTCTCCTTCACTTTCTAAAAATAAATAAATCTAAAGAAAAAAAAAAGAGAGAGAGAAAAGAAAAAAAAAAGTGCTTCTACTTTTCCTCTATATTGAATCTACTTTTCCTATCACTTAAATCCCAAAGCAAGTTCTCCTTAAAATCCTTCCTTGGCATCCCAAAGAAGAAAGATTCAACCAAATATGCCATATGATTGGCCTAAGACAACCACTGCCATAGCGAAATTTTTACTTATTTGTTACTGTTTTGTAATTTGCAAAGAACATCTCTTTTATCTTCTGTCCAAAAATTGAGTAATATTTAATAGTCAGGATCCCTGGGTGGCGCAGCGGTTTGGCGCCTGCCTTTGGCCCAGGGCGCGATCCTGGAGACCTGGGATCGAATCCCACATCGGGCTCCCGGTGCATGGAGTCTGCTTCTCTCTCTGCCTATGTCTCTGCCTCTCTCTCTCTTTCTCTCTCTGTGACTATCGTAAAATAAAAAAAATTAAAAAAAATAAAATAAATTAACTTAAAAAAATATTTAATAGTCAATCCAATTGAATCATTTTATAACTTCTTCAAGACATATATAATGAGAATGCACTATTACTTGATGAAACCTCATAAGGTAAGAAGTTTCTAGATAGATGACTCTATATGTATACATGGTAAAAACAAACATGTTAATTTTGAATATTTATATAGGAGAAAAATTGGACATAATCCATTTATAATAAAACTAATTTTAAAGAAATTTCTAAATAAAATAATCTTAGAATATTTTGAGAAATCTATACAACATAAATGAAAAAAAAAAAGAGCTCATCATTTATTTCCCAGAACACACCTATTAGTACAATGATTGTTAATGTGTAATGTTTCTTTAGAATTCAGAGCTATGAGTATAAATAGACCTTTTATTTTCTAGTCATAGGAATACTGGGAGATATATATTCATTTAAATGCTAGAAAATGGATAGGTCTTAATTTACATGGATAATTTAAATTAACTAGCTGCTGTATCTAAAGAACTAATAATGGAAGTTCTCCAAAACAATTTTAAATGTCTTCAATTTTCTACTGTTCTTCTCACTTCTACTTACTTTCAAATTCATGTTCAATCTATGAAGCATCAATTCCAAATAACCACAGAAAATGAGGAACTATATGATCTTCCAACTTGAAAGATTATAGAATTACTTGTATTTTCAGAGTCACCATTTGAAATATACATCCCTAAGACCATATGATTCTACTTTTTTAAAATTTCACAGTAATTTGTGATTATATTTTATATTAGTAATCAACTTTAGATCTTAGACCTCATGAATGATGAGATACTAAGGATATTTGGTTAACACCTTGGTTTTAACACAGTGTAATCTTTTGCCAATTTATACAATCTTGAAAGGCTTTAGTTTCCTTAGGTACAAAAGGAAATTACATCTACTTCACAAAAATACTTAGTATATTGAGAAAAGAAAATGTAAGTTAAAATACAATGCAAATAGTTTTATTAATAAATTTATCATATCTTCCTAACAATGACAAAAGTATTAGTAATGCTAATTTTATTGAGAGAGGGATTATACCTCAAGTAAAAATCTTACTTCAAAGTGAGAAAAGGAAGCTAACTATATTTGTTTCAGTTATATCAACATTTCAGATGAAAATATAAAACTTTATATAAAAAATAAGTTGTTTCAGTTATATCAACATTTAAGAAGAAAAAAAATTAATGCCCTATAAAGAATAGCAAACAAAATGCTTCTAATTAGTTTCATGGTAATCAAACTAAATTGAAGACTTTTGGCTTCCACTTAGGATAAAAGTCTAGGAAAAGTTTCACTCCCATCCACATGACAAAAATATACCAGATAATCTAAAAATTCACAATTTTCTTGTATTCCCAAGAGAGCTAAGGGCATAGGTAAAAAAATCTAGGACAATCAAAACAATTCTGAAGAACAAAGTTGGAAGACTCACACTACAAGATTTAAAGACTTACTCTTAGGTTCTAATGATAAGCAATATGACATTAGCAAAATGATAGATCAATGAAAGAGAATAGAGAACTCATTAAAAAATTCTCATACAAATAGAGTGAACTGATATTTGACAAAGATTTAAAGGCAATTCAGTGAGAAAATAGTCTTTTTGACAAATGTTGCTGAAAGAATTGAATATCCATATGCAATCAACAAACAAACCTCAATACTCACTTCTTACCCTACACAAAAATTTTCTCAAAATAGATCAGAAATCTTAATGTAAAATGTAAAACTTAAATCTTCTAGTAGAAAATATAGAAGAAATCTGTGTCACCTTAGATGGGTATTGATTTGTTACAGACAAAATGAAAAGCACAATCTATGAAAGAAAAAATATAAAAATTAACTTTGTCAAAATTATTTTTTTTTCTTCAAGAAAGTTATTGTTAAGAGGATGAAAAGACAAGTCACAGGCTGGCAGAAAACTTGCACATTAACGCTAATTCCCAGAATACATACTCCCTTTTCCAGAGCACATTCAAAAATACTTTAATAAGAAAAGGAAAAACACAGTTTTCAAAACTCAAAAGAATAGAACACACACTTTATATAAAAAAGAATATAGATTGCAAATGTAAATTTTAAAATATTCTCAATATCATTAGTCATTAGGGAAATGTAAATAAAAACCATAGTGAGATATCACTTCATATCTAATAAAATGGCTGAAATCAAAATAAGTTGACAACACCAAAAGTTGCCAAGAATGCAGGGCAACCAGAACGTTCATACAATCCAAACTGGTACAACCACTGTGGAAAACAGTTTGGGAGTTTCTTATAAGGTTAAGCACTTGCCATATGAACCAACACTCTGACTCACAGGAATTTATCCAAACAAAAATTTAAGTCCTTCAAAAACTGGTATGCATGTGTTATAGAGGCCTTAGTCATAATTGCCCAAAGTGGAAACAACTCAAATATCACTAATTAAGGAAAGATAAACCAAGGTACATCAATACAAATATTTCTACTTAGCTTTGAAAAACAATAAATAGCCATCTATTAATATAAAAGTATGAATAAAATTTAAATGAATTATGCTAAGTGCAGGAAGCCAAATTTAAAGTTAGGTACTGTAAGATTCCGTTTTATTGCATTTTGCAAAAGCAAAACTGTAGGCATCAGTAGCTCCCAGGGCTGAGGATAGGATGAATGATCAAATGTATGGTGGCACAGAGAATTTTGCAGCAGGGGGAACTATTGTGTATTTTGTTACAGTAGTAATCACAAACATGTATTTGCTGATGCTCTCAAAACTATGCATTAAAAAGTGGTGGAGTTTACTGTGATAAAGTGTGCCCAATGGAAAAAAAAACCTGACAAAATTAGGGGCAAAATATTTCTATATAAAAAGTGGGTGGACCACGTGAAATAGTCCATTTATTTATAAAGTAAATAAAACTAGATCTGCTTGAGATGCAATGAAACTATAGAAAGTGAATGATTTACTATTTTTATATAATAAAAACAATAACCACAATCAAGATATAACTTGGATTTGGAAAATTAAAGAGAATGATATTTACTGAGGCGCACACAATATAATATCATCTAATTGAGGTCTGCTAAAAAAGTTTGACTCTACTTCTCAGTGTAAGTTATTCACAAATTCAAGAATTAGTTCTATTTGCCAAAAGAAAGGAGAAGGCAAAAGCAGGAAAGAAGGGGAGAAAACAAAGTAAAGAGGGAAGGAATGAATCAAAATAAAAAGAAGAGGAATGAGTGGAAGGAGTTGAATGTCTCTCAGTAAGTGGCACATTTTCAGAATATGAATAATAGAGGAACATCTGGGTGGTTCAGTGGTTGGGCGTCTGCCTTGGCCCAGGTCGTGATCCCGGGGGTTCCTGGGATCGAGTCCCACATCAGGCTCCCCGCAGGGATCCTGCTTCTCCCTCTGCCTATGACTCTGCCTCTCTCTGTGTGTCTCTCATGAATAAATAAATAAAATATTTATTAAAAAGAGAATATGAATAATAGATCTAAGAAAAAAATGACTAACTAAAAGAAAGCATAACTAAATGTTAGCATGTTTCCAAAACTAGTGTGCCCAAATGTTAACTGTTATAGAAAGGACATGGTATAGCATGGAATTCTATAGGAAGGATGACCACAGAACCTATACAAAATGATGCAATTGTAACTTTTGGTATTGCAGTCCAAATTTTGGGTAGAATTCCTATACATTCAAGTTGCAAGTTGTTCATTAATAATTATTTCAGAAGTATGGCCCATAAAAATAAAGTAAAATATTACTGCCTATACTGTCCAGCAATAGTTCAACTTCGTGATGACTCAAGCATTCCCAAAGCTATTCATGTCTTATAAGTAGATGAATAAAACCCTTTCCCCAAGTGTGGAGAAGCAGCAAAGATATCCCATATTATTACATGAAAGATTCCAGCTTTCTTTATTTTATCTTTAAGAATCTAATACCTAGGGGATCCCTGGGTGGCTCAGCGGTTTGGCGCCTGCCTTTGGCCCAGGGCGCGATCCTGGGGACCTGGGATCCAATCCCACGTCGGGCTCCCGGTGCATGGAGCCTGCTTCTCCCTCTGCCTGTGTCTCTGCCTCTCTCTCTCTCTCTCTCTCTCTCTCTGTATGACTATCATAAATAAATAATAAAAAAAAAAATTTTTAAAAAAAGAATCTAATACCTAAAGGAAACAAAAGTCATTATGCTTGCTTCCTCCCATTCTACATATTACCTACGAAACCCATCCAGGACACATCCATCAACATTTGTGCTATGTATTTCCCTGACAAATTATAAAAAGACTCTTCCTTAATACATTTTTTAGTAAATAAATGATGTATCCTGGGTCCTTCATGTTTACTACTCTCTAGCCTCACAGATTCCTGCTATGTCAGTTCTAAAATACATGAACAGATCACCTTCTCCTATTATTTCAGTGGAGTATAGCGAAGTGAAATTAAGAAATCAAATAATTTGGGCCACCCGGGTGGCTCAGTGGTTGAGCATCTGCCTTGGGCTCAGGTTGTGATCCTGAGGTCCTGGGATCACGAGTCCCGCATCAGGCTCCCTGTAGGGAGCCTGCTTTTCCTTGGGCCTGTGTCGCTGTCCCTCTCTCTGTGTCTCTCATGAATAAATAAATAAAATCTTTAAAAAATCAAGTAATTTATTCAAAATTCTAAAGGTACTCTGTAAAATAGGAGTAAAAGGACTTTCTCCACATCTTTCAAAATGTGTCCATTTTAACCAACACATCTAGAGACAATTGAATGGCCTTATCATTGTGCTGTAACTCAAAGAAATGAATCTACTAGCGGAAATGTGAGGCCAGATGTAAAGAGAAGGTGGCTGTAACAAGCTGTAGAAGACACAGTGTTTGTAATTTCTTCCAATAACTTCTCAAATTCCAGGATGCCTAAGGAATGAACCAGGGTTGGGCCACTATAATATGGTAGGTGAGTTGAAGTTATAAAAGTATAATGATTCTCTTGCAAGCTGGTTGGTGGATTCCAGGAGGTCCTTTTATATGACCTAGAGTCAGTAATCCTTTGTCCTTCTTCCTCCTCGATCTTTAAACCAGACTGGAAAGAACCTTGACATTTCACAAGCGACTACTGAGAGACAGTAGGCACCTGGCATTAATGATTTCCTAGAAACTGGAATGACTTTCAGCAGACTACAGGAGGACAAGCTTGCTGAGACAGCACATAGTCAAAGGGTACTAGTCCCTCTAGTGGACTGGAAAAAAATTCTCGAAACATTCAAATTGACCTTTTCCTAGCGGCAAGTTTATAATGATATTGTCAAAGGAGTTTAATTTTCGTAGACTTTAATAATGTTCTTGATTTATGCTTCCAAACTCATAGCTGCACTCTCAACAGATTTGCCTCCTTTATTTCCTAAACTTTTCTGCCTTGGAATTATAAACCGTGTTTCTGGACCCTACATTTTTCTATCTTGGATAATTCTTGATGCCTATCTTGGGAAAGTCATAAACTCTTCTCAGTCTTAAATTTCTAGTCTGTAATATGAAAATGGTGACACCTACTACATATCGAATTGCTGTGAAGAGATAATGAATTTGATGAAATAAATGTATAAAGTTCTTAGAATAATGGCTGGCACATTGTGAAAAATGATGTAAGCAGAACCAATTTTAAATGAAACTGGAGGAGCCATATCACAGAAACTGCCTTGCACATTCTGTTTTCAAAACTTTTCACTGGGCCAAACCAGCATCATCTCGATAATGTCAGCAAGGACAAGAAACTCCTGTTTGAAAAGACTGATAAAAATGAACTTTTGCCCAGTGACCATGAGCCTGACCAATCAATGAAGTGGAAATCTAACTCTGCTTTTCACCACCAATGAACTTTTAAAAACAACATATTGAATCTTCCATGAAAACCCTGAGTCCACCTCCTGTAATTGGTACACAACTTGGGTTTCTACCTAAATCTGTCTACTCCAAAATGTAATTCTTTGATCCCCTCCAAAAAATACTTTGCCACTTGAACTTGTCTCTTGTTTTTAGGTTGACAACACATTTCCTACCCAACACATTTTATCTATTGTATATTGTTTTAGTTCTTTCTGGCATTCAGACCCCAGCAGAGTATCTAACATATACTACTAGACTCTGTTTTCATGTGTACTAAGTAGATATGCCTTTGATATATTTCTCCCAATAAGTAAGCTTAAGTAATTTCTAAAAATATTTCTTTTATGTGGCAATCTCTTTTTGTGATGAAACCTAAGCAAAACAAAACCAGAAAACCCCCACAAAAACAAAAACAGAAACACCAGATCTGTTGGCAGTCTTTAAGAACAGGAACATTTAAAAACATATATTTGCATTACAACAGTGTGGTAGTTTGATAAGATAACCCATTATGTAATTGGAGTTGAATTCTTTTCTCTCTCTCTTTTTTAAATATTTTATTTATTTATTCAAGAGAGACACAGAGAGAGAGAGAGAGAGAGAGAGGCAGAGACACAGGCAGGAGAGGCAGGCTCCCTGCGGGGAGCCCACTGAGGGACTAGATCCCAGGATCCCAAGATCAGGACCTGAGCCAAAGGCAGATGCTCAACCACTGAACCACCCAGGTGCCCCGAATTCTTTTCTCAAAAGATATTAAGCTCCATAGGAGAAGGTACTTTAAATATGTGTATGTGTGTTCGTTTGCACAATTGTTATGTGATTTGGTTTAAATATTATTATTTTTAGTCATTTCTTATTTGGAAATCACTAAATATCATCTTTATCATGTTACCTAAATGTCAAATTTTTCAAGTTAATTTTTAAGATTGTCTCATTGTATGTTTGCTTTGGCCAACTGCTCAGCTTACTTTTTATTGCTTTTAAAAGCCTGCTTGGCATATGTCCATGCTTAGAGCTTAACTTCTGTTGAAATATGCATTTAGAATTTTATGTGCTTATTTGAATTTTACCATAACATGAAAATCTATACCTTAATTTATTTTAAATAAATCATATTCTTTCATTTCTACAATCTATTAATTTTAGCAGATCTGTCTTTCTTTGGAATTGCAAGTTCCAATTAACTTATTTTTTGTAGGTTTTTCTGATGCTCAAACATGAAATTACATTGATGGAACTACAATTCAGCATATTTTTTAAAAAGATTTTATAAGGACCTGTTTTTTTTATACCTTCATTTCCCTCTTTTAACTGATGGAATTACATAATTACTAAAATTCTAACAAAAAAATCTGTAACATTTCCATTTTGCATTCTATTCAGATATACTTAATTTCTAGCACATATTTTATTAGTTTTAACATAGAATACTTATATATTTGGTATTTAACCTTTAAAAAAAGGACACGAGACCAAATAATATTTAAAACTCTGATAGAGGTAGCCATTCTAATCACCAACACTGACTATCCATCTGGTTACTGTGAAAAACACGGTTAAATTTAAAAGCCATTTTAATTTAAGATATATAAAAAGTCTAAATTCTACCTGAGTGTAACAAATACTTTTTTAAAAGTGTTATATACTCAAAATTTCTCATCCCCTGCTGTCAATCTTATCCTGTAAGAAAGTAAATAGACAAAAGGTAAAAATCCTATTGTTGTTATCTCAATTTGCTTCACAGAGTTCACTCATCTGGCATTAAGGGAGTTACACAAATTAAGCATGATTGTGGTATGTTAGTCTTATAATTAGTACTTTCTAAATCTATTCACAAGAGGCAACCACCTAGTGTTCTTAGTCACATCTGATCTACAAAGCAAGAAATTTGCATGTGGTAAATGGCTGTACTTTCCAAAAAGCAGTTAATCATTAAAGGGGAAAAAGCCTCTTGGCATTTATTGTTCACAGCACAAGAGAAATGTATTAATATGGCTGTAATTTTCAATTCCGAAAGAATTTCTTCACAGTTGAACATAGATTAGTGCCCAAATTCCATTAAGAGTTTCTATAACTTTCTGTTAGAGACTGGAGTTCTTATTATACAAACTGATGAAGTTTTTGTGCTGAAAATACAGGTCAGGTAACATTTTGAGGTACAAAGAGGCAATCGGTAATTTAAAACTACTGTTTTGTTACATCACAGAAAAACAAGAGGACTTCCAGGCTGGTGAGTAACGTCACTGGCTGAAGAGTTCATGGTTAGGTTGTCTGTGCTTCTCTCTGCCTCTAGTTACCTAAGAAGAAATGGTCATTGTGGATGACCTGGCTTTTTGTGAGGAAGGGAAAGGCTGGCTAGCAGCCTAGGCAAGTAATCCCTGTATCCATGGCAGGAATTGAAACAAATGGAGAATTTGTCATAGGCCTCGCTACTACCCATGAGTCACACCAAGAGCATCAAACAATCTGTATTAAAGCAGCTAAAATAATTGTTAGCCCATTGACTTGTAAAATTACACTTGTAAAATAGTGTAAAAGACTGGAGCACGAGTATGCATGATAATTGGAAGGAGATGTAAACCCCTCTGCAATAGTAAGTGATGTCTTGACAGAAAATGGGGTCCAATTACACTTTCCCAAATTTCAGAGTTTGGGTCATTTTCAATTGTATTGTTATCAAGCCAAATCCTTTTATTTTTCCCCTTATTGTCCTTCAGCACTTCCTTTTCTAATTCCTCCATTATTTCCAATTTCTTTCCCCACTCAAATTTCTACATCTTTCACTAAGTAATATTAGTGGGTGGTTTTAAAGTATGCTACTATATGAATCTGACTCATTGATAAAAATCAAGGACATTTTAATACATCTTGACCCCAACTGAATAATGTACATCCAGCACAGGATGGGCACAAGGAAAGAAAATGGTGAAGGAGATTTCCAAACCACCTTTTCTGGGGTACTAATCTGTCTTAAAAATAACATTCCTAAAGTCAAGGTGTCCTTTCTCTAAAAGCTTTTTTGTGAAAATGCTTTAAAAGCTTATTCAAATGTAAGAAGTAACAAAAAATGCATTGTTTTGTCATTAATATTGTTATTAATATACCCCCTGTTGCTAGCTAGATGTGTGTTTCTCTCTCTTTTAACCATGCTCCATTTACACATTTTTCTACACCATAATTTCAGCCAATTTGTAAATAAGGGCAATGGAAAGTAACGTCTGTCTTCTTTTCTTTTATCACTGCAACTATTCAAAAAAAGGAAGAAAGAAAAAAAAAACTCAGAACAAAATGTGCATTAGGAAGAGTTCTGGGCTTAAGTATAGAAGTGAAATGCTTAATGAGTTTTGTATTTTTGAACAAGATACCTATTCTTCGTAACCTTTAATTTTATTTGTAAAGTAGGGACGATACCTAACTCAAACTGCTATGGCACAGGTTACATACGATGATTTTTAAACTGCTCTACACACATAGAATGAACTGTATAAATGGCAATAAAATATGGACTTATCAATAATATTTTTTTATTTTATAACTACATATAGACTTATTCATTGAATTTTTTAGATAATTGCCCAGGAACCTTTTGGTTATGTTATTGGACAGCTGACATCCAACAATTTCAAGTGTATTTTCCAAGCACTGAACATATATTTGCTTTTAAAGTCAGTTAGTATATGTAGCTTTTTTTTTTAAGATTTTGTTTATTTATTCATGAGAGACACACAGAGAAAGAGAGAGACAGAGACACAGGAAGAGGGAGAAGCAGGCTCCATGCAGGGAGCCTGATGTGGGACTTGATCTGGGGACTCCAGGATCATGCCCTGGGCTGAAGGCAGACGCTAAATCACCGAGCCACCCGAGTTGCCCTAGCTTTTTCTATATTTTGAAGCACACACACACACACACGCATACATTGAAAGTTCTGAAGGAAAGTATTACCCTAGATGTCTTAAAAACACATTATGTGAAAGAGTGTTTTTTATTACTATTATTATTTAATTTATTTATTCATGAGAGACAGAGAGAGGCAGAGACATAGGCAGAGGGAGAAGCAGGCTCTATGCAAGGAGCCCGATGTGGGACTCGATCCTGAAACTTTGGGATCACGCCCTGAGTCAAAGGCAGACATTCAATCACTGAGCCACTCAGGCATCCCTATGTCAAAGAGTGTTAAATAAAATGTACTATATTGAAAGTAACTTTAACGTTAAGAAATCTAGAAAATTTAACATCATCAAAAAGAAAATTTCTTTTCATAATTGGAATTATCATCTTGCTATCTGTTGCTTTTTTCTATACCACAGGCTGATATGCCTGGCACACACTGATTCGTTTTCTCTAGTGGCACCTGGTTTCACAATAAATAATTTTCAAGAAGAAATATTTTTTCTATAATATATTCAGGTTATCTTTTTTGAGTTTCTAAAGTAAACTCATATGGTTTACTGGGTAAGATGAAAATTGCATGCAGGTATTTAACCTTTTAAAAGCTGGATATTATTATTGGAACTGAAAAATTAAAAAAACGGGTAATAAACTACATGGAAATAGTAGAAAAATCAGCATCTGTTCTAGAAACTGAGAAAGAATGGCAGTTCCATGCTAGATACTGAAAAAAAAAAAAAAACAAGAATACTACAAATGTAATACAACTAGCATCAGTTTAAAGAAAGGGCTAAACATAGTTTTAAATTACTATAGTAAACAGAATGGCTATTGTTTGGGGAGTTAAATAAACATTATATAGAATGAACTTGCTGAAACTCTTACTAGGGAAAGACCATGTTTGCGTAAAGGGAAGGTAGATTTTACCATCTACGTTACCCCAGAGCATTGGAAACACATCGGAAAATACATCACTCACCCAGAGGTGAGCTCGATGCTACCTCTTTATAGCTGACATAAGGAGTTTAAAACCTGTGCTGTCCAATTAAGTACCCACAACCCGCTGTGGCTATTGAGCACTTGGAAGCAATTAACGTAGTGAAAATACACCAAATTTCAAAACAAACATCAACAACAAAATAGCATGTAAACAAAATTTAAAGTATCTCAATAATTTTTATATTGATTATATTTTGAAATGATAACATTTTGGTTAGGGAAATATAACATTAAAATAATTTTACTTGTTTTTTTCTTACTTTTTAAAAAGCAACTACTAGCCATTTTAATTTATACGTGTGGCTCTCTCTTAGTGCTCACATTATGTTTCTACTGGACAGTGCTTCTCTAAGAAAACAAAAAGACATAATGGGCTGCGGGGCTCCGGGAACAGCTCGGAGGGGCTCGGGCGGCGGCTCCGCGGAGGGGGCTGCGCGGCTCCGGGAACAGCTCAGCGGCGGCGGCTCGCGCAGAGGAAGAAGCTCCGCGCGGAGGGGGCTGCGCGGCTCCGGGAACAGCTCGGAGAGGCTCAGGCGGCGGCTCCGCGGAGGGGGCTGCACCGCCGGGAGCGCGAATCCAACAGCGCAGGCCGCGGAGCACAGGGCGCCGGGACACAGCCCAGGATCCGGCCTCCCCCGGGACAGGCAGAGGCCGGGAGGGCCCAGGACAGCAAGGAGGCTCCTGCCTGGAACTGAGCAGAGCAGCGGCCCCGCCCCGGAGCCCCCAGGCCCTGCAGAAGGAGAGCCCCGGAGCTACTGCGGGGGCTGACTCCAGGGTCCCAGAGCTGCCCCCGCCACTGTGGCTTCCTCATGGGGTGAACAACCCCCACTGAGCCCTGCACCAGGCAGGGGCAGAGCAGCTCCCCCAAGTGCTAATACGCAAAAAAGTTTATCATTTTCTCAGGGTAGGCCAGTTCACAATATGAAAAAGGAATATGCTGAGTGACTTCCATTCTGTATGTAAATACACATATGTACACACAGATACATATGCACAAAGTATACATTTTATTATGAGGTTATAGATATTTTTTGTTTCCTTCATTGGGCTTTGGTGTGTTTTCAAATTCTAGAATAAATAGGTATTACTTTTTAAACAAACAAATAAATAGTTTTAAATGCTAAGTCTTCCTTATAACAAAAATTTATGTTTTTCTCTCCCCACCCCCCAAAATCTACTATGGAAGTATTATACATTTGTTAGTACTGCTTCTATTTGCATTGATAGGGGACAGAATTTCATAGATTATATCAAGTTTAGAAAGTGCCAGAATTCAACAGTGATTCTCGCATGCACTAAAGAGTTCCTGGCCAACTGGGAACAATAGATGTGAGGAGACAGGACAGTATTGCTTCTCATTTTTTGCCTCTTTACTTGACCCTCTAAATGGTTCCCTGCCACAGTTGCCAATCAAACTTTCTTTTTACCTTAGGAAGGTAACATTATTTGCTTGAGGAAGAGGACTTCTGCAGAAAACAAATGAGAAAAAAATTAACTGCAAATGTTGATGAGTTGATGCACAAAGTAGATGAGTAGGTAAGTACACACCTTGAATATTTTTGTGCTATTGACTAAGTAGAATTTTAAAAAGAGGTAGACAGATTGTAGAGTTGAACACATGCTTAATAACAGGTACCATGAAGCAAAGGACATATGAAAACTATCATGTAGTAAGTGATGGTAGCAAAAGCAAACAATGTTTTTTATTTTTTATTTTTTTGGCGTACAATGATTTGGGAATCATCCATATTCATTCTTTAGAATCAATGAATGAAGAAAACTGATATAAAAGTAGCAATCATTTGAAATTGTGTTTCTTCGTTTGATTAAAGTGATCTTTGGTGTGCTGAAAGTGAACCCATTTTCAGGTGTATGTCTAATTTGTGGCTACCAATAAAACGATCATCATATCCAGAGTTCAGAGTCAATAATTTATGGATAGATACTATGTGATGCCAGGACTATTCTTTCTTGTTGGCAAGTCCTCCATGTGGTCTGAATGAGGGTCACCAGGTAACTTTCCACACTCAAAATTACCCCTCCGGCTACCTGCACATAGCCCGATATTCTAGTAGTGGAATTTTTTTTTTCCTATAAAATATTTGAATGCTAATATAAAAAAGAGGTCAAATGTAAAACTTCTGTCCATATTAAATACGTTATTAAATCACATCAGATACTTTCCAAATGGCAGATAGCCAAGAGCAAGAAGTCACTTGGAATACAATTTATAGTCGATAAGCACTGATAGGCTACATGTAGAGAGATCCATAAGGGCTTCAATGTGATGCTAAGGGTGGGATAAAGGAAACATGCAGGGTAGAATGGGGACCTAAGTGTATAAATGAGGATAATGGGAAGAGAAGGAAGTTTATTACTGGAAAATAAACTTTATCCGAGCTAATAGTAACTGAGGTCACTTAGGCTAATAAGAGGTGGCTAGAAGTAGATGGTTGATGGAGATAGGACATAAAGGGCTGTCCACTAGAAAACAGAGTTGATTAGATGGGTCTACAATGAATAGGAACAGGGTATATTCAGGTGAGTAAATAACAATATATGAAATCCTATCTAGGGCTTGGAGCTTACCGGCCCCTTCCTTATCTCCATTTCTCCTTTTTTCCCTAGACTTCCACGCACACAGCTGCTCTGCTGTGAGTGATTCTTCCTTTCTTTATTTCTGTCTGATTCAACGATGCTCATAAAAATGGGATATTAAAGCTGCCCATTTTTAGAGGAGAAAACACCTAACACATCAATTCATGTGAGTTTCATGTTGAGCTGTAGAGAGACAGAGGCCGAGAAACAGTTTGGAATGCAAGATGTTTCTTAGGAGTCAACAGCTTCAAGGGGAAGGGGAGCAAGCAGGTTGAACAGAGGAAGAAGTCGAAGGGCACCATGTATCCATTAAACCCTCAAAGAAATTGGTGAGGAGCTCTGGAGCACGAATCACCCGTTAGACTGTCCCACATTAGGGTGAAAGGGATGTGACCTTCAGCAAACTATGACTAATCTGCCATCTACTTATGTATTGCCTGTACGCTAAGAATGGTTTTTGCATTTTGAAATGATTGGGAAAAAATCAAAAGAAGAATAATATTTTGTGAAATGTAAAACTTGTATGAAATTCAAATTTCAAGGTCCATAAACACAATTTTATTGGAATACAGCCATGTTCATCCGTAATTTATTATCTCTGGCTGTATTCAAGCTACAACAGCAAAGTTGAACAGTTGTGACAAAGACTGTAGCCCGCATAAACCTAAGACATTTACTGTCTGACTCTTTACAGAGAAAGTTTATGAATCCCTTCTTTGTTCCCTCACCTTATCCAGTCAGCCCTTGAGTGACTCAGCCCTCTGCTGCTGCAGCAAACCCTTAGCTGACAGGCAGAAATGGTCTCCTGACGTTATTCCAGAGCTGAGCAGCAAACCCATTCTTTAAAAGGCTATGGTGACACATCCCTGTGTCTACCACAATGCTAATTTCAGCAGATCATATGCTAAATGAAAGCCATTCAAACTAGAAATTGTTACATATAAAATATAATTCTTTTTGCAGTTGCTTCAACATATTATATGAGCAGAGTTAGGATAAGAGAGGGAAAAAGTTTCCCCTTGGGGTTTTAGCAAATGTATATAAGCCTCTCATCAATTGCTTTATTATTACATGTGACTTTGTTGAAAAGGATGGGTGCCTTAGGACTTCCAAATATCAAGTATTGACTGTCATTATCTAAGAATTGGCCTTGTAATTTGTCCTGAGCCCCAAGAAGCATCCAATTGTTCCAGTTTTCCCTCCCTGATTATTGTTCCCCTTGTTCATATTGCTACTTTCATGGATTCCATTCTAAAGCTTTTCCTATAATAGACTTTGCTTTTGTCATTATTTTCTCTGACAAATCAGATTTAGTTCTTTTTTTCCCTTTAATTTGCATTTTTTGGTCTAATTGCAGTATTTTTCATTCGTTCTTACAAAAAACATGAGCTTGAAAGAGGGTTTTCACTGTTGCTTGCTTTAATGGTGACTAATATGCAGTCATCTAATAAGCACTGTCCATTTTCAGAATATTTTTGTTAAATTCCCCATTAACCCATTTGCAAATTGGCCAAAATGACCACATCCAGTTCAAAAGAGCAGTTTTAACTTCAAGTCCTAAGATTCCAAGATGTTAATTATACTATAATTTTTATTCAGAGGCCTTATCATAATTATGGGTACATTTTTATTTTATTTGGAGCTTATTGATTTATTATGTTTCTTCTACTAGAGTATAAAGGCAATAGTCATGCTCTCATCTGACCACAGTATACAAGGAAAATAATGGATATTCAAAAAATATGTGTTGAGTTGAAATAAGTTACCGATAAAAAGTTGGGAGTCACTTGCCTATTGATAATGTCTGAGGGCTTAGAGTATATAGAATGACTAAGGAGTATGCTAACAATATAAGGTTGGATCAAATAATAAGACAACAATAATAGGGGAGTGGGGAAAGATACAGAAGGAATTGGCAGAGCAGAAAGGAAATAAGAATGTATCACCAAAAGGAAGGGACTTTTTTTTAAGAAGCAAATGTGCTGAATGAGGTGTATGGTTGTAAAAAGGGGGGTAGGTAAGATAACTGTGGGGGTGGGAATGGGGGAGTAGCATGACAGGTTAAAAGTCATTTCTACTGCAGCTTGCATGTACCTATTAGTGCCCTTTTACCTACTTAAACACATTTATTTCACACAATCCAGCTGGTACATTTGAGCAAGTTATCAGCATCTGATTTCAAGTGAAAGGAACCTTATTATGTCTCACAGGACCACCTAACAATACTTAAGAAATTTAATGGATATTTATGACAGAATTTCCCATAAAATATGTTATCTGTCAATGTTCCCTAGAAGGCACAAATAATTAGACAAATGAAGACATCTACTTCATTACTAGTTAGGCATTAATTTACACTTGTCCTGAGAAAGTTTCTCTGTAAAACTAATAACCACAGGGCATTTTAGAGCAGGGCATAGTTCAAAAATGTTTTTTTCCCACACTCTGAGAAGATGTAGAATTAATCGACTTTTCACTTTAATTAAAGAAACTATCTGAAGTATCAAGTTTTTATTTACAAGGAAATTGTCTTGCTTTGCAGTAATGTCTTCTCAAAAGAGAAAGCAAAACTCATCTCAGCGCTTCCCATTAGCATAATGACCAAGTTTCAGATGAGCCTATGAAAGAGAATATCATGTGACAGGTGGATGCACATATACACATGCACACACACACAATCTCAGCACAAATATCAGGAGTGAAGATTACTTTTAAATCAGGTAACACTAAGTTTCCTCTAGTTCTGTAGGCTACATCCAGAGTTGACATTTTGTTTTTTGAGAAGACACAGCATGCATCCTCAGGTTATGAGAAAATTAGAAAGGCATCCTTCTGCAGTCTAAAAGTAATTCTTTATTACAATATGTAATGATCCTCTTCTTATACTTCAGTCCATTATTTATGGCTTGACTAAGTAAATTATCGTCTAACGCGGGCACACAGACAGTAAAAAGAAATAGTGTTAATTATCATGGCAGGAAAATATGGATAACCTGGGATTTTTCCAGGCACTCATCACCTTAAGAATGCTTGCAGAAATTATTCATTCACCCCTAATATCACTCCTAATACATGAACTATGGCGAGTTAATTTAACTTCTCTAAGGCTTGGTTTTATAGTTTGTAAAACAGTCATACCTCTTAGAGTTGTAGTGATGCTCAAGTCTGATAACTTATTTAAGTAACTTTTAGCATAGTAAAAATTCCCTATTTTGCATTTATATTTGTATATATGAACATTCACATATGTTTGTTTCTAATTTATATTATTTTCTATTATTATTTTATTATTTAAGTAAATACTAAATACTAGGAGAGTAGTATTTTGTCTTAGTGCTAATACTCTGTAATATTGTTCCTAAATTACTGGCAATTTTCTACCACTTTTCTTCTAAATTCTTCAAGATTATTAGGTATAACTCTACCTTTGAAACAAAAATTACTGATTTTTTTATGATGTGCATTCCCTGAAACTTGGTAGCTATTAAAAAAAGGATCAGAAATGGAATAACAGGACAAAAGAAGGTATATGAAAGAAAACAAAATATCTTGAGAGAATATTTACCTATTACCCACTATACACATTACTAATTTTAGATGAGATATTTGAGATACATGAGTGTTCATACCACAAATATGAAGGATGCTTACTACAGTGTGAATGTTTGTGTTCACCGAAAATTCATACGTTGAAAACCTAATGTCCAACAGGGTGGTATTAGGAGATGGAGTCTCTATGCGGTGATTGGGTCATTAAGGAAAGCCACATAAATATGATTAGTACCCTTAAAAAAGAGGCTCCAAAGAGCTAGCTTGCCCTTTTCACCATATAGGAACACACTGCAACCTGTAAGAGGACCTTCACCTGGACATGCTGACACCTGACTTCCACTTTCAGCTTCTAGAACTTGAGAAATTAATGTTTGATGTTTATATACCACCCAGTCTACACAGTAATTCTTAATGCCGTGCAAAAGGGCTAAGACAATGTTATAAATGCAAAGATAAAGAAGATGTAATTTTGTTTCCAGATATTGATCCAGGATATAATTTTCCATTCTTCCTTGGAGAAGGCTACATGTTACCTGACAAAAAAGGCTCCACTGTCAAGTAAATCTGAAAAGCCTTTAATACATATTGAGAAGCTAAGGTATTTCTGTGTATTTGTGTGGTTTCTCCCAATCTTTTTCAATTTATCAAAATTTTTAATGTTCACTGTACAACCTTCAGTGTATAAACCTTCAGAGTTGGAGATGCGGCATGGGACTATTTTCCAAATTTAGTTGACTAAAAGCATATTTGGAAAAAAAATCCTCATTTAATGATTTACTATGTCCTAAGGACTCTTTCCATGGGATTATAGTCATTTGTCCGACTTCAAATTCCGACTAGGCTTCGGAAATCTAGATCATTGAGGTCCTCTTCTCTTTTCGGCTTTTGTAGATACAAAAAGTCTAACTCCTTCAATTTCTTATTTTAAAATTTATTAAAATATTCAGTTTCATCTTTCCTTACTCTTAAATTATGACTGAAACTATCCAATCACAATTGATATTCTTCCTCAGTGGTATCTATAACTAGAAAAAGCACTCAATATATTGTGTCAGCTTCTAGAAAAAAAATAGCAGAGATATATGGGATTTTCTTTTGTACAGCTTGTTAAAGTCATCATAGGTCTAACCCTCAGAACATGCAATGCCCAAATAAAGCTTTTCAGAGGAACTATTTGTTTATGTCTTAGATTTTTATTGCTTGGCATTTTCCTAATCTCCTATGTTCTCTCTCATCCTGGAGGAAAGGCAAGGGGATGAGTGGATGAGACTATGTATTAAGACTCTACAATATCTCCAGGCCTGCTTTGCAAAGTTTCCACAGTATTGAAAGAAGAAAGAGCAAGTCCTCAATGGTAATTATTTAGTAAATAAAGACTTTTTTCCCAGGTATGAACTCTGTTCATGATCCTAAATTGTTCCCTTAGGGCAATGAATCCGAATCTATTGAGTTGCTAAAGCATTAATAATAATCTCTGCCCATTCCAAGATTATTTTCATTACAAAGGAGTCTAGCATTCCACAGAGTTCTGTTTCCTGGATTATAAGGCTATCTAACACTCGTCAAATTCTTAACATCATGGGTTGCAAGAATGAATTAAGTTCTGCCTAAGTTAAATGTCTGTGAAGGCAGCTTCACAAAGACAATTTCAATTTTCAGTTATTCTTCAGAAATGTTCAAATCTCCCCTGCGGCCTGTTCCCCCACCCCCATATTGTTTCAGGACCTCATACCTGATTCCATGGTGTAGCTGGTCTTCCTGCCTCTGGACTTCCTCCCCTCAGATCCAATTTGTACATTTCTGCAAAGTTACAAGCAGAGACCTAATCATGTTACTCTCCCACTTAACTAAGGTGGCTATTATCTGCAGGGCAACTATTTATCAAAGCTTTGCTTATCTCTTATCTCTCCAGCATCATTCAGGCTTTTATTTCCTTGCTGTTAGAAAACTTATACTCAAAACCCAATTCAAAAATCTTTTTGTTCTTTTATTCATATTTATTCAGCAAAAATTTTTGAGTTCATATTATGTACAATTATTTATTCATTCATTCAACAAATGTTCATTGAACACCTCTTTTATGCCAGGCACTTTTCAAAACACTAGGCATATATCAGAAAATAAAAGGGACAAAATCCTCTGGCTTCATACAGTCAATAAGTGAGATATGTAAAGTGAAGTATATGATATAGTAGAAGGTAATATATTATGTAGATACATGCAAGAAAAGGGACTAGAGAATCATCAGAAAGTGTCTAAAGGGTTGGCTTAATTTTAAATAAACTAGTTAGGATAAGCCTCCCCAGGAAGCTAATATTTCAGCAAGTACATGCAGGTTGTGTGTGTGTGTTGGGGGGACTGGGAATAGTGGTGAAACTAAATGTGGCACTTCAGGGGAAAGCCTTTGGGATAGAGGGAAGAGCTAAGGCAAAAAAGGCCTTTGGGTGGGAGGAGGTCTGATGTGTGTGAAGAACATTAGGAAGATCAGTATCGCTAGATCAGAACAAACAAGGATACTAACAGTAAATAAGGTCCAAGAATTAAAGAAGATCCAGGTGATGTATCACCCTGTAGGCTATTAAAGGACTGGCATTTACTTGGAATGAGACTGAAAAGTACATCCAATGAGATGATACACTACAGTTTTTGAGCAGCAGTGAGAAGCTTTTTCCCTATATATTTCCCTTTCCTTTTGATAACTCTAATACCTTAGATATGCATTACCTGCAAGTGTCTATTTTTCTAGATTAGGTTTTTTGAAGAAAGAGATTCAATGCTTGATACATAGTAGGGATTCCATAAAGAACTCACTTAATGACTCTATCAGTCAACATATTTTTATTAAGGGCAATTTAAGATTTAATTACTCAAAAGCACCAAGTAAAACCCTAATTGGATACCTACAAATCAACTGGTTGAGGACAAATTGTTGAAGCACTCTTTTTAGTTCATATATCTGCAGCATTTCTCCCAGGCAGCATATTCTGTTAGGATTCATCATAAAGTCCAAAGTAGTTTGCATTGAATCAAGTACCTTTAAAATAGTTTGTTACAATGATATTTTTAGTTCCTAATTATTGTAATCTCACAAATATGACCAAAAACACATTATCTAATAATTCGACCTATAAACATAATACTGCCATTTTAGAAATACTTGAGGGAGAATTCATAGTTAAACTAATTTATTTTTCACATGCCCTATTGTATCTAACAGCTTATGAGTCAGTTGCTTGACAGAGCAAAAAAAAAAATCTATTTGTAAGTCTGAACATTTTTCACTTTTATGTTTTAATTGAAAAATTAAAAAAAAGAAAAGAAATAAGAAGCATTCTTCCCTCAGGATTGAAAATAATGAAGTGTTTAAAATAACATTTAGTTATTACCTTGGGGGTGACCAGTTCTGAAGACATGTTCTAATCATTTTTTTTCTCACTCATATAGATGTCTGTGATACCTAACATTTGCACTTGGATTTCTCTCTTGATTGAATCATATATTTAGCAATGAAATTTGTAGCAAGAGAATATATGCTATGTTCTCATTGAGCCTAATCAAATTCACAGTCAACATATTCACAGAATGGTTAATGGCACTGAAAGTACAATAGTAAACAAAATAGACATAATTTTCTGGCTTCATACAAATTTATCTTCTAGTGGAGGGAGAAAGACTAACATAAAGGGAATATGTAATTAATTATAGTGCATTAGATAGTTAGTATGCTGTTAATGATGAAATTTTAGTGAAGGTTGATCCAGGAATTGTTTGTTCTCAAGCTGCTAAAGAGCTTATAGTTTGGATTATTTAAATGGCCCAGGTTCTTTGCTTAGTCTGGGTTCCCCTGAAAATAGAGTCCGAAGGAAAAAGTTCTCTGAACCAACCTATTAGAAGATGTGAATCTTGGAAGCAGAAGGGAGAAAAAGGCAGGATGAATTAGGGAACGAGAAATAGAGATCTCACTTGGGGGTATACTGCCTATCTGGCTATTGTGTGATATTAAAAACAATAGATTTCTGCCTTTTGTGAAGTCATCTTCTAAGAGGCTGTTTAAATGACTGCTCTTGAGACAGTCCCGGCAGAAAAAGAAAAGGGGAAGAATTGGTCCAGTGGCTTCCATATTCAACTGAACAAAGTTTTGCCCCAACATTGTTCATGACTTGCTCTTAAGAGAGAAGCTCCAGAACAAGAGACTAGAGGTTCACAGGATGTGTGAGACAAGGCTTTGTCAAGCGTATCTGCGTGACAGTGAACTATGGAAAACTAGTCATCAGAATAACTGAATCAATGCAGGTGAACCCAAGAAGTCCGAGTTAGTGTTTAAGAGGTTTCTGTGACAGCCTTCAACCCTACTTTAGCTAGAGCAGAAAAAATGTTATCTATTTAAGTTTCTGTAAGTTGTACCAAACAAAATGTAAAACTACTGATCTGTCTCAAGCCTCAATTATTTGCAGATGAAGAAATTGAGATCTAGAAGAATAAACTGACTTGCCATCAGCTAAGTCAATGAATGTGAGTACTCTGTTCTCCTGAAGAGTTTATTGATTGGTGTTTACTGACAACGTTTCTTTCATAAGGTCCCTGTTGCTTGAATAGGTTGCATGTCTTCTACAAGACCCATAGATCATAAGTAAAAAAGGAGTATTAACACATGTCTAATGCCTCAAAGATACCTGGGGTCTAAGATTCCATTTTGATTTATACGATTCCTAGTATAGGCACTGTGCAAATAGGCATGCTAATACAAGTTGTAATTAAAATTTCCAGATTGAAAGTTTTTAATTGTGTGTGGGAAGAACAACATCAATACTTTCACCAAAACAAAGTATTTTCTGTTATTGCCAACTGGATAGGAGTTTTTTTTTTTTTTTTTCATTACATCTTGTTTACATGTCTCTTTTGGCCTTTAATTAATGAAAAATAATCATTTTTAAGTCGCTTTATCCCTCATAACAACTTGTAAACACTTGTGTGCTACTGTTAATATTTGTAAAGCACTGAGCTTGGTAATAAAGGATACAGGCTTAAGTCTCCACACAACTATTCATACAACCTGTTTAAGTAGATTAAATCACATAGTTTCTCTAAGGCTCATTATCTTTATCTCTAAACTTGTATAATGCCCTCAACAGAAGGTCCTTATGCAAATCTCACTAACTAAACTATGGAAAGCATTTGCAATGTGTTATTTGGATATTAAGTTACAATGAGTACTTAGCCTGAATAATATTCCATATAATAAATTATGTTTTTGTTTTTCCTTTGTTTTTTTTTTTTAATTGAGATAAAGTATTTAAGCAAAAAAAATAGTGAAATTAGACATTAGTTTTTGGATCAGTTATTGATTGAGAGTTGACTTGGCCAAAATGGAATAAAATCTAAATTTAAAATTTCAGAAATATATACAAACATTATAAACATCATCTATGGTTCTGACTTTAAAGTCTCAAATATAGGGATGCCTGGGTGGCTTGGTGGTTGGGCATCTGCCTTTGGCTCAGGGTGTGATCCTAGAGTCCTGGGATCAAATCCCAAATTGGGCTCCCTGCATGAAGCCTGTTTCTCCCTCTGCCTATTATCTCTGCTTCTCTCTGTGTCTCTCATGAATAAATAAATAAAATCTTTTTAAAAAGTCTCAAATATAGTTTAGTTGCAAGGGTTTATGTTTTGTTAATCTCTCTAGAACTCTTTGGCAGAATTAAACATTTTTAAGTTAATATGTGATGTTTCATGGTGCTCGCTTCAGTAGAACATATATTAAAATGTAATGTTTCATGTATAATTTTGAAAAATCAATACAACAAATGTAAGTGTTCAAATTAGATTACTTTCCATATGTAAGCTAAATCTTTAATCATTTTGACATTCAGGCCATTTCCAATGGATGTTATAGGCCATGTCTCTCTCTCCCTCCATATATGTAAATTATACAAAAATTTACATATGCATGTAAATTAATGATGATAATGCATATTCATAAAATACCTGCAAATTGCTTGACATGAAAGTAAATATATTGACAATCTTTAAAAAAAAAACATTTTATTGCCAAACAAATTGTATCCTGGTTCTGATTTTTACATAAAATAATATTTTGCCCATGTTTGCTTCTTCATTATGCAATTCAATACCTGAATTACTTTTGGTCACATGAAAAACATTCAGGTACTTTCATTATCTCTGAAAACAGATGGGAAGAACTAATGGAAACTTGAATATCAAAACATAAGTAGAAGTTAGATGATACAAGGGGGTGACCAACATCTTTGATATTAATAGAGGAATGTTCATACAAAGATTTTTGGAAGCCATCACTGTTCTGAAAGGGTAGAACTGTCCAAAATAGAATCACAGTTTAATTGCTCTTGAATGATATTGCTTAGATTACTTAAATCTCTGATCCACAGTCTCCTCATTTATGAGATCAAATGAATCAGTAGATGGAGCAAGCTTCATAAACTGAATTATACTATGCAAATCAGAGGTATATTTGATAAAATTCACAGTGCCAGCAAACAAGGGAACATATATGTTATGATCAAAAGGAGGAATAGGTCCCCCAAACAAAAATCTGAAAGAAAATTTACATACAGAAAAGCAGTAAAGTTAGGAAAAGGAGAAAAAATAACTAGTAAATGATTATAATATTAGCGATTTGTTTTAAAAAGCACTAGATTTTCTTATTTTTTAATAATATATTCTGATGTACAAAGTAAATATTTCTTTGCTAATAGTTAATCTAAATTTAAAGACAAACAAAAAGTTCTCCAGATTATACTTTCTTCCTACTACTTTTTCATAGGTTTTGTCCCTTGATAGGCTACAAATTTTCATCTGTCAATAAACTAAAGATATTAGAATAAAATGATAATCTTAAATCTAAACTCTTGACAGATGGACCAGACACAAAAATTTTTACATCTGGCTGGTAGGATAATATATTGAAAAGCTGCCAGGGTTGTATCATAGAAAAGGCATTTTGGCAATTTGGGAAAAGTTGCATAGAGAGCCTAAAATCTAATCTATGTTTGAAACATTGTCACTTATTTGTCTACACATTACTAATTGAATAGTATTTACTAAACATCCACTATCTGAAAAATAGTTAGACCTTAGAATAAAGATAAACGTGATCAAAGCCTCTGCCTGATAGAATTTCTAGCCTAGTACTAAACATAGAAAAAAAAACCGTCATCATAATATTAGATAAAAAGTGCCATAAGACATTTATCACATAGGGTCATTTATAATACATACATACATATATACATACATACATAAGATCTAAATAAATAGATAAATAGTACACTGTATTCCTTATGTTTAAACTTTTCAGAATGGCCTTAAATACGTATAGAAAATAGTGTTCATAAGAGTATTTGATACTAAGATTAGCTATTAATTATCCTGCTTCTTAGTTACCTGGGGAGGTCTGATAAGTAATTGCACAGATAGATATAATAGTGTTAAAAATATTTGAGAAGAGTGAGATGGGTTCAAGGAAAATAAACTAATGAGGAATAAGGATGAATTGTCTCATTCCTATTTCTCTCCTACCCTACCACCCCATAATCAAGATGGATATTGGTGTGTGTATATGTCTGTATGTGTGCACACTACATCCTTTGTGGTAAGTACCATTTTATCATCACTAAGTTCACATATCTGTCTCAGACCATTCTTTTTCCTCCTTCCTATTCTAAGTGATGATGGGCCTGTCTTGTCTTATCACTCCAGATGTGTTTTGCAGCCATCTTTTCACATATTTTATGGGATTTACTTTTTGGCATTCTCCTCTGTCTCTTAAAGAAAGTGCAGGCAAGTTTTTTAGAGGGTCAGATAATAAATATTTCAGGCTTTGCGGGCCATAGGACATGTTGCAATAGCTTGCTACAGCTGTTCACATCTGCCCAGGTGGCATGGAAGCAACCATAGACGATGTGTAAATACATTAATTTAGCTGAATAACAATAAAATTGTATTTACAAAAACAGATGGTGGTCTGGATTTGGTTCTTGGGTAGTAGTGGTCTGACGCCTACTTTAAATGATATAGTTCTCATTTCTCCTTCTATCGGGTAATTTTTAACTGCACTCAACTGTATTGTAATATTATCCATCATAAAAGTCAGATTTTAATAAAAGTGTCCACATGGCTTTTGTTTAATATTTAAAATCTATAAGTTAAACTTTAAAAAGTATAAGCATGTTAAAGAAATAACTTTTCTCTAATCTTGACAAATACACTCCATAGACACCTTGAAAGCCATTTGGAATTTTAGGTCTTCTTGAAGTTCCACTTCAGATATGACAGTAGAGAGAACAAATGTCATTCTCACCTTCTTTCAATTCTCACTCCTTCTTTTTCTCCCTGAAGGACATAGTTTATCTATTCCTCCTACCCAGAAGTGTAAGGTTTGGTTTTAGGAGGATCAAACTTTTAGATGAGTCTTCTGCAAATGCTGGAGCAGATCCAGGGCCTTATAACTACAGAAATCCAGAGTCCCAGGTACTCAGTGTGATCAAGGAAGGATGGAATGATGTTTGGAGGCCCACATACTATTGGCTACCTGGTCTACCTACACTGTAGGGAAAGTTAAGGCCAGAGAAAAGCCAAAGTTGAGCCTACTAAAACATGGGGTCCAGGACAGAGACTAGCTAAGCTAAGGCTTACATACAGATATGAATAGTCAAGATGGGGTCATACTGTAGCAGCATGGGTCCCTTATCCAATATAACTGGTATCTCTGTAAAAAGGGGAAATTGGGCACAGACATGCACTCAAGGAGAAATCCAGGCAAAGATGAAGGGAGAGTTTGAGGTGACACTTCTAAGGGCCAAAACATGTCAAAGATTGCCAAAAACCTACCAACTACCAGAAACTAAGTAAGAGTCATGGAACAAATTCTCTCTCATAGTCCTCCAAAGGAACTAACAGTCTGATACCTTGATCTTCCAGAACAGTGAAGCAATAAAGGTATTATCTAAGGTACTCATTCTTTTGGTACTTTGTCATGGTGGCCATAATAAACTAATGTATTCCATTAAAGAGATTTCCTTGCCAGGTGTTTCTAAATGGTTACCTTCCATTTAGTTTTAATCACTGTACTCTACTATTTTCCTTGGAAATGCCAAAGACTGTAATTTTGTCTTATATACCCATTTATTAATATAAGTCTCTATTACTGTACTGCATTTGTACAGGATACACAGTCGTATGTTGTAATTGCATTTGAGCAGGGACTATATGTTTAATCACCACTGCCTTAACAGCACATAACATAATGATGGACATAGCACAGAATGCGTCCAACAGAAATTTTATGAATTAAAGGATGGGAGGGAGAAATGAACAAACAAAGGAAGAAAATGGGAACAATATAAAAAATCTAGTAATTCTTTCTGCCATGGCAATATTTATATATCACCATCCATTACTCCTTAGCATTAATATACAATCCTATACCCCTGAAAGCATTTGGAAATATCAGTGGGTGTTAATACTTCATTAAATGAATTACTACATAAACAACTATCCTAAAGACCTAGATATAATTGGATTAAATAAATCACCAAGTGGCTAGTGTGAAAGCTTAAATATGTCTACATTAGCCAAATTGCCAAAATTTTACATAGTTTTGAATTATATTAATATTACTTAATATCCGAGCTGCACTCATTCATTTATTAATTCATTCGTTTCTTTGTTTATTCAAAAAATATTTTTGAGGGCTTGGAATTATTTTAGATCTTGGGGTATTTTGGTGGGAAAATGAAACAAAGGACCCTGAAATTTACATTCTATGCAATTAGGAGAAGGAAACAGGCAATAAAAAAGGTGGAGACTACATCTTGAGAATCACTATTCTAGACTCATGGTGCATACTATGTCAGCAATATAGCAAGAATTATATATTTTGCTATCTTACCAAACTACATTTATATCGTTCATTGTTTCATGGAAATGCTAAGAACTTCCTTGCATGTTTATTGTCAATATGATGTATCTTCATTTCAGGATTGTTTTCCTAGAACTTGCAGCATCTGTTCCTATTTTCCATCTATCTGGCCTCTTCATTATCCTTTTATTTTCCCAAATGCCTTCTCCAATTTCCTTTTAGAAGAAGTTTTTTTAGATCAGACCTTGGAACCAAAAATTAGGAAGAAAATGAAAAAGAGTATATGATTCGTGGAATATGTGATACTGGACCCCAAAGGAGTTTATTTTCTCCAAAGTCAGTTAATTTTTTTCTGTTTCATGATAAACTATTTTTTTCTACCTTACCTATTGATGTTCAGTTCTTATAGTTTTACATAATGATATAAAAATCCATACAGAGTTGAATATTCTCCAATACAATTTCTTTAACATAAATACATGAATAATGGGGGTGGAGTTGGCAGAGAAACTACTGGTGTTCAAAAGGTCATTTCAAAATAAATGTTATATACCTTTTTCCATATTCAATCCATTTTTATAACAAGTAAAATTCTGATTATAAATTGCCTCCTTTTAAACTATTCTATTTGTGGAATGCTCAACAACTATTTTTGATGCAAAAAAAGCATCTTTTATGTAAAACCTGCTTCCACTTCAACTTCTTCAAGAATATATGTTGTGATCTTATAGGTTGAATTAATCCTGATGAACTCCATTAGGATATTGAATCCTGAGTACAGAAGATATTTTAGCTTCTTAGGCAATATTCATTCATAGAAAGAGAAAGAAGTACTATTAATAAAATTGATTCTTAACATTCTTTTCCTAAGATTCAAACAATTTAATACCACCCATATCCCCCATCTTTGAGGTCTAGTCTGAAGATTTCCATTTTAGTTGTAATAACTAGATGAGTTGTCTCGATATTTTAATTTGGTGTGTGAATTATTCATCTTCCAAAATGCACAGACCTTCTTTTCTTCAGATATTCATATCAATAGTATAAGAGCTTCCCATGGGAGTATGTTTTGATCCAAACTAAATCAAGTAAGCTAAATGCCAGAGTGTTTCTGTATGCTGTATATCCAATTTGCTTAGATAGATTTTGATTCTACTTCCAAAATCAAAGTGATAAATAGTTCCTAATGGAAAAATTCAGGTGATTAAGTCTTGTCAAATATTTAGCCAATAGGATGTTGATGAACTGCATGCTTCTAAAGAGTTGTTTAAACCAAAGATTAAAATTTGATTTTGCTGTGATAAGTAGAAATCTTACAAAATTCAATATTGAGACTACATCATCAATTTGAGCAATATTTAGTAGAAGTGATTTTGCATATCATTTTGAAAATAGATTAGAACAGAAATACACACTCTGTCTTTGCATTTGCTGCTACTCAGCATTTCCTAAGCACCCACTATGGGCTTAGAGATGTATGAAAATGTATAATAAAATGAGCATCCACACTTTTAGCTACATAGGATTGGAGAATTCAGTGAGATAAATGAAGTTCAAAAATATTATTTATGTTAGTTTTTAAATATATATTATTGTGCTGATATTTATTTTTTATAATATTTATCCACAAATAATTTTTTGCGTATGTTTTGTGCCCTCTATTCAACTGTTGACTATACGGGTCTGGAACTCAGGAAAGGTAATATATGGAACTAAAGATGAGAATAAAGATAACAGATATGCATTTTTAGGCATAGGATAAGATACATAATTAAGAATAAACAGATTTTTGATGCATCAAATAATAATAGTTAAAGAAAAAAAGGGGGTAAGTTTGATTAACATGAGAGAATGTGTACAATAAGAGAAGGAAGTCAAAAAATGTCTCTAGTAAACAGTAACACACAAGAGACCATGAGAGAGATAGGACCACACAAAGAAGACTAAGATGGAGACCAGCTAGAGAAAGAAAACAGAAATCAAGCAGACATTGTGTCAGTAAAGGAAGGGCAAGAGACAGCTTCAAAGCAGATGAAAGAGTCAGTAGTGGATCACACGAGGTCAATTAGAAACTTGGATTGATATGGTTTCTGTGGAATCTTTGCCTGTGACATATTGTTAACATGTGGTGTGAGAAAATGAATAATGGTATGCGAGTATATTTGGATTGAGAAAGCAGTTCTTCATTCAAGAGTTGTGAGATAAGGTGGAAAGTTCAGCCCGGTGTAGGGGAAGGTATGTTGTTGTGGCTTTGTTTGTTTGCTTTGAAAATGGAAGAAAATAAGCCTGTTTAAAATCTGACAGAAAGACTCAGTCGTGGGTACTTTAAGAGAGCGCTAACTGAAAAATCCAAGAACTTCAAGTGAAGTAAAGACATTGATGAGGAAGCAAGAGGAGTGATGCGAGGAAAGACATAGATAAAGGATATTTGTCAGTTGCTTCTGGCTTAGGTATAAATAGTATTATTTGAAATATATATATGGCATAAATCAAGAGCAAGAGGAGAATTGGAGGGATAGGAGCCATTGTCAAGAATGAAAGATAACTTATGCACCTGAGTGGCTTAGTGGTTGACCATCTGCCTTTGGCCCAGGGCGTGATCCTGGAGACCCGGGATCAAGTCCCACATCGAGCTCCCTGCATGGAGGCTGCTTCTCCCTCTACCTATGTCTCTGCCTCTCTCTCTCTCTCTCTCAAATAAATAAAATCTTAAAAAGAAGAATGAAAGATAACTGAACAAGAAACAGGTGAAATATTGATAAAAGCTAAGTTGGGACCGAAGACCATTAAATTTTATTGGTGATAATTTACATAAGTATGTGATTTTCTTTTTTGTCAGTATGATGGCAATCACTCAATTCACTTTAACGTATAGCTTTTTCCCCCCAATAGGCCTATGAAGAGTAATACAATATGGACTCCTGTCTTCCAGATGTCTTCCTACACACATGTAGTGTCACTCATTGTGTCCTAGATCCTAAATCCTGTGGCTCTTTATGCTCTATCACCATGAACTATCTAAGTCTTCATGTAGTGAAAGGCACTTCCTAAATTTTCAGGAGCTTGTTAACTAGTTATTTGTTGATACTATCATCACCAAGGATAGTTTTGACTATAATTCTTAAGTCTTTTGTCATATGCCACACCAGCAACATATATATATATATATGTATATATATATATATATAATTTATACTTATAGATGTACATATGCAAGATAGAAAAAGAGGTAGATGTTATCTATAAATTTGAATACAGCGAATAATCTAATGTAATTTTACTCAGTTAAACTTTGATACAGTGAAAAAAAGGTTGTTTTTTTTTCATTTTTCTGACTAGAATTAAGTGTAGTAAGCTTCAGGAATTGATTATATGGTGTTTTTTTTAGTGGGTGGGCAGAAATCAAGTTAAAATATTAGGCCTCCTAATAAACTAACAGTATTCACTCATGCGTGGAATTTTTAAGTAACTCGGTTGTTCATTTCATTTCCAAAGATGACAAATTTCCTTGCCCACCTCTGAGTTTTATCCCTAGGTAAAATAGTTTGTATATAACTCATCTCAGACTATACATGGTACCAATAAATAGTACTTAATAACTCAGATTTAAAATCTTGGAATTATTTTTTATTCTTTTCCACTGCTTTGACTCTCATACATAATTTGTCTCTAAACTCTACTAGTACTTCATTAACAGTATTTTTGTTCAGTTTTATTGAGAAATGATTGACATACATCACTGTATAACTTTAAGGCATACAACTCAGTTCCTTGATTCCCATATGTTGGGAAATGATTACCACAATAAATTCAGCTCTTGTCTACCTTCTCACATAGATATGATAAGAGAAGAAAAAAAGAAAAGAAAGAAAAAAAAATCTTCACATTATAGGAACTCATAGGATTTACTTTCTTAACAACTTTCCCATATATTATAGAGCAACGTTAGTTGTAGTCATCACGTTATACATTCATCTCTAATACCTACTTAACTTATAAGAGAAAGTTTTCCTTTTTGGTCACCTTCCTCTAATTCTCCTCATCCTTCCTCATGTCTCTGGTAACCACAAATCTGACTTCTTTTTCTATTAGTTTGTCTGTTTCTTTCTGGTTTTTCCCATGTTTTAGCTATTGTAAATAATGCTGCTATGGACATGGAGGTACAGTTATCTTTGAGTTACTGTTTTCATTTTCATCAGATATATTCCCAGAAGTAGAATTGCTGGATCTTACAGAAGTTCTATTTTTAACTTGTTGAGGATCCTCCATACTGTTCTCCACATGCATGTCAGCATTTGCTATCTCTTATCTTATAGAAGATAAGGTAGCATCTCATTGTGCTTTTAATTTGCATGTCCCTAATTACTAAAGATTCAGAGTATCTTTTCATGTACTCATTTCATTTTCATGTATCTTCTTTGGAGAAATATCTCTCAGATCCTTTGCTCATTTTTAAATTGGGTTAGTTGTTTTTGCTATTGAGTTTCAGGAGTTCATTTTAACACTTTCTGACACTACTGTCATTCTAATTTAAATATGAATGACCTCATACTTAAACAACTATAAAAACTTCCTAAGTTATTTCTTTATAATCAGTTCTTCTAACTACCCATCTCCATTCTGTCTCTTAAATTATAAACATCAGATTAATCAGCCCAAAATATTTGCTCAAACATAACACATTCCTGCTTAGAAAACTTCCTTGACTATCCATCAGAATATCAACATTTGAAATCTGGAAGTGACCTTAAAAATTAGACTTTCTGATATAAATGAGGGAAATCAGGCATATACAGAGGAAATTACATA
Source organism: Vulpes lagopus (assembly GCF_018345385.1). Taxonomy (NCBI): domain Eukaryota; kingdom Metazoa; phylum Chordata; class Mammalia; order Carnivora; family Canidae; genus Vulpes; species Vulpes lagopus. Next base: position 94,957,968 of record NC_054824.1, on the reverse strand, counting down.
ACTTTTGTGTACCAAGAACTCTTCTGGTAGTATTGGTAAATATTGAGTGAAAGAGATGAAGTCCTTAACCTCACAGAGCTTATGCAAACAATAAATATATTAAAACGATATAATCAGATAAATTAATGACAAGGTTTGGTTAGTGCTATGAAGAAAATTAAATCTGGGCAACAGGAAAGGATATGATGTTTGTACTGGGGGTATGTTCTATTAGAAATTGTAGTTAGGGCTGACCTTTCAGGAGAGGTTTGCTTCATTTGAGTGAACAAGAATGGAGCAAGGGACTGACTGCAGATATCTGTGGATATTTGAGGAAAGAGCTTTTCTGGGACAAGAAAATAAAATACAAGATCGTGAAGCAGGGACAAATTTGCTTGTTTGAAACTAGCAAAATGTTCAGTGTGGCTACAGTGAATGAAGATTGAGTGGGTAGGGAGTTGGAGATAAATAAATTATGTCAGAAAAAGTACTTGGAGGGAGACTATACAGATAAACCCAGTGAGAAGTTTCTTTTATTGGTATGCCACTGAAAGATTTTAAATGTGTGTGGGATGACATAATCAGACTTACCTTTCTAATAGTATGACAGATTATGGCAAGAATGGGAATCTAGAGAAAAGGATATTGTGATAGTAGTTGTGCTCAGGAATGGTTAGATTCAGTTACTATTTTACAGGTGAACAGATTTGCTATTAGAATGTGTGCAGATTATGATAGGAGACAAACAAAGAGGGAACCCAAGGTTAGGGACTGGAAATTGGGTAGATGAACATGAGGAAACCACAGAAGGAACAGGTCTGTGGGTACAATTTAGTTTTACTTTTGACAGGGTTGAGTAAAACACCCATCAGCCAGCTGAGTAGTGGCTGGCTTATCTGAATGGAGTGAAATTTTAGAGCTCTCAGCATGTAAGATGTTATAGCAAAACTGTAGGTTGCCTATATGATATCCATTTATTATTATTATTATTTATTTGAGAGAGATAGAGAGCACAAGAGAGAGATTATAAACAGGGGGGAGGTGCAGAGGGAGAAGCAGACTCGCTGCTCAACAGGGAGCTGGATCTTAGGACCCTGGGATCACGACCTGAGCCTACGGCAGACATTTAATCAACTGAGCCACCCAGGTACTCTATTATATCCATTTATAATTCTACCTTACTAATAGAGTCCCAATATTATCAGGAATAATCATAATCATAATATCTAAACTTTTTAGAAGATTTGCATTTTCAATTAGATGTTCCTATAAGTTGTTAAGTGAGACTTTCAGGAAGACCCATCAAGGGGCCTAATTTAGCCAGGACACTTGTTTGGTGCTTTTCTCTCCCACATATCTTCTCCCCAACTGAATGTGAAGAGATCCAGCAGCCTTATTGTGACTGTGAGGATGGACGAAAACACTGCTATTAGAGGCTGGGTCCCATATCTGCTCTACACTGGCCACTTTGGATTTTTTTTTTTGTAAGTGGGGAGAAAAATATTCATCTTGCTTAAACCACTTTTTTTGGTGAATTTTTGTTTGTAAGAAGTCAAATCTAATTTGAACCAAACATAATGAATTAAAATCACATGATTGCATGAGATCTCCCAGAGAGTAAATGCAAGTAGGAGCACAGAAAGCTGAGGATGAGCCCTGAGGCAAACCAACATTAGCCAACTGAGAGGTGGGAACATTCTAGCACTGGACATTGGAATGGAGCAGACAGAGAAGCACAAAGAAAGTAAGTCTGAGAGTCACCAGTGGATTTAGAATTACTGACATTGATCTCTGGGGACTCAGTGAACTGGTAGGGAAGCAGAGTTGTTTGTAGATCAGATATAACGGTATATACGGGAAAATATGTTTTGATCTGTTTTTTAAGATCATTTTTTGAACTGATATATCTCATAAGTAGTAAGAATTTACTGTGAGGGAATTATTGCCCACTATACTATAGTCTATACTATCTTCAATCCCACTATATAAATACTTTGTTCACAATTCTGATCTGAGTCTTTTTTGATGTTGTGTCTTTGTCACAGTCCAAGAAATCTATATCAGAGAAGGGATATGACAGTTAAAAAAAAAAGAAAAAAAATAAAAACAGAAAATACAAAGTTGAGATTAGTATATATACCAATATCATTCTTCCTAAGTTTCAAAATTAAGGAGTAGATGTTTTCATGACATTATATATTTTACTAAAACATACTTTTAATGGACACACAGATTTTTTAAATGGCTCCATATGCATACATCATAAATTATAAGTACCTTAAAGTTAGAATATTTGCAAGAGAAGAAATGAAGTGAGAGTGAAGATGAATGAGATTTGAAATACAGCCCATTCTAAGATCAATGTGTTGTATAATTCTCTGTCTACATTTTCACGTCTTATAACACAGCTTATTGAGTTTAAGAAAGCTCTGAAACTACAGAGTTTTGTTAAATGATTTTAGAAATTAGAGTAATTTTCCCAAGGTTCACATGGATTTTTTTCCCTTCTAGTTTAGCAGAATTTAGTGTAATGCAAATGTTCTTAGAAAAGTCAAATTGCCTCTTGTTCTGCCAAGAAATTTCAATACAGTAGCTTTAGAATTTTATTCCTTATCTACAATAGAATTATCAGAGAAGTCGGGAAATTCATCATTTAGAAAACAAAAACACTCAGTAAGTCCCATTCAGGTGAGAAAACAACGTTATTAGTCTATGAGAATTATTTCCCATGTACATAGGTTAGTCATCTCTGAAAATTAATCCCCATTGTTTTACCTTCCTCAAATCCTCTGTTCCAACACAAACCCTAACTCCTTCCTTATACCTTTTCATTAACAAGTCAATGTTTATCATTCTATTTTCTGACCTGTTGTCTTAGCATATAGGGCACAAGTTTTGGTGTATATTATATTCTTTTATATTTTACCTTTAGATTGTTACACTTGTATAAGTCATATTACCATACTGAAGTTCCCTTGTTAAAGCATGGCAAGGTTTCATCATTAATCATTGATATGAAAATGGTATTTCTTTCTTCATATTAGTGTTTTAAATTTTTTTCTGTTTCAAATATTGATAGAAAAAACTCATGAACTAATACTTCATTGAAAATCTATAAATCACTCCGTTCAAGCTAAAAAAAAAAAAAAAAAAAACAATTAGCAGGGCACCTGGGTGGCTCAGTTGGTTAAGTGTCCAACTCTTGATTTCAGCTCAGGTCATGATCTCAGGGTTGTGAGATTGAGACTCATATTGGGCTCACACCCAGCATGAAGCCTGCTTAAGATTCTTTTTCTCTCTCTGCCCCTTCCTCCTTTCTAAAAAAAAAAAAAGCTATTTTTCAAGGATTTTGTTTTTCAAACCTTCACTATCACCACGAGAGAGAGAGAAACAGAAGCAGAGGCAGAGACAGAAGAGAGGGGAAAATATGGCAGGAGTTGACTTCATATTTTGATAAATTTTCCCCATGAAAAGTCTGTGATCATCATCATTATGTAATTTGTTTTTGCAAGCTACCCCAACTCCTGCCAAAATAGTTCAGCATATTATTGGAGATGCTAAACATTAAATCTCTTTCTCAATTTTTCTTAATAGTTTAGCAGTCAATAATATTATTTTGAAGTACAAGAATATCTGGTCTTGATTTCTTTATCATCAATTATGTTAGAAGAATAATGTTCATTTTTGGTTCCTTTTGACAGTTTACATTATTTTTTCTAGGTTCCATCCCCTCTCTATTAAGAATAACCTACTAATGAATATTGTTAAAATGTCTATACTACCCAAAGAAATCTGTTCATTTAATGCAATTCCTTTCAAAACATCAAAAACATTTTTCATAGAACTAGGACAAACAGTCTTAAGATTTGTATGGAACCACAAAAGACCCTGAATAGCTACAGCAACTTTGAAAAAGAAAAGCAAAGTTGGAGGCATAACAATTCCAGACTTAAAGTTATATTACAAAGCTGTAGTGATTAAGACAATATGGTACTGGCACAAAAATAGACACATAGATTAATGGAGCAGAATGGAAAACCCAGAAAAAAAAAACCCCACAATTATATGGTAAATTAATTTTGACAAGGCAGAAAAGAATATCTAATGGAGAAAAGATAGTTTCTTGAACAAGTGGTGTTGGGAAAACTGGAGAGCAACATCAAAAGAATGAAACTGGACCACTTACTTACCCCATACATAAAAATGAACTCAAAATAGATGAAAGGCCTAAATGTGAGACCTGAAAACATAAAAATCCTAGAGAAGGACACAGGCAGTAGCTTCTTTTGACATTGGCTGTAGCAATTTTTTTCTAGATATGTCTCCTAAGGCAAGGGAAGCAAAAGAAAAACTATTGGAATTACATCAAAATAAATAGCTTCTGCACAGTAAAGGGAACAATCAACAAAACTAAAAAGCAGCCTGCAGAATGGAAGAAGGTATTTGCAAATGATATATCTGATAAAGGATTAGTATCCAAAAGTATAAAGAACTTATAAAACTTAACACCCTTAACACCCAAAAAACAATTAATCCAAATAAAAATGGCCTGCATACATGACCAGACATTTTACTAAAGAAGACATCCAGATAGCTAACAGACACATGAAATGATGCTCATCATCGCTTATCATCAGGGAAATGCAAATCAAAACTACAGTGAGATATCACCTCACACCTGTCAGAAAGGCTAAAATCAACAACACAAGAAACAACAGGTGTTGGCGAGGATGTAGAGAAAAAGGAACTTTTGTGCACTGTTGGTGGGAATGCAAACTAGGACAGCCACTGTGGAAAACAGTAATGGCTTTTCCTCATAAAACTAAGAATAGAACTACCCTATAATCACATTACTGGGTATTTACCCAAAGGATACGAAAACACTAATTCAAAGGGGTACGTGCACTCCTGTGTTTCCTACAGCCTTATTTACAATAGCCAAGATATGGAAGCAGCCCAAGTGTCTATCAGTTGATGAATGGATAAAGAGGATACATATGCATATATACACACACAATGGAATATTCAGAAATAAAAAAGAATGAAATCTTGAGGTGCCTGGGTGGCTCAGTCAGTTAAGTGTCTCTTCATATCAGTTCAGGTCATGATCGGAGAGTGGTGAGATTGAGCACCATGTTGGGCTCTGCACTGGGTATGGAATCTGCTTAAGATTCTCTCTCTTCTTCTTCCCCTACCCTACTCATGTATTCTCTCTCTCTCTCTCTCTCTCTCTCTCTATCTATCTATCTCTCTCAAAAGAAAAAAAGAAAGAGAAAAGAAAAAAAAAAGAAGAGAAAAGAAAAAGAAATCTTGTCGGTTGCAATGGTATAGAGAGAGTATAACCGTACAGAGTATAATGCTAAGCAAAATAAGTCAATCAGAGAAAGACAAACACCATGATTTCACTCATATGTGGAATTTAAGAAACAAAACAGGGGTACCTGGGTGGCTTATTTGGTTAAGTGTCTGCCTTCAGCTCAGGTCATGATCCCAGGGTCCTAGGATTGAGGGTCCCTGCTTCTCCATCTCCACATTCCCCTCCCTCCTGCTTTCTCTTGCTATCTCTTGCTCAAATAAATAAACAAAATATTTTAAAAAGAAACAAAACAAACAAAGGGAAAGAAAATAGGAGAGAGAGAGAGAGAGAGAGAGAGAGAGAGAGAGAGAGAGAGAGAGAAATCAAGAAACAGATTCTTAACCATAGAGAACAAACTGATGATTTATCAGATTAGCAAATTTATCAATTAGCAGAGGGGAGGTGGGTGAGGGGATGGGGATTAAGGAGGGATCTTGTAAAGAGCACAGGGTGTGTTTGGAAGTATTGAATTACTCTATTATACACTCAAAACTAATATAACATTTTATATTAACTAACTGGAATTAAAATACAAACTTAATGCATGTACATACGCCACTCTTTAACCCAATATATTGTTTCTTCTTAATTGTCTGATAAATAATCAACAATATGCTTAAGCAAATTCAGAATTAGGGTAGAGACTGTTGTGTGATTTTCAATATAGCTGAGAATGAGATTTTATAATAGTAATAGAAAAAGATTATTTTTCTTTAAAAAAGAGAATAGCCTACTAGGAGCGCAGCTTTATTTTGGACAAATATTTTTATTTTTAAATAAGGGACCCTTATTTCCTATGGTTCGCTTAAGTTAAAAGAAACTAGTTAACATAGGGTTTTGGTAAAATGCTATGTATAACAGATCCATGTGATAAAAATTTGAAATTTCAACGCATTGATTAAAAGCAAGTTTTAGTAAACCATTTGGTGTCATGGGGATATATTATCCTTTTATGACATGATAAAAAGGGATACAAAATGGCATATTAATAGGATTCTAATTTTGTAAATAAAATGTAGATGTAAAAATCTAGAAGGGAAAAAATTAAAAACTAATCTAGAAGAGAAAATGTTCACTTTTTCCCCCCTAATTTCGAAACTTTGCACAGTGTATAAGCACAACTTCTATATTTAAAAACAATTTTATTAAAAAGACATGTACCCTTAAAAAAATAAAGTAATTCAAAGAGCCAAATACTTTTAGATCATTTGATTTTGGAAACAATTGTCTTTATTATCTCTGAATCTGATCGTCTCTGATTTTTAAGTACAGAGCAGATTGTTGAATTATCAGAGACGAAAGTCGGACTGCATGTGCAGATGGTATAGCCCCTAGAGACATTGTTCCCTCTGGCACCCCTGTTTCTGCTGCCAAGATAGTGTCGACTCACCGTTGTGAAGTAAATTTTGGAGTAACTCCATACTTCATTTTCAAATGATGATGTCACATATACTCTTGGTCTCATTAATACCTTCTAATTATAGTATGCTTGAGTGAACCAAGGGAATGTTCTACACGTATGCACATAGATGCACGCACACACACAGATGCACAGTGACTTAACATCAGCTGACAAATAAGGCCCCAGCCTCAGGGCACCACATGAAGTTGTGAAATGTTGCTTGGGATTTACTGAAGCAAAAGCTGCATTAGGCATTCCATGAAGCATGACTGATTCAGCCACGTAGAGACTAATCTTATTTTGATCCTATATTTTACTTTTCCCTGACTGTCTGAAAATCAGAGAGTGTGAAAAAATGCTCCTGAGAATTGAAATTCAATGTGGAAAATGGTACAATAAATAAAACCCCATGCAACCTATGGACAATTTTGATCATCCAGAGCACTCTTGCTAATGGTTCCAAGATTTAAGACCCAGATCATGAAAAGCATTTTCTAGAAAGGGCCTTTGGCTTTGATATTTCCCTTCCATCTCAGGCTGACACAGTACAAATTTACTGATGGTCAGGGATTCGTGATATATAGTTCTGCTTCATACATCAGTTTCTAATTGGCAGGGGGAGTTTTCTAGGATAGAGTGTGCTGTGAGCCTGAAGTTTTCTCTTTTTCTTCTAGACAGGAAATTTAAGATATATATTTATTGAGAGCTTTATGAAACAAATTAACTTAGTATTTTGGAAGACCTATTTCTAAGATGAGTTTATTCCATCATTATAAGAGATAAAATAAAATAATGACTAGATTTATAAGTCTGTTCATTTTATTTTAAATTAAGTAAGATTTCTATTCTTGGGTGGGATTCTAAAATGTTATCTTTCTTTATAAAGAACTTTTCCAGAAATAAAATACCTGTATTCAAAAATCTGTCATGTTTAGCCTGCCAAGCATCTTGCAATAACACAGGCATTTACCTACAACCACAATACCCAATTGGAGAATAAATAATTGCTGTTGTAACTATATTGAACATTTTCCTTCAAAAAGTTTATATCTCTGGGATACTCAGAATATTAAGAAAATTGGCAAATGGACCAGATAGTGTCATCACATGGAAATGATCCTTTCTGATTAGAATGCTTCATCTACATGTTATAAAAATGTAGGTATCAGAATATTCCCCCAAACTGTGATTTATTGAGCACCTAATAGTCCATATACTGAGGAGGCACTTTATATATATACTATTTCTATTAATACAAATCTTCAAAAGGAGGTAGTTTTGGGGGTGCTTATGTTTTTGCTAGTATTTATTGAGTATTTAAGAGTTTTGCAACCATTAATAATTTCACATTGCAACAAAGTAGTACTTTACAGGTAGGGAAAGTATGAATCAGAGAACTTAAATAGGTTTTCCAGGCACACAGTTAGTAAGTGTTAGAGACATAAGTCAAGCCAAATTTCCTATGATTAGTCATGTTTTTTCTGCAATGATATCTTCCTTTTATAGATTTCCTTCTTCAATATTACTTTTCTATATCCTAGCAGAGTGTATGGACATGTAAAAAAACCATGATCCATTCATGGTTATGTTGACACAATACCTAGAAGAGTATCTTATATATAGTAAGCCTTCGGTGGAAGTTAATTAAATATAAATTAGCACTATGCATCAGAAACCTATATGATTAGTCATCTCCAAATATATTAAGTATTAATCACTTAACAGATACTCAGAGTTCGTTTCATTGCAAAAGACATTTTATGGGGTATACACAGTCTCTGTCTGTGAGGGCCTGTGCATGTGTGTTCATCTTGGGTAAATTCCAATGGAATTTCACATAAACACACGCAAACACCCTGGACTTCAATTTTTTTCTTTGATAACACTAAGCCCCATCTCTCTCCAAGGCAAATATCTGCTACAGACAAACAGCTGACCCATTTAGGGCAAACATGTGCCCCCCAGTTCACCACTGTCCCCACTACCTACTTACTGTGTCCTGGAGCCAGCTTGCTTCCAACTGTAGCATTTAGGTTACCTGTCTATACCTATAGGTATAACTGAATTAGTGATTTCCTGTTGTGCAATGATATACAACCAAGTATTTCCTAAACTGACATTGTTTAGCAGAGATTTAAAAAAACAAAGGTTCACATTCATGCCACTTCAATATTATCCTGTGATATTTAATATTTATATATAAGGGGCACAATTATATTTTTGGCTTGACATTATCAAAGAACACTTAAAATTAATATTAAAGCTGATCTTTGTAATAGGATACCATGTCCAGATTCCCAAAAGAGCTAGGAGAAAAAAAATGCCAGTAAAAAGCCATTCAAAAAATATTAAATAAATCATGACTCAGCTTCTACATATGGTTGTGATGAAATCACAGATGAAGGCTGTTGTAGGGGAGGATTTTCTCCATGAGTAGGGCACTTGGGATGGCAAAGGGACACCATGAGGAGAATGGCCAGATGGTCACTAAATGCAGGAGCTGCTCTATCCTTCCCTAAACCACAGAATATACCAGATATTTTTGTAATATATTTTGATAATGAGGGACCTCTGCAAACTGAAACTCCTGGTTAGCACTGTTTCTTTGGCTTGAAGATTCCCTTTTGTTATCTGAGTAAAGATAAGTTGTTTTCTGGAACAGAAATTTAACGTTGGCTAACCTTGTTTCAACTTTCACTTTAAGAGATGACTAACACACTGCTTTAGTTTTCAAATGAACTTTACTGTTTAAATATTCTAGACATAGAAGATTATTCAAATGTTAACTTAGATATATATAAAATTTGAGTGACATATTTTAATAACTGAAATGTTCCAAAACCACAAATCTTGAACAAAGATTAGAAGGATTAGTAAGGATTTTTTTTTCTCTTTGCACTGTCATCATCCAGATAAAGCACTAAGATATTGTGCATGTAAAAACCCAAGAAAGCTTAATATGAAAGAGAGGGATGTTTTATGTGGCTCTGTAAAGCAGCTATATAAGAAAGTAGTTATTTAGGCTTGTTAAACAACATGCATTGCAGATTGCACGTTCAAGTTTAATGTGAAAATGTTCTCCAGTGTAGACCTACCTTCACTAAAGGTAGTAGGATGTTTAATCAACTGGAATTAATAAAGGTAGTGATGATGATATGATGTAGGAATAAGACCACTAAACAAAACTCTAATTGTTCTAAGTTTAGTATGATTCTAAGAAAAGTCACACTTTTAAGTATCGCACACTTTTTTTCTTTCCTTTGGAACCACTCTTACATATTTGACAAAGCTATATTAATGCACTGGTCAGGATTTTTAGCTTTTTGGGCTTCATTTGCCTCATAAATAAATGGAAATAAACACACATTTCTGGTCTAAAACAGTGGGATAGATTCATAAAGCTGGAAAGATCCCTTAGAAGTGTAGGCTTATCCAAACTGTTTTTAGTAATAAATGCATGTAGCCAGTTTCAAGAATATGCTTTTATTCTGAACCTCGAGATGGCTTTGCACACATTTAAGATCACAGTGTGAGTTGGTCTAAAAATTATAATTTGCTTTTTTTCAGTAACCACCTTTGCCTTTCTCTACTAGTTCCTAGTCTACTAGTACCCAGCAAACACAATTATGCAAATCCCAAATCTTCCTTACAATGTTTATTCATTCTTTTTGTAGCAATTAGAAACCTACAGTAAATGCAATGTGTGGAAAAAAGTTATGTGCAAAAAAAGCAATATTCATAACAGAGAACTAAAAGTAATGATAAATCGAAGTACTTAAATTTTTAAATTCTAATTGAATAGCTTGAGATCATAAAAAAGGCTAGACTGAACTATTAACAGTAAACCTCCTACATGCTAGTGTATTACATCCTTTTTTTTCTTTTTAAGATTTATTTATTTTGGAGGGGTGGAAGGGCAAAGGGAGAAGGAGAGGAGAAGCAGACTCTCCAGTAAGTGCAGTGTCTGACATGGGCCTGATCTCAGAATCCTGAGATGAAGCCCTGAGTCTAAACCAAGAGTCCAATGCTTAACCAAACGAGCCACCCAGGCACCCCAGCATATTACATCTTATGTCAATTTACTATGCTTTTTAAACTACCTTTAATAACCACCAAAGGTTATAATGTTTGGTTTGCCCTGTATAAACAGCATACTTTATAGAAGTCAAAATAATTGGATTAAAGCAGATATTCTCACAATAGAAAGATTAAAACAATCGGTCCACTTAAGGAGAAACTTAATTTTCAAACCCAGACTCATTCTTATGAAACAGAGCAAGAAATGAGTATTTTCTCTTAATAACCATTTTGCCAATCCAGTATTCATATGGGTTATTGATTTCATTTATCCAAAATACACATTATAATAATCAAAAAAACATGATATTAAGTGCACAATATGTGCCCGACTTCTTGCCACATAATTTACATAGCAATCTAGTCTATCTTCATCATGAATATGCTTTATTGTGGTAATTTGGAAGATGAGGAAACTGAAGCTCAAACAAATTTCACTAAATTTGCCAGTTATCCAGCTGTAAAATTGTACAAGTGACATTCAAAGCCAGTCATATCTGATTCCACAGTTTACGCTTTCTACATCAATTTCAACAGAGAAAGAATAATCTATTATGCAAAGGAAGTTATCTCTCAAAACAAAAATTTCAAAATAGTAAAAGAGGTAGAAAAGTAAGATATTGTAGTGGAATATATGTGTGCATGTACATGCATATGTAGACTTTTATTAACACAAGCAATAATAGAATGGTAATTTGAATTTTGTTATGCTTTCCAATTTTATTTTAATGGTTGCATTTTAACCATGAAATTATTATGCTGCAGCTAGAATGAATTAGTTTCTTCAATTGTGGAAAATATCCTAATGTGATGGCATGTCTTTCCTAAAGTGAATTTGTCATTGATTCAATTCTTTATGTTTCAGAAATAAATATGTTCATATTTCAGAAAACCATAAAAATATTGCTTATCTCAAAAGGCTGCGAAGCATTTTCACATGATGATTGCTTCGTTAATTTTATTAAACAATGTTGGTATTTACTTTTATTTAGTTTTCCCAATAAATGTGAGGGACACATTTAGAGAGTTTTATATGGAAAAGTCAACATATTGAAAGGAAAATCCAACTTTTCTAGAAACTAAACCTCTTTTTGGTAGGCTGAAAATGGAAACTAATATGCTTAATATTTACTGTAGTTTCATCCTCTGATCTTGCAGACCAGCAGCTACTGAATGTATAAGGATGTAGTCCTTGTGAGCCTGGCCAATGTGGAGCAGGTAAAAAGGACAACTGTGCCTTGTCCTGATACATTAGTGGCATTTTAGTGTTTGTATACCCACCGTCTTACACCTCCTAATAAGTACTCAGTAAATATGGATAGAATGAATGAACACATATCGTTTCTCAGCCTTTTGGCTAAGATCAAGTACAGAATGAGTAAACACATAAATGAAAGAAACCACAGTTTTTTATTTCTCCATAGACAGAACTATACCACAGAGTAGCTTTCATAGATTTAAAAACAACACACATCCTCAGCATTCTGCTTTGTATTCTGAAGGAAAAATAATGCACAAGATGTTATTCTTGCCCTCAAAATCTTTCATAGAGAGGTATTATGACACGGATATTTGCAAACTTGAATAGTCCTCCCAAAATGATCTATTTAGAAATTTTGAAAATTTACTGTAGAGATGTTACTCAACAGTATATAATTTCTTGACAATGATAGAAACTTGCCTTGCTATAAAAACTCAGAAGTCTGCATAATCAGTTCAGGCTGGGTTGGTCATGGGAAGCTTTTAAAGAATCATAAAGGAAAAATTTTTCTTTATAAAGAAAAATCCATAAAGAATCAGTAGTGGACTACTAGTTTTAAAGAATGGGTATAGTGAGTATATAAAAAAAGAGAACAGAGAATGCCATTCTGGCCAATGGAATGGTAACCACAGGGGCAATATTAAAAATATTTTTTTAAAGTACCAGTTCTATTTTGGAGACCCTCAATAAAACAGTTTTGGCACTAGAACACTAGTTGGTGAGGATAAAGATAAGAATATAAACAAGTATGTTGAACTTTAAGAAAAGATTATAAAAACAGGCATTTCTTATATTCAATTTGGACTTGAAAGCAAGATATATTGAAATATTATTCTAGTAACCAGACTTTGTACCCTAACTCATTGTATTACTCTGTTCCTTCCTCCTTTCCTTGCTATTTTATAAAATAGTCTATGCTCAATTTTCTTTCAAAAGTAGACCCAGTAGCAGAGTGTTAGTATTTAGGAAGAAAATAAGGTCCTATTGTGGAGAAGTGAGGCCCATAAAAAGTCATAACATATGTGTGAAAAGTGGCACTTGCCAAATATTCAGGAAAGAAGCTCAATCCATGTAAGATAACAACATTACTACTGCTGAGGTCATGGGAAAAAAATGAAAGGAAGGGAAAATAAGAAAACAAATCCCATCAGAGATTATGTTAAGCTGAAATTTGGAGAATAAAATGAACCCTTTGAAATCAAATAACTATGAGCATATCAGTTTTATATGCTTTGCTTTAACTGTCAGTAATAAACCCGAAAGAAAAAAAAATGGAAAATTGATGATAGCATATCAACAAGGGACTGAATGTCTAGGGTATTTCACTTGTAAATAACTAGCTAATATAATTCATTCACCTTGGGCAAATTTATTAATATTCCCAGCTATCCCAAAAGGAAATGTCATGTATACCAATTTGTTCTCATGTCCTTTCCCTTAAACAGTGGTAATAAAAACACCGTTAGATTTTTTTCTGATTGCTCCTTCTCTGTGAGCAACATGTCTCAGATGCACTTGTATTTCAGGAAAGATTTAAAATGATTTCCAACATTTATATTCTTCCATTTCTATTTAAAACGAGTCCCAGAAAATTCTAGTAGCTTTGAATCTTTGTCATGGATCTTTCAAAGATTTCTAGCAAATAGCTGTCAGTTAATGTAAAGATTTTAGTCTTTGTGTATATATTGCCATCATAAAAATATAACAGCTTAACTTTTTATATTTTTGTTTAAATGGCTCTCCCATCTCTTAGATAAGCAACATGAGGTCAGAGACTATGCTGTCTTTTCACCTTAAAGTCATGTAAAGCATACGTTCATTCTGGCACAGGATCTCAAAAACTGTTGACTGAATTCCAATAAATACATGTGAAAATCAGAGATACACCAGTTTCTGAGGGAGTGAGATTAGCAAATAACTAGATGATTGTGGCAAGTATCATAATAGAAGTTCCAGGGCCCAGCACAACATGATTTCTGGCACAGAGTCCCATCCCTAGTTGTGCATTAGAAGGAAGGAAGAGAATGAGTAAAGAGGTAAAGGAGAAAAGGACGAAGGGACGGAGGGGGTCTTTCCTTATCTTGGCATTCTAAACCACAGAAATTTAAATTTACCAGTCATGCTCATATATAACTTCCACTCCCAAATATGGCATACCTATATAAATATTACAGTTTGTACAACATTTGAGGAATTATGGAATTCCTAGTGTAACTACCCAAAATCCACAATTTCCAAGTCAAGTAAAACTTTCTTAGTATTGTTACAATTAATATTTCCTCTTATTTCACAGATATCAGCCTTTACTTGAAAATATTTTAAGGGTAATATTTACCTCCAATGAATTTGGAAAAAAAAAATACTGTTTTCATTTTTTTTCTCTCTAAAATCCACAGCAAGATAAAAGACTGGGTAAACACAATGTTTGCATCAGTTATTCTTTTGTCATTCTGTCCAATATAGTTTAATAAGAATACACTGCTCACCTACACTGTACCTTGCACTACCCAAGTCTGCAGAGATTCAAAGGAATGAAGGCAAGAAAGACCGATTCTCAAGGGCTTCACAGTCTACTTTGGTTGCTGTTATATGTGATTGCAGAGTTCTTTTCTCCTTTTTCCCCTACTTCTTTCCTTCCCTCCCCTCCTTCCTCTCCTACTCCTCACCCACCAGCTCCTCCTGCTTTCTTCTCTATGATGGTTTGTGTAAATTTCATAGATAACTAGATTCCTCTACCAAACATGACTAGTTTAAGTCTGATTGCTTCATTTGCTGTGAAAAATCCGTAAGGTTATAGCAGATTGCAAATTATTCTACCCAAGAAATTAAAGCTTTCGCGATCTAAAATTTTTCAAGGGCTACATGTCCTAAAATATTAATGTATTTAAATTACAAGTGACCTGAGACAGGCCCTGTTTACCATCATTTTAAAATGTAATCTTAGTGGAAAGTTCTCTTCATCTTCTCTGATGTGCTCAGATTTATGCAAAGCTGTGATTAGCATTAATGGAAGTTATAGATGTACATAAATTTTTATTGTCTTCTATTTACTCACGGTATCCTCCTTACTGTTTTCAAGGCTTTTTATCATCACCAATGTCCAGGAGAAGCTTTTAAGCTGTGTCTCCACAACAACAGGAACCTGGAAAACTTAATAGCATTCAGATATATTTGTCACATTGTTCAACTATCCAAGTCAGTATATACCTGTGTATATACCTGTGTTTTAGTTTTCTCATTTCCTTCACAGTTTTGTTTTCTGGGCTAGTTTTCTTCATTCTTCCTTTCAATCACTATATCATTTATTTTGATATATGAATTTACATGTTAATGGCATCTCAGCTTGTCATTTGTATACTCTTGAAAGAACTATGAGTTTTCCATTTCCTAAATCCTTGAGGTTTCATTGCTCTTCTATCCTATCCTTTGTAGTTAATACGAGGAGGGGGCAATTACAGATAGTCAGAATGTGTGTGTTCACCCAAAATTCATATGTTGAAATCCCAAACCCCAAAGAGATGGTATTAGGAGGTGGAGCTTCGAAAAGTGCTTAATTCATGAGGCTAGATAACCTCATGAATGGGATTAGTGCCATATAAAAGAGGCTCTAGGGAGTTCTTTAGCTCTTTCCACCATATGAGGATACAATGAGCAGTCTACAGCCTGGCAGAGAGCCCTCAGCAGAACCCAACCAAGTTGGCATCCTGATCTGTCAGACTCCAGAACTGTGAGAAATAAATTTCTGTTATTAGCCACGTTGAGTGGCTAATAAACGTTTTTTATAGTGGCCCAAATGGACTAAGACAGGCTCTTCATGCCATCTGTTAGCTATAATCTGTGCTGCCTGAAATGTAGTAGCTGGGGGCTTCTTATGCTAGGAGTCAAAACCAGAGTTTAATGTAGTTGGCCTGGTAGAGGTGTCGGAAATACTGCCCATATGCTTTGATTGAGCCAAATGTAAAATAGTAACATAAATGGATAAAAACAGTATTTCTAAAGTTGACATAGAATATAAATCTTATCATTTTTGAGCCCATGAAAGAGACACAATACTATGCTGGGGGAAAATAAAAATATATGGTAAGTAGTTTTAACTAGAATAGATTTTTATTAAAGTCATTTAAATTGCTCCTCAAAGTGTTTTTTCAGTTGAAGCAAACTTATTTACTTTATGTATTTTGAGTTCCTGTTTTACTTGCTGCTGCCTTTGTTTTATGAATCCAGAGGAACTCTTCATTTATCCTTCTCATCAGTGTCACTTAAAGCAGAGAAAGTGCAAGTGCACTTGACTGAGAAGTAGCAGATGAGGTATAATTTTTCACAGTGCCCTTTCCAATACCTTTTCCTATAACTTTATCCATTTTACCCATTATTTGAAGTCTCTGACATATGTTAATAATTATAAAATTCACAAGTTGGAGGGGCACATGGGTGGCTCAATGGTTGAGCATCTGCCTTTGGCTCAGGTTGTGATCCTAGGGTCCTGGGATTGAGTCCCACATCAGGCTCCCCACAGGAGTGTACTTTCCCATCACAACGTATCCTTACCCAAAGTCCTACGATATATGAATTCACTTCACTATAGTTTGTCAAATACATGCCCATTATAAATCCTTATGTAGACAATGGATGTTCGATATAGTTTGAGACTAAGAAATAATGTCCCTTGTAGTGTATATTATTAAAAGTATTAAAAGTATTATTAAAGTATTAAAAAATAAAAAGTATTAAAAGTATTATTAAAAGAAAAACATAACATCTTTAAACTGTGAGAGATAGTGATTGTGAGATAGTAAATGGAAACAAAGTTTTCAGTAACCATTAACCAATAACTAATAAAATAGTGTAAAATGACATTTGTAACCCCATTAATTTAGCATGCAATCTATATTTCTGATCTCTTAAACACACACATATATATGTCTACATATATAATTATATATAAAGAAACTTCATAGTTTCATTTTAATGTCTATTTTCCAATAGTTCATTTTACATGATGATAGTAACACATAAGATAAAAGACATCTAGAGTGTTGGGTACTGTTTTAAGTCCATGAAAATATATTGAATTATTTAATATTCACAAGAGTTTCATAATGTACACACTATTTTCATCTTTTTTCACCCGTTTTGAAAACAATCACAGACATTGGAAATCTCCCCCAAATCACACAGCAATTAAGTGGGAGACCTAGAATCAAGACCAGCTCCGAAGCTGTTGCTCTTAACAGAGTAGCAAAATTGACTATTCATCCACCACAGAGAAGTTTTAGGAAGAGTATTAAAAAGAATATGGTGCTAAATATCACTCATCAGGGAAATACAAATCAAACCACGATAAGATACTACCTCACACCTGTCAGAATGGCTAAAATCTACAGCCGTTAGATGTTGGTGAAAAGATAGATGTTGGTGAGGACACAGAGAAAGGGGAATGCAAACTGGTGCAGCCACTGTGGAAAACAATATGGAGGTTCCTCAAAAAGTTAAAAATAAAACTACCATACCACTTAGCAGTTGCACTAATAGGTATTTATCCAAAGGATACAAAAATGCTGATTCAAAGGGACACATGCATCCCAATATTTATAGCAGAATTATTAACAATAGCCAAATTATAGAAGGATCCCAAATGTCCATTGACTGATGAATGGATAAAGAAGATGCAGTGTGTGTGTGTGTGTGTGTGTGTGTATGCACATAGACTGGGATATTACTCAGCCATCAAAAAGAACGAAATCTTGCCACTTGCAACAACATGGATGGAACTAAAGCATATTATGCTAAGCAAAATAAGTCAGAGAGAGACAAATGCCAGGTGACAAATACCAGGTGATTTCACTTATAAATGGAATTCAAGAAACAAAATAGATGAACATAGGGGAAGAGAAGGAAAAATTAAATAAGACAAAAACAGAGAGAGAGGCAAACCAAAAGAGACACTTAACTCTAGGACAAACTGAGGGTTGCTAGAGGGGAGGTGGGTGGGAGAATGAGGTAATTGGGTGATGGGCATTAAGGAGGGCACTTGTTGGAATAAGCATTGGGTATTATATAAGACTAATGAATCATTTCCCTCTGCCTCTGAAACTAATAACACATTATATGTTAATTGATTGAAATTTAAAAAAAAAGAAAATCATTGAAAAGAGCACATAATGGGACAGTAATCTGCCAGCATTGCATATGTTAGTTAAAAGCAGAAAATTTGGAGATAGATGATGCCATTTTGGAGGTTTATACAATGATAAGGGAGTTTTCAAGGAATACAGTTGGAAAAAATTAATAGGTTCATCATAGTCATATTAATTTCCAGTGAACTCTTTCTTGGTCAACACAAGAATTAGAGTCTATCACCCTGCTGTTTGAGTCTGAGCCAGTCTGT
The DNA here is from genome assembly GCF_018345385.1 of Vulpes lagopus. Taxonomy (NCBI): domain Eukaryota; kingdom Metazoa; phylum Chordata; class Mammalia; order Carnivora; family Canidae; genus Vulpes; species Vulpes lagopus. The sequence continues at coordinate 94,939,505 of NC_054824.1, read as the reverse complement.
GACTTGCAGCTGAAGTGATGGTATTTGAGTTAAAAAACGAGGCTGCAAGAGAACTTCTGTGCTTTCATTTACTATAAAAGTGTTGATTCCACTATGTGAAGAAGCCTGGACAATCCTGCTGAAGAAGGAAAAGTCACAGGAGTCAAAATCAGCCTGGATGGCCCATCCATACCCTAGAGATATAAGTGATCCCAGACAAAACATTAAAACCTCAGCAAACTAACCAGTTAACCACAAATGATTGAACAAGCATAATTAAGAACAGTCAAGCCAAGGCCTGAATAGAAAAAAATGCCCCAGCTGACCTGTAGACTAATAAGCAAATAAATGTTATTTTTTTAATCCTTTGAGGTTTGGAGGATGGTTTATTGCAAAGCATATTATTGCGATTGATAACTTTTTCACAAGTGTAATAGCACTGCAAGTTGTTATCTTAATGTTCTAGCTCTGTCATTAACAGGGTAAATATACATGAAGGAGTTAGTTTCTATTTCTTCACTTTCACAATGTCAAAATATAAAAGAGAAAATTTATTCAGATGGCTTCTAAAACCTCTGTTATCATATTCTAGGGTTGTAGGAAATTGAGGAAATATAATTCTATAATATAATCCATAAATGTAGTTTTTTAAATAAAAATATACTTTTATATCTCAAAAATATTGATTAGAGAGACTTCATTTCTAATGTATCATTTATCATATCTAGTGCTTACAAATAAAAGCAATAAAAAAATAGAACTTGCCACTGAAAGACATTTGTCAGCAGAAACATTAAAGACTCTAAAGCAGATGAGCTATTTGCTCAGCCATGGGAAAAACAAAATCAAACTAAAACATTGGAAGCACATTAATGCTTATGAATGAAAAAAAAGGTATTATCCATACAAAGGGTATCAAAGCCCTCAAAGATAGTATGAATATATTTGAATCTCATAAATAGTAAAAAAATATATATAACCACACACGGATTTCTGAAAGAATAGTGAAGATACTAAATATGTATGCAGATGTATTTTAAATATATATTTTAAAATTAGTATATTCATATTAATTCATTTACATCAAATGTGATAGCTATATTATTATATTATATAAAATTATCATATAATTATATATTAATAAATATATTTATTATATTTAACATAAGTATAGATGTTAAATATTATAGATGTGTAATATTTATGTATTGAATATTACATGAACATTACACATATTCAATGTATTTAATATAATAATATATTTATTTTATCATTTAAAATATATTTTATAATGTAGCTAATATAATTAGATGTATTAGCATCTAATACATATAATATATCATACATTAGCACCCCATAGCTAATATATTATAAAATATATTTTAAATACATATTTAATAAAATGTATTTTTAATTAAATATATATTTAAATAAATATATACTTAAAATTACTTTAAAAATATATTTAAAAATATATATGTATATATATTTAGGAGATAACACATTAACATAAGGTCCTTCTGGCTCCTGGATGTAAGAAACCCGTGTCTCTTAAACTAAGTGAATTATGATACATATTTATCTCAGTCATTTATATTTTCAAAAGTAAGTCCAGAATACTCCCTAAACATTGATACTAAATAAGAGGGAGAGACTTAGAACAAATTGTGGCAAAGGTGATGTTGATTTCCTCTTGCGGGCTTTCATTTAAACGAAGTAGCTGAGTGGATGATTGAACTAATAAAAATATTCAAGGTCAGAAATTACCTGAATTCTATCTCTACGATAATAGTTTTACATTTTTACAAAACTTTTGAAACTCAAAGAAAAGAAATAAACACTCATGGGATAAATCAGTGAGAATGAAATTTTGGGGTAGCTGTGTTGCCTTCTCATTCCACACCATGATGCATCTCACTACATAGAAACCTCTACCTGTATGCCAAAGATAACATAAACAGAAACAAATTACATTGTGTGAAATACTGAAAATGAAGAACTGCTACCTGAAAACTGGTAACATAGGACTAAAATTTTATCACATTTGCAAGCAGATGAACATAATTATCAATCAAAAAAAACAATGCATGCAACTAAATGATTGTATATTAACTGATCTGTATTTTCAAGCCAATTAAATTTTGCATGACTTTCTATAAGGATGTTTAAGAAAATAACACTTTACATTTTATTAAAATACTTATATTAAATTTCTTAGATAGAATATCCAGACAAAATAGGTATAAATCCACGTGGCATGACTATTTTATATATACCTATGTATAGTATACTTTCCACTAACATTTGGATCATTATATATAGCCACTCTCAATTATTATCATTGATGTGTTAAACCAAGAGACAACTTCCTACATTACAACCAAGTGAAATTTATTCCAGGCATGCAAAACTAGCTCAACATTCAAAGATCAATTAATGCAATCCATTACACATCAACAGACTAAAAATAAAAATCACATGATATTTTTGACAGATGCAAAGGAATGAACCTACTCACGAAAAAAACCTCTCAGTAAACTAGGAGTGCAGGAGAACTTTCCTCAACTTGATGAAGAATATGTACCAAAACGCCATGGCTAATATACTTAATTGGTGAGAAACTTGAAGTTTTTTACAAAGGTGAAGAATAAGATAAGAATGTCTCGTCTTCATACTGCTTTTCAACACTGTCCTGGAAGACCCAGCTAATACAATAAGACAAGAAAAGCAAAGTATACAGATTGGAAAGGAAAAATAAAACTGTCTTTGTTCACAGATGACATAACTGTCTTTGTAGGAAATCTGAAAGAATAGACCAAGAAAAAAAATCCTAGCTCTAATAAGTTATTATAGCAAGGTTGCAGGATACAAGGTTAATACATAAAAGTCTATCACTTTCCTATATAACAACAAGGAACAGTGGAATTTATTTTTTTTAAAGATTTTATTTATTTATCTATTCATGAAAGACACACATAGAGAGACAGAGAGAGAGAGAGAGAGGCAGAGACACAGGCAGAGGGAGAAGCAAGCTCCATGCAGGAATCCTGACATGGAACTTGATCTGGGTCTCCAGGATCATGCCTTGGGCTGAAGGTGGCCCCAAAGCGCTGAGCCATCCGGGCTGCCCACAAGTGGAATTTGAAATTAAAAACACATCTCATTTACCTTAGCACCCCAAAAATGAAATACTTAAGTACAAATTTAACAATATATGTACAAGATCTATATAAGAAAAGCTACAAAAATCTGATAATATAATATATATAATATATATAATATATATATTATACATGGAAAGATATTCCATGTCCATGGAAAGGAAAACTCAAGTATTATCATAATGCCATTTCTTCCTGATTTGGTCTATAGATTCAAAACAATTTCAATCAAAATCCCAGCAGGTTATTTTGTGGATATCAACAAACTGATTCTTAAATTTTATGGTGAAGGAAAAGACCCAGTATAGCCAAAACAATATTGAAGAAGAACAAAGTTGGAGGACTTATCTGATCTGACTCTAAGACTTATAAATTTACAGTAATCAAGGCAACATGTTTTTTATTTATTTTTTAATTTTTTTATTTTTATTTTTTTAAGGCAACATGGTTTTGATGAAATAATAGTCCAGTGGCCTAGAAATGAGTTTACACAAAGACTGCCAATTTATCTTTGACAAAGAAGTAAAGGCCATGCAATGGAGAAAAGATAGTCCTTTAAATAAATGATGCTGGAACAACTGGACACCTACATGCAAAAATAAAATCAACTTATATGCAAACTTTACAGCCTTCACACACACACACACCAAAATAACTTAAAATGGATGTTAGACCTAAATGCCAAACTCAAAAGTATACAACTCCTGGAAGATAACATAGAAAACCTAGATGATTTTGGCAATATCTTTTTAGGTGTAATTCCAATGGCACAATTCATGAAAGGAAGAATCTATAAGCTGGATCTCGTTAAAATTGAAACCTTGTGAAAGCTAACAGCAAGAGAATAGAAAAGAAACCGCAGACTGGGAGAATATATTTGCAAACGACACATCAAAGAAAGGATTGCTATACAAAAAAGACAAAGATGATTTAAAACTCAGCAATAAGAAGACAAACAACCCAATGAGAGATTGGGCCCAAGACCTTAACAGGCAACTCAGCAAAGAAGATATACAGATGGTAAGTAAGGTGTTCCACATCATATGTCATCAGGGAAATACAAATTAAAACAGCCCTGGCCAAAATTGGGATAGCCAAAATCCAAAAACACTGATGACACCTAATTCTGGTGACAATACAGGGCAACAGTAAATCTTCTTCATCGCTGGTGGTGATGCACAATAGTGCAGCCACTTCAAAGATGGTTTTTCATTTTCTTAGAAATTAAATATAATCCTAACAATATGATTCAGTAATCATGTTCCTTGGTAATTACCCAAGGTAGTTAAAAATTTTGCCCACACCCAAACCTGAAAATAATGTTTATAAGAGTTTTATTAGTAATTGCTGAAATTTAGAAGCAACTAAGATGCCCTTCAGTAGGTGAATAGTAATCAGTGGTATATCCAGACAATTCAGCACTAAAAAGAAATGAGCTATGAAGCTGTGAAAACACAAGAAGAAACCTTAGCTATACACTGCTAAGTGGAAAAGAAAACAATCTGAAAAGTCTCCATATCATACTACATAGTATCAACCACGCCATTCTGTAAATGCAAAACTATGGAGACAGTAGAAAGATAAGTAGTTGCCAGAGAATAGGGAAGAAGGGGGGAATAGGTGAAGCACAGAGGATTTTAAGGATTTTAGAATGAAAATTCTCTGTTTAATACCATAATGATAAATACATGTCATTGGGCTTTTGTCCGAATCCATAGAATGCACGACCCTAATGTAAACCACGGCCTTGGAATTATTATGAGTGTCAATGTACATTTACCAATTGTAACAAATATGACATTCTGGTGGGCAGGATTGGTCAAGGGTGAGTCTGCGCATGTCAGAGGACAGGAAATACAAGAGAAGTCTCTGTATCTTCCTGTTAATTTTCCTGTGAATCTAAAACTGTTATTAAAAAAAAAAAGTTGTTCTGTTTATTTTTAAAGAAAGAAAACATGCTCAGGCTCCATATTCTTCTTTTTAAAGACACATATTTTCTTACTGGCTCACTGTATGGATATATGTAAGTACATACGTATGTATGTACGTATATATTTATGTGTTTTAGACAAACGTCTTTAACGCATTTTCCCCCAAAGGCATGCCCTAGCAAGTTGCTATTATTCGTTCTCAAGTTTTTAAATTTAAATTCCAGTTACTTAACACACAAGGAACAGATAACTGGAAATTTTTCTTTTCAATAAAATTATGCAATTTTGAGGTTTGAAAAAATTTGACATATCTATGAGTTCATCCATATTATAAACTATTATGTGTGGAAAGTGAGGATCCTGTTTAATCTACTCTGCAAAGTTTCCAAGTCCTGGAAATCTAAGCTAATATTTCAGGGACAGTGGAATAAAATCAAGCCTAATGAGATATTTGCATATAGATGCTTAGCCAGAAACAAAACAAAACTATATATTATATATGTTGAGGGGTTAAAGCTTTTGATTCTATCATTAAAAATGAAGTTCAGTGCACAAGACGGAGACAAATGAAACACTATCTTAACTATACACCAAGTGGCAAGGGACTAATATTAAACATTAACCTTGGAAGCAAGTTTTGATGGGAAAATAAAAGGTGAGAAGAGTGAGTAGCAATCTAAAGAAGGAAAGGGAGGTGGGTGGAGGGTGGGAGTGACTGGGTGTTGGGCACTGAGGGGGGCATTTGATGGGATGAGCACTGGGTGTTATGCTATATCTTGGTAAATTGAACTCCAATAAAAAATAAAATAAAAAAGTCTTATGTCTAAAAAAATAAAAATAATAAAAAATAAAATAGGAAAAAAAGAAGGATGTGTATTACTAGAATATACTCAGAAAAAGCGTGGTTATGGGGTCGGTTTATTGTCAGCCATGCATATCCTTATCGCAGGTGTTGTCAAATGCCGGTGGCTTATTCCTTGTATCTGTGAATCTGCAAAAATAAACTAATAATTGACCGCCCCAAATTCTTCAAAAGTGGAGGGTCAGAGGACACGGCCAAGAATCTAAAACAAATTTTATCTGGGTGGTCGGAGAAACTGTAGTGCAATGACAGCATTTTGTTTATATCAGAAAAGAGAATTTAGGAAAGTTTCCTGTTTCTTAAACTGCTCCCATAGATGTTAGAAAACAAAGCCATTCAGTGTAAAAATCTTGATGGATTCTTAATCTGGACAATATGTTGTGGCTTCTTGCCACTAATTCCCACAGATTTATGAACTGTGGCAAAATAATAATAAGAACAACATCAACAACAATGATAAATCTCCCTTAGAGAAACAAAGGACACTTGAGTGAGGTGAGACCATAGTTCAGTGGTCCATCGGTTCCTCTTCTTAGGGATCTTTGTGATTCTTATGCACATATATTGCAGTGAATAAATACAATCTGAATTAATGTTACTAAACCCTGATGAAAATAGTAGCATAGCAAAACCATTATCATGAGATAATCTAAATATGAACTTGAAAGGCTCATATTTAGCTTTAGGAAAAAGATAAAATATCAATTAAATGTCTAATTTATATTACTGAATTGTTACAAGGCCCTGACTTTTATGATACTAAGGTTGTAATATATCTAATTTATAATAAAAATATTCCCAAAATTCAAAATATTCAGATTATATAAATATGGCAAGTACCATATGTTGGCATTTAAAATTAACTTCGATGTGACCATTCTACTACTGTACACTATATAATAATAATTTTTCACTCAGACTATTAAGTCTTCTGCTGGCTCTATTATTTATTCTCTTTCTCCATATATCTAATTCTCCAGATAGCAGCAAAGTGAAATTTTTAAAATGTAACTCATATTATGTCATTCTTGGGGTGGGGGTGGGGGTGGCATTTATGGCTTTTTGCTTTATTTAGAATAAAATCCAAAGTTTTGCCTGACCAATATGGTCCTACATTGTCTCTATGTTTTGCTATAGAAATTTTATAATGTGCATTAATAGTTAATGTTTATGAGCAACGTGGGATACATTTTTCTGTATGATGTAGAATGGAGGGAGATCCATTGATTGAGAAAGTAAATATATCTGCCTCATACCACTTAAAAAGTATTATTTTCCACAATTAATTTCCAAGGTCCTTAAAGCAAATATCCATACATGCCCTATTGTGTTCCTACCCTTTCTTCCTTATTCCATTAATTGACATAACTATCCTTGCACAAATAATGCTCTGTATTCACCTCTAAATCTCTAACACAATCTTGATCTCTGATAGGGAAATTCTCCCCAACTTGTTTTTATTTTTATTTATTTATTTATTTATTTATTTATTTATTTATTTATTAAATCAATTTATTTTTTATTGGTGTTCAATTTACTAACATACAGAATAACACCCAGTGCTCATCCCGTCGTGCCCCCCTCAGTGCCCGTCACCCATTCACCTCCACCCCCCGCCCTCCTCCCCTTCCACCACCCCTAGTGCGTTTCCCAGAGTTAGGAGTCTTTATGTTCTGTCTCCCTTTCTGATATTTCCCACACATTTCTTCTCCCTTCCCTTATATTCCCTTTCACTATTATTTATATTCTCCAAATGAATGAGAACATATAATGTTTATTTATTTTTTTTAATCCAACTTGTTTTTCCTCAAAATTATCCTGATTTTCTTGGTTATGTTTATATCTAGGTTAACTTAAAATTTTAAAATCAGTTGGAAATTAAAGAAAAATTTTTTTTTAAAGATTTTATTCATGAGAGACACGGAGAAGGAGACAGAGACATAGGCAGAGGGAGATGCAGGCTCCCTGCAGGGAATCTGATGCAGGACTGGATCCCAGGACACTGTGATCATGACCTGAGCCAAAGGCAGACACTCAACCACTGAACCACCCAGGTAACTGGAAATTTTAAAAATCTTGATGAGATTTTTATCAGATTAACTTAAATAGATACACAAACTTAGGAGGATAGATTTTTTTTTCTAAAATTGAATTTCCTTTTTATAAACACAGTATTTCTCAATTTATTTGGATTCTTTTAAATATTTTTCATTAAAATTTAATTTTTTCTCCATAGTTTATGCTTGTTTTTGTTAAAGGCATTTGTTGCTTGGCAAATCATTATTATTTAGGATTTATTGCTGGTACATAATAAGAAACCGAATTTTGTATACATGTTGCATATAGCAACAATACTAGAATTTGTTAATTTTAAAAGTTTTATTCATACTGAGTATTTTACAATGTAAACATTTATATTTTTGTTTAAAAATGTAAATCTTTGTTTGAAAATGCCATTATCACCCTTAACAAAATTAACCTTTATTACTTGGTATTATTGAGATCTCACCTTCTGTTCAAAGTTTCCCAACTGTATCAAAAAATATTTTTAGAGACAGTTTGTTACAATTAAGATCCAAATAAACTCCTCCAATCTCCCTCTTTTTAAATGTTATTGTTATGTTGAAGGAGCCAGGAATGCAGTTGTCTTGAATTTTTGTTCTTTCATGGTGTGTAACTTGTTCCTTTATAACCCATGTTTCCTATAAACTGGTAGGTAGTTCTTACATCTAGGTTCTATTTTGGGGGGAAAAATCTTATACAATTGGTGAAAAGCACTTTATATTATATCACATTAGAAGGCACATGAAGTCTGAGTGTTCCAACCTTTCTGATGTGAAGAATGGTCAGTGAGTGAAAGATGGCAATGGGAGTTGCAAAAGAGTTATTATTTAATGCTTGGTTACTCTGAAATACAATTTCAATAGGAAAGACAACAAGAAGCTTAAATATTTCTTCTATTGAAAATTTTCAGAGTAAGAGTCAGATTTCTACTTACTCCAATTGTGACCAGTGAAAGTTTTATATATATATTTATATATATATTCTATATATGTTTATATATATATTTTTGGAGGAGGAGTAACATTGTTAAGTAATATTAATCCTAAATATATATGTTTTATGTGCAATGTTTCAAATAGCTGAGTTGATTGTTATTCTTGCTCCAATTATTCCTTATCAGTCGGTGAGATCTCATTAATGTTGGCTCCTGATTTTTTTTTATTGCGACGCGAACTCTACATACAATGTATACTTAATATACAGTAAAACATTCAAATAGTAAGCATCCTATTTAGTCATTTTTGATAAATGTATGCACTCAGAGTATATACATATGTAACTCATAGTCCTATTAAGGCACTGAACAATTTTATCACCCAGTAATGTCTATATTTCCAATTTCTAGTCAGTCTACCACTAGAAGAAAAAATGGATTTAATTTGTACTACCTTAGTTTGGTTATTCTAGAGTATCATTCAAATGTAATTATACAAGGGGTACTTTTTGTTTGTTTGACTACTTTCATTTAGCATAAATTTTGAGACTTGAAGTCAGACGTGAGGATTTCTCTCCCTGCACCCCACAGAGATATTCAGTTGTTCTATCACGATTTTCTGGAAACTTTACAAACTAGTATATATATATACTAATTTGCATATATACTAATATGCATATATATGACATATTTCTATACTTCTGAGATTGTTATATTGATAAATCTATCCTTTTGACAATACAATGTTGTGTTGATATTTTTATCCTTATAGTAAATATTGACATCAAGCTAAGTTTCCAATTTTGTTTTTTCTTTCCAGGATTGTTTTGGCTATTCTTGGTCCTTTGCCTATCCAGATTATTTTTAATCATTTTACCTATTTCTAGGGACAAAAAGGAACAACAACAGAATTTCTAGTGGAATAAAGTAGAATAAAGGTTATTCTAGTAGGTTATTTCTAGTAGAATAAAAGTTATTAAATCTACAGAACCCTGTGGAGTATTTTGGCATACTAATTATACTGGGTCTTTTAAATCATAAACAAAGAAAATTTCTCCATTTAGATCTGTGATTTTACTCAATATTTGTTAACTTTTTATACATTTAATTTATCTAACTTCTTTAAAAAATCCCATTTATTTCTAGTTTTATAAGATTTTTCCTTTGTATTTTAGTAGTTGGAGACCCCAAATAGGAATATGTGTGTTACGCATGCATTTGGTTTGTGAATATTTTGTTTAGAATTATTGTACCTATGTTCACAAGTGAGATTAGCTGGTATATATATATATCTTGTCCTCAATAGAATAATAACAGTAAAACTAGATGGCAGGAATGGCTGTCCTTTAATCAGTAATTTCATTTTGACCTACATGGGTACTCCAGTGTTTCTTAGACTTGGTCACATAAGTATCTGTAGCTATGTTTGTTTGTTTGTTTTAAGAATCTCAAATGTGTCTTGAATAACTTTAATAGTTATAATCTAGTCAGGATTTCTACTTCTTTATAACTCTTGGCAAGTTGTATTTTAAAAAAATAATTTTTCACATTGTCTATGATTTTAAATTTAATAGAATGAAACTGCCTATACATTCACACATTTTTCACTTTGAATATTTCTGTAATTTGATTATTAATTTTTCCTCTGATTTTTTAAAGATAGTTTTATCAGATTTTATTATTTCATTAGACTTCTCAAAATGACATTTGATTTTGCAAACCTTTCCTATTTTTCTTTTGAAATCTCTTTTCTCATCTGTATTGTTCATTTTGCTTACTTACATTCTAAGTAAGATTCTTCATTCATGTTCAGCCTTTCCTATTGCCAAACACAGACATTTAAGGCCACAAATTCCAACCGATACACTGCTTCAGGTACATTTTATAAATGTGATATATTGCATCATCATTATTATTCTGCAGTACTCCAGATCTTAATAATGATTCTCTTTTAACTTTGTGTTGTTTAGAATTATTTTTAATTTGAAAGCATTAATTAATGCAAATTTTTGTTATTTAGTTTTAACATTATTAAGCTATGGTTAGATAAATTAAACTGTTATTGACTTACTGAAATTTGTGAAAAAAATTACCTATGACATAATAATTTTTTAATAAATAATTCTAAAACTTGAGATGAATAGGTGATATCTATATTTTCAGTGCAGTGCTCCATTATTCTTAACAATAAAAAGATAGGTGTCTTTATACCTATAGTTACACTTAACAATTTTTTTCATAATTCTGTCAAAATTTTCTGCATAGATATAAAGCTAACCATATTTAGAATTATTGTCTCTAGTTAATTGTAAATTTATCATTATAACATGACATGACACTTTATTTCTAATAATGATTTTTTGCATACATTCTTTCATAAAATTTTTATAATATAGGATACACAGATTATGTTCCTTTGTTTAGTTTTCTCAGTTTATCTTTTTTTCTTTCATCTCTAATCTTTAGGGATTTTTATGTTGCATTTCTCTTTGAAACTCGTAGTTCCCTTTTATTTTATTTGTATTTTTTACTTTATTTTTTTTATTCTTAAGAATTTAATATTTATTTGGGTAAGTAACTCATGTGCCTACAAAGGAACCTAAGATTCAATTAATAAAAATATAAATATGTAGAAATTAGTTTCTTCCTATCTAGTGAAGAACAAATATGTAAGCGATCTAAGATTTATATACTACTTATGAGCCTCACTTTTTAAATTTAATTTGCAATTGTCTTTTATTAGAAAAATATATTATATTCATTATTATTACTTATGTATTTCATTTATCTCTACCAGCTTGATTTGATATCTTAACTTTGACTTGATTCTGTATGTTTTTTTTCCCATTTGTAAAAATTAAGGTTTATTTTAATTGCATTATACTTAAAATAGAATCAGTTATATATCCACTTGAAGTTTTCAACTGATTTACTATAAATTTTGTCTTAACTTCTTTTCTCAACATTAAAATGTATCAATATGACTATTATCTTTCTGTACAACATGAAAAGTCTGTTATTATTAAACTCTGATTGGTCCCATTTTATAAGACAGTGTTGCCCAGTATTTTAGAATCACCTAAAATTTTTATTTCATAAATTAGTGATGTTAATTATTATACTTATTCATTAAATATTGTTTAGCTTCACCCACAGGCTTATCTGGGATTTTATTTGTTGTTTTATTTTGTTTTGTTTTATTCTTGTCACTGTATTTTTTCCATCTGGGTTCAATTTCTGTCTTAGAGTGTATCTTTAGGGAGTCTTTTAGCTGGGAACTGATACCTGAAATCTCGGTATGTCTCTCCCTCTCTCATCTGAAAATATCTTAAGAGTGCTTTAAGAATCCTGATCTTGAGATATAATTCTAAACTGACACCAAATACATTTTATAATTTGGAAAGCATTATTCCACAATTTCTTGATTTTTATTGTTGCTACTGACAAACCTGTTATTTTGATTGTTGCTCCTGTGTGCTTACTTATCTGTCTTGCTTCCTCCAGTTGCTTTAGGTGAGGTCTGTTCAGAACTTGTGCCAAATTTTAATTGGGTCATTTTCTAAATACTGAGTTTTAAGAGTCCTTTGTATATTTTAGTGGACAGTTTATATGAGATGCTTACTAATATTTTCTCCAAGGCTTTGGCGTGTCTTTTCTTTCTTTTAATTTAAATTCAATTAATTAACATTTACTGTAGTATTGGTCTCAGAGGTAGATGTCAGTGATTCATCAGTCTTGTCTTTTCATTCTCTGAGCAATCCTTTCACAGAGCAGACATTTTCAGTTTTAATGAAGTCCAACTTATTACCTTTTCTTTCAATGATTTTTCTTCTAGGGCTCCTGAATACCTCAGTCAATTGAGCAACCGACTTCAGCTCAGGTCATGATCTCTGGGTTCTGAGTTCAAGCCCCACATAGAGCTCCCCACTTGGTGGGAAGTCTGCTTGTCCCTCTCCCTTATCCCTCTTCCTCTCCCTGCTTGTGCTCTCTCTCTCTCTCAAATAAATAAATAAAATATTTAAACAAACAAAAACACAAAGTGTTGTTTCTAAAACATCATTGCTAAATCCAAAGTTACTTCAATTCTCCTATGTTATCCTCTAGGAGTTACCTAGGTTTTCATTTTACCTTCAGGTCTATGATCCACTTTGAATTATTTTGTGTGTGTGACAGATATAAAATATGTATTTAAATTCTTCTTTTTTTGCAGGAAAGTTTTTTAAAAAATAAAATACCATCATCGTCGCCACACCATCTGTTACTCCTTTATCTCTCTCAGAAACACACACACACACACACACACACACACACACACACACCCCTCATTGTTGGATTACATAATATCTCATTATAAGTACCTCTAGCAAACCTCTATCTTTGCATGCTATCCACATTGGTCTTTATTTAGTTCTTGCCCACTTTATGTCCTTCTCCCCTTACTTAAGTATTTTGCCTATTTCTATTCCCTTGGCTATTTAAATCTTCCTTCGGGTAGCAGCAAAATTATTTCTTCTGGAAACTTTTCATCAGTTTTTTGTTTGTGCCTCCCTAACTCATCTGTACACTCAAATGCTGAAGTACTTCTTGAATAGTATGTAGAGCATGTTACATGCATTTACGTTGTTTGTTTATTAGTTTCTGTTCCCTCCACTAAAAGGTATGTGGGTATAGAAATCTTGTTTTTGTTTTACCATTTTGATAGCTTTGTCATTGTATCTTAAACACTACTACAGTATATGACATATACTATTTTCTTAAAAATATTGTTTTTATAAAAATTTAGTAACAGAATAGGTCCATCGGCTCTCTCTTGCAGTTAAGGTAAATGTCTTTCAGTCCTGGAGATTTTCTGTAATCATTCAAATTAGGTACGAATAATTACCTAGCAAACTAGCTCCCTTCAAGATATATGTCACATCAGGAAAACACACACACACACACACACACACACACACACACACACACTCACAGTTGTTTGTGTTATTCTTTAAAGTCCATATGTATCACCAAGTTCCTTCATAGAACTTAATCTAACTTCCATTACAGCAGGGACCAAATCAATATATGAAGTTTTCCAAAATGAACCCAGTTGCCCAGGACAGTGCATGTTCCATAAAGGGAAGTAAACAAATATGCACATTAGACTAGAAATATGGAGGAAAAACAGAAAAAAATAAAGGAAGAGGGGCACCCGGATGGCTCAGTTGATTAAACATCTGCCTTGGGCTCAGGGCATGATCTCCAATCCCTGCTCCACAGGGAGCCTGGTTTTCCCCTCTCTCTCTCTGCCTGCTTCCCCTGCTTGTGCTCTCTTGCTATTTCTCTGTCAAATAAATAAATAACATCTTTAAAAAAAAGAATGAAAAAAGAAAGAAAAATCAAGGAAAGATTAGAAATTTGCTGTAAATCATCAGAAGCAAATTTAATTTTCTTTTTATGAAATACTAGCTGTACATCCTTAGGCAATTTGCTTAATGTCTTTGATACTGTCTTAAAAATATTATTAGAGATTAAGTTATTTACTTAACATCAGACAGATATTAAATGCCCAATTCTTTTTATCTTATTTAACTTGCAATACTTATTTCTGGAGAGGCTGTACATACTTGTGCTTTTATTTTAACCTACAACACTTTTCTTTCATTCTACAGAAGGAAGATCCCCCAGCAATTTATCCTGCTATTGATCTACATTTTGAACTACTAACCTGAACTACTACTAATATTGACCATGGTCAATATTAACTCTTTTATTTAAAATAGCTTTCAGATCATCAGTAGATGCATGGTATAACAGAATAGGATATTAATATAGTTCAATTTTTGTTGAGGGCAGGAATAGAGAAAGAAAAAAAAAGGAGCAATGGGAAAGCACTCTCTTGACCATTTTGACTTTGATCATACAGATTATCCCAACATTAAGTAAATTTACTTATCAGATGAATTCACCTCCTCTGTTACGTGTGTTGGAATTATTATTTTTTTTTTTGTCTTTGGAAGTGAAGTACATTACAAGCCATTTTAACAATTTAGGCATTGTATGCCTATCATTCTCTACTACTAGATCTAATTTCCTTAACAGAATAGACTATGGTGCTTTCCTTACTATACCATTCTCCATAACTCTCATTTCAATATCTTATACATAGAAAATGTTTAATAAATGGGATGTAATTAAATTGAGTTATATTTTAATTTGTTTTGGTAAGTGGCTCAGTTTCTGTAAAAAAGATGTTTATTCCCTAATATTTGAGGTATTTTTGAATTTTACAGAAAAATTGAAAGAAGGGTATATCCTAGGTTCAACAAAAGTTAAGATTTCATACCTCTATTAGGTTTTGACTGATAGGAAGATAGATTATATTTTGCTAAAGGACTACTGGACCCTGTGAGACAAACACAGGGCTTTTGCAATCAGTGCCAAATTAGATTCTAACTGAATTAACCAACAAATTCTAGACTTGTAAACCCTGGACTTGTTGGCATATCTGTGGAATTATGACTAGTAAGTATTTAGCAAGACCTTTAGATTCAATTAACACACTTTGCTAAGAAATGCATACCTAAAAGCTCTATTTCACACAAAAAAATATCCATTTCCAAAAGCATGAATCCATTTTAGGTAAACCCAATTAAGAAAGGTTAAAGACTGTAGCTTAGAGAATTAAGAAAGGGTTAAGGTTATCATGAGTCAGTGAGTATGAAGGATAGACAAGAACCAGAACAAACAGGGAGTTAGTTAGAATAGGAGGCAGTTTCAGACAGCTCTGTACCTGTCTGATTATGTTAAAACTGAGTTCCACTGCTGAGTGGTAGGGATATATAGGTGAAGCTATTAAATTTCAATCACCATTGCCCTTTTTCTGAGTTGTTACATTCAAATCACTTTTCATCTACAAATAATCTCATCTTTTTGATTTTTCAAATAAATGCAAGTCCATTATTTCCAACAATACTGGTTTATTATATGATTATCTCCTAGTCCATGATTGTGTGAATATCAAGAATAGCTGCATACATTCCAGTACATGCACATTACTTTATTTTTTTAAAATACTTTATTTATTTATTCATGAGAGACACACAGAGAGAGGGCAGAGACATAGGCAGAGGGAGAAGCAGGCTCCCTGCAGGGAGCGCAATGCAGGACTCAATCCCAGGACCCCAGGATCACAACCTGAGCCAAACGTAGACGCTCAACCACTGAACCACCCAGGTGCTCTGCACATTGCTTTAATAGGAACAGTAAATATAGGTAAACCAGAAGCAGAGATACAGGAAATTAAAGTTATAGTAAAAATATGGGTCATTATCAGTCAGAAGGTGACATATTTAACTACTGAATTCACTGTGAACATTACAATTGGAATTGGCTTGACTCTTAAATGGAAAGAGGGTTTTGTAAGTAAAAACTGATGTATAGGTAATCCCTGTAGTTGAGGAAAGAATAAGGAAAAAAAAGTTACCAATTCCACAATAACAAGATAATGAGAAAAGGATGAATTATCTTAATTTTTAGCTGAATTATTTTACGTTACTGATATCTCATTATAAGTAAATAGCTCAGGGCTCAGTCTCTTTAGAAGAACAAAGTTGAAAAATAAAGTTATCACCTACTCTAAACACCTGCCTAAAATATTTCAGTAGTTATAACAAATATGCTTCAAGAAGACTTACTTTTCAATGTTTTAAATGTGGTTGCATATTCTTCAATATAAACACAGCTCTGAAAGTATTTCATTAATATGCAAAAATATTTAATGACTTTTTTCCCATCTAGCTATAAAAATGCTCATGTGGAAGGTCAGAACACTTCTAAATCCTCCCGGATTATTCATTCAAATATATGTTATGCTCAAAATAAGCAGATGTTGACGCATATAGAAGTAGAGGTTTCTACAGCACAGATATCCCATGTTTCTAATATGACTTTGAAAAAAAAATATGACTTTGGATTCTCTTAGCAATTATTGTAAGAGTTGTGCCGGTGCCATATTCCTCAAACTGCAGCTCACGTTTGAGATTATATAAATGACTGTAGCCAATAGATGTTCTAAAATGTATGCAAAAAGAAAGAAAAAAAACTTTTCTTCCATTTGAAACATAAGATTTCCTTTCAAAGGTTTATGTCACCATTAACGTAAAAAAGTAAAAACAAACAAAAATAATTAACTGTGTTGTAGCATTTCCAATCACAATGAGGGAATCAAAAATGAGTCAAGTGATACTGAGAAGCAAAGTCCTTGCAAAGTTTTGCACTTATGCCCTAAAAGAACAAATACTACAAGATTTCTAGGAGTAAACAGCAATAATGAATAAAATACAGAGGTATATTAAGCACAATGAATTCCAAGGTATTAACCTCTACCGCAACTTTGGAAGAAACTTAAGTTAGTGAATGAAGTCTAAATTTTAAGAGTTTAAATTTTATTTATTCTGTCAAAATGTGTTTCATTTAATTTAAAGTACTACTGGAAGGCTCCATCAAGATTCCTTTAGAGTGTTAAATAACTACCACAGAAATTACTTCTTTGCTAAGCATATATAAACATCTAGGAAAAAGGTAAGGTATTAAGTATTTTCCAAAACACATGGTGAGAGGATACAGAGTTTAAGAAATCAGCTGAGTCATTTTCAGAGTTCAAGTCTATTGAAAATAGTAGGGGGAACCACAGGTGAATTCACTAAAAGGACCAAGTTAGGATGTAAAATGTTGGATAGGAATGCCAAGTGATGCGGGCCAGGATAGAAGGATCTAATATTGAATTTCCTACTGTCCTTTGCAGCTCGAGTTCAACTAGGATTGAATAGAAGGTGTTTGATCAGCTTGTACATTGTGTTTTTACTTAGAGCCTTACAAGGAAAAACTCCCACCTTTTCTCCTGACTCATAATGTATAATTTCAAACAGAGATCATGGTACATACCCTGCAAGGAGTCAAAGTTCTAGCTCTGAAATACAATCTGAAAAGAGACAGACTAACACAATTATGGCCTTAAATTTTTTTCTTGTCTTTATATTTACCATAAATTTCTAAAACACAATTGAGGTAAAATGAAAAGAAAAACAAATAGGCATCATCACAACAACTCTTAACTATAACTGTATGATCATTAGGTACCAGACACCATGCCAAATTATTTACATGCACTATTTAATTTAATACTTAAACATGTCTCTGTGTTGTGTTTGTAGTCTGAGGTGTGTACTTTCATTATCACTATTTTTCAGATGAGGATCTGTGACTTAGAAAATTTAAGTAAATTACCTAAGGTCTATGAGACTTGAACTAAGCTGTCTGATCCATATCTTTTTTATTAGTTTATTAAATAGCACATACCACTTATATAAAAACTACAGAGAGTACAGAAATGTTTACTAGATCTTCCATCTTCAAATTCTGTTTTTCAGAAATGATTGAAGCTAACAGTTTAACACTCCAGTAATTTAATATTCCTATCTACCTACTCCCCCAAAATTGGCATCCTATTTTATGTGTCAATGCATCAAAATTTTCTATTTTAATCTACTATTATTTTTGTAGAATGTAAGTTTTGAGGATTAAAGAAAAAATTAACATTTCAACATATGAAGTCCCAGAGATATTACTAAAATATATTCAGTTTTCAATATTTGTATTTTATCCTCTGTTGGCTTTCCATTTCCTTTGTTTTAAATTTTTAAGTTATAGTTAGTTATAGTGATTATATATACATAATGATTTTGTGCCTGTTTAGCTGAATTTTGTCACTTTTTAAATTTCCCCTTTCCTCAGAGAACAAGCTCCTGTATAACTGGAAATGTCTTTGTTCTAGCGATATATATATATGTAAAATATAACTATATATGTATATATATTTATATATTTATATATGTAAAATAAAAATATGTGTATATATATATATATATATATATATTTCAACTGAAACTTTTTCTTCCCCCTGTTCAATCCTGTATCTACTAAGTCTTCTAAAAATGACTATTAATATGGAAAAGTTTAAGTTCAGAGTGATATTACACCTGGCAGGTGCCTTGCATTTTTCATCTGGGTACTTCCTAGTTGAGTTTGTTTGGTAATTTGTTAGGATATATCTCAGTATAATTCTCTCTTTATGATTTTTTCTGGTGTGTAATGTACCTATTCAGAAGTAATTAAATTGATAACTTTATTCAACATATTTTAATTGTTTCTTCTCTTTATTTTCTATTTTAGGATCACCTGTTATGTGTCTGTTGAATTTCTTTGGCCATTTCTGTGCTGCCTCATGAGAGCATAAGGGTTAAGAATGCATTCTGATGAAAGCTTAATTAGGCTTCAATGGCACCTCCATAATTTAGTTGCTATGTGACCACAGAATAATTCAATCTCTCTGAGCCTCAGTTAATCCACTGAGTTTATCTGGATTGGATAAAATGATAAATAATAATATAATTTTCCTCAGAAGACTTTTGTGATGATTAAGTTCATATATGCAAAGTGTTTAGAACAGGGCCAAAAAATGCAGTTTTTAGCTATTAATATGTCTGCTAAGTTGTCATTTATTTTTTCTGTAATGCCTTTTATTCTCCTCTCTTTCCGTATTCTATTTATTTCTCCAAATATCTTACTACCAATAATTGATTTCAGTAGTCTGTTTTCTAATTCCAATATTTTTAAGTTCAGGTAATTAGTTTATTTCTATTTTTATTTGTTGATAACTGCCAGGGTAATGAACATTTTTTCTATCTCCCTATAACTTTTTTACCTCTTGTTGCTTCTTCTGTTCAAGTTATTTGTAAGAAGAGTTCTTTTTTCATTAATTTATTTTAGATTGTTAAAGAACGACTAAATTATTCTTATATCTGGAGTCTGAAATTCATAAATCACCTATAATTTTACTTTTAGTGTTTTTAAAGACTTATTTTATTTGAGAGACAGAGAGACAGAGAGAGGGAGCACATGGTTGGGGAGGGACATAGGAGAAAGAATCTCAAACAAACTACTTGCTGAGTGCAGAACCTGATGCAAGACTTGATATCATGACCCTGAGATCAAAATCTGAGAATCAAGAATTAGCGGCTTAACTAACTACAGCACCCAGGTGCCCCAAATCACCTATAATTTTAAATAATTCTTACCTTTGATGCTATTATAATCTGTGTGAGTGTCTATTCAAAGCTACCAACTTATTCAGATTTGACTTGAGGCATTTCAATTTGCCTTTTTGTTTTAATTGCATTTTTTTTGTTTGTATGTTTGCCCAATAATTGACTGGATATGAACATAGGTCACTTTTCCACCTTTATACATAGTATGATAACTCTTCTGATTCAGATTTGGTCTCTTATTGAAAGCAAACAGATAACCAGGACAAATGTTTAGTAGGGCTCATTTTTCTGCCTCCCTACTCACAGGATGTGTTTTGTTTTGTTTTGTTTTTGTTTTGCTTTTTGGTAATTAGAAAGTTTTAAAAATCAAATCCAGGTGACCCTGGGTAGCACCTCCAAGTACAGGCATCTTTAGTTTTCTGTATTATCCTTAATGCCTCACTTCCAGCAAAGCTTTCTTTCAGGAATATTAGGCCTTGGGATGAATAGAGCTATTGGGTATGTCTAAAATATCAGGCTGTGGTAAGGAACAAGGACACTACAAAAAAAAAAAAAAATCACAATCCCACAAACCTTAGTCATCCTATTTTTAAAAAGAATTCTCTTGAATCACTTTTAAAAAATGTAGAGTTCTCTTAAATTACTATTAAAAAAAACAACACAAAGCTATTCAAGAGAATGCCTCTGCTTCATAAATACAAATGGAACATTTTATCTTGTTGCATCTTTTGACCATTTTGAAAGATTTCAAGGGTAGGAGTTGAGTAAGCATGCCTTGAATTTATCATATCTTATTGGAAGTTGCTTAAGACTTTGTATTGTCAGGGATCCCTGGGTGGCTCAGCGGTTTGGCGCCTGCCTTTGGCCCAGGGCGTGATCCTGGAGACCCGGGATCGAATCCCACGTCAGGCTCCCGGTGCATGGAGCCTGCTTCTCCCTCTGCCTGTGTCTCTGCCTCTCTCTCTCTCTCTCTCTCTCTCTCTCTCTCTGTGACTATTATAAATAAATAAAAATTAAAAAAAAAGACTTTGTATTGTCTTTTCAAAATAAAAGTGCTGGAAAGCAATGTTTTCAAATATGTAAACAACATGGGCTAAAAAAAAAAAACAACTTTGATTATCCTTTTGGATGTTGTACCCTAATGATCTGTCATATTTTTAGATGGAAATAAATGATTGGCTCCAGACCTACATCGTTGCCCTGAATTAAGATATTAATCTACAACTATTTACATAAAAATTAGATTAAAGCTTATTCTGTGATGAATCAGAGTGAATAAATCTGTTATAATATGTGTGTGGCAGAGTATATGGGAAGGAGGGAAGGAGGGCAGGAAGAAAGTAAGGAAGTGAAGATTATTATTAGGAATTGGTTCATGATTCTGGAGGGTGGCAAGTCAAAAATCTGCAGAGTAGATACCGCGGCAGGCTGATGCTGCAGTTTTAGTCCAAGGTCAGCAGACTGGAACCCAGAACAGCCCATGCTCCAGCTTGAATCTGAAGAGCTTCTGCTATAGTACCAGGGAGAATCAATGTTGCAGATAAAGTCCAAAGGCAGTGTGCCAGAGAAATTATTTCTTGCTTGGAGGAGGCCAGTCTTTCTGTTCATTATTATTATTATTATTATTATTATTATTATTATTATTTATTCATTCATGAGAGACACACACAGAGAGAGAGAGGCAGAGACACAGGCAGAGGGAGAAGAAGACTCCCTGTAGGGAGCCCCATGTGAACCGAAGGCATACGTATAACTGCTGAGCTACCCAAGTGTCCCCAGTCTTTCTGTTCTATTCAGGGATTCAACTGATTGGATGAGCCCCCAGACACATTATGGAGGGCAATCTGCTTTACTTAAATCCCTCTATTTAAATGTTAATCTTATCAAAAATTACTCTCAGAGAAACACCCAAAATAATGTTTGACCAAATATCTGGGTACCCCATGGCCCAGCCAAATGAACACATGAAAGTATCTTAGACCATCATAATTATCTTAGAGATTGGAAGGAATTGTCAGTTGATAAGAACCCTGGTAATCAATATTTACTAGTTGTGCTCAAACATAAATCAACAAGAGAACATAAGAAATAATTTAAAGAATTCCTTTCTTTTCAAAACATTGTGTTTAAAAAAAATAAAAACCTAATGAGTGACTAGAAAAAGTAAAGTCTATCTATAGACATCAGCCCATTTCCAAGTAGTCCTACTGAAAACTGGCAATTGAAGTCTGCCCATGTGGGAGTAAAATCTATTCTATAAAGAAATAACAATTTATACATAAATATCTTCAAATAGACAACCCTTTAAAAAATTAAACAACTGCATTTATTATTCAAGATCAATGTCTTCTTTATTAAATTCACTGTGTTTGAACTTACTATTTTCCCTTTTTAAAATGCCTTCAAAAAATAAAATCATGTCTTTTAAAACCCTAGAGGAAATCTCTTTATCTTAGAAAATCTCATTAAGTGTTAAGCATCTGACACTTGATTTTAGCTCAGGTCATGATCTCAAGGCTCCAAGCCTCATGATCTCAGCCCTTATGGGCTCCAAGCTCAGTGGCGAGTCTGCTTGAGATTCTCTCTCTCCTCTCCCTCCACTTCTCCCTACCACTAATGCATGCTTTCTCTCTCTCAAATAATAAGTGAATCTTATTTAAAAACATGAATAAAAAAGAAAAATCCCAGCTGCTAACTTTTGGACGATTGATTCAATTTACAAATGAACTTGTCTCTAAATATGGTTTTCAACATCATGAGATACTGGAAAGGAGCAACAAGCAGTATTACCCATGATTGTTATTTCTTTTTGCCATATTAATGGTTGATTAATAGATAATTGATTGTATACACTGAGTTGATGTCAAATTGGCACCTAAGGCCATCTAGCAAAGTGGCAATCTATTTCTAGGCTTTGGCAGCAGAAGTTTGGAGAAGGTCACCCAAAGTATCTTCTATTTAGCTCTTACGAGGTTTGTTTTTTAAAAGTATTTCATTGGGATATTTGGAGAATGAAATCTTAATAAAATACTGGGTTCCTTTGTCAACTTTTATATAGTGCTTACTATGTGCTCAACTCCTGTCTCAGTATTTTTTTTTTTTTAGTCAACATGTTCATCTCAGTACTTTTTGTATAATAACAGTTTTAATCCTCACAATAAATCTGTGATTTGTATATTCACGTGCCTACTTTATTTTATTTTTTATTTATGATAGTCACAGAGAGAGAGAGAGAGGCAGAGACACAGGCGGAGGGAGAAGCAGGCTCCATGCACCGGGAGCCCGACGTGGGATTCGATCCCGGGTCTCCAGGATCGCGCCCTGGGCCAAAGGCAGGCGCCAAAGCGCTGCGCCACCCAGGGATCCCCACATGCCTACTTTAAAGATTAGGTACATGAGTCACGGAAAGTTAATGACTTCCCCAAGTTCACTGTGGTAGTGAGCAAAGGAGGCATGATTCCGTAGTTTGACTGCTGCGTTTGATTCTTAACCACTCCGCTTTCTACTTCTACATCACAATATACCAGTTCATAGTATATGAGTTTGTTTAGTATAGCATCAGATACAAAGATACAAATATAAGGATACCTAAATGTCAAAAATAAGTGCTTATTGCATATATGGCAGGGAAATATGAAATAGTACCCAGAGAGAAACTATGTTACATCTATCAGGAGATCAGTAAATTTTAAAAAGTATAACAACATCGAGTGATAGCAAGGATGGAATAAAATCACAACATTTATACGACTTTAACAGAGTTTAAAATAATGTAAATCCTGTAAAAACAATTTGGTATTTCTATTAAAATTAGTTATTCATATAACCTTGTGCATTCCTTCAACATCGGAGTCAGCCCATGCTATACGGCCTAGAGAAACACTTGTATTACTGGAATTATTTCCAATTTTCTCCATCAAATTTCCAATGTAATACATTTCAGGGGGAGCAGTTTTTGTCTTCTGGGAGGCTGCCATAAATAGTTCTTTACAGAGTAGTAATTTCTGGAAGACAGGTCATGGTTTGCCTCCGTAGCAGGTACAAGAAAACTGCCAGCAGCTCTGTTACTTCCTGATGCCATGTGTGGACATTTGAGTTAGTCAGTACCAGAGAAGCTTCTGGACCCTTATATCAGGAGATTTTCTCTAACTCTAGCACATTCTACTTAACACCAAAAAAAAAAAAAAAATGCTGACTTTCTAAACTCTGCTCACGTTCTTTAAAAAATGTCTTCCTTTAACTTTACACATGAGACAGTCTGTGTACTGCATCAAAAACCAGCATGTTCTGCAGAAAAGATGATTTTTTAAAATGTTTGACAGAGAATACCTGATAATTCCAAGCAATGTGCTCATTAATGAAACCACTTTATAAAAAACTTAAAAAGTAACTTTTGTATGAGAAGTTTCAAGCATTTTCCTGTAACCCTAGAGATATCTATGATATTAATGTGAACGGAGTGACAAAATTTCAATAAAGAATGAAAGGGATGGGCTTTTATGTGTGACAAAGTGGGATATAATGTTTCACACGCTGAATTTTATTTTTAATCTACAACAGAAAAACTGTGGTGATGCTGGAGTAGAATGACAGAGCACAGAACTTGGAATCAAAAGATAAGCTTTCAGTTTCTGATTTTTTGGCTTCGGCATTTCTAAGCCAAAGCCATAAAATGATGGCAGAGACTCAGGACAATCACTTACGGTGCACATATATAAGCCAAAGTTATTTGGAAATTAGAAGTACCATATAGTTACAAAGCAGTTATTGGCCAAGTGAGAACATGATTTATATTCTGGAGGGATGTTTCCTTTGATTCAACATTTCATATCTTTTGTTTTTCTAGGTATAGATTAACAGTAGGCCAGAGTGTTAATATATGTATTCTATAATTCATGAACATTTGAAAGTTTGAATAAGTGGGTATAGCATAGAATTGACTTAATTATGGCATGTAGTGTACATAATTCAGAAGTTCAATCTTTCATTACTTACTTTGAAATATAAAAATCACGATGGAAGGTTAGATGGTAGAGAGGATAGATATGTGATAAAGTAAGCATGTGGATAGGTGGGATGTGGGTGATCATTGTATCATTATTTCATCTTTGTTCTATACTTGAAATTTTTCATTAAAAATGCTAAAGGGAAAAAGAAAAAGTGACTCTCGTTAGGGTTGAAACTCTCTTTTTTTATAATAAATTTATTTTTTATTGAGGTTCAATTTACCAACATACAGAATAACACCCAGTGCTCATCCCGTCAAGTGCCCCCCTCAGAGCCCATCACCAATTCACCCCCACCCCCTGCCCTCCTCCCCTTCCACCACCCCTAGTTGGTTTCCCAGAGTTACGAGTCTTTATGTTCCGTCTCCCTTTCTGATATTTTCCACACATTTCTTCTCCCGTCCCTTATATTCCCTTTCACTATTATTTATATTCCCCAAATGAATGAGAACATATAATGTTTGTCCTTCTCCGATTGACTTACTTCACTCAGCATAATACCCTCCAGTTCCATCCACGTTGAAGCAAATGGTGGGTATTTGTCGTTTCTAATGGCTGAGGAATATTCCATTGTGTACATAGACCACATCTTCTTTATCCATTCATCTTTCGATGGACACCGAGGCTCCTTCCACAGTTTGGCTATTGTGGCCATTGCTGATAGAAACATCGGGGTGCAGGTGTCCCGACGTTTCATTGCATCTGAATCTTTGGGGTAAATCCCCAACAGTGCAACTGCTGGGTCATAGGGCAGGTCTATTTTTAACTCTTTGAGGAACCTCCACACAGTTTTCCAGAGTGGCTGCACCAGTTCACATTCCCACCAACAGTGTAAGAGGGTTCCCTTTTCTCCGCATCCTCTCCAACATTTGTGGTTTCCTGCCTTGTTAATGTTCCCCATTCTCACTGGTGTGAGGTGGTATCTCATTGTGGTTTTGATTTGTATTTCCCTGATGGCAAGTGATGCAGAACATTTTCTCATGTGCATGTTGGCCATGTCTATGTCTTCCTCTGTGAGATTTCTCTTCATGTCTTTTGCCCATTTCATGATTGGATTGTTTGTTTCATTGGAGTTGAGTTTAATAAGTTCTTTATAGATCTTGGAAACTAGCCCTTTATCTGATACGCCATTTGCAAATATCTTCTCCCATTCTGTAGGTTGTCTTTTAGGTTTGTTGCCTGTTTCTTTTGCTGTGCAGAAGCTTTTTATCTTGATGAACTCCCAATAGTACATTTTTGCTTTTGTTTCCTTTGCCTTCACAGATGTATCTTGCAAGAAGTTGCTGCGGCCAAGTTCAAAAAGGGTGTTGCCTGTGTTCTCTAGGATTTTGATGGAATCTTGTCTCACATTTAGATCTTTCATCCATTTTGAGTTTATCTTTGTGTATGGTGAAAGAGAGTGGTCCAGTTTCATTCTTCTGCATGTGGATGTCCAATTTTCCCAGCACCATTTATTGAAGAGACTGCCTTTCTTCCAATGGATCGTCTTTCCTCCTTTATCGAATATTAGTTGACCATAAAGTTCAGGGTCCACTTCTGGGTTCTCTATTCTGTTCCATTGATCTGTGTGTCTGTTTTTGTGCCAGTACCACACTGTCTTGATGACCACAGCTTTGTAGTACAACCTGAAATCTGGCATTGTGATGCCCCCAGCTATGGTTTTCTTTTTAAAAATTCCCCTGGCTATCGGGGTCTTTTCTGATTCCACACAAATCTTAAAATAATTTGTTCTAACTCTCTGAAGAAAGTCCATGGTATTTTGATAGGGATTGAATTAAACGTGTAAATTGCCCTGGGTAACATTGACATTCTCACAATATTAATTCTGCCAATCCATGAGCATGGAATATTTTTCCAACTCTTTGTGTCTTCCTCAATTTCTTTCAGAAGTGTTCTATAGTTTTTAGGGTATAGATCTTTTACCTCTTTGGTTAGGTTTATTCCTAGGTATCTTATGTTTTTGGGTGCAATTGTAAATGGGATTGACTCCTTAATTTCTCTTTCTTCAGTCTCATTGTTAGTGTATAGAAATGCCACTGACTTCTGGGTATTGTTTTTGTATCCTGCCACATTGCCAAACAGTTGTATGAGTTCTAGAAATCTTGGGGTGGAGGCTTTTGGGTTTTCTATGTAGAGTATCATGTCATCGGCGAAGAGGGAGTTTGACTTCTTCTTTGCCAATTTGAATGCCTTTAATGTCTTTTTGTTGTCTGGTTGCTGAGGCGAGGACTTCCAGTACTATGTTGAATAGCAGTGGTGAGAGTGGACATCCCTGTCTTGTTCCTGATCTTAGGGGAAAAGCTCCCAGTGCTTCCCCATTGAGAATGAAAGTTGCTTTGGGCTTTTGGTAGATGGCTTTTAAGATGCTGAGGAATGTTTCCTCTATCCCAACACTCTGAAGAGTTTTGATCAGGAATGGATGCTGTATTTTGTCAAATGCTTTCTCTGCATCTAATGAGAGGATCATATGGTTCTTGGTTTTTCTCTTGCTGATATGATGAATCACATTGATTGTTTTACCAGTGTTGAACCAGCCTTGTGTCCCGGGGATAAATCCTACTTGGTCATGGTGAATAATTTTCTTAATGTATTGTTGGATACTATTGGCTAGTATCTTGTTGAGAATTTTTGCATCCATGTTCATCAGGGATATTGGTCTGTAATTCTCCGTTTGGGTGGGGTCTTTGTCTGGTTTCGGAATTAAGGTGATGCTGGCCTCATAGAATGGATGTGGATGTATTCCATCTCTTTCTATCTTTCCAAACAGCTTTAGTAGAATAGGTATGGTTTCTTCTTTAAACGTTTGATAGAATTCCCCTGGGAAGCCATCTGGCCCTGGACTTTAGTGTCTTGGGAGGTTTTTGATAACTGCTTCGATTTCCTCCCTGGTTATTGGCCTGTTCAGGTTTTCTATTTCTTCCTGCTCCAGTTTCGGTAGTTTGTGGCTTTCCAGGAATGCGTCCATTTCTTCTAGATTGCCTAATTTATTGGCATATAGCTGTTCATAATATGTTTTTAAAATCGTTTGTATTTCCTTGGTGTTGGTAGTGATCTCTCCTTTCTCATTCATGATTTTATTAATTTGAGTCTTCTCTCTCTTCTTTTTAATAAGGCTGGCTAATGGTTTATCTATCTTATTAATTCTTTCAAAGAACCAACTCCTGGTTTTGTTGATCTGTTCCACAGTTCTTCTGGTCTCTATTTCGTTGAGTTCTGCTCGAATCTTTATTAACTCTCTTCTTCTGCTGGGTGTAGGATCTATTTGCTGTTTTTTCTCTAGCTCCTTTATGTGTAAGGTGAGCTTTTGTATGTGAGTTCTTTCCAGTTTTTGGATGGATGTTTGTATTGCAATGTATTTCCCCCTCAGGATTGCTTTTGCTGCATCCCAAAGATTTTGATTGGTTGTATCTTCATTCTCATTAGTTTCCATGAATCTTTTTAATTCTTCCTTAATTTCCTGGTTGACCCTCTCATCTTTTAGCAGGATGGTCCTTAACCTCCACGTGTTTGAGGTCCTCCCAAACTTCGTGTTGTGATTTAGTTCTAATTTCAAGGCATTATGGTCTGAGAATATGCAGGGGACGAACCCAATCTTTTGGTATCGGTTCAGACCCAATTTGTGACCCAGTATGTGGTCTATACTGGAAAAAGTTCCATGTGCACTTGAGAAGAATGTGTATTCGGTTGAGTTTGGATGTAAAGTTCTGTAGATATCTGTGAAATCCATCTGGTCCAGTGTATCATTTAAAGCTCTCGTTTCTTTGGAAATGTTGTGCTTAGAAGACCTATCGAGTATAGAAAGAGCTAGATTGAAGTCACCAAGTATAAGTGTATTATTATCTAAATATTTCTTCACATTGGTTATTAATTGAATTATATATTTGGCAGCTCCCATTCGGGGCATATATATTGAGGATTGTTAAGCCCTCTTGTTGCATAGATCCTTTAAGTATGATATAGTGTCCCTCTTCATCTCTCACTATAGTCTTCAGGGTAAATTTTAGTTTATCTGATATAAGGATGGCTACCCCTGCTTTCTTTTGAGGGCCATTTGAATGGTAAATCGTTCTCCAACCTTTAATTTTCAGGCTGTAGGTGTCCTTCTGTCTAAAATGAGTCTCTTGTAGACAGCAAATAGATGGGTCCTGCTTTTTATCCAGTGTGACACCCTGCGCCTTTTGATGGGGTCATTAAGCCCCGTTCACGTTCAGAGTTACTATTGAGAGATATGAGTTTAGTGTCATCATGATATCTATTCAGTCCTTGTTTTTGTGGATTGTTCCACTGAACTTCTTCTTAAAGGGGAATTTTAAGAGTCCCCCTTAAAATTTCTTGCAGAGCTGGTTTGGAGGTCAAATATTCTTTCAGTTCCTCCCTGTCTTGGAAGCTATTTATCTCTCTTTCCATTTTGAATGAGAGCCTTTCTGGATAAAGTATTCTTGGTTGCATGTTCTTCACATTTAGGACCCTGAATATATCCTGCCAGCCCTTTCTGTCCTGCCAGGTCTCTGTGGAGAGGTCTGCTGTTACCCTAATACTCCTCCCCATAAAAGTCAGAGATTTCTTGTCTCTTGCTGCTTTAAGGATCTTCTCTTTATCTTTGGAATTTGCAAGCTTCACTATTAAATGTTGAGGTGTTGAATGGTTTTCATTGATTTTAGGGGGGGATCTCTCTATCTCCTGGATCTGAATGCCTGTTTCCCTTCCCATATTAGGAAAGTTTTCAGCTAGGATTTGTTCAAATACGTATTCTGGCCTCTGGCCCTTTTGGTGCCCTCGGGAACCCCAATTAAACGTAGGTTTTTCTTCCTCAGGCTGTCGTTTATTTCCCTTAATCTATCCTCATGGTCTTTTAATTGCTTGTCTTTTTTCCTCAGTTTCCCTCTTTGCCATCAACTTGTCTTCTATGTCACTCACTCGTTCTTCCACCTCGTTTACCCTCGTTGTTAGGACTTCTAGTTTGGATTGCATCTCATTCAATTGATTTTTAATTTCTGCCTGATTAGCTCTAAATTCTGCAGTCATGAAGTCTCTTGAGTCCTTTATGCTTTTTTCTAGAGCCACCAGGAGCTGTATAATAGTGCTTCTGAATTGGCTTTCTGACATTGAATTGTAATCCAGATTTTGTAACTCTGTGGGAGAGAGGACTGTTTCTGATTCTTTCTTTTGAGGTGAGGTTTTCCTTCTAGTAATTTTGCTCAGTGCAGAGTGGCCAAAAGCAAGTTGTCTTGGGAGAAGGAGAAAAAGAGAGGAGAGAAAGAAGGAAAGAAAAGAGAAAAAGAAGAAAGGAAGAAAAAAATAAAAAAAGAGAAAGAAAAAGGGAAAAAAAGGGGTGGGAGAATCAAATCAAAAAGCAAAACAAACAAACAAACAAAAACAAAAACAAAAACAAAAACAAAAACAAAAACAAAACCACGGGGGAGTATCTTCTGATTCTGTACACTTTAAGTCCCTTGACTTCCCCTGGAACTGGTCCGTCCAGCTGGTCTTCTGGGGGAGGGGCCTGCTGTGCTGATTCTCAGGTGTTAGCTCTTGGGGGAGCTGCTCTGCCCCTGCCTGGTGCAGGGCTCAGTGGGGGCTGTTTACCCCGTGAGGCCCCAGGAGGAACAGCCGCAGTGGCGGGGCCAGCTCTGCAGCCCTGGAGTCAGCCCCCGCAGTAGCTCCGGGGCTCTCCATCTGCAGGGCCTGGAGGCTCCGGGCGGGGCCGCTGATCTGCTCAGTTCCAGGCAGGAGCATCCTTGCTGTCCTGGGCGCTCCCAGCCTCTGCCTGTCCCGGGGGGGAGGCCGGATCCTGGGCTGTGTCCCGGCGCCCTGTGCTCCGGGGCCTGCGCTGTTGGATTCGCGCTCCCGCCCCGCAGCCCCCTCCGCGGAGCCTCTTCCTCCGCCTGAGCCCCCCGAGCTGCTCCCGCCCTGCAGCCCCCTCCGGGGAGCCTCTTCCTCCGCCGGAGCCCCCTGAGCTGCTCCCGCCCCGCAGCCCCCCTCCGGGAGCCTCTTCCTCTGCCCGAGCCCCCCGAGCTGCTCCGGGTCCTGCCGTGCGCGCTGCAGCCCTTAGGGAGCTCGGCGCACTCCCCCGGGGCTAGGTGCCTGTTAGTGTCCCAGGGAGCCCGAGGGCATCCCCGCCCTCCTGGGTCCTGCTCCACCTCCCTGCGAGCCCCTTTCCGCGGGAAAGGTTGGTGCAGCTCCTGCTCCTCCGGGACGGGGCTCTTCTGTCCTGGGGACACTCGCCCCAGCCTCAGCCCGGCTCCTCGGGACCCCTCCCCCTCGGAGGCCTTTTGTGTCTTTATTTCTTTTTCCCCGTCTTCCTACCTTGATAGAAGTACGAACTCTTCTCACTGTAGCGTTCCAGCTAGGCTCTCTTTAAATCTCAGGCCGAATTCGTAGATTTTCAGGATGATTGGAAGGTTATCGAGGTAATTTGGTGGGCACAGGTGACCTGGGGACCCTCCTCTTGCCATCTTGCCCTTCCTCCTGAAACTGTCTTCGTTCTGACTTAAATCCTGGAAGAGAACTTGCCAACAGAGAACAGCTAACAGAACAGGCTGCTGGCATGTGGTGAATGTCATATCAGGGAGGAGGAAAGAAATAGCAAAAATTAATGTATGTCTTTTATGTGCCTGATTGCTTGTTAAAGATCCCATCTAGCCCTCCTTAGAGGTGTCCTGGAGTATAGATATTTTAAACAGTCTAAGTTTATAGGCAGGCCTTATAAACTTAAAGTAATGTGGAGGTATTATTTGACATAGAATTTTTGACACCATTTAAAGCTTTGCAATTACTTAATTAGTCAATTAACCCACATGCCATCTATTTAAAGATTCTTTGCCTATTTAAAAGGGGTACACATTTTATGTTGTCATTTACTGCCCTCTAAAATATTCTTGCAATGGGCATTTTGACTATATCACATAATTATAGTAGAAGGCACAACTTACAGTTTGCTTAAAATCCTAAGTACAGTTATTTATCCCAAAAGTAATAAATGAGTAAATATCTAAATTATCATAATAAACTACATAAACAAAATCGTCTAAATAAACCAAGAAAGGAGAAGAAAAGGAGAGGATAAAAGGAAAAGGGGAGGGAGAGAAAGAAAGGGGTAGGAAGGGAAATATGAGATTCTCCTTAGAATAAATGAAATGGCAAACCAAGGATATTTAGATGGCTGGATAAGTTAACAATTTCATTATAGGTCCATTTCATTTGAACTTTCATTTAATTTATGACTCAAACTCTATACTTTAGATCTTCATTTTTCTTAGCTTCCCCCCATCTACATAAATTTCCCCTCTAAATATTTTGTGAAGTTGATTTTTTGTCATCAAGCAAAATGTACATATTCTATAGTGATGGGTTAAGAGATCTGGATGCTAGGGAATTCTTCTCTATCTCAGTTCTTAAAAATTGACTTATGACATTTGATCTCCTTTTTTTTTTTTTTTTAATCTTGTATCCTGTTTTTTGAAGTTTCTATTCCCTTGGCACACACTCAGGGCTTGGTTATTCCCCTGCCCTTCTAACTCAACTCTGTTAAGGTTGACCATGCCTACAGCCTTTATAATAGTGCTGATTCTCTGAAGCCCATGAGTCATGTGCCTCATCCCATCTCTGGCTTCAGCAGTTGACCTTAAAGTTAATGATATAAAATGTCTCACTTCACACCAAAGCAACACTATGGCAGGTGCATACATTTTCAATTCTCAATCATCTTTTACATATGACTATGGTGTGTCATTATCTCAGGAAGGGACCTAAGTGCCTATAAAATGTATTACATTCTGCATGATACACTGTGATGTTGTTTCTCCCAGAATCTAAAAGGAGAAAGCCTTTAGATGCCCATCTGCTTTTAGCTTTTCCCTCTTCCTGAGGTTTCCATTTTTCTCCTTAATTTCTACTTTTCTTTTTGGACCAAAGCTCAGAAATGGAAAGTGATGAAAGTTTGGTTTTCTGATAGGTATAGATAATTTTATTTGTTTTGTTTTTAATCATCCAAAGCCCTCTCTACATCCATCACTAGCATGAGTCTTTTTTTTTCTTTTGTTTCTAAACAGAACCCACACACCTTCTCCATGGAGTAATGAAGTATCAAGATCTTATTTTAAGCATGAGAAGACTACAAAGGATGAAAAGTCAATAAAGGAAATCTATCCAGCAATTTCATAAAAATTTTAATACTACCCCTAAATTATTTATTCTACATGTCATGATTTATAAAAATAAAAACAATTTATAGAGGACAGAACTATTATGTACCAATATTTATCATCTATTTTCTGCATATTTGTATCAAAAGAGTGTAGAATCCAAAGCATAATTCAATTTAGATTATCAATAAATACATTAAAAATCAAAATTACTAATTCAAAGAACTCAGTGTATTATATCTATGGTGCTGAAAAACTCCAAGGTCAAATCTGTGATTTCTAGTATATGGTTCTGGTCATTGCTTTCTTATCAATGAACATGTTGTACTTTCCATTAAAACATCAATTTACTACAGTTGCTTATGTACCTGCTTCTCAGATTCAACAATTCCATTCCTAGAGAGATGCCCATTAAAAATGGGTACATGGGTTGATCTAAAGATAATACCATATGATTTCACTCACGTGTGGAATTTAAGAAACAACAACAAACAAAAGACAGAAAGAGAGAGAGAGAGAGAAACCAAGAAGCAGACTTTGAACTATAGAGAATATATTGACGGTTATCAGGGGGGCGATGGGTGGGGGATCAGTGAAATGGGTGATGGGGATTAAGAACACACTTATGATTAGCACTGAGTAATGTATAGAGTAATCGAATCACTATATTGCACACCTGAAACTAATTTAACATAACGTGTTATATATACACTTACATTAAGATTTTTAAAAACTAATAAAATAATTAAGAAAAATATATACCAAAATTTTCTCATTAGTTTCATCCCTGATTGTCAAAAACTGGAAGTGACTTAAATGCAAAGGAGTGATAAAAATGTGGCCACATGCCACATTGATTAATCTCACAGACGCTATGTTTAGAGAAAGGAAAAATGCACATGTGTGGAATTCCATTTGTATGAAATTCAAAACATGGGTAAGGTTAATATGTGGTCAGGAGACAGAAAATGTGTTATTTCTGATGTGACAGGGAAGGTCATTAACAAATCTTTCAGGAGTACTATGTATGTTCCATATCTTGATAGCAGTTACGTGATTATCTACACATAAAAAAATACTTGTACATGTACAAAATACAAAGTAAATGCTTATGGATTAATTAATTTCGTATTTTGCACGCTTCATCATATTAATGTATACCCCTTCCCTCTGAAAGAGGAAAAAGCCTAAACAATAGGCTTTAAACTCATGTGTTTTTTTCTGGAGGAAAGGCAAGGAATAAGAGATTTCATAATAAAATATTAACCTTTTTTCCCTAGAAGGTTATTCATAGCATAATCATATTAGTATCTGAATTGATTACTACTTGCCTTTGTCTCTTTAGATGTTATTAATGGCAAGAAGATTGACATGTGAAACTAACTCAGAGTGTTTAAATAAATTCTTAACCTCATAGTACTTAATAGGAGAGCATATGGAAATTTCAGGGTCCTTGGGGTTACTGGACCTATATTCATGAATGTTACTCTTGTCATGTTCCAGTTGTGTGAACTTGAGCACCTCTTTTAACCTTGCTAGAGTATCTTTTGGTTTTCTTCTCCGTAGAACTAAATACTTTTAATACCTATTGCATAGGTATTGAGTTAAAAGAAATAAAAGATTAAGTGATTAAATAATAGATTAAATGCCTAATAGAGTAAATGATAAAAAGCGTCACCTAGCACGTAGTTGTCCTGTATCTGTTAAATATCACCTCTGCATAGTTTCAGGAAGAAGTGGAATGGTAAGGACAAAGGCGGAAGTAGAAAGATAAATAAGATTCAGCCTCTGATTTTTGTTCATGTACAACCAGTCACAGTGAAAGTAGGACACATGTGTGCCTATAATTAAAGATATAGTAAAATAGTTATATAAGGAGTGCTACAAAGTAGTAGGGTGATTAAGCATAGAAGAGCTTTCCTTTGGGGTTCAGGGACAAATACATTTGAGGCAGTCTTTTAAAAATAATTGATATTTACACAGGTACATTAGGTAAATGTTATATATGTAGGAATGCATAACACCTCTAGGAACCAAAGATTTAATCCAAATGTAGCATAAATATTTAAAATGCATGGCAAATAGCAGATATAGCAATAGAAAGTAGGGTGGGATACATAGGTCACAGGCAGGTTGTAAAATAAGTTCTATATTATGTCAATGGAAAAAATAGGTCCACATTATTTTATACACGAAATAACACAAATATTATCATTTTTCCTCCTTCACTACAGAATTTACACTCAGGACATTACTATAAGTGTAATAAAATACTAACAAGAGTGATGAGAATGCATGTAGGAGGATTAAAATGATTATTTTTTAATTCCTATGAATATAGGCAATTAACCCTTTAAAGATGCAAAAGAAAAAAAAAGATGCAAAAGAAATCATCTTTCTAAGACAAATTTCTTCATTTGTATATCCAGATCAGAAGATAGTCTCTGATACAATCTAGTGAGAATAAGAGTTGACTGCTCTGCTGTAGCCTGAATATTTTTATGTCCTTCCCAAATTTGTATGTTGAAACCTAATCCCTAGTGAGATGGTACATGGGGGAGGGGCCTTGGGAGAATAATTTGGTCACAAGAGTAGATCTCTCATATATGGGATTAGTGCCCTTAAGAAAGAGACCACAGAGAGCTCCCTTATCCCTTCTGCCACTGTGTGACATATGCCATGAGGACACAGCAAAAGATAGCTGTCTACGAATCAGGAAGTGGACCCTCTCATCAAACATCAAATCAGCTAAATCTTGGACTTCCCAGCCTCTAGAACTGTAAGAAATAAACGTTCGTTGCTTAAGCCACCCAATCTATGTATTTGTGTTATATCAGCCCAAAGAAACTAAAACAACTGCTAAAATGGGAGAGACTCATTGAACTTTCCTTTAGACCCAGGTGAATATGATTCTCAGGACTCTAGGGAGATCTTATTTAGCAATGAGATCAAAGACCTTAAGCCTCATATATTGGGACAGATAGGACTCTGCTTTCCTCTGAGGTCCCTAAGATAATAACAGCTTAGCCCCGCATCTGAGAACTGACATCTTTACCCTCTGTGAGCTGCCTTTTTCCCTCTTGCCTTGATCTCTACTCTCCTATCATTCTTCCTTCTCTTCCACCCTCCTCTTCTCACCCTCTCTCTTTGCACACACACACACAAACATATGCACACATATTTTGGCATTTTGGTGGTAAAACTGTCATTTGCTATTTCTTCAACATGTCTAACAATATGTCTAGCATCAAGTTAAATTTAACTTATTTCTTTAAAGTCAACATTCTGCCTATTGGAAAATTATCATCACTTTCCTCCAAGCTAGAACTATTCTCTTAAAATAATGGCTTATTGCAGAAATACTATAGGTACTCAACATTAGAAATATAAATAGTGTCGCTGCAATTCACCTGTTTGTTAACAATCCTAATGAGCATTTGTCAGTTTGATCTAAAAGCAATTATAGCAATTCATTCTTTCTTACACAGATACTGGAAATATATTTCAGAACACCTTGAAAATGAGTGATCTGAAATGTCTTACTAACATGAAACAAATTAATACTAAGAAAAAGAAACATGAATATTTGACAATAATGATGACAATGTTTTTGTTATTCTGCATGCAACTTTTATCTAGGCCATATCTGCTTAGTGATCTAAGTTTTGTGGGCCTTGAAGTCTATTAAAATCATGGAACCTCTACAAGAATATAAGATTATAAACATAGGGATCCCTGGGTGGCGCAGCGGTTTGGCGCCTGCCTTTGGCCCAGGGCGCGATCCTGGAGACCCGGGATCGAATCCCACATCAGGCTCCCGGTGCATGGAGCCTGCTTCTCCCTCTGCCTGTGTCTCTGCCTCTCTCTCTCTCTCTCTCTGTGACTATCATAAAAAAAAAAAAAAAAAAAAAAAAAAAAAAAAATTAAATTAAAAAAAAAAAAAAAAAGATTATAAACATAAAATTAGGTACAGGGCTTTGGAAGGGCCAGTATAGGTGAATGATCTTGAATCTTGAATTTTGTTAAGTTCAGGGAGAATTCATCCCAACACACCATCTTAAGTGTATGCAACTTATTTCTGAACACACACAAAAGCATGCTGACGTTTTCTTAGATTTCCTCTGATCAAACATTTTTTAGGAAGCCTGTAAAATAATACATTGAAGTTTTTTTATAGAGGTCATATGATCACTACGAATTTAAATCTAATATTTTTGAAGTGCAATGATGCTTATTCATTGTGTACCCTAACCTTATACACATCAGTGTTCTTACCTTTAATTTATTTCTAAGAAATGCCTATTCTACATAGTTCAATAAACAGTATATTTCCTTTTAATTTATTCTTAGTTGTATATTACTTCTAATCATTATCACTTTTTTGTTGATAATGTTCCTTATAGTTTGTGTCTCTCTTTTAACACATAGCACATTCTATTTATTTGCCCAATTTCTTGACAAATGAACTCTTGTCCTTATATAAAAACAGGTTTCCTAGGATGATGTTCTGGCTCCACTACATGGGTCTGGGAGAAGGAAAAAAAAAAGTACACACTTCTAGCTGGTTTTAGAACTTTGTGTGCTTGCTTGTCCATCTCTTCTACACTCAAGAGTATCTTCGTTCTTTTCCTGACCTTTATATCAAATCAACCCCAGGCAAAAGCTTTTTCTGAATTGAAACTGAATTGAATTCTTCTGTTAGTCTATATTTCAAAGCTTCATTCAAAATTGCTCTGAAGAAATTATTTTGCCAGCATCCTCACCGTTTTATTTTCTTATTGACAAATAGTTTTTTGTTTTCCTCTCAGTTATCCTAAACATTATTCAAAAGATTTATAAAAAAAAAAGTTCTCACAGTTGGAAATACAGATAGTTCTTCACTTATAATCTACGAAGGAACCCTGATGAGCTCATTATCATGACTACTATTAAATTCCTAGTGAAATAAAAACAACTATTGAAACAAAAATCAACAGAGTTCATAAAAATATGTCTTGAGAATGAATTGATAGTCTCCACATGTTTTGCATTATTTTAAATCTACATGTATTTACAAATACGTAAAAGTAGAGACATGAAAATCTTGGTAAGAACTGAGAACTTAGTGTGCATTGGTCAAATCTCCTGCTCCTATAAAATATTTGGCAAAAGGGGTCTATTTACTTTTAATAATGTAAAAATGACATTTAAAAATTCTGTTAAGATGGATGTGGTATTTTGTATTTTAAAAATCCTGAACAATATCACTACCTGTGCAAAAACAGCAACATTTAATAAAGGTTAAACAGCTTTCTTTGGCAAATGGCAAATTACATTGATCTCATTTCAATTTAATTTAATGTAATTCAATGAGTATAATTAAGCATTATTTATTTCACTGAATTGCATGATGGAAAATCCCTATAACACAGATTCTCTATCATCAAGAAGACTGTATAATTTAAGGACATGACTTATATAAATCAAAAATAAAATTGGATTTTGAAGAATACAGATACTTGAAAAGTGTACATTTTTAAAACTATTAACTACACATGTGTAAGTATAATGCAAGCTGAAAATGGGAATGGCTGCTCGAAACCACTGACGTGACAAGACTTCTAAATATCTATGTTAAATACTAAAGTCATATCTAGTACTAAAACAGATTTGGTATTCATGCACATAGCTCACTAACTTTATTATTTTATTTTATTTTAAT
Organism: Vulpes lagopus; assembly: GCF_018345385.1. NCBI lineage: Eukaryota > Metazoa > Chordata > Mammalia > Carnivora > Canidae > Vulpes > Vulpes lagopus. Next base: position 94,900,636 of record NC_054824.1, on the reverse strand, counting down.
TGAGGCAGAACTAATATATAACATTGCATCAGTTTAATTTTTTTAGATATTTTATTTATTTATTCATGAGAGACACAGATAGAGGCAGAGGCACAGGCAGAGGGAGAAGCAGGCTCCCTGTGGGGAGTCTGATGCGGAACTCAATCCCAGGACCCCGGGATCACTATCTGAGCCAAAGGCAGATGCTCAACCACTGAACCACCTAGGAATCCCTTATGGTATATGAAGTGTTAATTTGAAACACTTACATATTGCAATATGATTACTATTATAGTTTTAGCTAAATCATCCATCATGTTACTTAATTATTTTTCCTTTTGTGGTGAGGATATTCAAGAACTAGTCTCAGCAACTTGAAGTATATAATACAGTATTGTTAACTATAAATTCACAATGTTGTGTATTAGATTCCCAGATCTTACTCATCTTCTGAGAGTTTGTACCCATTGATCAGCCTCTCCTCAATTCTCCCATCCCTAAGCTCCCAGTAACCATCATTTCACTGTCTCCACAGATATTCCACATATAAATGATATATACTATCTGCCTTTCTCTGACAGAATTATCTCATTTCATGTAATGCCCTCAAAGTCCATCCATATTTTTACAAATGGTTAAGATTTCCTCCTTTCTCATGGCTGATTAATATTTCATTGTGTCTATACATATTACATCATCTTTATCTATTCATCTCATATGGACAGCATCTAGTTGAGTCTTCTTTTTTTTTAATCTATCCACCTATTTTTATACCCCTTGATTAGAGAAATCAAGCCATTTATATTTAGAGTAATTATGATATTTGAGGACTTATTAATGTAATCTTATTCATTGCTTCCTGAATGTTTTGCAGTTCCAATGTTCCTCTTTTCCTCTTTTGTTGCCTACCTCTGGGGGTTAATGATTTTCCTTGCTCGTACTTTATGATTCTTTTCTCTTTATTATTTGTGAAACTACTATAGGTTTTTGCATTGTGGTTATCATAAGTTTTACATAAAACATGCTGTAGATGTAACAATCTATTTTATGCTGATAGCAATTCAACTTCAATTTTACATATAAATAGCCCCTTTCTCTTCCCCTTTATGTTTGTAATGTCATAGCTCACCTCTTTTTTATATTGTGTATTCATTGACAAATGAGTATTTTCTTTGGGGGCTCCTGGATGGCTCAGTCCATTAAGTGGCTGACTCTTGATTTTGACTCAGGTCAGGATCTCAGTGCTGTGAGATGAAGCCCAGAGTCGGGTTGGGCACCCAGCTCAGTGATGAGTCTGTTTAAGAAGCACCATGTCTGAACCATTGCTTGTGGATTTACAGTAGTTCAGTCATTAAAAAAAAATTATAATAGGCTGAAAAAAAAAGACTTTGTCTCTGCTTCTCCCCCCATTTGCCCCATGCTATCTCTCTCCAATTAATAAATCTTTGAAAAACCACGCTTTTCTTTTGTTCTTCATCATATATTTAAATGATTAATCCATTACAATATTAAAAAATAGTTTCCTGAATCAGAATATAACTTTATTTTTACCAGCATGTTTTATAGTTTCATATATTTTCAGGTTACTAATTAGTGTATTTTCCTTTCAGCTTGAATAATTTATTTCAGCATCTCTTCTAAGACAGGTCTACTGGTAACAGATTTCCTCAATTTTTCTTTGTCTGGAAAAGTCTTTATTTTTCATTTATTTTTGAAGGATAACTTTACCATCCAGAGTATTCTTGGCTGGCAATTTTTTTCTTTCAGTACTTTGAATATATCAACAGCCCACTCTTTCCTGGCCCCAAAAGTTTCTCCTGAGAAATCTACTGATAGCCTAGTAATGGTTCTTTTGTATGTTATTATTTTTTTTTTTTCCTTTTTCTGCTTTTAGGATTCTCTCTTTGTCTTTGATTTTTTTTGACAGTTGCATTATAATTTGTCTTAGAGAAGATAATTTTGGATTGAAATGACAAGATAATATATTAGCTCCAAGAACTTGGATGTTGAAATCTGTCCCCAACAGCTTTGGGAATTCTGTCATTTGAAGACACAGTAAGTAGGTGACCACATGTAAGCTAGGAACAGAACTTTCACCAGGAGCCAAACCCTACCAGTCCCTTCTTTTAGAGTTCCAGCCCTAAGAACTGTGAGAAAAATAAATATCTCATAAGTCACCTATTCATAGTATTTTGTTATGGTTGCTTAAGCTGAATAGCAATGAGCACACAAATAACAATTTCACTTCTACATGCATTATGTTCAAATTGTAAAGAAACTCATGTTGATCACATTGTATAAAACCTGTCAATGTGATTAAAAAAATCATTCACTGGTGGTATTTATCAATGACTTCCCAAAATGACTTCATTATATCATATATGATAAATTATATATTTCATATTCAATATAAAATAAAATAAATTTCTTTAGTTCTTTTAACTATTTAATATTATTTTTACTGTAAACTCTTGATTATTTTTCTTTCTCTTTTTGAAATGGGTAATTTCTCAAATCAAAAAGAATATATGGGGCATTAAAGAAAGTATAAATGGGTCATGTTACTACAAAAGATTAGGAGCTAGAAAATATTCCAGTTTAATGTCAGACTCCTACAATCTCATTCATTGAGGATGTAGAACTGATTATTAGTTTGTGTATAGAAAAACAATACTTAATTTTATATTTTAGGATGTGATAGAATTATAATAGATTACCTAAGGCCTAAAGATAAGAAAAATGCCTCAAGAAACAATAAAAACCTGTATCTAAATCTGACTTACACTCAATATGTCCTTCAGATATTCTGAAAATAATATTAATTCAAACCATCATATTCACACTTTCATCTTTATTTCGACTTGAAATTTGGGACCAACATTTTTAGAATCAATAAAAAAAAAAAAGAAATGCTTTCAAATTTAACTATGATCTTGAAAACTAGTTACTGTATTATTTAGAGTATTTTGTATCTCTGAAGATTGATTTTTTTGGACTAAGTTGAGAAGTGTGCATGCAAAACATATTTCAATCAATTTAAATTATTACTGATTTACTCCTGTCCCCAGTTATATGTGTGCATAGGATAAGCAGAAGTCTGACTAAGGAGAGAAATGTATTTTGTAGCTGAAACAAATTCACAGAGCAACGCTTCTTCCCAACTCATGTTTTACCAGTCCAGGGAAGCTGAGCCAATACTAGTCATATTCTATCATCCAGTACAAGAATTGCAATAAAGCTAGAAGCCCCACCCATGATTAGATAATGTTTGGGAGAAACTTTATTAACCACTGACCCTGCAAGGAATGGCATAGAAAGTAGAGGAAGAATCCTGGCAAGTTGTGTCATGATTGCAGAAAACAAACTGTTTAGCTCAGAGAAAAATATATGCCTCTGTGTTGAACTCTGCTTTTTTGCTCTTCTCTCCACATCCATCACTTCACAAATTTAGTTCAAATTCTAGTGCAAGTTTCAGGGTATTTGTTTTTTTTTTAAATTCCATAAACAATGTCATATTAATAATTAAATTTATTTTGCCTTTTTCTAAAGAGGATGGTATATTTTTTCTTCCACAAATATCATACAAACAAAGATATCCAAATGTACAAAGCAAAATATAAAACCTAACTTTGTTCCAATAAGGTAAGCAGTTTATCAGGGATTTTTTGGGGGAATTTTTTTCTTAAAAACACACATCATCATTGTGAGATGGGAATAGGAATGCCATTCATTAAAGGTATCTGAGGAGTTTGAATATTAGATGCCTAGAAAATGGCAATGACCAAATACCGACTTTTCTTCTAGGAAGGCAGAAGAAATGCATAGTTTTAGAAATATGGTCCAAGAAAAAGGACCCAATTTAGAGAAAGTATTAATATAAAAAATGGTGACCTTCTTCCTTTCTTTTTGGTGTTCATTTTTTTTTATTCCTATCTGGTACTATAAAATTATATATATAATTCATATATATGTATATGAATACACACACTAATGAGTTAGCAAAGAGATATATTAATCCTCATGAGTGCTTCCATTTAACATAGAAGACAGTGTTTGACAGAATGATAATAAAAATAACAGTGGAATTTCAGAATTTATGAACTATTATTGATTTGGACGGCTGATTTTCTGGCTCATGTCATGGTCATGTCTCTCCATGCAGACTGCTGTGTATGTTGCTTGAGTTTAGAGTTTCTCATAACTCAGTGAAGAAATGTGGCATGGGTTTTCTAACAGATTAGCCAGCAGATTTGATTCCACTTATTTGGGTACATCACACAGTGCTTTGTGATGTTTAACTACTGAGAATAACTACAACATGGTCAAGACCACAAAGAAATCACTTGCAGGGACGCCTGGTGACTCAGCGGTTGAGCATCTGCCTTCGGCTCAGGGCGTGATCCCACGGTGCCGGATCGAGTCCCACATCAGGCTCCCTGCATACACCCTGCTTCTCCCTCTGCCTATGTCTCTACCTGCCTCTCTCTTTGTGTCTCTCATGAATAAATAAAATCTTAAAAAAAAAAAAACAAAGAAAGAAAGAAGAAAGAAAGAAAGAAAGAAAGAAAGAAGAAGAAAGAAAGAAAGAAAGAAAGAAAGAAAGAAAGAAAGAAAGAAATCACTTGCAATAGTTATTTCTGCTTTAGCACATGGCTTAGAAAACCTTTCATCCCACAAGTCGTTCCTCTGCGCTAGTTGTCTTGGTCATTATTCCCATTAGAAAATGTATTTGTAATGAAGTCAACCAAACGCTGGTACAAGAAGTTGTTCTTGCTTAAATATACATTTGGAAAAAAATGCACCTTACATCATACATGTAAGATGTCTTTCTTTCAGTTAAAGTATTAACCAGTATCCAAAATTAATATGATTAACCATTTTGAAACACTGACACCTCAGATTGAATTAGTTTATTAACCCTTATTATCTGACAGTTTCTTTGGGGTGGTAGGTTGTCTTATAAGTAGTGTAGGGTGAAGAGAAGACAAATTATGAAGAAAGGAGGGCGGAGCAGGCATTTTCACAATTGTGCATGACATAGCTCATGCTAAAGAAAAGGGCTAAGCTCCACCTAAAATTTTGTTGCACCAGTGTTTTTTCGAACTCCAGTGTGCATTAGGGCTTTATGACTTAGAGATCATGAGACTCTTCCAAAGACTCTAGTTTGTCACAAATGGGAAAGACCTGGGAATCTGTTCATGAAGCACAGCCAGGATTGGAAATGGCTGATTAAAAAACAACTTTGAAAGGCAACAGTTTATTCTGTGTGCATTTAAGTCTGGTGTGGGTGATTGCATTTATTCACTACAATGCAATTTGATACGAATTTTCTTTACTGCATTTTTTGGTAAATTAAGGAGATACTGCAAGTTGAATTAATCATAGGTGAGATCAGGCAATAGAGGGTAAGTTTATACTTGAGTGATACTACATGTCTGATCAGTGATCCCACCCTCTCTCAAAGCCCAAGGATTCTCCTAAAAAGTCAATGTCACTATAATATCGCACAAAAGTAGGTTCCCCTCGACAGCTTCAAGAAAGCTTTTCTTAAAAAATAAATTTTAACATGAAAATACCAGATTCACAGATGGGATTTTAGTAGGAAAACATAGTGGTTAAAATGTCTGTTAAAGAAGCCACCTTTTTTTTTTTTTCAAGATTTTATTTATTTATCATGAGAGACAGAGACACAGGCAGAGGGAGAAGCAGGCTCCATGCAGGGAGCCTGACATGGGACTCGATCCGGTACTCCAGGACCACACCCTGGGCCTAAAGGAAGTGCTCAACCACTGAGTAACCCAGGGAATCCCAATTAAGCCACCTTTGACTTGTACTTTCACTGTGTTCATTAGGCACATATGGTCAAATACGACTGCCTATTTGAATGCTATTCAGATTACAGAAAAGCCACATACGTTATCCACTGGAGATTAATATATAGTTAAAATCTATTCCCTTCCTGCACACTCCACCTTAATTCAGTCTTATGAAAATCTTGGCTAATGTGGCCAAAGCAAGTTTAAATGTGTTTGTTCGAATCAACGTGTAGGCCCCTGCCCCGCCCACCCCCAAAAAGAGAAAAGTCACACTCCAAGTTACAGACGGCATCCTGGGTTCTAGGGAAATGCAGCAGTTTAGGATATGTTTTAGTTAACATTCCGTGCACTTGCTCCTACAAAATGCAAGCAATTTTTTGTTTGTTTGTTTGTTTGTTTTAATTTTGTTTCACAGTTCAGGATCATTGTATTATTCTTTAAGGGGTCAGTTTGTTCTCACTGCTCATCTGTATCATGCTCAACTATTTCCTGTAACTAGAGAAATCTCAAAACAGGTGTTTAAAAACACTGCTATTTTCCATTTGGCTCACGAAAGGAGAACAATACAAACAGCCATTTCCTTCAGCTTTGGATCTGCACCAGTTAGAAAGGGCCGTAACAGAAGCAATCACTCAGAGAGAAGGTAACAGGTATTCACTCTTCTGGGAAAGGTACAGGGCACTTGAAAAATGATTAGTTTGTGGGACTAGCATTTATGAAAAGGGAATAATCAGAATCCAGCTGTGATGAGAATAGGGCATAAGAAATAGGCAGATACATATGTGTGCATATATGTATGTTTATGAATGTATACGTAAAATTAAATTATAACAGAATATGCACTATATATTCTATAGCCATATTGGTATTATATAAAATAATGAAATATTACTGAGTATTAAAATATATATATTTAGATGACCTCATTTCCGGAAATCATTAAGATTTTTATCCTTTTTTTTTTTATCAGTCAGCATAAGATGGCCCGAACTCTTAGGTCATCCTTTATTCCCTGTAGCCAATCTCTGTATAAATCTGCAATACCCCTTCGATCTCCTTATGTCTCCCCTTCCCAGCTCCTGAAATGCTTCCTTTCTGCTTTCTGATACTCATCCTCAAACTGCTTCCTGATCATGTTCATAACTTCATTACTCAAACAGAAATTTGCCCTTCCTTGAAGGTACTTGTGCTCTCTCTCCACAGCTCTCTCAAATACTGGAAGTTCTGTATTTTATTTCACTTCTGACTATCTCTTCTGTTCTTTTTGGCATCTATTGGCATTCCATGGGATGTTAGAGTTATCCTGGCTTCTTTTTCCAATCCTACATTTAATTCATCAGAAAGTCCCGTTGGCAGGTATTCATGAGGATGTAGAGAAAGGGGAACCCTCTTGCCCTGTTGTTGGGAATGCAAACTTGGGCAGCCACTCTGGAGAACAGTTTGGAGATTCCTCAAAAAGTCAAAAATAGAACTACCCTGTGATCCACCAATTGCATTACTAGGTATTCACCCCAAAGATACAAAAATACAGATTCATAGGGATATATGCACCACAATATTTACAGCGGCATTATTAATAATAGCCAAACTACGGAGAGAGCCCAAATGTCCATCGATTGATGAATGGATAAAGGTGTGATATATATAAATATATATGTGCATGTATACACACACAAATAAAATATTACTCAGCCATCAAAAAAAAATAAATCTTGCCATTTGCAAGGACATAGATGGAGTTAGAGTGTATTATGTTAAGTGAAATAAATACGTCAGGAAAAGACATACACTGTATGATCTCACTTACATGTGAAATTTAAGAATGCAGATAAACATATGGGATGGGGAAAAGACAAAAACAAAAGGAGAGAGGGAAACAAACCTTAAGAGACTTTTAACTATAGAGAACAAACTGAGGGTTGATGGAGGGAGGTGGGTGGGAGGAGGGACTGGATGGGTGATGGCTGTTAAGGAGGCACTTGTGATGAGCACTGAGTACTGTATGTAAGTGACGATTCACTGAATTCTACTGCAGAAACCAATATTGCACTGTATGTTAACTAACAAAATTTAAATTTAAAAAAAAGAAAGTCCTATTGCCTCTACCTTCACTTCTAAATATGACCTTCATTGCTACTTCCCTAATTATCAATTTTTCCCATCTGGATTAGTACAGCAGGCACAGAATTAATCTATTTGCTTCTAATTGTGCTTCAATCATTTAGGATTGATTTAAGAGAGAAATAGCAAATTATTTGCTTATAAAACCTTAGGAGACAAAAGTCTATGTGGCCACCTTAGTTTCCAATTTTGCTCTCATAGAAAGGCAGAACTGTTGCTGCCTAGGGTCAGAAGACAGGAAGAAACAACAGATAACTTTAAAAGTTCTCTGCAACTCTAAAATGGGTGAAATACCAGGGAATCTCAGAATATGAAACTTTGTATCTGGGAAGGCCATATATCTGCTCATAATTGTCAACAGATGAAGAAGAAAAATGTCTTTACCTTTTATTCACTTTCTGACGATAAATTACAAAGTCACTCTATTTGCACAGTAAATTTTTAGCCATTGTTCTTCACTTTCTCTATTTGTTTTTATTCTACAGTTCCAATGTTTACCAGGAGACCATTACTTTCAAAATATAGAAAGTTGCTATCCTTACTCTCTACCCAATGTCTGGATTTGGAAAGAGAAAGTAATAAAACTTGATCTTGGCTAAAGTATAATTCCACTAAAATAGTACAATCATAAAGGAAGTTATATTTAATCTCTAATCAATATTAGTAGATATTATTTGGGTACTGTAAGGTAATATAACATATTGTAACATAACATATTATAAGCCACTTAAATTTGGAGAGAGCATACTTAGCTTAAAAATACTTATAATTAAACAGTATTTGTTTTTATAGCAATTACAAATACTTAGGTTGTCAAAAATATGTTGATTACCACTTTATTGAATTTTGTAAAATAATTTTTTAATGTTAATTGTAAGAAAAACTCTACAAAATTTATAAAGAAAGAAATTGGTAATATAATTGGTAATATAATTTTATATACTCAAATTTTAACTCCTTCAAATGAAAACTACTCATTAGCTTGGTGTGTTGTCATGTATATAATTATCTACCTGAAAAAAAAGGAAATACATAAACATATACATATTCTGCTTTCTTGAAAAATAAAAATTAAATTATATTAAACACGCTAGTATAAAGAGCCTTTTATTTTAATAGTAAATCATAGATTTGTCTCTGATACATCTATAAATATCTAACTTACTTGTTAAAGTCTCCTATACTGTTTTATATTATGAATGAATCATATTACTTAATCACTCTTCCATTATAGAACATTCATGTTTTTCCAGATATTTGCACCTTTGAAAAGTTCTGTTATAAACTTACATAAATAGTTGGGTAGGTAATTGAGTAGACAGATATTGATATAGATAATTTCCTAGCTTCTTATACATAACAGCTTCTATATATTTGAACTTATGTGAAATATTTCGTAATTTTAACATTCTTGTTTCCACTGCAATTGTTTCAGTATGATTAACATTTTCTCATTTTGTCATACAATCATTGTTTATTATGATACCAACAGTGGCATTTTTATCCAAACTTTATTTCTATTTTTTTAAGATTTATTTATTTTGAGGGGGTGGGCAGAGGTGGAGGGAGACAGAATCTTAAGGAGTCACCATGCTAAGTATGGAACCAGAAAAAGGACTTGATCTCATGACCCTGAGATCATGACCTGAGCCAAAACCAAGAGTTTGACACTTACAGTCTTTGCCACCCTACTGTTCCCTGCCCCACACTTTATTTCTAACAACCAAAATACATTAATGAAATAATCTTCATATTTTAAAAAAATCCTCCAAAGAAAGCTAATTTACAATTCCTTTCCCCTGAAAATATTAAGCAATTTTAACAAACTGAAATGCCTAGTTTCCATTACGGACATCATCACATGTAACCAAATTATAAGTGGATACTCAGCTAGCAGAGTCCCTAAGTAATGTAGTTTCAAAAAATCACAAATCAGCAAAGAACACTTAGTTAAAACTCATTTTAATCTTTAAATCATTTCTTGAGGACAAGGAAATCAGGGTGAAAACAATTTAAATGCATGAAAAGTTATCTGTAAAAAAACTTTTCTCAAAATCTCACCCATTCTTCCTTTTCTCTACATGGTAAAGTTTCCGCTCAGGTTTCAACAGCCTTATTAGCAACCCATTATCTAGTTCATATGGATTTCTTTCATTCCACATCACTTTTCCTGGACCACCTAAGTAATTTCCACCCTATTCTAAAGCAAATGCCCTTTGTCTTTTCCTTATTGTTTTAATTCAGTGGCACATACTACCTAAGAATGAGTTGAGAAGAAAAGCAAATACTAAGAAACACTCACATATCAATATTGTTTTGTCCCAATCATGCTGATTATTAAATGTTCCACCTTTAAGTAGTTTCTCCTTCTGTTGCAGATCTTCCTATGGTGGTTGACTTATTAGGACAGTGATTATCTCATAAGTGATCTGGTTATCCTCTTCCATTCAAATATTTTGTTTCTAGACACTGTTGGGTTGCATAAAATCACTGAATCTTTCTTGTAAAGAAACATATACAAATAATTCTGAAACCTAATATTACTGTATAATACAGTATAGCATAATATAAATATTTCTATAACCTAATGCCACACACCATAAGCTATTAGGGCAGAATGTTCATCAGATATTTATAAATGTGATAACAACTATCACATTACTTAATTAGTACTTCTACTTATGTTTCTCTTGTAAAAGATAATGTTTTTAAATAAATTTTATTTATGGATACAGATATGAAAATGTTGCTCTAGACAGAAGGCCTATTAACAAGGTTAAATGATTTCTTTCACAAATAGACAGACAAAAATGACTAATCTATCTGGAGTCATCTGTTCCAATAAATAGGCTTATTATTGATATTATTTTGAAACTACTTAATAATAGTGGACTAATAAATTAACACTTTGAAAATAATCACTATAAACATAGTCTTACACAATCATGATGTAGCCTTTCTTACCATTATTAGATATAAATGTTTTACCTGATAATTATCATATTCTGCATTTCACTTATACTACTAATACTTTGTAAAAAAAATCTAAAAAACAAAACAAAACAAATGAATGATTGGGTCAAGTATAATCGTACATATGGTTTCAAAATGTTTCAAACTTAGACAATGGAATCTAACGGAAATGATATAATATAATCTTTACAGTGTATGTTCAAAAATAATTACATAATAGAGAAACCAGATTTTATTCATTTCAATAATTCCTAAGGAATTTAACTGGTAAATTAATTGTTCAATTAATTAATATTGATTTTGAACTTATTTGATAAATGAGACAACCTTACAAAAGTATGAATAGTGGATGAAATAAAAGATCATTATAAGCCAGGATTGATGAAGGTAATCCTGAGAAATTCAATAGCTTTCTGCTCTTAAGTAATTCTAAATGGAACTTTGGTCTTTATGAGTGAATTACTAAAGGAGAATACAGTCAATAATCCAAGGCCTTAGAAAATACAATTCTAAAAATACTTATTAAGCATCTGTCTTCCAGGCTCTCTGGTAGGCACATCACAATCTTTTGACAGAGTTCTGGCTGGGTAAAGGGCATTCCAACCTGACAAACTCTTTAAATTGTTAGTAAGAAGTCCAGAAAGCCCATACATCGTAACTCACGCACATCACACATTTACACACCCAAGCTTTTTCATACAAATGATGAGAATTAAACCTGTAAAAACTAAAGAAAATGTGTTTGTGGTATGTTCTTAATTTCTGTTGTTTTAGTTTTCCTAGTGTAGGGAAGGAAAATGTCTTCCCCAAAACTCTTAGGGTCCCTAGCAGGCCCTGAAAATTAAACTGACAAAGAGATTGATGGAGAAAATGTGACACGGGAGCTCTCATTAGGAAATGAAGACCCAAAGACACAGGTAAACCTAAGTATCTTTATACCAGGCTTGATGAAGAGTGGGTAGTTATGGAGAAATATGATAGGGCAAAATATGATGTAGGTATAGTAAACTGTGGAAAACTTAGCAAGGACTGTTTGGATTCTTCTCAGAGTCCTGTCTTCCAAGACAAAAATGCTTCTCTCCTCTAGGTGTAGGGAGGACACCTCACACAAGTCTTAACCATCTGCTTCAGGAGGAAAGGGTTAGGGGAAAACTAGGATGATCTTCCTACTTATGCTATTTTCTCAAACTTTTTCATCTTAAAATATTCAACATGCTAAGCTGCCATATTTTGGAATAGTAGTTCTGAAATCCCATCACCAAGGGATTGCATATGATTCCCCCAAGGTAAACTAATTTATCTTGTGGCATTTGGTTGCTTTCCACAAGAGATTCAACTCTAAGCCATTTATTCCATAATATAATTTCAAAACATTGGAGGTGATGGGTGGTTGATGTGGCCATTGTGGTTAAGCGGTATTAAGAAGCAGCGTGAATAAAATGCAACCACTAAACCTTCCTTGTGGAACTTGGGAGGATAGTTCATCTTTGGATTTTATGCCACCTGCCAACACTGACTTTATTCATTGTAGCTTTTGCTATCCATTAAAGCATCATTAAAATAAATTCTATGGGAAAGCACTCTCATCTTTGCCTCTGATTACAAAGACTGAAGACTGTATATCAATGCAGATTTTAAATATTTGTATCATAATTGGACACAAGCTGCTCTGAACATCTGCTTGTTATCAAGAACAAGAATGACGTATCTCTTGCTCTAGATTTGTTTAATGAACAAATTCAGAAATTATGCCCACAATATGCTAAGACATTGAGCCAGGCCCTCCTTTTTTTATAAGAAGAAGTTGTAGGAACTTGATCAGTGAGAAAAAGATGCTGCCTCTAGCAAATATAGCCAATTTCATTCTACGAAGTTATCATTTAGGACAAAATTTTGACTTTGAATGTTAGTCCATGTTTTAACACATTTAGTCACAAAAACCATGTTGGTATTAATGCCATGTGCAAAACCACTCATTATTATCCTCTGCATCTATTAAAGTTGCTGCTATTAATTCATTTTATTGTTTATTTTTATCAGTTTTCCATGCCTCAAGTATTTTTTTCATTGCTTTAACAATTCATCACTTATTACTTAAGATGTATATTAATCAAAATACTCTTTTGAAAGTCCCAACTATATATTACAAATAGATTTACCCCACCATCAGTGCTATTTGGAAATTTGTTATTGCATAGTCTTTTAAAGTATAATTTCATTCACTTATTCAACAAATATTTGCTAAACATTTGTGCATATGTATGTGTGAGAAACATGTTAAACATGAAAGAATCAGGGATAAACAATGTCATGTCTCCTCTTTCCACTGTTGTTTCATGTATTATCCTTTCCAGGCAAATGATTTGTTACCTTAGTCTGATATTGATATGATTTGCCCTTGGAACACTATAATATTTTAGTATACACGTTCCCAAAGTGAGCACTGGCAAAATATAATAGATAAGTAAATTCCTTGCATTTTTAGGGACACCATAGATAAATAGAATGTATTGTTATTATATTTAGTAAGAAATGTAAGAGATAAAGTGTCCCTGAAGAGTGCAGGGGTAGCTCACTCAGTTGAAAATCTGACTCAATCTCAGCTCAGGTCCTGACCTCAGGGTTGTGACTTAAAAAAATAAATTGACAAAAAAAATTAAAAAGGTCAAATGTCCCTTAAAAATTTCACCCCTGATGGCTTATTAAAACACCTGTATTTTTTCCTGTAATGATTTCTTGCTATGAATTTAGATTATAGAATATTTGTAAAATGTGCATTCTATAATTGTCAGAACTTTGAACTGTGAGTTCCTAGTGGTAACTATGGTATTGATATGTCATGCATCTGGTAAATCATATAGATAAAGTAAAATTTTATAAACGAAAAAGTTCTCAAAAGAGACAAATATGATAACAGTCAACAAATCCAGTGCCTAGCATATGCTCATGAGAAGGGGCAAAAAAATGCCAGAAGTCTCTGTTGGACAACTATAAATAAAGACAAATTTATAAAAATACAGTGGGGAGAATTCAGGTGACAATAAACTCATCTTTTGCTGATAACCTCATATTTTCACACCAACTCCAAAGGTTGAATTTACCAGTTGTTAACTTTTTTTTTCCTTCTCTTTGTCAAGAATCAGAAGATCAAAAGGCTGTATTATTAGTAAGGTCTGGACTGTTGGAGAAAGTATCTCTCCATCACCAACAGATTATGGCTCATATTCAATGTTCTTTTTTCATTCTTTCTCAAGACAGTCACTGCAGTGAGCATTTATCAATAGAGTATCTAGATTTATTACAAAAGAACAGTTCCATGGCAGTCAGCTAGTTAACACATCAAAGAGCCCATGATATGTGAAATTCTGTTTAGAAACAGATAACTATGCTAAAGTAAAGGGGTCCTGTTTTGTGTTGAGATGAGCCAATTCTGCTGTTATGCCATTCAGGCATCCCATTGTGCTCTAAGAGGGAAAGTTAAATCAGAAGTATTATATGAAGTACTATGTCTGTCAAGTACTGAATCTTAATTTGCTGAGTTAGCTCAAAACTCTGTAACAATGTGGGAGGTCGGTATATATATATATATATATAAAATATTTGTTCATTTGACTTCCTCACTTTACTGAGAATAGCTACTGAAAATACAAGAAAATATTGCTTCATGTGTTTATCTGTTAACATCTTATGTAACAGATGTTAGCACCATAACCTTTTGTTGGCTTTTATGTCTTTCCAGCCAAGAATCCTATATCCTCTGTATTAGTCAGCTTAGGGCTACCATGACACTACCGTGTAGACTGAGTTCCTTAAACAAGAGAAATTTAATTTCTCAGGTTTCTGGAGCCTGGGATTGTAAGTAAATGGTGTCAGCAGAACTGGTCACTGGTGAGAACTTTCTCCTTGGATTACAGAGAGTTATTTTCTTGCCTGTCCTCCTCTGGCCATTTATCTGTGCATGAACACTCCTGGTGTCTCTTCCATTTGTTATAAGGGCAACAGTCTTATTGGATTAGGGCCTCACAATTATGATTTCACTTAACATTAATTACCTTCTTACAGTTACCATCTCCAAATATACTCACTTGGGAGTTAGGGCTTCATGTTTGAATTCTGGGGAGATATAATTCAGTATACAACATTCCCCAACCCTATCTCAATTTTTTGATTGAAACAGAAGTCATTCTTGAACAGAATCCATAATGGCAGCAGAAGGAATATTATCTCAGTGTTTGAAAATAAAACTATGAAAATTATACCATGAATTTCATTATATCCTTTCTGTTTTTCCCTTTCAAACAATTCAAGTATCAATTCAATATCCTGTGCTTTCTAAACGAAGAAGTACATCTTCTTCAACATTTACATATTTTTAACAAAATGATAAAGCCACGTAATAGACGTGAATGGTATGAATCTCCCTTGGAGATCCCTAACTGTCCATAGTTTGACCAACCTTGGAGGTTGAAGCTTTTTTGTTTGCTGTTTTACCTCTAAGAGCATCACACAGATTTAAGTGAAAGCCCATACCATACACGGCCACAGAGATAAAATGTGCTCTTTCTCCTATGTGATAACTACAACTATGTAATTTTTTGATATTTATTTATAGATCACCATAATCAGGCACACTTAGGAAAAAACCCACAATTTACAAAAAGACAATTTCAATAAAATAAATGAAAAGCAATATATATTTCATAGCTCATAAGTAAAAAAAAAATAAGTTATTTGAATTGCTATAAGTCCCAAGTCCATCCATTCACCGAAATATTTGCCATTATTAGGTAGATTCTTTTATGCTCCCTAGATAATTCTTCTCATGACAGGGGTTTTCTTGTCTTACACACACACACACACACACACACACACACACACATACACCTTTAGAATATTATCTACTGATAGATTTAACTTTTTCTGTAATAGGAATACCTATATTAAACATTACCTGGTTAAGAAGTCTTCCTAAGTTCTGGCCATGGAAGGAAGAAAGTCCCAAGTACTGAATATATTCCTCACTCAAATTTTAATGGCTTGTTTAAAAACATAAAGACTTGGTAATCTCTTCCACAAAAGGACAAGTCACATTTGAACAGGACCTAAATAATACCTCAGTTGTGACCCCCAAAACTCACTTTGGGTGCTTTGGGCAGGATTCAGTCAGACATCCCTGTCAGTGGCAAGGGTGAGCACATTACTTTGATGATACTGTGCCTTCAGCATTCATACATTTACCGGGCTTTATTGTATGCTCCTTGAGTTTTACTAAGCAAAGGGAAAGATCAAAGATTATAATCCTTGCTCCAGGTAAACTTATTGCATAGACTTCATTCTAGGCCCCAAATTTTCTTTCCTTTGAAGACGAAGGCTTACAGTTACTATTATTTGTCACACACTTAAATATTCCTTGTCAAATAACATTACTATTACAGTAATTTTAGATTCCCTCAATTTAATAACAATTTTCAAGAATGACCAGTTTGTTTTATGAAAACCTAAAACTTCAAAATCTCCATACTTATTTTAATTATGGAAAGGCACAGTTTTGAGTAACTACTAAAATAATTAGTAATTTTAAGCAACCAATATTTAAATAATATTCTCAGAGACTCATGATTTAACAGAATTAAATTGATTTTTTAATTAACCATAGTGAGAAAATATTACTAAGTTTAAAAGCACTTTAAAAAAATGAATAGAACCTTACATCAAAATTTTCAAATTCCTTTATGTATAGTCCAAGAAGCACATGCCAGAGAATAACAGAGAAAATCTAAGGTCATATGAGCAGTTGACATGAAATTGTATTTATATCATTTTAGCAAATTACAAATTGAAGACTATTTCCAAGGCTCTAGAACATATTTTTTGAAGAAAATATATCATAGAATTTTTTAATGTTTTAAAACATTAAGTAACTTAGTTTATATTTCCCTACCGAAGCATTATTTTTGTAAGTTGTGAGAATTAGAAAAGACTACTAGATAATTAGAATTTAGTTTAAAACTATTTACAGAAAACTTTCAGGAAAGCATCCTTTTTATCTATTTATAAAGGCAAAGGGATCAAAAGAAGAGCAGTATACAGGAATGACAGGATCATATTTTCATTTAGAAATATCTCTCTGGAGACAACACAGAAAGTGAGTTAGAATAAAAATCTATTGAATACAGGCATAGCAGTTAAGGTTGTGCACCATTCATAAAAGAGTCATTCTTTGTTGTTTTTGTGTTGTTTTCCTGAAAATAATTATATTTAACATCTACTGAGATTTTTCTTTCTGGCATAGTTCTAAGCACTTTGCCAACATTATATCATATCATCCCACATAATGTTGTAAGGTGTCACTATGTCTAATTTGCAGATAAAGAAACTTAATAGTAGAGAATAAAGAGGCTAAACTGGTCAAGATTACAAACAGTTGGTTGTGGTTTCTGAACTGGAACCCAGAGCACCAGATTCTCATATCCACTGTTGGGATCGCTGCTGTCTACTACCAGTGAGAAAAGTTTTCTGATCTTTGCCTGTAACAGTCCCTGTAGGAGGACAGCACTTCATGTACTGACATAATGCATTTATTTAAAATTCATTCATACTCCTGAGGTATACACTATTATAAAATTATGACAAGTATAGCATGGACAATGGAAGTGTATTAACTGGGTATTTTTGTTGTTTATGGACAGCCATCAGTTATAAAGAAACTCTAGTTTTAGATACAAGTAGGACATGTCAAAATAAGGTTTAAAAATCATATGATACATTCTTATCAAATATAATAGTAGTTATTTCTTAATACTGCTACCTTTTTTAATTTGTTTTTCAGGAAAGATAAAATAGCAATTAGAAGACAAAGACAAAACAAAACTACTTGTAACTATAGGGATCCCTGACCAATAAAATTACCAAATATTAAGCCATATGATACAGGTTCTGGTAGAGTTATAAACCAAATGCACATGAAAGTCTTCATACCATCACGATAACAATACAGATATATGTTTTGATCATCCTTCTCTTAAAAACTGTGGGATGGCTATGGATATGAAGAAATCTAAAAGAACTGAATTGCATAGGAATGAGTCATTCCTAGATGAGCAAGAAATGAACAGGCTTTGATACTTGGAGCCAGATGATAATGTTGACTGCTGAGCAGGAAAAGCAGGCCTAGCATAGAAGAATACTTTCTGCCTAGATTAGGAAACCCCAGCAAATCCTGACAAATCAGTTGGTTGGCATGTTGGATCTAGAGTAGCCTGAAGCAAAGACTATACTTTCTGTAAGATTCTCCTACATGGGAATTTTGCTGAGAAAGCAGAGACCCCCAGACAGGCCTGGATGGTAGGAACAAGTCATAGGATTTTGTAGTCGCCAGTCTTCTGACATCTGTATCTCAGTCTTATACCATCAACATCTAGCAATCTCTAAGTTACATGGCACTGCAAGTCAGCTATCACTTTCTTTTTTTTTTTTTTTTAAGATTTTATTTATTCAAGAGAGACACACAGAGAGAGGCAGAGACATAGGCCGAGGGAGAAGCAGGCTCCTCACGGGGAGCCTGATGTGGGGCTAGATCCTGGGATTCCAGGAACATACCCTGAGCCAAAGGCAGATGCTCAACCAGTGAGCACCCAGGCATCCCCAGCTATTACTTTTAATCTGTACTCGTCTCAAAATATTATGATCTCATATTCTTGAGGTCTGCAGTTTCCAAGTCTAGCATCCTGATAATCTTACAGTTTTGAAGTCCAACTGATTTGTATTCTTACTGTTTCAAGATCAGTCAGTTCCACAGAATTTAGTAAGAGAGCTTTCCCAGAAGAAAAGTCCTAACTCATCCTTAAAGTGCAGATGAACATAGGGGAAGTGAAGGAAACATAAAATAAGATAAAAACAGAGAGGGAGACAAAACATAAGAGACTCTTAAATATAGGGAACAAAATGAAGGTAGCTGGAAAGGAGGTGGGTGAGGGATGGGCTAAATGAGTGATGAGGTTTTTTTTTTTTTTTTTTTTTTTTTTTTTTTTATGAGTGATGAGTTATAACGAGGACATTTGCTGGGATGAGCACTGGGTGTTATATGCAAGTGATGAACCACTAAATTCTACCCCTGAAACTAATACTACAATGTCGGTTAACTAATGTGAATTTAAATAAAATCCTAAAAGAAGAAAGAAAGTATTTGAAAAATGAGGTGTGCTGTCTAACCAAAGTTGCAATGATAAGCAAATCCAGATCAACTTTCAATATGATCAATGATATTAACCCAGCAGAGGTAGAAGAAATTGCATACTGAGCTGAAATTCAGTCTTCCCAAGTTTCCTATATTCTGAAGTCCTGTTTTAACTGCAACCTCCAACCTCCATTTCTGGCCACCATGATCAGTCCTTCATTCTAACTGCTTAGAATAAAGAATGCTGACTTTTGGAATAAAAGGAGAGAGAGGGAAAAAAATATGTGTGTGTGTGTGTGTGTGTGTAAATGTATAGATATAGATATAATTTTGACATCTACAGCTCTTTAAGGAATAATGGTATGTATAATATGATAAAAATTATAAGACATACAAAGAATCAGGGATATGTAACCCACAGCCAAATGAAACTTAGACACAGCCACATTTATTACCTTAATTTAGTCTAATTTCTATCACCTGGTCTCCATAAAACATCCCTATGACCAGCGTACTATGATTACATTCCAATTCCTGGGGACTGGCATTTGCTCAGAGCCAGTGTCTAGTGGTCTATTCTTTCTCCAGTATTCAGTTATATTTTTAGATGGACTTTGATCAGTTTAAGGAATGCTGGGTGGAAATATTAGAGAATATATTTAAAGCAGTTGTAAAAGAGCCCTTTCTCAAGACATACAGTTTCTTCTTCACTCCAGGGGCCAGGCTCTATGAAATAATTCTAACAATTAGATCAAAGTCCATGATTACCACTGGAGTGAATCATTTCAGAACTCTATTCAGAAGTGAATTTTACTTTTAGTTTTATAAGCAAGTATCCCTTTAGTAGGCCTATCACCTATTTCAGTCCTAGGGAAAAATATGATCAAATAGGTAAGATGAAAGATGACTGAATATAAAAATGTTTTATTCACCACTGTGTACCAACTAACCATTTTGATGATCAGCCCCAACCGTACTTGCCCTCTGTTATTCTGGGATTACATGACCCCCATTATAATCAAAGATCCTATTTCAATAGCAGTATTCATACTTTTGTTTCCGTTTGCAGAGGACGGCTACAGCATCTTGGTCTCCTGAAGGGAGTGTTCTCTGGATCTTCTTGGAGATATATTTATCAAAGAGGTGAGCACATGACAAATCTCTTCAGCAATGCTTTCAGCCTGCCTTTGGACTCTTTCCTTTTCATTATAGCAATGAATTTCTGGAATCTCCACTTCATTTGGTGTAGTGCACCACTGGGTCCAAACCTCTTGCCAAACAGCTGAGCAATCTGTTAGAATCTTTCCCAGAATCTGAGTAAGTATACCCACACTAATGGACTTGGCTTAGTTTAAAGTTATATATTTTTTTTCTATTTAGTCTAGCAATATTAAAATATATTGGTGTACATAGTTATCAGGTTACTTCCTAAATAAATTATCAACATTTAACACTTACTTTTCTGTATATGCTTTTGCCTCCTGGGTAATTATTCTACATGTGCCTTTAGAGCAAGCTTAAATCTGAATCTAGTTATTTATTTCTCTGAAGGAAATAAGAAGTGGCAGAGATTAGCCAGCAGGAAAATTGGGATCAATTTGCTAAAATGAAACAAGAAAACAATTAAAGAACAAAAATAACAATAGAACACTGCATGATCAGATGAGGTCTCAAATATACAAGAATAAATGTATCAGGCAAGGAATTAGGCATTTTGGCTAGTGTTACTCAGTGTTTTGTGAAGAGGTCAGGATGTTCAGAATAATTTGATATCACACAAATATCTTCATTCCAATTAGCATGCCATTTCCAAATCAATTATTTTAACTTTCTCATAAGGGTGAGAATTCCACCTATAATAAAGCAACACATATGATTAGGCTCTGTTTCTTCTTCTATTTTTTTTGTATTTTCAAGTTTTTATTTAAATTCCTGTCAGTAAATGTACAGTGTAATATTAGTTTCAAGTGAAGAATTTAGTGATACATTACTCACATACATCACCCCGTGATCATCACAAGTGCCCTCCTCAATACTCATAAGCTCCTCAAATATGGCCCTGCCCACTTCCCTTCCAACAACCCTCCTTTTGTTCTCTATAGTTAAGAGTCTGTTTTATGGTATGCCTCTCTCTCTCTCTCTTTTCCCCATATTCAATTGTTTTGTTTCTTAAATTTCACATATGAATGAGATCATCTGGTGTTGGTCTTTCTTTTAGCATAATTCTCTCTAGCTCCATCCACATCATTGCAAATGGCAAAATTTCATTCTTTTGTATAGCTGAGTAATGTTCCATTATATATCCATCCCATATTTTCCCATATTTTCTGCCATATTTTCTTTATCTATTCATCAGTCAATGGACATTTGGGCTCTTTCCTTAATTTGGTTATTGTTGATAATGCTGAAGGGAGTGTTCTTGGGGTGCGTGTGCCCCTTCAAATCAGTATTTTTGTATCCCATGAGTGAATACCTACTATTGCAACTGCTGGGTCATAAGGTAGTTCTATTTTTAACTTTCCGAGGAACCCCCATACTGTTTTCCACAGTGGCTGCACCAGTTTACATTCCCACTAACGATGTGAGAGAGTTTCCTGTTCCCTGCATCCCCACTAACGTCTGTTATTTCATATGTTGTTGATCTTAGCCATTCTGACAGGTATGAGGTGATATCTCAGTGTGGTTTTGATTAGCATTTCCCTGATGATGAGGGATGTTGAGCATCTTTTCATGCGTCTGTTGGCCCTCTGGATGTCTTCTTGGGAGAAATGTCTATTTGTGTCTTCTGCCCATTTCTTAACTGGATTATATGTTTTTTAGATATTGAGTTTAGTAAGTTCTTTATGGATTTTGGATACTAATGTTTTATTATGAGGTATGTCATTTGCAAACATCTCCAATTCCATAAGTTACCTTTTGGTTTTGTTGATTGTTTCCTTCACTCTGCAGAGCATTTTATATTGATGAAGTCTCAATACTTCATTTTTGCTTTTGTTTCTATTACCTCAGGAGACATATCTAGTAAGAAGATGCTATGAGGTCAAAAAGGTTACTGCCTGTGTTCTGCAAGATTTTCATGATTTTCAGTCTCACATTGAGGTCGTTCATCCATTTTGAATTTATTTTTGGGTATGATATAAGAAAGTGGTCCAGTTTTATTCTTCTGCATGTTGCTGTCCAGTTTTCCCAACATCATTTGTTGAGGAGACTATTTTTCCCCATTGGATAGTCCTTCCTGCTTTATTGAAGATTAGTTGACCATATAGTTGTGGGTCCATTTCTAGGTTTTCCTTCTTCCCATTGATCTATGTGTCTGTTTTGGTGACAGTTCCAGACTGTCTTGATTACTACAGCTTTGTAATGTAGCTTAAAGCCTGGAATTGTGATGCTTCCAGTTTTGCTTTTCTTTTCCAAGATTGCTTTGGCCAGCTGGAGTCTTTTGTGGTTCCATAAAAATTTTGGGATTATTTCTTCTCTAGAGCTGTGAAAAATGATGGTGGTATGTTGATGGGGATTGCATTAAATGTGTAGATTACTTTGGGTAGTGTAGACATTTTGACAATATTTGTTCTTCTAATCTATAAGCATGGAATTTTTTCCCATTTCTTTGTGTCCTTTTCCATTTCTTTCATTACTGTTCGATACTTTTCAGAGTACAGACTTTTTACTGTATCTGATGGGTTTTGGCACAATTGTAAATGGGATCAATTCTTTGATTTCTCTTTCTGCTGCTTCATTATTGGTGTAAAGAATGCAACATATTTCTGTACATTGATTTTGTATCCTGTGATTTTACTAAATTCATAGGCCAGTTCTGGCAATTTTTTGGTGGAGTCTTTTAGGTTTCCTACATAGAATATCATGTCAGAAAATAGGCTCTCTTTCTGGTTTTTTGTTTGTTTGTTTGTTTTGCTGTTGTTGATCGTGTTCCTATAAGAACTATGAGTATTTGTCCAACTGGCTTCACAGTGTAGTTATACCAAATATCTAAAGAAAAGTTAATAGTATTTTTCTCAAACTCCCCCCCCCAAAAAAAAGAGGAAGGAGAACTAACAAATTCATTCTATGAGGTCAGCATTATCCCGATGCAAAATAGCAGAGAAAAATGGAACTAGTGCCCAATATAACTGATAAATAGGGATGCAAAAATCCTCAATAAAATATTACCAAACTAAGTCTAACAACACATTAAAAGAATCATTCACCACAATCAAGTGGGATTTATTCTTGGAGTGTAAGGGTAGTTCAATATTCACAAATAAATTAAGATGATATATCATATCAATAAGAGAAAGGATAAAAAACATATGATCATTTCAGTAAAGTATTTGACAAAGTATAACAGCCATTCATAATAAAATCCTTAACAAAGTAGGTTTAGAGGGTACATACCTCAACATAACAACTTCATATGAAAAAACAAACAAACACAGCTAACATCATACTCAGTGCTGAAAAACTGAGAGCCTTTCCCCTTAGTTCAGGAACAAGATAAGAATGTGTACTCTCACCAGTTCTATTGAATGTAGCACTAGAAGTCCTAGCCTCAGCAAACAGAAAACAGAAAGAAATAAAAGGCATCCAAAATCAGTAAGAAAAAGGAAAACTTTCAGAATTTGCAGATGACATGATACTATATATAGAAAACTCTAAAACTCCACCAAAAAACTACTAGACCTGAGAAATTAAATCAGTAAAGTTGCAGGATAAAAAAAACCAATGTACAGAAATCTGTCGCATTTCAGTACACTATTAATGAAGCAGCGGAAATAGAAATTAAGAAAATAATCCCATTTACAAATGCACCCAAAATAATAAGATACCTAGGAGTAAACCTAACCAAAGTGGTGAAAGACTTGTACTTTAAAAACCATAAAACACTGAAGACAGAAATGCAAGATGACATAAAAAAAATGGAAAGACATTCCATGGTCATGGATTCAAAGAATTAATATTTTTAAAATATCTATACTATCCAAAGCAGTCTACACATTCAGTGAAACAGGTATTGGCAAGGACATGGGCAAAAAATAACCTTTGTGCACTGTTGGTGGGAATGCAAACTGGTACAAGTCACTGTGGAAGACAGTATGTAGGTTCCTCAAAAAATCTAAAATAGAACTACAATCCAGTAATATCACTATTGAGTATATACCTAAAGAACATGAAAACACTAATTCAAGGAGATATATATATACACACCTGTGTTTATTGCAGCATTATCTACAATAGCCAAACTACAGAAGCATCCCAAGTGTCTGTCAATAAATGGATGGACAAAGAAGATGTGATGTGTATACACATGGAATATTATTACACCATAAAAAAGGAATGAAATTTTGCCATTTGTAACAATATGGATGAATCTAGAAAGTAAAATGCCAATCAAAAAAAGCTACTCAGAAAAGATCAATACCATATGATTTCACTCATATATGGAATTTAAGAAATAAGTCAAATGAACAAAGAAAAATAATTAGATACCAACCCAAAAACAGATTCTTAACTATAGAGAACACAGATGGTTACCAGAGGGGAGACGGGTGGGGAGTTGGATGAAACAGGTGAAAGGGATTAAGAATACACTAAAACTTGGTAAGCACTGAGTAATCTATGGAAGTACTGAATCACTATGTTGTACACCTGAAACTAATATAACACTGTATTGTTAAATATGCTGGAGTTAAGAGAAGAAAAGAAAAAAAAAAGATGATGAATGTGTGTGTGTGTGTGTAGTCACAAAAATATTGGTATAATTTTTTCTTTTTTCTTTAAATATTTATTAATTTATTTGAGAGAGAGAGAGAGAATGCAAGCAGTGGAGGAGGGGAAGAGAGAAAGGGAGAGAATCTCAAGCAGACTCTGTGCTGAGCTCAGAGCCTGATGTGGGGCTCAATTCCCACTGAGATCATGACCTGAGCCAAAACCAAGAGTTGGACCCTTAATAGATTCGGCCACCCAGATGCCCCCCAAACACTGATATTCTGATCATATTTTGATCTGTTAATTTAAAACTCTAAACTTGGGACACCTGGGTGGCTCAGCGGTTTGGCGCGCCTGCCTTCAGCCCAGGCCGTGATCCTGGAGACTCGGGATGGAGTCCTATGTCAGGCCCCCTGCATGGAGCCTGCTTCTCTCTCTCTGTGCCTGTGTCTCTGCCTCTCTTTCTGTGTCCCTCATGAATAAATAAATAAAATCTTAAAAAAAACCTCTAAACTTTGTCTTTCCATCAGGTTTTCAAGCTTTCAGGTTCTCCTTTCATTCTTGTCTTCATTACCCCATCTTCAGTATCTTTTAACTATCCATCAGGTCTACCAAAGACTTGCCTTAGGTGCTTTATGCCAAATAACTCTAGATTATAATTTAAGTAGCTATTTTGCTTCTATATGTGATGTATTAATACTATTCCATTTTTAAGTCTTAAGAAATACTCCCTGCTGTCTTACCCACCCAAGGTTCCAATTATTAAAGACTGGTACTCAGTTATAGTATATTGTAATCAGTCAAAATACAGTATAAGAAAAAGAACAGAACAAAAAAAAAAAGAAAAGAAAAAGAACAAAACCGGGTATTCTAATCTAGATGAAATGCAGAGAATGAAGTATTTACAGAATTACTAGAAGGATTGGATGAACAGTGGGCCTTCCGTAGTCTCACACTCCAAGAATGTCTCTCAGAACTGACCCACCAGGAAAACTCCTCTGACAACCAGAACTTGAATTCAAGACTAAATAAACTCCGTGCCCATAACTGTAATCCAGAATAAAAAGCCATTACTACTACTATTCCTATCTTTCAATACCTAGAAAGCTGGAAAATAGACACTGGGATGCAATTTCAGGGAATCTTAATATTGATAAAATTTTTCTTAGAAGAAGGAAAAACTAAGAAACCAAACAAAAAGTAGATGGCTTCTTTTTTTCATCTACCTCCATCTCTCAAGTTCCATACAAATGTATTTGATAGGTATAATCTAATTTACTCTTTGCAAAAGAATAGGTTGATGCTGAGTTACCCAACCTAGAGTATCCACCACTCTGCATAGGAAAAATCAAAGCATCTAATCAGCATTCAAGCCTCTGTGCTATAGAATGATAATTAGAAAATGTATATAAATGCACAGGTGGATGTATAATATATATGTAGATTTTTCCAATTTGTAACCTTGTAATACAGTGTTAAAATATAGCTTCACAAAGACATTTTGCATATATAGAAATAATTGAAATAATATGAAGATATTGTCATAGCATTCCTTTGAAGTATGTCAATAATTTCATCTGTATGTCACTAATAAGAACATATGAGTGAGTTCACCTACCAGCATGTTAAGTAACTTTTAATTAAGCCAGAATTCTTATTTATTTACTTACCTAGGCACAATATCAGATGGGTAACTTCTCTATTTTAATGAGAGAAGAGCTGAACTTCTACATTTTTATACTCATGTAAATTATTTCTTTATAGTAGAATTTATGTAGCTGTTATCGACCTCTAGAGAAAAAAAAAAAAAAAAAAAGGTTCCCTACCTACTGTCTTATAATCCCTGAGGTTCTGGACACCATGATTGTTTTATAAGAATCTACTTAACTGGGATGATAATAGGTGGATTAGTTTATTGAGGTTTTTTTCTACAAAACATATCACTGCTTTTAAGAGATTTCAAGATCTCAAAGAACAGAGATTATGGGTAAAATATGGGATAATGAAGATTTAGGATTCTGGTTTTGTGTCTGTATGACAAGGGTACTTTAGAAGAGACCTGTTATGGCTGAACTATGTCCCTCCAATAATCATAAGGAAGTCCTATTCTCCAGTATCTCAGAAGGTGGCTGCATTTGGAAATAGAGGCAATTAAGGTGTAATGAGGATACTATAGTGGGTCCTAATCCCATATGATTCATGGCCTTATAAGAAAAGGAAATTGGGATACAGATGCACAGAGAGGATTCTATGTGAAAACAGGGAGAAGAAAAAAAAAAAACAGGGAGAAGATGCTCAGCTATAAGCCAAACAGAAAGACCTCAGAAGAGATCTATGGTCACCTCGTCTTTGTTGTGGCAGCTCTAATAAACTAATAAATAAGTTTGAGATATATACAAGGGAATTGGGAATTGAAACAGCTAGAACATTGAGCAAATTTTTCCTTAAGTTATTAGTGTAATGAGGCTGAAAGAATCAGAAACTTTGCATTTAGCAAAATTAAGGTCAAGTCGACTTACCTTAGGACTATTTGCTTAGATACCATATTTAATATACAATGTAGCTTATATTTCTTAAGTTCATCCAATAAATTATATCACATCTAAAAGAATTTCAATACTATTTTCATTACTATTCCTCCTAAAAAAAAATACTAGATTTAGACACACACACACACACAGGTTCATACAAGTACAGACAGATTTACTTAAAAGCTGAAAAAATTAAACTTCAGGGCTATCATACCTTCATGATGTTTTCAAGACTCTATACCTAATTTTGCATTTGTAATTTTATGTTATTTTCATAAATTAGTACCAGTTCTCCTCCCCAAAGTGGAATGTCCCTCTATGTGTTTGCATATGTGTTTTATCACCTATGCAAAGAATGACAAGATGACTAGTGTTTACCCACTCCTTCCAGGCTTCTCAGTGGTTGACTGAGGATAGCAAAAACCATGTCATAGGCATTGTTTCCTCAGGGCCTATCAGAATACCTGACATATAACAACATTCCATAATTATTTGTTAGTGAAAGGGAGAGGGGAAAAGAAGATAGCATAATCAAAACAGACAAATAATTTCTCAGAAATAAAGGTGCCATAAACTTTTAAATTAAAGAAAAAGAAAAAGAAGAGTTACAAAAATGCAAAATAAAGGTTTAAGTACTAGTTAATACTATCTACTATTTGGACAAGAGGATCTCATGATGGAGATTATATAGTGTCACTTATGACACTGAGATTTTAAATTATTTACTTCTAATAAGTAGAAAAAGCAATATACTGAATCTGTTTTGTTCAGTCACTATTATTTCATATTTAAATTTTAGGCAGATTTCATAGAAATACCATTAAGAATCAATATTTATTGTCTTTCCAATATGATAGAACATTCCTTCAGGCAAAAGCTAAAGATATCCACTAGCTTCACTGATGCCTGCTTCTGTGTGCACTTTATTTGATTTTGTCATCACATGAGAAAGAATCAAAGAGACATATATCTAAATTCAGGAGATCATTAATGGAAACCCAAACCTGGCTTACCATGTTACAGTCATAAAACTTGTGTGCAAATTATAGCTACATCTTTTATGATTCAACTAATAAGTCAGATGAGGAGACAACCATCGAGTTCAACCTTGATAGAACTCATATTTCCTGAGCATAATAAAGAACAGACATGAAAATAGCATATCAGCTGCCAAGAAAGACTGGAAAAACTTGGCATGTAAGAATTATACTTTGTAAGATTATCTGCTTCCATTCCCTGGTCTCGTTTGATAAGTAAATAAGTAAATGAATAAATAATCCCCAAAACTTGGTTTCTGCAATCCTATTTTTTTTATTTTAAAAAGATTTTTTTAAGAGATGTAAAAAATGTAATCTTAATTTATGAGCATCTGGAAACAAGGATCAGAATGGAAAATGTTCACTTGTCAACAGAGCTATTAGATTATACTGGTTAGTTTTGTTTTTATTACTACTACTCTCAATATGTAGGGATGATAAGGAGATGGTGATTAGCCCATTCACTTATTTTATTTATTATTTCTCTGATCCAGAAGTCATGATATAAAATACTGGGGCTACATATGACATTTTATGTTCCAAGCCTATACTTAGCCTTCAAAAGAGGCCGAATTACATGATTACTAATAAATTATGTTAATTATTTTGATTTTTCAACAAGGACTTTCTCACCAAAAGGGACTTCATGGAAAAAAAAAATGTGGGTAGCAGGCAATGTGGTTATCCAACCAATTCCTATTCTAGCACAGAGCTGGATTTGACCACTCACATGGGAGTGAATTACATACTCACATATAAATACACAAGCATTACTACTGTCTCTTTTTTTTCTACTTACTTTGCCTTTCCACAAAATAAATTTTCTATGATATAAACTGGTGAACATTTTGAAGAATCATCAAATTCTCTGCCAGACTTCAAAAGTTTAGACTGTAAGAGGTAGAATAAGGGGCATGAACTTTGAGGGAGAGAGAGAATGGTAGACTGTTATACCGGCCTGCATCCTACACTCAGGATAGGGCTGACTATTATTGAAGCAACAGAGTTACCAAAAATTCAAAAGGTGGAGTTACACCCAAAGTTTTAGGCTAAATGAAAGCAATAGATACAGGAGAATATTTGAGGATGTTAGTCTACAAGAGCACGCATATCTCTAGACTCTCAGCAGGAAAACACTAGGGGTGAGGGTAGATTTCAAAACATGTAAGAAGGAGCAGAAGTCAATCAATCAAACAGGAAAGACGTCTATAGATGGACTTTACCTTATGTTTAAGCCATATCACCAAGAAAGTAGTATTATCACCAAACATAAATGTGTAGATTAAAATTCATTCCCTTTGATAAATGGAAATGCCAACCTCTTCAATCTTAAACTTTATTTACCTGGATTAATAAAAGATTCTGAATTAAGTAGTTCCAAGTAAGCTGTCATGGTATACAGAACGACTTACAAATTTTAGAGAATTTCTCAGAAAAATCAAATCTAAAAGAAACTATTTGAGAAAAGACAGCATAGTTTGAAAAATGCTTTATTTTTTTGAAAAATACTTTAAAAGTTATTTTTTGAAAAATACTATTAAAAGTTATTTTTTCACTATATGAATGATATACAATTGTAAAATATTCTTTAAAATTTTATTAGATTTATTTCATTTTAATTTATTAAAGTTGATTTAATTTTAAGATTAAATTGAAATTTAATGACAATTTAA
Organism: Vulpes lagopus; assembly: GCF_018345385.1. NCBI lineage: Eukaryota > Metazoa > Chordata > Mammalia > Carnivora > Canidae > Vulpes > Vulpes lagopus. The sequence continues at coordinate 94,870,627 of NC_054824.1, read as the reverse complement.
GTAAAATTTTTAAAGAGGTAAACCTTCTATTTTTTTTATTCAAGATAAATTAATTTAGGCAATGTGAATGAATTCAAATGGACACTAAATCTATTCATAATATGTTTAGAGATTTAAGAGTCAAAGATACTCCCATATGGTATATATTTCAAATAAAGTATATCACTTCATGTAATTTATTTGTCTAAGCCATTAATCTGAATGCTATTACTGACAGAGTATTATTTTTCCCTCTTATTTTCTTATCAAGCTAGGGGGACTATCACAAACAAAGCAAAATGAAGACATAATAATTCCACCCTGTATTTTTGCCTGCTCTTGCTCCTCCTGATTCTCTCACATTTACTATTCCATTTTACTTTACTGGCAAATCTCATCTATTATTTGATTTTATTCTCCTACCAGACTTGTAATAGAGAGCAAGTAATAGCTGCCTCGCTTATAGACATTACTGACACACTGATTAAAACAAAGTTTACATCTTTTATATGGATAATTTCCTTAACATGGAATAATTCTTACAACATTTTAGAAGAATATGGAATTGACTACTGCCTCCATCCCTGGAGGAAAAAAATATACATGTGCGTGTGTGTGTGTGTGTGTAAAAACACACACACACACGCACATGTATATATGTATACACGTACACATGCCTGAAACCCACAAATTTGACCTTACTTGAGAAAGTGACTTTGCAGATGGAAGTAAGTTAAGGATCTTGGGATGAGTTCATTCTGGATTTAGGGTAGGCTCTAAATCTAATAACAGGTGTTCCTCTAAAATATTGTAAGAGGCAGAGGGAGGTTTGGGAGACAAAGATATAGAGAAACAAATCATGTGAAGATGTAGGCACAGAGATTGTGGAATTATGCAGCTTCAAATAAAAGACCATAGAGAGCCACCGGATATTGGAGGAGGCAAACAAAAATTTTCCTCTAGAGCCTGCTGTCAGGTTGATTTTAGACTGTTGACCTCCAAAACTTTTAGAGAGTAAGTTTCTGCTGTTTTTAAGTCACCTAGTGTGTGCTAAGCTGTTACAGAACTTAGGAAATATGAAGTGAATTACTTAACATGGAAATTTGTAAGTCATCATATATCATCATTTTTTTCTGAGGATATTTCCCCCAATATTTGTACAAATAAGTCTTCTACTTGTCTGGGCTAAAATCTATAGCATTCAAAATGTTGGATAGAAAAATTGTCCATATTCTACAAAATATGCTTATTTTTCTTTTTTTTTTGCTTATTTTTCTATTACAAATAATTTATCATGTTTATTCTTATATTCTGAAATACTTAGTTTGAAAAATCAAACTAACGCTCATAGGGCATGGATGATCATATTTTGCATGCAAAAATGGATATTTGAAACCTAACTGCAAATGAATATTAGACAATTTCAACCCATGTGTGTAATTACCTGCTTTTGTGGTTCTGAGAAAGCAACTCTGACTTAGAGTATGTCAACTTTCAGCCATTTCTCCCGTAAAATTTTTGCTCTAGCTGGAATAGACAGGGCTTTCTGAATAAAATTTGTCACACCATACTAGCATCTCTCATCAATTGTCTTCATGTGGTCAAATTCGATAAAGGCAATTATAGCCTGAGCAATGATAATCATTTCCTATCTAATAAAACAGAGTAAGTGAACATTACGACTCAACAATAATTTATAGCATTGGGCATAATCTGTGAGGTCAGGTGCAGGGGACACTTCTAACTCAGGATGATTGAGTGTTCAGCTGGAGCCAAGGAATACCATTTATAGAGCCAAATTCAGGTAGCAACTTGAATGTCCTGAAAATTGAATCTTTCTTATATTCAGTGTAAGTGTTAATGATTTCACAGAACACTACTGAGCAGAATATCAGCAACAAACACATACTATATTGTATTTCATATAGGTTAGGGTACCTTGATCATGATTTAAAAAGTGATTGTCTTAAACTTAATAGATTCTTCCACAGGCTTCACTGGAGTGCAGAGGTTTACTGGTGTCCCCTGAATCGATTTTATCAGTCTGTAAATTGGTAAGAACTGTCTCCGAGGGGCATAGAGTTGTGCACAAAGCACTGTTTCTATTTTACAGAAATACTGTAGACCTGTACATGCTATAGCCTTGTAGAATTGAAATATGATGAGGTCAGTTAACTTGTATTCATTATTCATGCACTGCGTACTCCTAGAGAAGTTTTAAGCTTCTAAAGTAATTTTAAATTGCATTTTTGCATAGTTGTCTATGCTGAACTGGTGTCTAATTTTTTGAAGACTAATGTTTTTATCTTCCATAGTGTACTTCTGCATCCTAGACTATTTTTGCTTGAGTATCATCTCTTTTGATCCTTATAATTACTCTGTGAAAGAATATTTTAAAAACTATTATAATCCACATTTTTCAAATTCGTAAATGAAGACTAGAAGTTTATAACATGCCCAGTAATATGATGAGACAATCTCATCTCTGATGCTCTGTCTTAAATCCTACTTTCCTCATTAGAACATTCTGATGCGATTAAAAGATATCTCTGGAGTTTAAACAAAAACTGACATGATGCTTGGAATTACCTGGAGGGATTTTTATTGGCTGCCCAGTCCTTTGATACAGATTTTTATATATTAGGATTTTAGATATTCATATTTAGATATTAGGATATGACAGGAAACATGCACACTCCTACCAAATCTGAATATAGGACCATAAATTATTTATTTTAAGATTTTATGTATTTACTTATTCATGAGAGACAGAGAGAGGCAGAGACACAGGCAGAGGGAGAAGCAGGCTCCACGCCGGGAGTCCGATGAGGGACTCGATCCCAGGACTCCAGGATCACGCCCTGGGTCAAAGGCAGGCGCTCAACTGCTGAGCCACCCAGGTGTCTCCATAAGTTATTTTTAAAAAGAAGATAAAATAAACTTCAGGCAAATACTATGTTGATCAGAATAAGTTAGTGCAGTTAAAATAGATAGATGATAGATAGATAGATAGATAGATAGATAGATAGATAGATAGATGATAGATAAATAAATAACCCTCCAATGTGGTGGCTTAAAACAACAAAAGTTATTTCTCATTCACCAAATAACGTTCAACATGGGAAGGAGGAGGGACCAGTTGGCATTATTCATTGTCATCATTCAAGGTTTCAGCCTGATAGTCTCTACTTTAATATATTGTTTCCATGAGTGTCATGGCACAGAAAGAACATAGCTAGAAGGTCTCTCTTCTGCAATTAAATACTTCGTCATGGAAGTGATTTGTATCTTTTCTCCCTATAAGTCATTCACCAGAACGAGTCATACTGAACTTCAAAGGTCTGGGTAAAGTACAATACTCATGTGTGACTAGGAGAGAGAGGCCAGATAGCATTTAGCAGTTGAAATGTATGATATAGATGTAAAGGTAGTCTTTTCTTAAAAGGTTACACAGTTAGTCTTTTGGAATGTAATGTGATTCAAAGTAAGATAATACTTGTAGGATTTGAGAAGTGAAAGAGGCCTTGGCATTTATTGGGGTTTGGCATCTCTAATCAATGCAGAACTTCCTTCTTAAATACTCTTCATGAATTCTCTCTGAACATTTCCAGTGTTAAGATGCTATTTGACCTAGTAGTTGTTATTCTACTGGAAATTCTACTGGACTTTATTATTGAAGCTTATGTATGTTGCCCTAGGCCTAAATCTATGAAACTGAGGCTCTCACTTATCAGCCCTCGTTCTGCCTTCTGAGCATCATATAACATTACAAATGGATTTGCAAACAAATCACAACACTAGCTGAAGTAGTATTTCAGGAACTGCAGACTGTAGAGCTAATCCTTGACAGCTAGATAAAACATCTGCAAAATCACAACTGGATTTTAAGACCGATCTTATTTCTCTACCTTATCACCTCATAAGGTCTGCACTCCTCACGTTGTTAATTCCACAAAGGAATGTTTAATTTGGAAATACAATTTATCTTACATCTTTATACTCTTAAAACCCAATTCTGAAAGCAAAATCAGATATCACATTACAACCAGTAGGGTGGCTATCAAAAAGTTTAAATAAATAAATAAATAAATATCTTGTGGAAAAACTGGAACTCTTGTACATTGCTAACGGGAATGAAAAATGGTGGAGCCTCTGTGGAAAAGAGCATGGTGGCTCCTCAAAAAATAAAATATAGAATGGCCATATGATTCCACAATTCTACTTTTATACCTAAAATAATTGAAAGCAAAGATTTTTTTAAAAAATTTATTTATTTATCCATGAGAGACACGCACACAGAGAGATAGAGAGGCAGAGACACAGGCAGAGGGATGAGCAGGCTCCATGAAGGGACTTGATCCCGGGTCTCCAGGTTCACGCCCTGGACTGAAGGCGGCGTTAAACCACTGGGCCACCCAGGCTGCCCGAAAGCAAGGATTTTTAACAAATATTTGCACATCCACGTTTACAGGGACACTATTGACAATAGCCAAAGATGGAAACAAACCAAATTTCCATCAAGAGATAGAAAATAAAACATGGTATGAACACACACATACATACATATGTAGTGCATATGGTATATATATATGTGGTGTATACATATATGCCATATATATTTACACACACATACAATGTAATGTTATTCAACCTTAAAAACGAAACCCTTACATATGCTACAACATGAAGGAACATTGAGACATTATGCTAAATGAAATAAGCCAGACACACACACACACACACACACACACAGACATATATAGTATAATTCCACTTTTCTGAGTTGTCAAATTTGTAAAAACAGAAAGCAGAAAGTCACCAGGAGCTAGGAGGACTAGAAAATAGGGGGTTATTATTTGATGAGCATAGTTTCAGTTTGGGAAGATAAAAAATGTTCTGAGATGGATGGTGGGAATGGCTATACCACAATGAATATACTTGGTGTCACTAAACTATATACCTAAAAGTGGTTAAAATGATAAAAATTATGTATGCTTTCCAACAATAAAAAAGAAGAAAAAATGCAAGTCTGGTTCATACTGAAAGTTATTTTTAAAGGCTTTAAAAAGCAATTTCCCAAGAGACTTAATCAGATGTGCTTGATTCACACATGCAAAATATACATGCAATTAAGTAGAGGTCCAAAGAAACGTCAGCTTAAAAATAAAGATCTAATAAAATAATTAGTGTTAAATTCCAAAGATACTTGATCATCCATGACAGAGTGGGAAATGGATCACCTATTGCTAGCGTATGCAAATAGATGTTTATAGGGTCTACTCAAATTAGGCAAGCTTCTCTAAATTACTAACATATGCAGAAAGAGATAACAAGGATAAGGTTTACTTATTAGATTATTTATTTAGAGTCTATCAGTTTCACAATATCTGTTAAATAAGAATATTCAATTTGAAGTGAAAATATTGCCCACAATACTAATACTTTACCAGATAACTCAGTTCTAATATTAACACACTCATCATTTCCTCTCTTGACTGAAAAATGCTGCTGTTATCTATCTTTTTTCCCCCAAACGGTGTACTGCATTGGTATTTTATTGCTTCAAGAGGTAGGAATCCAAGAAATGAAGCAACCTGCAATCATCTGTCCATACAGAGGATTGATATTTCATATGACCCCAATTTGCCCTCATCTCTGGCTTTCACTTTCAAAGTCGAGATGCCTGATACTCTTGGATTCATGCCTGATACAAGTTTGATTATCGCCATCAGGAAAGCAAATCTCTCCATTCCAAAAACACCAGAGTGAGAAAGAGCCACAAGGTGAAGTGATGCTGCAATAAAAGAAATGCTTAAATCCTCCAAAAGAAATGTTTGTGTAAAATGGTAATTTGGAAAGGAGGGAGCAAGGAGAATGCAGAATGCAGACCCAAAGGCTCAGCCAGAAGGCTTACAGATTCTCCATGGAAATTATTAGATAGAGAATGTTTGGAATTAAGGGTTATTTCATAGGTGGGTTCTCACAAAAGATTTTCCTTCATCAGTTATGCTTATTCCACTTTTGGTCTTTTATCTTTACACTGTATTTCCACCCTTTTATTCATCTTTCCTTCCTTTCTTCATTATTCTTTTTTATCTTCCATTCCTTTGTTCTTTTTAAAATCTCCCTTTTAAATTATTTGCTTTCATTCATCATTATGCATGTTTCCCCTTGCCCTGATGTTACATTAATTCTACCCTCTACCTCCCACCAACCCAACTCCATGACCCACTGATTATATTGTCTTTCCCTATTCCATTACACCACCCAGTCTCTGGTGTTCTACAAAGCTCTTCATAAGCATGGCCATTTGGGGATGCCTGAGTGGCTCAGTAGTTGAGTGTCTGCCTTTGGCTCAGGTCGTGATCTCAGGGTTCTGAGATCGAGTCCTACATCAGGCTCCCCACAGGGAGCCTGCTTCTCTCTCAGCCTATGTGTCTGCCTCTCTCTGTGTGTCTCTCATAAATAAATAAATAAAATCTAAATAAATAAATAAATAAATAAATAAATAAATAAATAAATAAAATCTTTAAAAAATAAGCATGGAAACTTTACTAACGCTTTAATTTGAACTTACCTTTAGTGCCTATATCATGTGCTTTCATAAGTATTTTTTTCAGTCTCACATGAGGAATATTTCATAAACCTGATGGTTATTTTTCTTTATGTGCCATTTCACAATGGTGGCTTCAATTCAAAGGAATCCATTCTGTATTAGTTTTCTATTGTTAGTGTAACAAATTGCCAGAAAGTTAACAACTTAAAACACCACAAATTTATCATCTTACAGTTCTTTAGCTCAGAAGTCTAACATTGATCAAGCTAAAATCCAGGTATCAGCAGGCTGCATTTCTTCTGGAGGCTCCAGTGGAGAATCCATTTTCTTGCTCATTCAAGTTGATAGAATTCAAGTTGTTGCAGTTGTAGAACTGAGATCCCCATTTTCTTGCTGGTGTTCCCCGCTTTTAGAGGTTACCACATTCCTTTGCACGTTTCCCTTCCTTCATCCTGAAAGCCAGCAATGGTGGTTTGAATGGTGGTTTGAGTCCAAAACTCTTCTGCCTCTTTTTTCCACTGTTGCTTTTCTCTGACCTAATCTTCTACCTCCCTCTTCCAGGTTTAAGGACTCAAGTGATTAGACTGGGCCAATTTACCTAATCCAGGATGGATTGATAGCTCTCCTTCAAGTATCTCAAGTTTCTCTGCTCTACTTATCTTCATTATAATTTTTATTCTAATAAAGTATATCATACTCAAAGACTAGCAAGAACTGTCAGGCTTCATGATTGTGTCAGTCAGGAGCCAGACAGAAGAGGGATTTTAAAGAAAACCCGTTGAAAGAAACCAAGATGTGAGGTTTCAAAGAATGCACGAAAACCTCGGGCCTAAAGAAGGGGAGAATGACGTGCTTTAGGTGAAGTGGAAAACTTGGATGAGGGGCTGCTTAACCTGAGCTGTTACTGTGGGCATACACAGCTACTTTTAGAATTATGGCAACAACACATTCTGGTGGGAGGTAGAGGGGAGAAAAGGTATCTCCACATCTCTCTCTAGCACTCTGATATTGTCAGCTTATTCCTTTAGCCAGATCATATCAGAAACTAGAAATAAGAAAGTATGGCAATGAAGCCTATGAGGGTTAGAAGCTCTTTTGCCCCAGGCATCCTATAGTAAAAGGATGGAAACTACATACGTGTGAGAGTGGTGGACTGAAGGAAACAAACAAGATTTTTTAGCCTAAGATAAAAGGATACATTTTTTTTCTATAAATGACCTTACAGTACATACTTAGGCCTTAGTGGACCACAGAGTCTCTGTTTCAACTACTCAACTATGCCTCTATAAAGAAAAAGCAGCTCTAGATAATACATAAGTGAATAGGTGTGGCTGAGTTCCAAAATGATTTTATTTACAAAAAACAAAATGCTGGACAGATTTGGCCCATGAGCCATAGTTTGCAAGACCCTGATTTACTGCACAGGCATTGGACTGAGGTGGAAAGTGTTAAATCCTTGTCCCACAAATTCATACATAGCTCGGACTGTTTATTAACACCAAATACCTATTCTCTCCTACTGTCAGGTAAAGATGATATTTTCTAACTTTCCTTCTATAGAGGAATAGTTTTGTGGCTAAGTTCTAGCCAGTGGGGTATACAGAAGTGAGATCTACAACTGCCACATGTTTTTCTTAAGAGAAAAGGGTATGCCTTCCTTCCTCTTTCCTACTAGTTTGATTTTGGATTTAGTAGATGTGATGGTGACTCATCTTCGACCATGCAGAGAAAAACAACTTCCTAGAGGATAGTGGAACAATAACATATAAGTGGGTGTTGCTAGCATCTTGGAGCCACCCTGCTAGTCCCATGGTTAGTTATTCTGATTTTAGAGAAGTTAATGTGTCTCCTATTTAAGCTAGAATTCTTTCCAGGCTTTGATTCAGCAGTTACTTTTATCATTTGAGTTGTCTCTAAGACTTTGTTTATTCTCCTATAAAATAGGAGCATGACTCTCATATTAGGTTGTGTGCAGCCTTAGTAGCTTTGTCAAGGCCATGGGAACATATCAGACATTCACTGAAATATTCAAGGAAAATGATATTAAGAGCTCATTATTATATTAGGCATTGTGAGAAATACAAATTAAATATTGGAGACTATAATCTAATTTGGAATATGATTCTATTATTATTCATTCTTGTGCCCTCAGAAGAGCTCCTTATAAGTTATCTGGAAATCAAACAGGAGGGCATATAATTAGAAATCAAAATTAAATTGTATGTTTTACCAAATATCCTTGATTTTCTTCATGATAGGGTTCTGGAAAACATGTTACAAGAAGATTATCACAAAGCTAATCACACTCCAACAAATAAATAATTGGAGTGTTTAATCACTGCCAAGGACTGAGAGTAAAATAAATCATAAATGTGATCAGCACATTTTTTTCTTAACATATAGTCCAAGACCTGTAAGGAATAAAATGACTTCTACAAATCAAAATCTTCACAGGCATTAGAAATCTAATCTATACTCCCAATCTCACAAGTGAGAAAACAGATCTAGGGAGTTTGATAAGCTTATATACTTTCCAACTGAGTATCAACTCCCTTTCAGAGTAAGACAGCAATTCTCAAAAAGCAAAAATGGTCTTGCAAAGGAAGATCTAGGCAGAGGAGTAACAGATGGACTACGTATGCAGGTTGTTGAGTAAATTTTCTTTTCCCAGCTCTGCAAAGAATCTTGAAGCTACCCATTACTTTATATTTCCAAATCACTTTTAATTGCATCTTCCCTAAATCTATTGATCTATATTGGTATAGTATTAGAATAGTTTAAATGAACTTTAGAATACAATGGTTAAATAAATAATAAATTCTTTAATCATTCCTCATAGCACATGAGAGTACACTAAATTTTTTTAATATTCTTTCCAAGTATACTGTGAACAACTTCAGATCTATCTCATTGCACTCCCTTTCTTTTTCACAACCCTTAGTCCAATTTGGTTTTGCAAATAGATGTACTTCTCTGTAGTTTTTCTTTCTTTCTTTATTGTCATGCCCCCAAGCCTTTGATAACACATATATCTTTTGCTAAAATGTTTTAGCCTCCCACTACTCCCCTGATTCATTTCTATCTGCTCCTAAGGACTTAGTTAAGTATCTTTTTCTGGTCCTTCATTTTTAACTAGTAGATTAGGTGCCCTTTACATATTCTACTGCAGCATAACACTCTATGGTATGATAATTTCTACTTGTCCCCACTACTGTCTTTTATCTGAGTATTCTCAGATAAATAGCAGATGCTTACCCAATTTTCAAAGGCACAGCTCTAATTAGAGATTAGAATCAAGGTGTTTTTTTTTTTTTTCATTTTCATCTACTTTTCATTCTGCGACACTGTCTTATTGGAGCTCTATAAAATAAAAATAAATGCCTTCTCAAGAGAATCGAAATGATATGCATAAAGAATGTAATTCTATTTCATGTCTAAGCATTTTAATGCTAGCTATAAATCAACAATAACTTCACTTCACTTAGACTTCAGCAGAAATTGGGGTAACTGCCCCATAAGTCAGTTAGGGAAATTTGCTATATATAAACGTATAAAAAGTAACTAATGACTTAGGGCCATTAATAATAAGTTAAACAAGTGGAATAAGCCAGTATGTTCTATAGTATACAAGGAAAGAGAGAAAAAGCTTCAGCTGTGATGAGTGGGAAAGACCTAATGGAGAAAGAACCACTGATTTAACTGAAAGCTTTATATACTTTCAAAAGCTCACAAAAGGGTATACAAGTTTCAAGAATTTGGTGGTTCCAAAAAGAAAATGAATAGAAGAAAAAAAAGGTGAGAGGTAACAAAATCTCTTTTTGCAATATACTTGATCTGAAAAATGTTTAAATCATTGTGGTAAATAATACCACACTATGTTTTCATTCAGTTAATTAATATGTGTTTACTGAAGACTTCTTTTTGGGGCCTGGGTCGGGTTTTGCATTGCAGCATGTTTGTCCATAGGGCTTATGCAGAAATAAAGCAAATGATCTTAACATTATCCTGGCATACTCCTTTATCTCCAACTATTTTTGATTTCTCTAAATTCAGATAATCTCTTTGACTCAGATTTATCATTTGTTATAAAAGATAAGCAGTTATCCTTTAAACTCAGAGGTGGTATGTTAAGATTTTATCCAATCCAAGAGAAATTCTAGGAGACATTTATTCTGAATACTGACTTTAGGACACATCCAAGCTGGGGACATTGAGCATCAAATAAAATAGTACAAAGGCAAAGCGATTCATTTGAAATCACTGTGGTGATGAGTCAGAGGATTCAGTAAACTATACTTAACCCATATTTAGTGAGCACTTAATATACGTCAGTACTGTGCCTGGTTTAGAGATGAAGAGGGCAAGCAACACAAGCCCCTGCTTCAACGAGCTTACAGTACAGTTGGTGAAAACCTGATGTTAAAATAGTGAACAGGCATGGGTTCAAGCTTCAGGCTATACATTTAGTTGCACTCTGGGCTTTAGCTAACCCAGTAGAACTTTTCTAGAAAAAAAAAAAAAGTACCATTGATCACAAGGCTGCTGCAAAGTAAGCGTGCAGTTAGTTCAGTTTACAGAGGTCATTGTCAATACAATGGCAGAGGAAATAGATTCATATCTGAATGAGTCTGACTCCTTATTAAGTTTGGCACATGATAATCCAAAAATCAATCAGATTTTTTCTAGGCCTGGTTAAAAAAATCAATTCTGCCACTGAGGTGATCTAATATGTTAAAACAAATATTGGGCTGGGTGACAGGAGACTGGCTGTCTAGTTCTGGGGCTGCTTTGACTCAATAAGTGATTTGGAGAAGTATAATTAATCTGGATTTCAATTTCTTCTGAAAAAATGGTTAAGGGTTTGTTATATGAATTCCTATCTTACTTCTTTAAAAAATATTGTAAACCTTGAGATTTTCCATGTTATTCTCTATCCCAAAGGTCTCCTCTGTTTAGGAATTCTTAAAAGTTTTTGTTAATCTCACAGTAGTCCTTTTATGCTTATAGAGGCTACTACGTGTTCGATTTCAGAGTACAGCGGAGGTATTCTGAGACTGGTCTTTTTACATCTCCCATTGAGCGAGATGAAAAAACAGAGGCTCTTTTAAAAGGGTAAAGAAAATGCAGAAAACTTTTTTTTTTTTTTAATTAATGATTGAGTGTCTTGACTCATCAATAAAACAGTAAGCAACTAGAGGTCAGGGACCCTGGCTTTTACTTCCTTTTATTCTCCATAGTGATGAGTACGCTAATGGAAGTAATCAAATCTTAGTAGAGTATGAGCTACTTAATAACATTAAGAGCTATTAAAGATAACTCTAATAAAGGAGTAGGAGATGCCTGAACCCTTAATGAAATAAAATTATTTTTAAAAATAAACACCTACTGCCTATCTCTAATATGCCAGAAGACTGTCCCTATGATATCCTTTGTCTTCATTCAACAGTTGGAAATACTTACACCAGAGCCTTTAATGCATTTCAAAATTGATTTTTAAAGAATGGACCTATGTAGCAAATCTAAGTCATATTTTGCATGAGCTGTTATTATTTTGTTTGTGAGAATCTGGTTGGTAGAATTTATCTGGAACAGATGCAATCTTAACTTTGAAATCTTTTTAATCTCACATAACCAGAAAATGTGTTTGTTGATTCAGTTCTACAAGATATGTTCACTGTTATCAACCTGTATGTCTGATCGTGATGTCTAGAGAGTAAAACCTTAATCTGCAGTTACCTTTGGGGTGCAAGAAATTGAGTGTTGAGGTGGAGGCTGCACCCAGAGCCTCTAGGTTGGTGATTCAATTCAGTGACAGGAGAAACTCCGTGTAAGGTTATGTGTCACTGTCTTTTTCTCATGTATGTCTTATTGTCATTATAAGATACAGAACTAAAGTGGTGCTTATTTCCACAAGAGATTCAAGCTCAATTTTTAGTAAAATATGTGTCAATTTGGAGATTAAAGGAGAAATTCAACATACACTGGAAAAGCATTGTGCAGCCTGTCAAATGCAGATCTGTTTAAATTCCAAGTGACCCCTTTGCACCTGAATTTGCCAATCCACATGATGCCATGATTAAATTTTATAAAGAGTTCAATTTAAATACTACATTAATGCAACATTAAGGTTGACATTTTTAATCATTAATAGTTCTAAGCCAAATAATTCAGAGTTACCTTTCACAGCCACTGTCACCAAGGCAAATTTATACCTCACTTATTTTTCTAATCAATTCAGCACAAAAATTGAGCATATGCACACAAACCAAAACAGTTTTTCTCCTCAAGAAGCATGTAATTACCAGGGCTTTTCAAGTATAGTACAAAGCAAAAGGACAATTTCACATTTATCAAGTTCATTTGATGAACACAGATGAATCCAGAAAGCAGATATGTGGGAACCTGATTTCATTTCTTAAATTTACCAAATAATTAATAATATTTCCGTATTTTACTAACTATGGTGACATAGGTTAAGTAACCCTTGTTTTGGTTAATTTACATTTAACTGGGCAAGGTAGTAAGACATAGGTTTTAACATGGAAATAGAAATGATTAGTATATGCTTATAATCTATTTTTGAAAGTATTAGTTACAGACTATGGAAGCTACAGGGTGATTGGTTCTCAGTTCTTAACCAACTGATCATGAATTCATTTTCAAATTACTTTTGAAACAATCCATTTTCAGTAAATTTACTGAGTATTATTGGTTGTTTAGCCATGATCCATTTGCCCCAGAGTTCTTCCTAAATAGTTACTGAATTTTGAATGTTTTCCTTCTCCAAGTAGTCTACATGCTTTAAACATGTGCTATGCGATGCAGTAGCCACTAGCTACATGTAGCTATTAAATTTAAATAGACTAAAATTGAATAAAAATAAAAAATATTAGGCACATTTCACATGCTCGATAGCTACATATGATTAGTAGCTGTCCTACTGAGCAGCACAGATATAGAACATTTCCATCAGTGTAGAATACTCCATTGACAGTGACAATTTAGATCTCAATGTTAGCTCCAAGGAAAAAACTACATTGAATTAAGTCATACATATTCTCTCTCTCTCTCTCTCTCTCTCTCTGCCTCTCTCTCTCTCTTCCTTTCTTTCCCACCTTTACATACCAGCATCAAGGTAAACGTTAGAATTCTTGCTAGAGACGCTGGCAAGGTAAAACCGAGTCCTTGATAACATCATTGAGCATTCTGAACCAATAAACCCTGAAGCCTGCCCAAATGTCTGGACTTTCCAGAATGATGACTCAATCAATGCCCGGTAATGTTTAGCCAAGTTTGAGATTTGTTTTGATTTTAATTACTTGCTACAATTAGACATTTCAGTGGTATAGTCTGTAACTACTTACGTAATACCTAATTTTATTATCATTGTGCTGGACAGTGTTGAAAATTATAAATGTAAAACAGGCATAGATATACTTTCAAAGAATTTGCCCTTTATCTGTAGAAGAAAGATATATTACATATTTAGATATTAAATTCTATAGAACAGGGTATGAGTACATTTAAAATTCATAAAGAAAGGTCACTGGGGGCTGAACTGTTCATAAATATCTAAAGATTGAGGTCTGGCTTCACTCAGCCTTGAAGGATGGCATGGGTTGGCTGGGAGCAGATGAGCTCATCTAGTCCACTCTCAGTTGGCAGTTCTGGCTGATAATTAAATGGCCTGTTATGAGCGCCACTAACAGAAAGCATTACTTCTGTATTCATTACCAGTTCAAATTTCAAAAATATGAAACGTGTGCTATAATTACTCACCTTCATGTTAAATGTGAATGTATCATTAAATATGATGAAAGCAGAAAGAGAATCAAGGTTCAGAAGTGGAGAAAATGCAAATAAAAAATCTTTTTTTTTTTTCACTATCACAAATCTGTGTATGGTGGCAACCATACACAGAAAGAGCAGCAGTATTAACATTAGTGATAATACCACTATAATAAAATGTAACATATATAATAAATATGAAATATATAATATATATAATAAGAACATTTTAAAATAGTGCTCATTGCTTAACAAGTCTTATTTAATTATGAAATATATCCAGAGAAAATATCACAGATAAGGAGACTGAGACTCAGAGTTTAGTAAATTGCCAGAGACCACACTTTTAATAAGTGACAGAGACAAAGTTTCAATCATACTTATGGCAACAAAGCAAACATATTGAACTATTATGCTATAAAATTCAGATATTTCATTCTTTGTTATGAAGATTAAAGTGTCTACATAATGAAAAGTAACTTCAGTAGTGGAAATATTAAGAAGTTTGAGTATTTAGAGCTTTTATTCTACTAAACATATGTTTGAGTCAAGACAACTTTACTCTGAAATATGATTTTAAAAATTTATACTTTGATTCTTTAAAAGCTTATGCAGCACTTTTACCTATATCTTTGTAGTGGACAGACTTTAAGGCAGCCCCAGTGATCCCAGTCTCCTATGTTGACTTGGATAGAAACTTCCTTCTAAATAATATGTTATAGCAAAAGTGGCCGGATGTTACTCCTGTGAGTAGGCTACAAGAGTTGTTAATTCTGTTTTGCTAGTAGACTCTCTCCCCTGCTGGCTTTGATGAAGTGAGCTGTCTCATGGGGAGGCCCATCTGTCAAGAAACTGAAGGTGGTTTCCAGTCAACAAGTGGCAAGGAGCTAAGGCTCTCAGTCTTCAAGAAATTGAAACCTACCAACAGTAATAACCACATCCTACAGCCACAGTCTGGATGTGGATCCTTCTCCACTTTATTCTTCAAATGAGATCTCAGCCCTAAGGGACACTTTGATTGCAGCCTTGTAAAAGACCCTGAAGCAGAGGATCCATCTTAGTCACGCCTGGAATTCTGATGCACAGGAACCATGAGATAATATGGGTGTTGCTTTCAGTCACTAAGAGTGTGTTAACTTACTATACAAAAATAGATAGCTATCATTATCAGTTTGATTATTAACAAAACATGGGAAGCAGGTCAAGAAATACTTTCTATTTAACAAAGGAGAAGACCAAGTTTCTGATAAGTTATGTTAATCATCCAAGATGTCAAAAATAAGGTTATGATTAAACCCAGAATTATTTTTAATATTCTTTCCTACTCCTGTCAATAAAGCAATGCCTTGCACTAGATTTACACGGTTAGAAAAGTAGAAGGGTATGTTTTACCTTGCCTTTGGTGGAAAACATCTTTATTTGTATGACCTAAAAAAAAATGCAAATGGTTTGATTTGAATATCTGATCTTGGTTTTAAATTGGTTCATCATAGTCATTTCTTTCAATGTCCAATCTCAGTGATCAGACATTCAGATAAACACAGCTGCAAGGTTTAAAAATGGATTTTACAGATAGTCTTGACTCCTCTCATTGCAGTCTTCCACCTCAACACCTCAGACAGCTAGCTGCCCACATTATAATGGATTTAGGCCCATTGTTTAAAAAATCTAGATCATGCACCAACACAGAGTGGGTAACATGCATATATAAAGGCTAAGGGATGGCAGTCTGGATGCCATATTTGTGTTGGCTATAAATAGGAATGCAAGACTGATTATTTCATATATATTTTCTTTTAGTAAACAGGATCTTGCTAAGTGGTAGAGGGGAAATATATCTTTGTAGTGGAGCAAAACTGGATAATTCACAGTGAACAACATAACCTTGCAACCTAGCTTAATCTGGCTGAGCCATTAGTTAACTACCTGGCAAGTCCATTGGGTGATGGTTTTTGACATCATGTTCTAGCTATGGTGGTCAGATACTATATTAGATGTGATTTGGGGGTTTACTTTTTTTGCTGAGGATTTATCAGCATTAATGTCTAATATCGTGTATGCTACCACACAGCATGATTGAGAGAAATCTTAGAAATTATCTTATAAATAATATATTCTTTACATTTTAAATTTTCACACAGGCTTAATTTATGCCACTATGATTAGAGTATGGTCACAGCTAATTATTACAATTTGAGTCTTCAAATCATCCTTTCACTAACCCCTTGCTGGTGCCCTGTCTTAATCTCTTTCTGCCTGTAAAGGTAGGATGCTTCTCCCATCTATCAACCCTTCAAAAAGGGCAGGGATATACAATTCTTCAAATTCTTAGTGCAATCAGAAGCAATCTATAATTACTATCATGTGCTTGTTTGTTTATCTAAAGTGCTTGTTCATTGTTGCATTTGATCCTATTTTTAAGTAATGATGAAATATTCAGATATGCACGATTAAGAATCAATTAGTGATATGAAGGTACCTATAGTAAAAACATTCGAGATATTCCAACCATGTCCTTGAAGTCATTCTATCACTAACTATAAGTCATGTGATAATTTCGCTGTTTTATGTTTTCAATTGTAAAGTGAGCCTTAATGTGCTATGAGCCTGTGAAAAATATTTCTTTCAGCAATATATAGCCTTTCATAGTAAAGACTCTGTCCAATTGACATACATTTAGACAGTTTGTGAAATAGATCCATTGATGCCAGTAATGGATGTTCTAACCTCGTGTAACCACCTAGTGTAACTTGGTTAAATAGTATGAGTATTCAGAGGCACAACAATGCAGTTATCCCCCAGTTTTTTCCCTAAGTAAAATCTTAATGTAGGAATAAATGATTTTTCTTCTTCATATATACTAGTATGAACTTGTACTTTCAGTCTTAACAGCCACAACAATCTGACCGAAGGATACACATGCACACGTAGTTTGCATGCTTGTTTGTTTGTTTAAGAAGAGCTAAACAGTTATGGCTATCCACGTCTTTTATCTCTCACTAACACCTGTTCAGTCCCTGGAATGGCTTTTGAAAAGTATTCACTAGCTTCTGTTTTCCTAAAACCAACATTGTTCATAATATCTTAGCAGTTTATATTTGAGTGTGAAAAGCAGTATAATGATACTTCTTTTCATAAAAATGGAATAATATAAATGAAAAGAAGAGAATTGTCACAATTATATCTAGAAGCACTGAAATGGAAAGCAATAAAACAATAAAATGGCCATTTCAATAAAGATAAATAGCACTATAATTTTGAACTGATTCTATGAGATAAAAGAAAACTGAGAGTTTATATCAGTATATCAATACACAAAGTTGTAGTTACAAAAAGTCTAATGATGGAGATTTGCAACTTCCTGATTAATGCAATCAACCTATTATCTCAAATTCCATTATTTAGTCCAAAGAAGCTTTTCCAATTAATGAAATTAACCAAGCAGTTTCCAAATGCAGGGTTTATGTATGAGCTATCCTATACTGATATTCATCTACAGCTTATGTATTAATGTATATGTGCATATATACATAAATGCTTAGGTTTATAACACTTTACAGGATGATTTCATTGGCTGAATCACCATTTAAGTATGTTCACTCAACTGAATTAACTATTTCCCCTAGCAATCCCCAGTGAACATAGAACTATTGATTTCCTTTTTCTCATCATTGTGAATTATACCTAAACTCTGTTAAAGACTTGCTGGGTAAGTACCCATTAGTTTAATTTTCAAAATTATTTGGAATTCTTAAGATTAAAAGATACTGTAATATGCATTAACTTATCAGTCATGTGATATAGATCTTACTAAACAACTTTTTCATTCAGTAATTTTGTATTTTCAGGTACAGTGTTAATCACAATTTTGCTCTTGTTCTGAGTACCTATGAGTGCTCAGTAGTATTAACATATAGCAGGTTATTAGCTCTATTCCATATAAGCGGAGAGGATGGGACCAGTGAATGAGGAGTCAGAATCAAATGCACAGACAGGTTTCTCATACGTAACTTTGACAATAGTATATTGGACTAGTAATTCAATTATAATGGAATACTAACAGCATTGAAAAAGTATATAACATGGTTAAATTTTTTCTCTTCATTACCATGTGAAAAATATGCTCTTCTCTTCCTGTATGACTTGTAAACAACAAAAGAAATCCTTTGGGATGAAATAGCATAAAATAATAAAAGGCTTTCTTAAATATAACAGCTTTTGGGATGAATTTCTCTGATTTAGTCTCCTTCTAGTTCTAATGGATATGCAAGGCAGGTCCAGAAGCCGAAAAGAAAAATAAGGTGAAAAATTTTATTTGCAGAAAAGTCATTTTCTCATGTATCTTTTGGTTATCTAAAAAAAAAATGTTCTTTTACCTTCACTTTCCTATTCTGTCAGGTTGCATTTTTGCACTATTTCCAAGGGGATAGAGCCCACAAATCTAGGCTCAATTTTGCCAACTGAAAAAAAAAAAAACAACAAATTGAATCAAAGACAGCTCATTTTGAAGCTTGTAAATATCCCTTCATTCCCACACACTTGAATTGCTTTCAAGTACTTTGGCAAGGGTTCAATCATATATACTATATAGGTATATATCGGTCTATAATACATATGTAATACCGGTATGTTTATAATATCTATGATATATATGTATATAGTTCCATGCATATATGTAGATATAGATATATATTTTATCTATAGCTCTAAGTATGTCCAGAGCAGAAGAGATACCATCATGGAAAATTCCTGGGATTCAAGAAATAAGAAGTCATCAGGTTTCTTATGTAATAATCTCCTAAATAACATCGCAAAAATAGGCATTACTAAAGTGCTAAATATTAAAGCAGCTTCATTGTGTGGCCAAGTGCTGTTCAATCTTGCCCTTTAAATGAACTGAGGAGATGTTGATAGAACCTAAAATAATACCCTCACCCTGGTTTGATTTACTGTATGATTTGAAGGTTGCCATAGATTTGTTCAATGGACCTTGATGGATGTTTCCAATCATTGCTTCTTTTCTAGTTGTATCAAGGCCAAGGTCCACCAGATGTCAGTACAATATAAATAATCCAAATTCTTGTATTTAAACATCAAATATAGAAGACTAAAAAAAATGAACTGCCATAAAATAAAGTCATTTCATTGAATTTTAAAAGATGTGCCTATATTAAATAGGAAACTTTGAAAAACTGTTCAATATAATCTGCAATATGATTTTTAAAATATTTTTTCTCTTCCTAGGAGCTTTCTGTTAATGTAATGTGATAAATTTTTGGCTTTACATTTCTCCTCCTTCTTCTTGTTTCATTATAATTCAATTGTAGTCTTTGCCAGATGACTTCTTTATTCACTGATGGTTTTATGTATTAACATTTCCACAGTACACTTTCTCTTGATTATTTTTTTCCATTCTAGAAAAAGGGTTAAATTATGACAGCAGTGTATTCCCTAAGACATTTATATAGTATAATCAGTTAAGCTAAAGGTAAATGTGTCTAACACGTGTTGGCAATGAGTTGAACTCTTAGATGTATAGATATACCAATGATTTTTTTCCAAGTATTTTTATAATTACAATTTTGGTTGTTGTTGAGAAAATTATTAATTTGCATCATTCACACACACACAAACACACACACACACACACACACACACACACACGCACAATGTGCTTAATGAAAAAGACTCAGTAGGCATTGAAAGAAAAGTATAAGTCCATCTTTGCCTCTCTTTGTTCATGGATTATTTCCATGGAAAGTCCATAAGAGACGGTTTGCTCCTACTGTTCAGCAAAAAAGGAACTCTTCTTCTTTCTGATTTGTTTTCTTTCTTTTCAAATGATGCCACTCATAGTGTCTACTTCACTTTCCCACTGCTGACACATATATTTTATTATACCTACTGTCACTATGGCATAGAGATACATGGTAACAGAATATGAGAAATGGACAAGGTAATTTCACCCTTTATGCTTGCAACTCTTAATGATAAGCTTTTGCCAACTTGAAAATTACCCCATAGGCAACGCCTTCAGCTATTATTATATCCATGCACTTAACACAAAGCCATCACCTCATTCCTTTAAGGATATGGCCAAATCAGTGCTTTTGTCTAATAGTTAGGTAAATCTTTCTATGCTCAAACCTCTTTTTATATCTCTTTTCAAATTAAACATTTATTTATTTTTATTTAAATAAATGAATTGCCTGCTTTTTGTGCTATATTTTGTGAATTCCATTAATTTATAATCTGGTCAAAAGGACCATGTGAACAAAGAATAAAAAAAAAACATGCTAGAACTGTCAGGATGTAATTCTCTACAGAAACAGAACATTTACAGAATATAAATGGCTCAAATCAACTTGAGAGCAGCCATATAGTTGGTCTGAACCCAATAAAGGCAAGAAAACTCAGAGCTCAAGCACCTGAGGAATGATGATCTAGATCCCATCAGTAAGGTCAGACAAACCAGTTAAAGTGCTGGCAAAATGTGAAGGAAAGGCTAAAAAATTCTCAACAAAATATTAGTAAATAATATTCATTAATCTGTAGGAAAAAAAAACATAAAAGATATGGCTTTCAAACATATCCCATTTGTTAAAAGGAAAAAAAAACATAATTATTTAAATAAATTTGGAGGGTTCCCCAAGAAGCCAGAATATTTACTCATGCTTCCCCAGGTCCTACAGACTTCTTGGTCTCACTTCTTGTGGGGAAAAAAGGCCCAGCCAAGGCTGTAGAGACTATAGACATGCCCTCTCAGACATAGCACCATGGTCAGTTGGTACAGGATGTTGTTGGTTCCCCCATCCTCCAAGTGCACTGGGAGGTCATTGTCCACCTGGGTGGTAGGGTCCTCTGACTGGAAAAATATGATTTTTAAAATATGATTTAAAATATGATTTAACATTCATGATTTAAAATAGTATAGTAAATAAAAATAAATAAAAATTTAAAGTAAAAATAAAATTAAAAATAAAATAAATTTTAGGGGATCCCCGGGTGGCTTGGCAGTTTAGTACCTGCCTTTGGCCCAGAGTGTAATCCTGGAGACCCGGGATCGAGTCCCACGTCAGGCTCCCTGCATGGACACTGCTTCTCCCTCAGCCTGTGTCTCTGCCTCTCTCTCTGTGTGTGTGTGTGTGTGTCTCTCATGAATAAATAAATAAAATCTTTAAAGAATAAAATAAAATTTAACCTAAAGAAAGGCAAAAACAAAATACCTATGGCAGGAGTTCAAACCCTTCTGTAAAGGTCAGAGAAAATAGAAAGTTATCTGGGATCACCATCATTCTTATTTTACTACAATCTGCACAGAAATCATTCAATTTCATCTTCTTCCCACTGTCCTCTCCCCATGTATCTTGTTCATCTTCACCACTTGCTCAATGTGTCACTGTCATCTTCCTGTCCCTTAATTCCATTGGCTACCACTATCCTTCCCAGGATTAGATGTTTATCATGTAGTTTCCACAGGAACTATGGGAGATTTCACACCTAGGATCAAACTGGCTCTGCCATAGAAGTTCTAGTTTCTCCTACAACATCTGGAGCCATATAAAGTCATAGAGTACAGGGCAGAAAATCTAGCTTCTAGAAAAAGGCTGTCTAGAGGCGGCTCCATAGCTCAGGGGTTAGAGCACTGGTCTTGTAGAAAAAGGCTGTCTAGAAATGTCTAGTAACACCACGAAAAATTTTAGAGGAGTCAATCCCTTATGGGACAAGATGGCAATGGAAGACTCAAAGATGGCACAAAATTCTACTCCCTTCTTTCTGATGACAAACTGCTTGCTGTAAGATGCAGTGATTACATATAGTCTATTCAGAAACTTTCCATATGACAAAGCAATTTGATGTTTTCTTCTTTGTTTTACTAACAAAAATTTTAACTTAATTTAAAACGTTAATTTTGTAAACAGGTAGGTAGCATAGTATTTTTTAAAAAGGTTTATTTTGGAGAGAGAAAGATAGAGAGAGAGAGTGAGAGTATGAGTGTGAGTGGGGGGATGGGCAGAAGGAAAGGGAGAGGGAGAGAGAATCCCAAGCAGACTCTTGGCTGAGTGTGGAGCCAGACACAGGGCTTGATCTCACAACCCTGAGTTCATGACCTGAGCTGAAATAGAGTCTGTCGCTCAACCAACTGAGCCACCTAGCCACCCAATAGCATGTAGATTTTGTGATTATTTTCCCTCATTCCCTGTGTCCTCTCTCTTTTCCTTCACGTTTGGGATTGCATTCCTCTTCAATAAAACCAGCATATATAACTATTTTCTCAGTCTCTACTTTCTAGAAAATGTGGATTAAACAAATTACTACTCAGGGTAATAAGGAAAATAAATTAAATGGGGAATGATTCAAAAATAGAAATCAAGACACCATTAATTGTTGATAAAAATTGTCTATATAAACAACATATAAAGATTTGCAGATTAAGTATACAATTTGAAGAGTTTAGTAATGGCTTCTGAATACAAATGCAATATACTCAAATGATTGTTAGTAATAGAATGAATAGATTTTGCTGTATGAAGTGGAATGCTTTATGACACTGAACAGGAATGAATTGCAGGTCAAAAGTGTGTCTACATCTGAAAAATACAATGCTATCTGAAGGAACCAAGTCATAGAAAGACACTTCAAGTATACTTTCATTTGCATAACTTTCAAAAAAAGGCAAATATACCAATCTATCCACTTACCTAAGTATATATATATCCAGAAAAGCAGGAAAAAAGATTATGACAAAATTCAGGCCAATTATTACTTCACAAGGCAGGAGTAAAAGGACAGGATGAGGATAGTTGTGTATGGAGCTTCTCAAAAAATTAATAATACTGTATTTCTTAATCTGAGTGGTAATGGCAAGGAAATTAATTTGATACTGGTTTAAACACTATCTAAAATAGATATATTATTATATTATATATACTCTTTATTATATACAATATAATTCATATTAAAATACTGAGTCCCTTTAGAGTTTTTTTTTTAATCCAAGTTATATCAAACATCTCTCTACATAAAGTGAGGTTGATTTTGAGTAAGAGTGGTAATTCAGAAATCTATTTATTTAGGTAATCTCTAAAGGTAAATTCTGACACTCAGTTTTAGGAGGTACCAAGTTTAAATAACAGAGCAACTTGATCTTCAGTTACATTTTGCTTTCATGAGTTAGCCTGGAGATCTAAGCACTTTATTGAACTTTTATTTCCTCACTCTCTGTGGGAAAATGTGTTTCTCATTCAAAATAACCAACTTATAAACCTTTAGTGCAAAACTCATACATCTATCTGGGACTGTCTGCTTATGGAATAGCAGTGAAAAGGTGTAAGGTATTATTTTCATTAAGTTTTATTTGAATAAATCAGAGTTCCTACAGTGTGAGGGCCTTTGAAAGAGTCAAAAATAGATAATATTGCTTAAGGGGGAAAATTCAGGATTTGAAGCTGGCAGTAGTACATAAGGATAGATTTTTGTTGGAATTTTCTACTCTGATATTTTTAATAGAGGATACTTTTCTTTAATCTCTTAAAAGGTTTGCCGATAACTTTGTGTCTTCTGCATGGAAGATGAAGATTTCAAGAACTTTCATATGGTATAGCCAAGAATTCAAAGCCTACCACAATGTACAGAAGTATCTGAGTACATAAAGCAGATGACTGCCACAAAAGGAGCTAAAGGGAGAAAGTGAGGTAGCAATAGACATTATGTAAGTGCATTCTGCAAACTGATGGTGTCTAAAACAAGCCAAAGGCTTTATTATAGCCTCGCTTTAGGCAGAGCCCAACCGTTTTACATTTCTGATTTTCATATTGTATCACATTGTTCACTCAAATCGGACTTTTCCTTGATGTTACGTGATGTCTCAGAATGGTATAGGCTTCCAAATCTTAAGGAAAATCACTCCCATCTAGATCCAAATGGATCTCTCAATGTGATTTTTTTTCCAACAAAACTAAGCAAATACCTTTAACTTCCCTGTAACCTGAAAAGTTAGATCACAGAGTAGAAATTTTTCCTTTAGGAAGCAATGGTCAAATGTATGTATTAATTGGTATTTGAATTAATGGAATGGGGATGGAGAAAGAGACTAAAGTGAGAAAAATAATTAGTAACAAACACAGACATGCTGAATTGATCCCTCAGGAAAAACATACACATGGACAATAAATAATAAAACAAATTTTAAAAAACAGCTCCAGTTAGAGCGCTATACTAGTAGCAATGGGCACCTGATCTGTTGAAAGCCCCACTTTGGCCTTTACTCAGCACAAACACGTAATTACAACAGCTAAAATTACAGGAAAAAAAAAAAGGAGTGAAATGATTCAGCTCTTGGGAGTTGAATACAAACAGCAGCTCTGACCTTTAAATCTGTAGTCATTGAATGAGCAGTGGTTCATCCCAGCATAATAGGTTTAAAAAGATTAGTAATCCGTTTTTTTAGAAAAAATATATATTGTAGGTATGTGAATTGAGTGATCATTTGCAATTAATAAATAAAAAGTCAAAATTGACTTTTATCCACCTGCTTGATAGGCATGTTGTTAAGGGTATGGTGTCATTGAAAAAAGTATGTAGAAAGCACTAAGCTTTTTACAGGGAAAAAATGTTTATTAATATTTCACCATAACTATTTCCAAGCAGCTTTTAACAACTGTTAAAAAAGGAAACAGCAGAATTAAATGAATACAGTATGTGCATCATGGGATGTCCATCACAGAGACTGAGAAAGCACTTTGAGTTCATGCTTCCTTTTCAGTGTTAATATATACATGAGACAACTACTAATACTCACTGACATTAAAAGACTGCAAAATGGAGAAAGAGCCAGGTCATCAGGCCTAGGATAATAAGTAATGATATTTTATGTGAACAAGTATTACCAGAACGGAAAAGAATGAAACCCTCTCCTGCTGTATAACACACACTAAATATGTAGTTTATGGGATGCCTGGGTGGCTTAGTGGTCGAGCATCTACCTTCAGCACAGGGCATGATCCCGGGGTTTCAGGATCTAGTCCCACATCAGGCTCCCAGGAAGCCTGCTTCTCCCTTGGCCTTTGTCTGTATCTCTCTCCATGTGTCTCAATTGAATAAATAAATAAAATCATGAAAAAATAAAAAGTATGCAGTTCATGACTACAATAAGAATAAGATCATTTCTAAATAGTCAGGATCCCTGGCCAAACTCCAGGCCAAAAGCATGTATTGATGGATATTTGACTCTCCTCTTTGGCAAGCTGTGGAAAACTAGAAACAAAACTAAATGGTAGATTTAATTTTGGGATTAAATTTTGGGATTAAGTCTTTGGAATTCCTATTGCAAATGTTTCTTTTAACCTGAAAGACACACATTCTTTTAACCTGAAAGGCACACAGCTTTTGAGCCATACTACATAATAATACATATATTACATATTAAATTTAAATAGTCTAAAGTTCCCTTGATATATCAGATTTATATATGAGACACAGAGAAAGGCAGAGACATAGGCAGAAGGAGAAGCAGGCTCCTCTATCATCAGGATAGAGTCCTGATGTGGGACTCTATCTCCGGGCCCTGGATCATGACCTGAGCCAAAGGCAGACACTCAACCACTGAGCCACCCAGGTGCCCAATAAAAGGCCCTTTAAACTGGCTTTTGGTTAATTAACAGAGAATGCCATGATAAACTTTATTACTTTTGTTTGTTCTTCCTTTTAACAGGCAAAGGATCAAATATTTGTATTATCTATAGCCATTCCTGGTAATTCAAAGATAGTTTTAGATATAAAGGATGTTTTACTGTTTTTTTCTTTTTTTACATTCTGAATTGAGAAGTGAGTCTGAGAAAGGAAACATCAAGAATTGATAGAGCAGAAAATACTCGAAAATAAGTCATAATTTTTTAAGATTAGCAAATAGTTTTAGGCAATATTTAAAAAGCACATGACAAGAAAATGAATTATTAAGAATTTGACTTTTTTCAAAAATAGAGACACATGAAATGATACATGAGACTGTCAAGTAGAAATAGTTAACAAAATATTTTGATAAGAAGTTCTGTGGTCTGGAAACAGAATAATTTGATCACAGAAGGAAAATCTAAATTTTTTTCCTATTTTTCTAATCATCCATGTGAAAATTTGGAGAAAAATCATTAATAAATTTTCTTTCTGAGTAATCTTAATATTCAACTAATTTTGTTAAACATTTAAAGATATTTAACTGTGGAAGGAGCCTCGGTGTCCATCGGAAGATGAATGGATAAAGAAGATGTGGTTTATGTATACAATGGAATATTCCTCAGCAATTAGAAACGACAAATACCCACCATTTGCTTCAACGTGGATGGAACTGGAGGGTATTATGCTGAGTGAAGTAAGTCAATCGGAGAAGGACAAACAGTGTATGTTCTCATTCATTTGGGGAATATAAATAATAGTGAAAGGGAATATAAAGGAAGGGAAAAGAAATGTTGGGAAATATCAGGAAGGGAGACAGAACATAAAGACTCCTAACTCGGGGAAATGAACTAGGGGTGGTGGAAGGGGAGGAGGGCGGGTGTTGGGGGTGAATGGGTGAGGGGCACTGAGGCGGACACTTGACGGGATGAGCACTGGGTGTTTTTCTGTATGTTGGTAAATTGAACACCAATAAAAATTAATAAAAAAAAAGATATTTTATTTTTTTAATTTGATTCTTACTACTTAAGAGCTTTTTAAGTAATTCTAATATACTTCTATGCATGTAGTTAGACATATACAAAATATAATTACATAAGTAGATAAAATTAGAACTTTTATATTTAGTTTTAAACTTAATTAGCTTTGTTGACATAGTAAATGAAACAATGTATATATTACATTTAAATTCCAAACCTAATTAAATGTAACATTCTCTAACTAAACTGCTATACCATATTCATTAATTTTTATGATTACTCATATCTTTCTATATTTATTATACCTGGAGCATTCTCAATCATATTAATTATCACCTTTAACAAAGTAACCAGCTTTTGCCTCCTGATACAAAGAAACTGGAAGACAAGAAACAAAGAACGACATAGCTGATTTTATTCAGAAGCACACATTTCATATCACCATTACAAATTTCAAATGGCAAAAACTCCTCCATAACCAACATTACTCAAAGTCATTTACATACCTTCCAATTCTAACCATCTTAAAATGTGTAAGAACTAATTTTAGTGACCAAAGCGTTATACCAAAAGTATTAATTACCCAAATATTCTTTATTAATTTACTAAATTTAAAATTTGTCATGATCTTAAAGTTAACTAAAAATCTGTAAAATATCAATTCATTCAGTTAAACAGTTTTATGTTTATAATCTTAATATGTGAAAGCAATGATAATTTATTTTTTTTTATTCTTTTTAGTAATGATAATTTAAATGGCTTTTAGAACCAATACAGGAATCTAGAAAGTTCAAATCAGGAGGAGTTTGATCCTAGTCTCCCATAATCTAAAATACTGTTTTGGCTTTAGTTTTATACAGTTAAATGAGTGAAAGAAAGACAAAGAATGGTCTTTAAACCGTAATCATTAACTCATTTTAAATTTTCATTAACTCATTTTAAATTTTCGTAGATTGATCTATTTATCATGGCTATTACGCAAAGGTGTTTTAAATTTATAAACTCATGTGTTCAATATTTTTAGACTTTTAAAATAGTGTTTAAAATATCTCCATATTTTGGACTTAGAGCTCTTATTTTAGCGAGTGAACAAAGATATAATTCAATTATATTTCTTAGCTGAAATTTTAGCAGGAATGATTCCTTACAGAGCCAACATTTTTTTCTTCTTTTTAAATCTCAAGAAACGAGAACTAATTGTTCTTATTCTTTTTGAAATTCTTTTTTTTTTTTTCTTTTTTCTTTTTGAAATTCTTAACATCCTATCTCTAGGGTTTCTAGTATGCAAGAATACTGACAGCATTTTATCTGACTTATTTTTGGAAGTTATCCATGAAATGGGAAAAGGAAATAGAGGAATAGAGAGAGATAGAAACATAGAGATAGATGGATATAGATAAATACGGAGATGGAGAGAATCCATTATAGCCAGGTTAAACAATGCCCTAGGGCCTCAACAATTAACCAAACCACATGATTAAAAAGGCATTATTTATTAATCTAGGAAGCATAGTAAATTGGGGTGGAAGGGAAGGGTTCTTATACTTAAGTCTTTTAGACAAACAAAATCTTCTCATGTCATGAATATGTATAAACATATTGCTTTTTTTTTTTTTTTTGGTTTTTGTTTTTGTTTTTTGTCTAAGGAATGAATTGTGTTTATGTCAAAAGGTTCCCAATGTAATCACAGAAGCTCTTGATTTTCCTTGGTGAAATTACACCCAGGTGCAAATATTTGATACTATTAGTTTCATGAAAGATAACATGCATAAAACCAGATATTAGATTGGAGAAATATTATACGATTGTATGTTCCCCATAGTTTTTAGGGAGGCTAGAGATAGACGCACCTGGGTGGCTCAGTCAGTTAAGTGGGTGACTTCAGCTCATGTTAAGATCCCAGGGTCCTGGGCAGCCCGGCTGGCTCAGCCATTTAAGCACCTGCCTTTGGCCCAAGTCATGATACTGGAGACCTGGGATTGAGTCCCACCTCAGGCTCCCTGCATGGAACCTGCTTCTCCCTCTGCCTGTGTCTCTGCCTCTCTCTGTGCCTATTTCAACAAATAAATTAAATATTAAAAAAAAAAAAAAGATCCCTGGGATCCAGCCTGAAGTGGAGCCCTGCAATGGGCTCTACTTTCAGCATGGAGTCTGTTTCTCCCTCTCCCGTTGCCCTCCTCCCCCCAGCACTCGTGCTCTCTCTCTCTCTCTCTCTCTCTCTCTCTCTCTCTCTCAATCTCTCTTTCAAATAAATAAATAAAACCTTAAAAAGGGAGGGGGGCTGGAGACAAAGAATGAGATTTCTCAAATGCTATATCCCATCTTCCACTGAGTTAAAGAGTTCTAAGAAATGGAAGAAAGGAAGAGGAAATAATAAATATTATCACCAGGAACAAATGACATTAATTAATTGACTGATTAAGGATTAATTAATCTTTTTCAATGCTCAAGGAAAACAAATCGAAGAATAGATATAGAACAGGATTTACTTCAGACTCTGGATGAAAGAAATTTGAGGATATAGCAACAGACCTCCAGCATTCATTACTTCTCAAGTCCCCTGATACAAGCAGTAAGTCTAGTCAGATGGAATTTCTATATTTTTTGGAGAGCTTCTAATAAGAGCACCAGACAGAAAAGGAGAAAATAGGAAGTTTTATATCTACCATAGCAGGAAAGATATTGGGAAAAATCAGACTTCTCTAGACTTTTGGCACTTAAAAGAAATTTTATACATTAAAGTAATTAGGTGGATGAAAGAGTAAATCTGAAAAGTACCTTCTGAAATCTCAGGTTTTTCAAGAAAATTGGCTTCAGAAAGGTTTTAGCATTCCATACTTTTTCTTTAGAGAGAAAACAGGGAGGGTAAAGTTTTTTTCCACAGTTACACCACTTGCAAATATAAAACTAAGACTAAAATTCAGCAAGAGAGCTAGGCAATGAGAGTTCAAGATCCTAACTGAGTTGTTTCCCAGAAGTCCAAAAGTGTAGGAGAGCAGGAGGCAGGAGTGCATTATAGGATGTGAAGGTGTGAGAAGTTAGACTATGTAGTGCTACACAGCACTACATTTGGTGTACAATACTATTCTAGTGAAATTAGAGTAGTGATGTTGACTATAGCAAAACTACAACCAAACATTCTCTTAGAATGTACCTGCCCACTCACATCATCCAACAGTTTGCATAAATTGTTTACAAAGAGGTCCCTGGAACCCAGCTATTATTCTTATGCTAGTGCTGAAAACACATATGTAGTTCCAAAAACAGGTATGTTCAATCTTAGGACAGTTTCATAAAAAGGCCAACAAGCTTGGATCCAATGTTCCAAAAGGTCTGACACCAGAAATTAAAAAGGAGAAATCTAGAAGCAAGTATATCAGCGAAATAGGAAAGAGTCAAGTCTTGCTAAGTAATCTCTACACCCAAGGTGGGGCTCAAACTCATGACCCCAAGATCAAGAGTTGCACACTCTACCAACTGAGCCAGCTAGGTGCCCCCAAGGGTCAAATCTTTTAATATGACAGGAACTCTGAGTGCCTGGGTATAAGGGGCTGATTTATTTCCTCCTAAGACTCAACTGCTGAAACCCTAACTACCAGGATACTCAGAATGTGACCATTCTTGGAGATAAGCAGTTAAACTAAAATGAGATTATTAGAGTAGACTCCAAGCCAATATGATTGATGTCCTGACCAACTTGGACACATGAGAGAGACACCAGAGATGCTTGTGCACGAGGAAAGATCATGTGAGGATGCAGTGAGAAGGTAGGCATCTTGCAACCCATGAAGAGAGGCCTTAGGAGAAACCAAACCTGCTAACACTTTGGCCTTAGACTTCTAGCTTTCAGAACTGTAACAAAATAAATCTCTGATGCTTGAGCCACCAGCTGTGGCATTCTTTTATTATGGCAGCCCAAGCACACTAATAGATTGGGTAACTCAGACAGAGTCAGCATTAAGACTCTTAGTTGTGTTTAGTTCTTGGTTTACTTATTTGTTTTCTCTCCTTGTCATTTTCCTGCATCCGTGGATCTGTGGCTCCTTTGGTATAGATAAAAATTACTGAAAAAATGTGTAAAGTTTAGTTTCCTAGACCAAGCCCAAGAAATCTTATCTCTAAAATTTAAGAGAAATCTAAGAAATCTGAAAATCTTAAAAGCACCCAGTGTGCCTGTTGTTGGAATACTAAGAACACACTTTTCAAGATATAGTTCCATGGGGGCATCCGGGTGGCTCAGTGTTCAGTTCAGGTCGTGATCCTGGGGTCCTAAGATCGAGTCCTGCATCAGGCTCCCTACAGGTAGCCTGCTTCTCACTCAGCCTATGTCTCTGCCTCTCTTTCTGTGTCTCTCATGAATAAATAAATAAAATCATTAATAATAATAAAAAGTATACATTTCCATGGGTGTTTATGGGGAATATTTGCATCTAGGGAAATCAGGTATGTAGAAATTATCTGATCAGTTTAAGGCATGTATAGGAGAATCAGGAGTATTGAGTTGCCTTTGCACTTTTCCTTTACAATTACAAATGCCCAGAGTGTTCCCTTTCTTCATGATTATGTGATGTCCAGTTTGGTTCATTTAATAAACTGATATATTGTATTGGCTGATATTACACAAGGATAGTTTAAGATCAAGATTCTTTAATGCTGGAATTATTGCCCAATTTACTTACAGATTGTTTATCATTATGGTACCAATATGGCTGGTTTCATAGTTAGGTGTCCTGCACAGCCACTGTGCACTTAGGAGGGTTGCATCCATCTGAGGTTTAAGGCTCTGCCATTTCCATATTGGAATATCCAGTAATTTTTTAACAAAGAGCTTGTCTTTTCATTTTGCATTGGGCCCTGCAAATTATGTAGCTGGTTTGGGTATCAAAGCAAGTTTAGGACTTATTAGAAAGACTTCTATACTTCCCTTGGGCTTCATTTATGTTTCTTGCCTCAGAAGTAGTCAGAGTTGAATAAAAACCCCAATAATAAGAGTCACTCTCCATGTTTCACTGTTATTAATGACACAGAAAATGTAGCTGAAGAGTTATACTCATCTTTTTTGTATGTTTTTCACTTCATGCCTGCATTCTCTGGCCCACACAAAGGTATATGAGAATCCCTGGGGAAGATAGAGTTTTAAAAATCATCAGGTGAATCCGGTATATATTTTCTTATTCTCTATTTGCCAACTACTTTAGAACTCTTTAATCAGAGGTTTATGGCACAGCTCATCTCTCATACTTTAAATATACTAAGGAAAACCATACTAGGAGTGTCATTTCTACATTTCAAACCACAAAACTTCTTCTATCTTTTGTTTTCCTTTCTGTATTAAGTATAATTATAGAAAATAAGATTATTTTTTCTTTTCAAAATGATATGTTTAGAGAAGAGTTAGAGGAGCTCTTAAAACAGTCTTCGAACCTTTTTTTTATTCTTTCTCACTTCACACTTGTTATACTCAGAGAAACAGAATTATATATGATGATTTAGAGAAAATTACCTCCTGCAAATCTATATTCTACAGATTTAATTCCAGAAAACTGATTAAAGCTTAAATATGGGTTGGAATGTGTATGTAGTAATGAGAACTACAATATCAAATATATATATATATGTATATGTATATGTATATTTATATTTATATTCGTTAAGTGCCAGGCATTTTTCTAAGAGCTTTGTATATATCAATCCCTTTGATATTCACAAAAACTGTATGAGTTAGGTATTATCAGACATTTTAGATGATGAAGCCAGGTCAGATGGAAGTGCAGTCACTTGTCCTGGCATCTAAGGTTATTCATTATACAGAGGACATACTTAAACCACAATATTAGATAGAATACAAACAGAAATCTTCAAATACTCTGCTTTTTGTTTTAATTAATAAAGCTACTGATTCGTTTATGCATTTGGGGCCTTCCTTATAAATCCCTAAAGTAGTAACATATGGGATATCTAAGTAGCAAGATCTAACCAGCATTTCCAGAAATCCTATGTTAATATATGTTTTTAATAGTTTGCTGAATAAATGTGTACTAGGGGCCATTATTCCTCAGCATGGATTGTTAACACTCAATGGATGTTTGAAATAAAGGGGCATTTGGAAAATGTATGAAATACCTGCATTGTGGTCCTTTAAATACGCTAATACCCCTCATAAGAGATCATTCTCAAAACATCAGATTGAATATAAATTACATCAGATCCATGAGCTTAACACTTATGCTGCTGTCATTATTGAGCAGTAGGTGGTTGTAATTATGAAAAACAAAGTATATGTGAGGCTTTGTCCTAGAAGGATGACTTTATTCACTCTGTCATCAGATAAAGTGGCAGAATTTGAGAGCTTCGAGACTCCCCAGGAAGAATTTCCAGGATGCCTGGCTCCTACCCAAGTCACCTGATTTTGAGCTCAGCACCACGGTTCCCAGAAGCTGAGGGAGTAGAACTAGAGAAAAGAGGAAAATAAAGTACAAGATCAGAGTCACATAGATGGTCCAGGATGATTTTGCCAGTTGATAGAAAGATAGCAACAAATGGAAAGTAAAGATGTAAATGAGACCAGGAGACTGGAAAGGCTGGATAAACATGAGAGCACATGTCAGAGTATCATGTCAGAGTAGGGATATGGCCATAGAAAAATACTTGGGACAATCTTCTCGAAAGACATTTTCATTTTCATATGATAAGCTGGACATAGCTAAAGTCAGTAACGAAGCAGAGGAGTGACAGATTAGGGTAACAGGTGGATAGACAAAAGTCCTTTATCTCAGTTACAACCTTAGGTACAATAGAAGAAAAATGAGGTATTATCTCCTCACTCCTATTTCTTGTGTGCACGGAAGCATCACAGCATATCTTAAAAATATGCTTTTGTTACCTAAAATTCAAAGGACCTACGTCAAAGAGAGAAAATCATTTTTTTAAGAGTCAACAGATATTTACTGAGTACCTACTCTGTGCCAGTACTGTTCTAGGGCTCTGGTGATATAGCAATAAATCAAGGAGACAAAAATCAATGCTCTCAGAGACTTTACATCAGTTCTGACTGGTTGCAGTGGGTGCCTGGGGTGCTGTGTTTGGAAAAATCCTAAAGCTATCTTAGCTCTCCAGAGGAGACAAGCAGACATTTATACACAGACAGTTTTTGGTGTTGCTAGTTCATGACACAAGAAGAGGCATTTGGGAGATTTGGAATAAAATCCGTTGCATTTGTTAGGTCAATGGCTTAATGACCAGCAAATGCAGAAAGCTAATTATACGTTCTAATCAAACTCCTTCCAGTCCACATCATCCCATTCCACCTTATCTGGTCATGTGTACAGATGAAATCTCTTTCCTTTTCTGAATATTTTAATCCAGATCCTAACAAGAGTAGCTGGCACTAAATACTTCTATACTATTTACTTGTCCAAACGCTTTACCTGAATTAATGCATTTAATTTTAAAATAATTCAGTGGGGGTAGATACACATCCTATGATTACCCTTATTTCATAGACAAAGAAATTGAGGTACAGAGAGGTTATGTAACTTGCTCACGTTGGTACTTAGCAAGTGTAACAGGCAGGATTTGAACCAGGCAATGCTCTCTTCTGCTTTCAGAGTCTGTTGCCTAAACACTATGCAATGTGCCATTTTAATTTTAATTTTAAAATTAAATTTTAATTTTAAAATCTGCCATTTTAATTTTAACTGTACTTGCTTACTTCTCTTTACTATAGTTTGCAATGTTTCCATGCTTCCTGATGTTGATCAAAATGAAGAGAAGGAATTAAAAGAAAAATATAGCGATGAAACAGTTTAATTTGTTAAACAAATATTTATTTTGTGCCTACTATGTCATGCGTGGGCTACTGGGTAAAAACAAACAATCAAACAAACAAACAAAAATCCCTAAGTTCCTATTTGTAAGAAATATCATTTTAGTGATCAAAATAAATAAAGAGATAAATGATAGTTTCAGTTAGTAAAACGTGCAATCAATAAAAAATAAGCCACTATGAGGGTATGAGTCTAACAGGTGGCCAGAGAAGGCTTTTCTCTGAGAGTTGCTGAATGAAGTAAGGAAGCAAGTCATGAAAATGTAGGCAGGATTTCTTGACAGAGGGAAGAGCAGGTACAAAGGCTATGAGGAATAATAAGGAATAATAAAGAAGACACTTTGCAGAGGGAAGGCAGAGCAGATTGATAGAACTTTATGTCAAAGAAGTAGCCAAGAGCTACACAAACTCCAGGGCTTGTAGGGCACGATAACACTGAATCTTATTCACATGTCAAACAAAAGTCTAGAGCAGGGAACAAAAGGGCCTCTGCTATGAAAAGGTGGAACTTGAAAAAGAAAATTGCTGGTGTGAAAAGCTGCAGTCATGTGTTGAAGATTAAAAGTCTTTATTTACAGACTCTGCAGCTAGGAGTTAACTTGCCAGGGCCTCTTGTGATTTTGTAATCCAGTCTCATCATCAGGAAATGTGGTCTTATTGACTAAGAGCTTGAGCCAAGGAGTCTACTTCAGATTCATCACGGCCCCAGGCCATGTGTATGAAAGAAAAATAGGCATGTTAAATTTATACATGACTGACTACAGAAGGTAACTAACAGCAACCTTTGTTAAAATATTCATAGATTTCACATAGTCTTTGTAAGCCTCTTTTTTTTTTTTTTTTTCCATAAAGAACTCTTGTCCTCGTTACCTGAACACATTGGTAAGATTTTGGACATGATTAGGAATTGTGATGACTGTGCATATCTACCCCCAAAAGGCAGGCAACAAAAGACTCCATTTCACTGTAATCTGTGAATGCCAAAGACAACTAGAAACCAGAATATTTACTTTTAAAATGGTTATAGATAAAGTTACAATAAAATTTTTGAAAACTGTCAGCATTTCCTTTGTGTATATTGGCATTCTGGGGAAGTATTCATAAGAAATCATAAGAAGACATACACTACCTCAGTCCTCTGCTGGTGTTTTCTTAATGACATATAAAAAATTATAATATATAATCCTAACCTCTAATCATTAGAAAGGATCTTTAAAATCATACAACATAGCTCCATGCTCTATTGAACTTGGAGTTATAAAGGACTTTTAACTCACTGAATTTTTTTTATCTAGCAACAACTGAGAAAACAATATTTATTGTCAAAGAGACGTTAGCCAGTTCAAATACCTCAGCGACTTACTGTTTCATCAGAGTATTTCCTGTGATTGGTAGAGGAGTGGTTTACTAGCTGCATAGAAGTTATTATAGTGCCACTGTTCATAATGTTTTAGGTTGAGGCCACATCAGCAGTTTTACTATATACTTTTTTTTCAGCGTTTTATAGTGCTATAGTCAAACAAAAGGATATTGGGTAAGTAAACAGCTTCCAAAATCTTAGAAAAGAAATCATGACTCCAGATCCTTATTTCCTCTTTCCAGACATCTAATGCAAGAGAGCAAAGGTAGCAGTAAATTACAAACCAATCTTTGGGTACCAATAAAGGAAGCATAAAATCTGACTGCATATATAGTTCCACAAATACAAATCTGCCTCCAGATTTAAAGTTAAAAATTATTTGTAGCAACAGCAAAAGATTTCTCTTTGTTGGTTGGAAGGATTCGGTCACCAAAGCAAAGCTAATGAAGAATTTCTAAGGTTTATATTTCATAAGCTCTTCATTGCTGAGTCTTATATGAGATACACGGTTTTTGATGGTATCTTTCATTCCTTTTCCATGGTAAAATGTAGCCATAAGAGAGGTTTTTGCTACAGGAAATGCCCTGCAGCAAAGAAAAAGAACACAATAAATATGATCTTCATATTGACCATGGTGATAAGTTCTTTTACCTTATCACAGTCATGACTGATAAAAAAAATTCCTCAAATAAAGCAGAAACCCCCCATGCATGCATACTAGTTCAAAGTATATCAGGAAGTGAAACAGAAGCAAACTCCTTTCTCACCCCATGTGATGGCTAATTTATGCTCAAAAGGTACAACCCATTTTACCCAGTAAAACTACTGTTGTTGTGTTTTTGTTTTGTTTTGTTTTTTGTTTTTTTGTTGTTTTTTTTTTAATAGGATTGAGGCCATTCTCCCACTATGTATCTACAATCTGGCCTGCAATGAAACATTTAAAGTCAAGAGAAGATGAATATAAAGAGGTGAGAAACATAAAGTGGACTAAAACCTTTTATTTATTCTGTCTCTAAAAATGGAAATGCTACATGCCTCAGTTATATCAGATAGATTTAGCTGAATAAGCTCCCGCAAAAGGCCTGGTACAAAGTACTGAAAAGAACACTAATGCCAACATAAGTCACTGGTGCTTAGAAGCTTAAGCCATATACAGTTGATTCTCATTGTTCGAGTAGTTGTTTTCTATAAAGTTACCTATAATGTTGAATTGAAGAATACTGAATCGCTGCCCCTGAGGAAAATACGGGGTTAGGTACTTTTGAGCCTCTGGTCCCAACTTTTTCATCAACTGATCAATATAAAATCCTATTTTATGTGTTTCTGTTTAAAAGACATATCATTTTAAATATTATTGATCCATTATACTGAACTCACAACCAATAGCACTACAGTTCATGCCTGAAGGAAGCTAATCTTATACGTGTAATTTCTTTATAAGGTACATCACAGCCTTGTTGAGCTTCAGAAAATGGGATAGTATATCAGCACTACTTGGAAGACACTGTAATAGGTAAAATTACCAACAAAATGCACAAAAATACAGAAAATGTAACTAAATAGACTGTAAGAAGGACATTGTTTGTAGTGTGAGAACTGACACAAGAAAGCAAAGCTATACCTTTTATGACCTTAGAGCTACACTGAGCAATTCAAATTTTTGCCTCTCTACATATGTGCATGTCTTCAAATGATTTTGAAAACACCATGAGTATTGATTTTGAGGTTACAAATAAAATTTAGCAAGTAGGCTAATTCACAAATATGGAATCCAGGAACTATGAGTATCAACTGTATTCCAATTGATTAGTTTGTTAGGAAAGAAGAATTCAATGATTAAAAAAAGGAAAGAAGAAAGAAAAATAAATAAATAAAGAAAGAAAGAAGAAAGAGAAAGAAAGAAAGAAAGAAAGAAAGAAAGAAAGAAAGAAGAAAGAAAGAAAGAAAAAGAAAGAAAGAAAGAAAGATTAACTTATAAAATTTATTCAAAAGGCCCAGGATTACCTATATTATTATTATTTCAAAAAATCAAAACTGATTTCAAATTAAAGTGTTATTTAAGTTAAACTACACACACTATTTAAAGCAATACAGAATTGACTTTAATATGTCCATGTTATTTATTTATTTATTTAGTTAGTTAGTTAGTTAGTTAGTTATGTGAGAGAGAGAGAGAGAGTGTGCAGGAGCAGGGGGTGGGGGGAGAAGGAAAGAGAGAATCCCATGCAGACTCTGCATAGAGTGCAGAGCCTAGTCCCACAACCCTGAGATCATGACCTGAGCCAAAATCAAGTTAGATGCTTAACTGATGGAGCCACCCAGCTGCCCCTAAAGTGTCCATTTTAAATATGTAGATTATGTAAACTATCCCCTCAGGCTGTTTGTTAAATTATGAAAAACATTGTTACTCCCCCAAATGACTAAATACATTTGTACCATACATACAATTACAATTGTACCATATCATATTTACCCAAAGGATACAAACTACAAACATAATGATTTGAAAGGGCACATGCAGCCCAATGGTTAGAGCAGCAATGTCCACAATATTCAAAATATCCATCAACATATGAATGAATAAAGAAGATGTGATATATAGATACATAGAGATAGAGATAGAGAGAGAGAGAGATAATTCATCCAAATTATCTTGCCATTTGCATTTGCAACCATGTGGATAAAACTCGCGGGTATTATGTATGCTAAATGAAATAAGTCAGTCAGAGAAAGACAAATCCCATATGATTTCACACATATGTGGAATTTAAGAAACAAAACATGAACATGAAAGGAGGGAAGGAAAAATAAAATAAGATGAAAAGAGAGAGGGAGACAAACCACAAGAGACTCTTTACTATAGGAAACAAATGGAGGGTTGCTAGAGGGGAGGTGGGTGGGGGAATGGGAGTAACTGGATGATGGTCAATAAGGAGGGCACATGATGTAATGATCCTTGGGTGTTTTATGCAACTGATAAATCACTAAATTCTACCTCTGAAACTAATAATACACTATATGTTAATTAGCATATAGTGTTTAATTAGTTTAAATTAAAAAATAAAAGATGATAATAATTGTACCATATCCACATACTCCCTGTAATGAACTATTAAAAATAAGAACTTAATGTGCATACACACGGATATACCTTTTTAAACAATAACAACTTTTTTTAAATCACCCCCCCCAGAGTGTTTCTCAACATACCTTCTGAGTCAATTCTCCTAAGTATAAGACATGGTGGGGGGGGGGGGTGTAGAATAACTGGAAATACAATTTGTGCTAGATATGTAATCAGTTAGAAATGTCAAAGTTGGATTGTGGTGAAATCATAACCATTGCTAGTTGGGAATAGGGTGAGTGGGAGAACTCTAGATAGCTCTTCCACAATTTTGCTTATTTTAGTCAAAGCTAACCTAAATAAAATGATATGCTATATGAAGAGTAACTTTTCTCAGTCTTTTGTCAAGTGATAATAAAAAAATCTTTAGAAAAATGTTGTTATTTTTAAAGTGATATGTACATGTGTTCTAAGTAAAAATAATGTGCTTTCCCATATAAACATAGCTTTAAGATAAAATCCCTACATCCTTGCTCCAACTAGATTTCTACCCCCTAAAAATAACATAAAAATCCTGAATAGTTCATGAATTGTCAGAAATTATGAGAGAAGCTGTGCTCATTTTTAAAGGAAGTGAGCACCCAAAGGTTTCCTTTAGCCAGAAGCATGTGATAAATTAGAAACCATGATGTGATTTTTAAATAAGCTTTTCAAAAATATATTACAATGTGTATCATAGCCTGAGGAAATGTTATTTGATGGAACATCCTAAGTACATATTTAAGTCATGAAAGAGAAACAGCTTTTGTCAAGTAAATAAAGCAGCCTATACCACCTCATGCATCCAATTACTACAAAAGAATAAAAAGGAAATGAGCAAATTAAATAGAAATAATTACACTCTCAATTGGGAATTCAAGGTCATAGCACTCTACCTTACTTTGAAGGCGGGCAGCCAGCTGACTTTCTACTGAGAGTGGCTCACGTGGAGTCAGGGCATCTTTAATATGGATGAGGCCCTCCAGAGTTTGTTGGACAAAAATCATTACATGAATCCAATCAGGATATTTAGTTTCTATACATAAGTTGCACTTTTGCTTAAGGCAGGAAGAAGTCATATTATAAAAACAAGCAACTGAGCAAGAACAAATGCTAGGTGTTATAAATAAGAAGATTAAATCTCAACCGAAATGCATTTCTGATATGTAGTATTAGTTCTGACGTTAAATTCAATTTGCATTAAGTAATAAATAACATTTCTTAAACACCAACATCCCTTTATCATTTATATCAATGCCAACAATAAATATCTACTGCTATATGAGGGAACCATCTCAAGAATATTCATTTTCTTGATGGAAAACCTTGCTGTTTATAAGAAATGACAAGCTAGCTGTCAGGGTAAGCTAGCAAATGGGAGGCTTAGGATATACAAATGATATAGTTTCAGTTTTGTATGAGAGGATTTTCTGTTCCCAAAATATTTTTTGAACTGCTAAAACTGAGCTCTAAATTTTGCCTCTGGGAATTCATCAGGGTCTCAAGAGATAGTTATTCTTCACGAATTATTCATTAAACTATGAGGAATCTTAATGTAATATGTGAAAACACAGAGAGGACAATCGGTTAAGTCTCTTATTCTAGGAGAGTGATACAGAACATAAGCACCTGGAGGGAAAGGGGGTAAAGGAGAGTTTCCCTTAAAGAGTGCATGGACTTTTAAACATGGCCTAGAGTTGTCTCAGAAGGATGTGAGCCTTCTTTTCAAATATCACACACACACACACACACACACACACACACACACACACACACAGTGGGAAGTTGACTTGATTATATGATCATGCTACACAAGGGTATTCTAGGAAGAAAGAAGTCTGTATGATTTTCCAAAATAAATTTTAGGAACAAAATATAATTTCACAACATTGTTAAATTAAATTATATCCACTGTATTTTAATATCTCGGGGAATTTTCCTTCTCTACTAATAACAGGCTGAAACTCTAAGAAATTAGGCACTAGGGCAGAAATTATCTCTGTATTTTCACATTCTTCTCAGACTTAAAAGAACTAGAGCTGCTGCTTCTAGGTCACATACCACTCAAGTAGAGGAAATTTTATTACTTAAATGAAAGCCAAGCCTATCTCTGCAAACACCCTTTACTCCTACCTACCCTATGCAATCTAGGCTTACCCATAATGAGAGCAATTATACATGTAGGTAGAGAGCATACTGCTCTACAGCACACATTATCTCATTTGATTGTCATAAATCATTACTGAGACTGGTTGGGCACCTGTTAGCATCCAAGAGAAAACAAGTCTCTAAGAGGGCAATATCTTTGCTTAAGGTCATTTAATTCCTAGAATTAAATGTAAAGTAATTAAAAGTAAAGAATATCCAGGACCAGAACTAGACCTATTATTTTTCTTCTAATCTGATCCACCACACTATACTGTGTCATTCAGATATTTGTAAACCAACCTAGACTTCTTTTACCACCACTCTGGAGACTTTTCCATCTTTTCTTTTCTTTTCTTTTTTTTTTTTTAAACTTTTATTTATTTATGATAGTCAGAGAGAGAGAGAGAGAGAGAGAGGAGGGGGGGGGGCGCAGAGACACAGGCAGAGGGAGAAGCAGGCTCCATGAACCAGGAGCCCGATGTGGGATTCGATCCTGGGTCTCCAGGATTGCGCCCGGGGCCAAAGGCAGGCGCTAAACCGCTGCGCCACCCAGGGATCCCTTTTCCATCTTTTCTTGTAATCGCCTTTACTGGCTCTTTCTTCAGCCCCAAGCTATCAGTGTTCCAACACCATTTTCCTATTGATGTGGTGAATCAATCCTTGTAAAGCAAACAATAATAGTAAGAAAAAAAGATGCAAATCCTATTTACCTTCAATGAATTCATATGGCCCTTGATCTGAAACCACCTGAGTTACAGGAAAGATTATAAAAAAAATAAAGAAAAAGTTCTACAAACAAGAGAGTGCAATAACATGAAAGGAAAATCATGGTTTAAGACCCACTCTGGAAATAGACTAGTTTATAAATTTTCAACCTATTAAAAATTCTTGTTCTACTTAGCTAGTTATTTAAATTCCATTTAACCAACTAAATAATTGGAAGTTGTCTAGGGACACTGATGATGGGATCAGGACAGTCATCAAGGGCAGACTAGCTAACAATATTTACAGTCCACTTGGATTTAGACTTGGCCCCTGCCTGGTCCTGGTTATTTGCACTGCATTCCACAAAACCTCCCCACCTCAGTTCTGTACTTGTCCAAATAATTACTCTTTCAAGTGCCTGGGAAGATCATGATTATCTTTTCCCACAGTGACTGGGGAATCCATCTATATGTTTAGTTAACTGCTTCCTCCTTTTCCCAATTATAGAGTTTAT
Source organism: Vulpes lagopus (assembly GCF_018345385.1). NCBI lineage: Eukaryota > Metazoa > Chordata > Mammalia > Carnivora > Canidae > Vulpes > Vulpes lagopus. The sequence goes on along the minus strand of NC_054824.1, from coordinate 94,827,999 downwards.
TAGTCAGGTCCTACAATAGAAATGAGACAGGAAGGAGGAGGTGGAGGACGCTGAGATTTGGAGAGCAGTGAACTTCACCCACATGCTAATTCTCTGCTGAAGAGGAAGCTGAGGCTTTCAAGCAGCTGAAACTTTGGATTAATTCTGAGTGGCTGGATACATCCAGGTGAAGGAAAACCCCAGTAATTCAAAGAATGATGTAATATTTCTTGTTATCAAAATGCACACATACAAAAAAAAAAGAAAAAAAAAGAAAAAAAAAACAAAATGCACACATACACACAGAGTATGACTATAAACTGCTTGCGCTGTCATAGTATCTCGGTTTTTGTAAAATACACTACCAAGATATTAACTTTATACCAGAAGCACCTGCTTCCATTTAGACTATTTCTGCAATTTCCAGAATTTCTTTTGGAGATATCACATGTTGTTGTTCTTTATTTTACTTTTACTCCATTGCCAAAAAAAATTGAAAAAGCCTAGCTTTGAGTGATGCGAAAGGAAAGTGAAACAAACAAATCAGGCAAAATAAAATAAATGAAAATAAGAATCTGTTAATAGTATTAAGAAAGAACTCTGCCTTTTCTTTTCTCTCTCTTCCCCCCCCCCCGCCCTAGGATTTACCACAGCATTGGGCCCTGGACTAGGCACAGATTAAACACTGAGAGAATGCTTGACAATAAGAACAATAACAACAGCCAAATAATCCTCAGATATTATAGAGATACCCTTCCTTTACTCTTAGCTTTTATTTTTATTCTGAAAAATGAAGCTGTGTCATTTTCTAAAATGCTGAATTAATAAGGCTGAACATGATGCCACAGTAGGAAACTATTTCTAGCTTCTTCCTGTTGTGGTCTATGTCAGAACATAACTCTAACTGTTTAGGATAGAACCGTTCCATATAAACTACTGAGAAATGGCTACCCATATTGAAGAATGGAATCATGTACTATGAGGTTATAAATACCGTTCCTGGTGAGTTCAGCAGGCAATGAAGAAGGAACACGGTACAGTGAAAGAATAAATATCTCTAAATGTTGGTTGTGTCCTGACTGCCTTTCAGTACAGCTCTGAAAGCCCAGAAGTGTCCAGTGTCATCAGAGAGCAAGAGCCAATCAAGTGAATGTGTATTATCTAAGAGGTGCTCTGGTGTTGCATATAATACCAAGACCTGTCACTATCTCTAACTCTAATCTATTTTTTAAAGGGCAGCAAGTAGCCCTAAATATATACTGATGAAGAATATGTGGGCTGACATTTTACAATTCAGAAAGAATAGCTGTGTGATCATCTTAAATGAAACTCAATGTCTTAGAGCTTCTTCCAAATGCCATTGATATTATGCTTCTGAGTGTCCTGGAGTCAAAAATGAGAAGAAAAGCCACCAAAATTTTCACATTAAACTGACTTATGTTGGAAGATCCCTTAGAGACAACTGAATCTGGGAAATGGGAAAGCTAATTATATGTAATCCCAGTATCCCGGTGATCTCTTTTGGAATCCCTATTAACCTTTTTGTCTCTTTTTGTAAGTGTGTGTATATATATATTTTTTTCAACTTGACTCTTCCACTGCCCAATACCCAAACCTTCATTTTCAGAGACCAAAAGAGTTAATAAAAACTTACAGCAATATTTCAGAATTCCCTGATACTTAACTCAGTACCTTTGTAAAAAGTATTTTCATGCACATTTTAAATGGGATCAACTTCAACAATCCAGTATATTTTGTTGTTTTCATTTTACTGGGAAGAAAACCAGGATTCAGATGAGTTAGAAAATTTAACCAAGGTAACCTAGTGGCCTATAACAGCAAACTCACTCCTTACTTCATGTTGCAAATATCTTCAGTATTTGTTTGCTTGCCCCTCTAGGGAAATAGCAATGTATATTCCCCAAAATAAGAGACATAAGGATATATAAGTTCTTTTTCTTCTTGGTATTCTTAAGAGTGACTCTTTAAAGCAAATCAAACTGTTACAAAGTCACCAAGAAGGCACAGTTAAAGAGAAGAGCACTGACATAGAACATTTTGACAAAACATAACAAATTGCCCATTTTTTACAAGGAGCACAGAAAGCTGTGATAGAACCTCCAACTCAATATCACGCCCAGGCTTGTAGGAATTTTAACTGGATGAGCAAAAGTAATATGATGTGCAGAAATGCTAAGCATTCATCAATTTCCTGTTGGAAGTAAGCATTTTAGAACAGCAAAGAACTGTTTCAAGAAGCAGATAATCCTTGTAGACCATGGTGAAGTTTGCAAGGTATTAGAAAAAAATAATAAAATAGAACTGATTCCCTATCCCACCTCCTCCCTGTATGAGCTTCTTATTGAGGGCATAGGTTTAATTGAAACCGATCAAATACTCCCTCCCCCCAGACTCTGGTGCAGACTATTTTGTTCAAGTACCTTGAGATGCAAGTAAAAGAGAGGCAATATGATAACAATATGTTTCAAAGGCTGAGGACCATGCTCACAACAAAACCAGGCTTGGAATTATCTTATTATCCCCACATAGCTTGACAACAAAAAGTCACTATTTCCCAAGGAATATTTTATAATTCAATATGATTCCAGCAACAAGATAAAGTTTCCAAGATTTTGTAAAGAGTTCTCACTAGGTTTTGGGAAAATGAACTGCATTTAAGTGACTTCCAGGCCTTTTTCAGAAGCATAATCTTCAAAACTATGAATGGCAAGTGCTATACTTAAGTTAAATTTAATTGCATACATTTACATACACACAAAAACAATAAAAACAGGTTTCCAAGAATAATACTGAACTATGAACTATATAGCAAATAATAATCCACAGTACATAGTGGGGAGAGTGGTAGGAACTTACAGATCTTTTTTCTCAACACTTACTATGATTTCTAATTACTTGTTTAGTGCCTAGCTTCTCCAAAAAGCATGGAACTATGTCCTTGTTGGCTAACTGCTGTAATTTCAGTCCTTAGCATCAAGTCAAACATATGAGAGTTATATAATGCCTGACAGATAGATGACCACAAAATTAAAATAAGGAGTAGTAAAGCAAAACAAAACAAAACAGAAAACCAAAACAAACAAAAAATATTTTAACAGGAGTAGCTGTCATTTTGCATATCTATTGTTCGCCTTCATTACATAATAACCCATGAATTTTATACTCAGCAATTGCAGTAACCCATGACATTGTAGGAAAACTAACTGTCTAAGCATGAGGAGACAAATATGTCACCAGCAGGTTTTGTTTAAAATTTTAAAATAATAATAAAATATTGAGATATCACTTTTCACCCATAAAGATCTCAATTTCTGGATTCTTGTGGAACAAACAGTTTATAAGGTAATGCTAGTCCTAAATTGTAACATGGCAAGAATCATTGAACATGAGTTTTGGACTTGTGTTTTTGTGTAATTTCTCTACAACCCTATCTTACCTCCTTCATCTTACTTGATGCCTGACTCCTGGAACCATTTGACTTTAATACCCCCACCTATAAATAAGATTAATAGAAATTCAGAAGCTGTCAGGCCTAATTGGGCAGGAAAAAGTTTGATAAGATATAATTAATTAATTTAAGTCTCCTTGAATTATCTTTGAATAAATATAAAGAGGATATTTCCATTCAAATAAATAAATAGATAAATTTAGTAAATAAAGGAAACACGGTATGTATGATCACTATAAGCTTTGCAAAGAATCTCGTCATATACATATAAAGAATTACAACAAAGTCTGGCCTTCTTTTGGTTTTTAGATAGCCATTTTCACTTAATATTTAAAGTGATTTAAGTATGATATATCTATATTTTTATTTATGTAAACTAAAATATATAACAATATTTCACCCATTTATTCCACCCCCAACCTTCACCTGTGAAAGCCACCAATCTGTTCTCTGTATCTATGAGTTTGGTGGGTTTTGCTTGTTTTTTTCCTTTGGGTCTTTTTATTTGTTTTAGGTTCCACATATAAAAGAGATCATATGGTAATTTTCTTTCTGTTTGATTTATTTCACTTAGCAGAATGCCCTTGAGCTTCACTGATCAGGAGCAATTTAGGCTGAAGCAAAGATTTCTTCAGTAACATTCCTGTACAGGGTAATTATGTGTCTTGTTTATTTATTTTTTTTTTTAAGATTTATTCATTCATGAGAGAGAGAGAGAGAGTCAGAGACATAGGTAGAGAGAGAAGCAGGCTCCCCATAAGGATCCCAGTGTGGGACTCGATCCAGGATCCCAGGTTCATGCCCTGAGCCAAAGGCAGATGCTCAACCACTGAGCCACCCAGGCATCCCATGTCTCTTGTTTTAATATATACATATACACAGAAAGTTCTGTTTCATCCTCTGGCTATGGAAATGGCATAAAAAGCCTAAAAAAAAATAAGTTGTATAAAGTAAAAGCATTAGAAGGTTTCTAACTCTTGTTATTTAAATGAGTATGATTCTGGTAGTTCAAAAATTGATGTAATACTGATCTTTTTAAAAATTATGCTCCTTTACCCCTAAATGAGACTTAACCATTTTAACCACTCTCTTGATATAAGACATATCTAAAGAAATGTTATGAAATACTGAAAAAATTGGAAACGTAAAATGAAAAAAAGATGAGCCACCTCTTGTAACAAATGAGACATCTTGAGGAGGAATGGCACCCATATATTAAGAAATATCTAAATATTACTGAATCACTTCAAAAATCTTCATAGGAGAATCACTTTTCAAGTTCCTTTCCTTTTGCCACCTTTGGAGCTTCTATATGAAATTTTAAAACTCCAGGAAACTCTCATGGGACAAATACCTCATTTTCATTAATCATGTTAGAAGTAACACATCTTCTTATGACAATTTTTAATGAGTAGCGTAATCTGATAATATTCCTCTTGTGTAATGCACTCTACCAATATGCCAAATTGAGTTTGACATTTGTTTTATTTGTCTGAGTTATATGTTCATGATAACCCCTTCAAATGTTTGAATCAAAGTATTATCTTTCAGGAACATTTTATGATGATAACTATAGATATTTTGAATAAGGAGGCTAAAAAGTAAAGCAATTATCTGTACTGATAAATCTGATTAAATGCATAATGCAAAATGAATTTAGAAATGACAGGTGTTCCTACAAAACTTGCAGATAAATCCAGGCTTCCCTATTAACTGTATTAAGAGATTTAAAATGAGATTGAATTTTATCACTATCATTGCAAACTATGCTGCGTGACTTGTGGTATACACTTAGGTTGTTGTAAAATGTTGTTATTCCATTTATGTTTTACAACTGCCAACATGTAGAAAAATGGAGAAATGAAAGATAATGTCCACATAATTATAATGAAATGAGAGACGAAACAAAGGTGTAAAGTTAGGATTGTTATTAACTTCAAATTTGCCTTTACACCCAGTTGTATGAAAAAAGCCAACATGAATTTTAGCAGGATAGATATGAACAGGACTGGAGTCTGAGAAATATTGTCTAATAATATATCTTGCCTTCGCTCACTTCTCTATTCCTATGCTGCTATCAGAGTTTAGGCCATTATTACCTATTACCTGGAATATTTTAATATCTTTCAGTTGATCTCAACTCCAGTCACTTCCTGACCTAGTTTATTTTTCATACATTGCTCTACTCAACACCGTGAAGCACATTTGTGTTCATAGCTCATCTCAGCTCAAAAATTCCAGGGGCTTCACTTCCCCACAGCTTAGAATTGAAATACTTAGGCTGAATCATTTGTTTCAAAATACTGATACAAACATACTTGTTCATCAATATTACCCAATGTTCCAAAGACCCCACTTTTCAGGCAAACCAAACTAATCACCGTAGTTCACTCTTCCATTCATTACTGATATGGCTTTCTCTCCATCAAGACACGTGCAAATCCTACCTATCTCCCAGGGCCCAACTAAGTGCCAATTCACATCCTAAAATTCACATCTGTTCTGGAAGCAAACTTTCCCTCCTGTGAATACAGCTAAAATTCTGCCTGCCATTATTTAATAAAAGTGCTTTCTTCCTTAAAATCTGTTTAGTCAATAAATATTTATCAAGTAACAACCAAGGGAGTGTTTATTTACTTGGACCATTTTTATTATGTAAGCAAAAACAAAAACAAATACAAAAACATTTGTGTAAAGCATCTAGAAGAATATATCTTATTTTATTAGGTACTTAGGCAAGAGCATTTTCCTTCCATCATTTCCCCCTACTTTATGGTCCATGACTGGTTTATCACTATAAATTTCCACAGCAGTTAATCTATTACCTACTACATAATGAAAGCTTAATAAATAATTGTTGAACTACAAGATGATTTTTTAAGGTTCTTTCTTCATTTCTTTAAAAATTGTGACATTAATTGCACTAAATGATATTTTATTATAGTTCATTTTATAAAAATGTCCATTTTCATGGACATAAACCTGGCTATACTATAATGCACAGCTAATAATACTTTTGCTTTCTAAGCTCAAAGAATCATCACAGATAATTCACAATTAATTAGTTTTAATAATCAGGATAAATATTTTCAAAGAAGAAATTAAGAATATCTTCCTTTAAAACAAGAATATATCAAAGCTGAAAGTGTCACAAGTACCTGGTAATACATACTGTCTTTTATTATACTTAACAAGGCAGATCCTTCATGTTGATATTCTTTTTTAAAATATTTTATTTATTTATTCATGAGAGACACAGAGAGAAAGGCAGAGACACAGGCGGAGGGAGAAGCAGGCTCCACACAGGAAGCTGGATATGGGACTCAATCCCAGGACCCCAGAACCAGGACTTTAACCAAAAGCAGGGGCTCAACCTCTGAGCCACCCAGGTGCCCTCATGTTTACATTCTATACCCTTGTGTTAAATAAACCAATTAGCCAGGCAAAATGAGGTATATATGTCATTCTGAACTAAGAAGTGGGTAGGGGTCTAGGACCTCAAACAGAAGGAAAGCAATTCATAGGAAGATGAAAAAGAAGTAGTGTTTGTTAAATAAATGTTGGCTGGGCCAAACAGAAACATTGGAAGAGAAATTGTAACAAACAGATTTTGCTAAATTCCTTCCTGTCTATTGTACCTAATTCATATTATAAGGTAGATATCTATGTCGATGACTCCCTTCCTGGAGCAGGTTCTCCATCTAAATTATTTTAGGAAGTTGAAAGAAAGTCAAAATTTCTTCATGAGTCTTTTGGGCCTTTATTGTTTTCAGCTCACAATATCTGCATGCTACCGTGACACAACTTGGGACAATTCATTCTGAATCCCTGCATAACTATAAATGAATTACAATCATAATTCAGCATATAAAATCATTACCTTCAATGATGTATGAAATCGAGTGAAGAAATTAATGAATGATCAAGTCTTTTTCTACACAGGATATATATAACAAGTCAATATTCAAGAATGACTGATAATGTCAACATACAACAAAGTATACAAATGTAAAGAAATACATCATTAAAATATATACAGAAGCTATTGATACTCTTATACATAGCTAATCCTGATGTTTTAGTAAGCAGCATTCTAATAATTGAATAAGAACCAACTATATGTTTTAGAGAACATATAAAAGACAAAATAGAAGGAATATGATTATTTTCTCCAACACTCAACAGACACATACTTGGGTATAATGATATTCTAATCTATTTTTACAGTATTACATGGAACATATGATTTTTTGTAATATTTGGTTGTTTTAAGTGATATACAAAATATAGGAAGGTATCTCCCCTTCAGGGAATTTATAAATTAGCACACACATGAAGCAGATGGTATTACACAATATTTAACTAAAGACTATATTAGCTTATATGGATTGTATTGTTAATTAGTTTTGAGAAAGTTCATAAAACAATTTTGGATTAGTTCTGTGCATCTTGACTGACTGGATTATTTAGAAAGCTTATAATGACTATTTATTCATGTTGTGTTTCCTAGAACATACCTATCAAGCTTTTTGTTTGAGTAAAACTGTGTATCCTATATGTATTCAAAATAATTATAAGATACATAAAAGATGAATAAACTACTATACATATTTTATTACCATTTTTTGTACTCAAATTTTACAGAAAAATTAAGAATTTTTGGTTTTGACCTGAAAGTATCTGGAAGTCATCACTCTTGGATGCATCAGAGAACTAAGGTGAAGGAAAATTGCTACCTGGAAACCTAAAGAAACACACACACAGAAACATTACAAACACACTGTAGCACAAATAAATAAGTCCTTTGAGGGACTGACTCCTCAGTAGACTAAACAATGCCAAAGAAAGAACCAGTGAGCTTGAAGATAGATCAAAAAAACTTTCCAAACTGAATAGCAAAAATAATTAACACTGTTTTTAAAACAATCTCTTCCAGAATATTGAAGATGAAAAAAATCTTTCCAAGTAGTTTTATTATGCTAGTAGTCCCCTGATATCAAACCAGACAAAATATGAAAGAAAGAAAGAGAGGGAAAAATAAAAGAGAGAGAAATATGAATAAAAGAAAGAAGGAAGGAGGGGGGACAGAAGAAGGAAAAGAAAGAAAGGAAAATTACTAGGCCATTATCTGTCATGTACTTAGACACAAAAATCCTCAACCAAATATAAGCAAACCAAATCTAAAATGTATAAAAATAATTATACAACATGACAAAGTGAAACTTACTATAGGTATGTTAGGCTTGTTCAACATTTGAAAATAAATCAATGCAATCCATCCCATCAATAATATATTGACACAGAAAGAGCATTTGAAAAAAAATCCGACACACATTTACACTGAAAATGTCCAGAAAGTTAGGAATTAAGGGAATTTCCTCAACTTAATTATGAATATCTACAGAAAACCTACAGCTAATCTCATACTTAGTGGTGAAAGACTAAGTGATATCCTCTTCAGACTGAGGACAGATGGCTCGCTGGTTGATGGCTCACTGGTTGAGGGGTTGTGTTCAGCTCAGGGCAGGATCCTGGGATCCTGAGATCAAGCCCAGCATCAGGCTCCCTGCAAGGAGCTCTTTCTGCCCTCTCTGTGTCTTTCATTGATAAATAAATAAAATCTTAAAAAAAAAACAAAACAAAACACTGAGGACAAAGCAAGGATGCCTACTTTCACCAATCTTATCCACATAGTAGTAGGATTTCTAGCCACAGAAATAAGGCTAAATAAATAAATACAAGCCATAGTGAAAGGCAAAACAAACTAAAGCAAAACTCTGTATTTGCAGATGGTGTAACTGTGTACATAGAAAAAAATTTTTTAAAAGTAATAGTGATTTCAGCTAGATTGCAGGATATACGGAGCACAGCAAAATCAATCACATTTCTATACACTGAAAATAAACATGCAGAAACTGAATTTAAATACAAAATGATATTTATAATCACACTAAAGAAAAAATACTTAAGTATATAATAAGCAGAACATGTACAGGATCTCCATATGTAAATTATAAAATATTAATAAAAGAAATAAAAAAGACAAGTAAAAGGAGAGTAAACCTTGTTCATGCATAGAAAGGTTCAATAAGGGAAAAATGTCAATTCTTTTCATAATTGACTATAGATTTAATATAATTCCTACCAGAATCCCACAAGATTTATGTATACACTTATAAGCTTATTTTACAATATATATGAAAAGGCACAAGATTTTTAATAGTTAAAAAAGAAAGTGAAAAGAATCTCTCCATCTAAAATTAAAGCTTATTTTACATGTATAGTAAGGTATTGGTAAAGGGTTAGGTACATAGATCAATGGAAAATAATAACACAAAAAAAGATTTACACCAACATATTCAGCTGATTTTTTCCAAATTAACTAAGTAATTAAATGGAGGAAGAATAGCCTTTTCAACAAATGGTGTTGTTGAACAATTGTGCATTCATAGGCAAACAACAACAACAAAATAAATAAAACCCCCAACCTAAATCTCACATCTTATACAAAAAATGTATTCAAAATGGGTTATGAAGATAAATGTAAAGTATAAAACTGTAAAACCTTTGGGGAAAAAAAGTATGTGATAAATCATTGGCATTTATAACAAGAGTTCTCAAAATTGACATCAAATGCACGATCCATAAAATGAAAACCTGATAAATTAGACCTCATGAAGATTATAAACTTTTGCTCTATGGAAATCCATGTAAAGTGGATAAAAAGACTGGAATAAAATTTTTGAAAGTTACAGATCTGACAAAGAACCAGAATCTAGAATATCTAAAGAACTCTTTTTTTTTTTTTTTAATTTTTATTTATTTATTTATGATAGTCATACAGAGAGAGAGAGAGAGAGAGGCAGAGACACAGGCAGAGGGAGAAGCAGGCTCCATGCACTGGGAGCCTGATGTGGGATTCGATCCCGGGTCTCCAGGATCGCGCCCTGGGCCAAAGGCGGGCGCCAAACCGCTGCGCCACCCAGGGATCCCTCTAAAGAACTGTTAACACTATACAGCTAAAAAATAATCCAATTAGAAAATTAGCAAGAGGCAAAAACAGACATTTCACTAAAGAGGTTATACAGATGGCAAGTAAGTACACGAAAAGGTGTTCAACACTATTAGCCATTTGGGAAAGGCAAATTAAAACCACAGAGGATATCACCACACACCGATCAGAATGGCCAAATAAAAAGTAATGACAATACCAAATGCTGTCTAGGATGTGGAGAAACTGGATCATTCATGTTAGTACAAATATAAAATATTAAAGCCTGGAAACTTTACATTGTGGAAAACAGACTGGCAGTTTCTGAGCAAACTAAACATGTAATTACCACATGATCCAGCACTCTTGGACATTTATCTCAGAAAAATTTAAGCTTATGTTCACACAAAAATGTGTACATGAATGCTTTTAGTAGCTCTGTTTGCACTTAAAATTACAATCAGGTTAGATGCATTTCAACAGTTGAATATAAAATAAACTGTGGTACATGCATACTATAGAATACCACTCAGCAATGAAAAACAATTGTCTAGTGATACACGCAGCTTGGACGAATCTGCAGAGAATTATACTGAATGAACACATTATTAACCAAGATACCGGCTTCACTAAGGGGTTCAATATAGGCTCTCATCTTCAAGCCCAATTAAAATATGAATGTTTTTGGGATCCCTGGGTGGCGCAGCGGTTTAGCGCCTGCCTTTGGCCCAGGGCGCGATCCTGGAGACCCAGGATCGAATCCCACGTCAGGCTCCCGGTGCATGGAGCCTGCTTCTCCCTCTGCCTGTGTCTCTGCCTCTCTCTCTCTCTCTGTGACTATCATAAATAAATAAAAATTAAAAAAAAAAAAAAAAAGAAAAATATATTAAAAAAAAAATAAAATAAAATATGAATGTTTTTTAATCCATAAGCTGACAGCACATGTAGAAGAAAGCCACAGACATTAAAAAACATGTTTGTTGGGATCCCTGGGTGGCGCAGCGGTTTGGCGCCTGCCTTTGGCCCGGGGCGCGATCCTGGAGACCCGGGATCGAATCCCACGTCGGGCTCCCGGTGCATGGAGCCTGCTTCTCCCTCTGCCTATGTCTCTGCCTCTCCCTCTCTCACTGTGTGCCTATCATAAATAAATAAAATTAAAAAAAAAATTAAAAAAACATGTTTGTTATTATAATTTTCATTCATATTGAATACTAAAACTCATGTGGATGAAAAGTTTAAGTCAAATATTTTATAGAGTCTTGCTATTTGAAATATTGTTCCAAGATTAACTGCATTGGCAACACTTGAGAGCTTGCTAAAAATGTAGTAACTCAGCCCCCAAACTTAATAAAAATCTTCATTTTTCAAGATCCTTCCTCTGTATATAAACTTTTTTATATAAATTTATTTTTTATCGGTGTTCAATTTGCCAACATATAGAATAACACCCAGTGCTCATCCCATCAAGTGCCCCCTCAGTGTCCATCATCCAGTCACCCCCACCCCCGGCCACCTCCCCTTCCACCACCCCTAGTTCGGGAATGTATATAAACTTTTGAGCATCATCATCCTGGAGTAATAGGTAGCTATATGGTGGGTGATTATGCAATATAATGAAAATTTTTTTGTAGCCACTGTGGTTTCCTTTTAATATGTGAGGTGAGCTACCATATAAATACCATATCTTTGTAAATTAAAGGACACACTCCACAGAATGAAAAGGCAACCTATCAAATGAGAGAAAACATTTATAATCCATATATTTAATAAGGGGTTAATATCTGGAATAAAGAACACCTACAACTCAACAACAACAACAACAACAACAACAACAAAATCAAATAACCTGATTAAAAAAATGGTCAAGGGACTTGACTGAGATATATCTACAGATTATTGGCAAATGGCCAATAAGCACATGTAAAGATCATCAACAACACTAATCATTACGGAAATTAAAACCACAATGAAATATCTCATACCCATTAGGATGGTTTCTATTGAAAGAAAGGAAAAGAAAAGAAAAGAAAAAGAAGAAAGAAAGAAAGAAAGAAAGAAAGAAAGAAAGAAAGAAAGAAAGAAAGAAAGAAAAAAAAGAAAGAAAGAAGAGAAAGAAAGAAAGAAAGAAAGAAAGAAAGAAAGAAAGAAAGCAAAGAGAAAATAACAAGTGTTGGCAGGATGTAAAGAAATGGGACCCTTGTGCACAGTTGGTGGGGTTGTTAAATGTCACAACTCTATGGAAAACAATATGGAAATTCCTCAAAAAGTTAAAAATAGAGCTATCGTATGATTAAGCATTTCCACCTCCGGTATATATCCCAAAGGATCAAAACAAAATCTCAGAAATATATTTTCATTCCCATGTTCATTGCAGCCTTATTCACAGTAGCCAAGACACAAAAACAACCTAAATAGCTATCAACAGATTAATGGATAAATGTGGTATATATGTACTATGGAAAATTACTGAGCCTTAAAAAAAGAGGAAAGAAATCCTGTCATATGTGACAATATGGATGAACTGAAGAACATTATGCTAAGTGAAATAAGCCAGTCACAGGAGAATACATACTGCACGATTCACTCATATAAGGTTTCTAAAATAGTCAAATTCATAGAAACTTAGTAGAATGGTGGCTTTCCGGGGCTATGGAAGGGCGGGAGAGGGGAGTTGCTACTCAGTAAATGTTAAATTTCAATTATGCAAGACAAAAGAGTTGTGAAGGTTTGTTTCATAATAATGTGAATATACTTAACACTAGTGAAGCATACAGTTAAAACTGGTTAAGATGGTAAATTTTATTATGTTTTTTAGCACACACATACACAACTCATCTCAGAATAATTTTGCATAGCATTTGTTATGCTAAAAAAGGAAAATAAAAACAAAAAAGAGAAAGATAAACTAAAACATCCTCCAAAATCTGACCCTAACCAACCTTACCTATTTTATCCCCCAACACTTACATATTAACATTTCATTTTAGCCAATATTTTATATATTGATATACAGCTACACTGAATTCCTTCAACTTAATAGATAAGATGACTCACAACTTGACTATGTCTTATTCATTGCCTCCATCATAGCACTTTTCTTACCACAATATATTATAAATCATTGTGTCTGAATTAGTATTATCAGATCTGATTAATCATTATAGGCACAGCATTTAGCATGAAATATGGAATCCACTAGGTTTTCAATGCTCTCTCCATTTGAAATGAACACATACAAAGACACCTACTCCACATTCTTTACCCAGAAAAATCTATTTTTTGAATCTGATTTTCTTCCCTCACAATTTTGGTCCATAGCTGTTTCTCATTTCTTCAAACTCTTACTATTATTGTGACACTAATTTCAAGTTGATATTACTATTTCTTTCTTTAGTACAGTTTCTCTTTAAAATGAAATGGTCAGGGATCCCTGGGTGGCGCAGCGGTTTGGCGCCTGCCTTTGGCCCAGGGCGCGATCCTAGAGACTCGGGATCGAGTCCCACGTCGGGCTCCCGGTGCATGGAGCCTGCTTCTCCCTCTGCCTGTGTCTCTGCCTCTCTCTCTCACTGTGTGCCTGTCATGAATAAATAAATAATAAAATGAAATGGTCAAAAAAGTATTCTTTATAAGTCTTTGTTTTCTTGGGTCGTAAAGAATACTTGGAACCAATTAATTTTTGATATATAGTGATCTAGAAGGAGTTTAATTTAGAATTAAATTCATATGTTTAGTTTAGTTTTCTTTTAGTTTAATTTTTCATTGGTTAATTATTTGACTATTGAAGAAATCTTTCTAGTATTTGTATCTCTAATGCAGCATTTTCCTATGAATTTATTATATTTTGAAACAAACCTACTGAAATGGTCTATTTATGGGTTCACTGAAACTCTGCTCTAGTTCAGGGCTCAGAGTATTATGGCCATTATATTTTTCTTAGGCTTTTATAAAGTTAAGAAGCACTGCTCAGAGATGCAATTTTCTAAATAGCCTCTAATGCTCTCATCTTTGGTAGTGGAATAATTTCTCAGAAGAAATCCCAAGTAAGGAATTATTTTCAGGAAAACAAACAACGCTATTGCGTTGACAATTTATTGTCCCTCAGTCCCAAAAGCATAAAATATTTACTCAATAAAATGGGAACACTAGTATAAAAACTCCACAGTATTGGGGTGAAATATCAAAGCTAAAAGGTTCAAGAGTGTAACAGCATTTAAATGAGGACAAGGCTTGGATGGATAAACTAAATTTATAGCTTTGCCCTTTTCCTATTTTTGCATGGTTAATTCTTGTCAATATTGAATTATGTAGGCTACTGTGCTTAATTAATGTGAGGATAAGCTCATCATTGTTTCCACGAATAAACCCTGTTAGAATGGTGATTTTCTGACATGAGTTTAATATATGCTGATTATAGTAACATTTCCATAAATGGTTTTTAAAAGTCACTAATAATGATTGTAAAATATTTTATTATGAGTTACTTTTTGAATTATGAGCAAATATTTGTTTGAATCATGAAAAAGTATATTAATAAAGCACAAAATTTGTTATCCACTGTGGAAAGTTAAATTTCCATGCTTTCATAACTGAAAGCAGCAGCAGCAGCAGCAGCAGCAGCAGCATCTTCATCTTATCTCCAGCATCCTTGCTGTTCAAAGCATGGCCTTTGGACGAGTAACAGTAATAATACTTGGAAGTTTCAAAAAATGTTTAACTTCAGGTCCCATCATACCCTTTTGAATCTAACAAAATTTCCAGATAATTTTCATTTACATTGAAGTTTGAAAAGACCTCATTATCATCATTATCACCTTCATTATTACTATCGTAAGAATCCCTCAGATTGGCATCTTAGAGCTTCAATGTGTGTTTTAAAAAGTGTGTGTCTTTTATTTTTTTTTTGTTTTGTTTTGCATCCACAGTATCCTACCTCTCAATACCTACCCTGCCCCCTCCAGGGGGCAAACAATGTGTGTCATTTATATAATAAAGTGCATTTTACTCATAAATATCAAATTTTTTTTACAAGTAGGGATTACCTATTCTCTGGACCACAGCTTCTCCAACTTAAAGCATATATATGTATATATATGTAATCACTTGGAAAATTTGATGGAATGCAAATATTGGACAATAGGTTTAGTACTGGCCTGAGATTCTGCTGCCTTTTCTGTGTTTTAATAGATCCAATATAATCAACCTGATTTGAATTATCAGGCTAGTTCCCCCACTGCAGAATAGAATTATTTCAAGGTTTAATGTTACCCTGAATTATACATAGGTTGGGCATTTAGCAGTGCATTAAACCAATCAGATTTGGTTAGGGGTAATCTGTGTTGTTGAGCTCATGACTAATTTGCCATTTCTGCTACCATGACCACTTGATACATAAGTCCACTGAGAAAGCACCGAAATGTCTGGAAAAAAAAAAGATTGATTGATTAAATAAGTAATGATAGTACCTTCTGTGAAGAATGAAGTATTTTATTATTTAACTTAGACACATGCATTCTCACTCTCCACCAATTTTGAAAGATTCATCTACATACATCTTCTCTGACCAACCTGTTACCAATTCTCCAGTCCTATAATTTTCAAATCCATGATCATACCACAAAATTATTAGCCACTGTCCACATATACATATATGTGTGTATATGTATATAGCTATATATCTGGTCCTTTGTATATTCATACAAATATACTGCATGAAACACAGCTATGCTCTCTCCCATAATCTTTAAGGATTGTAATTGGAATTAATTATACTATCTTGGCAATCTATATTTGGCACCAGAAGACTGGGCAAAACCACTTGTTAGGCAAAATAATGGTTCCAAGGAAGTCTGTCCACACATTAATACCTGGAATCTTGGAATATATTGTTACACAGCAAGAGAGAATTAAAGTTGCAGATAGAATTATATTTCCTAATCAGCTAACTTTAAGGTGAGAAAAGTGCCTTTGGTTGACCGTGTAGGTCCAATGTAATCACAATGTAATCCTTTTCAGAGAAAGGGTGATGCAGGACTATCAAACTTGGGAAGAGGTTTGAAGACACTATGCTGCTTTTCTGGATTTGAAGGTGGAGCAAGGGGCCATGAACCAAGGAATGCAGGAGACCTCTAACCTGGCAAATGCAAAGAAATGCAATTTTTCCTAGATCCTCCAGAAACTATGCAGCCCTGGTGACACCTTGATTTCTAGTCTAGTGAGAACCATTTTGGACTTTTGATTTCCAAAACTACAACATAATAAATTTGTTTTGTTTTGTGCCACTAAGCTATAGGAAACTAATACACCATCTCTTTTTCTGCTACCTAATCATAGCAAACTTCTCATGAGGATAAAAACCAATTGAAGGAGGAATGGCAATTGGTAGAAATAGTTACTGTGGAAATATGAAAAACTTGCTCAAGCAATTTACTTGAGTTTTCATAACCACTCAAATTTGATATCAAATATAGCTCTTCTTTAAGATTTGGCTCTACTTTTTCACTGAAATTTATCACCTTGTGGATTGTTAAAAAGTTCAGTTATTAAAGGGCAAATCAATTGTCCTGATTACTTGGTATTCCATGGTTAATAATCAGTTTATAACAATGCCCAATAACAAAACAAGAGGTATTATCAAAGAATTATATTAATTGCAACAGAAAACATGAATTTCCTTCAACACCCTAAGGTGTTCTGTAATTCTCTTATTTATACAAAATCCCTGTTATTTCAGCAGAAGAAAAGAGAGAAGCATAACAGAAACCACCATACACCATTTTGATTCATAAAGCACAACCTCTTTACCCAGTATTCTGGAATCTGGACAGTTTCAATTATCCTCACCCTTATGCAACAGCTAGGAATTAGGGGGTAAGGTGGCTGAGTGGAACGATCTCATAAAAAACTCCCTTCCTTATCCACTTTAATATAATATTCAATATTGAGAGAAAGACCACACAGGCCATTTACAAAGGCCATTAGATATTTTTTGTTTATGTTAAATTTGTTCATCACAACTTTTTTTTACCCTGTTACAAATACAATGATTTTGTATGACTTGGTATTTTTTGAATACTAGGGTAATAATGATAAATTATTTGTTATGAGTACATAAATACAATTTTTAAAATATGGTACTGCTTTGAAATTAGACATCATTTGCTTTTCTCAGGTATTCTGTGTTCAGAGTGTGTGGTCTAATTTTGAATAGATATCCTCTGGAGTAAGACTGACCCCCTTTTTTTTTAGATTTTATTTTTTAAGTAATTTTTATACACAACTTGGGGCTTGAACTCACAACCCCTAGATCAAGAGTCATATGCACTACTGACTGAGCCAGCCAAGCACTCTCCCCAAGACTGTCCTTTTTAAAAGGTTGTCATGACATGTAAAAAAATGATTTTATAAGTTATAAATACTATTAAACTATTGAATAGTTGATGAGTGAGAAATATTTGATTTTCCACCTTATTTTTAACTCTTATTCCATATCAAAAGCTTCAAATAAGTATTTCCTCATTTATAAAGATTTCAACTGATAGCCCTCAAAGAAAAACATTTGTTTCACACCACAGCCATCTTTAATCTTTAAGTTATTTAGTTGACTTAGCTCAAATCATAATAATGATTAGATTCTTTAAAAGTCTGAATGCAACAGGATTAAAAAAAAATCCTGCAAATCTTCTGTAACTAGAAAGAGAAGATCAGTGACCACAATTCAAAGAAAGCTTTAGCAGATTGTAACACTAAAGAAAAATGCATTTTGTACAAGGGATTACACTTAATGAGAGTGAAATGCATGGTTATGGTATATAGAATGGTAAAATTCAATGGAAAATTTAAAAGTAGGATCAACAGTAACTCTTTGGTTTAGGGAGAAAATACAATACAGTCAAGAGGTGATGTCAAAGATAAAACGTAACCAAAAGTGATTAGCTAGGACTTTCTTGCCTTTCCCACATGAGAGCCTTTGGCAAAGAATAAGCTTGCAGCTGACAGCAAGCTGGATATAAAGAGATTAAAGCTCAGGCAAGAAAAGAAGCTGGACTCAGTGTTCCTTACACTTAAGACATGTAGATGAGTACAAAGTAATGGAGAGAGGCTTAGGATCAAAGAAGACATTCAAATGGCTAATAAACACATGACAATGTGCTCAATAGTAGTAATCCTGGGAAAGCAAAATACAATCATGAGATACTATTTCATAACAAACCAGAAAATATTAATGAAAAAGAAAATACAAAATATTGGGGTGCCTGGGTAGCTCAGTTGGTTAGGCATCCAACTCTTGCTTTCAGCTCAGGTCATGATCTCATGGGCTCTGTGCTCAGTGGGAAGTCTGCTTGAAGACTCTCTCCTTCTGCCCCTCCCCGCCACCTCTCTCAAATAAATAAAAAAAAATATTTTTTTAAAATTTTTATTTATATTTTTTAAGAAAAAATATTGAAGAAGTTTTAGGTCTCAGAAAGTTTATACATGGCTTAAAGAAATATATATTTGTACAAAAACTTCAGAAAGTATAATCACTAAAGTTGTACACATACACATACTTTGCTCAGCAAATCCCTTCTGAGGGATACACTTGCATTCGTTTGCTAAGTAAGGCTGCCCAAACAAAATACCACAGACTAGGCTTATGTGCCAAAACAAAACAAAACAAAACAAAACAAAACAAAGTATATTTTACTCACAGTTCTAGAGGCCAGAAGTCCAAGGTAGATGTTTTGTTAGAGTTTATTTCTTCTGAAGGTTTTGAGGAATCATCTGTTAGGACTCAGGTTGGCTTATAGATGTGATCTCCCTGTGTCTTCACTTTGTCTTCCCTATGGCTGCCTGTCTAGATTTCCTCTTCTTATGAAGACACCAGTTATTTTGGATTATGATTTACTCATATGTCTTCATGTTAACCTAATCACCTCTCAAAAATCCTATCATCTCCAAATAGTCACATCCTAAGGTACAGGGGTTAAGACTTCAATACATGAATTTTGGGCTGTATTTTACACAAAAAAGCCCATATTTCTCAACAGAGATACCTATATATATTTATAAAAGAATCTACACAATGATTATTGTAGTACTATTTATTTGTAGTATTATTGTAGCACTATTTATTGTAGTACTATATTCATAATATCTCCAAAATATAATCTACCCAAATGAGCATAAACAAAATGAGTAAATAAATTTTGAATTTTTCACACTATAAAAGCTAGTTTTTATCAATGAGAACAAAAATATGAATCTCATAAGCATAAAGAGATGAACAAAAAGCAGCACAGAGGGGCTACCATTGTTGGCTCAGTGGTTGAGCATCTCCCTTTGGCTCAGGTCATGATCCTGGGCTCCCTCTGCCTATATCTCTGCCTCACTATGTCTCTCACGAATAAATAAATATAATCTTAAAAAAAAAAAAAGAGAAAGAAGCACACAGTGTATTATTTTATTTATATAAAGTAGAGGGGATCCCTGGGTGGCGCAGCGGTTTGGCGCCTGCCTTTGGCCCAGGGCGCGATCCTGGAGACCCGGGATCGAATCCCACGTCGGGCTCCCGGTGCATGGAGCCTGCTTCTCCCTCTGCCTATGTCTCTGCCTCTCTCTCTGTCTCTCTGTGACTATCATAAATAAATAAAAATTAAAAAAAAATAAAAATTATATAAAGTAGAAGAACAGGAAAAACTAATCTGCAATATCAGAAGTCAAGACAGAAACTATTCTTGGCTGTAGGGGTATAGAGACTATGACTGTGGCAGGGGAGGTGGAGCATGAGGGCAAATATCTCATTATTTCTTTTTTTTAATTTTTTAAAATTTTTATTTATTTATGATAGTCACAGAGAGAGAGAGAGAGAGAGAGAGAGAGAGAGAGAGAGGCAGAAACACAGGCAGAGGGAGAAGCAGGCTCCATGCAGGGAGCCTGATGTGGGATTCGATCCCCGGTCTCCTTTGGCCTGGGCCAAAGGCAGGCACCAAACCGCTGCGTCACTCAGGGATCCCAATATCTCATTATTTCATTGTGATGTCCTCTTTGTGAAAATGGTAGGCTATTCACATAAGAATCACAGACATTATTGAGCATATTTTGTAATACAAGATTAAAAAAAACCCAATAAATTAATATACTGGCTGACTGAAATCACTAATGTTAGTTTTAAAAACAGGACATACTGGGGCACCTGGGTGGTTCAGTAGTTGAGTGTCTGCCTTCGGCTCAGGGTGTGATCCTGGGGTCCTGGAATTGAGTCCCACATCATATTCCCCGCAGGGAGCCTGCTTCTCCCTCTGCCTATGTCCCTGCCTCTCTCTCTGTATCTTTCATGAATAAATAAATAAATCTTTGGGGGAAAAAAAAAACACAGGACTTATTATTCCACAATATTTTAGGGAAGACTAGTGTAATGATTCAACAAACATCCCCAAACTGAAATCTTGATGAAGTGTCTTGTGTTCCACCGCTGATCCTTATATTTATGACTTGAAACATTTTTTTTAATTCACTAAACCCTCAATTTCTCCCTCTTAATGACTTCTATAGTAACTTCCTTTAAAGTTCACTTTCAGCGTTAGAATTCTATTTTGTATTAATTTAGGAATTGAATTGTTGAATTGGAATGAAAATTATCTTTAACATTTGAGTAAAAATAGGGTAAGTTTCCCTAGAGTGAAAATAGCAACCTATTTCTTACTTCATTGTCACTGGAATATTAGGATTAAGTTTCATTATAGAATTCAAATTATGGGGTTATCATTTTTGTTATCAATTTTGACAGACTGTGTTTCCAAAGGAATTTTTATTTAAATAAAAATAAGATGACAAAGGTTTCCTAATTATAATTTAATGATTTTAAATAAAGAATATTCACTTATTGATAAAATGTTTACCCTTTATTTTAAAAAACATTCTAAAAACTAAATTTAAAAATATTTTATTTTAAAAAATCTGTTAATTTTCTATTGAAATACAATTCCTATAAGTGCTTTATTATCAGTGTTATAATGATTCAACATTTCTTTATTTCTTTATTATTTATTTATTTTTTTAACGTTTCTTTTTTTTAAAGATTTTATTTAGGGCAGCCTGGGTGGCTCAGTGGTTTAGCACCACCTTCAGCCCAGGGCCTGACCCTGGAGTCCCAGGATTGAGTCCCATGTTGGGCTCCCTGCATGGAGTCCGCTTTTCCCTCTGCCTGCGTCTCTGCCTCTCTCTCTCTCTGTTTATCATGAATAAATAAATAAAATCTTTAAAAAAATATCAAGCACATATTAAAAAAAATTAAAAGATTTTATTTATTTATTTATTTATTTATTTGAGAGAGAGAGTAAGAGAGAGAGAGTGTGCACAAGCCAGAAGGAGGGCAGAGGAAGAAGTATACTCCCCACTGAGCAGGGAGTTGGATGATGGGCTCAATCCCAGGACCCTGAGATCATGGCCTGAGCCTAAGGCAGATGCTTAACCAACTGAGCCACCCCCGATTCAACATTTCTGTAATTATATAATTACTCAGTGCTCATCATGATAAATGTACTCTTAATTCCCTTCACCTTATTTCACCCATCTTCCCACCACCCGTCTGGTAACCACCGTTTTGTTCCCTGCATTTAAGAGTCTGCTTTTTGGCCTCTTTTTCTTTATTTGTTCATCTATTTTGTTTGTTATGTTCCACATATAAGTGGAGTGGTAAGGTATTTTTCTCTCTATATATGATTAATTTTCACTTAGCTCTATACTCTGTAGCTTCATCCACGTTATTATAAAGGGTAAAATCTCATTCTTTTCACTTATGGAAAAGATTGAAACTCAGCAAATACTTTCTAATAGTATACATTCTTATGTGATTGGAAACCTTGAAACTATTGCTAAACACATGAAAGCAAAAGAAGTCTCAATGAAATATGGGTTAGAACCATTTCAAAAGCCAGATAAAAAAGTATGCCATGAGTTGCCGAGGATCATGACTAAAGAGGACTAGTGGTGATATGAAGCCAAAGATTGACACAGTTAAACCAACTGAAAGTAATGATGGGTTGCTGTGTAGAGGTGGGGAATCAGAATATTTACAATCAATCAAATTCAAAAGAAAATGAAGGAGAACAGAAATCATACCAATAGGTAGGTAAATATTAGATCTGTCAGGTGCACATACTGAGTGATTTCTGCAGCTAACAAGAAATAAGAAATTATAACATGTTGCCTCCTGCACTGCACAGTAAGACTCAATATGAAACAGCTTTATTGAGCTTTTGCTTTTGGTACCCATGTAATAGTATTTTATATTGAGGCCAGCTATAAAATAATATCTATGTCCCAAAGCAAGAGAAGTAATAGGAAGGAAGATAAACTGAAGTCACCCTTAAGCAGCAATTGCCTGGACTGCTATACTTGCTTTCCAGAAATATTTGTAGAATACAACTGATGTTGCACCCATCAGGATTATTGTTTGAAGACAAGTAGAGAGGGAGAATATGAAACATAATGAATAGCCTTCTGGCTCTAAATGCAAGCAGAGGTTTGTTTTACACTTCCTTTGAGTGGTCATGCGGTAACCTTTTCAAACTTGATGACAAACAACCTCACAGCAGGGCAATAATGTTGCCATGTGAAAAATGCCAAAATATCTAAAAAAAGACAAAACCTATTTCCCATATTTCAAATCCTGAATTTTTCTCACATTTTAACTTTAGTTTATCTTTTACATATTAAAGCAGCTAAAATAAAGAGAGAATAGAGGTATAAATACTTATAACGGTCTTAAAAACTACACACAGTATTAAGAGATTTGAGATGAGGAAAAGAACTCAGAGTCTCACAGATGTAAAAACTAAAAACAAAACAAAACAAAACCCTTTTATTTTATTTCTGAAGCACTCTATTTGTCCTTGGATAGATCATTTAATCTTTCTTACATGATTTTACCACTATATAATTAGCTCAAGAGTACTAATAACCAACTTGGAAATGATATGAAGAAAAATTATTGATGGCATAAAAGTCAGTTGTTTAAATAACAGTCATAATACTAGGGGATCATTGTATTAAGTTCAGCTCAGACCAATTCAGATTTTACATTCACTTGTGACATACTAAGACATTAAACCTATTTGATGTTTCTTTTAGAGATCAATAAATGAATAAAATTATTTTGTTAGTGACTGTTATTTTCTGTTACTAACAGTAGCCAAGGTTATTAAAATAGCTTTTACTACATAATGAGGGAAAATCACTCCTTATACTCTGTTCTTTATTCCTAGTGCTTAGTCTTATTACTTACATACCCATGGGCCATGTGCAGATTCCATCATCCTGAAAAAGTTGTGTATGACCCAAATGTTCACTCGTCCATACTCTCAGTATGTTATAATGTTGAGGTGAATGGTAGTCTATGGCACTATTAACTGCTGCAGCATATTACATTACTTTTGATGCAAAAGAGATTGATGTAGGGGAGCCTAGGTGGCTTAGTCGGTTAAGCATCCAACTCTTGATTTCAGCTCAGGTCGTTGTCTCAGGGTTGTGAGACTGAGCCCTGTGTTGGGCTCATGCTCAGTGTTGAATCTGTTTGAGATTCTCTCTCTCGCTGCTCCTCCCCCTGCTTGTGAAAAATAAATAAATAAATAGTATTTTTTAAAAAGTGATTAATGTAAAAATTATGATGTTGAAATGTAGAAATACAGACTCCTCACTGAGCAGGGACTTGGATGCTGGGCTCAATTCCAGATCCCTGAGATCATGACCTGAGCCTAAGGCAGATGCTTAACCAACTGAGCCACCCCCGATTCAACATTTCTGTAATTATATAATTACAGAAGTTTCATAGAACTACTGGGAATTAATCTTTTTACCTGTATATGGATTCATTCATTTCTTTAATTTACTGTCAACAAATATTCACTAAGCACTTACAATATGCCAGCCTTCTCTTTTTCTAATACTTGGAATGGTCAAAAAATATTTTAGACAAGTATTTGTATTTGTATTTTAGACAAGTTGTATTTGTAGAATGCAATTTTACATCCATGTAAATGAAGATACAAAATAAATATCATGGTAATTATATAGCATTATCTATTGATAAGTGTCTTGTTTTTTTTTTTTTTTTTTTTTTTTTTTTAAGTAGAGGACGAAAAAGGGAATTGGCAGTGCAAATTGGTCCAGGGTGGAGGGGAAAGTTGCAATTTTAAACATGGTGGTCAAAACAGTCTTCGTGGTAACATATCTTTTAGAAGACTTGATACAGACAAAAACATTAGCAATGTAGATATCTGAGAAATAAATGTTCTCATAAAAGTAAACAATACAAAAATCCTGAAGTCAGAGCATGTGCGCTGTGTTCAGATACAGCAATCAAACAAGGATAACTGAGCAGGGCAAGGGCAAGAGAAGAGGTATTCAGGTAATGGGGGTCAGTCCATATAGGACCTGGTAAGATATGAATGAGATGGTTAATTTTAAGTGTCTAGGTGTTTGGTTAACATTATTTCTAGGTGTGTCTGTGAAAATACTTACAGATGAGATTAGCATTTGAATGAGTAAAGCAGATTGTTCTATCCGATGTTGGTGAGTATCCTCGAATTCACTGAGGGTCTGAATAGAAAAAAAAGAAAAGAAAAAAAGCAGAAGAAGGGAGATTTCATTCTCTCTGCCTGACTATTTCAGTGGGACATCAGTCTTTTGCTCTCACACTGGAACTTAAACCATCAGGCTCTCTGGTTCTCAGGCCTTCAAATACGGACTAGAACTATACATTCAGCTTTCATAGGTTTACAGATGGCAGACTGTGGTTCCTCTCAGTCCCCATAATCACAAAAGCCAATTCTTTAGAGTGTGATGTAGATACAGACATAATTAAAACACATAGATAAAATCTCCGATTGATTCTGTTTCTTTGGAGAACCCTGTTTAACACAGGCATTTTAAGAACTTTGGCTTTTATTTTCGGAAAAATGGGAAACCACTGCAGATTGATGAGCAGTCATAAATCTTTGACTTTGTTTTAAGAATATATTACAGATAAATAAAGTAACAATTGATACTACAGATGGGGATAGCTTGGTATACAGACACAGCAGAAATGATGAGAAGTGGTTGGTTTCTTGATATATCAAAAAAGTTCCTCATGCAATGTATATGAGGTGTGAGAGACAGTGGTCAAAAATGTCACCAAGTTTTTGAGCAGAGGAATTGGAAGGATGCAGCTGCCGTCAGCACAGATAGGAAAGACTATGGCTGGAGCAACACCATTTTAGAATCTCTCAAACCCCTATTATGAGTTTTTCAGAGTAATGTGACTCAGATGAAAATAATTGCCTTGAAATATGAGAATAATGCCATGGTACAAAGATATTTGCTTTTAATTTATTTCTATACAAATGATCTTTTTGCAAAGAAAAAATATCAAAGGAAAATAAAAAGATGAGCAAGATGAAAACTTTTTAGGTAACTGCAATGATACTTTTAAAGGAATTAGAGATAAACCTCCCCTTATCAGTGGGACAATACTGCATATATTTTTATACCATTTCAGTTTGCAGAATAAGCAGAAAATAACTTAGTTACTATTCTACTACAACAAGTAAAAAAAAAAATACTTTTTAGAACAGTTGTTTTCAAATTGTTTTGTACAACGCGGGTTTCTCAGAGATCAAGGTGTGCAAAGGAATCCAAACAGGCAGGGCATACTTCACTTTTATTGAGTTTTCTACATTAACATTGAATAATTGAATTTATATACAGAAATATAAAATTTTGGGTACTGCTGTCTTTTATTGAATTGTGAAAACCACTCCTATAGAGGAAGGCCTTTAATTTTACTCCTCTACTGAAAATGTGAACTTACTTTTTTCTTAAATACTATCATGAATTTTGTGGGAACACAGGGCTGATAACAAGAAGTGCATGCATATGTGCGAAATATTCATGAAAGTATGTTTGATTACTTTTGTTAAGAAGGATGGTCAAAATCCAACAATAATTATTTTTTGCCCTTATTGAAGAAATAACTTTATATAAATATTATGAAATCTAATTGTCATTCTATTACTTTTAACTTATAAAGTATTAGAATTTGAAATTTCCCAGCTAAGAGCTTTGAGGTATTTTTCCTAACTATACATGATGTTTGCTTCATAGGAACCTTGACTATTGTTATAGAAAATGTAAATGACAGGTATATGGTCAACTGCCTTGCGTTCATGTTATTTGCTCATTTCATAATCCATTACATAACTTTTAATTTTTTTATGACTTTTAATTTTAAAAAATATTTAATTTATTTATTTTGAAAGAGAGGGAGGGAGAGAGAGAGAGAGGGAGCAGGAGTAGAGGCAGAGGCAGAGAGAGAATCTCAAGCAGACTCCACACTCAGTGTGAAGCCCCATGTGGGGCTTGATCCCAGGACCCTGAGACCATGACCTGAGCTAAAGGCAGAAGCTTAACTGAGCCACCCAAGTGTTCCAGAGATAATTTTTAATTTTAAAAAGGGTTTTCTTTTTCTCAAGGGTAAAAACTAATGTTGATTAGGAATATTATAAAATAAAATATAAATAAAAATATAATAGTTAAAATTTCAAATTACATAAAGCTTATATTATGCAGTGTTTCTTTTTTTCAGTATTTATTTTAAAATAGAAAACCTAAGGATCATCCTTAATAAAATAGCTCCATAAAATGCTATTTCTCTTTGCATATTCAGATCCAGTGATTTTAGATCATTTCATTTAAAGGAAATACTATGAAATTATAGATCAGTTAATAAAAGTGGCCCATTGACTAGCAAGAAAAACGATTTGTTTCAGTCCAACTAAGAAAATTCAGCAGCAATAGCATTATTCTCTTTGGAATGCATTGCTCCAGCCTCAATATACTTACATTTATATTAGAAATATCATCACGTTGGGGCACCTGGGTGGCTCAGTCAGTTAAGCCTCTGAATCTTGATTTCACTCAGGTCATGATCTCAGGGCCCTGGGATCAAGCTCCAGGATAGGCTCCCAGCTGAGCAGGGAGTCTGCTTTTCTCCCTTTTCCCTTCCCCCGCCCTGCTTGTGTTCTCTCTCTCCTCTCTCTCTGTCTCTGAAATAAATTTAAAAATCTTCCCAAAAAAAGGAATACCATCTTGTTTTTTGGTAAAAACAACAAAATATAGTTTACCATCTTGGGTCAACAATTTGTATTTTATACATTGGCTATTTGACAGCAGCAGTAGTTCTGTGTAACTCTATATCTTAATGAAAATCTGCCTTCTGAAAATCTCATGGCCCTAATTTTTAATGACAATAAAATCTGTATGTATCTAAATTTTACATCAGAAACTGCAATGTAATGTATCAGTTAACTTTTCATGGTAACTCTGTAAAGAACAAATTATTTAGTAATTCAGAATGAGAGTTTTGCAATTATTTTCTATAAGGATATAAGTTAAGTATAAGTTATTAAAAAAGATAATCTTTTATAGAAGGGAATAAGGTATTCCCTGGAGGATTTTCACTTCTACAGTTTCATATTATGAATTATGGATATGCGGTTTATTTCAGGATAGTCTTATCACTTGATACATTAAGATATGATTATTTATACATTACTTGTATTATTGTTGCTTTGATATTTTTATTTGACGCAATGTAGCACATATGAAATTTACTTCAACAATACATATATAAAACATTTAAAGCAAGAAAAAATGCATCAAATATTATTAGAATCCATTGTGCTCAATAGTTTTTTTCACTTCATTGAAAAAAACAAGAATAATTAAGGGTTTGAAGAGGAAGCACTGAAATTCAACATCAAATATTATAAGCTACTATTGATTAAAGAGAAGTAAGAAATCAAGGAACCTCTCATTGGAGGTTCCATTGGGCAGACAGCCAAGGAAAGTGAGAAATGAGATGGCTTAAACCATGGAGTTGAGCATAGGGCTAGGTATGGCTGGGTACCTTTGCCAAGTTTATGCAAGCATGAATATATAAATGGCCAGAGATATCTGTTTCACAGCTATATTAAGAATTTAGGGGGGATTCCTGGGTGGCTCAGCAGTTTAGTGCCTGCCTTCGGCCCAGGGAGTAATCCTGGAGACCCGGGATCAAGTCCCACATCAGGCTCCCTGCATGGAGCCTGCTTCTCCCTCTGCCTGTGTCTCTGCCTCTCTCTCTCTCTCTCTCTCTCTGTGTCTCTCATGAATAAATAAAATCTTTAAAAAAAAATTTAGGCTTTATTTTGATATGTGGCAAGGATCTATGAGATTATTTTAAGAAAGGTCATATGTGATTAGATTTTACTGTAATGTGGTCACATAATGTCCAGCATGGTGACTACAGTGAACAATACTGTATTGTATATTTGAAAGTTGCTAAGAGAGTAGATCATAAAATTTCTTGTCACCAGAAAAATAAAATTTCAAGTATGTGAGTCATAGATGTTAATTAAAATTATTATGATAATAATTTGCAGTATATACAAATATAAAATCATTATGTTGTGCACATTAAATTAATAGTGTTATATATCAATTATATCTCAATACAACTGGAAAAATATGGTCATTCTGGGTTTTTAAAAATGAAAAGAGAATTAAGTAAAATCTGATGTTGGCAGAGAAGTTGGATACTGCTACATTTGGTCAAAATGAGATATAGCTATAAATGAGATATGACTAAATATATATATGTTACATATAATTCATATATACTTACTTATATATGTAAACATATATAAATGCATTTGCACATATGTGCATATACATGTGTCTTAATGACTGCTAATATAGAGATACATTGGAAAGCACACAAAGGTATGTGATCTAAAATATAAATATGTGACCAAAACACACATTTCTTAACATTTTAACACATTCCTTTCTCTTTTTATACATAATCATGTATGCACTTAAACATTAAAAAATCAGCTATCTAGTGCATAACATAAAACAATGATATACTTCATATATATGCATATGAATAGAGAAGAAAAATAAGTAAATCTTATTTTCTTGGTGTTTTTTGATACTTTCCTTATAGTGTCCTACATTATTTAAACTTGAGTTCATAGCCTATAAATTATTCCCATATATTTTATTCATTCTTTTTCCTTAGAAATTCCAGTAGGCTCACCAAGTTACGTAAAGTGAAAGTTTTGGTTGCAATTAGAAATAGATGTAATTGGGCATTGGGGTTAGAGAAAAGAAGTAAAGACAGGACTTAAGAACTGATTTTGCAATTCACTTATCACACATCAATAAACCTGAGTCAAATACTTTTTTGGTGAGCTTTAGAAACATGTTCCCATTTGCTACTAAAGTGTGAATAGTGCTAACACGTATGTCTGAGTGTACTGTCTTCTTTGTTTCCACTGGGAATTTTCTTCATGGAATTAAAATTACAGCTCTCTGTAATTTGGGAAGGAGGTGAATAAACAACCTGTCATAGTGCTATTATCTTCTTAGTAATGCTGGGCTACAGAAGTTAATTAGGTGATGTGATTTTTACCTACAAAAAAGTGTGCAAGTCTCTCCATGTTTGTAGTGAGTAGGAAACAAAAGGCATGCATTCTTTGTAGGTACACAAAAATAGTTCGTGCTCCTATTTAGTAGAGTTAAGATGAAGTATGCTAATCAATTTTCTAGGCCTCATCTGTAAACTGGCATGCCAATATCTGTCCTATAGTATCATTTTCCTATAGGAGTAATATAAATGTATGTAAAGTCCCTGACAAGTAACAACAATGCATGATAAGCACACAGTGCTTGGCAAGTACCGAGTACTCAGTACATGCCATCACCTTCTTTTCACACTTGCTTTACAAAAGAACACTAGAAAGAATGAGAAATAAGTCTGCAAAATACTTGGAAGATCCAAGAGTTAAAATTCCAAAACACAAAAGGAGAGAAGGCCCAGATCTTTGGAGGGTCAATGTAAGCTGGAGTAAGTTGAGTAACCTGGAAAATTAGTGAACTCTAACATAGGTAAGGGCTTTTCCATATAGCACTGATGGTGCGAAGCAAATATTACCAGAGTAAATATGAAGAGCATTTTTACAATTTTATAAAAAGTTGTAGTAGAAAGAAACTAAAGGTTTATAAGATTGATAGAAAACTAATGAAGTGATATTCCTTTGAGGACAAACACATGAATTGAATATTATATTTATGGACAGAGACTCCTCTCCCACCAACACAGCGCTGACAACTAGAGAACAAGGGGGGAGAAGAAAGAGAGGAACTCTGAGAACTTCTACAACAGCATCTGCAGTTATGGGAACAAGGAACAGATATAAATGAGGCAAAGATAGCAAAGCAGCAGCAGCAGTAGCTTTGATCCTGGGTGCCAGAAAAAAGCCATAGCAGGAGAGAAGTAATGGGACCCAGGCAGAATGATGGGACCTCCAGGACACTTATGAAATGAAACCAGGCAAGTTGTAAGATTTGAAAAAGTGTTTTCTATGGAATGGGACTTCAGAACCATGGGGGATATTCACTGACATTTCTGTGATTCACTTGCTGTTTCAAAGATAACTAATTCCCAGCGATGCTGAGAGATGAACTGGTAAATCAAAGAACTAATAGTCATCAGCCTAAATATGCAAAAGATCCTTTCCTAGTTTTCTAGAAGTAATAGAACCCTAGGGACAAATCACCTGGGCTAGAATATGGGCCTTCCCATTATTTTTTTTAATACTTCTGTTTTTCAGCTACCATTTCTATAGAATGGAGCTAATGAGATTTTAACAAAGGTTAGATGCATTAATATATGTAAGGCATATATTAGTTCTATAAACTTAGCTATCATTATCTTTAACTATGGTTGTACTTATTATTTATTATATTGTTCAAGTAAGAACAGTTACTCATTTCATTTTTTTTAAAGATTTTATTGATTCATTCATGAGAGACACACAGAGAGAGAGAGAGGCAGAGACACAGGCAGAGGGAGAAGCAGGCTCCCTGCAGGGTGCCGGATGCAGGACTGGATCCCGGGTCTCCAGGATCACTCCTGGGGCTGAAGGCAGTGCTAAACCGCTGAGCCACCGGGGCTGCCCAGTTACTCATTTCAAATGGTAAGTCTGATCTTAGTTCCTATATACTTTATCATTAGTAACCTTTTGTTAGTCATTTCCCAGATTTCCTTTTCATATAAAGAAGGGAAATATATATTCAAGCACCATCCAGTTTAAATGTAGGGTTTTATCCTTGAAATTCACACATTATAGTATTTAAAGTACCTGGGACGGTGATACAAAATTAATATGATTAAGGGCAAAAAATTACTAATTATTTATACTAAACACAACAAAATATGTATTTATACTGATTATTTCTCTTAACTGTAAGTAATTCTGCCCTTATTAATAAGAATAACTTGAGTCATTTATGTGCAAATGAAGCATCACTTATGTATAAAAGAGAGACACCATAGCTAGTTAACTATCCAGACATTGTTTTTGTCCAAAATGAGCACACATGCGATTTATATAGAAAAATGAATACATGTAAATTTACCCGGATAGTATTTTATTAATAAACTTTGTGGTATATAGTGCTTCAAGAAAAAATAAAGTTTTTCACATGCAATGTTTTTTTTTTTCCTTAATAATACAGTAAAAAAAACAACAACAACAACAAAAAAAAAAACAGGAAACCAAAGCCCAGATCCACATACTGCTACTATAATAGCCTTTTTGATTGTGGGACATTCTAATACAGATGTTCTTTAGGAATCAAAATAAAAAAATATTACATAATATTTACATCTTTCAAATTTATAATTATTTTAACTTTAGAACAATGTTAGCCTCCCCAAATTTGTGCATTTATACTGACTTCTGAAGTCAATTAATCTAAAGTGTAAGTGAAGATCCAAAAATTGAATTATTCAGCCTTGTTTTGGATTAACATTTTATAGTAATATATGGCATAATATGGCCATTCTCAAATAGAATATGGCTTATACTATATCAGGCATTTATTATGTCTACTAATCACTCTCCAACAAGGTTCATTAGTAGATACTGGAATTCCTATAGTTTGAAAATAAAAAGTAGATTCAACAATACCATCTTTAGTTTGTATACAAATACTCTTCCTTTTCTATAAATAGAATCGTTATAGATTACACAAGATAGGAATTATCTAAAATAAATTCAATGACAAATAGTGTCAATGGCTGTTTTTATGATGCGCCTTTAGGTTCTGATAAGAAATCCAAATCACAGAACTCCAAATATGTTTCCACCTATTCTGTAAGAGATGGTAATCATTTCCTTTGCTTATCACTCCTTCCCACACTCATATCTCCTTCTTCAAGAACAGGGTTATGCCCTTTTCAGTCTGCTCTGAAAACTTTCCAAGGAAGCCCCTGATACCACCTTCTGGTAATTACTGATATAACTACGGGCGTTCACTTGTCCCAAGCCAAGACTATTGAGATTCTCTTTTCTATTAAAAGACCACATACAGTCACTGCACTCATGCTCTTTTAAGCATACAAATATAAAGGCAATATAATGCCGGGCAGTCATTTTCTACCATGTACCTTCCCCAACCAATAAAAAAAGAGACCATGCGGCGTGATAAATACCAAATAAATGAGTCTTGACTTCTGGTAGCTTTAATCTTCCTGGTGTTAGTCCTCTGGATGATATTTTCAAATCACATTAAGATTTTGGATCTCAGTAATCCTCTCAAATTCTTTTTAATAATTACGGTAATTTCATTGGTTACTTATAACCAAACCAGCATTTAAAAGTAATCAATCCTAGATTCTTAAAACCAAATACTCCTAGATTAAGACACTACACATTAGAAATTGCATGTATATTGAATAGTTTTAGGGTAGGAGACAGAACAATCACATAAAAAAGTAAAAGTAAAGAAACTAGAATTGATAATGGCTAAAACTGTCAGGAAAACTAAATGAAAGTACATAATTTCAAAAGTTTGCTTTCAAATCATCACTCAATCATGAACCCATTAACAAACTCTACAATGGGTAAGTGGTTACTATATTTGTCATGAATATATTGGTGGCATTGTTTATCTAATTTTCTGAAAGATCAAATAGCGAATAAGGATCAGGGATAGCAAACTGGAGTTCTGATGTTTTAAAATAATCATTTTTGATACATCAGGAACATATGTAGAGGTACCAATGGAATAAACTTATCTCAAATTTAAAAGACAATTTGGATAGGATATATTCTTTCTGGAAATCATTAGATGTATACACATATTTTCTAGGGAAACTATGAAAAAAGGTAAAAGAAAAGACAGTATCTTCAAGAACTCAAATATTTAAACATGAAGTAAATAAAGATGAGCTGAAAAACCCTAAGCAGAGGCTATAAAAGAAAGAATAATGCTTGAAGTATGTGGTGTCATGGAAACCAAAAGAAATATAATCAAAGAAGGAAGATAAGGTGCATTGAGAAATCTGAAGGCTAAAACACATCCATTGGTTTAATGGCATTGACAAAACATGGAAAATACTGTGGAGTGACAAAAGATGGTAACAGAATGGAATGAGTTGGTAGGGGGAATAAAAGCAGCATAAACACCACTTTTGAAAACTTGGCAGTGATAGAGAAAATGAGTTAATATGATAATATTAAAAAGAGAGTACAATTAGGAGCATTTACAGTGTGCTTTTAAAAATATTTCACTAATAGAAACTGTGTGTGTTTAAGGGAATTTTTTTTAAAAGATTTTCATTATTTATTCATTAGAGACACAGACAAAAAGAGGCAGAGACAGAGGCAGAGGGAGAGGGAGGAGCAGGCTCCCTGTGGGGAGCCTGATGTGGGACTCCATCCTGGCACCCCGATATCATGACCTGAGCCAAAGGCAGATGCTCAACCACTGAGCCACCCAGGTGCCCTAGGGGAACTTTTGAATTTTTTTTTTTTTATTCTTTATTTATGATAGTCATACAGAGAGAGAGAGAGGCAGAGACACAGGCAGAGGGAGAAGCAGGCTCCATGCACGGGGAGCCCAACGTGGGATTCGATCCCGGGTCTCCAGGATCGCGCCCTGGGCCAAAGGCAGGCGCCGAACCGCTGCGCCACCCAGGGATGCTAGGGGAACTTTTGAATGATAAGAACGTTTTTATAGAGTAGGAAGGATAAAGATATAAAAGAGATAGCAATAATCAATGTAGTCAGGTTTACTGGAAGAAAATACATGATGTCACATACAGCCCTAGAGGAAAGATGGGCATTAAATGGATGGCGACATTTTGATTCTTAAATTAGGGTTTCCAAATTTAGCAAAAAGTATACAATTTCCAATTAATTTTGAATTTCAGATAACCAATGAATATTCTTGTATAAGTATGGCTCCAAAACTTGTACTAAAATGATATTTATCATTTACCTGAAATTCCAATTTTAAATTTTTTTTTAATTTTTTTATTTATTATTTATGTATTATAGTCACAGAGAGAGAGAGAGAGAGAGGCAGAGACAGGCAGAGGGAGAAGCAGGCTCCATGCACCGGGAGCCCGATATGGGACTCGATCCCGGGTCTCCAGGATCGCGCCCTGGGCCAAAGGCAGGCGCCAAACCGCTGCGCCACCCAGAGATCCCTGAAATTCCAATTTTAACTGGACATCCTACTTTTTTTTTTTTTTTTTTTTGGTAACCTTAAACCAGATCCAAATGAAAGACACCTCATCTACTTTTCTTGATATTATGTTTAGAAAGCCCATCTTTGGCCCTTCTTTGACCATATTTAACAGCACGAAGTGAATACTTTGGATCAACAGAATATGGTCATCTGGAATCCAGGCTTATCCCTTCTAAAACCAAAGATACTATAATTCCCTGCAAATATGGATGAAAACCTACTTCCGAGGCTGCTTCTTCCTCACATCCTTCCTGCCTGTAAGGGACAGTACTACTAGTGTGCCCCTGCATATACCACCCAGTACATAAGGTATAGCCAAGGGATGGGACCTTGTGGGGATATAGAAATATCTTGGATTTGCAGGCATCTTTCCACATACACGATTTTCAGGTGAGGAATTAATGCAAGTTGGTACAAAAAAGGGAGTGAGAAGACAAAGTTGGTGGGGCAGCTTTAAGAACATTCAAGGGCTTTAGGGCCACTCTAGCTGTATTGCCAAGTTCCCCAAAGGGATTCTTAGGAGTGTGATAAATTTTGATTCAAATCTGGTTTCCTGGTTTTACTAAGGTTACATTTTCTGAGGAAGAAGAGGGCATACTTTGTTTACCAGTTTTCTAGTGATTTTGTCTTTCCTTTCCCTGAGTTCTGGAAATGTAAGGAGTAAACCTAGAGAAAGGTATCATTCCCATTGCAACCATGTAAAAGAGTAGAAGAAATCGTAATGTGTCCTCGTAAGTTTATAGATGTGCTGGTGGGATATTGAGGGAAACACCCATTGATATATGAATGGCAATCATAAATTTGACAAGATCAATACAGTTCATGAAAGGTCAAAGTTTTACCAGGTGGTTGTAAAAGCAAGAAAGTCCAGGATACTTGGAAGAGGACAATTTAAATGGTGTATTGTGATATCTAAGCTACTTTTAGTGGAATAAGGAAAACAAATTAGGAAAAAGGGGAGTTGGTGTGTCAGTGCGCTAATGGTGCTGAAGAGAAATATCTCTAAGAGTTGTTTCCTTTTTTTAAGATTTTATTTATTTATTCATGAGAGACACAGAGAGAGAGAGAGGCAGAGACACAGGCAGAGGGAGAAGCAGGCTCCATGCAGGGAGCCCGACGTGGGACTCGATCCCAGGTCTCCAGGATCACGCCCTGGGCTGAAAGTGGCGCTAAACTGCTGAGCCACCTGGGCTGCCCCTAAGATTTGTTTCTGAAGTTTACTTTACTTTCATATTCTCCTCTCCAAAACTCTTATAATTGAATTGACTAATAGCATTCAAGTCATCAACTATTGATTTTAATTTCATGTTTCAAACATATGTGATCTTAGGAAAAGCATAACCTATTTGATCCTCAGTTTCTTCATGTATTAAAAAATTGCATTAATACTTGTATCATAGTACTATTGTGAGATATTACTGACATACATATCTAGTGCTCAGTTGATATCAAAATTCTGTTTCTTTTTCTCCCCCTGTGTGTGTGTGTATATATATATATATTATATATACAGTATATATACTTGTATCTCAACCATCTGTGAATTATTAGGCCCCTTCTGATGTTTCATGGCTATCTCAAATTCAAAACTGACGCATTATTTATTTCTTCCAAATCACTTGTATTCCCACAAGCTAAGCTTCAGTTTTATAAAAATTTTGCACTGACATAAACATGCTGCAACATCACACCTCCAAGTCTTAGTATGTTCCTTTTTCTCTCTTTGACTTACTGGTAAACTCAAAACAGCTTGAATGCTTATTCCTCTGTGATGCTTCCCATGAACATCACTGTAGACATCCTAGGTGAATCGGTTCTTTTATTTTCAGTGATTCTTTAATAGATACTTTAATCCTTTCAGAATTACACACGAAGAAGCTCAATTAAGCCAAAACAAAACAAAACAAAACAAAATTTGCTTTTAGACCTAAGAAATCTATTCAGGCCATTTTTCTTAAGCTACGCTTTAAATCATATCTCCAGAAATCTGCATACACAACCTATTTCCTTATACTACTTATAGAGTACCTTTCTCCAAATTCTCACAAAAAGTTTTACTTAATCCAGTTTCATTGGTGGGCAGTTTTGAGTAGCCAGCTCTGCACTGTGCAATTTGATGCCTCACTCCAGGTATTCACTTCTGATGAGGTTCCTAGGGCTCTAGATAGAGACAGAGCTCCATGTTGCCACCTCACTAACAAGGATGAGTATTTATCAGACAGTACATTAAAAATCACGTTTTTACAAGTCAATCTTCCCTTTAATTCTAATTTTTAAGTGGCAGTGGATACACTTAAAGCATTTATTTTCTAGTAATTATGATAATGCCAGTGATGTCATGATTCTTAAGTAGTAACTTTTTAAATAAACAGGTAAATTAAAAAAGGCATAAAACTCATGTGTTAACTTTTATTACAACTCTTCTGGCAACAGTTGTTCTTGTTCTGTTCCTGGCTTTATGAGGTAGTTATATACCCACCTGCCTTGCCCTTGCCAGTGGGTTCAATTCCTTCAATTGCAGATTTCCCTTTAGGACTTAAGGGTTGGTTACTCCATGGCCAGGATGTCTTCCACTTCTTCTCACTACTGGGCTTCCTTCTATATTTCAAACTTGTAATCCTTTTTAACAGCACTGAATGCATGGAGTGGAAAGGGAGATTCCAAATTTTTTTTCTGTTCACCATCATGAAGGATATTTCCCACCTTCTGTCTTCAATGATGGTTGGGCTAAGTAGAAAATTATAAACTCAAAGCTAGTTTTTCACATCACAGTTAAGATATCCCTCTTCTTCCTTTAACATTTGGTACTATCAATGGTAAATTCACTGCCAATTTTAAAATTTTTTCCAAGAATCTGATTTTCTCTTGGTTTAGCTGGTTTTTTTTTCTTTTACATATTATTTTCTAAAATATGATGGTATATCTAGGTGTAGAGGTTTTTGTTTTTTGTTTGTTTTTTGTTTTTTTCTTTCTTTTTTCCTTCATTTCAATCCTACTTGGCACTTACTGGGTAATTAACCTCATTACTCATTCCTTTCTCTAGTTCTGGGAAATTCTTAGTAATCTCTTTAAACAGTAAGTATCCTACTATCATTGTCTTTCTGCACTAATTTTTGAACCTCTCTTAGTCACATGTTGAACTTTATGGGTCTATCCTCTGTTCTTTAAATTGCATTTGATATTTTTCAACTCCTCTGGTAATTTTCAATAATGTGTTCTTTTACTCTACCTACTTGCTCTTCAACTGAATATAATATGCTATTTGACCCCCAAAAGATAACATGGACTCCAGGGCTAGAAGTCCTGGCTATAAAACAACCAGCAAACTACTTAAATTCTGTATACTTTTTTTTTTTTATTTAATTAATTTTTATTGGTGTTCAATTTACCAACATACAGAAAAACACCCAGTGCTCATCCCGTCAAGTGTCCACCTCAGTGCCCGTCACCCATTCCCCTCCAACACCCGCCCTCCTCCCCCCCTTCCACCACCCCTAGTTCGTTTCCCCGAGTTAGGAGTCTTTATGTTCTGTCTCCCTTCCTGATATTTCCCAACATTTCTTTTCCCTTCCTTTATATTCCCTTTCACTATTATTTATATTGCCCAAATGAATGAGAACATACACTGTTGTCTGTATACTTCAGTTTCTTCCTTTTAAAATGAAAACAATTATAGTACTTACTCTGTGGTATTATTCTGAGTTAGTAGTTGCAAAGTACTTATACATGCATACTCCTTTCCATTCTTCTATGTATGTAATTATTCTAGACTTCCAACTTCTCAAAGCTGGATTATTCTGATTGTTTTCCATTGCGTCCCTTGGTAGAAAAAAGGAATTTCCCCTAAAATTCACGTTCATCTTATATATCACTGCTACATACACATTATTAATTTTGCATATGATACATTAATGTGCCAGATTTAAAAAAAAAAGAAATTCAGGACTAACAATTATTTGCTCACTATGAAGTCTACATGTCTCAGGGAAGATCCTTGATTAGTCAGACTAATTTCTACTGATTTACATTTTCCTTATGTCCCCACTCAACACTTCTCTTAGATGACTGTTTCTACTCAAGTCCAACAAATGTGTCATAACATTCTGCTCCACCTTTGTCTTACTCATTAATTATATCATTTAGTTATGTATGCAATCACTATTTATGATTTCATATTTTATTACAGCTGTTGTGCATACAAAAATGAGTAAGTCATGATTTCTGCTGTATTCTGAAGTCACAGACATGAGACCATGTAAATAATTTTAGTACAAAGTGATATGTCCTGTAATTAAGGTTTTATAACCTTGCCTATATCCTAAAACAAACTTACACTTCTTTTTAGTAATTAGTTTTTTCATAAATACAAAAAGTACAAATCGGGATAAAACAAATGCCCTTTCAACTACCACTTTGGATTAGCAAATTTTAATATTATGTTACATGTGTTTCAGATATTATCATTCTGCAATCAACTTAGTTGGCCCATTTATCTAGTCACTAGAAATAGCCACCATTATAATTTCCATGGGCATTTTAAATTTTTTCTTTTACATGTGCTACTCTAAGATATAGAAGAACATTGTCATAATTCCCTACACTACAGCTGAGTCCAAGTGTCAGTAATAATGACATTTTTTTTTTAAAGTCTGGTAATAGCTAAAACCATATCGGTAATCTTCAGGTTGGTTCTGACTCCTTTACATCCTGAGAAATTTCCAAGGTTAAATGGTTCCTTATGTACACTTAATCTTCTAAGACCTGCTACATTTTTTTTTTTTACAAAATAATTAAACTCTACCAGAATAACTGATTTAATGAATTTATTTCCTTTAGAAGAGAATTATTTTTCTCTCTCCTAACAATGTGTTCTGCCTCCAATAAGCCTGACATATAGCTCAACCATTAAACAATAATAATATGTGCCTAGGATTTGGGATAATTCTATTTCAAATAATATAGCATTGATTTATCACCATCTTTCCTTTGGTAAAATGCAAAATAAAGTGTAAGTCTAAATATCCTACTTGTTTTTAGTTCAGTTTTTTTTTTTTTTTTTACCAATAACCTCTTAGTAATTTTCTGATCCAAAAACACAATGTCTAGACACATATCTATGTATTT
This sequence comes from Vulpes lagopus, assembly GCF_018345385.1. NCBI lineage: Eukaryota > Metazoa > Chordata > Mammalia > Carnivora > Canidae > Vulpes > Vulpes lagopus. Next base: position 94,787,833 of record NC_054824.1, on the reverse strand, counting down.
ACATATATTAAAACAGTGGGGAAAATAAAAATAAAGCAATACAGCCCTTTTCATGAATGTGGTGCTGACGGACAAGAAGGAAGCCACTGCCCCTCCCAAGCCAAAGACAAAGCAAGGCTTTGAAAGCTAAAAAAAGTGGTGCTGCAAGGTGTGCACAGTCACACACACACAAAAGATCTTCACATCACTTACATTCTGATGACCCAAGACCCTACATCTCCAAAGGCAGCCTAAATATCCTTGAAAGAGCTCCTGCAGGAGAAACAATCTTGATCACTGTGTCATCATCAAGTTCCCCCTCACCACCGAGTCAGTCATGAAGAAAATAGAAGACAACAACACACTCGTGTTCACTGTAGATGTCAAGGCCAATAAACATCCGATCAAGCAGGCTGTGAAGAAGGTCTACGACATTGACATGGCCAAGGTCAACACCTTGATCAGGCCTGATGGAGAGAAGAAAGCATATGTTTATCTGGCTCCTGACTATGATGTTTTGGATCTTGCCAACAACATCATCTAAACTGAGTCCAGCTGGATTTATAAATCTAAATATAAATTCTTTCACCATAAAAAATAAAGCAATACATTTTAGGCAAAGTACTCTCAAAAATCAAAATATGGCATAGTTTATTTTCTAAATAGAATATTGAACTACTCAATCTAAAGCATTCACATTTACTAGGTTGAGCCACATGAAACTAAGATATAGATTTTTAATTTATTTTCCTCTTCATTGAAGTGTGATGGTTAGTTAATTCCATGTGTCAATTTGACTGGACTAATAGATGTCCAGATTAAACACTGTTTCTGGGTGTGGGTAAAGATGTTTCCAGATGAGGTTAGTATGTGAATCAGTGGACTTAATAAAGTAGATTGCCCTTTCCAATATGGTGAGCATCATCCAATCTGTTGAGGATCAGAACAGAACAAAAAGGTGGAGAAGGGGAAAAGTTACCCCTTTTGCTTCTTGCCTTACTGCTGAGCTGAAACACTGGTCTCCTCCTGTCCTTACACTGAAATTTAGACCATCAGCAATCTTGGTTTTCAAGCCTTTGTACTTAGACTGGAATTACACCATTGGCTTCCCTGGGTCTCCAACTTCTGGAATATATTATATATTCAGTATAATATAAAATATTACAACCATCTCTTTTCTCTCTCCCTCCCTCCATCTCTCTCTCTCTCTCTCTCTCTCTCTCTCTCTCTTGCTTTCCCCTCCTCTTCTCCCTCCCATTCTCTCTCTCCCCCCACCCCCCACTGGTTCTATCTTTCTAGAGAACCTTGACTAATATAACAGCCAAATAAGACTATTTCATATGGTTTAATCTAAGAATTGGATTCCTTCATGTATCCAGGGCTTTCTTGAGAAGAAAAGTTGGGAAATGGTTCTCTTTCTGAAAAAAAGTATTGGAGAACAAATCTACCCAGAACAAAATTGATATATATATCATCTATCTTAGAAGACAGAACATGTGTTTAAAATTTTGAATGGATTATTTTATTTTTAAAAATTATTTATTTATTTTTAGAGAGAAAGGGGGGGCAGAGCAAGGGGGAGAATCTCAAACAGACTCCTTGCTGAGTATGGAGCTTGAAGCAGGGCTTGATCTCAGGACTCTAAGATCATGACCTGAGCTGAAATCAAGAATTAGATGATTAACTGACTGAGCCACCCAGTTGCCCCAGAATGAATTATTTTAATTTTTTTTTTTAATTTATTTATGATAGTCACAGAGAGAGAGAGAGAGAGGCAGAGACACAGGCAGAGGGAGAAGTAGGCTCCATGCACCGGGAGCCCGACGTGGGATTCGATCCCGGGTCTCCAGGATCGCGCCCTGGGCCAAAGGCAGGCGCCAAACCGCTGCGCCACCCAGGGATCCCAGAGCTTTAAAACCTAAATCATGTCTTTGTAAGTATTCTGTTACAGGCAAATATACAGGATACTATGGGAAAAGTGCATTCCAAGATATAACAATGATAGAATATATTTAAATATGAAATGTATATAGTAATGCATAAATATAAATACATATATATACTATATATAGTAATACATAAAAGCATCTATGTGAATCAAAATGAAATTGAAATGCAACATAATAAACAGAGACTAAGGCCAAAAATCTACAGTTTCCAGGGTAAGGATTTAAAAACTGAATATTTTGAATGAAAGTACCCAAGCCAGATTTAAGACAAGAAACTAGAAAAATTGCATATATGAAAACAAAAAAAATAAAATGTACTAGGCACATATTATGTAAGATGAATTTACAGTCATATTAACATATGAAAACTAGAATGTAATATAGAAGATGGCAATAATAAAAAAAAGAAGATGGCAATAATAATAAAGGAGGGACAAGCGTGTTAGTTAAGATTATATATTCATAAATATATATAAGAATCACTAACCTAAGGCATTTAAATACAAACTGGATAGATACAAAGCAGAAATGATATAATTATGTAAAAAAATTAAAATTCATAAGCACTATTGAAGCTTTTAATGTGCTAGTCTCAGAAGCATTTATGCTTCAAGAAGACCAAATTTTGAAATGAGTTTGAGATATATAGAAATCATCATTAATAATTCTATAATAAGTAAGATATATTAAGAATTTATGCTGTAGCAAGTACAGATCCACAAAAATCTTTTTTAAAGATTAATTGTTTAGGCATACCTGCCAAATGACTAATAAAGAACAATACGGGATATACAAGTAAAAAACGCAAACATCAATGTACACACATGGGACACCTGGGTGGCTCAGTGGTTGAGCATAAGCCTTTGGCTCAGGGTGTGATCCTAGAGTCCGGGGATTGAGTCCACATCGGGCTCCCACATGGAGCCTGCTTCTCCCTTTGCCTGTGTCTCTGCCTCTCTCTGTGTGTCTCTCATGAATAAATAAATAAATAAATAAATAAATAAATAAATAAATAAAATCTTTAAAAAAATGCACACATGCACACAAATACCAAAACCTTAAAATCATTACAGTATAATATAATTAACTGTACCACTAATCTGAAAGTGTAGATTAAACGACCAATTATTGAAGAAAAATGGATTTTCAAATTGTTAGGAAGAAAAAAATCATGAATATAGAAATGACCATAGTAACTATGAAATGGCTATCAAAATTAGAAAAAAATATTCCTCTTACTCTTGTGAGAAAGACTCCAAACTCATATGATTTTACCTAAAGTTTAAGAAATTTCAAACATCTTAATGTAAAAAGAATTGAGATATGTATGCACCTCATTTTATGAGGTTTGAATTTTAGTGGTTTGAATAGTGTCCTTCCAAGATCCCGTGACCACTTAAAAGCTTAGAATGTGGACCTATTTGGAAATAGGGTCTTCGTAGATGTAATTAGTTAGGATTAAGTCATACTGGATTAGGATAGGCCCTAAATCCAATGACTAGTGTCTTTACAAAAGAAAGGAAAGGGACATCCAGGCACAGAGCCAGCATAGACACACAGAGGAAAGAAAGCCATGGGGTGATGGAGACAGAGATCAGAGTGATGCAGCTACAAACCATGAGCATAGGATTGCCAGCAACCTCTAAAAACTAGCAAGAGAGGAGAAGAATTTTTCCCTAGAATCATCAAAGGAAACATGTCTCTGCTTATACCTTGACTTTAGATTTTCACTTTCAGAAGTGTAATGAAATACATTTCTGTTGTTTTAAGCCACTCCAATTGTGGTAATGTTTTATGGCAGCCATAGGAAATAAATAGGTGACAGAAGCAAAGCTATGATTCTAAACCAAGGTAAGGATAAAATGAAAAAAGTTATGCCAATCTTACTTAAGATCCTAGATTTAAATTTTTTTCTGAGGTATCAGTCGACACTAAAACAAAGTGGATGTTAGGGGTGCAAACCCCTCCATACACAATAGAAAATCATATAGCTTTTGGCTCCCCAAAACTTAACTACGAATAGTCTACTATTGATCAGAAAGCTTACTAATGTAACAGAAACTGTCAGTGAATACATATTTTGTATATTATATGTATTATATATACTATATTCTTACAACAAAGTAAACTAGAGAAAAGGAAATATTATTGAGGAAATCACAGAGAAGAAAAAATACATTTACAGTACAGTACTGCATTTATCTAAAAAATCTACATATAAACTGAACCCTCACAGTTCAAATCCATGTTGTTCAAGGGTCAACTATATATTTGAAAACTTTATGACCACATGGAAATGAGGCAAAAAGTTATCAACAAATATTGGCTCTCAGAATGACAGACTGGTGGACAAAAGCTGAAATGGTTATCTCAACAAATGTGGAAGAATAATTCTATTAAATCCAACATTTACTCATAATTTCAAAAAGCAATCCTTTGGCAAAATAAAATTAGAAGGCAAATTGCTTAGCTTCATAAAGCATAACTACCCAAAACTCTTGCATACGTAACACCTATAGTGAAGATTTAAGGACCTTGTCAGTAATACCAGAAACAAACCAAGAAACTTCTCACATCACAATCACTTAACAACTAGATACTATGGACAATGCAAGATGTCTACAAAAGAAATAAGGTCTACATAATTGGGGGGGGGGTGGGCTTGGCAAAGTCGTCCTATTTGCAAAGAATACGATTTTCTAAGGACCAAATTATCTCTCACAACATCCTCTCAGGAAATCTAAGAAAATCTATTTGTAGTATTAAAACATTAGGCAAAATTGCCGAATATAGGTTGAAAGCACAAAAATTAGTATCATTCATATAAAAAAGTAGAAAATTGAATATTTTTAAATGACACCATTAAAAATAGCCAGAAACCAACCTTTCAGAGTTTCTTGGAATTAACTGAAGAAATTTGTCAGAACCTATTGAATACACTAAAAAATATTGTCCATAGATGTAAAAGACCTAAGTATTGAAAGAAATACTAGACTCATGCATATATGAAAATACAATATTATAAAATGTAACAGTGCTTTATAGCCAGGAATAAAGCTATTGCAGTTTCAATTATAATCATCATTATTTTTCATAGAAATCAAGAAACTATTTTAAGTCAGTATAAAAGTATAAAGACATAATTCTCAAGGAAAGAAGAACAAGACAGGGAAATTGTTCTTATCATATGTAACCATGTTTGTAAAACTACACGAATTAAAAAATAATGGTCACTAGTACAGAATTAGACATACAGGTCAGTAGAACAAAACAGAAAAGAACATATAGAAACAGATATAAACACTTAAAACCAAAACCTAATAAAACCTGTATAAACACAAAGGATACATAATAGACAGACACTAATAGAAGATATTTGTGATCCTAAAACAGAGAAAATGGTAAAAACTGGAATATACCAAGAGGAAAAGAGTAAGCATTTTATTGAAGAGAACCTATTTTTGAATAATACATATATGAAAATATTTTCAATCTGACTAATAAAGAGATGTAGATTAAAACTATTATTGCACAGCTAAAAAGAGAGTCAAAAATTAAATCTCTCATAGCAATTATCTAGAAAGATTGAAGGATATTGGTACTTGCATACACTTCTAATAATATTATAAACTTTTGGCATTATTTTGGAAAACACTTTTGCCAAGTGAAATATATATATATTTGATACTTAAATATATACAGTTTTAATATTCTAATGTCTAAAATATGACTAGGTGCACCTGGGTGGCTCAGCTGACTAAGCAACTGACTTTTGATTTCAACTCAGGTTATTATCTTAGGGTCCTCGAATCCAGCCCTGGGTCTGGCTCCATGCTTACTGGGAAGTTTGGTTGAGAATTCTCTCTCCCTCTCTAAAATAAATAAATCTTTAAAAAATATTTATCCAGCAATTCTACTTCCAGGAAGACATTTTCTTATGTATGTAATGTATGTATGTATGTATGTATGTATGCATGCATGTATGTATATATGTATTTATTTATTTATGTTTAGACTCAATTTAATTAATGTATACTGTATTATTAGTTTCAGGGGTAGAATTTAGTAATTCACCAATTGGATATAACATCCAGTGCTCTTTCTATCAAGTGCCCTCCTTATGCTCATCACCCAATTACCCCATCTCCCCATTCACCTCTCCTCCAGCAATCCTCGGTTTGTTTACTTGGCGTTAAATGTCTCTTATGGTTTGCCTCCTTCTCTGTTTTCATCTTATTTTATTTTTCCGTCCCTTCCCCATTTTTATCTGTTTTGCTTCTTGAACTCCACATATGAGTAAAATCATACGGTATTTGTCCTTCTCTGACTGAGTTATTTTGCTTAGCATAATATCCATAGTTCCATCCACATTGTTGCAAATGACAAGATTTCATTCTTTTTGATGGCTGAGTAATATTCCTGTGTGTGTGTGTGCATGTGTGTGTGTGTGTGTGTGTGTGTGTACCACATTTTCTGTGTCCACTCATGTGTCAATGGTCATCTGGGCTCTTTCCATATTTTGGCTATTGTGGACATTGTTGTTATAAACATCAGGGTGCATGTGCCTCTTTGAATCACTATTTTTTTTTTTAATTTTTTATTTATTTATGATAGTCACACAAAGAGAGAGAGAGAGGCAGAGACACAGGCGGAGGGAGAAGCAGGCTCCATGCACCGGGAGCCTGATGTGGGATTCGATCCCGAGTCTCCAGGATCGCGCCCTGGGCCAAAGGCAGGCGCCAAACCGCTGCGCCACCCAGGGATCCCTGAATCACTATTTTTGTAAGGGAGACATTTTATATTTACACAGGAAATGTGCATGTGTGTTAGTGTCAGAATCAATCTTGGAATATAAAACTAATTATGTATATTGATACAATGGAATACTTATTACATGACAGTTAAAATGAATGTACTATATTTAAATAGATTGCATTTGTATATATCAAAGAATATATATTTTAAATTAAGATTTGAATGAGAAAAATGTATTTTTTAAAATATATTATTTATTTATTCATGAGAGACAGACAGAGAGAGAGAGGAAGAGACATAGGCAGAGGGAGAAGCAGGTTCCATTCAGGGAGCCTGATGTGGGATTGGATCCTGGACCCCAGGATCACACCCTGAGAGAAAGGCAGACACTTAACGGCTGAGCCACCCAGGTGTCCTGAGAAAAGGGTATTTGTGAACAATACATACAACTTGTTATTTATGTAAATTTTAAATATTGATGCATTTTATAAGTTATATATATATTTGAGTGTATATATATATATAGAGTGTGTGTATATATATATATATATATATATCATAGGAAAAATGTATCAAATTTAAATTAAATAGAGAACTCCAGTTTATAGTAATGGTTTCTTCCAATGTGAAAAAAGGTAATAAGATTGTATTGGAGTGAAGTAAGGGAAAAATCAAGTTAATTTTCTACATAAATTCAGAAAGTATGCTCAAATTTTATGTTATTTCTTGATATAGACATTTGTTTTCTATTTTTTCATATTATACTTTTATATATATATTTTTAAAAGTTTTCTCCAACTTATTTTAGTCATATTTCCTTCAATTGACTCTTCATTTGATACTCTGTGACACATTTATATTTTTTTGTCATTTCTCTTTGATTTCATTTTAATTTTCTCCTGTGAGTTTTTTTTTCAATCTCTTGAGTATACACTGTTAATGTTATTAAATTCTCTTTTCTGTTTTCTTTTAGATTTTTTAATTTAAGTCTTTATTGAATTTCTTCTTAAAATATCAGGAGAGAAAAATAAAACCTGGGATAATTTTCAAATTAGTCACACACCAGGGCTTACATTCATAAACTTTGAGAAAAACTGCTTATGATAAATCATTTAAATTGTATCTTAAAAGAGAGACAGAAAGTACATAAAAATTGATAATATAAGTGTCTCTTCCAATAAGAAGTAGGATACTCAATTGAAGTTTACTTTTCCTTGGCACAAGTGTATACATCCCTATAGACTATGTTTTCAAAGTCATCTGACATAAATTAGGGCATTCCTTTATGTGGTGCAATAGAAATACAAAAAGATTCCAAAATTATAAACTATCTATGAATTTACGTTTTAATCTTGAAAATCCTAGGAATATATTTTCTTTTTTTTTTTATAAATGTCAAGCCATTTGTACATAATCCTTTTCCCAAATTGTTTTTTGTTGTTATTGTTGTTGTTGCCAAGTCCCTGGACTTATTTCCTGTATCCAAATATCTGCGTGACATCTTTCACTTACTCTTTGAAAACTGTAACACAAAAGTAAAAACTACATTTTTGATGATCCAGGATATATTTCTTACCAATATGACTGACCTTAGTATATTTTCAAAGTGTATATTTTAGTGCATTTTCAAACAATATGATTTACTCATTAGACATACATTTAATAAAGTAGAGCCATTATTTAATCTTGGGTTCTGACAAAATATCAAATTAACTATTTAAGCCACAAATCAAATAAAACTACCAATCCTTTGTTTTCATTATCAAAATTTCTTTAAAACTTTTGTGAAAATCCCTTGTACTTTCCCATTTAGGCTCCTACTTTTTTTTTTTTTTTTCAAATTTCCTTTAAAAAAATAAAGATACCCTCTTGGCTTTCTCCTTCTATTTTTTTCTAGAATGATCCCCAAAATAAAAGCTGGGATATTATTTCAGAACAGAACTATAGTACACTGTAAAATAATTCTGCCAAATCTTAATTCTACATAAATTCATATCCTTTCCACAATGCATCTATATTAAGCATGTCACATTTAAGTATGACTCAAACATAGATTTGTTTCTTTAAATAAGATGTTCTTTAATGTTGTATCCTAGTTACAAACATCATTACCCTAGATCTAGGTGATACCTATAAAATTCTACTCACCTTCTCACTTTAAAATATGTACTTCTCTCCTTCTCTCTAGCACTCACAATTAATACTCCTGGTTTTCATTCTCTAAGTTTTACTACTAAAAATCATTGTCCTTCTTCTATGGCATTCATGTATGCATGTATGCATGTATTCTATGGCATGCATGGCATGCATGTAGTATCCATTAAATGTTTTTTTTTTTCTTTTAAGTCTAGGTATGTCTTACCTTTCTACTCAAATACATGTTTCTAATCTTCATACTTACTACATAATCCATATTTTATATGGAGCTCGTTTTTTTGATATCAGAATCTATGGAATCCAAACTTATTTATAGAATCATCTCATGCACTATTTATGTGTTTTCATTTCTGAAAACATCAATCAGGGAAGAGAAAAAAATACTACATGGGTTTCAAAGTCTTCTGATACATAAGCAGGACTTCAAAGTTTGTCTGGTCTTGATTTTCATACAAAACAATAACACTGGTTGTGTTCAAAAAGTGTGATGAGCTCTAGCTCTTTAGCCTTGTGTTTCTGATGTGTAGTGTCTACATTACTGACAGATCTATCTTTCTAAAACTGAAGTCTGATTATGTCCAAGCTTATAGAGACATGCATATGACAACAAATATTTCAAATATCTATCTTACTTTGCTCTTATTTTATGCTTTTGTTTTTTCTTTACCAGTTTACCTAACTGCAAAGTATTTTTGTAATCATAAATTATGCCCTACTCTAATTTGTATACCCCTCAGTCTCAGAACATACTAATTATTACTCAAATTCTATGGTCCTTGAAAGTCAATATGTCATATCAGGATCTCAAGTATTTCTTTATATTGTTTTTAGGATGTGTTCCTAAATGCATTCCTAAAATGCCGCATAAGAAATTAAATCAATATTGCCCAATTATAGGTTCTGGTCATGGCCACAGTTAAATCATTCTATGCATAAAATAGTGTCACTAACGATAATTTTCTCCATAGAGAATAGTAACACAGTTCTTTTTCTGTCAACGCCTCTTTTTCTGTGTCTGGCACAGAGTATTGTTGAATAAAGAAGCAAATTAATGAGTGGAGTAGAATGGAGTGAACAAATGGGAAGAAGTGAAGTACATGAGAGTATGTTTCTTTCTGCAAAAACCCCAATTCACTATCTACAAGAAGTTGCTCATTTACTTTGTATTACTCTGATCATGCAGGATTTTCTGGTTTTCTCTTCTTCTGTCTTTTGTTCCTTTTTAATAAACTTTATGACACAAAGAAAAAAACAATTAAAATGATATGACTTCAAAGTTTCATGATTCTTGTAAGTGATTAAAATATGGCACAGACACTACAATAAGGAGCAGCAGATGTACACAGCATTGCGATGTTAAAGATTACCTGGTGAAGGCCAGGGAATGCTTCACAGACAAAGGAACGCTTAAGTGCTATCATTAAGACCTTCCCAGGCAATTCTGAAAGAGCAGATATTCAATGTATACCAAAGAGCATGTGCAATGGAGTGGAAGGGGGACATATTCAATGACTACATCAGTTCTGAATTGCTAGAACCCAAGACAACAGTTGTGAAATAAGGGGAGGATAGGCTCCAGAGATGGTAATGGGCAAGCTCATAAAGAAACTAAAGAGTTTCAGTATTACTTTATAGGTAATTAGGAGTTATAAACATTTTCCAAGCATGGAGTGGCATTATTAGCTTTATATTTTAGAAGATAACTCAAGGAGAAGTACACATGGTGGAATGGAGAGTGGAGAGGTTGAATGCAAATTACTCAGACTGTACATTATAAAAGCTTGAACAAAATGGGGTCACTAAAACCAGCTGACTAAAGTTTGAGAACTGTGTATAAATAAGTGCAAGAAGACATTGAGAAGAAAGCATAGATATTGTGATGTGTTTTATCTATAAACACATAAGAGGCAGTTTTACTAATAGCTTCAAAAATAAAAAAAGGAACAAAAATGAGATTACATTTTATCCCCTTTAAATGTGACTTTTATAGTAAAACATATTCTTTTTTTTTGTTTTTGTTTTTTTGTTTTTTTTTTTTGTAAAACATATTCTAAATTTTTCTTGAATCCTTATAAATTTACGTTATCCCCAAATGTGTTATTAAAATTATTTCTTACTTTAGTTGACCCCCGTCTACTTCACATAATTATTAATTGACTATTGAAGATACTTCATTTGTTCAGGAATCACATTCCCAGCTTTTTTGGGTTACTAAGAAACAAAAGCAATAAATACCGTTAGGAATTTAGGAGCCAAAGAAGACATTCATAGAGACTGGGAATGACCATGAAATCTGTGGGCTCTGGGGTAAGATTAGTGTGTCCTATGTGCTTGCAAAGCTCAAGGTGTGGCATAAGCTCATACCCTCCTACAGAATGGACACATGGTGTTCTCAGGTAGATTTCTGATAGCTAAGCTCTCAGCCTGGATGAGACTTGAAAGTCCAAATTACTAACTCATCTTTCTCCCCATCCAAATTTGCCAGAGAGGTGAAGATTAAAATAACATAGATATGCAGCTATTTATCCTGGCATTTGTCTCCAGAAGTAAACTTATTCTCTCAGTCTCAGATGAAACCTTTTGCTGACCTTGAGCTTACCCCTTAAAAGCTTACTACTCAGAGAAATGGAGAAATTCGCTTAGTGAGGACAAGATACTCCAAAAGAAAGAAATCAAGAGAGTGAATAGTACATGATCAGTTCATTGTCCAACCCCTTCTTCATTAAGAAGGGATGAGTGAGATGGGAGAGACAAGGAGAACTATTCATCATTGAAGCTTTGAGGAATAGAAGATATGCACATCCCTTCATAGCTGGTGATTTTCAATCAAGTTTAAACCACATCCCCCCACCCAGAGAAATTCAGATATAAGCAAGAACAATTTATAATTGTCATTTGACTGGGGATGCTACTGTATTTGATTTCTGAATTAGGAAATATTGCACACCTTCCCACATGCAGTATCAACTGACAAAATGAAAACCTATCCTGAACAAAACGCTAAGTTCTATTGAGAAACACCATTGGAACCTAACTCTGAAGGGCCTGTTAGGCCTCATTAAAGACTATAAACTTCTTGGTTATTTCCTTAACAAAATATTATGTATATTGTATCAAATATTTTCCTATATTTGGCGTCCTGTTTCAACTGTCTTCTGTAAACTAGACATGTTACTGGAGACATCATAGAATCTTACAATCTATTTATTTAGAAGTGTCCATATTCTATATCCATAATTAGGGTCATCTCAGGTATGTAAGATGATTCAGAATTTTGCTTCTGAGATGTGGAAGTTTTAAACATGAGTTGAAGAAGGCATAATATGAAATATAAAGGGATGAAAAGGAGAAACACCAAAATTGAATATAATTATAGTAAGCTTTGCATAGTCACTTTAAACATCCGGCCCCTCAGCAGGAATCAGAATAAGTATTTTGGAATTCTCTGTGATCAATTCTACTATCCAAACGACTAAAATAAGGTTGTTCTGTATATCTATTATTAAACTTGCATCAAGCAGAGATAATTAGCCGTTTTGAAAGTAGTAATAATTTAAAAAATCCTCTTAAGAATTAATCTCCTTTAATGGATATAGTTAAAATAGTCAGATAAACTGAATTAACTGTTCTTTTCTATTACTCCTATTCTCTTAAGCTTTCTACTGCAGTTGAGCACTTGCTTCTTTTCTGTCTTTAAACTGATCCCAATTTTAAATGCTTTCTGAGATAGGAAAAGAGTTCTCTACTCTCCACACAAAATTTAAAAAATATTTACTACTCTTGTGTTTCACATTTCTATTGATATTGACTTCAGAAATATAATTTGAGATAATTTTAAATTGATTTGAAGTTAAAATGCCTACTAAAGTTTAGGATTTGGAAAGAGAATTAATAAATGTTTGAGAGTTCAGAAATTGTACTTAATTGGGTAGATAATAGCAACATAGAAGTCTGATATATCTCTAGCATATTACTTAAAGAGAGTTACTCACAAAAACACCTTTACAGGTTAATGAAAAGTTCACTAGTCAGTAACTGAAAGCACATATCAAAGGTATCACTATAAAGGGAGAAAATAATTAAAAGGTAAAAGGGTGAAAGACGTGTATGTACATATATCTAAAGCTTAAAAATCTCTTAATAAAGTTAGAATATATGAATTTGTAATAAAAATATAGTTACCTGAAAAGAACAATAAAATTTCTATAATTTTGCATACTTTATCTTTTTCTCTATTTCATTTTAATCTCATATACCAAAAAATATAACAATAGTAATAAAAGTTAAAATTCGTTTTACAAATATATAACATATGTGTATGTATGTATGTGTATTATATCATTAAATTTGCCATATTGTAGACAGAAAATTGATAATTCTTTTTTATAAGATTTCTTTATTTATTTTAGAGAGAAAGAGAGAGCACAGGGTGGGGGGAGGGCAGAGAGAGGGAGAGAGAGAGAATCTCAAACAGACTCTCCGCTGAGTGGGAGCTAGACACAAGATTCAATCTTACAACCCTGAGATCATGACTTGAGCTAAAATCAAGAGTCAGACACTTAATTGATTAGCCACCCAGCACCCCTTGAAAATTGATAATTCTAAAATAATAAATAAACATTTTGATAAATGTTAGAAAAAGTAGTATTAAAAGAATGAAACTCTTAGGCAGTTTCTACTATTTAAAGATTTCTGGATTTACTGTTAGGGTATAAAGTTACAATTCATGACGAATTGATTGGTTTAGAAATTTTGTTAGACTTAAAAATAATTCTATGGATTGAGAAAGCCCTATATTTATATGTATACATATATATTTTTAAAATATCTAAATTAATTCAGGATAGCATAAAAAATATCCATCAAACAATCTTCTAAATGAAATATTATCAAATGTTTCCAAGAAATATGATCAGATATTTGCAATTGATGCCCATTCTCTCTTAGAACTAACCTCCTATTATTTGTCTATAGGATCTGTCCCCTGCAGGGGGATAAGCAGTCATCTGACTATTCTCCACAGTGTTCATATTTGTTATTGCAATTAGCCTTGCATTTGAGGAATATATCTGCTGCATTTTTACTTCTTTATCTGTTCTAAAATCATTACTAGAAATTATAACAGATATTTATACTTCCACAATTATAATAGTACTCATAACTTATTCAGTTTTTATACTACAAATAAAAGACAAAAATATAATTCAATATAAGTTTCCATGACCAGAAAATTAGAAAGAAATAAAATGGCATCATTTTTGTAAAAATAAACCTCTTTTTGCAATTTAATCTTCTGTGATACAGAACAAAGTGTAAAAGGCTCAAGGAGCAGTAATAGATTTAATCTATCTATATGTGTTGGTTTTGGCTTTCTTAAATTGGACACCTTTAAGAAATCTACTCCTCAATTGAATACCATTGAAGTAGTTACTGACAGACAAGCTCTGCTGATATGCTGGGACAGCTGATCCAACATATGTTGGATCTGGATGTTCTTACGCTGGCTTCAGCTTTCTCATTTTTTTTTTTTCCCTCAATTTTTTGAGTAGGTATCATTTTACTTATGGTGATTTAGGATAATCCTCATATATTCAGATTTTCTATTCTTCACACCTGGAGAGGTACCTTTTCATCATGTAATTTCAAAGATATCTATTTATTCCACAAACACAGAAAATTATTTTATACTCACTGTATAAGTCCACAGACCTACCATGGTCATAAGGATCCACTAATATGCTCTCTGTTTCTAACAAAATTGGTATAACTCAAAGTGTCTACTGCCCTACTACTTTGAGATAGCTTGGATCCCAAGAGAATAATTGAAAACCCCTCTGGGGATGCCAGTGATTTTGCACACATGAACACATCCTTTAATTATATCACATGTCTTTAGCTGTTACTTTGCCACAGGGCTTGGAGGGGTTAGGTTAGATAAGAGAATCCACTGGAACCAGGGCTGTTCAAAGACTATGTACTGTTTATTACCAGCCCACATTACAAATAAATAGAAAAAGTTACAGTGATACTTGACATATTGTTCAACAGGTTACTAGGCTGGCTGGGTCTTACAAAACTTGGTGGTAGGTTTATGAGGCAAGGGGAGAATGGTAATAGTGGCTGTAAGAACGTAGCAAGAAGGATCCTTGTAACAGAACTTTTCTGCATCTTGCCTGCAGTGGTGATCACACAAATCTACAAATGTGACAAAATTATGCAGAACATACAAATGGTTCATATACAACTTAGTAGATTCGTGAAATCTTAGTAAGATTGATGGACTGTATCAATGCCAATTCTTTGACAAGCATTTACAATTTGGGGATGGTTATACCTGGTTAGTCTACATTATTTCCTATAAGTATATGTGAATCTAAAATTACACTAAAGGGTCAGGGCACCTGGGTTGCTCATTTGAGCATCCAACTCTTGATTTCAGCTCAGGTTATGATTTCAGAGTGGTGAGATGGAGCCCTGCATCGGGCTCCATGCCGGATATGGAGCCTGCTTAAGATTCCCTCTCTTCCTGTCCCTCTGCCTTCCCTATCTCCTATAAAAAATAATAATAAAATTAAATTAAATTAAAATTAAAATATAAAATATAAGGGAAATGATTTTGTCAATTTTTGCAAAGTTGCCAAGGGATGAAAAGAAAATGGAACCCATATTTTGTTATTTCTACCCTGATCATCTCTTTCTTTCACAATGGAAAGGGATCAAGGCAAATGACATAAAATTTAAAAAAAAAATCTTGCTACTAGGTATTTGCCCAAACTGATGTTAATTTTCTGAATTCCTATAAGTAACTAAAAAGGCATAAGGGATATTATAAAAGTATAAAGAATTATCTTTAAATTAAAAATGTAAAAATATATTTAATTTGAAAATGGGAAGAAAAATCATTTATGGAATCTGAGTGTATTCATTTTCTATTGCTACTATCATAAATTTACCACAAACTTAGTGGCTTCAAAAACAGATCTATTATCTTATACTTTTTATGGTCAGACATAGGTCCTATGGGCTAAAATCATGCTGGTAAGGCTATAGGGAAGAGTCTATGCTTCTCTTGTCTAGCTTCTAGAATTTGTCTGTATTCTTGGACTCATGGTCCCTTCCAGAAACGGCACAGTTCCAACTTTGGATTCTAGTGTCATATCTTCTTTAACTTTAACCTTCCTGCTTCTTTAAGAGTCATTTTGATTACATCAAGCCCAACTGGATAATCCAGGGTAGTTTTCCCATCTCAAGATTCTTAATCACATCTGCAAAGTTTCTTTTGCCATTTAAAGTAACATATTCATAACTTTTTGTAATTAGAATGTGGACATCTGTAAAGGACCATTATTTTGTCTACCATGGGTAAATGGATACTCAATAAAATCTCATTTTTAAATATATAAATTCAAGGCCAGGTCATCACTGAGTCAACACAGTAAAATAAACAATGCATGACTTTGAGCATATCTCTGTAATTCTGACAGAACTCAGTATTATGACCCCTCAGTGTGTGTGGGGGTCTCCATTATAGAGGATATGAATCTGAAATGACAGGTAATTTTTTTAAAAAAAGGAGTTATGATTAAATCATATCTTTATGAAGTGGATATACTGATAAGAACTCTGCAGATGTTGAATAAACAGCAGGAATTTTCATAATGTGAAACATTTTGTATTAATTCTTATATTTTGAGAAAATAAAGTGCAAGACTGTGCATAATCTAGCATAAATAAACATATATGGATGAATATCCTTGCATAGTAGTTCACACAGGATAATTTCTCATTTTGAATGCAATACTGCATAACATGTTTAATAATTGAATAATAAAATATTTTCAACCTGAATGATGAATGTGGTAGTTGCAGTCATTAAAATTCAAATTTTTATAAATGATTCATAATTCTAATGATAATTACTAAATCTCACCCTCTTCCTGCATCAAATAAAAAGAAACCATGGATTCTCTTCAATGATAAATTGTTCCACCATATTCCTATGTATCAAATTTCAAAACCTACTATGATTGCTAATTCTCCTCTGACCATGTGGCTAAAACTAACGATTTATGGAATATGGGTTTTGCACTTTCATTTCATTCATAATTAATAATGTGAACCAAAAAAGAAAAAGTCCCTGATGTGCCAGCTGTAGTGGTTTATAAGGTATTTGCGTAACTAGAGATCTGTTATACAAATAAGTTGCATCTACTTGTAATACTTTAAGCTTAGGTACTACATAGCATTTGCCATTTCACTCTACCTCTTTAACCCCACTATTAAAGTACTGCAAAAAAATTTGGTTAGCGAGGCTCCACACTGCTATGTACTTCTGTCTGTAATTCTATTTGAAGTCGGAAAATTTCCCAGAGGAAACTGGGATTTTACCCCCATGTCCAAAAGAATGCATTTTGATAGTTTGGTCACTTACCTAATATTTTTATTAGAATTAACAGTGAATATCTGGTCCTGTTTTAAGTGTTTTGAGCTGCATAGAGCCAAATTAATTTATAATTTTATTGAAAATGATAGGTATTTACATAGGAAAGTAATGAATGTACATAAAGGACCTAGAATGATTTACAAGCATTTAAGTCTAATGGCAGTTGGAGAAACACTAAATCTATGCCTTTGGCTTGACTTTTTTTTTTTTCTATTTCTCATTTATAAGATAGAAATGAAATTAGTTGTGAAATATTTTGTATTGAGGCTCTAACCCTCAGACAATCAAATAAACTTAAAGATCGCTTATAAAAGCAATGAGATTCAACCTTGGAGCACAGAATTGAAATGTATCTTATTTTCTCAGGTCAATCCATGATGTTGAGGCAGTTCATGATTTTGTATTTTCAGAAAAATTGATAATTAAAAGTACAGATGGTACTAGATAATGACTGTGGCTCTGTGTTTTAGAATGTTTATAAAAAAAATAAACACATGATCCTACATCCATAAATATTTTAAATGGATGTCTCCACACACTGCACACACATAAAAAGCACTAGCTCACCAGAATGAATGACAAAATGGCATACAGTGAAATAGACTCACCTCGAGTTAAAACAATTCACATTCTAGGACATTGAACATTTTTGCACAAAAGAAGAATGCTATATTTGCTGAGAAGTAAGCACTCTCTGGACAAGACTATAGCAGTATTTAGTGTGTCCACACCTAACTTGCTATCCTTTTTAACATTTACTCTTTGAGGACACTTTTAGTCTTTGAGTTAATACTACCAATGATTGATTAAATTGATTCTCTATGGAGAAAAGATTCCACACTATTCAAAAGGAACGTAAATTGTGCCTCTGCTTTATCCTTCTTTCAGTAAAGTACAGCCTGAAGCAATGTGGCTACTATCCATATCCATTTTGTTCAGGGATATTAACCTTGGGATACTGACGAAGCAAAGAAAGTAAAGCATAGTAAATTTGATATAGCTGAGGATACAGTAGAGAATTTTTTTAAATACAAATTATACCTTTTGGGGATTTTTTTAGAGAAGGAGATGTCATCATTTAATAATTTTGTATACTTACAACATTGGTAGCTTCTGTATTAGAATTATGACAACATCATTATAGTCTAGTAGAAAGGGGAAGACTTCTTGTGGTCTAGCAGCTAAAGACTTAAATGAACTTCCCCTCTAAAAGCAGACATTGGCTTACCTTCCTCCGTTCTTGCCAGCCTGCCTGACTGTTTGCTTGCTTTCCTTCTTTCTTTCTTCTCTTCCTTCTTCCCCTGGCTACTCTACCCTATCCTCTTCCACATCCCCTTTGCCCCACTTCTTCTCCTTTTTTATTCTGAGAGGTTCACATTCCTCTCAATATGACCAATATTTTTATTTCTAAACACTCACCCAAATGTTTTTGATAGGCCCTAAATGTGAACACTGCAACTCTTGTGGTGAGTCACGTAGGGGCAAGACGAGGAAATTCAGTAGGCAAATTAATTGTAATTTTTTAAGCTACTTCACATCCTTTACTAAAATATACATATGATAACAAGAGTGACTAATTGTTTTTTTTTTTTTTTCTGGGAAACTACTGGTGCATTAAAGCTATGATGATATACACAACTGCTTGTTAAAACTGCATGTTTATAAATAAGTATTTCTAGTTATGCTACCTGGATAAAATAAAACCTTTATAATATTGGAGCAAATTGAAGAATTAGATAAGTATACATGTTCTATTATCTACTAAGTATAGGAGTAAGAATACCTATTCAATAATAATATGCAGATAATGATATGCGAGAGATATTATTGTATTAAAAAGAAAATTATTTCAGATAATCAGAGGTATACGTATAACCAGATCATGTAACACACGTATTGTTAATCTAAAATGTCATTGGAAGGGTACTTTACTAAAAGTTTATCTCTGGGGTGCCTGGGTGGTTCAATCAGTTAAAGCGTCTGCCTTTGACTTGGGTCATGATCTCTAGGTCTTTGCATCAAGCTCCACATTGGGCTCCCTGCTCAATGGGAAGTCTGCTTCTCCCTCTGCCTCTCCCCTACTTGTTCTCTCTCTCTCTCTCTCAAATAAATAAATGAAATCTTTAAAAAAAACTTATTTAAAACTTTGATCAAATATCTAATTCTATCTACCATTTTTCAGACTCAAGCAATAAAATCTTCCATTAGTTTTGTTCCATAAAAGTTAAGCAAAAAAAGAATCACTTCACATCTCTTAACCTGGAGATCCTCAGACACATCAAACTTGAGAGAAGCAAAATGAACGATTTGCTTATAATCGTATTAGGCATTATAATCCTATTAGGGATCAAACCAGTTTTCTCTTTAGAAAACTAAATTGGATGCTTATACATTTAAGATAAAAAAGGGGGCTGACCCACCATTATTTACCTTTGACTTTATATAGATAATCTGAAGTTCCATGTTTCACAAAAACACCTCTTTAAATGCTATTTAAAATCAAATAGAGTTTCCTTAAATCTATAAATGCAGTTTGATATAAATTAATGATATCATGTAAATGTATAAAGGTCATTTTTTTCAACAGATTAAATGAATGATAAATAGATCCATATATATGTATATACACATGTGTAAATAGATCTATATCTCTCCATATATATCATGTTAATAACTTTATCTTTATTCAAAAATAATAGGATTGATTTTCATTTAAAAAGGGAGAGTAAGTAAAAAAAACTATTGCATAGTAGGCTATCCTTTCTGCTGTATAAAACAGGATAAGCCTACTTATATTCTTCCCACTTCAGCTCCTATCACCTTACTTAAAATGTAAATGATCCTCCTTCAGGAGGACAGAACACAGACTAAATGGGATGGTGATCACCGTCATTTTGAAGACATATTACATGGAAGCCAATCTATTAAAAAATATTTCCCTGATCTAGTTTCCAAGATATATGAAATCTCAAAGAATATACAATTGATTTTAAAATCAGAAAAAAAAAGATAATGGCATATTACACTTTACTCATTTTGAAATAAAGGCCTGTACGTGATAACTCTCTGTTGCCTTATGGTGGGGAAAACAAAAACAAACAGCAGGAAAAAACAAAAACAAAAACAAAAAAAAAAAAAACTGTGATATGGAAAGTAGGAGTACCTAAAAGAATAGTCAACCTGTCTGTTGTATAGTAGTAATATAGTATGTTATATGATAGGCTGTGATATGTTTACATATTTATTTTTATTTTTTTAAAGATTTACTTATTTATTTGAGGGGGAGGAGCAGAGGAGAGGAAGAAAGAATTTCAAGCAGACTGTCTCCTGAGCACAGAGCCTGACACGGGACTCAATCACACAACCTGAGATCATAACCTGAGGTGAAATCAAGAGTTGGACATTTAACTAGCTCTCCCATGCTCTTCTATATATTTATTTTTAATATTCCTGTGAAAGAGTGAAATAAATATATTTCTTATATTTTTGTAGAATGGGCAGTTTGAACACACATCATAACTTCTGGTCCAAAGCCCTTTTTTTAAAGGAATCCATAAAGGATACAAGCTATACTTTGCATAAGACTTATATTCCAGGGACGTCTGGGTGGCTCAGGGGTTGAGCATCTGCCTTTAGCTCAGCGTGTGATCCTGAGGTCCTGGGATTGAGACCCACATCAGGCTCCTTGCATGGAGCTTGCTTCTCCTCCCTCTGCCTTTGTCTCCGTGTCCCTCTGTGTCTCTCGTGAATAAATAAATAATTTTTTTTTTAAAAAGACATATTCCACACTTCATGGTGCTTAGGAAGTATTTAGAAAACATTCACTCCAGGGAAATTATTGAAAATGGATTCCATGCACCTGCCCTGCTGCATGTGCTTCCTCACACTAATTTGGTCATTGAAAGAACAACTTTCTTATTATTGTATTTTAGAAAATCACTACAAAGTACGGGTTCCCTAAAAATCATCAATAAACTATTAGGAGAGAACATGGTGAATGTAGAATAAAAACTGTTCTCTGAGTCTAGTAGCTTTGTTTTGAAGTCAGTTACTAAAAGGAGCTCTAAAATTATTTTGAGCAATAATATTACTATTAAAGTAAATTCATGAACACTGAAAGGGAATACTTCAAAAAGCAATTTAGTAGGTTCTCTTCCATTAATTTATAAGAAGGCCATACTGTTTTATTTATTTATTTATTTATTTATTTATAACTCTATATTTGACAAAGCAACCACTTCTCAGCATTCTGGGCAGGTTTCCATAATGGCACTTCTAAGAACTCAAAGGACTATTGACAGCTCTGGTGAAAAGTACATGGAAAGACTAGGGAATTAGGGGGGAAAAAAGAAAAAAAAAACTAAAGAAAACATTTGTTTGATTACACTGAAGAATGTAAAAAGAATTACCATTTTAGGGAAACAGGTTATTAATATAAAAGTATGTTGTCAATTATATATGATAGAGGCATATAATTATACCCAAATATTTGCATGTATACTGCATTCAACATATTGATCACATTCTCTCAAGCATTTTATCCCAATCCTTCATTTTTCAAAGATTACCTATTTTATAATTTTGTTCTGACTCTTCAAACATTGTTATTGCAAATTTTAATAATATTTTCCTAAAACACAATTTCTTAAGACAGTAGGTAATGGATGCCATAAGAACCTCTTAATAAAAGATAAAGCCTATGTTTATTGGAGAAGAGTAGTTTTAAGATACTGTGAGCTGTAAGAGCCATGCAGAAAGGATGTTATATTTTTCAGGAATTAGAAGACCTTATCAGAGCAACTAGTTAGTGAACGAAAGGGTCAATTTATGCTCACAGCTGTATACTCTCATTTATCCACCATGCTCTGTGTTTGCTCTGTGAACATCTGGAGCAAAAATGAGAAACCACTTTCAAATAAAACAGTAAACATTTGAGCAGAAATCGGAGGGCTTTTGAATGCAAACAAAATAATTCCTTGGAATTGTAGTTCCAAGCAATCCTAGGGTGTTCAGAAACTAATGTTAACATGTCTCTTTAGATTTAGATGACATTTAATATAAATATTAATGACAATTTCATTAAAATCTGATTTCCTACACAAGTGGATTATTTCTTATTCATATCTGCAATTTGAGACTGCTGTTTCCTCTTGAATATGGACAGCATCATTCAAAACTGCAATGTGTGGCATATAGTTTATTACATGCATGGAAAAACAAACATTTTTCAAATTATAGATATTTGCAAGCAGGGAGAATAGAGTAGACTCGCGTTTGATATTATGAGTGTCAATATGTTCAGGCAATTCTGTAAGATACTGTCATGAGTAAAAGAGTCAGAACAGATGGGAGGTCAGATAATTTCTCAGAGAAGCAGACACAGATCACGTCTTTAAGAAAATATTCCTTCTGATTTCCTTCTCCATTATACCAATTAATCCACACTAATGTTCAATACCCCAAAGAAATTTCCTCATCTCATAACAAATCAGTCATACAAAAGGATCTCTCCTAATTGTCTCAGTTTTAGTGATCATACTTCAGTCAGTGTAATAGTCTTACTGTAAGTGATCCCTTTACAGAAAACATATAAATATGATGGTTCCCAGCATTATGATATCATAGCACCTATAAATACAGGGGAAGAGAAATACATCCTTTTAAATTAAGAGTTTATAGTTCTCTTGTGGATATCGTCCAGCTGAAGGATGAGCATCTATAATTCTTCTTTGACAGAATAAATTGGAATTCCATGACTCCTATCAGGTATCACAGAAAGTTCCAGATGTCCTAATCCATATGATACACTGTTGAAGAGCTACCTGACCTAATTTTTATGCCCTGGGGAAATTTCTAGACTAATATTGTTAAATGCACATGATACTAACAAGATGATAAGCCCAAGCTAGTAATCTCACTGGGTAATTAGCGCCATTCAAACACACTATGGTTTTTTGTTTGTTTGCTTTTACATTTACTCATCTATAGTTATAAATAGCAATTAAAATCAAAGTTTGTCTCCACGACAAGGAGAAAAAAATAATGGAGTCTGAAAATATGGCTACCACAGACTATTTTTTTCCCCTTCTGTAGAAAGCCACACTGTTTTTATCACAGGCATGTCACTTGAAGCAAATTCATGCCATGTATACTGCCATTTTCTCTACATTCTAGCAAACAACAACATTCTTTGAATTTCCCATCTCCCCATCCGATAATTTACTTTTTATGATGACTATTTCTGTTTTACAAATGTCACATTAATAATCTGATTATACCTTTAAAATGTCAAGCAGCTAAATTTCATGATTTTTGCTATATATTACATATCTTCCTTTTGTATTTTAAGTGTATAGTGGTTATCGACTAACCTTATTAAAGGCTATTTCCACAGTAACCTGTTCTAGTTCATGAGTGATCCATGGATGATCTGCTCTTGTAAATATGCCATTCTATCACTCAGTTTTGTTAGCAACTGGCTATAAAACAGTCAGCTGACGCATATCTCTAGTTAATCTTAAGTTTTACTAAAACAGCTCCTATTCTTAGACCAAAAATATAGGTGGAGGCTTACATTCTTTTTAGAAACTTTATTTAAGAAACAACTTTTAGCTTAAAGAATTTTGAGAGTTTTAAGATAGAGATGGACTTGAATCCAGTTCACGGGACTCATATGAACTTCAATTTGGATATGAGTGTATGTCACACCCAGCTGCTGAATTTTTCAAACATATCCATATGGTACTACTCTCCAGTTTTTATTTAACTCCATTCATTTTCTTTGATTTTAGAATGATCTTTTTCAATTGCACTTTGTTATAGAAATTAACACTTTAAAAACAAGCAAAACTATTTTACAGTCTCTTTATTCAAGGCTTCTCCTTTTGAAGGAAATTTCAATTGCTGTTTATCACTATAGATAAGTAAATACAAGAATGTTGTGTATATGAATGACAGTAATCAGTAAGATTACTGGCTCAGGTTTATTATCTTATTAGTGTCATCTAAAAAAAAAAACAAAATAGCCAGTTATTTTACTAGCAAAATGAGTTGATTTGGGAAAATCAGAGGAACTGCAATTTGGGACGAACAAGCTATGGTGAACCAGGAAGGTCAGCTATTTATTAAGTTTTCGAAGGAAATCGGGGCGAGGGCTGTTTCAAAGAAAAGTTCGTTGGAGAAGAACAAGAGTGTAGTCAGGTAGTGCATTGTTGCTGAGGCAGAGAGGGATCTTCCTCCTTTTTTCTTTAAAGCAGGAGATGAAATGCCCTCCCTTGGCAAGATAATTCTTTCCTGGTTATGCAGGCTGCACTACATGGTGTGTGTGAGAGAGCTCTCCCTTCAGGGAGAAGTTTAAATGAAGTTTGCTTTATTTATTTTCATAGTAGCATTTGCATTTAGCAACCTTACCAGTCTTTAACAAAGATGTTGATTAGGCAGGAATTTTGTAAAAGATAGATGCATTTGAGATATAGATAGATACATAGATAGATAGATAGATAGATAGATAGATAGATAGATATAGGTATAGATAGATATACAGATATAGATATATAGATATATAGACATAGTATAGATATAGATGATATAGATATAGATAGATAGTGTGCTTGTGCCTTAAATTATGGTGATAAGTCAAAATATTAATTCCTCCAACATATCCTTCGGGAAGGTGTCAAAATACCAATTTTTCAAAAGACAACAGAGGTTTGAGGTATTGGTATTAATGATTCCATGTGCCTTTTATATTAACTGATTCCACATCAGTTCCTTCTTCGTTTCTGTAGTCAGCTGTATCACCTCACCATCATTTCCTCCTCCCTTTCCCACCAGGCTTTGTCAAAAGCCAAAGGATTTCTACTTTCATGGCTTGGATAGGCAGCTGAAAATGAGTTTTTAAAAAAGGCTATAAGTTGTGAGAAGCCAGTCGTACTTAGCTACTATGATGAGTGGTGGTATTCCTAGCAAAGGGGCGTGAAGCAACAGAGGGTTAAAATATCCCCAATCTGATTTTCAGGAGGGATTGTCACAGTGCCACCTTTCTTTAGTTTCTTACTCCTAGATTCTCACTTTTTATCCGAGAAGTATAGTTTCCGATGCTTAGTCTCATTTCCTTACTGACGGAGAAAAAAATGTACACATACAGAAAAACAGAATTGGCATTCACATTTTATAGGAAGGGAACTGACACTTACTAGGTCCTCTTTGTTTATAGTACGTTTTGTATCATATTTCATTTATGTCCCATAACGCTTATAGTATTATTACCTCCCACTTTATGGATGTAAGAACTGATTCTTATTCATGTTATAAAGCTTGCCCAAGGGCGCCTGGGTGGTACAGATGGTTAAGTATCTGACTTGGTTTCGGCTCAGGTTGTGACCTCAGGTTATGAGACTGAGCCCCATATCGGGCTCTGTGCTCTGTCAGTGTGGAGTCAGCTCGAGATTCTCTCTGCCCCACTTCCATGTTCATGCTCTCTCATGCTCTCTCTCTCTCTCTCAAATAAAGAAATAAGTCTTTAAAAAACAAAACAAAACAAAACAAAACAAAAAAAGCTTGCCCAAGTTCACTACCTCTTAAATATTGCTGTTTTCTTTTATTTAATTGTGCTCAATCTAGTAGTTATATAACTTCTTTGGTCTTCTGTGTTCTGATTACTACTTTTAACATGGAAACTTCAAACACACAATAAGAAAGAAAAAAATAATATATTGAACTTTCATCTACCTTCTCCTAACCTCAACAGCTATCAAATCATAACCTCTTTTGAATTCTTCCCAGATTATTTTGAAGCAAATTTCAGACACATTATTTTACCCATTAATAATTTGGTGCATAGGGAATTCCTGGGTGGCTCAGCGGTTTAGTGTCTGCCTTTGGCCGAGGGCAAGATCCTGGAGTCCCGGGATCGAGTCCCACATCGGGCTCCCGGCATGGAGCCTGCTTCTCTCTCTGCCTCTCTCTCTCTATGTCTATCATGAATAAATAAATAAATAAATAAATATTTAAAAAAATAATTTGGTGCATATATTTCAAAACACTAAACATGTTAAACAAAAGCATAATATTATTATAAAAATATAATAATACCACACTTTCAAATATCCAGTAAGTGGAAAAACTCCCAGTTGTCTCATAAATGTCTAATTTTATAGTTACTATGATTCAGGATCCAAAGGGGTTCCACACATTATGACTGGTAGATAGTTTTTTCACTTTTTTTGATCCTAGGCTCATCCTCTATGTTTTCTTTTTTTTCCTAGAAATCAAGTTGTTGAAGAAACTAAATAATTTGTTCAGTAAAGTTTCCTACAGTCTGAATTTTGCTCAGTGCTTCCCAATGTCATAGTTCAACATATCCCTTTATCTCCCATATTTCCTGTACATTGCCATTAGAATTCAAGGCTTGAACTGATTCAGATTTTAATTCTTTTTTAAAAATTGTAGGTGGTATGTTCTTCCACCAAGAAACACATTATGTCTGCCTGATTCTGTTTTTTTTTTTCTGTTAGCAAGTATTGATAATCAACACCTTGCTCCATTAGTTTAATCGAGTTACAAAACAATGTTCCTTATTTTTACCATTCCTTTTATATTTGCTAACTTGTATATTTCTACAATAAGAAACTTTTTTTGTTTACTATTTAGTTACACAGTGGTACAATATATATAGGAAAAGCAAGAATAAATGCTTGATTTTTTCCCATTAATTACTAGTTTTTGAAACAGTAAGTCATTCCCTCACAGGCTGCAATTATAATAAGTTAGATTTTTTTTAATCCTATTAGAGCCAGAAATTTACATGTCTGATATGTTTAATCATTCACAATTTTTTATGCTAAAAAAATACCCCATTTTTGACCTTTGGGATCTCTCCTAGTTGGTTCCTGAGTCTTTAGACATGTCCCCCATGGACTTTGGTAGTTCTCTGCTATCTGAATTGACAATGTGTTCCAGGTATATATTATACTATTTAATGTCCCAGAGTTGGATTCAAACATTTTTCTACCAAGTCCTAATTGAGTAGGAAATATGATGGTATTTTAATGATTTCCCAATCTCTATTGCTAGTCCAAGCTAGAACCCTAAATGGCCTAGCAGTATAAAAATTCATATTGACATATGCTCATATATTTTGAATTTAGTTTCCAAAAGTCAAACGATCTTATCTCCATGAAATTATAACTGTAACAAACACAACGGATATTTTATTTTCTATGTTCCTTTTTTTAATTTTCTATGTTCTTAATATTAACTGATGCTACTAACTTACACCCTTAGAAATCATTCTAGATAATCTTTCCTTCCTCTATTCAGTCCTTAAATAAAATTAATTTCCAAAACATTTCATAATCCCTCCACTATCATTTCATTCATTCTATCATCTTATTCACCTGTATATTTGGACCACTTTTATAGTCCCCCTGCCCTCAATGGGACTGGAATGCAGAGAACATTGAGAAGTGTAGACCTTTTTTATATAGGAAGTAGAAATATGCTTAAGGGATATACAGCCCCTAGTGTCTCTCACTTTTAAATTAGCTCCCACCTTGTATCCAGACTACTTGGACTAAAGTACTAAAGTCCAACAGTTCCCTAGAATAACTCTTTATACCTTTATTGATTCCCTGTGTCCCCACAATGACAGTGACATAGACATTTTTCATTCCTTTTCGGGTCTTTTGGGATGTTTCTGCTCCAGAGATGTCTCATGAGTAATGTAAGTCCCTTCAGCACATGTATTGGTGTAGCCTAGAAGTATGGAAAGTTAATGCTCTCAGAATCAGACTTTAGTTAATGAGAACCAAAGACTATAAATTTGGGTCATACCCCTGTAATGTGGAGGGGCAATTCTAAGGTACATTCTACAGAAATCCTCAGATGGTTCCAAGTAGAATTGAGTCCTAATTGTCTGCTACAGTAAGCAGTTCATTTTCACTTTTCTTTCCCCTTCATCCTATTCTCTCCTCTCCACCCCACCCCCAATAAACTATCTGCTTACCTCTCCACTCTATCTCTTTGATATACAGACTTTGCCTGTACTGACATATGGGTTCTGCTTTTGAGAGAACTGAAACTAAAACAACAGTTTATCTCCATGGGCACAATGTCTGTAAGTAGGCATTTCTTCCTCCTTCATGATTATTCTGCTCACTAAGGGAAGGTATCTATTGCTGGCCAAAGCTTAAATCATGGGTCTGTAAGAACGCACTTAGCTCTTATTGAGATATAGGCTTTTAGATAAAGGAGCATTACCCATTTAAACTTTAAAAAACATTTTATGAATGATAAAACAGACAAGAAAAAGTTAAATGATTCCTCTAAGATTACAGAATCAGGTATGGAGGATTGGATCTGTGACTCAACATTATTTCCCCTAATATGAAACAGTTTTGAGAAAAAAAAATAATGAATAAAATGTAGATGAATGAACAACACAAACTTCCCTGCTTAAAATGTTCTTTCCACTGTCCTTTGCATAAAATACCCAATCTTTATAGTGGCCTGTAAGACATTTTGCCTTACATGTGGCCCACCTATCTTCTCACATCATTCCCCATTTTGCCCTTCCTTATTAGAATTCTTCTGTTTATTTAAATACAACATTCTGCTAACATTGTAGGAACTACCCCACAAGCTTCTTCTGTTTGGATGGTCTCTCATCTTACTACACCTAGGTAACTTCTTCATAACTTTTAGATTTGAATTTTAATGTTCTTTCTGTAGAGAAGTCTTTCTTGACCACATAGATTAGGTTATATTGAACTAAAGTACTTCCTGTGTGCTCATTGCGTGCCTGGCACTGTTCTACATTGTTGTGTTATAGAGCACACAAAACAATCTCTAAACTCAAGTAATTTACATACAACTAAATAATTTGATTAAGATGTGTCTTTTGGCAAGAGTCTAGGCTCTAGCCTAGGAAATCATGTCTGCTTACTAACCACCTGAATTGCTCAATAAAGAGCTGCTGAACTTTGTTGATGCCCATAAAATGTTTTGAAAATTAGGGAAGCTTCAGCATTTGTATTCTGAAAGTCTTTTTTCTTTCTTGTCAGTGTATGTAAAGGCACACATATTTAAAAATACCTGAGAGAGTATCACATACAGGGTGATATGTGGGGCAAAGAGCAAAATTCTTTTTTTTTTTTTTATTTTTTGCAAAGAGCAAAATTCTTGAACTGCATA